>NC_137893.1:35804762-38204762 GCF_963455335.1 Martes martes
ACAGAGAGCCCAATGCAGGCCTCGATCTCAGGACCCTGGGATCATGACCTGAGCTGAAGGCAGAGGCTTAACCCACTGAGCCACCCAGGTGCCCAGAAAAATATTTCTAAAAGATAAGGAGTAATATTATCCAGAGTTGCAGCAATCAAAACTGGAATGAATGTTTGATTTCCACTATAGTATCATTTAGTAGTAAGTAAGAGCCAAGTGCAGTGAATAGAATTACTTATTTTACCATATAGTTAACTCTTCACAACCCAACTCTTTTCTCTCAGCCCTTTCCAGGGACCTTTTAATGAAAACTTACTTTTCA
This sequence comes from Martes martes, assembly GCF_963455335.1. Classification (NCBI taxonomy): domain Eukaryota; kingdom Metazoa; phylum Chordata; class Mammalia; order Carnivora; family Mustelidae; genus Martes; species Martes martes. The sequence continues at coordinate 35,805,076 of NC_137893.1, forward strand.
AGAATAGCATGCAGAGTCCTTATTGTTTGGAGTGTTCTGAGTGTTCTGAGACAGCTCACTCCTGGTGCTGGGTGGTGGTGGGAAAAGCATCCGATGGTGCTCCTCTCTGGACCCTGGACATCCCAATTAGTTGTGCAACAGCTTCTGTGGCAGCCTGGGAGATTCATAGATGTTCAAGTCAGTAGCCAGTGGAGCCAATGCAAAACATGGTTTTTCTATAGGTTAGTTACTTACTTCGTATAGGAAATATAGCCTAAATGGTCTGGTAGTAGAGTATAGAGAATGCCATTTGTCATTTATTGTATGGTATAAATCTACAATTATTTCTTTAGTTATTTGGTAAACTTTTTTAATATGTAATAACCATTTTTGACCACCATGAATGAAAAAAATGCATGTTTAGTTAAGGAATTTTCATGTCTCAAAATATTTATTCATATTCTCTAGCCAATATGTAGGCTTTACAGATTTTACTAATCTCATTAAAATTAAGAGACACAAATCATCTGAAAAAGATTCAGTAAACTTAATCATCATGTTAAAAAGACTGTATCAGGTGTATTTGTAAATTACTCAAATAACTAAGGTCTTCCATGTGGATCAAATGACTATTTAAAATCATTTCACTCATTTGATTTCAAGTTTTCTTGTGCATTTACAAATAATGAAGTGATTGTTTTTCATGCAGGTTCTATTAGCAGAAGAAAACCTTCTTGAGTAGTTAAATGATATCAGTTTTATGATAGTGTCATTAATGATTACAAATAGAAATTTAAAATATGGTTCATTTTTTCCATATATTTCATATAATTAAAGTAAAACATGTTGGAATTTAATTCCATCAAAAAACAAAACATCTAATGTTATTGTGAATGCCATCATATACTGAGTCAAATGTTTAAACATGGAAGATAATTTTTTGTTGTTTTGTGGCAATACTGTGAATTAAAAATTTGAGGAACATAATCATCTTAGAGAAACAAAGCACTAACTTAATATACTTATGGAACTTAGTTATAAATGTACTTAGTTGTGGTGCACATGTAAGTCATAACTGCATGAAAGCAGATACAATATTATATAAAATATAATTATGCCAAATAACACAATTTCTTGTCAAATTCATATCAAACAGAAAAAGAAAACCTTTTAAATTGGCAATATGCACTTTTAGTTTTTTCCCACTGTTTGTCATAAATTCAATTTTAGATTAAATTAATGGATGCTAGGGGCATCTGGGTGGCTCAGTCAGTTAAGTGTCTGCCTTCAGCTCAGGTCATGATCTCCAGTTTCCTGGATCCAGCCCTGTGTTGGGTTCCCTGGTTGGCAGGGAGTCTGCTTCTCCTTCTCCCCCTGCTTCTCTCCCTGGATTCTGCTTTCTCCCCTACTCTTCTCAAATAAATAAATAAATAAATCTTTAAAAAAAAAAGTAAATTAATAGATGTTAGTCAGATAATTTATTTTGACAACAAATTATTTTGCAACAGGATTCCTCCTTATGAAGAAATAATTACCCCCCAAATAAACAAGGTAGTAGGAGGAAGAAGATGAATGGATGAAATTCTATATAAGTCCTCTTCCGGAGTTCCGAACTTTGAGATTCTCATTCAGGACGTAGGTGTAATATCTGGAACATACTGTGGGAAATTGGGTTTTGAATAAGCCCAACCAGAAAGAGAGCTTATAAGCCAGTCATGGGGAAGCACAAGCCAGTTTAGTTCATTCCTGGAACTTAGAGCATAGAGCCATGCAGGTCTCCCAAACTTAAATGACCCAAAGTGTCACCACCTACATTTATATCCACATCATAATCATATACTGAAAAAATATGTCTTACATTCCCAGATGTTAGTGTTCTAAGCACAAAGGCAAAAGTTCATAGATAATCATAGCTAAAAAACAGTTTCCTTCTTATCTTACCGTTTTGGAAGAATGATGAACAAATTGCACCCATAATTTCTGAAGCACATGAGTCACAAAATGAAATGGATAACAGGATAGTATGGCAGATTTTATAAATCAATTTTTGGATAAAAACAATTCAACAACCTACAGAAAATGGGTTAGTAACTTTGTTCTATGGGTGTTGTAAACATAGTTCTGATACTGTTTTCTTGTTTTCTTATTGTGGTGCTGATGAATAAATAGGTTTTTGGTTTTCTTTGTCAATAGATTAGATGAATAATAAGCTGAATGTAGCTGTCAGACAAGTTTTTATTATACATAATATTATTGACCTTTCAGTTTGCTAACCACAGAGGATTTTGATTCAGACATACAGGAGGATAAAAGACACAGAAGAGCCTAGGAAGCCTATGTATGACTATACTGAATAGATATGAAAACAAAGAGTACATAAAGTTAACAGTAATTTGAAATCCTTTTTAAAGTTGTTTTTTTTTTTTTTTCCAGGCACAGATTCAATCTATTTTCTCACCTAAAGCTGTTTATGTGAAACTACTTTATATGTGGAACTTCAGAATTTCAGATGTAAGATGACACCTCAGGTCAAATAATCACATCTCTACCATTACACGGAAAAAGAAAAGGTACAGGGGAATTATTTACTTTATATAAGATCACATATTTCTTAGTAAGGACAATTCTGGGTCCAGAATCTGGCTCTTTTAAATCCCTATCCACTATATTTTTTACATCATTTAATGTATATTGCTATAATTACTTTTAGTAACTGTGTTAAGGTATAACATCAGAATGTTCAGAAAAGTCACCTATGCAAAGTTGAAGTAAACAATGATTATATGCTACAAACCTTAACAAATGGTCCAGACCAACTTATTTTCTGTTGTTTTTTTATGATGTTTAACTTCTAGATAAACATAGCTAGAAAATAGTTTTCTTCATAGAGTTTTAGAAGAATGATGAACAACTGCATCATGCAATTTTTTTAATTATATGACATAAAAAATGAATGGATAGGAAGAAAGTTTAATAGATTTTATAAATCATGTTTTGGGAAGAAATATTAGTTAAATTTTAAATAATACAATGATAGAGAACAATATTAATGTCTTCTGACTTTTCCTTTGAACCACTACCCCTGATTACTGTCCCCTCATGCTTTCTCTTCCCATAATTTCATATTAATGACTTCCCCAAACTATATCCACATACTTTGCTTTACATTTCACTCTAAGCCCTGCATAATATGATATTCATTCAGCAGTTAGCTTCCAATATCATGTTCCCTTTCCTAGTGCAATCTGTTCTTTTTCCTTTCTCAATATATTGTTGTTACTAGTTTGTCACAGTCTTTGAAAGAACATTCTGGTTTATTGTAGCCCTAAGTGATTAAGACATCCCTTAACATATGAACTCTAAGTGGTTCCATATATGATTCAGGATTGACAAAACTGACATTCAGTAACAAATATCCCCAGGATTTTAGTATTTAACACAATAAACATTTTCTATGCATGCTGCATTTCTAATGCTGGTTTTAAGAAAGACAGTAGACTAAATCACTGAAGACTGAGGTCGATAGAGGCTTCATCTCGACACAAGTTTCCACAGCCACTGCGGCAGAGAGGAAAGAATGCAGTGAATTGTGTGCTGGTTTTTAAAAGCTTCCTTGTAGAAGTGACACATGCATTTCTAGTCTCACCTCACTGCCAAGATTAAAAACAATGACCATCCCTAACTTCAAAGGGAGATCTGCTGGGAAGTGCAAACCTCGTCTTTGCCTCCAGGGAAAATTAGAATGTTTATGATACAGAATCATGTTCTATGTACTCAAACCTTAAATCCCATTTTCACATTTTGTGGTAGGCAGGATTCTGAGATGACTCCAAGATTCCCTTCAGTGCAATCTCCTTTCCTCGGGTGTGGGCGAAATCTGTAAATATGATATCACTCCCAAGATTAGGTTACATTACATGGCAAAGGTGACGGGATCTGGCAGATATAATTAAAGTTCCAAAGAAGCTGATTGTGAGTCAGTCAAAAGGGAGATTATCTTAGATGTGCCTGACTTACTCAAATGATAGTTCTGAAAATAGGGACTGGATCCTTCTTGAAACAGAATCTTTCCTTCTATCTTTGAAGAAACATGCTGCCATATTACAAGATGGCCTGAAGAAGGTGCTGGAGAGGGCCATGTGGCAAGGAACTGAGGGGCCTTTAAGAATGGGGAGAGGCTTCTAGCTAATACTGAGCTTAAATTGCAGTTTAGGAAGATGCTAAGCTGAGAACCTAGGTAGACTCTGTGAGTCTCACATACCCTGTGAGATAGTAAATGTATGCTGTTTTAAGCCACTACATTTGTGGAAATTTATTATACAGTAAAGAAAAATAATACACATTTCCATGTTCATTAAGAATCATTTAATAAATTATATATTTATGAGTATTTTTAATATATAGAGAGAGATAGATTGCCTATTCCTCACTCCCCACATATTAACGTGTGCCCATTATAAGCCAGAAATAGAGGTATTGGTAATATACTAGTAAATACATTAAGGGTTTAAAATTTTTGTAATAGAGATGATAAATACATGGTTAGCAAAAACCTCATTTTATAAATGCAATCTTTCATAAAGTAGAAAGTGATCCGTCCGTTCATTTATTCCATTAATAAATTCCAAGTGACTACAATGTTCTGGATGTGGGGGGCTTCATAGAATAGGTGATACATGAGATTGCCTTTAAAAGGGATTTGTGTCTGGCCAGTTATTTAAAAAATGGTAAAAAACAAAAACAAAACAAAAAACATATCCTGACATATACACAAATAATGCAAGCCCTTTAAGAGTAAAGGCCAAAGTAAATTCCTTATATTCTAAGGATGAAAAATGCCAAAATCTAAGTGGAAAATGGAATAATGGTCACAAGGCAGGGACCACTTTTAATCTCAATCCATCAGTGAGTTTAATGGTATTCTATCTGAACTGAGGACAGCAAAGAAATTTGAAGGAATTTTTTTTCTAATGCTCTAGTAATATATGGGCTTCTTTATTAATATACTAAATAATAGGACAATACACTTAAAGTACAGGCAAGTTAAAGTTAAATTTTATTTTTTAATGACATTGCAATGTGAAGGCTATTAGTCTTAATTTGACTTGGAACGTTAAACTTTGAGGTGGACCTTATCTTACCTCCTTCCGCATATTCTTAAGAAATATGAGAAAGCAACATGAATGTCTAGACCACCAGGATGAGTACACCACCCTCAGCACTGGGCCCTGCTGAGCAGAGAGCCCGATGCGGGGCTCGATCCCAAGACCTCGAGATCATGACCTGAGCCGAAGACAGAGGCTTTAACCCACTGAGCCACCCAGGCGACCCCAGAGAGCTGCTTTTAAATCACTTTGCAGGATTGATCATTACTCCTTCTTCAGAAAGTTTTGAATGTGAGATCTCACTGAGGATGGCCCAAGTCTATTGACAGCAATGTAGTTTGAAATCCCCCAGTGAATTTCATTCTTGAACTTCTAAGGCTTAGAGCAAGGCAAGTAAAAGGCAACTGAACAGAAGATACCAGAGGACAGTACAAATTTTACCTTAATTTTCTTGCAGTTGCTTTGGGCTTCATCATAAGATTTTAGGACTGCTATATGGAAGTCAATGATAGAAATAAGAACAAGAACTAACCACCCTTTCTTTCTTTTCCAGCTTTGGTCAATAGAGAGAAAACATGTTGTCAACAGCCTTTACTTCTGATATCTAGTCAAGCAGACTCAGGCAAAGATTGATTCAAACTGGACTATGTTTTCACATGACTAACATACTCATTCACACCTGAGCCACAAAAGAAGGTGGAAGGGGGAAGCTTTCATTCCTATAGTCATTCACTATGGCCAGCCTTGTGATGACATTGCTCCAATCTTGAGCTACTTACTAACAGGAGATTAACTTTAGAGGGGAAAAGAGGTCAGTTACTAACTCTATTATTTACCATTTAATATTATAAAATTAGTTTTACATTTAAAATGAACTCCAAATTCTATTTTTAATTTTGAACACCTGAAAAAAATCTACGTATATAAAAATGAAACAAAATCTATTAATATAAATATATATTTTCCATTTTTGCAGGGCAAGTACAAAGTGTGGCTTTCCACAGGAATAGTGTAAATCAGACTGAAGAATGGTTTCTAATCTGCTAAAATATCAACCTCATAGAAAAATCATCTTAATATTATAATATAAAATTTAAACTTTTTGATTAAATTTTCCTCATCTGTTAGTCAAAGTTGGAATTTAGTTTTTCATTTAGAGTCTTTATATGGATTTTGAGCTAAGTAAAATTCGCTAAATTAAAGATATTATACTTAAATTAAAATTGCAGCCATATTATAAGAGTCAGCCAAAGCATTAGCTGTACCTCACAGTCATTTCACTTAGCTTTATTATAGTTAAAAAATGCAATAAATGCCATACAATTTCTAAGAAATAGCATGAATTGAAAGTCCTTTGTGGGCATAATATTCTCTTTTTCATTTTCAAAAGAAACTCCAATCTCTAGATCATAGCTTGAGAAATGCAGTCATGAATATGCCAACATCAGCTTTATTCCTCCCCCAAAGAAAGAAAAGATAATCTTAAAAAGGAGTGCCATTCAATCCCTACTGACTGCACATTTTATGATGTCTCACAAAAAAATGTCTACTTTGGTACAAGATCTTGTACCCTGGCAGAGTTTGTGCCAGCACCATCCCCTTAATCAAATGAATGTGTTTTCCCTTTTTTTTTTTTTTTAAGATTTTATTTATTTATTTGTTTGACAGCGATATAGCAAGAGAGGGAACACAAGCAGAGGGAGCTGCAGAGGGAGAGAGAGAGGCAGGCTTCCCACCAAGCAGGGAGCCTGACGTGGGGCTCAATCCTAGGACCCTGAGATCATGACCTGAACCGAAGGCAGACGCTTAACAACTGAGCCACCCAGGCGCCTCATGAATATGTTTTTCTATTCTAAGAGCGAATCTCAGTAGTTCAGAACTTTTGATTTTTCACCATTACCTCTAAAATGTTAAAAGTCAAAGAAGTGTCAGAGTGAACACAATAGTGAGACTGTAAAGTTCAGCAATTCCTCAAATATATTCTTTAGCATGTGACTAGTATTTTCTATATTATGAAAGTTATGTCATGTGACAGGACAGCAACAGTGACAGGAATTTGAGGTTAAAATTTGCAAAATACAAAGTTTATTTATGGAGAAATTATACTGACATTCTTTAGTGGATATGATTTTACATAATTTTACACTGGACCACCGCCATGTTTTGCAGAATAATTTTGGCCAATGATTAATATGAATCAATGCATAGCTACCCAGGTTATGATATGAGTTTACTCAAGCTCTATTTCATGTTATTTTTGCTTCTACTTTGCTGCAGGTACATATATTATTTCTTTCTCTAACAATGATTCTTCATTAACTTATTCATATATGTATGTATCCATGCATAAGTCACTTATCTATCCATAATTTTTTTTTTATGCTTTGATATCTAACTATATGCAGGACACTGTTCCCAGGTGCTAAAGAATCCTAACAGAATTCTAAGTCTAATAAACAGCAGTTGCAGGAGTGTGGACAGAGAACCACTATCTCAGGCCTATGATTCCAAAACACCTTTATATATTAATTATGAAGAAGAAGCTAAGTTGAAGTTTCAGTTTGATAAACCAACTTGAAGCCCTTATGCTACTGACCAACAGAGTGCAGTGTTTTCTTTTTTGTCCTTGGACTCTTTGATCTTGTTACAGATTGTGGTATTTGGGGATCCAGCTGAGTCCAATGTAGAGTTGTTTCACTAAAGGCCAAATATAAAGGATTACTTGCCCTCTTTATCACCCCCAAACTATCACTGTGGTCATTGGGATAATAGTAGTTGGTGTGAAGAATTCACGGAAAGGTGAAGATTCTCAGAAGAAAAAAAAAAAAAAAAAAAAAAAACAACAGGGTCTCCTTTGAATCTGTCTCTGACACCATGTAAATGGAGGGCTCCAATGTGAAATGATAGGCTTACCAGGATATTCACTAAGGGTTTTAAATTAAAATAAAATAAATCTTGCATTAGAAAAGGCAATTTCTGTGAATATGATAGCTAAATTAACTTATTTCCCAGGTTGAGGAGTTCTAACAAACTACTGCAATGCTATGATAATGAGTTTGACAGATAAACAATACTGTGAAATGAAGCAAGTCATATTTTTTAAGTATCATAATAACTAATGCTTTAATATAGTACAGATTTTAATGCATCATAAAAGAAATTATGTGATAATATATTTCACTAAAGAGTTTAGCAGTGGGAGTAAAACTCAATTAAGGCCAGACTCATTAACACTTAATTTCATTTGGGCCTTTATTGCTTGTAATTGTACAGTTTCTTAACTTTATCCCTCACTCTCACTCATAATTCTAGTGAGCCTTATATCTATTATGAAAGACGGTACTTCTGTGAAACTCCTATGGATAAATTTTTATTTATGAAGAGACACAAGTTCGTTGTTGTTGTTGTTGTTTATAAGCTGACATTCCCTGATTTAAGAGACCGTGAATTGGTAAGAAATCAGATCCTTGGAATTGTTCCAAGTGATTTGAGAAAATCATTATTCCAAGTGATTTGAGACAATAAAGGAAAATGTAATTTTGACATCTATCAGTAGTTTCATGTACGTGGTATAAGTAACTCCTACAATTTTGAAATAGATAAATACCACTGGATTTAAGCCAAATCCAGACTTGTCAGACACATTTAAGTAGTCTGACATTCCTTTGTAACTAGTAATTTGAAAGTTGAGAATATTATACTATTTATTTGAAAAATAAAACATTATAACAATATATGTATTGATTTTTTTCAGGACAAAGTAAGTATTACTCTAAGACCCCAGTATTTTGCTGGAGAAAATTTGATGTCCAATATACTATAGGTAAGTAAAGAAAATTTTATTATTTCATAATTTTATTAAACTTTTATAATTATTATATATATCTAAGCACAGAAAAGTTCAGAGTTTACATTACAAACATCCATGTAAATGCTGTCTAAATGTTAAACTTTTACCTCCATAACTTCAAAATTATTTTTATTTATTTATGTATTTTTTTTAAGATTTTATTTATTTATTTGACAGAGATCACAAGTAGAAAGAGAGGCAGGCAGAGAGAGAGGAAGGGAAGCAGGCTCCCTGCTGATCCTGGGATCACGACCTGAGCCAAAGGCAGAGGCTTTAACCCACTGAGCCACCCAGGTGCCCCTCAAAATTATTTTTAAATAAATTTTTAAGGGGCGCCTGGGTGGCTCAGTGGGTTAAAGCCTCTGCCTTCGGCTCAGGTCATGATCCCAGGGTCCTGGAATCGAGCCCCACATCGGGCTCTCTGCTCAGCAGGGGGCCTGCTTCCTCCTCTCTCTCTGCCTGCCTCTCTGCCTACTTGCGATCTCTGTCTGTCAAATAAATAAATAAAATCTTAAAAAAAAAAAAAATAAATAAATAAATAAATAAATTTTTAAATAAATATACGTTCCAGATAAAGTTGAGATGATGTTCCCCTTGTGCCTCTCCTCAATTTCATTCTATATCCTTCTTCACAAAAGCAACCAATACCTTGAGATTGACGTGTATCAATGTTGTAATATTTTTATTGGTATTATTTGTTTCCATAAGTAATATATATGATTGTTGTATGTGTTGTGAAATGGCAAGAGCTCTAAAGACAGAACTTGGTCTCTTTTGTAGTGTTTTAAGGTATGATATCATGATACACTTATTTTACAGCTTGTTTTTAGTGTTTGTGAGACCTATCAGTTTTGACATACGAAAATATAAACAGTAGATATCATCATTCTATACATATTCTACTACTTGTTTTTCTGAGCTTACTGTTTTTGTGATCTACCTTTTACATAAATTTAAATTAAATATATTGTTAATTTCTAGATTTTTCTATTTGCCATGCTCTTCTTGATTTTTTCCCCTCCCATTCTCTCTTCCATTGGAATGGATATTTTTAGCCTCACTTATGGTTGATTTCTTAGTGTAGAATGACATTTCAAGTCCACTATTTTAATGGTTATGCATAAACTTTTTAATATAAACACTTAAAAAAATTACTGGTTAAACGTCGTTTGCTTTTTTTTTTTAAGATTATTTATTTATTTGTCAGAGAGAGAGAGAGGGCACAAGCAGGGGGAGTGGAAGGCAAAGGGAGATGCAGGCTCCCTGCCCACGAAGTGGGACTCAATTCCAGAACCCTCGGATCATGACCTGAGCCAAAGGCAGATGCTTAACTGACTAAGCCACCCAGGTGTCCCAACCTAAAGTTTTTTATATGCACACTTCCCAACTAGTTCATCATAATTTCCTATTCTACTTTTTCAAGATATTATTGCCAATTTCATTATTCTTGTTTAAAATCCCATAAAAATAATAGATTTTTTAAATAAGTTTCAAAGGTAGAATTTAATGATTCATCGGTTGCATATAACACTCAGTGCTCATTACATCAAGTGCCCTCCTTGATGTCCTTTACCGAATTACCCCTTTCCCCTGTCTTCCAGCAACCCTGTTTGTTTCCTAAAGTTTTATTGACAGTAAATATGAATTGAGATCTTCTAAAATATTTTAACGATCTATTTGCTTATCATTGTTTCTTTCAACTACATCATTCTTATTTAGTTCTTTACTCCCCCCTTACTTTTTTTCAGTGAAAGTATGTAAAATGTAAAGTTTTTGTCTTTTTATTTCTAAAAATATGGATGCAGCCTTCATATATGAATGTATTTATTTTAATATAAATTTCTAGATTGACAACTATTTTCCTTAAACATTTTAAGGACACTCTTACTTTGTATACTAGCTTCAAATGTTTCGCTGAGAACTCTGCAATAAAATTGACTATCAGTTATTAAAGATAATCTTCTTTTCTCTTTTTGTACTTTTTAGAGATCTTTTTGCCTTTTTTTTTTTTATATTCTGCATTTTCACTACAAAACAGACATGGGTTCATTATAAATGTTGTTGGTTTTCTGTGTGCTCCTTCATCCTGAGGACTCATGCCTCATTTTTTTCCTTTTTAAATTCTGGAATTTTCAGTCATGACTTTGACTATATATTCTCACTCCTCATTTCTATTTTCTATTTCTGAAACCCTTGTTAGCTATATGTTGAAAAATTCTTCATCTTTCTTTCATGTTTAATAATTTATGTTTTCCAAGATCTTATTTATCTGAGGTGTATTTCTTTTGCATTTCCATAAATCTAGCTTCCCATTATGTAATTCTTTCTTCATTTGTGTCTACCCATGGAAATAATTAACATTTCTTTTCTTTTTTAATTTATATTGATGACTTATTTTTCAACCTATATTCCTGCTTGGTTCTTTTTTCCCAAATGCACTATTTTTTCTGTAAGGATTATAGTTATTTCATTCTTTCTTTGAACATTTTCTATGTGCTAAAATTCCCCTCCCTTGGGTTGTTCTATCCTCTATTATTTTAAAATTATATTTAAATTATACTTTTGTTCTCTTTGATTATGTTCTTTCTCTATTCCTCATAGTTGTTTTCTCTCTGTTCAAGGTACTTTTGTTTCTGGTTATCTCATTCCCAACATGAGTCACTTGTTTGCTTTGGGATTTTTTCTTGATTTGAATTGTAGAGGGGATCTACTAGGGCATCTCCATGTTTTATCATGAGCTTTATGAATGTCATCCATTATATACCACTTTAGGTTAATATTGGGGCTGAGTTTCCTGTATATGTAATTAAGACAAAATGATTTTAGACTCCATATTTATAGATGGCACAGCTTAGAGTCCCAGCTTTCCCTGATTTTTTTTTTTTTTTTAATTCCCATGAATTTAGTTGTATAAGCAACTGCCTTAGAACATTCCCCTGGTAAATGGGAAAATATTTTTAGAATGGTTTCACAACTAAGCAGCTCTGAGGTTTCAAGTATCTTCTAGGTATACCAAGTGATAACAGGTTCTAACAACTCACAAGCTCTATTCTTTTTAGTACTTGATTAAATTTCCAGCCTTGAGTTTTTTTCTTCTTATTTCTAGGATTGTCTTTCTTTCTTTCTTTTTTTTTTTTTAACCTCAACTATATATTTGAATTATTGGGGGGCTGGAAGAGAGACTACTTACATTAGCTTGGTAGACCATAGTGATCCGACATCTCTTTGAAACTTAAACTCCGGGGCACCTGGGTGGCTCAGTCGTTAGGCATCTGTCTTTGGCTCAGGTCATGATCCCGGAGTCCTGGGATCAATCGAACCCCACGTCGGGCTCCCTAATTCAGCGGGGAGTCTGTTTCTCCCTCTCCCACTCCCCCTATTTGTATTCCCTCTTTCACTATGTCTCTCTGTGTCAAATAAATAAATAAAATCTTTAAAAAAAAAAAAAAAGAAAGAAAGAAAGAAACTTAAACTCCTTGCACCTGGGTGGCTCACTCAGTTAAATGTCTCCCTTTGGCTGAGGTCATGATCTCTGGGTCCTGGGACTGAGCCCCTCATTGGGCTCTCTGATCAGCAGGGAGTCTGCTTCTCCGTCTTACTCTCTCTCTCTGTGCTCTCTTCTCTCTCACTCAAATAAATAAAATCTTTAAAGAATTAAAAAAAAAAAGAAACTTTAATTCTTTATCAGAACTTCACATGCTCAACATTCTATTTTTCATCACCTAGTTTTATCCTAAAATCAACATACATCCTCAAACATTTGTCTTGATCTTTTTGACATCTAATTTACACATTTCCTGAGGACATAATTAGCAGTCTAAGACCACAGAGCAATGACAATCTCAAAAATAACAAGAAGAAAAGCATTTAGTTATTTGTACAAGTTTACAATGTTAGTAGGTTCAGGGCTAGTTTCGGAGCCCTTTCAACATATGATTTAAAATTTAGTGGTCTGGACAGATTTAAAATATTTAAATATCTTATTTTAAAAATCAGATTCACAATTTTAATGTTATTCTCAAGTATAATATTGATCACTCTCAGGATACAAATTAAATATTTATTCACCGAAAGTAAATTTTTTTGAAGATTTATTTCTTTATTATTTGAGAGAGAGTGGGGAGGGCAGAGGTGGGCGGAAAGGGAGAGAATCTTTAGTAGACTCCCCACTGAGTGTGGAGCCTAACATGGGGCTCTAACAACCCTGAATCGTGACCTGACCCAAAATCACGAGTTGGATGCTTAACCTACTGAGCCACCCAGGTATACCTAAAAGTAAAATTTTGATATCATAGTCAAACATAATTTATGTTCAAGCTCATTTTATACTTATCGACTGGATTGCAGAAAATCCTGTCTCTTATTGGTATCCTGATAAATTGCTTATTTAGCTGGTAGTTCCTTCTGCTGGCCAGCAGGCTTAGTTTTGTCAATACTCAGCTATTAACTGTATAGTCTTTTTCTGCTTGAAATTTACTGGTCAAGGGGAGACAAGAGATTTGCTTTCTGTTCTCTATCATTGGAAAATAAAGTTGATTCTAAGGAAGAAAATTAATACAGAGTAACATATTGGAAAGTGGTAGTTTCTAAATTCATGTCTTGGTATTTTAGTGTTGTGGAAAGAGTCCAAGAATAAGTATAAATATAAATAAACAACACATTCAAGTCTTTTCATATTTTAAAATAAATAGGAGCGCCTAGGTGGCTCAGTCAGTTAAGCACCCGACTCTCGATTTTGGCCAATGTCATGATAGCAGGGTCAGGAGATAGAGCCCCACTGAACTCAGAGTCTGCTTGTCCCTCTCCCTCCTCGTGTTTACACACTCACTCTCTTTCTTGCTCTCATAAAATAAAATACAATAAAATAAAATAAATTTGCCTTATTACTATTTTTGTCACAGATCACAATTAATTTGAATATAACAGTCTAGTCTCACAAATCAGAATAAAAATTAAAATTTTGTGCAACTCTGCATTGCAATAATTACTGAAATGGGAACAGCATTAATCAGTTGGTATTGGTATATTAATAACTTATTATATAAGATCATTATTTATTGAATACTTAGTGCATAGTAGGCATAGAGTCAGGGACTGAGTATGCAGAGATGAACACTTGGCATTTGTTTTCAGACAGCTCAGATTCATGCAGTGTGTCTCAGAGTAGGGCCTGAGAATAACTTGCTTCAGAATCTACTTTATGTATTAATTTAAAATGCAGATTCCTACATATCACCTTAAACATATGACTAAAATATGTGGGAGATGAGGCCCTAGAATCTTTCTAGCTTGAAATTCCTTGTTCTACTGGACCTAGAGTAAAACCAATGGTTAGGTTGAATCACTTAGTTTGTGCTAACTGTCCTCCATAATTCAATATTTGGATGGTTCTGACCTATCTGTGACATTTTATATTTTCAAATTGGGCAATTTGAAATAAAGTGAAAATTTCAAGTAACATGATGGCAATTTATGATATACCATAGCTCCTTTCATGTTAAAACTTCTCCCAGAGAGTAAGTCCATTTATTTAAGTGTTATAGTAATAGCAAGTATGCATTTTAGAATAGAGCACGCACCAGGATCTGTGCATATGTTGCCTCATTTAATTCTCAACAACTCTAGGAAGAAGAAACTGTTGCCTCAATTTACAGATGATGACACAGAGCCTTGAAATGAAGTCAATGATTGATCCTCGGTCTTTATAATTTCAAAGCTTTTCTCTTCACTAATGAGCTGTGTTATACATTATACACGTTCCTGCATGCTGGTTGGGTAGAACAGATGCTTAAGGACAGCTTGTGCGCTAGCAGAGCCATTCCCTCTAAACTTGCTTTTCTCAGATAAGGTGTATAAGGGAAAGATGAAGGAAGATTCATTCATATCAAATAACGCAATAAAGAATGAACTGGAACAAATAACTTGAAATGTTATTTCATCTAATCAGTCATAACGTGTGGGCAGAGGCTTATTATTTGAAATACCTTTCTGTCTGTTTTCTATTCATTCCTTAATTATTTTATTAAAAAGAAGAAAAAGTATTTTGATCACTTGATAAATTATTGTTCCCTAAGAAAAATGGAAGTTCAAGTGGATAAAAATAATAATTAGTAATATGAATTATAATTCTAGACTCTAATGATCGTACATAAAGTTTTGTTAATTATAGAGGTTATCCCCCACCCCCCTGCCGTGTTTAGTGAAGTTGATTAGAATCACTTGTAGACATAAGAATGCTCACACAATCAAATGCAAGTAAGTGTGGTATTTTTAATTATCCACACCTGCAAACATTTGAAGAAAAACACCCTGGTGATTTGTTTTTTCAAGTGTCAGAAATAAACATAAAACTTGTGTTCAGTATGAAATTTAAAAGTCTTCCAAACTTTATTCTTCATAAGGCATGAAAACAAGAATTGCCCAATACTTTTATGTAGAATATTTTCCTATTTTATCTATTTTCACTTTTTAAAAACAATTTATTTATTTATTTTGAGGAGGTGAGAGAGAGAAAGAGGAAGAGAGAGAGAAAGAGGAAGAGAGAGGAAAGAGCGAGCAAGCCTGTGGGCTTGGGGAGGGGGAAAGAAGGAGAGAGAGAATCTCGAGCATACTCCCCGCTGAGCAGGGAGCGTAACACAGGGCTCAACATAGGACTGGATCTCATGAGCCTGAGATCATAAAACCAGCGTCAGACACTTAACCGAGCCAGCCAGGTGCCCCTCTTCCTTCTCTGTCTTCATCCCTTCCATTTGCCACTTTGCTGTTAGGATTATCTTTCTGCAACTATGTTTAAAAAGTAAACAAACAAAATGCTAGTATCATATTATTTCCGATAGAATAATCCGAAATCTTCTTGGTAGAGTGTATGCAGTCATTTAGTCTACGACTAAATTAGTCCAAACCTAATTTTAAATCTCATCATTAGCCATTTATACTCACTGTGCTACAAATCCAATTCTAGCCCCATTCAGAGTGGGGTCCAGGGACCAGCGACCAGCAGCGTTAGCAATCCCGGGAGTTTGATAAACATTCAGAAGATCAGCAGATCTCCCACCTACTGCATTTTAACAGCTTCCTGGGTGATTTAGTTGAGAAGTACTGATAGACAACAGGCCTCAAAATGTTGTGAATCATGTTCTAACTACCCAGGGGCTATCTTAAAGATCATTTTGTTTTAAAGAAAAGGAACCAATTTAAACTCGCTAGGAAATTATTGAAAAAATACAGAATTGTCATAAGACTCCAAACCAAAGATACAGCTGGGTCTCACAAGATCCTAGCATTACCTCCTTGCTTTTATGAGCCCCAGAAGCTGAGGCTGATTGCTTTCTCATCTCTACTACATTTTGTATCTTTTTCTTTCTTCTCTCTTTCTGCAGTTCAAATTTTCCACCTCAGTTTGCAAAAAATACCTGGCTAGTTGTCGATATATGCTTCTCCCCACACTCTATCTCAAATCTTACTGCTGAGACTCATACTGTCCTAAATCCTAATTCTCAGGAGAAAGAATCAGCTGGATCCAGGTGAGGGCCAATACCACACCCATCTAATCAACTCTAGCTGGTTGCCAAGAGTGAGAATGGTCACTTCAAACTGACATGGAGTGTAGACCCAGAATGCCGTAAAGAACTGTACATAATAATTGTTTCTTACAGAAGATAGTATGAGGGGCACCTGGGTGGCTCAGTGGGTTAAAGCCTCTGCCTTCAGCTAAGGTCATGGTCGCAGGGTCCTGGGATCAAGCCCCGCATCGGGCTCTCTGCTCAGCGGGGAGCCTGCTTCCCTTCCTCTCTCTCTGCCTGCCTCTCTGCCTGCCTCTCTGCCTAATTGTTATCTCTGTCTGTCAAATAAATAAAAATCTTAAAAAAAAAGAAGAAGAAGATAGTATGAGCTAGATATGGGCCCACCCACCAGTGCCCAGCCTTAATCTACAGGAGAATTTTAAAAACATGGTGATTTTTTTCCCCAAACATAGCCAGGACACATGTGAATTATCTCTGCTTAGGGAAGCCTTGTCAGTGTCCAAGTTTGGGGCTTTTATGTAGCACTGCTCACATAGTATGGTAACCAAAACTCAAGACGCCAACAATGAAGTCAGGCACATCATCAGTCTAGATATTTGCACAGAAGAATCTGTGTAAGTCCCAAAAAACTGGTGGGTGACACATGTCCCATTGCTCTGTATGTATGCAATAACATCATCAGTTGGTAACAAAGAGCATTCAAGGGGCACATTTCTCGGGGTTGACTGACCAAGAATCAAACCCGTTCACAGATTTCTCTGAAGCCATTCAAAGATTTTCCAGTCAGACTTGCTGTATTATCTTTCCTCACAGTCACATTATCAAGAAGGGCCTCCCTTATATTCACAGTACTCTCTCAAGACTTTTTTTCCTCCATGATATTTACATCTTTGATATTGCTAGAATCATCACATTGTATGCTTTGAATATCTTACAACTTTGTTAATACACCTCAATAGAGGTTAAGAAAAAAAGTTTAAAAATATTAAGAAAATGCTACATTCATTAAATTTTTCAACTTTAAATACTCACTGAGCATCTACGTACTGCCTAGGATCCTGGGGACACCAAAGATAAATAGGAGAGAAAGAGACAGAAGTGAAAAAAAACATGTAAGTTAATACCATGTGGTACTTGTCTTTCTCTATCTAGCTTATTTAACTTAGCATAGTACCCTTCTAGTTCACCCATGTTGCTGCAAATGATTTTGTTTGTTTGTTTGTTTAAAGGCTGAATAATATGCCATTTTCTTTATTTATCCACCGACAGACATTTTTTTCCATACCTCTTGGCTATTGAGACTAATGCTGCTATGAATACAGGAGTACAGATATCTCTTCAAAATAATAATTTTGTTTCTTTTGGGTCTATACCCATGTACAGTATATGCTCGAAGGATGGTTTATGCAAGGTGCACCCTGAATGCCACTGTTAATCACTATCTTGAGGATGAAGAGATTCCATTCTCTCTATATATTCCCATCAAACAGAGCATATAGACGAGGGGCACCTGGGTGACTCAGTCAGTTAAGTGTCTGCTTCAGCTCAGGTCATGATCCCAGGGACCTGGGATCAAGCCCCACGTCAGGCTCCCTGCTCAGTGGGGAGCCTGCTTCTCGCTCTCCCACTACAGCTCCCCCAGTTGTGTTTATTCTTTCTTTTTCTGTCAAATAAATAAAATCTAAAAAAAGAAGGAGGAGGAAGAGGAGGAGAACATATAGAAGAGTGTGTTGGTCAGCATTCAGGGACAGGAGCTCTGAGGGTGGCCAACCTGGACAACCATAACAAAAGATGTCCAGAAGCAGGGCTTGATCTCCTTGGAACACTGGCTGTGCAAGAAGGGAAAGTGCTACAGATAGTCTCTAGGCTAAGTTGCTACATTATAAAAGCTTTTTGTATATAAATCCCAGCAGAAGATGCTTTGTCCAGTTTGCTGCTTCTGGACAAGCTGTACCTAAGTTCCCCCAATAAACCTATGTCTCAATCACTGTCTTCAGGTCTTTTCTTTGGTCTGGTGGATACTAACCCACCCTTGGCTTAGAGTCTGCTGGAGTGCAGCTATGCAACTCAGAAGTGGGATTGCTACATCGTATGGTAGTTCTATTTGTAATTGCTTTAGGAATCTCCATACTGTTTTCCATTGTGGCTGAACCAGTCTGCATCTCCAGCAATAGAGCACAAGTGTTCCTTTTTCTGTATATCCTTACCAGTGTTCGTTATCTCTTGTCTTTTGATAATAACCATTTTAACAGGTATGAGGTGATATCTCATTATGGTCTCGATTTGCATTTTCTTAATGATTAGTGATTTTGAGCACCTTTTCTTGTACCTGTTGGCCATTTGGACATCTTCTTTGGAAAAATGACTACTCAGATACTTTTCCCATTTTTTAATTGGTTGTTTGTTTTGTTTTTGTTTGCTATTGAATCATAGGTGTTTCTTTTATATTTTGGAAATTAATATAATCAGATACATAGTTTACAAATATTTTCTCACATTCTGTAGGTTGTTTTTTCATTCTGTTGGTTTTCTTTTGCTTTGCAGAACTTCTTAGTTTGACCCAGTTCCCCTTGTCTATTTTTGGTTTTGTTGCCTGTGCTTTTGGTGTTATATCCAAGAAATCATTGCCAAGGCCAGTGTCAAGAAGCACTTCCCTTCTGTTTTTTTCTATGAGTTTTAAAGTTTCAGGTCTTATATTTAAGTCTTTAATCCATTTTGAGTTGATTTTTTGTGTATGGTAGAAGATAGGGGTATAATTTAATTATTTTGCATGTGAATATCCAGTTGTCCCAAAACCATTTGTTGAAGAGGCTATCCTTTTCCTATTATGTATTCTTGTCAAATATTAATAGACTATACATGTATAAGCTTATTTCTGGGCTCTCTGTTCTGTTCCACTGGTCTGTATCTGTGTCTATCTTTAAACCAGTACCATACTTTTAAAATGATTATAGCTTTGTAATATTTCCAAATTAGAAAATGTGATGCTTCTAGTTTTGTTCTTCTCAAGATCACTTTGCCTATCTGATCTTTTGTGGTTCCCTATGAATTTTAGGATTGTTTTCTCAATTTCCATAAAACACTTCATTGGATTTTGTTGGAGATAACACTGAATCTGCAAATCCTTTAGATAAAATAAACACTTTAACAATACTAATTCTTCCAATCCATGGACACAGAATGTCTTGTGATTAATTTTTAATACCATTAGGAACTTCCAATGAAATGCTTAGCTGATCCTTAAAAGCATATCAAATTTCATACCACTAATGTATTAGGAACTTATTTTTGTCTACACCCTCAGTGATATAAAAATAATTTATGGAATTTATATTCTATAAAGAATAAAATTTTTATGTTCTATATAGAATTTTTTATTCTATATTCTAATATTTACATTAGAATATAATACATATATATTTTATCTTCCATAGAAGATAGAGTATCTTCTATTCTTTTAATACACTAAAATAAAAATCTGACCCCAAATCTTAGTGTATTGTCTGAAAATTCAGTATTTGTTGATACTAATTCTCTCTTTCTCTCAGCTTAAAGCGAGGTCTTTAAATTCAAGTAACTTTGGCAGCATAACACAAGGTTTCAGGTGAGAATCTTGTATGTTTGGGTTTAAATTATATTTCTGACTCTTGGTTACTTATATGGCTGGTCTTGATCAAAGAACTTAGGTCTTTGTTTCCTCAGTTGTGAAATAGGGTCATGGTTATATGGATAAAATATATTAATGCATGTACAATGCATAGTTAATGCCAGTACGTGTTAGGTCTATTTGTCAGTCCACAGGTTATCAATAAGAAATCAATTTCTTGGCTTGTAAAAATGTGGCCATTTATAATTTGGCAGCATGGTTTCTTCTGCCTTTGATGCACCAGCGTCATTGGAAACCCCAGCGCTGGAAGGTTTTGTCTTTCTTAAGGAATTGTCAAGCCTTTCCAGCTCTGCCACTAAATGACACAAAGATCTTAGGTATTCTAGAGCTCCTTAACTTTTGTTTCTTTGCTCACTTTAGAAAAGTCCTCCTTTCTCTCACCCTGACCCCCTAAGCACCTCTCCTTCTCTTACCCGGACACATGGCATCATTTCTTCTGAGTCTCCAGTTTTTAAAGGTTCCTGCAAAACATCCTGAGGCATGGAATTTCAAAGGATCTGCTTATAATATCTCTGCTTTGAACAGGGATGAAGGGGAAATACAGAAGAAAACACAAATTGATACCTCAAAAATAATCCTGCCATTTTGAGATGCTAGCTTTATGATTTCTCTATTTTTAATGTAATTTTAGCAATTGGTAACTGCTTTATACCCATACCTTAATATTATGTTTTAACACACCTCATACTGTTATGAGATAACTTTCTACATTGATTACATTAATTAAAAAAGTAAACTAGGCATAGTAAATGAGAGTGTTCAGGATCATTAATGAACTAATGGGAAAAATTACAGTATGAAGACATAGAAACATAAAATACATAGGAGTAAGGGTTGCAGAGTCAGAGAGATATGGAATTGAATGTGTGTTCTGCCACTTACTAGCCATTTACTCACTTCTGACCTTTGGAAAATAAATTTCCTTACGTATAAGAAGGGGTAAGGCAAATTAAAAAAGATAGACTTCAAATTGGTGTTTATAGAGCATTGTGGGTAAGAGGAGAAAACTGACCACAAAGGAGAACAGGAGAATATCCGGGGTGATAGTTTAGATCTTGATTGTGGTGATTTCACAAAACTCATTAAACTGAATGCCTAAAATGAGTGACTGTTACAATGTATAACTTATACCAAAACTAATCTCATTTAAAAGAAGTGGGATGATGACATATTTTAGAGAAGTATATGACACCGAGTGGGCACTTGATAAATATTAGCTTTTACCATTATAATTATTTATGATTCTCCTAAGAAAAAGTACCTTAGAGTGATATGAATAAATTTTGGTCATGGCATACAAAGGTACATCATTATGGGGAGTTGGAAGGGAAAAGCACGGGATTGTTTCCACAGTTTCTCAAATCAGTGGATGTGGAGAACTGAAAACAATGACACGGTGTTGAGAATGGTTCAAAGAAGATGGAAGTGAAAAACAAACAAACAAAAGCAGAGAAAACTAAATCATGAGGCACTTTCTTTAGCCATGTGAATGACTGGTGGTTTCTCTATCTCTGGGCTTCTAGGAGGTGGACCTCTTTGCACCTTTTCTTATACAATGGTTTTGATTAGCCAAATTAAGCTGCCTTCTAGCTCAGAGCCAGAAATCCAGAACCTCCTTTTAAAGTGATTATAAAAGAAAAAAAAATGAGATACTAATATTATACCAAGCTACTTACTCAGAACTTAACTGAAGTGTGTAAGTGCAGTGTTATGGAATGACATGCTTATGGAATTCTAGGGGTTTTTGAAAGCTTTCTATAAAATTAGTTTATTTGAGGATTCATTCAGTCTAATAGGGATCTGAAAAAAATAATAACCCCTTTCTGTAAAAATCCACATCAATTTTTAGATAGCTTAAAACCTCTTAATGGGGGGCACCTGGGTGGCTCAGTGGGTTAAAGCCTCTGCCTCGGCTCAGGTCATGATCCCAGTGTGGGATCGAGCCCCGCATCGGGCTCTCTGTTCAGCAGGGAGCTTGCTTCCTCCTCTCTCTTTCTCTCTCTCTGCCTACTTGTGGTCTCTGTCTGTCAAATAAATAAATAAAATCTTTAAAAAAAAAAAAAAAACTCTTAATGGCTAACAACCAATTACACGGTTGGTTTATGAGTGGGAGGATGAGCAACCAGATCCTTTGTTAGGCTCATTCAGCTCCCACGTTGCCACTGTCTGAAAAATGGGCATTTGTTTTTTCAACATTTCTTGGAAACTGGAGATCTTTTGGGATTGCCTGAACAGGAACATAAATACTTAAACTGAGGTGTGTTTAATTGTAGCCATCTTTGAATCTCAGCTCTGTTAACTTACTAGTTCTATGATCTTCAGCAGGTTACTTTACAGCCCTTGGCTTCAATTTCTTCTTCTGTAGTGTCGGAGGAATTACTATACCTCCTTCTAGTGTTGTGAAGATCTAGTCCTATATATCAAGTGAAGTGCTCAACAAAACGCTTAAACATAATTACTGAATAAGCATTACGGAAGTTATTAGTATTTTAGTTAAGTAATTTGATGAGGTTAGGAAAAGAGATCTAGATCCAAAATTTGGAAGAATAGCAAAGTTGAAATGTAAATACTATTTTCCAAATCACATCTATTTGTTTCTTTACTCTTCTCTGCTTGCACTCTTCCTTTTCATTTTAGAGAGGCTAGTTTGTGTCTTTTAAATGAATGGTTTGGGGAGGGGAGAGAAAATATTACAAAGAATATCAAGAAGTACCATTTATGGGGAGTTTATTAAGCCAGCCTCTACTCTAAGCACTTTCCATGTGCTTAGTAAATCAATTCTCACAGCTCTGAGGCTAGGTACGATCATTATTATCCCTTTCAAAGATGAGGAGACCGAGGTCTGGCATGAGTAGGTAACTTGTTTAGATCACACTAATATAATATATGCCCCAAAGAGTCTTGGCTTTTAGAAATGGCTTCTGGAAATAGAAAGTTAAAACTGTGTTGTGTGTGTAATGGTTATTTATTATTATTGACATCCCAGTCTTCTTTCTTCATTTACTATCCTTCTTTTTCTACTATTTATAGCATGCTTACTATATTCCACAGACAGCACTAGGCAGTTTGAATATATTATCTCATTTGATAGACACAAAGAAATGATGTCAATGATAGGGAAATGGTAGGGAAAAGATAGGGAAACTGAAATATAACACAGAAACCTGCCCATGCTTATTAAGAGACCATGTCAGGATCTATACAGCATCTACCCTTTGTATAGTCTGATGTTAATGCTGGTGCACCAGCAAAAGACGTGGTAGAAATGCTTTCTGACCATTATTCTTACATGACATGCTAGGGAAGCAGAGCTGTGAAACACTATTGTCAATTTCATTCATTCATACAGACCAATACAGCATGGTCAATTTGTGGTGAAACTGGTAGCTATTAATTACTATTACTGCTGCTATGTTTTATGTTTCATAGCCCCACATATGATTATTTTTTTCTATCAAAAAGCACCATTACAAAAAAAAAAGCACCATTACAGAAGTAAATGTATGTGTGTCATTCCATGTCTCTGAATAATATTACCTGTTTCTATCACTGATGTCACTCTCCTTCTCTATTGCATTTGAATCAAATACTGCTAAAGGGATATCAACTCTTAGAGGCTTATTTTCCTTTGCCCAATGCCCTGAAGGGTGCTGTCACACAGCTCCTGCTGCCTGACCATCACCACTAGAGGCTATGTGAGATTGCACTATGCAGCACATCCTTACGCTGACTGCAGACACACATGCGCACATGCATCTGTGCATGCATCTGCTATTTTTTTTTTTTTAAGCTGAACAGGATAACATAAAGAAACTCTACTTCTAAAAATGACTTCAGAATTTACTGTTATCATATAAAATGAAAGAAGACATGTCTGTTAAAATGACTTCCTTGTCCCTTGAATTTTCTCAGTCATTTCCACCTTGACCTGAATTTTATAATCCCCTACCACTTATCTCTGTTGATACACTGTCTGGTAGATAATTCCCTCAGAAGTGTAAAAAATATCGAGTATCTAGTCTTTCATTTCCTTTTTCTTGTTGAGAGAAACAAAAGCTACGCTTACCATATACCAGATCTTACAGCACATATTATCTAGTCTCATGCTTTAGTCAAATTTAAATTTTATTTTAGAACTTTTGGGGCTTCCTTAATAATGTCATATAACACGTTTTAAAATGTATTCCTTGTTTATAAAATTTACAGAGTATCAATAATAGGTTTTCTGTTATGCAATATTGAAAGATGAAATAATTTAATTTCCCTGTACTTTCATACCGGATTCACTTGTCTACGTTTGCAATTATACTGTTTTTAATTTTTCTTATTTTAATATTTTAATCCTTTAAATATAATGTAATTATATTAAGTGTAATCAATATGTTTATGGTACCTTATATTGATTTACCAAATTTAGATAAAATCTTTTAACTGTATAGTAAGAAAGATGTACGCCATTCATAAAATCTCATCACAATAATAATTGCTCTCATCTCAGGTTTGCAACTCTTATTTTTTTTTTAAAGATTTTATTTATTTATTTGTCAGAGAGAGAGAGAGAGAGCACAGGCAGGCAGAGTGGCAGGCAGAGGCAGAGGGAGAAGCAGGCTCCCTGAAGAGCAAGGAGCCCGATGTCGGACTCGATCCCAGGATGCTGGGGTCATGACCTGAGCCGAAGGCAGCCGCTTAACCAACTGAGCCACCCAGGCGTCCCTCAACTCCTATTTTTGTTTGGTGACCATTCTAATGGTGGTCATTGTAGTTTTCTGGCTGAACATACTTCAGAGAGAAGGAGGAATTTTTGATATTAGTTTTCCCTTCCACTTTGGTCCAGTTGTCCACAGGTTATATCCTAACTTCAGAACTTTCTACTCTCTTGTTCTATTCTTTATGCCTAGACATGGCCTCAGAAATTATTTTGTATACTTAGTCCTCTTGGAATCTCCCAGTACTTATGTGATCTCAGTAAAAACTTCTAATTTTTTAACATTAAAAATGCCAGTACATTATTGTGACTCCAGAATACCAAAGCAGGAGATCCTTCACTAGAGTGCTTTAATTAGTGTTAAATTTTTGGTATCAATATTTCAAAACTATCTATACATTAATTTGAACAAACCACAAAACAGCATTGCCTTTCTCTTGTCTTAATTTAAGGCCTTTAAACTAAAGCAACTAAAATGATAGGTTTTTGAAATATTTTATTGTTCTTACAGTTCAGCCCTAGAACATACAGAATTAGGAGAATCAGTTCCTATTTTTGGAATTGTCACATAATAAATGTTCATTAGAGCTCAGCTGTAATTTTTATCATTGCAGAAGGGATAATTATGCTGCAGTGCAAAATGTGATGACAGTAAACAACATACAAATCTTCCAACCATTTTCTTATGGCTACTGAACTACAGTTTAATATATATATATATATAAAAATAAAACTGTAATTTATATATATATATATATACATATATATATATATATGACCAATGGGGGGCGATGATTCTTCCACATAATAAAGGATGAAAAACAATTATGCACTTTACATAAGTGGAATTTTTGAATAGCTTATCTGGATAATCATCTCACTCAGGTAGAAGGTAGAAGGCTGGTCTAACTACTTCATCAGGCCTTTATCAAGTTCCTGCTTTCTAACTTCGTTGCTCTGTGAGGTATAGGTTTTAGAACTTTTAAAAATGTATTTGATGGTAAATTGAGTTGGTATAAATCCATGGATACAAGAAGTGATGTTGGGTGCCTGGGTGGCTCAGTGGGTTAAGCCTCTGCCTTCGGGTCGGGTCATGATCCTAGGGTCCTGGGATTGAGTCCCGCATCGAGCTCTCTGCTCAGCAAGGTGTTTCCTTCTCTCTCTCTCTGCCTGCCTCTCTGCCTACTCGTGATCTCTGTCTGTCAAATAAATAAATAAAATCTTAAAAAAAAAAAAAGTGATGTTATGTAGACAAGGAGTGTATTGGGAGTTGGGGCAATGTTATGGAGGTTTTCCTATTTTGAAAACACATGCAAGCGCTTCTCATTATCAGTGTTTTCATGAAGATTACATGAGAATTGTAACTTACACCAAGGCTTTATATGCAACTGTAACTAAAGAAAGACCCTTGTATGCTTCAGGCAACATGGTGGGACACATTTTATCTGGGGACGCTAGAGATAATCTATAAGTTTACCTCTCTACTATATATTACATACTGACAGATATGATTTGCTTGCCTAAACTGTGTGTGAATTAACAGGGATTCTCTTTTTAACATATATTACACATTTAATATAAGTTCTTATGTTTGTATGATATATAGATTTTCTATTTGGACAAAGTTGATAGGTCAGCAAAGATCTGTTGCTCCACTTACAAGAAAAAAGTGTAAAAACACTTGATCACTTTTAAGTTGATATATTTCTTAGCCTGGATGTAGACAAAAGTAATATATTCTTTTATCAACATTTTATTCATCAGAATGTACATAATGTGATACTTAGGAGCAGAATTTAGAATTTTGAAAAACTAAAATGTTTTATTTTTTAGAAAAAACAAAATGCTTTAATAATCTCTTTATAGATGTCTCCTTAGTAATAAAAGATGTTTTATTTAAAAAAGAACTTCAAAATTCTCTTTATATTTTGGACTTTGAATGTAGTCTTAAAGAAAGAGATGATACCAAGAAAGTAAACTAACATTAAGTATTGCCAAGAGCTAAAAATTAATGCTATAGAATGATAGTTTTTTTCTTTTTCTTTTTTTTAAGTAAGAAAAGTAGGCCAGTGAGAAGATGCAGAAAATATGAACAAGAAAAACAAAACTTAAATATTTGACATATTTGGGACAAGGTACTCTTGATGGATCATTGTCTTGGCTTGTTTGGTGACCCACATAGTACCTAATATCAATCAGAGAAAGTCTTCTGACTACAACCCCCATTTATGAGCACTGCTCCACAGTGCTCTGTCAATGGAAAAAAAAAAGCTTTGATTTATTTGCCTACCATTATTGTCTATTCTATCATCTCTTTCCCCGTTCAAAACATTTACTTGGTGTTTCTACACTTACAAATTTAAATTTGTAAATAGGGACTTCAATGGACAGGCCTGGATATGGATATTTTCTATATAGGTGTAATCTACTGGCATGAATTTATATTTTCACAGGAATTTCGGATAAAAATACTATACTTATAGATCTCTGTTAAGGCAATGTGATACAAGACAGGTACCTGTTCACTACTGAACAACTAATGCTAACTAATACTGTGATGTGATGAAATTGTTAATCCAAAAGAATATTTCCATGGATTTGAGCATTTAGTTTTACCTAGATAATTTTCCCAATGCTCTTATTCATGCGTTTTGGTGTTGTGAGAATATAATTTATATTACTGTGTTAATTCTAAGCATTGTTAAATTCAAGGCTGTGTGATACAAAAGGGTTCAGATAAAAATTATAAAATATCAGTAAATTATTATTTTGTCTAAATAAATCTAAATGTGTACATATTTACAAGCATTCAGTGAACAGTTCTTTTTTTAAGTCTTCATTTAGATATTTAACATTAACCATTACATCTGTTTTCAAAAAATTCTATAGTAGATTTTTGAGAGAGAAAAATGGACTAAATAGTAGCTACTTAGAACTATTTCCATCAAATACTTCACTTATTAATTATTTTCAGTTATTGTATATATTACTTGAAATGCTAAAAATTAATAATAAATATTTTACCTTTAAATATAATTTCTGTTAAGTTTTTATGTATCAATTTTTCAGCAAAGACGAAGGATGAGTCTTCAGTTCCCTGTATTAGTTTCCCTCTACTTTCAATGTGAAAAGCCAAAACTGCAACTATCGTACAGGTCCTGACAAAAAAAGAAAAATATGTGCAAGGATTTTTATTTGTGGTTCTATTTCCTAAATTGCATTAGATGCAACATAAAACCTTTTATACAAAACATCAAAAGTGCTTTATTTTGACAATTAAAATTTTAATGAAATAAAACACTTCTAGAATGAGAGCTGATCACATTTCCAACAAGCGGACTGTGTTTATTTTATCTACCTGAAACATTTGCATCTCTGGATTAAGTAGTTTTGCTAATCGGTTTATATCTCCAAGTACGCTGTAGTGCCTTAAATATTTATACATTCTTAATGTACATCATGCTGGTTTTATTAATTTTAACCCCAAAGCCTCCTCTACCAATTACTAGTTAATGACTATATTGCTTTGGCTCTTGATCGCCTTTGTTCTTTGTTACGATATTTAAAAAAAAAAAAAAAAAAAACCGGGGGAGGCTTAAGACTTGAAATAAAACAGCCAAATAAAATAGCACTCTGAATGACTCACCATACAGTACCTCACTTCTCTGACTCACCTGTCTAAAACAAGCAAACTTTCCAGTTTTGGTTTTGTTTTGTTTTTTCTTAATCCAAAGTCATATGCTTTCTTTTTGTCCTAAGAAAACAAAATTTTTAAAAATCTCTTTGTTTGACAGAGTTGATTTTAGGCTTCATGTAGTTTGATAAAAGCACATCAAAGTCCTTGTATCATCCTATATCTTTTGACTGATCAACAAAAGAAAACATGTCTTTTAAGAGCTTAGTAAGATCATTCAGCCAAAAGATTTAAAATATTATCCTGGTGAAACTTACTTAATATTTTATTTTACAAAATATGTTTGTAAAAAAGATTTTTTTTTCAAGTTTTAAGTAATTTTTCCTCCATTTCTAATATCTGTCTAGAATGTTGACTATTTTAGAACACGAAATCAGACTTGTGAAACATAACAACTAACACATATACATACATATGTATGACTGGGAGTATGTTCCATTTCAAAGCTTTTAACTTTATATGGAATGGTGCCTTTAAATATCATTAATGTGTTTATTTGTCTAAATGTTTATTTGCCTAAATATTCACAAAGAAAGATTTTCCACTACATTATGAATGCATTTGTATATCTATTCATAAGGATAAAATTCTATACTATTATGTTTTAGAAATTAGGAGCTAAAAAAACATTCTGAGTTCCAAAGGATATGGCTTTAAAATTATATTTATTCATCTTGTATATTTATAAATATATTTCAATGATATTGATATACCTGTACACATATCTATTTTACCTATATCTTTTCATCTATTTATGCATTTTGATATGTGAGATACATGAGTATTTAGATAAGGTTTATAGTTAAGTGATATTTTAAATGATTTCTTGTGTTATATTTCATATATGTGTGTGTATGTGTGTATATATATATGTGTGTGTGTGTATATATATATATATGTCAGCGGAGGAACAGTCTAAAACATAGAGAGGTGCAAACAAATTAATTTGTACATTAAAAAAAAAAAGTTAGATTTATCCATCTTAGCTGCCCTGCCAGGAATCACTGGTTGACAGTAGTTACCCATGTTGTGAGATAATTTAGTTGCTTTCAAAGTGATTTATAATCTTTGCTCTTTCTATTATCTCAGTTCCTTATAGTCATTCTATATTCATTTTTGGTTGTGGTTCTATTTAACAGGTAACTAACTCAAAATTGAATAAAGAAAAATAATTTTATAAATTATATTAAAAAATCTGCATTAGGTTTTGTATTCAGTCCTAAAATTTGTAGAATACTTATGTAAGTATTTACACTGTCTTTCAGAAAAGGGGTGGGGGGGATCACTGCATGTTGCCACTAATATGCATTATGTTTCTAGCATAAATCTTTTTAAATAGCACTTAACTGTAAACCTTATGTAAATACTCGTATCAGTGCCTGACACATAGTAGAGGCTAAAAAATATTTGATGCATACATGAATAAATCAAGAAGTGAATTCCATAATATGAAGTTTCAATTAATCTTGATCAACTAACCACTGGCACAACTCTCATGGTTTTAATGTGAGTAAACATGTT
This sequence comes from Martes martes, assembly GCF_963455335.1. Classification (NCBI taxonomy): domain Eukaryota; kingdom Metazoa; phylum Chordata; class Mammalia; order Carnivora; family Mustelidae; genus Martes; species Martes martes. Next base: position 35,835,120 of record NC_137893.1, read on the forward strand.
GCCAGTATTTTCTCTTCCTAGTCATCTTGCAAGGATTTGCAAATTGTATCTTTCTCACGTTTAGTTTTATCCCTCCAAGGAAAACATTTATCCAACTTCAGCCTATTCAGTTTTCTTCTGTGACAAGGCATTCAGGACCCTTCCTGGTCTGTCCCAAGAGACTTAGAATTCTAAGGCTTTCTCCCACTGTTCCCGGGCATGGGGCATGAACTCTTTCCATTCTTAAGAGAATTATCTACTAACTCTTCCTCAAACATATCTAATTTACTTTAAACTTCGCATTTTGGTTGCTATTGAAGCCATTATGCTTGGGTTCTTACACAAGTAATACTCATTCTTTAAGCCCCAGATCAAATCCTTCCACTCCCAGGAAGCTTTCTCAAACCACTGTGGTTTCTTTCCTCTGAATGCCCTCACTGTGTTATGACTCAACCATTCCTTTGGAGTGGTGATGCATGTTTCTCCTGTCTCTCTAAATAGAAATAGAAATCCTAGATTCTTAGTGGCTATCATGTAGACATTGCATAGACACTAGAAGATTTGATCCTGTCAGTTGAAACAGAGCAATCTTTCCTCACTGTGTCAACCCTTTCTATTCCCACTTCCATGTCAAAGAAGATTCCTAAATTGTCTTTTGGCATCTTCAGAATTATAGGTAGCTGAACGCTACCTGCTGGTAACTAATACAACATCTGTGAATATACACCATTATACCAGCACCCAAGCCACATGCTGCTAGGTCAGTGTAGAATTAAAAACACAAAACAAAACAAAACAAAACAACTTCCTTTTTCTAAAATACAGAATGAAATTTTCTTTTTTCTTTCCAGCTTTTACTTTTGTTTGGAAAGGTGGGTATCTCTAATACAACAAATGCTATTCAAGTTCACGTTTTGGTATAAAAAAATCAAGATTACATTATAAAAATTTTAAAGTGCATTTTATTTTGAAAGCTGACAGTCTTAATTTTTTCACAAGGATTTCAAGAGATCAATCATCTATTTTTATATTCTGGAAATCTGCAGTACACAGAGGACCTCATTGCTTGAACTTTCCTTCTCTTTATACATAGACATTTTTATAAAATATTCATAAGAAATTGTTGACTATAGAACTATGGCAATTCTCTTGAGTGATCCTGGGAGTTTTCCAGTCAATGAGCTCCATGCGGCTCCGGCAGCATGAGCTACGCTCCATAAATCAGGCTAAAACCATTTTATGCTGTTTTTAAAATTACTGCTATCAACAAAACCCATGAGCCTGAATTACTTAATCTATGCAGATGTTGTTAACTGCATTAATTATTTAATTCTGACAATAAAACAGCAGTTCCATTTGCCTTAATACAGACCATTCACGCTGCGTATTTTTGAAAGGATATTTAACAACATGACCACTAGATGGGAGTAGACAACTTTTTAAACTATATCTAACACTGAAATGGTAGTTGCTAAACTTAGATGTAAGGTAATATTAGGTTACTGTATTGCATTTCTAACCAAAGCTCGTGAAATACCTTTTGTTAACTAGTGTAGGTTACATTAAAATTGAATTACTTTCCTAGAGAACTGAATTGATTCAAAGGAACTTTCTTCATTGCAGCAGTCCTTTTTATGATTTCATAATGAATAAATTATATAGAAGCTTTTTTCCATCCTTTTATTGACATGAAAACCAATTTTATATACTAGTTAGATAGCCACTAGTTTGATGAATTAAGTGGTCCCATTTGAAATATGATTGTGTTTTTAAATAATCGTATTAACTAGAAATTAACAAAAGGAATTGCATAGATTATTGTCCTCTTTAGACTGCTAGTTAATTGATTACTTCATGCACATGTGTTGAATATTAAGCTTCCCCAATCAGACATGTGCATAAAGCAAAATGCTCTCTTTTTTTTTTTTTTTTTTTTTTTTCACCAGGACATAGTGAGCCGTGGCAGGTCAATGAAATTATAATTGGTTCTAATTAGCACTCTTCAAGCTGTTAATTTTTTTTTTCTAACCTGCATTTAATCACACAAAACAGAAAGGTAAAAACTGTCTCAGCAAATAACAAAGATGCCCCAAATACATTTTGAATATTTGAGTGAACACCAAAAGTTAGATTTGGGTTTTTGTTTTTACTTGCTTGTTTGTTTTGGTATGTCTTTTGCTTGATTTCTGAAATAAATTAAATTGCAATATTTTTCCCCCAGAAAAAGCATGTAAGCATGTCATTGTGAGAGTCATACTCTTTTCATTATTGTTAATATCATTTATAGCTACGCAGGGAATGAGGTCATTAACTTGAGGCAAATGTCACAATTTCTGCATAGGCTTTGAGCTTTCTTTGCTTTGTTTCAGGAAATACTGGAAAGCTCTTGTTTCTAGCTGCAGTTGTCTTTAGTGAGGCTTGACACACATGTGAGATGAACGAAAACTGATTATGTTCTTTGTGCAATGCAAGTTGACATAAGTAAAAATTAGATATCTATTTCTCTTGTATATGTCAAATATAAAAAAAAATCTTCTAAAGGTATGGTCATAGTGTCTAATAAAATAAAATCTCTATGATTTTTTTTCCTATGCACTGAGCTTCACCTTTATTTTAAAATGTGAATTTTTCAATGTCAAAACTTCGCAAAATGTCTGAATAGATATGACAATTGGAGCTGTTCTTTCAGGTTTGTTTTCTCTATAATGCCAATAAGCTCTTCAGCAACCACGTTTGAATCAGCATTTATTTTTATAGTGATGTGTTTTACTTTATTTCCAATTATTTCATACAGATTTCATTACAGGTTTAGTTACTAATAATGTCATCTTTGTTTAAGAAATTAATTGTAAAGTTAATCTCTTACTTTAGGTTTCTTCCATTTGATCCTTTCATCACAATTTTCCTATCTCAATTTCATATCACTGTTATTATTTTAACAAACCTACAGTAGGTCTGCAAAATAACTATATTTGCCCAATGTTAAATTTTATTCCAAAGCTAATATTTTTTCTTCAATTTAATGGTACACATTTTAATCTATAGAAAAATGCCAAAGTAAAATGCAAAAACCTGCTTTTATGGCAACTGTAGAATTTTAAATAATACTTGCAGTACCTCTCTTATCCCCTTAACTTGCTATAATGTCTGCCAAATGATGAGCAAGACAAAGTAGTCTTTGTAAGATAAGAAATTAGATTTTAGAAGTTCTAATCAGATTTAAATGTCTCCAGTACTCCACTTAAGAAAGCTGAATTACATAGCAACATTTTTAACCATGATATTAACACTATGATTCAATAATATTATTTTTTATATTTTATGCTATATTCATACAGATGATATAAAAATGCATCTTGGATCACTCTATCAAATACATCCCATTAATAAGATGCTATTTCTTATGGCAGAAAAGATTTAAGAGGCTGATAAATTTAGCCAGAAAAACAAATGTAACGTCATAAGAAAAGCAAAAAGGAAAATGTCAATTCAAAAACAAATCTGATTTAATTTTCTTGCTTAAATGAGCCTGATGACGTTTCTACAGAAAATACATTTAAATTATAAACCTCAACAAAAGAACTAAAAAGTGAAAGATTACTATTAAATGATGATTGCTCCTTCTTAGCCTTTTGTTACTAAAATAAAAATTGTATTTTATTATGAAGTTACATTTGTGCAACTTTCCAATTTTGACATCTTTAAACTAACCACTTAAAATGGATTATCAAATTGAAATGAATCATTGGTAAGAGTTGGATGTGTTTACATTTTCTAAGTCAAGTGGAAAAATTTTGCGGAAAGACATTTTGTCAAAGGTCTGTATAATTGGACAGGAGGAACTGTATTCTAGATTACTATTTATTATCATGTGTAGGAGCTTACACAGTGTTACAGTCTTCGTCTGTTGACAGTTGCCTGCTTTTGGCAGGTATTCAGCAATCTATATCTTCCAGTTAGCTGTTTTTATAGTATTGTTTCTTAGTTGCAAGTATCAACAAGGCAAAAATATTTTAACATAGCTGAATATTTATAGACTATATATTTTAATTTCTTGAAGTCTTTTATAGTTTTGCATTTATATGAAAATTGAGATGTCTTAATAGAAACCCTCTATCTCTACCCATGTGTTCTAATTCATAGCCTCAGAGTCAGTCATAAATACAAGAGAAAACACCAAATTGACCCTGCTGGAGACAACTGATTTAGGCCACACAGAATCTGGCTTTAGTTTTTGTTGTTTTCAAAAGTGTACAGTTTAGGCAAAAGGCACTGATCCTGGAGACAGTTAAGTCATCTTCAGTTCAAATGCGTAAACTGAAGATGCAGCCAAGTAATACATGTATGTACAAAATGCAGTAAAAGAGAAACTAGGTATGGGAGCTTGCTAAATTTTTCTTAGAATATCCTTACATTTTATTTTCTTGAATTAAAGTTAAGTGTGTTATTGCCTGGGAACAGATCACACACTTACGCCCCAGGCAAGATAGTCGTCTCCATCCTTCACCTGCTGTGAAACCATCTGCGAGCTCCTTAATCTTCTGAGTACCTCAGTTTCTCTATCTATCAGATGACGAGAGGGTACCACCTGCCACATTTTTTTTTTTTTAAATCACAGAAGAATTAATGAAATAAGTTTTGCAAAAACACATTTAACCCTGGGGAGAGGGTGAGGGTAATGCTCTGAGGAACTTTAACATGATGCTAGCAAAGAAAATGTCTTTTAACAAAGAACCAATAGGCATTTGTAAGAGGTTAACAGAACAACCAGCGTGGATTCAAAGGAAGCAGAATTTTAGGGTATCAGACTTTTCTACGTGCAAACCTGAGGCTCTGGAGAATTCCCTCCTAATTGCCAGTTAATGCTGTCAGGATTATACAACTTCAATAACTAAATAGCTTAATTGCTATAAATATTTTTGGCCAAAGCTTAAAAGGAATGTTTATTTTCATTTAAATTATTAGCAAAATTTTATGCCATTGAAGAGGTAGAATAAACATTGTCTTCTGCTTTTGCTGTTGGTGGCGGTGGTGGCAGATGTTATATTCTATTTTGCTTTTTTTGTTTAGTGATAGTTTTATAAATTTAGGAACCTGCGTATAGCTAAAAGCCGACCTACCAGTATTCTTGCTGTGCATTTCCCGAGTGAGGAAATTTATATAAAATTTAATTTTTCAAAATGAAGTATATGAATGAAAAATATAGTGCAGCTATAATTATTGAAACTGACCTCAATTAATAAAAAAAAATCAAGTATACAAAGCCCCAGAAATAGCACATAAGGAAAAGATACACATATTGGTCTCACGAGCCATTTTAATCAGTCAAAATACAATCTCAAACCCCATTCTGTTAAAAAAAACCCTAAGTGGTAAAATTACCCCTTGCCTTCAAATTGAAACATTCAGGTAATTTTCCATAGCTCAAGAATTTAAATAAGTAAATACATACTATGTACTATATTATATTTTACAGTCACATTAAACACATCTCACAGAAAAATCTTACTCAAAGTAGAGCTGAGTGTAAATGGGAACACGTACAAAAGTCAAAGAAGACCAGGGAAAATAAAGCTGTGGCTTCAGCATTTGCAAAGAGAGTAGTAGAACAAGCCTCTCTAAACAAGCTTATTTGATTTGGGAATTTTCCAAGCTTGCTTAACATAAACTACATTTTAATCCAGAATAATCAGCCAGAGGGAATGGTTTTATAGTAGACACATAAGGTTTGAAATACTTGGACTTCCTGTAACCACAGGTTCAAATCCCAGCAGTGCTCCATTCTTTGGTGGTGGCTGAGTTAAGTACCACGCACGTGTATATACATGTGTGAGGGGATTTTTTACAGATGAAGCGTCCAAAACGAGAGCACTGGTTGCCCTGTGTGAAGATCCCAATGCAATTTTCCTAAGAACAGAGTGTGTGGCTCATGAATGACTGCAGCTTCTGGGAATCTTGCCAAAAACCTAGGGCAACCGAGAGTGTGGCTTTGCTCTAAAGGAGATTAAACTCCCTATTTAAAAGCTCCCTATACTCCACCATTGTGAGGGTTACACTCATTATTTTTTCTATGTTAGATGGTGAGTTGATACACATGCCTAAAATGCAATATCTTAATTCTCCACTCCCTCCCTGTCTGACTGACACGGAGTTGGTAGGATCACCACCGCGTGCAGCATTCAAGGTTATCGATTTTTGACAGCACACACAAAATACTGTTGCAAAGGAAATATTGTATGCACTGGTTGGATAACCACGTAAAAAGACAAAAAGTAACCTACAGCAGTTAGCTCAGGAAGAATATGAAGATAAACATATTTTAAAACCTAAGGAAATTTTGTCAGTTTCCCAGTGAATCATTTAGTTGCATGTTTTCTAACCCTGGTCTGTGGTCCCTAAATATCACTGTTTGTCACAAGATTAGGTAAGAGGATATGAATGAATACTTGATACCTTTTCTGAACTTATCTCCTATGTGCATTGGTAAATGTAGTTTTATTTATATATTTTTGAAAAATTAACAGTAAATACTACTTTCTAGCTTTTTTCCTATTGAGTATTGCTCAATATAACCCTTCTTTATTTTGGAGGGAAATTTGTTTTATAGGAATTTCTCATATTTCTGAAATTCAGTCACAGGAAAAGTGAGATGGGGGCTTAATGAGGAACAAGCAATTTTTTTTGTTTTGGAGTTTTCCTAATAACATCTTCATTCTTTAAAAAAAAAGTCAGTTATAATTTAATCATGGTGTGATACTGCTTATGTTTAAGACAGAATAAATATGATAGGGACTCTCAACACCCCTTTCCCCTATTTTTAATAAAATTCAATAAATTATTCACCTGTGAAATAATGCAACAACATCTTAATTCATAGAAGTTTTATGACTGATTGACATAATGGATTTAAATGTCCTCTGAAAACTAAAAAACGCATGAAAGCATAAGATGTCATTATTTTTTCCTAATCCTAAAACTTGTATTAAAATTAGCAGTTTTCAAAGGAGCTAAAGGAAAGAAGAAAAGAAGATATAAAATTTTTGTTGTACAAGTACTCCAAATGAATAATTAAATTATATAAAAAATCATGATAAATACAGTTAGATTATATCTAGCATTAGAGATCGTAATAAGAATTATGGATGCAATGATCTATTTAGCATGCTCAATTTTGTGATTTTTAAAAAATCTATTCTTGGATATAAAATTTTAGAAAAATTAGGGTGTTTTATACTATCATTTTAAAAATAACGTTGATTTGGCATAGTAGCAAGTAGCAAGCATAGTAGCAAAGTCAAGAGCTCTGAATGAGACAGACAGAGTGTCAGTGTTTGTTTTGCCCTTTTACTGATATGCTTAAGGTTGAGGATATAATTATTCACAGATGGCATAATCACCTCCATAGAAAAAACAAAAATATACAAATAAGCTATAATTTCTAACAATATTTTACTGTTTCTTGTATTAAAAATCTTAATATAAAGCTCAGTTGCATTTCTATATGCTACAACACCAAAAAACTCTATTAAACAATATAATTTTAAAAGGATGCCATTTATAGTTACATCATAAATAAGGTTACTAGAAGAATACTAACATGTTATTTTGAAGAAAATTCAAATGTTTCATTGGGAGAAACTAAAGAAGACAAATAAATTGAGACATGGACCAGATTCAAAGACAGTAAGTTTCTATTACATGTAAATGTCAGTACTCCTCAAGCAAATTTATAGATATGATAAATTTTACATTAGAATCCCTAGTTTATTTTGTGGAACTTGTCAAGATGATTCTAAAGTTTATACGTGAGAAAAAAGGTCAAAATTTTCCAAGATATTACTGTGAGGAATAAGGAAAGGGGAAATGCCTCATGAGATATCATGAATTATTAAAGATCTATGGTAAGTAAGACAGTGGCATTGGTGTGAGAACCAAGAAAACATCAAGAAGTAGTATAGAAAGCCCAGAAACAATCCACAAATACACGGATTTTGATTTACCACAAAGCTGCCTTTGGTTCTGTGTGAATTGACGGACTTAAATAAATGATGCTGGTATGATTGGTTATGTTCACTTCTAGGGATATAAGGAAATCATTTCCAGGTGGAAATGATTAAAAACTAATATGAAAGAAAAAGCAATAAAAATTTCAGAAGACAACACAGATGAAAATTTTGTGACCCTTGTAGAAATTAATTTCTTAGGAATTAGTAACAGAAGTATAACAGGGATTAATATGACAACACTAGTATCTAAAATTTCAGTTGTTCAAAATATCAAGTAGAAAATAAAATGTCAAGGTAGAAACAGAAAGAATATTTGCAATTTATAACTGACCAAAAAGGAAAAAAAAAATGATGAATAAAAGAAAAAATGACAATTCAAAAGGTAAATGTTCAAAAGTCCTGAATAAGCACATGAAGATTAGCCTATAGACATGCAGATATTCTAGAGCTATTAGTAATCAGGCAAATAATATTTTAAACCAATGAAATATTATTTAACACTCAGGAGATTTGCAGAAATAAAAGAGGTTTGACAAAACAAAGTAAAGTTGAAGCTGTGGAAAATCTGGAATGTTATACTGTTGTTGACTTTTTAGGTTAGCAAGCCAATTAGGAAAAAAAAAAATGCCATGATCTAGTAAAGTTGAAGATGGGCATATCAATGACCCTTCCTTGGTATTCACCTTAGAAAAATATGTGTACCTGGAGACATGTATCAGAATGTTCATGGTAGCACTGCTTGTCTTAGCCAAAAAGAGAAAACAAATCAATTGTCCTTGAACAGTAGCATCCATAAATAAACAATGATGTATAAAGGAATTCTATAGGCCAGTATAAATGAATAAATGACAACCATAAAGAATGACATGGTTGAATCTCAGGAATGAAAGGAAAGGTAAAAAAAAAAAAAAATGCAGCTAAATGTATAAAGCTGATTCAATTTGTATAAACTTACAAAATATGAAAAAGTAAATAATATATTGTTAAGGGTAAAAATCATTTTAGTATAATAATAAATAGAAGTAAAGAAACAATAGACATGAAACCCAGGAAATAAGCTACCTCACTAAAAAAAAGAGGATGGGTTGGAGAAGAATCTTGAACGGGCTTTCAAAATAATAGAAATATTTTATTTCCTGTGTAACATGTCTGGTAATAGGTCTTCATAATATTATTAGACTATGTGATTGATTAAATAAATATATATGTACATATATAAGAATATAAATATTATTTTGCATCTTTAATGAATGTTCTTTATACCCCAGGAGAAAAAGAAAAATATCAAAGTCATAAAATTATTTTTCACTACAAATATTTTAATCAGGTTGTTATAACTGTACTCAGACCAGATCATTTGTACTTGACAACATTTTAAGTACATTCTGTACTTGGGCAACTTTTTGAGTACATTCTAGGCTTCTTTTTCTGACATGTGAACTAAAAGGTGACACTGGACTTCCCTGATACACGATAAGAGGAATCTATCATGAAATATTCATGGTATTCGTAGTGAGATATTCTTGAATGCAATGTTCACTACATCATACAGTATTCTCTCATCAGGACCAACTAAAAGAGATTTCTCTTAGCACTTGGTTTGAAAAAAGAAAAGAAAAGGAAAGAAAAAAAAATGTTTCCTCGACAAATATCTCCTAAATTAATAGTGTGGACCTGAGGACCTCTTCTGAAAACATGTAACTTAGCTCTGAATCTTTCCTTATTTCTTCTGGGTCTGAGGCCTCATAGAACCTCTGTGTGGCTCCCCTTTTTCTCACCAAATAAGAATTTATAGTAGTGATTTTGTACATTAACCCTCTATTTCACATTATTTTCTAACATTTATTTTCCTTTTATTTCCTGAAATTTGTATGTTTTACTTTTGTTCCATATTTGTATATATGCATATATAAGCTCTTGCACATTCTTTTTTGAATGAATCAAGTTATAAATAATTGTCTCAAAAATTTTAAACAATATTTAAAATCTTATGACTCTTGGAGCACCTTGGTTTCAGCTCAGGTCATGATCTCAGGGTTATGAGATAAAACCCTGTGTTGGGCTCTGTGGTCAGTGTGGAGTCTGTGTAATGCTCTGTCTCCCTCTGTCACCTCCACTCATCCTCTGTCTTTCTCTAAAATAAATAAGTAAATCTTTAAAATCTTCTGACTCTAGATTTTATCACTGAAAAATTGAAATCTGAGTTTTTAAGAATATTTCCCTACATTGATAATATTGACAAAAACTACATCAGTTTTCTAGATTGAAAACTAGGATATGAATAAAATTTGTAAGTCATTTATAAATGTTAAAAAAGATGCCTACAGAAATGTGAATATATTGCTTTCTCAATAGTTTTTAAAGAGACAAATATCAAGAAGCTGTATTGAACTACATTGAATATTTTTTTTAAAGATTTTATTTATTTATTTGACAGACAGAGATCATAAGTAGGCAGAGAGGCAGGCAGAGAGAGAGAGGGGGGTAGCAGGCCCCCTGCAGAGCAGAGAGCCCGATGTGGGGTTCGATCCCAGGACCCTGGGACCATGACCTGAGCCGAAGGCAGAGGCCTCAACCCACTGAGCGGCCCAGGCGCCCCAACTACATTGAATATTAACAAAGCACACAGGCATATTCATTATGGAAAATAAGAGAGAAAAATGCAAATGCATAGAATGCTTTTAGATAAAAACAAAGCACAACAAAAAACCTATATTCCTTGATATTTAAAACACAACTAAGAGCTGTCTGCTCAAAGAGGCCTTAACTTTTTTTTTTTTTTTAATTAACATAGAATGTATTATTAGCCCCAAGGGTACAGGTCTGTGAATCTCCAGGTTTACACACTTCACAGTACTCACTATAGCACATACCCCCTCCAATGTCCATAACCCAACCACCCTCTCCCTACCCCCCTACCTCCGGCAATCCTCAGTTTGTTTTGTGAGATTAAGAGTCTCTTATGGTTTGTCTCCCTCCAGATTCCATCTTGTTTCCTTTTTCCCTTCCCTACCCTCCAAACCCCTCACGTTGAAAGAGGCCTTAACTTTTGACTGGAGGCTCTAATCACATTTTTGAAAATCAAACAAATTTCTCATCAACATATTTTTTTTAAAAATCTACTTATTCTCTAGATAGAGAGAGCAGGAGTAAGTGTGGGGGGTAGGGGTGGGGGTGGAGGGAGAGGGAGAGGGAGAAGAAACAGACACCGGGCTAACCACAGAACCTCATGCAGGGCTCAATCTCATGACCCTAAAATCACCACCTGAGTCAAAATCAAGAGTCAGATGCTTAACTGAGCCACCCAGGTGCCCCTTGCAAACATTTTTTTTTAAGTTTTTATTTAAATATTAGTTAGTTAACATACAGTATAACATTACTTTCAGGTGTACAATGAAGTGATTGAACACTTCCATACAACAGCCGGTGCTCATCACAAGTTTCACAAACATTTTTAAAATGACAAACTCAGTAGCTTAAGTCATACAATTCCATCAACACATCGGTGCAGGGAAGCATAGCCAACTTCTCCGTGTTTGGGATCATGGTGAGGGTGACTCAGTGTGGGCCTTTCCTTTCTTCGGTAGTAATTAGGGAAGTATATACACTACTCTTGCCTCAGTTTTGAAAGAAGCTATTAAAAGATGATCTCAATATTCATTATTGAAGTAAAGAAAAGGAGCAATAAATTTTTACATACAACTACATACAATGTTTTCCTTTCCAGACCATCACCATTTCACTAATAACATGCCAGGACAAAGTTACACCTCATCCCAGAAGCATAAGAAATGCCATTAAGGGATCTTAGTTTCCAATGTCCCATTCATTTCCAGAATGCATTGAAAAAACAGCCTTTCTACAGAATTTTTAATAATACAGTTTCTCTCTCATTCTCTCTCTCTCTCTTCTTCTTTTCCATTTTTTCTGTCTTGTCTTGTTTTGTTTTATAATGCCTTTTTTCCTGGTGATACCTACTGCTATGATTCATTTTGTTGTTTTTTTTTTTTTTTTAAAGATTTTATTTATTTATTTGACAGACAGAGATCACAAGTAGGCAGAGAGGCAGGCAGAGAGAGAGAGGGGGAAGCAGGCTCCCTGTGGAGCAGAGAGCCCGATGTGGGGCTCGATCCCAGGACTCTGGGATCATGACCTGAGCCGAAGGCAGAGGCCCCAACCCACTGAGCCACCCAGGCACTCCTCATTTTGTTTTTAATTATCATGTTTTACTTTATACCAAAAGCTGTTTCAAGCATTTTTATGTGTACTGATAAGTGATAGTGACCAAAGATTGGTAGGTTCTAGTTATCTTTTTCAAGTTTAGAGATTTTCATAATCAATTCCAGTCACATAATTTTCTTGCCAGATATTTCACAAAGTAAGGCAATCTTAATTAAGCCACATGGAAATACAATAGATTGAAAACTGACCCTCATCAAATGTCCCTAAAAGTTCTAGAAGTATGCACAATGCTTCCAAACTGAATTCTAGTGTAAACAGCCTTAAACTTCACCTAATTATCTTCATTTTCACACCCCATCTGTAGTTATTATAGCAATCAACACAGTTCAAAGAAAAAGAAGTTACACACACACACACACACACACACACACACACACAATTTATTTACTCATTCTCTTGACTTACTAATAAAGTTGAGGTATTTTTCTCTAAATATGCTTGCATTCTTTGGATTCCACTCTTTTTTCGTTTATGTATTTATTGAAAATGTGTTATATCCTAGACAGCCTTCTAAGTTTAAATATGACTTTATCAGTGTGAAAAACTCTTACTTTATTGAGCTTATATTTTATTGGAAGGAATTATATTATTCCCTTCAATTATATTATTATTGGAGGGAAAAATAGTTGCCTTCTATGGGCCAGATCCCAAGTGTTTTACATGTCACAACTTATTTAATTTTCAAATCAATCCCATGAGTTAGACACTATACTCCCATTTATTTAGCCAAAAATGATTTCTTGATTTTATACATGAAACAAAATTGTTGCCCTTATTTCACTTACTTTGTATTGGGAGAGAAACACATTAAACAAAAATCACAAGAATAAATGTATGATGTTTGTGAGATTAATCTTAGACAGTGAAGGTTTTCTTGAAGAAGTTATGATTGAGACAAAAACTAAATAAGTAATAGAAATTATACTAAACATTCCAGGCAGAGGGCTCAGTGCTTGTGAAGGTGCTGTTCCTCAAATTCTGTTTCCGCAAAGTATAGAATTTCATAGTCAGTGGGTATTTACTCATTGTTTTTCAAAATGAAGCAGAATAGAAGGGTAGGAGACTACCAAGTCTTGTTTAGTTAATAAATGATTCAGAGTATGGATGGCTTGGAAGCAAATTCATTGTTACAAGAAAATATTTGGTTTGGGCACATGTGAGCAACCCAAGCATTTGTTTCAGTTGAAAACATTTGTTTCAGCAGAAAATTTGGCTTTCATATTTGTATGTGAGTTTCCAAATTGGTTTCCAATTGTAGCGAAGTAAGCATTTGGTTGGTGGCAGTTAGGATAGCCAAATGCTTCTGCACATGTTTATAGAGGCCTGGGGACTTTCCTGAGGTCCAAGGCCTCTTATTATGTTTTACTGGTTGTCTGATTAATGGTTTGTCACATAACTGTGCAATTAGAATCACCCAAACTTTTATTGAAAGGAAAATAAAAATTTATAGAAATTCACTGAAAGTCAAAAAGACTCCAAAATCTTAATAAAGGACATTTATGCTCTCCTTGGATTCTAAAGCTTTTAAGAAATACTGCAGAGTAACTATATTACATTATTTAGTATTTATTTACCACCCACAAAAAATGTTCTTTAAAGATTTCCTAAATCTAGGCCCTAGAGACGAGAACCAAGTATGGCAGACCTAGAGTTTAGTGTTCATTCAGCTTAATAATACAACAGTTGTGTCTGAAGTCTTCTTTTATCTTACACTATTTATTGACATGAGATATCTAAATTTTCAGTTTATTGAAAAGAAATCTAGAGTAAAATATTGAGAAATTGTGAAAAGTTGAAGGTTGTGCTCCAAATCATTCTCTCAATTTTTCCTCAGCATGTAAATACCTTGCTTGACACTATATTCTCCAGTCTGCCTGTGGCTAGACGTGGCTCTCATTTAAGTTATTACCAAAATAATATGAAAGGAAATGATGAAACTTCCAAGAAAATTACTTGTGGACTTTCTGCCTCTCTTTCCCCTACTCACAAACTAGAACATGGATGTAACAGTGATCCAACATTGGTCATGAAGCCAGGAACAATGCCATAGGTGATAGGGTCATAGTAGACTGGATTGTTACATTAGAAGAAGTCTCCTCTCTAAGCAAAAATATGGCATTTTGGGGGTCTCTTTATTATAACAGTCCAGCACATACATGAAGTATTATAATATAGATCTATTCAACCAGGTTGTCAAGTTGGTAATTTTGGAATGATAGGAGTTGTCTCTTATACTGACAGTGAAGATTATCAGTAAAGTGTAAAACATAACTAAAAGTATCTGAAAGCATAAAAATCTTGCTATGTCAATCCCTGCTATTTAGGTAACTAAATTCCAGGGATGTGTGTCTACCTGCATCTACACAGATTTTTACTCAGGATTCTCAACTGTATGTAAAAATTTTAGTTTTTAATATAACTAAAATGAAAACAAAATTGTCAGAGATGATCATATCAGGAGAGATAAGCCATTTTGGCCAGAATATTAAAATAAAATACCATACAGAAAATTTAATCAAGGAAACATATTAAAACAAAATCAATAGAGAAATCAAATTTTGTCTTAAATAGAACAAATATGACAGATCATATCTTCAAGGATAAATTACCTTCCACAAGCAAGGAACATATAGTGAAAATAAAAATTCACCAAAATTGTAATCTTTTGTGTAGGAAATAGCACAAGTCATAGAGAATGTTAACAAACAAGCAAGCTGAGTAAACCCATTATAAAGAGCCAATATATTCTGAAAGGTAAATAACACATACTTAAAAATATCTGATAAAAAGACTTATTTGTAGCCAGTCCTCTATCATGTGCTATATCAGAAGGCAGTTCCAATACATTTTAATTTTGCCACAGATACACAGTGATAATATTAGTTATATAAATCAATGTAAAAATTACAAAATCTAGATGATGTAATGCCCACATTAATTAATGAATATGCCTACCATGAAGATTTATGGATACTAGAATTTACTATTTTACTTTTGTTTAATTCAATAATGTTAAAAATAATACCAGTCGACTTTTTTACCTTAACTTTTTTACCTTAACATTTGCTTTTACATTATTATATTATTTGAACCTAACAAGGACAGACACTGTCTTGTTCATAATTGTCCACCAAAAGAATCAAGCAACAATATTTTTTAAATGTCAAAAACAATATTGTGATATGTTACTGAAAGAAGTTGGCTTAGATTCACTTTTCTCTATTTATCACCTCTAAATCTGAGTATGTACCCTGGAAATAATTCCATAAACATGAAAGGACTCTGTAAGGTGGAAAGAAGTCTATAGAATGGCTAAGAGACATGAGGACTTAAACAATATCCAGGTAGTTCTTTGGCTTTTCTTTGTTATCTCTCATATACTTTGTTATCTCCCATATATGATAGAAAGAACACCCACCCAAACTGCCAATAGGCATAGAAAACAAAACAAAACAGCAACCAGAAAAAGAAAAACAGAACAAAACACACACACACAGAGAAATCTCAACAAACAAAACAAAACCTTGGTCTCTTTGGCCAAGAAAATAGAAAGGGTAAGTAGAGGGCCTAACAGGAAAACACATACCTAGTGGCTACAGCAATTGGATCCGCCCATCATCACTGACCTCATATCCATGACTATGGAGTCCATCTGCTAGAAGCAGCAGCAGCAGTAGCAGCAACAGAATCTACATGGATCAGCTCATAGCTTGCCCTAGGCATCCAGCAGCAGTAGCTCATTGTGCCTGGCAACTCATATCCCACATTCATTGACAGCCAGGGGCCCCTCCATTTGCATGGGCAGTAGCAACAGGCCTAGTGTCTCTCCATCTTTTGCCCAATGGTGGAGAGCCACATGGGCCTTATAACTGCGGAAATATATCTGGGTCAGAAATCTTGTAGCCTTCCTTCCAATGGAAGAAGTAAATCCAGTAGTTATTCCTTTCCTTCTATGCTGCCACCAGAGATATAAAAGGAAGCTGAATGATACTGGGTAAGAGTCTCCTTCCTGGAAGTTCAGAGTTCCCCATCTGAGAGACCTGGGGGCTCACAAAATAACTTCCCACTTTTGCTTGCAGCACCAACAGGGAACCAGCAATCATCCATAGCTCAAGCAGAACCAGAAGAACAAATTAGACCAGAATAGCATTGTGAGGGCTCAAAAAGTGAAACTGTCATCAGAATTATAGCCCACAAAAATAGGTCAGAACCTACATGCTAAGCCTAAATCAGGTGTCTGCCTGCTACAAAAGAAGATTTAAATGTAATTAGGAGTCTCACAGCACAAGATCTAAACTGTTCAGGATGCAATCAAGTATCATTCATTACACCAAAGACCAGGAAAATCACAAGTTGAATAAAAAAGGTAATCAACTGATGCCAACACAAAGGTAAACCAGATATTGGAATTATCTGACAAAGATCTCAAAGAAGCCATCATAAAAATGCTTTGCTAGTTAATTACAGATTCACTTGAAACAAATGAAAAAAATAGAAATATTAGCAGAGAAAAAAGTGTTATAAAAAAGAATCCAATGGAAGTATAGAAGTGGAAAATACAATAACCAAAATAAAAAACTTGCCAGATGGGTTCAATCATAGAGTGGAAAGACAGAAGATAGAATCAGTAAATTTAAGGAGAGATTAATAGAATTTATTCAATCTGAACTACAGAATCTAGATTGACAAGAAGGAGGAGAAGCAGAAGAAGGAAGAAAAGAAGAAGAAGGAGAAGGAGAAGAAGAAGAAGAGGAGGAGAAGGAGGAGAAGGATGAGGAGGAGGAGGGGGGAAGGAGGAGAGGACAGAGGAGGAGGAAGAACAAGAAGGAGGGGAAGAGGCAGAAGAAAAAGGAGGGAGAGGGTGAGGAGCAGGAAGGAGGAAGAAGAGAAGAAGCAAGAGCAGCAAACAAACAAACAAAAACTTTAACATAGGTCTCATGTACATGTGAGACAAACAACAATCAAACATTTGTAATATTGGAAACCCAAGGGGAAAGAGAAAAAACATGGATCTAAAAAAGTGTTTAAATAAATAATCAATGAAAATTTTCTAGATTTGGTGAAAATCATAAATGGACAGATTTAAGAACCTGAGTGAAGCCAATATAAGATAAGCCTAAAGAAATCAACTCCATGAGTCATGATAATTATACTTCTGAAAATGAAAGACAAAGCAAAATATCTTAAAGGCAGTCAAAGAAAAATGATGCATTATCTACAGGGAAACACCAACTCAGTTGAAAGTGGATTTCCCATGGAAACAGTGAAAGCCAGAAGCAAGGGCACAATATTTTTTAAGTGGTTAAAGAAAAGAACTGTCAGCCCCAAATTCTATATCTGGCAAAGCTATCCTTCAGGAATAAAGGCGACTATAAAGACATCCTCAGAAAAAGGAACATGAAGAGAATTTGTCACTAGCAATTACTCTTTGAAATTTCATAAATTAAAAAAAGAAAAGAAAAATATCATGAGTAAACACTGGGGTAAGTATATAGATTTTTTTTTCTCCCTATGTGTTTTTAAAAACATATTAGATAGCTGAAACAAGATTATGTGGTGCTCAATGTTCACAGAGAAAATAATTATGATATTTTGAAAATGGGGAGGAACAGAGGCCTCTAATAGACTTAATAAAAACCAAAGCTTTTAAACTTCATTTGAAGTGGCAAAATGTCAGTAACAGTTGGTCATGATGTTATGTGTGTATATTATAGTTGCTGATCCACCACTAAGATATATACAAAGCAATATTTTCAAAAACACTGTAAACAAAAAAGATAGAATTCTACAAAATGGCCATAGTAATCTAAAGGAAGATTAAAAAAAGAAAAATTGAGGAACGAGAAATAGAGGAAATTGATAGAAAACAAATAAAATCACAGACTAACACACTCCCCATGTCAATAATTACTTTTAAAAGTAATTAATGTAAATACACTGATAAAAAGACAGTGACTGGCAGTATGGCTTAAAAAAAATCCATGATCCAACTATATGCTATCTCTAAGAAATTAATTTCAAACTTATCATAAATAGTTTGAAACTAAAAGAGTGGAAAAAGATATGTTAAGATAGATATTTTTTAAGTGAGAGTAACTATATTAATATGAAAGATGGTAGACTTCGAAGCAAAGAAAACTACAAGAGATAAAGGCATTACATAATGTTAAAAGGATCAATACATTAAATATTTTCATAGACCATTATCTCGAAATTCTTATTTTAAAGCATTCTCCCCCAATGCAATTGTGTTTGGAGATTGGGCCTTTAAAGAGGTAATTAAGGTTAAATGGGATCATAAAGGTGGGGCCCTAATCCAGCATTATTGGAGTCCTTACAAGAGCGGAAGAGACATCAAGAATGCACATTCACAGAGAAAAGACCACATGAGAGCTCAGTGAGAAGGTAGCCATCTGCAAGCCAAGGAGATAGGCTTAGGAAAAACCATATCTGCTGCCACCTTGATCTTGGGCTTCTAGCTTCCAGTAGTGTGACAGAATAAATTTCTGCTGTTTAAGACAGTCTCTGGTACTTTGTTATGGTAGTCCTAGCAAACAAATACAGAAGTTAAGTGATCATTAGCATGTATATATACCACATGACAGATCTTCAAAAAACACATAAAACCAAAACTAATAGAGTTAAGAGGTAAAACAGACAAATCCGCAACTATGGCCGGAGACTTCAACACCCTACTTTCATTAATCAATAGAATCAATAGACAGAAAGTTAGCAAATATATAGAACTAACAACAGTATCAACCAACAGGATCTAATTGTCACATATAGAACTCTTCTCTTAATAAAAGCAGAACTCACATCTATTTAAATGTCCATGAAACACTCATCAATAAAAGTCATATCTGGGGTCATAAGACAGATCTCAAAAAATTCAGACATTGAAATCATATGAAGTATGTTCTCCAACCACTATGGAATAAAACTAGAAATCAATAATAGAAAAACAAGAAAATCTCAAAACCTTTGGTAATTAAACAACACATCTCTAAACAATCCATGAACTAAGTAGGAATTCTCAAAGGAAACAAACAAACAAAAAATCATAGAATTGAGTAAAAATAATACAATACATCAAAACATGTGAGATGCACCTAAAGCAATGCTGAGAGAAGTTTACAGCATTAAATGTTTCCATCAGAGTAGTTTCAAATCAATAATCCAAAGTCCTGCTTTAAGAGCTAGAAAAAGGAAAGGAAAAACAAACCTAATGTAGGCAGAGGAAAAAAAATGTAATTGGGAAAAGAAGAGTAAAAATCCATGAAATTAACATAGGAAAACAATAAAGAACAATAAAAAAATAAAACAGGAGATTGATTATTCAAAAATATCAATAAAATGGATAAACCTTTAGCAAGACTGACAAAAATAAAAAGAGAAAAGACACAAATTACCAATATCAGAAATGAAACTACATATACTCATTATTCTAAGGATATCCCTCATTCCTCATTATTCAAAAGATAATAAGAGGATACTATAAACAGCTTCACACTCACAAATTTGACAGACTAGAAATGAAGTGATTTTTCTAAAACTTCAAACTACCAAAACTCAGCCCAAATGAAATTGATAAGTCTTATAATAACTAAATAAAACAAATTTCTGGGGCAGCTGGATGACACAGTCCATTGACCATCTGACCCTTGGTTTCAGCTCAGGTCATGATTTCAGGGTTGTGAAACTGACCCCCCACCCCATCAGGCTCTGTGCTAAGTATAGAGTCTGCTTAAGACTCTTTCTCCCTCTGTTCCTCCCCCACCTCAAGTAAATAAATAAATCTTTTTTAAAAAAATTCTAATTAAGATACTCCCCAGAAAGAAATCTCTAGTCCTGGATGGCTTCGCTGTTTTATTTTATAAATATTTAAGAAAGAATTAAGACCAGCTTTACTTAATATTCCCCCAAAAATAAAGACAAGGGAACATTTGCCAACTCATTTTATGAAACAAGTAGTACCTTGATTCCAAAGCAGATAAAACAAACAAACAAGAACTCAATAATAATAATAATAATAATAATAAACAGGAAAAAAAAACTACAAACCTAAATCTCTCACTCTCTCATGAACTTAGACTCAAAATTCTTAAAATATGAGCAAAGCAAATCCAGCAAAGGACAAAAAATTTACTAGAAGAGACCAAGAACTCTACACTATTCTCCAGTAGGATTTTTTAAATATATACAAAATTGGTTCATTATTTGAAAAATAATCATGTTATCTATCATATCAACAGGCTAAAGAAGGAAAAGTATATGATTATATTAATTAATACAGAAAAACATTTGATGAAATCCAACACCCAATCAAGACAAAAACTCTCAGCAATCTAGCAATAGAACAGTCTTCCTCAATTTGATAAAGAGCCTCCATAACACACCTACAGGTCACATTTTACTTAATCATCATAGCTAAATATTTTCCCTCTAAGATCAGGAACATTATCATTCTTATTCAAAATAGTACTGGAAGTTCTGGACACAGTATTAAATTAAGAAAAATATATAAAAAGCATATAGATTGGAAAGGAAGAAATAAAACTGTCCCTATTATAGATTGCATGATTTGTCTATATAGAAAATCCCAAGAAATCTACCAAAAGAAAAAAAAGGAGAGAGAGAAAGAGAGAAATCCAAAACCTCCTAGAACTCAGTACTGCACTCACCAAGGGGACAGGGATCAAAACAAGACCACTTATAAAAATCAATCTCATTTTTATGTACTAAAAATGAGTGTGTGGAAACAAAATTAAAAACACTGTATCATTTTAACTACTCGAAAGAAAATATAATACTTAGGTAAAAACTTAAGGACATACCAACTGTATATGCTGAAATTTACAAAAAGCCAAAGAAAGAAATCGAAGACCTAGGTAAATGGGAAGATACACTGTGTTCATAGATTGGAAGACTCAATAGAGTTTCAACAGATGTCAGTCCTTCCCAAATTCATCTATATAATTAATGCAATTCTTATTCAGCTTTCCATAAACCTTTTGTAGACACAGATGAGCTTATTGTAATATTCATATGGAAACACAGAAGCCACAGGATAGCTAAAACAATCTTGACCAAAAAAATGAGATTGGAGAAATCATTCTATCCATTATTAAGGCATACTATACTGTTAAAAATATCAAGAGAATGGTATTGTAAAGGGATAGACACACTGATCAAAGAGACAGCTCAGGGAACCCACAAATAGATCCACACAAATACACTCAACAGATTTTGAGGAAAGATAGCATTTTCATCAAATTGTGCTAGAGTAACTGGACATCCATAAACAAAAATACAAATCTCCAACTAACACATATACCTTATTATAAAAATATTTTCATTGACTTAAATACAAAATGAAAAATTATAAAACTTTTGGATAAACTTAAGGATAAAATATTCAGAATCTAGGGCTAGTCAGAGTTCTTAGGTTTGACACCAAAATGAGGATCCTTAGAAAGAAAAATGTATATATTGGACTTCGATGAAATTAAAAACTTTTGTTCTTCAAAAGACTCTGTTAAGAAGATGAAAAGACAACCTAGAGACTGGAAGAAAGTATTTGCAAAGTGCATATCTGAGAAAGAACTCATATGTAAAATATATAATGAATTCTCAAAAATTCAACCGTAAAAATAAAACAAAACAAACTCAAACCCCTACCCCCAAATCAATCCAAAATGAAAATGGGCAGAAGACATAAACGTGTATTTTATCAAAGAGGGTACACATTTGGCAAACAAGCACATAAAAATATCATTTAAATAGATAAATAATCAACATCATTAACCCCTAGGTCAATGCCAATTAAAACCACAGTATCACCACATGAAAATGGCTAAAGTAAAAAAATACTGACAATACCAAATGCTGGTTATGATGTGATGACATTGGATTACTCATACATTGCTCATGGGCATGTTCGAATAATACAGCCACTCTGGAAAGCAGTTTGGTAGTTTCTCATTTACTATCACAGGGCCTAACAATTACATTCTTGGGCTTTTACCTCAGAGAAATAAGAACTTTATATTTACAGAAAACCTGTACATTAACACTCACAGCACCTTTGTTCATGATAGCCAGAAACTAGAAACAACCCACATGTCCACTGAATGTGTAGATGGTTTAAAAAGATGTGGTGCATCCATACTATGTAAGACCACTTACAAAATGAAGGAAGGGACTACTGATAGGGAGAACAGTTTGGATGAATCTCCGGGGAACTGTACTGAGTGAATAAAGTTAATCTAAAAGGTCATAGACTGTATAGTTTAACTTATAAAATATTCTTGCAAGAACAAAAATATAGAGATAGATTAAAATACAGAAATGGATGTCAGGGGTCAGGAATAGGAAGAGTGGCAGGGTGACAGTGTGGCTATGAAAGGGAAAAATGAGGGATCCCTGATGATGGAAATGTTCTGTATCTTGACTCTATTAATGTCAATATCATGGTTGTGACATTGTACTCAATTACTCAATTAATATTGTACTGCAAAATGTTACCACTGGAGGAAACTAGATAAGATACAAGAGACATTTCCGTATCATTCCTCACAAGTTCATGTGAGTCTACAATAATCCCTCCAAATAAAAAGTTTAAAAACAAAACAAAACAAAACAAAAAAACCCTTTGAGAGACATAAGCAAAGTACTATTTTTTCCTGTTACATTCTTGAGGAAAACAAACTCAGAGAGTTGGATTACTTTTCTGAAGTCATGCAGCTAGTATATATATCAGACTCAGGACTAACACACAGGTTTTCTTAGATGTAGTCCAGCACTCTTATCTCTCAACCAGTCCATGCCAACACTGATTGCCTGGGGTGTAAGGTCTAAAATGTAGGCCCAATAGATGTGCTACCTAGACAAATGGGGGAAACTGGGAAGACCTCAAATGGCCTAGCGACAAATTCCCTCCCCACTCTGCTGGACAAGATTTCTTAGCCAACAACACTCTTTATCAAATTAACCAGGTGCAGTTCCTGCTTATCCTGCCTAGTGGGTTCACTGCCAGCCAGCAGAACTGTTCAAGCAAGCTAATAAAAAATGCCGTGGGAACGGAGCAGCACCTCACCCTTTGATACAACAAAGCCTGCTTCCCACAGTCCTTGGTGGTTCACTCTGTCCCGGAGTACAACTCCTGTGTGGCCCTGTGTGGCGCAACATCCCCCTCTCCCAAACATTTAGTATAAACTAAGTAGAACAAAAATTACCATGGTGAGATGTAATCTCATTTATGGATTTCCTAAAGATTTTTGTTGTGATGTAATCGTGTGCATAGATGGAAAAGATTTTAGGTATTAAATTCTTTATAGCCTTCTTTATAGCCTTCACATGTCTGCTTCCTCTAGAAGATACATACTACTGTTACTCAAGTAAAAACATTATATTATCAATCATTTCATGAATCACAAAAAGATAGCTCTGGATAATTCCTATTGGGGAGTGAGCAGAAATACTTAAACAATCTAGAACAACATAATACATAGATTTTTGAGGTATCCAGAACTGCGACTGTTTTTATAAAGATGGTACTACTACAATGGTAAGCAATTCAGTAATAACATTTGATTTATAATTTATAGTAGTGTCTCAATAAATATATTTTATAGTACAGCTTTCTTTATATCATCTGTTTTATATGTTTTATATATATCATCTGTTTTACATCTTTATATAAAATATGACCAAATATTAATGTCTTAGAAAAAGTATTAATTCTAGATGATTTGTATGGAAACAGTGGAGGTGCTACAGAAAATATATATAAATCACTAAACTAACTCATAGTGACAACTGTATTCAAGTCTTACGGTATATAGGATTTCCAAATAATATTGAGTTTGATTCAACAGACTAAAAAGAATTCTGATATCCTTGGTGAAATAAAATTGGGTAATTTCACCATTTAATGCAAATATAGGATGTGACAAGCAAATGATAAGTAGATCAATTTTCACTTGTGCAACAGTAAACACATTGATTTCAAGGAAAATAAAACACATAAATGTGAAAATGACTAAATTACTTGCAGGTAAAGTTCTAGGTATTTTAAATAGCTAGAAGTATTCAAAGGTATTTTTAAATAAAATTAACATTTAACATTATATTTTTTCTCTGAAGAAATATTCAATGAAAACTACACTGAGATTTACTCAAGAAAATCCCTCCAATTTTGTGTTTATTATGTTCTGAAAACTGAAATTGATAAGTATCACTTCTTTGTCTTTACCTTCAGGCAAGATTTTGTGTTATTACCCTTCCTCTTACTTGACTTCTTTTTCTTCTGTTAAAACCATTGTAGTGAAGAGCTGCCAAGAGATATTTATAGGTATTTAGCGGTCTTTTAGTTTAATAATATATGTTTCATGACATAAGATAATAAATAAATGAGTTTGGATAGCTACCCACTTTGATAACATTCCACTGTAAGAAATACTGTTGGTCTCTCACTGTCATCATTCTCATATTTCTGTGTACAACTTTAACACCAGACAGCTCTCTACATTCAGCTACTCAAGGCTAGTTTCTAGGAGCAACAAAGTGAAAAACACTGGCAGAAACTAACTTGGCAGGTTTGACAAGTACTTAGAAGCTTTAATGATTTCACATTTGAGAAAAAAGAAAATTATGAGTGGTCACAAAACATTCTGGTGGTGTGAAATTTGAAAAATAGACAAATCTTCATTTATTTTTTAAGATTTTATTTATTTATCTGTCAAAGAGACAGAGAGAGAAAGAGCACAAGCAGGGGAAGCTGCAGGGAGAAGGAGAAGCAGACTGTCTGCTGAACAAGGAGCCTAATGTGGAATTTGATCCCAAGACCCTGGGATCATGATCTAACCCGAAGACAGACGCTTAACTGACTGAGCCACCCAGGCATCCCTGAAAAATATCCAGATCTTTAAACATGTTTCTAAGATTCAAACATTTCAGAGCTCCTGTGTTCTAGTTGTTATCTTAAATCTTAAAAATATCTGTTCTGAAATATTTAAGATAGCTCTGAACTATTGCTTAGTTGACCAACTCACCTAATTGATTAAACATTTCTCAAATTAAGGTAGATTAGAGAATGAATTCTGTAGACCCCTGAGGTCTTCATCAAAGGTATCAAGAGGACATTTAGTTATTATATTTGTGACCAGGAAGTGAGTTTTACAGTTCAGTGGGTACCTGCTTCTTTGTATACAAACACTGGAATGACTACATATGGAATCATATTTCTAGGCATTCAGATTCTGACATTGTTTTTTACTGGGGAAAGATTGGAGAAAAAAATAATAAAGTGAAAAAATGTTCTTAGTTGATATATTGCCTGTAATCATTAAATGCCCAGGAAAGCATACCTTAAAATTGTTTAGCAAAAGAACAAATATGCTTACTGTAGTTACACAAATAATAAAAAGAAATAAAATAACATAAAATTACAATTGATACTTTGACCCAAGCATCTTTATAAGTAACTTAATGTCAGTTTGGCACCTTCCTTTTTTGATAGCGAATTCCTTTTAAATTATCAATTTTATTACATTATGAATATTATGACATTAATCTTGGCTAAGTTCAACAGTGTTTTATATTGAAAATACAAAATCTATATAACCCTTAATATTAATCCTCCAGGTGGATTCAAAACAAAAAAAAATGATAAGGTAAAATGTACATTTATGGGATTAGCATAAGTTTGTGTCTTGGTTTGTATGTTGGTTTTCCAAAACCTGATTGCTCATGTAACTGACTTGACCCAAAAGTTTATATGCCTCCAAATCTGCTTGGCCCTTCTTGCATGGTTATGAGGTTCTTCACTGGTCCATAATGCCCCAAAATAAATACATTTCCCAACCCTCCTTGAAGGCAGCAATGACCATGAGACCAAGGAAACTTCTGGCAATCTTCCTTACAAGAATTTGTGAGAACCCTCTGTCCTTCCTTTATCTGCCCTCTATTCTGCTGCTTAGAAAGTAGATGGGTGGCTACTGAAACTCCATCTTGAACCCTGAGTATGGAAGGCAAATCCCAAGAATAAGTTAGTGTAAAAGGGGGCGGGGGTAGCTTAGATTCCACACAGCATGCAAACAGTCAAGGGCTTTCTATATCTGACTTACACACAAGAGAAATCAACTACTATTTTGCTTAAATTGCTACTTTTGAGAACTCTTTGGATCATAAAAAATCTAGCTCTAACTATAACTAGGCCCTTGGTGATAATTATTTGCTTATAAAAGGAATTTAATCTTTGATAGAATGTAAATTCTAGGTATATAATTCTGTCTTCATAGCTTGTATTTGTTTTGGTGGAATACATTCATTCTGTCTGTCTATATCTATAATATAGATTATATGTAATATAATTCTTTTATTAGTCATTAAGAAGGAAGATTGTTCCTGAGCTGATCAATGTGCCTATAACTGTTAATATGTTTTCCTTATGGCTTTTTGTCAATTTATAAATATTCTATCTAAGCAACTCTTTACTCCACTTTCTTGTGGTCAGTGCTATTAAATAAAAACTTTATAAGTCTAGTAATAGAATCAAATTTTGTTTGATCCCTACTTAGTCCTATCTTGACATTCCATTGGGTAATATCCTATAGTTAGCCTCTATTTCTTATAAATTATTGTCAGTTTTTTCAGTTATTACAACAAAAAGTCATAGCATAAGTAACTAAATAGATGAGCAAGATTTACTTTATTGCATAATGTCCATAGTACCCTGTAAATATGAGCAAGTTTTCCAAAACTTTTATTTTAAAAGGAACAAAATATAAGATTGAAGTACATTATCTTTGCATGCAAACACGGTATGTTAAAAAAATCTACATGGCTTTAAGATTTAAATTGATCTAATGCTTCCAAATATATGAATTCTAGAAGTTACATATGAGGACATTTTCCCCACAGCTTTTTAACTGTTTTTCATGATCAGCATTCAATGTTAAATAGATTTAGTTGTTAGAGTTCTGTAAGAAATCCTTCACTCTCCCCTCAACTCTTGTGAATTTCCAAAGACAGCCACTTCCAACTGGTTTAGCTGTTTTTGTTTTGTTTTGTTTAATTTTCCTTCATTCTTCTAAATAACAAATGTGTGTTTCTATGTTTTGATTGTTCAGCAGGAGGCACTATCTATTCACCTTCTCAAGTGAAAGCTCACAGCTACCACACAAAGTACCTGATTCATATAATCCCATACTTATGCACCATGACTTCATTTTTTATTAAATCAATACTCAGATCCATACGTATACAGCATCTTCAACAACGCTCTGAAGTTTGTGATTATTTCTGCTTTCTTGCACAATATTTTTGTTCGCTTTGGTGTTAATAATTGTCTCATAAGTTTTTTTCCTTAGTTTTCTATGTACTTATCACTAATTCAACACCAAACTCACAGTTGACTTTGTAAATCTTCCCTCAATATGTTCACAAATATCAAGTATTCGATCAATTTCTTTTCTTGATGCAGTGTCTCCTAGGACTACTCCGATATGCGTCTTTCCTTTTTTTTTTTTTTTTTCTTTTTAACCTGGTATACCATTGTCATCCTGGAATCTCCTTTCACTAACCCAGTTGAGCAGGTACACCATTAACCCTTGACAAGCACAGGGCAAGAATGCAAATAGAGGCACCCTGGTCTATATCTCAACCCTTTCTCTTCCCAGCCTGGCTCCAAGGAACAGACTCAAAGAAGGAGCAAAGAAGCAATCTACATCCTGGGTGTGAACGAAGCACCATTTGGGGCAGGAGATTTCTTCTAATGGCTTACCTGTAACATAATGGCTACAGTGCATCCTTCCTTGGAGCCAAGTATAGGAAGATGCTGTGTGTTTCATAATCAGTAGATTACAATTTACTTCACTGAAATCTACTTTCAACTGTATCTGGTGTCCCAAGACTAAAGATTCTTTTTTTTTTTTCCCCCTTTTCAGTTTTCTAGGGGGATTAGAGAAAAGCAGCCATCTATTTCTCAGAATAGGAGAAAGGATCTGAGAGTCTGCTTCTTAAACAGATGTTTATCTAGTTCTGTTTTTAGATTTTTCTTAAACCCTATTGTCAGAGGTACTAAGTACCAACAACTCCATAGTCTTTCTGGGGTTTATGGTACAAATTTCTTTGAGTCTTGCAGTCCCATTACTGTCTTGGAGCAATAATATAATAGAAATAGTATTACCTTACACCACTTTCTCTGAGCTCCAACCAACATGATTTTCTCCTAGTTCCTTAAACAGTTTCTTAAGGTGTTATTTTCCACAAACATTTATCTGTTTAGATCATTGCCTCCTCTTCTCTGTCCATCTAATCTTCCTCCACTGTACTGTTATAAGGATACTAATCGTTGGACTGAGGCACACACCAGGATAATCCAGGGTGATCTCTTCATCTCAAGATCCATAACTTAGTTTTACCTGCAAAGATTCTTTTTCTAAATAAAATATTATTCATAGATTCTGAGGATTAAAAATTGGACAAGGTGTTGAGGAGACTACCATTCAACCCACTAGTGTTTAATTTTAAATATGTGGTACTGACACACTTCTGAGGGACATTTCAAGTTTCTTCTAAGTGTTGGCAAATTTTTAGTTATATTTTTATTTTGAAAATATTAAAAATAAAGAAATAAGTAGTAATCTTCTGTTTTTTGCCTCATGAGCTTCTTTATAGAACATCTCACATGACAGGAACTTTCATTTAAAGCAAGAAAGATAGTGAGAGTGTCCAAGACAACATGGGCAGAATCAAGGAGACAATTCAGGAGATAATTGTAATAATCAGGCCAGAGATGATATTCATCTGTACCAAGGGACAGTAGTGAAGATGGTGAGACATTGTTGAGCTCTAGAAAACAATTTGAAAAGTGTGTCAACACAATTTCTTAATGGATAAGATGTGGGTGTACAAGAACAGAATATCATGAAAGCAAAAATGTAATGTCTTTCTCCTACAATAATGGTACTTTGTGAGGCAGAACAATTATTCTTTTCTCCACCACTGTATTTCTAGTATCTATAAAGTGTTCAATAATCTGAATAAGTGAGTGGATCAATGGATAATTTAATCAGTTTAACGAAATTAAATAGTTGCAGATTCACATCAAATGAAAGCCAACCTACATATTCTGTAATAATGGTACAAAGACAAAAATCAATCAGGTAAATTACAACATCTGGTGGCAAGGACTTTAATATAATGTCAGAAACTTGTCAGAAACAATCTCACTGATGGGGTAGTGTAATGATGGGAGTAGGTGATGTGAATATATATAGCATGTATATGAAGGTCAAAGTGAACAGCAATGATAAAAATAAATTTGAGAAGGAAAGTTCTTCAGAATAACTGATTCAACATGCCTTACTTAAATAATTAAAACTCGTAAATAGGGTTAGTTATTCTGACCTGGATTATGCAACTAATCCAACATTTTATTTTTATTCTTTTCCAATGTTTTAAATTTAAATTAGGAAATTTATAAATCTGTAAAGCAGTGTTGTACGGAAAAGTTTGTTTTTTCCACATGTAGGCTGGCAAGTTACCACATTAATTTGAGTTATTATAATTTTGATAAAACAAATGCCAGCTTTTTGTTATAGGTAGTGTGATCATTAGTGTTTCTGTGTCTGCTCGGCTAAGTTATAATACCCAGTTAATTAATCAAACATTAATCTAGGTATTGCTGTAAAGGTATTTTGTAGATATGGTTAACATCCATATCTTTGAGTAAAAGGATTTACCCTTGATAATAAGATCTAATCAGTTGAAGCCCTAAAAGCAAAAACTAAGTTTTCCCGGAGAAAAAAAATTCTACCTCAAGATTGTCCCAATAACTCTCAACTGAGTTTTCAGTCTGTGATCTGGCCCTATAGATTCTGGACTTGCCAGGTCCCATAATCATGTGAGCCAATGCCTTAAATTAAAACACATCTATGTGTCTGTAGATGTGGATATAGATAAATCATATATATTTATATATCTGTTTCTATGTATCTCATAAAGTGTTTTCTCTACAATTTTTTTTAAAAACTGGTTTTTATTAGCAGTGGTTATGAAAAAATAAATGTTGAAGGTATTTGCCAGGAACCTACAATGACATAATAATAACAGGACAGTCAAATTCAAACTTCTGATAAAAGTGAGAAAGCCAAGGAAAATCATTAGCAAATTCTTGATGAGACGGTGCCAAACTCAGGCTCTAGAATCAGACAGTCTGTGTCCAAATTCTGGTCCTGCCAATTATAGGGGCTCTTGGGAATGCTACTGACTTCTCAGAATTCCAGTTTCCCATCTGCATAATGACATTATTAATGATTCCTACCTCACGAGTGTTACAAAGATTTAATGAGGTCCTAGATATAAAATTTTAACACAATGTCTTTAATATAGAAAACACATAAAAATTTAGTGGCAATTATTATTTCTCAAAAGTTATAGAATGGGGAATTATGCCAATTATAGACACAAGGAGAAGTAAAAAGATTAAAAAATCTGGTTAAAATATCTTATTGGTACCTGAAGGGGGAAAATAAATGCCAGAAATTTGCACAAAACTATTCTAATTGCTAGGAGAAAGAAACAAAATACGTGTTTTTAAATTTAAAAAAAATTCTCAAATGAGGAAAACATCAGAATCCAAATTGTCTGGCAACTTAGGTACAAAGTAGAAACTGAAGAAGAAAAAATGAATTTAAGAAATGCTCTATAAAGAGTTCTGAAAGCAATAACAAAAGAAAAAAAGTCAGATAAAGTAGGAGAGGAACTTTGGCTTTCAGGTTGCCTTGTATTGAAAGTATGTGTTTTTTTTGAGAGAGCAGCAATCTTGCCAATAAAATAAAATAAATCTCTTATTTTTTCTCTAATGGAGGCCGTTCACTCTCCTGATACAGGTTGCTATTCCTTTTTGGCAGCTTTGAGAACATATGGTAGGAGTAAGCAGAGTTAAGACAGTCAAGAGTGTAAGGGTGGATGTGTGAGTGGTCGGTCTTATATGGAAGAAAAATGTATTAATTGAGATTATGTGAGAGAGGAAGCTGCATGTAAGTAAATTATTCATGACTGGTATGGCTCCCTGCCAATGGAACCCTGGGAAAGAGGAGGTAAACACTGCTTCTGACTTTGCCACCCCTTCCCAGTTAATGTCACCTGGGGCTATTGCTGCCACAGCCATTGGAGTTGAAATACAGTGGAGTATTATCTAGATTTGGGTATGTTAATAACTTTCACCGATTATAGTCATTTTTCAAGGAATAATGGATTCAGTGTTTGAGAATTGCAGTTAAAGATTGCAAAGGATTTTCCATAATGTAATGTAAATGTAAAATAATGCCTTCTTTTATTTTTCTTTAAAATCTCCTCGATTTTCCTGTTCTATACATAAACTTACCGGTATAACTATCTTAAATATCTTTTTATCTGTTCATTTTTACATATTCATATCTATAATGAAATAGCAAATTGTTTTATCATCGTTGAGTCCTTTTCTATGCTGATTTTGCTAATAAAAACAGTCATCAAATGATTATATGAATCAATTTTAAATCATATCTTAGATGGAGTTTTTGTTTGTTTGATTTGTTTTTTGTTTTTATGGTTGCTCACACCAACCCCCAAAGCTCTTTAATTCTGGCAAGTGTTATTAAGAAAAAACAAAAGTAACAACTGGAAGTTAGGCACACACAAAAAGGGCATATTATGGCAGTGTTTCATGAGTCCATTAGAAAAAAAACATTTTGCCTACCCCTTTCCAAAGTGTTAAGAGGATCTGCTCAGATGTGGAGAAAACCTTGAATGATGATTCAAAACACTAGGGATAATTTTAACATGCTCTGGTTCCAACACCCTTACCAAGCTGCTGCCACTTCCCACCCCTCAGTGTCTCTCCTCACCACATTTGATTCCAATGCCCATGATGGATGCTGCCACCATGTCCTTTTGCAGATAGCTACTTTGCTTATCTGTCCCTAACATCTTCTGTTGTGAATTATTTCAAAGCAAAGAAATAAACACTCAGAAAATCCTACTCATTTTCTTACTTTAAGGATTATATGAGTATAGCATACTGTCATCACTTGAATTCCAACACAATCTCAAATCTTCATTCTAGGAAGACAGAGCACTTTACAGAAAACCACCAAGCAAAACAAAACACATTCAGAAGGGCTATTTCACTAAACTTAGTCTGGACACAAAGAGCACTGGTGGAATCCCCCTCAAAATTGCATTATAAGCAACAGAGATTTATTTCCTCACCACACCAAACAAACTTTGATCTCAGGCCAAAAGCATCTCAATTTTTTTTTTCCTTTTCTTTTCCATGGTAGTCAGAGAAGATATTGCATATTAATAGTTTTTAGTATAAACCAGTTTATAAATATTTGCATTTTAAAAAACAATGTGGGGGTCTGTCCCACAATCTTAGACACAGTCTACATTCATCTGAATTTCCTTGGTTATTTCTCTGCTGATGGGTTTGTATCATTCAACTACTGCTGTAACTATGTTGTATAACAGACAATCCCAAAATTCCAATGGCTTTTAAAAAGTAGCCCTTATGTTTTCTAGTACACAGATCTGTGAGTTAGGATGACCAGCTCTGTATAAGGGAGCACGTCTGTTTATGAATAATCCCATGTGTTGTACATTCTGGGAAAAGTAGCTACATGAAGCAAGCTTTTACTATAATGAATGGCAGGAACACTGAGGCCTCTTCTAACATCCCACTGTCCAGTGGGGTAGGAGGGAGCACATATTCTACCCACAGAGAACCATAGCAAAAATGGAGAGTGATGAGATAATTGCGAGAAAAAAAAATCCCATCTATTTCAGGTTTTGTCTTCAAGTTGCATGCAGCTATTACATGTTGATAAACTCTTAAATTACTCAACAAAGAAATGTTTTCTCTTAGGTTTTACATGCAACATAATCTCTTGATAGAAAAACATTTCCATTCTAGAGGAAATACTTAAACTTTAATATGACAACTGTGACTTTTAGTAAAAACAGTGTTCTACTTTAATGAAGAACTCTAAATTTTACATCAAGGGCTCTGAATGCCTCTTTAAGCTACCAGCCAATAATGTCTAGTATTACATTTTTATCTATGTATATGAAAATACATTCAACAAACATTACCAACTAAAGAAAGGAAGACTCCTCAAACTTCAATAATCACTTCAATATTTTGCTAAAGGTAAAAATGTTATATATTGAGAGTGTAGGGATAGTAATGGTTTTGTTTAGTCATGATGTCATAATACTCAGCTCTTTGAGGAAAGTGGCTCACTAGCTGTGGAATTTTAGGGGCACCAACAATAATCTGTTACACAAAATTTAAACATATCATTCTAATAGGTTGTTAATAGAGTCATTACAACTAATATTTCTGTATAGGGGCCAGGAAATCTCAAGGGGGAGAAATAAAGGCTAAATCCAAAGCTTTGAGGAGTGTGAGATGGCCAAGGAATTCGACCTGTAAAGAGCAGGAAATCGCACAAGATTAAATATAAAAACACTGACTAATGAATGGTGAAAAAAAATTGTGGAGATACTGTATAAAAATGTTGTTACTATTATTATTTTATTATTATTATCTGTATCATCTAATCCCTAGACTTTAATTATATAAGTATCCTCTTTAAGGTTCCTGGAACCAAATCCAGTGTGTGGGAGGGGAAGGGGGTTTCTCCATACCAACAAGCAATTTTCAGACTCCAGCAGGATGTGTGCAAGAATTCAAACTCAATTCTGATGTCTATCTAACTAAGAGAGTATCAGACTCCACAAGTTAAGGGCTCCTTCCTACAATACTGTCCAGCCCTCCCCACACACCACCCGCCTCACATGATTCCCTCCCCCACCTTCAGGTGCCAGCCACTAGCTCAGCTTGCTTGTTACTTGTGTTTCCAACTAACTGGTTACAGATTCAAGATTCCCATGACTTCCTCCTTGGGTTTGATTAATCTGCTAGAGCAGTTCACAAAACTCAAAAACCTAGATTACCTCTTTATTGTAAAAGGATACAACTAGAAATAGCTAGACAGAAGGGCATTGGGCAAGGAATGCAGGAAAGGATATAGAGCTTCCATTCCCTCTCTAGGTGTACCATTCTCCCCAGATATCTAGATGTTCACCAATTCTGAACCCTTCTGGGGTTTCATAAAGGCTTCATTACATACGCATGATGATTAAATCATTGGCCATTGGTGTCTGAACTCATTCTCCAGCTTTTCTCCCCTTCCTGGGGGTAAGGGGATGGGACTGAAAGTCTCCACCCTACAATCACATGGCTGATTCTCTTGGCAACCAGCCCTCATCCTTAATTTGTTTCCAAAAGTCACTTCTTTAACATAAGTAACAGTATGTTTGTTGCTCTCATCACTTAGAGAATTGCAAGGGTTTTAGGAGCTCTGACAGAAAAGGGATGAAGACCAAATATGTATTTCTTATTATATATCACAATATTATACATTCTATATCTATTTATGCTTACATCTTCATCATTAGTTTCTGTTTTGAATTAAGAGATAAATGTTTATCTTCAATTTTTATCTTTATTTCCTAGAGATGAGTTGTTGGACTCCAGATGGTAAGCACATCACAGAAACAGTTCAGATGAAGAAATTTGGAAACTCACTTATTCCTTACAACAGGGTTTAACAAGAAAGAAAATTTGCAGGATTACATTTCAGATCAAGAGTCACTTGCTCTACTGACTGAGCCAGCCAGGCAACCCCTTGCAGGATTACATTTCAAATGAAAAGATTTTAAGGAAGAAAAGACTTATAGGTCTACGGTGCACAGCATAAAGGGAACAAAAGTGTAAGGTCAGGCAACCAGTGCCTTGCAAGAGCAGCAAGACTGCGACTGTTAGGACCTACAGGGCAAAGGGAGGAAACGGTGCTGCCGGTGTCCAGTGAGAAGTGGGAGTGATCAGCCAGCTGAGATGTGGTCTTGTAGAATAACAAATACTGCAAGTAACACACAGCTGAAAGAAATAGAGGGCAGAAAAAAAAGCCATTTGACCTGTCTTATATCCCCAACTCCAAGCTCCTGCTGTTTTTTTTCCATTGGTTAAACCTAACTGGAGGCCAGCTAGCATGAAAGCCTTGGTATTAGAGTACGCAAAGATCAAACTCCCAGGGTACAAATTAGGGCAGAAAAGGATGAAGAATGGATCTGGAAGGGGAAAAAAACCAGCATATGCCTTTCTTTTCAAGAGTGATTACTAGAGTAGAGAGATAATAATGATTAAGGTCAGTGGTGACAATACAGTGAGCATACAGACACACAAACCAAATTGACAATGACCAGCATGCAAGAGCAAGGTGTAAATCAAGGAAAGCACAACTATTGATTATCTGTCAAGGAAAACATGTGTGACATCTTAGGATACTATTGAAGAAGAGAGGGAAGCAAGTTGTGGTAATTCAAGGGGAGAACTCCTATACAAAGATTAAATCTGCCATCCCAGGGGTGAAACCTGTGGAACATAACACAGTTATCTTTAAAAATATAAATTAAGTATACCTTAATTCATGGGAAATGCTACAGTTGAATACACTAGTATTTTTATTAAGGGTCACAATTTCTTTTATGAAAAAAATCTCTTAAGGCTTTTCAATCTTATCTATTATCTTGCATCACTTTGGTTATTTTTATCATGAGCTTTTTCCCAAGCATTTATGAAGAATACCAAGTATATTCTGTATATCACTACCAAGTACACATGTCTTTGCTCTAGTTTAAACATATAATATTATGGAATTTTATATAACGAGTTATTATACATATCTCAAGATATTATTTTCATATTTATAGCAGAGTATATTGTTATGAGTCATTTCTCATCTTGTTCAACAATTTGAAATTGGAGCTTTCTTTTTGTATCTTTAGGAAATTTATAACAATAGAGAAAAAATAGTATATTTGAACCTAAAATATTCTGAATTACTCTTTACCCTGGAGTTCTCCTTATTAACACACATTTCTTTTTGGATGTGAAAATCTTTTTTGATAAGCTGATGAAGATAAAAGCTATCCATCTTCTCGTGAAGAATTTGAAACAGTTTCTAAGTTGAGAAGAAGCAGAAAAATGTTGTTCAAAGTTTAATTTAAGGAATAGTAGCTTGAAATCCCTTAAGATTTTTTGTTACCTACCGGGGGTTGGAGAATTGTGGTCTATAGGCCAAATCTCCTCATAAACACTGGAACCAGCATGTTAATTCATTTACATACGATCTGTGGTTTTTCTCAGAGGAAAACCAGCAGAATTAAGTTGTTGCAACAGAGATCTTACAGCCCACAAAGCCTAAACTATTTACTATCTGGTACAGAAAAAGCTTGTCCACCCTTAATATGTAATGATTCCCCCAATGAAACTAAGAAAGTAATACATGTTTGTCTGGCATAGCAATAATGATATATAATTCTAAGAAAATAGCTACTTGGTTTAAATTATTTTAAGACAGATGGAATTTAGTACACAAAAACCTTTTGGGAAAATAAAATCCTTTTCATAAAACTGTATTAGGGGAGCATATAATAGGCACCTCCATGAATTTTTATTCAACCAAATGCAATTAATTGAACTTTGAAAATCTTCTCAATAAGTGTATTTTCAGTATGAATGACATATTAAAGTAATTAATTAATATAGCTTTAAAATTTACCTTTATCTAATATACTAAGCCCCTTCATATTAGGCCCATATTTTTGGAGAATAATATACATTTAGCATTCTATCTCAAAAAATTCTCTAATTCCATGATTCAATATTAATAAATTTAACTGTCTCTACAAAACTGTGCATCAAATGATTTCTGAGGTATCACAAAGACTACATTACAAGGGAGACTCTTTCAGGTGAAGATTGAAAACCAATCCATGTTGCAGCTGTCATTTTCTAGCAAAAATATTAGAATGACTGAAGTGACTTAAACCAAATAAAGAAATATATAAACAAAATTCTGAAAGTAAAAATAGCAGCTTACTATTTACCAGAAACAGCCACAATTACTATCTAAAAACACTGTTAAGACTTAATAGGGAAAAAACAAGATTATCTACTAAGTAAGAAATCAGAGGTATCTCAGATTTCTCATGAATAAACCAACTACTTCTAGTAATATTAATACAGCTATTACTACGAATAATAAAAATAAAATGGAACAATATTTTTACATTTCTAAGAAAATCAACTTATAGGTAAGATTCTATAGCCAGAGTTATCTTAGTGTATGATGGGAAAGTAAATATACTTTTTTTAAGGAATTTGATAATTTACTTCCTCAAATTTTCTTCTTCTTTTTTTTAAAGATTTCATTCATTTATTTGACAGTGAGAGACACTGCAAGAAAGGGAACACAAGCAGGGGGGAGTGGGAGAGAGAGAAGCAGGCTGAGCTGAAATCAGTTAAGCCCAATGCTTAACTGATTGAGCTACCCAGGTGCCCTATATTTCTTTGTGCCCCTATATTTCTTTTTAAAACCTATTGAATGTAATTTATTGATTACATGTTTTGTGGTCTATTGAGGTATTTTGTTATGCCTTTCTCTTTTCCTCTATTAACAGTTGATGTCATTGCACATGTATGTTTTTAAATGTTAAGCTCTACTTGCATTTTTAAATAAATTCAATGTATCCAGGATTACAGTTTTTATTTAATATACTTACGATGCTAATATTTCTCTGTTTATGTGCAAAATGGTTTATTTAAGCTCATCAAGTGAAATGAATAAATGGAATCATTCAATTTAAACCAGTAACCCTTGATTTTTCATTGAATATCATTTTGGAATTAGTCCATATTCATAAAGTTACACTATCTCATTCTTTTAATGGCTTCATGATATCTATTGTGTGAATGTAAAATTACTGACTCAACTAATTATTCACTTACTTAAGACATATTTATTGAGTACTTACCATGTTTTTAACATCATTCTCAGTGCTCACTATACAGTAGTGAACAAAACAAATTCTCTGATCTCATGAAACTGTTATGCTTTTTTTTTTTTTGCAGATATTATTTCAGTTTATTTCAGATTTTATTTCATTTTATCTCAGTGTCATAAGATCAAGGCTGGAGTCCACCTCTGTGCTGAGCATGGAGCCTGCTTAGGATTGTCTCTCTTCCTCTGAACCTCCCACTGCTTACACTCTCTCTCTCTAAAAAATAAAAATAAAATTTTTGAAAAAAAGAAATACAAAACTTAAATAATCTCATAATAAGCTAAAAAAAGAGGAAAAACTTTCTTACAAGGAGCAAGAGTCTACAACAATGTAACAGCAAAGATTATATATTATTGATAAATATAAGAAACATTCCTTAAGGAACAGATTTGGTGCTGACTCTCACCCTGCTACTAACTTTGTATTAGAGATTACAACCAATGTAGTGATAAAGGAAGAGACGGAATTAGTGTTGAGAAAAAGAAATAAAATACATTATCTCTAGATGATATTATTCTACACCTAACATTCAGTTGATCAACTGAGAATCATAAAAAATTAATAGCATCCTTATAACTCTCACTAAGTTATTATTTTTTTATTATTGATTACTTTAAATTTGCCAAGTCGTACTAGAAGTTCTATACATATGTTACTCTTATTTAATTTTAATTTTTAAGTTTGACAATATTCAAAAAAATATTATTATCCCCACTTTAAAAATGAGAAAGAATGATACACAAAAAATTGTAATTATTTTCTTCATGATCATGTAGCTGGTAAGTGGTAAAACAGGGGTTCAGTGTGATTCTAAAGCCCATGATTTGAATCACCAAACTTTGCTGTATCTTCTAGTTCAGTCATGATCAATTAAGGAATACTTTAATAAAAAGTTCAATATCAATTGTGACTATAAACTATAAAGTACTTAGGAATAAGTCTAAAAAGAATCATTGGGACATTTTAGAAGAAAACACTGAAACTTTACATAAAGATAACAATAAAAACATTGATAAATAAATAATAAAAATTAAAATTTGATAAAGATATGAACTGACATATAGACAGGAAGAGTCAACAGAATAAAGATGCCAGACTCTCTAATCTATAAATATAGCCTAATCCCATTAAAATTCCAATACAATTATTATAAAACTTGTTAAACAGGTTCAGTTTTGTCATTAAAAGTTAGCCTGTAAGAATAGCCAAGATAAATTGGAAAAAAAAAAAGAAAAAAGAAACAGACCATACCTAAAAGTACTGAATTACAATGTAAGTAGTAATAAAACAGTAAGGTAATAAATAATAAATTAGTAGATTAATGAAACAGAGTCCACAAAGGATTCATGTATATTTGTAAAATTAGAATGTATAAAAATGACTCCCAATTTGGAAAACATAAATACCATCTACAATAATGAATCTCAAAAAAAAAAAGTATCTAAATTTAACAAAAAAGAAAACCATTATAAAATTAACAAACATTCTGTGTACTTTTCTAGTCTCAGAAGAGAATACAAAAGACTATCTTTAAAACCTTCAGAAGGGGCACGCCTGGGTGGCTCAGTTGGTTAAGCGGCTGCCTTCAGCTCAGGTCATGATCCCAGCGTCCTGGGATCGAGTCCCACATCGGGCTCCTTGCTCAGCAGGGAGCCTGCTTCTGCCTCTGCCTGCCTCTCTGTCTGCCTGTGCTCACTCTCTCTGATGATTTAACTATATTGAGAAGGGTCAGGGGAGGGCAGAGGGAGAGAGAGATAGAATCTCAAGCAGACTGCCGCTGAGCACAAAGCCAGACTTGGGGATCAATCCCACAATCCCGAGACCATGATCTGAGCTGAAACCAAGAGTGGGATGAGTTAACAACTGTGCCACCCAGGTGCCCTGAGAAGGAAGTAATTTTTAAATAAGAGAAAAGTCACAGAGGAAAATACAAATAAGATTTCTACTATAACCAAAGCACCATTATTAAAGTTAATTTGCAGCATAACACATGAAGGAATTAATACTTATAATAATAATTTTTACAAATTAACAGCAAAAAATGAAAATAGGAGCACCTGGGTGGCTTAGTGGGTAAGCCTCTGTCTTTGGTTCAGGTCAGGATCTCAGGATCCTGGAATCGAGCCCCACATTGGGGTCTCTGCTCAACAGGGAGCCTTCTTCCCCCTCTCTCTCTACCTGTCACTCTGCCTACTCGTGATCTCTCTCTCTCTCTCTGTCAAATAAATTGTCAACTAAATAAAAAAAATCTTTAAAAAAATGAAAATAGAAGATACAAATAACAAACATAAAAAGATGAACAATATCACTACTATTAGAAAAATCTATATTAAAGATGTAAAGTATTATTAAGTATTATTAAATTGAAGGATAGTTGACATATATTAGTTTCAGGTGTACAACAATACAATAACTCAACAATTTTATACATTACAAAATACCACAATAAATGTAGTTACCTTCTGTCACATACAAAATTATTACAATACTAGAGGAGGAGTCAAGATGGCAGAGAAGTAGCAGGCTGAGATGACATCAGGTAGCAGGAGATCAGCTAGATAGCTTAGCTAAACATTGCGAACACCTACAAATCCAATGGGAAATTGAAGAAAAGATCAACAATTCTAGAAACAGAAAATCAACCACTCTCTGAAAGGTAGGACCTGCGGAGAAGTGAGTCTGAAGCGACGGGAAGATAGACCGTGGGGTGAGGGGCTGGCTCTCAGAAAGTGGCAGAGAAATGGAGCACAAAATCAGGACTTTTAAAAGTCTTCTCCACTGGGGACATCGCTCCAGAGGCTAAACCAGGGTGAAGCCCACGTGGGGTCAGCGTAACCCCAGGTCCCGCAGGATCACAGAAGGACTGGGGGTGTCTGAGTGTCACAGAGCTCGCAGGTATTAGAGCGGGGAAGCCAGCTGCAGCGACAAAGCCGAGGAGTGAGCTCTCAGCTCAGGGTTACCTTGAACCGGTCACAGGCTGGATGAGCTCGGAGCACGGCCGGAGGGCATGGAGACAGAAGTGACCAAGCGCTTTTTTATTTTATTTTATTTTATTTATTTATCTGACAGAGAGAGATCCAAGTAGGCAGAGAGGCAGGCAGAGAGAAGTGGGGAAGCAGGCTCCCTGCTGAGCAGAGATCCCGATGTGGGGTTCGATCCCAGGACCCTGAGATCATGACCTGAGCCGAAGGCAGAGGCTTAACCCACTGAGCCACCCAGGTGTCCTGCAACCAAGCATTTTTATCCAAGCATGAGCGACCGGGTGCTTTTCTCCAAGCGCGAGCGACTGAGCGCTTTTTCCCAAACATGACCAGAGGCCAGGGAAATGGAAGCAATTGGGTGCTTTTCTCTGAGGGCACACTGAGGAGCGGGACCCCGAGCTCTCAGATCCTCTGGGCCAGAGATGGGGAGGCCACCATTATCATTCCCACCCTCCGGAACTCTACGGAAAGTGCTCAGGGAACAAAAGCTCCCGAAAGTGAACCCGAGCAGATCACTTAGCCCAGCTCCTAGTAAGGGCGGGGCAATTCCGCCTCGGGCAAAGACACTTGAGAATCACTACAATAGGCCCCTCCCCCAGAAGATCAACAAGAAACCCAGCCAAGGCCAACTTTACTTACCAAGGAGAACAGCGGAATTCCAGAGGAGGAGAAAGCAAAGCAAGGAATTCATGGCTTTCTCCCCATGATTCTTTAGTCTTGCAGTTAATTTTTTTTTTCTTTTTCCTTCTGCTAATTTTTTTTAACTTTTACCCTTTCCTCTTTTAATTTTTTTTAACTAGTTTATCTTAACAATACCTTACCAAAATAATAATGATAATAATAATAATCTTTTTTGAACCTTCATTATTAGTCATATTTTATCCTCCATTGTATCTATATTTTTTGCATATACATATATTTTCTTTTTTTAATATTTTTCCTTATTTGTTTTCTTTTCTTTTTTTTTTTTTTTCCTCTTGTTTATCCCCTTTCTCCCTCCCCCAGTTTGGGGTATCTTCTGATTTGGTTAAAGCACATTTCCCTGGGGTCTTTGCCACACTTTTAACATTTTATTTGCTCCTTTATATATTCTTATCTGGACAAAATGACGAGGCGGGAAAACTCACCAAAAAAAGAAGAACAAGAAGCAGTACCAAAGGCTAGGGACCTAATCAATACAGGCATTGGTAATATGACAGATCTAGAGTTCAGAATGACGATTCTGAAGATTCTAGCCAGGCTCGAAAAAGGCATGGACTATATTAGAGAAACCCTCTCAGGAGAGATAAAAGCCCTTTCTGGAGAAATAAAGGAACAAAATCTAACCAAGTTGAAATAAAAAAAGCTATTAATGAGGTGTAATCGAAAATGGAAGCTCAGATAAATGAGGCAGAAGAAAGAATTAGTGACATAGAAGACCAAATGACAGAGAATAAAGAAGCTGAGCAAAAGAGAGACAAATACTGGACCACGAGGAGAGAATTCGAGAGATAAGGGACACCATAAGACAACACAACATTAGAATATGGTATATATACACAATGGAATACTATGCAGCCATCAAAAGAAATGAAATCTTGCCATTTGCGACAACGTGGATGGAAATAGAGGGTATTATGCTTAGCGAAGTGAGTCAGTTGGAGAAAGACAACTATCATATGATCTCCCTGATATGAGGAAGTGGAGATGCAATATTGAGGGTTTGGGGGGTAGGAAAAGAAAAAATGAAA
The DNA here is from genome assembly GCF_963455335.1 of Martes martes. Lineage (NCBI taxonomy): Eukaryota > Metazoa > Chordata > Mammalia > Carnivora > Mustelidae > Martes > Martes martes. The sequence goes on from NC_137893.1 coordinate 35,878,020, forward strand.
GAATATGGGATCGGGAGGGAGATAAACCATAAAAGACTCAATCTCAAAAAACAGACTGAGGGTTGCTGGGGAGAGTGGGGATGGGAGAGGGTGGTGGGGATATGGACATTTGGGAGGATCTGTGCTATGATGAGTGCTGTGAAATGTGTAAACCTGGTGACTCACAGGGGATAAAAACACATTATATGTTTAATAAATAATTATATTTATTATTATATTATTATTATATTTTTATATATAAATATATATATTTATATATAAATATATTTTATATATTTTATATATATTGTATTTTATATATTTATATTTTATATATATTATTTATATATATTTTATATATTATATATTTTATATTTTATTATATATTTATATTATATTATTATTATATATTAAACATTATATGTTTAATAAACATTATATGTTTAATAAACATTATATGTTTAATAAAAAATTTAAGAAAAACTATTACAATATTATTGACTATATTTCCTATCCTATAATCTTCATCCCCATAATTTATTTATTTTATAACTGGAATTTTGTGCCTTTTAATCCTCTTCACCTATTTTGCCTTTGCCCCCAACCTCCCTCACCTCTGACATCCATTAATTTGTTCTCTGTATTTTGAATCAGATAACTTTCTGTTTTGTTGCTGTTTGCTCATTTGCTCTGTTTTTAATATTTCACATATAAATGCAATCATATGGTATATGTATTTCTCTGTCTCTATTATTTAGCTTAACATAATAACCCCTAGATCTATCCACATTGTCACAAATGGCAAAATTAATTCTTTCATCCTTGTTTATGGCTGAATAATACTCCATTGTGTATATACACCACACCTTTTTACCTATCTGTCAGTGGATGGACAGTGAGTTGCTTCCATATCTTGGCTATTGTAAATAATGCTGCAATAAATATAGGGGTGCATATATCTTTTGAACTAGTGTTTTTTATTTCTTTGGGTAAATACCCAACTGTGGAATTTCTAGATCATACGGTATTTCTATTTTTAACTTTTTGAGGAACTCTCATACTATTGTCCATTATGGCTGCACCAGTCTATATTCCCACCAAAATACACAAAGTTTCATCTTCTCAACACCCTCAACACTTGCTTTTTGATACTAGCCACTCTGATGGGCACAAGGTGATATACCCGTGTGGTTTTAATTTGCATTTCCCTAGTGATTAGCGCTGCCATGCATCTATTCATGTGTCTGTTGGCCATGTGCATGTCTTTGGATAAATGCCTATTCAGGTTGTCTGTCCATTTTTTAATCAAATTATTTGGGTATTTTGGTGTTGAGTTGTATAAATTCTTTATATATTTTGGATATCAATCCCTTATTGGAAATATCACTTGCAAATATCTTCTCCCATTCAATAGGTTGCCTTTTTATTTGTTGACAGTTACTTTTGTTGTGCAAAACCTTCTTAGTTTGATATAGCCCAAATTGTATATTTTTGCTCTGTTTCCTTTGCCCAGGGAGACATACTCAGAAAAATATTTTTTTTTCTATTCATTACATTGTCAAAAATTAAGAATTATAATAATATTAAGTATTAGGTAAAGTGTAGAAAAAGTGATACTCTCCTTTCCTGTTGTGTGGTAATTGGTAAAGCCTGATAGAAGACATTTTTAGTTCTAAATATTAAATATGTAGAAGCACAGTAATGGAAATTCCACATTTGATATCTACCAGAAAAACACTTGCACACATGCACAAGAAGGCGTGAAAAGGGGCTGCATTATTTGGAATCAAAAAATATCAGATATAGTTTAAATCCTTATAATGAGGAAAATTATTGTGTAATACATACTTATGCATATTATGAAGTGGTTAAAGAGACTGAAGGGGATCTACATATATTGGCATAAAACAAAATCCCTAGAAATGTTAACAAATACTTGAAGAAAAATTTAAGAGAGCAAAATTTTGAGAACAACCCAAATCAGAATGGCACTGCCATCTTAATGATGAGAAAAAAATAAATAATAAAAATAAAACAAAATATCTGTAAATTCATAAAACTACTTGGTCTAATCAAATTACTAAATTCCTAAGAGTGACAGGTAACTCCAAAGAGAAACAATAATACAAGCTGTTTCACTTTGAGCAGATCATGGGAAAAAATAGCTGGGTAAGAGAGCTAAAAACTGGTTGACTTCTTAAATGACCACTGTGAAAGTTTACAATCCTTGGGAGGACCAGACTCAAGGTGCTAGAAGTATTTGCTGTCAAGAGCAATGAAGGGTCTGACATTTTACCCTATGTATAAGCTAAAATTTTAGCCTGACATAATTTCATGAATGCTGGCAGAACATATGGATTCCTGTGTCAGAAACCAAGGATCTATTACTCATGGCTTAAGAGGCAGAATAGGCTTTATATTCACACTAGTTTTCCTAGCCCCAAAGTCCTACAGGAATGATACAGGGGAGACCCAAGTGCATACTGCTTTTAATAAACTAATTGAACCATGCTCAAAGCCATTTACTGGAAGATGGGAGATTCAGCATTTAATCAGTGGCACTTGCAATGGTTTGAGAGAACTGCACTATGACATTCTCCTTCTGAAGGAAGGCTTCCTAGGTAGTTATGAATGATAAAAGATAATTACTGCCACCTTTACATGTTTCCTCCACATGGAGAATTGTCTTCTAACTCTTATGAGATTCTTAACATGGATTAATACCAGATGTTCTCAAGAAATATTGGGGGCAGATCAGGAAACTTGGTTAACCTTCAAGTAGTACACAGACACCAAATCTCACTATATTCCAGGCCCTACATTTTTATTAAATAAATTCTTAAGCTACTGTAGAAGTAGCAGGTAAAGTTCCCCAAAAAAAGAGTGCAAGAGATTATGGTCAAATAATCTGTGACACAAGAGGCTAGAATATGCAATGGGGAAAAGACAGTCTCTTCAACAAATGGTGCTGGGAAAACTGGACAACTACATGCAAAAGAATGAAACTGGATAACTTTCTTAAAACACACACAAAAATAAACTCAAAGTGGATTAAATACCTAAATGTGAAACATAAAACCATAAAACCCCTAGAAGAAACCATAGGCAGTGATTTCTTTGACATCAGTTGTTGCAACATTTTTCTAGATAGACCTCCTCACACAAGAAAAACAAAGCCAATATAAACCATTGAGACTATACCCCTCCCCCCAAAAAGTTTTTCATGACAAAGGAAACCACTCACAAAATGAAAAGGCAACCTACTAAATGGAAGAAGATGTTTGCAAATGCTATTTCTGATATCAATTAATATCCAAAATGTATAATGAACTAACTCAACTCCAAAAGAACAAATATTTCAACTAAAAAAGTTACAAAGGACCTGAATAGACATTTTCCCAAAGAAGACATACACAGGTACATGAAAAGATGTTCAATATCACTAATCCTCATGGAAATGCAAATCAAAACTACAAGGAATATCACCTAATGCCTATCAGAATGGCTAGAATCAAAAAGACAAGAAACAAGTATTTGTGAAGTTGTGAAGAAAAAGGAACTCTCATGGGCTCTTGGTAGGAATGTAAATTGATCCAGTCACTATGGAAAACAGCAGGGAAGTTTCTGAAAAACTTAAAAATATAAATACCACACAATCCAGTAATCCTACCCAAAGAAAACAAAAACAATTTGAAAAGATATATGTACTCCTATGTTTATTGAAACACTGTTTACAATAGCCAAACTAAGCAAGGAACACAAGTATGCATCAACAGATGAATGAATAAAGAAGGTGTGATATTTTGTGTGCATATATACAGATGTGTGTGTGAGTACATATACAATGGAATACTACACAGACATGAAAAGGAAAAGGAATGAGATCTTGCCATTCTTGACAATGTGGTTGGGCCTTGAAGGTATTATGATAAGAGAAATAAGTTAAGGAAAGACAAATTCCATAAAATTTTACTTATTTATACATGGACTCAAAACAAATTAAACAAATGAATAAACAAACAAAACAGAAATAAATTCATAAATAGAGAACTAATGAATGCTAGAAAGGATGGGGCTGAGGTGATGGGCAAAATGGGTGAAGGGGAGTGAAAGGTACAGGCTTCCAGTTATAGAATGAATAAATCGTGGGGATAAAAGGTCGAGAACAAGAAATAGAGTTAGTAGTGCTGTAATAACACTGTATGGTGATAGATGGTGGCTACACTTGTGGTGAGCACAGCATAACATGTAAACTTGTCAAATCACTATGCTATACACCTGAAACTAACGTAATATATGTCAACTACATTCCAATTCAAAAAAGGGTAGTCTAGAAAGAAATATCAGAATATGGTCAATAGTTGTAACAAAGGAACAAAGACAATTCAATTGAAAGAGGATAATCTTTTCAAAAAATGGTATAGAAACAATTAAATATTTATATGCAAAAATTAACCTTGATCTATCCTTCACATTTCATACAATTAAATTTACTATATATGTTATACTTTCAATAAACCTGACTGAAATTATATAAGAACAGTATGATGTTCTTTATTTCTTTTACAATAATATAGCCTGTACAGATAAATATGTGTAAACACAAGGAATAGTTCAGAAATATACTCAATAAATATGTAATTCTAAGTATAATGTGACTGGAAGTGGTGGTCAAAGGAAATTGGATTTTCTATGAATATTTAACAACATTAATTCAGTGCCTGCTATATGGTAGCACTTTTCAAAGCCTTTATGCATATTAACTCATTTAATTTTCAAAGAAACCATTAAAGGTAGACATTATAATTATCTCTATGTTAAAAGGAAATTAAGGCTCAAGATAAAAAATAACTTTGATGAGATTACATTTATTGGTAAATTGGTCATTCAAATCCAGGCAGCCTTACTCAGGTGACAGGCTCTTCTTAACTGTGGAGCCAGGTATCATCTGTGCCACATTTCACTTCCACTCTGAACTACAAAAATGAAATTCTAATTAGCCTATGGAATAGATAAACTGGCAAGTGGGCAGGAAAAAGACATGCAACAGTGTCTCAAAGTCTCTGAGTGGGCTTTTAAAATAGATTACCAAAAGTAAGTCCTTGAAACATATGAGCAGAAATTATATACAGACTTTATCAATTACTACTGTTGAGACATTTAGGGGCAAAAGAAATGCATTACATCAGAATTTACTGATACTAGTTTTCTTTCTCTTCAAAAGCCTCAATTTTCTTTTGGAAACTTTTTTTTTTTTAAATCTCATTTATTTATTTGAGAGAAAAAGCACACAAACAGGGGAAAGACAGAGGGGCAAGCAGACTCCCTCTGAGCACAGAGCCAATGTGGTGTTTGATCCCAGGACCCTAAGATCATGACCTGAGCCAAAGTCAGATGCTTAACCTGACTGGGCCACCCAGGAGCCCCTTCGTTTGGAAATTTTTTTAATAAAAAATCAGTGGTTATTGTGTCTTCAAGAACATAGTACAGTTTTGCTTGGAAGAGTATACATTCATATGTAAGGATTATGGGGGAAAAACAAATTGCTAATCTATGCACATCATCACCATAGTTTATCTATAAACTTGTAAGGAACATGCATCCATGAATTAATAGATATAATGTGTAGGGGCACCTGGATGGCTCAGTCATTAAGTGTCTGCCTCCAGCTCACAGGGATCAAGCCCTGCGTTGGGCTCCCTGCTCTGCAGAGAGCTTGCTTCTCCCTCTCCCACTCCTCCTGCTTGTGTTCCCTCTCTTGCTTGTGTCTCCCTTTGTCAAATAAATAAATAAAATGTTTTAAAAAGTAGATATAATGTGTAGAAAAACTAGATGAGCCAGTCTCAAGGACCAGAATCATGACAACAATGAATAGGCAAAGTATACCCAGTCTAGACATCTATATATGACATCAGGGTGCAGAGGGGAAACTTTAATGACTTTACCATTATACCCATCAATGTCTTTCAGCCAAATACCACTAGGAACATATTTGGAGTTACAATTGCTTTATTGAATCATACAAAAATGGAGACCTCACAATCATAGAAAAGGAAGGAGTTAGAAAGGACTTAAAGGATTTGGGTTTGTGTTAGGTGATTTAGTGCTGAGGTCAAGGAAAAGAGGCTTTTTCATGGATTCTATCTGGTCAGAAAGAAGCAGTACTATATAATTACATATCTACAAGGAAGGAAGAATAGAACTCAGCTAAAGATATAATTGCTCAAAAAGCACCAGTCACTCACAATAGCTAGGATAGAGAATTGCTTGGCATATTTGCAATTTAGACAATGTTCTTGTTTCTGTTTGTGTTCCAACATGATTATAGAGTGGTCTTGTTTTTATCTTAATCAATCACAGTCACAGAGTGGCTTGTCTGAAGTTGTTTTTCCATGAAATAGTTTATGTTTGTCTCCATAGTCTGGCTGTATTCTTCAGGACGGTATCAGCAAAATGAAACTCTCGGAGCTGATAGTTCAAGACCAGCTCCCAGATGTCAAGGTGGGAGGGATTTTTTTCTTTACCAAGATAAAAGAAGAAGTCAAAGAGAATGGCCAATTTATTATTAAAAGAGAACACCATACATTTTACTTGAAAACTTATTGAAACTAATAATAAATAACAAACAATCTGATAAACAATAGGTGTCCCAACAATGATTTTCAATTCCCTAATCATTAAAGAATTGCAGAAGTCAATAATAAAAGATGACAAAGTAATGGTTTGTGTTTGGGTTCATTCTCTTATTCTTTTCCTCCATGCTATTCCCCTCTCATATATTTTGCTGCTCCTGCACACCTATGGTTCCTTACCCTTGGGATCATTTTATTAACTACAGGAACTCGGTAAGACTTGTTTTTTCAATTGATCAATGTTCAATGCTAGTAAAAAAGCCTCTATTATTGTTATTTCTATAGAGATTTGTAAATTTCTATTGTATTTTTTAATATACCTGTACTAATGTTTTTACTTTTTCCAGAAGTATAGCTCTGCATACTTTCACTGTGAAGGTGTTCCAAATTATTTAGGTCACATAGACCTTGCCCCATTCTTGCTTTTTCTTTTCTTTACTCCTCACTTCATGAAGGCAATAAAAGCCATCAAATTCTATTCCTAGTTAGTACAAAGAATTGTCCCCTGATTAGTCCCCAGTATGAAATTATGCCCCATGTACACAGAAAAATGAACACCTTTATTTCCAGTTTTCTGACATCTCCCTAGAGATCAGTAGCTCTTAAATTTTACCATTTATCCACTGAATATGAACATCCTTATCCAAGATCTCTCTTTAAATAACATTTTTGTCAATTTATTATTTTTAGTCTTTATTTTCCAAAGGTTAGTGTAAAATATATATTTCAAAAACCCTGATTTGGTTTTCTCCTTCAATTTTTTCACCAAATGGAAGATTTCATGATGAACTTTGCAACTTACTGTTGTACTAAAATTTATAGTTACTTTATTGGCACATGTGTGTGTGTGTGTCTGTGTGTGTCTGTGTGTATGTAAACAGAGAGTTTACCTGCATGTTATTTTGTAAGTAAGCTCTTTGGTCTTGTTGCTTATATATTCTTTAAGAAATTGATTGAGTTTCAATCATTATAGATTATCATCATATAGCTTATGTAACTTAAGAATCAAATCATATCTATAACCTGAATTATCACTAGAGGAAGAAGCTGTCACTGTATTCCTTTGAAAATGAAAGCTGATTGCCACATATCAAAATGCAAACAAATTCCACTGAGAATAGGCTGTCACTAGGAAAGCAGGCAATTTAGGCGAATAGCTCTGTGTGTGAGTTTGCACGTGTATAGAGGAAGAGAGAAGGGACCTGGTTGAACAATGATGTACAGCATACATAGCGGAAAGTGACATTTCAAAAATAAATCCTAATATTCTTATATCTGTAGTTTTCAATTTCTTGTTTCTGGAAGGATCTGAAAGTACTCAAATCTTCCTGTGTATTAATTTATAGAGTTTTTACTCAAATATTAAATATTTAGAACTTCATTGTCCAAAGTATCTCAGGAGATCTGCAGTGTATCTGGAATATTATAACTGATATTTTAGGACCTTTTTACCTATAACATACTACTAAATCTTTGGCATTCTTCTGACCCTAGTACTATTTATCCTTGCATTTTTATGATTTTTATCCTTTCATTATATTAAATTGTAAAATTTGGGGAATAAAAAAATATATAAACCATAACATAGACATAGAATAAGACCATAGAGGCCACTGACATGTTGCAGAAAAGAAACACAAGGCTTTCAAGGTCAATACCTCCCCTGGGCACCTGCTTATAAAAGCACTGAAACTAGTGTTGGTCCAATTCAGTGCTAGGCCACTATTCCATACTTTTTATCCCAAACTAGATTGCTGTTAATCAAGTACTACTCAAAATTTATACAGCTATGATATATTAAAATTTTTATCAGAGTAATTTTTTTCTGGGCCATATGTTTCCTTCTTCTTTTTTTGAGAGGTGATAATATAAGATGCTGCTTTGAAGAAATATGTAACTACTAAAACAACCTGGACATTTAAAATAACCTCTTTGAGATTAATGTTAATGTAATATTTATTTGCATCTTATATTAGTATAATACTTTAAAATATTTGACAAGACAATTTCTATCTACCTTTATTGATGTCATATGAGGTTCAAAATCACAAGCAGAAATATCCCATCTAGTGATGTATGAACTTAAACATGGGCAAATTATCTCACAGCATCCATCTAAAATTATACAACTCCATTTATTAATGATCAATCTAGTTTTAAACTACCACTTGTATATTTTTATGCTTGTATTTATATAGAATATAGGCTTTTATGATGGATATCTTGAGTAAACATTCAATACTTCTGGCAAAGCACCTTACAATAGAATGAATACTTCTAATGTAGAAATTGCTCATCCAGTAGTTCTTCAATAATTTGGTTTAATGAATTAGTCCTAATTATTACATTACAATATCTCATTTTTGTCTACTTTTTTTACTTTAAATCATAAACAAATATTCCTTATTCTATTATATACAAAAAATAATTTAGTTGCTGCATCAGATCACTGTGTCCTGGTTTTCCAAGTGGGTGCTTATGGTCTCTAGGTATTCAGTCTGTGAAATAAATTGTCCATCTGTTGCCCTAATCCATCTGTTATTTCAACTTCAGGTATTATGATTATCTAAAATGTTCATAAAAGTACATAATAATTTATTTTTTTGCCCTGATACTTTAAAATTTTCAATCTATTCCTACATCTAGCTCTTATATATTTTAATTTAAAATGGTTTCTAATGATAATATAATATTCAAGTCAGTTTACAATCAAGTAAATTTTATCAAAAAGAATAATCACATCTATAATAGTGTTACTTAACTTCACTGCATGACATGCTACAGAATTATTGTCCCTTAGATTCACTCACACTTTTCTGAATAACTTTTTGTAACACCAATCATTTCTTTCTTCCTTTCTTTCTTTCTTTCTTTCTTTCTTTTTTAAAATAAATCTCCTTTGTCTTGACTTTATCGTCATGGATTTATGCTTTTATGTGGAATTACTAGTCCTCGGATTAAGTCATTAAAAGATGAATCTGTCATTTCTAAGGTTGAAAAAAATGTGACATTTGATTTAAAAAAAGAAGCAGGTTAAATATAGGCCAAGGAAAAAGCCCATAGAAACATATTCTTCAGTTTTTCCTTAAGACATTTGTCTGATAATAAAGTGAATGATTTCCCATTAAATCTAAGCCATTTAACATACTATTTTTGTGTTTGAAAATTACAGTACGTTTGCTACTAGTTCTGCACTTGAGACTTTTTGCCTTTCTTATATGTGTTGTTTTTTATTATTAATCAGTTTCTGAAGTAACTTACACAGTTTATATAAAACCACCATCATTTTTCTGTGGTGTATTATCTTTATACATCACTTTACATTATCTGGTCTTCCCATTACAATTCTACTCTCCATTTCTTGCCCCATTTCTCCTACTTCAGCTTTTCCTTGTCCCTCTTGATAAAATATTCCCACCTCATCACCCAAAAATTCAATACAATGCCTGTACTCACCACAATTTGTGGTTTTAGAGCAATTTTAAGAAGTCTCAGCACATCATGTATTTCAGCACTGAGATAGCCTTCTTATCAGTCAGACATATTAGACAATGCTAAACACATAGACATCATATTCCCTCTATAATTATCCTTATTAGAAATTTCATCCAAAACCAGAGGCAGGTTTATCATGAATCAAATAAAGCTTAAGTTCTTGGGTCTCTAATTAGCATGGTGCCTTCCCAAGGTCTTGGGAAAGGCCCCAGATTTTATATTACCAATATATATTTTTTTCTTTTTTTAAAGTGCCTCCACCCTGTATAGGCTTCAGGTGCCACAAAACCTAGATCTCTCCCTGCCAAGACAGTATAGTTGATGATTAGACCACCATATTGCTTCTAATATGTAGTTCCCCACATCAACCTTATAAAATCACCCAATCTGATAATTTTCACTATATTTTAGAATGCAAAGATTGAAGCTTCAGGTCTTAGACCCAGATATCTACTTTGGACCCAACTACTAGAAAAAAAGGTTTTTCTTTTCTGTCTGCCAATTGCAAGAGCTTATCTGAATCCTAGCCTGATTCTCAAAATTGTATGGGCAGGGGTGCCTGGGTGGCTCAGTGGGTTGGGCCTCTGCCTTGGGCTCAGGTCATGATCTCAGGGTCCTGGGATCGAGCCCCACATCAGGCTTTCTGCTCGGTGGGAAGCTTGCTTCCCTCTCTCCCTCTGCCTGCCTCTCTGCTTAATTGTGATCTCTCTCTCTCTCTCTGTCAAATAAATAAAATAAATTAAAAAAAAACTTAAAAAAAAACTGTATGGGCAGAACATATTACAAGCAAATTTGACAATCAGGAAGAAATAGATACATTCCTAGAGACATATAAACTACCAAAACTGAAACAGGAAAAAAATGGGAAAGCTGAACAGACCCATAACCAGTAAGGAGATTGAAGCAGTCATCAAAAATCTTCCAACAAACAAGAGCCAGGGCCAGACAGCTTCCCAGGGGAATTCTACCAAACATTTAAAGAAGAATTAATGCCTATTCCTCTGAAACTGTTCCAAAAAATAGAAATGGAAGGAAAACTTTGGAACTCATTTTATGAAGCCAGCATTACCTTGATCCTAAAACAAGACAAAGACCAACCCCATCAAAAAGGATGATTTGATGAACACAGATCCTTGATGAACACGGATGCAAAAATTCTCACCAAAATACTAGCCAATAGGATCCAACAGTACATTAAAAGGATTATTCACCAAAACCAAGTGGGATTTATTCCTGGGCTGCAAGGGTGGTTCAACATCCACAAATTAGTCAATGTGGTATAATACATTAATAAGAGAGAGAACAAGAACCATATGATGCTCTCAATAGGTAATGAAAAATGATTTGACAAAGTACAGCATCCTTCCTTGATCAAAACTCTTCACAGTGTAGGGACAGAGGGTACACACCTCAGTATCATTAAAGCCATCTATGAAAAACCCACAGCAAATATCACTCTCAATGGGGAAAAACCAAGAGATTTTCCCCTTAGGTCAGGAACACAGCAGGGCTGTCCACTATCATCACTGCTTTTCAACATAGTACTATAAGTCCTAGTCTCAGCAATCAGACAACAAAAAAGAAATAAAAAGCATCCAAATCAGCAAAGAAGTAAAACTCTCACTCTTTAAAGATGATATGATATTTTATGTGGAAAACCCAAAAGACTCCACTCCAAAACTGCTAGAACTTGTACAGGAATTCAGTAAAGTGTCAGGATATAAAATAAATGCACAGAAATAAGTTGCATTTATATACACCAACACTAAGACAGAAGAAAGATAGATTAAGGAGTCAATCGCATTTACAATTACACCCAAAACCATAAGATACCTAGGAATAAACCTAACTAAAGAGGCAAAGAATCTGTACTCAGAAAACTATAAAGTACTCATGAAAGAAATTGAGAGAGGCACAAAGAAATGGAAAAACATTCCTTGCTCATGGATGGGAAGAACAAATATTGTGAAAATGTCTATGCTACCTAGAGAATTCTACACATTTAATGCAATCCTTATCAAAATACCATCAACTATTTTCCAAAGAAATGGAACAAATAATCCTAAAATTATATGGAACCAGAAAAGACCCCAAATAGCCCGAGGAATGTTGGAAAAGAAAACCAAAGTTGGCGGCATCCCAATCCCAGACTTCAAGGTCTATTACAAAGATGTAATCATCAAGACAGTATGGTACTGGCACAAAAACAGACACATAGATCAGTGGAACAGGATAAAGAGCCCAGAAATAGACCCTCGACTCTATGATCATACTAATCTTTGACAAAGCAGGAAATAATGCCCAATGAAAAAAATATCTTCAACAAATGGTGTTGGGAAAATTGGACAGCCACATGCAGAAGAATGAAACTGGACCATTTCCTTACATCACACACAAAAATAGACTCAAAATGGATGAAAGACCTCAATGTGAGACAAGGATCCATCAAAATCCTTGAGGAAAACACAGGCAGAAATCTTTTTGACTTCAGCAGCAGCAACTTCTTCCTAGAAACATTGCCGAAGGCAAGTGAAGCAAGGGCAAAAATGAACTATTGGGACTTTATCAAGATCAAAAGCTTTGGGGCAGCAAAGGAAATGGTCAACAAAATCAAAAGACAGCTGACAAAATGGGAGAAGATACTTGCAAATGACACATCAGATAAAGGTCTAATATCCAAAAACTTTAAAGAACTTATCAAACTCAACACCCAAAGAACAATTAATCCAATCAAGAAGTGGCAGAAGACACAAATAGACATTTCTTCAAAGATATCCAAATGGTCAACAGACACATGAAAAAGTGTTCAACATTGCTCAGCATCATGGAAATATAAATCAAAACCACAGTGAGATATCACCTCACATCAGTTAGAATGTCTAAAATTAACAAGTCAGGAAATGAGAGATGTTGGTTAGGATGCAGAGAATGGGGAACCGTCCTACACTGTTGGTGGGAATGCAAGCTGGTGTGGCCTCCCTGGAAAATTGTATGGAGGATCCTCAAAAAGTTGAAAATAGAGCTACCCTATGACCCAGCAATTCCACTACTGGATATTTACCCTAAAGATACAAATGTACTGATCCAAAAGGGCACGTGCACCCAAATGTTTATAGCATCAATGTCCACAATAGCCAAATTATGGGGAGAAACTAGATGTCCATCAACAGATGAATGGATAAAGATGTGGCATGTAATTACAATGGATTACTAAGAAGCCATCAAAAAAACCCGAAATCTTGACATTTGCAATGATGTGGATGGAACTAGAAGGTATTATGCTAAGTGAAATAAGTCAATCAGAGAAAAACAATTATCATATGCTGAGGGCTACTGGAGGAGGGGAGGAGGAGGGATAGGGTGGCTGGGTTATGGACATTGGGGAGGGTATGTGCTATGGTGAGTGCTGTGAATTGTGTAAGACTGATGAATCACAGACCTGTACCCCTGAAACAAATAGTACATTATACGTTAATAAAAAATAAAAACTATATGAGCAGGTAATGATATATTAATGAGCATTAACAATATCAAATTTAAAAAAAACTAGCATTGCAGCACACAAATGATACAAATTAATTTATTATTAGATGAGACGAATTAGGAAAAATAAGGTGATTAGTGAAAAAATCCTATTAAATGAAAAATACTACAAAACTGTAGTACAATACTATACTACAGTTTTGTAGATTTTAAGGATAAGTCTGAAGAAACAGAAGAATGAAAACTGAAAGAACAATTGTAAATAAAATTCTGTAAACTATTTTAGATTTACCCTATTAATATTTTAAAGGCGAGGATTTTTAAGTTTGCATTTCAACTCAAGAGGTAACAACTGTTTGTATTATTAATTGAGGCCAGCATTTACTACAATCATTCATTTGAGAAAATCAAAGTTTTCATTATTTTTTTTATGTAGAAATATGTAAAAATGAAATGATTGAGGATAAAGTACCTATAAAGCAGCATAATGAAAAGACCAATGCTCAGTCTAAAAGAAATGCAGCAAAAATCAGGTCTGATTGTAGGTTGTCAGTCTGAACTGCTAGGTCTCATTAAGAGTTCCCTGAAGGGATAGAGCCTGCTACTTCCAGGTTTTCTCTCTCTGGGGGAGCCTGAAAGACAGGTGACAGAAAATCAGATCAAACAATCAAAATGTCAGAGGTGCCTGATTCTGCTGCTCTCATGCTGGGCACATAGTAGGCACTCAATAGGCTTTTGGATGATGGATGGCCCAGCTATATTAAGTTAAACATTCAAAGAGCAAGGCTAGAATTAAGAATAAGCTTTGGCATAAAGACTTCCAGTGTAAGAATCTTTTAAAGATTTTAAGGTCTTTGTCTTGTTTTAAACTTGATGCTTGCCTCTATCTTAACTTGTATACCCCAAATGTAGTCCCTATTTTATGATTCTGAAGAACATGACTTTTCAGCCTCTGTAAATGCGGATCAGCACTATAGGAATTTGTTTAATTCTTTAAATATATTAAAATACTAGCATATATTTTTGCTGTTCTTTTAAACCATTTTCAAGATTTATTTAAGAAATTCAGTTTCCTTCTCTGTGAATTCCAAAGCACATGTGTATGTGCTTGTGTGTGTTTATGAGACTATAAGTGTGAGTTCAAGATATTGAGAGCAAGAGGAATTTTTCAACTGGTTTTAGAAATTTATAGTATCATCTACTTCAGTTTATGTTTTTCATTTCAGCTTATGATCAGTTTAATAATAGTTAAAAATAAGTAGTAGATGTTTTTCTAAAATCTCATAAGGTGATACTCTCAGTATATCCACATACAGAACAAAAATGAGATACTAAGAGGATAAGATGTTCATATTTAAAATGTGATAAATCTATTTTGTTATTGTTATTTCATTAGTGTAGCTATAAGGCTAGATAATACAACAATCAATAAAGAATGAAAAAATCTAGAATTTTTCATTACTATAGCTTGTTTTGAGAGAATCATTTGTTTTTTAATCACATTTGAAATGTGAAACACTGAACTTCTATTTTTTTTTCTTCCTCATTTCATTTTTTTAATAATTTTTTTTATTATGTTATGCTGGTCACCATACAGTACATCATTAGTTTTTAATGTAGTGTTCCATGAATCATTGTTTGCATATAACACCCAGTGCTCCATGCAATATATGCCCTCCTTAATATACATCACTGGGCTCACCCATCCTCCCAACCCTTTCCTCTCTAAAACCCTCAGTTTGAATCCTGGAGCCCATAGTCTATCATGGTTTATCTCCCTGTTTGATTCCCCTGCTTCATGTTTCCCTTCCTTCTCCTAATGCTCTCCATGTTATTCCTTATGTTCCACAAATAAGTGAAACCATCTGTTAATTTTCTTTCTCTGTTTGACTTATTTCACTTAGCATAATCTCCTCCAATTTCATCCATGTTGATGCAAATGTTGGATATTCATCCTTTTTGATGGCTGAGTAATATTCCATGGTATATATGGACCACATCTTCTTTATCCCTTCAACAGAGGAAGGGCACTCTGAAAGGTGGTCTAGAGTTAATAGCTACATACTAAATAAACAGTTAAGGAAAATTTTGTTAATTTCTGCACTTATAAAAAATATAGAAGTAAAACCAAAGTCTGACAAGTGGTCACACATAGGACTGGCTTTCACTAGGGAGGCTCTGCAGAACCCAACAACACCAGGCATGGAGAATAACAGATAAATCCTAGGTCCCTCTCATCCTCCTCTTCCCACACAAAATAGTGAGTTTTATAGAAGACTGAAAAGATCTGAGACCCCAAGTGTCAATGCCATCAGTATAATTCTGATAATATCAAATTTTCTGGAAAAGTTCAATCAATGTAATGTCGGGTACAACTGATAAGGATGGAAATCGCTATAACTACTTTGATAAAAGTTTGTAATTACCTATTAACTTGAAAATTCACATGCTCTCATTTTTTAATCCTTATTCTGAGTGTAAGATCATTCACCTCTTCTTATTTAACTATCTGTTTATAGTCTATCAAAATTCTTGAGGCAAAAAAGAAATGTTGATAACTGTTATTTTATAGAAAGAGCAAAAAACTGGAAAAACAAACATTCATCAATCATATAATGGATTACTAAATTGTGGTATGTACATACAATAAAACATTTTAAGCAATAATAACAAAATACAAAGTTTATATAAATGTACAGCATGAGTAGATCTCAAAAACATATTGAGTGAATGAACAGATCAAGTCGCAAAAGACCTATTTCATTCATATAGAAAGACAGATTGAACCAAATACTTTATCTTTAGCAAAGGTTTAGCGAATGTACAGTTTAGGATAATGGTAACTTTGGGAGGAATCAAGAATGGGATATTTTGTGGGAAAGCACAGCAAGTTTCTAAGGTCCTTGCCAAGATTTTATTGATTACTATGGAGTGTACTTATTTCACTCTTTTTATTTAAATTGTACATTTTTTAAAAGTTTTATATATTTATTTGAGAGGGAAAAGAGTGCACAATAGAGGGTCAAAGGGGAGTGAAAGAGAATCTTAAGTAGATCCACACTGAGTGCAGGGCCCTACATGGGGCTTAAATCCCAGGACACTAAGATCACAACCCAAGCTGAAACCAAGAGTTGGGTGCTTAACTGACACCTCACTCAAGTGTCCCTAAATTGTACATGTTTAACATTTTTGTAGATGTACCATGTCACAGTGAAAATAAAAAAAGTCAGTAAATCAAGGGGCACCTGGGTGGCTCAGATGATTAAACACCCAACTCTTGATTTTGGGTCAGGTCATGATCTCAGGGTTGTGAGACTGACCCCAAGTTGGACTCTATGTTAGATGTGAAGCTTGCTTAAAATTGTCTTTTTTCTTCTCCTTCTGCCCATACCCCACCTTTTTCTTCCTCCCTTTAAAACAAAACAAAACAAAAAAAAGTCTTCAAATCAAAAGATGAGGAGTGAAAGGAATATAAAGAAAAGTAGGATAAAGAAATATGTCAATGGTTCTGAGTAGAAGAAGGCCCACAAAGTATTTTGTATGTTATTAGCAAGTGTATTAATGAAAGAACAAACAAAAAATGAATGAAGTAGTCAAAAGGGACAAATAAGACAAGAAGACAAAGAAACAAAGTATTGTAAATAAGGAAAGTGGATTAGAAAATATTAAATATGAGAGTGACTTTTATTTAAACATGGTTGATGGAATGTGTCTGCATCCACTCTTCCTTAAAAGCACATTGTACTGATATTAAGTTTAAGTCCATAAAGACCAACAGAGATGGAGGAGACAAAACACAAAATATTGCATATTAAAGCCTAGGCTCCTCTTTCTCTCTCCATACATATGTATAGAAAGATGAGAAAGACCAAGAGACAGACAGATCCATCTATCTATTTATGGTTTGAGAGAGAGGGAGAGAGAGACATGTTCAGAGAAATTAGCATTCCTGTGGGAAGTAGACTAAATATGCTTTCAAATACATGGCATCTTGAAACTTTGTCTCCTATAGGATGTTTCTCATGAAGATGGAAGATAACGTGGCCATGAAAGGAGAAAGTAAGGGAAGGAAACTGTAATCCAACAAAGAGGAAAGATGAAAAGAATCCTCAGGATAATGACAGAGAGAGATTCTAGCAAGCCTGGAGAAAACCAGTGCTTAACTGGAGCAGAATGTTGGAGGGTTGCTGAAGGATGAATACCCTTCCAGTGAATTGGAGGACAGATTACTGATACATATAAAGAAAAGTAGGTAAGAAAACAGGAAAATGAGGACGCCTGGGTGGCTCAGTTGGTTAGGCCACTGCCTTTGGCTCAGGTCATGATCCCGGGGTTCTGGGATCGAGTCCTGCATCGGGCTCCTTGCTCGTTGGGGAGCCTGCTTCTCTTGCTGCCTCTACCTGCCTCTAGGCCTGCTTGTGTGTACTCTCTCTCTCTCTCTGGCAAATAAATAAAATCTCAAAAAAAAAAAAAAGAAAGAAAACAGGAAAACGTAATCACAGTACACTACATGTCTTAAGTTGAATAATATTCACATAGCCATTATTAATAATTGAAAAAAATGCCACCTAGTAAACTACATTAACAAACTGGCAAAGATGGAAGAGAGTAATACTGTTGTGTGAAGTAAAGTTAAAAGAAGAGTAGATTTACCTATTTCACCTTCAGAAGCCTATAGATCCTAAATGGAGTACTATATAAAAACCTAATAATATAGTTAGCCGTACCTGGAGGGAGTGAATAGGATGGAATATCAGGACATGGAAGAACAAGCATTTTATTTTTTACCAAAATAGTATAAACTTATTGCTTCAGTAAACCAGAAACCAAAGCAGGGAACCAGTGATGCATAAGAAAACTAGTTTTCATTATAAATCTTACAGAATAATTTGTTTTTTGTTTTTTTTTTTCAAAGTGTTACATCAAAGATAAACTCAAAATGGATGAAACACCTCAGTGTGAGACAGGAATTCATCAAAATCCTAGAGAAGAAATTAGTCAGTAACCTCTTAAACATTGGCCACAGCCACTTCTTTCAAGACTCATCTCTAAAGGCAAGGGAAACAAAAGCAAAAATGAACATTTGGGACTTCATCAAGATAAAATGCTTTTACATAGCAAACAGTCAACAAAACTAAGAGGCAACCCATGGAGGAGAAGATATTTGCAAACGACATTATAGATAAAGGGTTGGTATCCAAGATCTATAAAGAATTTCTCAAACTCAACACCCAACAAACAAATAATCTAGTCAATAAATGGGCAGCAGACATGAAGAAACACTTCTCCAAAGAAGGCACATAACTGACTAGCAGACACATGAAAAAATGTTCACCATCACTAGCCATCAGGAAAATACAAATCAAAACCACAATGAGATACCACCTCACACCAGTTAGATGGCTAAAATTAACAAGACAGGAAACAGCAAATGTTGGCAAGGATGTGGAGAAAGGTAACCCTCTTACACTGTTGGTAGGAATTAAAGTGGTACAACCACTCTGAAAAGCAGTATGGAGGTTCCTCAAGATGTTAAAAATAGAGCTACCCTATGACCCAGCAATTATACTACTAGGTATTTACCCCAAAGATACAGATGTAGTGAAAAGAAGGGGTATATGGACTCCAGTGTTCAGAGCAGCAATGTCTACAATAACCAGACTGTGGAAGGAGACAATATGTCCTTCAACAGATGAATGGACAAAGAAGATGTGGTTCACATATACAACAGAATATTACTCAGCCATCTGAAAGGATGAATACCCACAATTTACATCAAATGGATGGAACTGGAGGGGATTATGCTAGGTGAAATAAGTCAAGCAGAGAAAGACAATTATCATATGGTTTCACTCACATGTAGAACATAAGGAATAGTCCAGAGGACCCCAGAGGAAAGGAGAGAAAACTGGGAAGAAATCAGAGAGAGAGACAAACTATGAGAGACTCTGTACTCTGGGAAACAAACCGAGCGTTACAGAAGGGAGGAGGATGGGGGATGGGGTACCCAGGTCATGGGTATTAAGGAGGGCATGTGTGGTGATGAGAACTGGGTGTTATAAGCAACTAATGAATCACTGAACATTACATCAAAAACTAATGATGATCAAGCCCCGCATCAGGCTCTCTGTCAGCATGGAGCCTGCTTCTCCCTCTCTCTCTGCCTGGTTCTCTGCCTACTTATGATCTCTGTCTGTCAAATAAATAAATAAAATCTTAAAAAAAATAATAATGATGCATTATATGTTGGCTAATTGAATATAACAAAAAATTAAAAATAAATTTTAAAAAAGGTGTTATGTATAAAAGTGAAACAAAAACTAACTTTAGAGCAAAATGACAAAAGAATGTTAAAGAGGATAAACATAAAAGGTAGTGGAAGGAGAATCAAAACTATCATGGCTGTGACTAGGGTATGGATAGTCCTCTTCCTCTGGCTCTGATGTTACTCTTTCTTATTTTCTTTTTCCTTCTCTTGGACTCTCTTTCATACCCTTCTTTCCTGTTTATATAATTTTGATTTACTAATTTTCTTCTTGTCTCTTTAATTATCTTTGCCTTTTTTCCCCATTCTCCTAATATCATAGGCTTTAATTTTTTATAAAAATCAACACTTGAAACATGTTTCAATAGCTCCCCCCAAATATTTTAATACCTTTGGATGTGCAAAGGTAACATGGATTCAGTGGTCCTCAATGGATTCAGAGTAAGTATAATATGAGATACACTATTAAAATCACCAGGAGAGTGGTGCCTGAGTGGCTGAGTTGGTTAAGCATCTGCCTTTGGCTCAGGTCATGATCCCAGGGTCTTGGGATCAAGCCCTACAATGGGCTCCTTGCTCAGCAGGGAATCTGTTTCTCTCTCTGCCTGCCACTCCCCTGGCTTGTGTAGTCTCTTTCTCTTTCTCTCTCTCTCGCTGGCAAATAAATAAATAAAATATTTTTTAAAAAATCACCAGGTGAACATTTTCAAATTATATGTACCCTTAGCTTTTTGTTTGGACAAGAATCCCTAGAGTCTCTAACTGATAAGTATCTACAGATAGTTTTAATAGTGTTCTAGAAGATGTATCAGTATGGACTATTTTAGGCTTTATCCTTTCGTTAAATTAAACTTTATGTTCAAATTATCAAATGCTCTCAGCAGCATGACTGAGAATCCTTTGGACAGCAGGGACAAATGTTCTTCAGTCAGTAATCCAATAATGGGATCCATAAGTTCCTTTCTATTATTGAAACACGTAACTTCCATCTTAACTGGAGCTTTGAATAATTTAGTTCACAGAAAGCCATATAGCTATCCCTTTGTGCAATGACATCATTGATTTATCCCACACACTTTTAATCATAACAATATGTTAAAATAAAAATAATTAATAATTTTAGCAAGATAGGCCAAAACTACTTCAACTGATAAAAATTAAGTAAAATGAAATATGATACCAAATAATAATGTAAAGTATTTTATTTTTTAAAGTACTTTATTTTCAATAAAATATGTAATCTGAAAGAAATGATAAGCTCAAATTTTTCTTCACTATTTTCCAATATGTCTTATAATTTCAAAACTTCATTTGCTGCATATTAGTATTAGTGCATGAAATGTTATATTCGTTTACCATTTGGCAAGTTCATATACATATATTAAGACTCTCTTCTGCATAAAGGCCTTCCCAGTCCCCCAGATGTATTCAGTTTCTCCCCACTGTTTATAATCACAACATATTTTAAACTTTTTATCAACAGTGTAATAATTTTTTACAAGTTTGAAGTCTATATTGGTATAATACTACTCTTGAGGATGATGATCTTATTTTATTATTTTATCACTGGAATTTGGAAAATCAGTATGTTATATTTTTCACATTTTATAAAAAATTTTTCAGCAGATGAAATTAGAATAGTATTATGAACTGTCATACACACATGACTCATAATCACCAATACTTATAAAGGTAGATTTCAGTATTTATATCTAGAAGACAAGACCAGAATACCATTTTCACACCTAAAAAAGTTTACAATAATTCCTAAATATCAAAAATCAAATTGGTACTCAAATACCCTCAACTGTCTTTTTTTTAATGTATACCTACAGGTTGTGTGCTTGAACCAGCTCATCCCACCTATTTTTTATTTTCAATAATTCTGTGAGCCCAGCGTTATAATTATTACTAACAATTATATTAGCATACAATTAAATATATTATATTAAAAATTTAAGACAAGAAATACGAAAAACCTCATTTTCTAATTATATTATTACCTTTTTCTAACACCTATAATTTTGATATTATTTACATCTATTTTATCTGTATGGTGAAAATGTAATATGCTATTGTACAACGATGCATCTTTTATCAACTCTGTCTTCAGTGATGCCATGTTAGTAGCCTGAAATTAACCACAGTGAAAATAGATGCGTTCCTGTTCCCAGCTGTATGCATTGAAAAATCGACAAACAATGAACAACTCAACCATAATGGGGCACTAGTGTCCCGACTGTGATCTGTAATAACAGTTCATTAATAAGAGTCAAAGCTCCTTGGAAAATATCTGACTCCAAATCTGGAATAGAATATGTGTAGGATGAGCCTGAAACATCTTATCATACAAAATAAAATAGAAGCTATTATTATTAGTGGGCTTATATTAAACAAAACAAACTTTAACAGACTACTGCAGTCAGAGATGGGGCAATACAAGCATCAAAAATAATAACTGCCATAGATTGAAAGACATCAAATATGCTAGTATCCTTGTATTAATAATCATCATAAAAATACATACTTATCACTTTTACTACATGCTTGGTAACCAATTATTATTCTGAATAATTGGTAAATATGAGAACAATTCAAAGACTTATTCTGAGTTTCCTATTTGAACTATACTTCATGATACCTAGAAGAGTATAAAGAATTCCAGATAATCAATGAGGAAGACGTGAAAGAATTAAAATATCACCATTATTCCACCGTTAAAGAAAAAACAGAAGTAGACAATCATCACTGATGGCAGTTAAAGCCCTTAGGTGAGAGGCTAGCAGTGAATTTTATATGGATGGGTCAAAATAAGAGCATCTAGACATGCTGGTCAAAATTAACCTCACAAAAAAGAGATCTGGTGAGACATCACGTGTCTCTTGTAAAGATGCTCTAAGAAGTACAGAACGCTTCTCTGTTATCTTCGTCAAACTGTTCAGTATTAAAGATGTGCAAGTGGATGTGAAAATAACAAAATGGAATTTGAAAAATGATTGTCTACAACTTAATGAAATCATATTTAGAACTTGAAGAGGAACAGTCAGGACATTTTAAAATGCTAAAACATTTTTAAAAATCTATTTCTTTAGAAAGTCTAATATTTTTCTTAAGTGATTCTCCAGGCAGTAGTGAAAAATTTTAAAGCTAATGGTAGGTATTTGAAACATTTTGAAAATTATCTCCTTGTTATTAAATAACTCTTTGAGAACTCCTTGGCAGTGAGGCTTATTAGTTGATTATAAGTTATATTTTAAAACCCTTTGCAGAGAAAATGTATAATAATTGTTAATATTTCACTTGCTATGCTATAGTCTTATTAATTTATATTTATTATTTCAAACATGAAATATTTATTATAAAGATATAAAATATGTTCAATCTATGAAGAATCTAAGGCTTAAGATAAAGATAGTTGTAAATAAAACTCTGCCTAAAGATGTAATAAAAATCTTTATCTTTATCTCTCTGTCTCCTTTTACTCCTCATGCGCACGTGTGGATGCACAAATGTGTGCCCATTATATCTGTCTACCTATGTTTCTATCCATCTATTTAACTGTCTATCTAACTCATGCACACGTGTGGATGCACAAATGTGTGCCCATTATATCTGTCTACCTATGTTTCTATCCATCTATTTATCTAACTTTCCTTTAGTTAAAAGATCAAATTTTGCTTTTAGATTTTATTGAATTTCACAAAGTTACATTTTATAAATAAAATTATTTCTTACATGTGAACATAATAACAAATTTCATTTCCATACTGGCATATATGTATATTATTAGGAGATGAACAAAAATAATCCGTTGGTCAGTACAGTTATTCACATAGTGACTAACAGGACAAACTACGTAAAACTCTACTTGGTAAGCGGCTTCATTTCCTATGTGTGATAGAAAACAGCTGGCTAGCAGAATTAACTTTGCTGGCTACTTGAGGCAGTTCTTTTGGGGGCTGTAAAGAGATGGGAGTGATAAACTACATGAATGAAAAGAATTAATGACAACATTACTGGTCAATACAAAGATATCCCCCAGTATCACTGGCATGGTAAATTATTAAACAAAAAATAGATAACACCTACCATAGGAAGCTAATGGTGTAGATCTTTATAAAGAAGCCACCGCCTTAGGTGGTGGTATTTATATAGTCTGTACCTAGAGTGTTCAGTTTTTCCTTTAGAATGCATTGATTAGCCAAAAATGCCTTGATTGAAGGAAAGGAGACTTTAACCTTCATAATGAATAAGGCTCACGTTGCTGCTCTAATGTTCTAAGTCCTCGGTTTATTTTTGTTCCTAGCAGTGTGACTCTAAATCAAGATTAAAAAGCAACTCAACATGAGGTAAAATAAAAAGGAGGTCATTTAATCACCCTGTTAGTTTCAAATGATTATTGATTCTCAGAGGCGATGTCTAATTCTGCCAGAAAATCCATTTCAGTAATGATTACTGCTTCAGTCTTATCTATGATACTGGAGGTTATTAAAAGTGGGAATCTCAAGGGAAGTATACAACTTTAGGCCCTTAATATCATATTTAACTTTTTTTTTATCATAGCTCTGCCCTTTAACCTACAACAGAATCAGAGTATTCATTTAGAAATATGTGCTTTACCACAATTCTAATTGTTAAATATACAGTCCTTTGGGAGACAGAAGCATATTGAAATACATGATGGGTAAATATCAAACAATGTTGGACATATTGAATGTCTTATTGTTTCTTATTACCACAAACACACAGAACTCAAGTATTATGCTTAAAAATCTGATATTACTCTATTGTCTTTTGTTCATTCAAATTATTTCAGAGTTGTGCATGAAATGCTTCTAGAATCACAGATTTGCTAAATACAGTGAATAGAAATATCCAAACGCAGTTCAAAAAGATAACTACAGATGATATGTGTGTCTCTAACACAGACACGTAAAGCTAGGATGATGCTTTATTTTAGGTTTGTTAAGGGTAGTGTCACCAAATTGGAGATTTGCTTCTTTGAGTATGTCTCCATATTTGTAGTTGTTTAGTGGAGTTTAGCAGAATAAGAGAAGAGGCCATATATGGAGCCTAATCTGAAGAGTGATGCTTCAAATCTGAACTTATTATTCAAACTTCTGTTTAAAAATAACAGAATAGGTTTAATGAGTGTCAGGAACCTCATGCAGTAAGAATGAAGAAAAGAGAGATCTGAGAGTGGAATTGTTAAATATTTGGTAGCAGATTAGAAAATAATCATATGAAACTGCAAAAGGTATTATCAAATGTTGCTATTAAGTTTTTATTCATTTAGTTTGTATAACCCGATTTCATAGTGGTTACACTGTATTCAGGAAAGACAGATGAATACAAAATAAATAAGTAAAATGTTATGTAAATAGTGTTATCTGAAATGAAAAAAGCAGGAAGGTGAGTATATACGGATATGAGAATATGACTATTTTAAATAGAATGATCAGGGACAACCTCATTGAGAATGGAATCTTTGAGATGGGAACATTTTGCTATATGTCAATAACATAAAAATGAAATGGCAGTCTAGATAGATCAGATTTATGCAAGTTATAAATCAATGAAATATTACTCAATGATAGGCATATCTATACACAAACTTCAAATTTGTTTTCATTTTTCTATTGAATTACAGAAAAGACATTCTCAAAGATTATACATACGTGTTTTTGTATGCATGTGTATATATATATATATATACACACACATAGACCTAAATTTATATTCATATCTATACATATGTATACAAGTTATTTTATTGTAATCTTCACTGCTTGTTTTATTCTTCTTAACAGAAACTGAAAAGGTCACTAAAATTGGCAAAACCCTAACAACTGACAAAGAAAATAAAAGTGAAGATACAAATTACCAATATTAGAGTTGAAATAGGGGGCATCACTACAGACACAGTAGACTTCAAAAAAAGAACAAAATAAAACTATAAATAGTTGTACATGCATTAATTTGAAAACTTAGATCAAATGAACCAATTCCTCAAACACAAACTATTACAACTGGTAAAATATGAAACAGAGTACTGAATAGTTCTATAACTAACAACAAAATTGAATTTACAATCTTAAAACCCCCTAAAAGAAATTGTCAAGCCCAGATGGTTCCACTGGCAAATTCTACCAAAATTAAGATAATGTTTAACACCAATTCTACACAATCTCTTACATAAAATATACATAAAATATTATGTAAAATAGATAAAATGTACATAAATGTGGATTACAAACATAAAAGTAAAATGTAAAACTATAAAATTTTTAAGAAAGAAACATAATAGAAAATCTGAATCTTGGACTAGGCAAAGCATACTTTAATTTGACATAAAAACACAACCCATAAACATTTTTAAAGATGATAAATTGGACTTTATTGAAATTTAAAACTTTGTTCTGTGAATGATCCTATTAAAAATGAAAAATACCCTACACTCTGGGAAAAAATATTTTCAAATCACAAACTGATTAAAAAAACTTGTATCTAGAATAGCTTTTTTTTGTATCTAGAATATTTAAAGAACTCTCAAAACATAACTATAAAACAACAACAATGAAATTAAAACATGGAAAAGAAACATATAAGCAAATATTTCAGCAAAGAGGATATATAGCTGTCAAATAAACACATGAAAAAGTCATCATCTTTAATCATTAGACAAATGCAAAATCAAGTCATGCTGAAATATCACTACATGCCTACCTGAACAGTTAAAAATTGACAACACCAAATGCTGGTAATGTTGCAGAAATCAGGCAATGTTATGCCCCCCAGCTTTGTCACCAAGACAGCATAGTACTGGCACAAAAACAGACACACACCAATGGAACAAAGTAGAGAGCCCAGATATGGATCCTGAACTCTATGGTCAAATAATCTTCGACAAAGCAGGAAAAAATATCCAGTGGAAAAAAGATAGTCTTTTCAATAAATGGTGCTGGGAAAATTGGACAGCTATGTACAGAAGAATGAAACTCAACCACTCCCTTACACCATACACTAAGATAAACTCAAAATGGATGAAAGACCTCAATGTGATACAGGAATCCATCAAAATCCTAGAGAAGAACATAGGCAGTAATCTCTTTGACATTGGCCACAGCAACTTTTTTCAAGATATGTCTCTAAAGGCAAAGGAAACAAAAGCAAAAATGGACTTTTAGGGCTTCATCAAGATAAAAACCTTCTGCACAGCAAAGGAAATAGTCAACAAAACAAAGAGGCAACTCGCGTAATGGGAGAAGATATTCGCAAATGACACTATAGAAAAAGGGCTGATATCCAAGATCTATAAAGAACTCCTCAAACTCAACACACAAAAAAACAGATAATCACATCAAAAAATGGGCAGAAGAAATGAACAGACACTTGTCCAATGAAGACATACAAACGGATAATGACACATGAAAAAATGTTCATCATCATTAGCCATCAGGGAAATCCAAATCAAAACCACATGGAAATACCATCTTACACCAATTAGAATGGCAAAAATTAACAAGGCAAGAAACAACAAATGTTGGAGAGGATGTAGACAAAGGGGAGCCCTCTTACACTGTTCGTGGGGATGCAAGTTGGTGTAGCCACTTTGGAAAGCATTGTAGAGATTCCTCAAAAAACTAAAAATAGAGCTACCTTATGACCTGGAAACTACATTACTGGGTATTTACCCCAAAGATACAGGTGTAGTGAAAAGAAGGGCCATATATACCCCAATGTTCATAGCAGCAATGTCCACAATCGCCAAACTGTGGAAAGAGCCAAGATGCCCTTCAACAGCGGAATGGATAAAAATGATGTGGTACACATATACAATAGAATATTACTCAGCCATCAGAAAGGATGAATACCCAATTTTTGTATCAACATGGACAGGACTGAAAGAGATTATGCTGAGTGAAATAAGTCAAGCAGAGAGAGTCAATTATCATATGGTTTCACTTACTTGTGGAACATAAGGAGTAACATGGAAGACATTAGGAGAAGAAAAGGAAAAGTGAAGGGTGGGAAATCAAAGAGAAACTGTGGACCTGGAGAAACAAACTGAAGATTTTAGAGGGGAGGGGGGTGGGGGCAGGTGAGACTGGTGGTTGGTATTATGGAGGGCATGCACGTATTGCATGAGCACTGGGTGTTATATGTAAACAAGGAATCTTGGAATACTATGTCAAAAACTAATGATGTATTGTATGGTGACTAACATAACACAATAAAAAATAAATTAAAAAAAGGAAAAAGGAAAAAAAATGTAGAAAAACTGAATCACTAATCTCTTATTGATGTAAATGTAAAATGGTAAAGTGACTTTGGAAAAACAATGTTGAAGTTTCTTATAAAAGTAAACATGCAACTACCATATGATCTGACTATTGTACTCTTGGCTTATATCCCAGATAAATAAAAGTTATGCTAACACAATATCCTATAGATAAACATCCATATTCATTTTATTTAAAATAGTCTACACCTGAAACAACCCAGATGTTCTTCATGAGATGAATGGTTAATCTAATAGTGATACATTCATATCATGGACTACCAGTCCACAATAAAAAGGACCAAACTATTGATAAGCATAAGAACCTAGAAGAATATCCAAGGAATTATTTTGAATGAAAAAGATAAACACAAAAGATTATATGCTATGTTGTTATATTTAGAAAACTGTTTTCCAATGACAAAATGATAGAAATGAAAAATGATCTCTGGTTCTAGGAGTTAAGATGGAGAGGGGTGTGAAAGAAGTGGGCATGGTTATAAAAGGGTAATATGAGGGATCTTTATTCATTTGTCTATTTCAAATGGATTAACTTCTAAAAGTTATTTATTTGGCATAGAATACCAATTTAAAAA
Organism: Martes martes; assembly: GCF_963455335.1. Taxonomy (NCBI): domain Eukaryota; kingdom Metazoa; phylum Chordata; class Mammalia; order Carnivora; family Mustelidae; genus Martes; species Martes martes. Next base: position 35,906,751 of record NC_137893.1, read on the forward strand.
TTGTCACAAAAATTTAAAATAATTTCACTTTATTAAATTGCATAAGAGAATAAATTTTCTATATCAAGTAGATTATTTGTGTACAAAGTGAATTTAAAACATTCCATGAGTGAGAGAATATTTTCTAAGTTGTTCTCAGGGATGGGTAGCTATAAGTAAATCAATTTAGAATCCACAACTTGCTTATTATGTCTCCCAAAATCTAATACACCACCTCAAGAACTCTGAAAAGAGTATATTCCAGTCCCCAGATGAATGTAAGGGAGACTTGTAAACTTCCTGAAAATTGACATCATTTCTTAAGTCACACACTAATCCAATGGAAAAGGTGAAAAACTTACTGGCTCAGGGTGCTTAAGCATACCCCCTGAAAGATCAGTGTTAATCATTAATCTATGTTGACCTAGGGGTGAACACTAAGAAACTAAGCTTAAAAGTGAAAACAAGGAAAAAATTTGAGTATGGGCATAGGAGGTTGCATGCCATGGGAAATGTAGATTTCACAGAATCAGTCTAGCAAATTCACTGAACAAATAAACAAACAAACAAAAAGAACAATAAAAACAAGCCCTGAAGAGTGAGGAATAAGAACCCCAAGTTGCTACAATATATCATATAAAATGTTCAGGTTTCAACAAAATATTATATGTCTGCAGGCAAAGAAAGGGGGAAAATGACCCATACATAGGAAGGAAGCAGGCAACACAAAATGCTTTTGAGTACTCCAGATGTTCAACTTAGCAAAGATTTCAAAGCAGTCATTATATGCAGTGATAGAACAAAAAGAAACACTTTTTAAGTAATTAAATAGAGTTTCATCAAGTCGAGACTATTCATAAAGAGATAGAAATTATGAAAAGAAACACAAATGGGAATTCTGGATTTGAAGTTATAATAAATGAAACGAAACTTTCACCCCAGGACTTAATAGGACATGTGAGCTAGCAAAGGAAATAATCAATAATCAATGACCTTGAAGACAGATCAATAGAGTTCATATAATTTGAAAAAGAGAGAAAGAAGAAAATTGAACAGAGCCTAAGGGACACATGGTACACCATTATGTTCATAAATATATAGTTAATGGTAATACCAGAAGATAGGAACGGGAGAATGGGTAAGAAAATAAATATTTAAAGAAGTAATAACTGAAAACTTCCAAAATTTGCCACCAAAAATCAATCTGTGCATCCAAGAAAGTCAAAAGCTTCCAAGCAGGATAGATAAAAAGATCCATAAACAGACACATCAAAATTAAATTGCTGAAAACCAAAGAAATAGAGACTACCTTGGAAGAAGCAAGAAAAAACAACTAAAATCAGGAGGCAATAGATGTGATATTGGGAACACTCAAAGACAAACATGTAATCTAAGAATTCTCTATCCAGCAAAATTCTCCTTTAAAAGTGAAGAGTAAAGAAGGACATTCTTAGATGAACAAAGCCTGTGAATTTTCTGTTAGTAAAGTCGTCTTATAAGAAACACTAAAGGAAGTTCTTCAGGCTGGAAAAAAGTGACTCCAAATAGTAATTCTAATGTACTTGGATAACAAAGAAATTCAATGTCTTGAAATTTGTTCCTTAATATATTTTCTTAGCATTTGATTTTTTTTTCCCCCTAATTTTCTCTCCTGGCCAAAAGTGTTGAGGGCTCTTTTAAAGACTGTGAAGATTTTGGTTACATATTGAAAGTGAAAGCAGAAAGCCTGTGTGTGTGTGTGTGTGTGTGTGATTCAGCTACTTTTACTGAGTCCCATTAAGATGAATATTGTACATGTATATGCCTTTTGTGAACTGGAATTTCTAAGAAACTTGTTGATATGACTTTCTGTACCTTTATTAACTTTAATCAAATGTAATAAATATGTAATAAGTGAGAGTGATAACACTAGTACTACAATGTCTTTTCCTTACAGCTTTGGCATTTAAATGAGTTGCAGTAAATTGAAAAAATAAAATCTTTGACCTATCTGATTCATACAGACTCTTCCTAAATGATGGTAAAATAAGCTTTGCAGTGTCATAAATTTAGTCAAATCCACTATCTGTAACCAAGGTGATCAAAGGACTCAAGTCCTTAAGTCTATATTTGATCATATACTTGAAAATTTAATTTTTGTTTGAAAGTACAATAATCATATGATACAAAAATATAAAATGGCTATTTTATTTTTTAACTTTTATCTGATAGAAGTAGAATCTTATGAGACTAAAAGATGTGTTAGATCTAATCTAAAGTGATCATTGCACAAGAGTTCATGATTTATAGAGAATCATAAGCCACTATTCACTATTTCTAAGGTACACATCAGGCTCACAATTAATCAGAACAGCATGTGTTTGTTCATGTTTAACCCTATTGGACTTTATATTTCCAGTATATGTTACAAAAATTGCTATTGACCGTGTGAGAGAGAAAAAAAAAATCTCAGCTAACAAATGGAATGCATAAGGTCCATTAATGCTAACCAATACCATGTTATATGATGAAGTGGAACAATTATCAAGCACCTGACTCAAAGATGGCAGATCATTTCACATTGTCAGTTAATTCACTGTCAGCCTTACCTGCTTTTAATCCTTGTCTGGCTCACTTTTAAGCTGTTGATCCATTGCAGCGATGAGACATTTCATACTTTATTAAAAATTCCATTAACACACTAGATATTTAATCTCTGCCGTTTTGTTAGAAATCTATTTCTTAAACGTTAATAAAGACTGCATACACCGGAATTCTCAAGAAATGCTTGCCCTAATGCATTATTTCTTCATGTTCTTTTTCACTTAAAGGCCAAATCCTTCACAAATATAGCTATCCCATTTAGAAGGAAGGAGGAAGACATATTATCTTAATTGTTTCAGGGGTTTATTGACAAAGGTTCCACAATTTAAGATTATCAAAAAATTTTTTTAAGATTATCAAAAAAATTTTTATCTGCTCAACTCACCAAATCTAATAAATGTTATTGAATTTTTTTTAAAAAGGAAGGAATACATTTTGACTATTAAACATGCCTGCAATATCCCTATCCCATTTGGTAAAGTCTTAAAATAAAGAAGGAACTTAAAGATGGTTGAGGAGGAAAGAGGGGGCAGAACAAGAGTACACATACAGTGGAATATAGCAGACAAATTTTCCTCCAATGTACCAAAGAGAAATTAAGTTTAATAACACCAATACTTCATGCAATAGTATTTTTACATTATGGTTAACGACTTGTTTAGAGAAGGAGGCAGCGGTAACTAGAATGATGTGCATGTATCTAACTCAGCAAAGCTTATCTTATATATCTTGGGAAACCACCATTGCACCTGCATCCAGTTGCTTGACACACAGGTGTTACAATCTGTATTTACAAGACTGTCTGCCAGCCTGAAGACCCTTTGTTGTGAAGGGTATAAGCCATTGTGATTACAGGCACATAAAATCGAAAGAAAACCGTTCCCTAATCTTCCTCACTTCCATCTGTTTGGTTGCTACTTCTCAGGTGTAATTTAGACAGGCAGATGTGCAATCTGGGAATCCATCCAAATTCACTTTATTTACTTCCTTTTTAAGGAAAGAGGAGCATTCAATATTGTCTTCAGAAAACAACTCTATCTATACTACTGTTCTCTCCAGTCTGTGGTTATATTTTATTCTCTAGTCATAATGTGGAAGACGTATGGGTCCTGAGGCTTTGAGATTGATTCCCTATTTCTTCTGTCTCTTTTGTCACATCAGACAGTGTTATTCTCTGGTAGGAGTCTCCAGCACTTCCTCCAGAGAAACTTTTTCCATTACGATTGTGGGTCTCTGACTGATGGCAAAAGGCTATAGGAAATTTACATAAAATTCCCTAACATATGCCCCTTCTGCTAACCTAACTGTGAAAGCAGTCAAATCCTTTGCATAGTTGACATAATGGTAAAGATTAGGGCTCTTTTAGTAACCAGATGCAACTGGATATCCAGAAAACTTGGAGAACAGAATAGTCAATCATTAAAATCCTCATTATGAGGGGCAGATAAAAGAGCGTAGAGACAGATTAACTCTTCAATTACTTGTAGTAACTGAAGACCTATGGTATCAGTCAAAATAGGTTAGGTTATTCTACGGTAACTAAACTAACCCTGAGATCCTGGCTACTCAAAAAGGCAAATTCTTCAGCTTAGAACAATGCATCTGTCCTTAAAAAAAATTGGTCAGAACACTCATATAACCTCATTTATCAGCAAGTTGGAAACAACTTGTGTAATTTTTGTAAAGTGTAATTTTCATGAACAGAGAGGCGAACCAAATATGCACAGTTACTAACAGTCTTCACCACTGACCACATTATTGACCATTAATCTGTAAGTTGATTGATTCTTTCAGTTCTTCATTGTTTCCCATTAGTCATAGGTCCTGTGAAACAAAAATTAAAACTAAAAAAGTTCATGTTATTCTTATTTCTTTATATGTAACCCTTTCAAAATTAGATATGCTTTCCCTAGTTACTAGAACCATCAGAGAATCCCAGAGCTACTATCCCTCCACCTAGAAAACATATTTAGATATACAGAACTAGTGGGCAAATACTGTTACCTCAGTTATGAAATATTTAGTTTTATTTTCAAAGGACATCGCCATCACTGACTTAGTGATGCCTGACTTACTGAAAATGATGGCAGGGCCATGTTTGGAGAGGTCAGTTGGATGCAGGAAAATGTGGTAGCAGATGGTGACATAGTGTGTGGGAGATAGGGTGGTGTGAGGGGAAAGACACAAATAGAAATAAAAAGATTAACTATAGGTGACAGCTGCTGGTGAGGGAGTTGACAGATTTTTTTTTCTGGTGCCCAAGACTTTCACCACACTTGTTTTAGAATTAGAAAATGTGAAACCAGTGTTGGCACTTTTGATCTGTTTTGGCATCACCCAGAGGTCTTACATTACTATCATCAATATAATAAGCCAAGAATTGATTCTTTGAAATAACTGACAATACCAAAGAACTACTGACAACCAAGTGCTCTTGTCCGCTTTGCTCTCATCTTAGTAAACAATTATTAAAGAAAAAACACATATATCAATAGGAAGAAAGCAAATATCAAAAGTTTTACGTTCCATTGAGTTGTATTGAGTTGTATTAAATCATATTATTATAATAACCTATTATTATAAATACCATGAAGAAGCTTATAATGACTCGGAATTGACATTGTTTGGCAGCAACAATATGATTCATTGACTTACTATTCATTAATCATCTCAGAACAATGCACATAATAGGCACAAGTGTTTATTATATATACACACTAAAAAATGTTTGTTGGTTAAGTCAGCATTATCTTTTTTAGATCATAAGAAAGTACATGTTTCCCCTGGATCAAATTCAGAGGCATTTTTTAATCAATATTCACTGATTAAAGTGAAATTCTAAAATTTATGGAAAATAACTTGGATACACAAGTTTACACAAGTTAAAAAAGCTCCAATACATACATGTAATATAGAGAGGACAAGTAACACCTCCCAGAAGAAAAGCATAAAGGGAACATAAGCAGAGTAAGATATCAACGAGATTTGCAAAGATTCCAAGTTTTTGGTCCCTCTCCCCCCCCCCCCGTTTTGTTTGATGTGATGTGCTAATATCGCATAGGGAACTGGTTGGGCAGAGAGCTTTTTGGATTTCCCAGAAAAAAGGAAAATAAAGAGATGTGGCTTGATGATCAAATATTCATTGACAGAGATGAAAGATGCTTATTTGCTGGGAGACAGAAATTCCTGACCATTTCTACCACTCAGTAAAAACCCTGGAAAGCTGGAAAGTTTGGCAAATGAAAATAGGAAAAAAATGTATAAAGCAAGAGGGATTGTATGTAAGGTGACTGTTTTGTGGGTTGACGTCCCTTAAAGTTCTCAGTATTACTTTATATTCTTATAGTAGGTGTTCTTTCACAAGACAATAGCATTTTTGTTTCACTGTAACTTCATGGAAAAGTACACACACTCTAGGACACTGGGAAAAGACCATAAACACCCAGCGCTATATTTTGATTTTAATTACAATAAATTAGGTGACTAAAAAGTTGTGTGGCTAGAAGTGCTTGAGATCAATGGATTCAATTATCCTCAGTGACCATGCCCACATCCTGGAGGTAATCTAAATGCTACAGAATGTGGCTGGATTAGAGAGGTGTAAAAACATATTTAATCCTCCAGTATAATGTTCATGTTTATTGTTTTTCAGCAACCAACTCACTGTTCTATGTCTGCTTTTTTCAGCGAAGTGTACACCGGAGAGGAGTTAGGTCATCAGTAGAGTAGAGGCCTATATTTCAGCAATATTATTCTTAGAAACATTATGACCCAAACTATTACTTTTGCAATCACGGCACTTCAAAGTCATTACAATACTTTTACGGTTTTCTATTTTCCACAGATAGCCCCTTTTAGACGATTGTATATTGTATATTTTACATGTAGTTAATCTGGCACCCCTGAGTGCACCACTGTAACAAAGATTCATCTTTCCCTTAAGAACAGACAAATTACATATCCACTCATTGGACCAGACAAACTTACACTTGAGTTTTTAAAGATTAAACATTAAACATACATTAGAGATATAATTTATAACTAAATACAGAGAAACAGAAGGTATCATGTACATAGCCTTTCCAACTCTCCGTTAAGTCACACTGTTCTACAGCCTCATGCTGTACGATATGTTTTACAACTGCAGTTACCACTCTTGTAATGACATAGTCACTGATGGTATCTGTATAACAGCTATGACTCTCAGTGCATTGTTGACTCTATTTGGAATTTCTATCTCATTTATCACTCTATCCTTATCAGCAAGCATATTGTTTAATTTATCAAGTCTCAGTTTTCACGTATGAATAATAGGGTATAACAACATGTACTTTATTGGAAAATAGCATGAAGTTGTAGTTAAGAGGGATGATTCTGAAATCAGACAAACCTAGTTTGTATCTCAGCTATGGCAATTAATAATTATATGAACCTGTAAATTCCTTAGTGAATCCAGTAAGTTTTGTTTGTTTGTTTGTTTTTATTAACATATAATGTATTATTAGCCCCAGGGGTACAGGTCTGTGAATCGTCAAGTTTACACTTCACAGCACTCACCATAGCACATACCTTCCCCAATGTCCATAACCCAACCACCCTCTCCCTACCCCCTATCCCTGGCATCCAGTAAAAGTTTTATTTCAGATATTATATTTCATTCCAGAATTTCAGTTTGTTCTTTTTGGAGGTTCTTTTTCACAGATCTTATTTCTTATAGAGATCCTAGTCTATCTGTTTCGATATCGGTGTTATTTCAGACTAGTCCATTGATTTCTTTTTCTCTTAAGTATGAGTTATGTTGTTATATATACACATGTTATATATACACATATATATGTAGTCTAGAGATTTTGGAATATATCTGGAAACTAAATGATACATTGTGTAGATTCTGGGTCCTGTTTTATTTCTTTGAGAAGTATTAAGATTTTGCTTGCTCGCTTGTTTTAGCAGTTACTTTGTGGCTGAACTCAAACTTCATACTCTAACTGGTACATAGGGTGCAGCCCTTGAACTTGATGTTCAGTTCTTTATAATTAGCTGCTCGGAGTCTGCCCCATGCATTCTTGGAATAGAGATTAGCTACAAAGTTGGGAAAAGTTTACATGGAGAATTTTGAACCATCTCTCTGTGGCTTTCTCCTTTGTACAATTTCACTTCTTACATCCGAGCTGCTCTGGTACCCCTGATTCCTGTTCCTTAGTTGCTAATGTCTTTAAGATTGCCAGTTCTACATTCTAGCTGCCTGTCACAACTGCTATCCAGAGACTTCCTTTAGGTAAAAACTGATAAAAATAGGAAAATCAGAACCATTCTCTTCTTCCAAATGTTGGTTCTTCTCCACTTTCTGCTCATATTAGGTCATACTTTAATGCTTTTAGATAGGCTTATATATTTCAGAGTTTATAATTGTAATCTGCAGGTTACTCTTCCATTACTTAACGTTAAAACTTCCTCCTTAAATTCACTAATAATTATTTTCCACATCTTTTTTTTTTAAAGGTGAATAGTAATCACAACACTTCAGAAAGTTGTGGCAATTGTTGATTAAGATGATATATATCAATAACTCAGCACAATGATTGGTAGAGAGTGTTTGATATGTAGCAATAGCAATTATAATAATTACATATCTGAAGATTAAATGAAGAAATATATATACCAATTCACAGTAGTAAAATATTATATTATCAGGATGAATTAATTAGTTTGAAGATTACTTATACAATAAATGAAATATTAAATTGAAGATCATATTGCCAGATGTAAGTTTTAGTTAGTGTGCATACTGTATTCTTAGAGCACTTTCATTAATCAAAGATTCCATGTACGTCAATCATCATAATAGCATTTCAAGCTAAATCCTCTGATGTACTTGGTTAACAACTATCATCTTTATTTCTTTATAGTAACAAAATTGAAGGCTAAATTTTAAGTAGAAATTTATCAAGATGATATAAAAAATATTTAAGCCAGTTGAAGAATTTGAAAAGCATTATAAACTTCCCATTCTCCATGTCACTTTCTATTTGTTTTCTTTAACAGCAATTTCAGATTCTAGGAAGCAAAATTCTCTTATTTTTCTGTGCTCAAAAGATGATGTTGATCACTTTGTATGTTACATTTGCAAAGAATTTTCTATTTACAGTGTAACTTAGTTCTTATAATGCCCTTGTGAAGAAGTCATTCCATGTGTGTTACTTCATTGTACTAATGGGGATTATCACCTCAGTCTCCTGCATTTTCTTCTGTCACTGGGAATAATGACTACACATAACAAAACTAGAAATTGCATTTGATGGCATGCTTAAATATGAAATAATTGCTAGCTTTATAGTCATCCTGGCTCTAGTTACTGAATTTACCTTGAGAAAAAGAACAGTTTTAGACAGAAATCATTTGACAAGGAATTAGCAATGCTGATTTTTACACACCTGTCTTAGAATTAAAAAGAAAAGTTAAAAAGAAAGAAAGGAAATTGTGTCTCTTTTGTAGAAATTTTCTGGGGTATACTCTTACTTTGAATTCATTTGGGGTATTCTTTTCTTTGACTTCTCTCAAGGTATTCCAGTTCTTTCTTTATATAAATTGCAACCTTGTTAAATAATACTTAGAAACATTTTAATAATTACAAAAGGATAAAGTGTATGTATGCGTGTATATATGTATAAATATATGTATGTCATATAATTTTACATTCACATACATAACAAAAACACAGTCACGTTATACTTACACTTTAGTTCAGGTCCTTTTTAACACATGGCTTGATAATCACAATAGACATAAAATCTTCAGTCAAGGTTTCTAGCCTAGTTAACTATAAGAAGGAGATTATAGGATGGCATCATGGTACCAAGGGGGGAGTATCAGGATTTAGGAGTGTGGGTACAGGAGGGAGAGAAATATTCTCATGTGTGTGGACATATACGTACATGCGTGTGTAATACAAGTAAACCTGGTTTGAAACTCCACTACGTAGTACGTTATGTGAACACAAGTTCATTACCTGTAAAATGAGGATATTAGTAATTGCCATAGAGGTTTAGGTGATTAAAGAAATTTAAGTGCTCATTATAATAACTGTGATATATAGTAGATATTCAATACAGACACTTTTTTCTATCTAAACTCAGTTCAAGTTTCAGCTTTACTTAAAAGCTTTACCTGCCAGCCTTACTTCTCAGTGATTATCTCAGTGATGAATTTCCTTAATGCCCATGCTTTTTACACTTTCTTAGCATGTGCTACCATTATTTCCAGTTGCATATTAACATATATCTATTATACCTCAAGTGAGACTATAAGATATTTAAGATATCGTTCAAGACAGGAATGTATCAATATACCTTTCCATATACCAAGCATTCATCCATAAGGCTGTGTCGTACTTAATCAGTTTTTGGAGCACTGATCAAAGAGAACCATAAAATTGCATGAATTTAAAACTTAAAGCAATCATAGAAAACATCTAGATCAGAGGTTTGCAAACAGTTTTTATAAAGGGTCAAATAGAACTATTTTAATCTTGGCAGGACAGATGATCCTGCCATAACTATTCAACTTCACCTCTATAACATGAAGGCAGCCATAGACACCATGCAAACAAATGCATGCAGCTGTGTTCCAATAAAACTTTATTTACAAAAAAGGCAATGAGCTACAGCTTGTCAATCTCTAATTTAAAAGATTCATTTGATTCTTATGGAAACAGTCTCAGAAAGATATTTTTCCCAAGGAGAAAGCAGTACAAATGGCAAAATGAGACTTAGAATATCTTTAACAGTATCTAGTTCCCTTTTCAGAAACCCAAAAGCCAAAGGGGTTAGTAAATTAAATGTACAGTAATATTTTAGTGTATAAATAACATAAAATTCAACTTAGTATAATGAGGGTTTTTTTTTTCTTTTTTTAGTGTCTTTGGAAATAGCTTGTTGTTATGTTTTAGGATTAGGAATATCCAATTTAGTCTTTTTTTTTATTTTTTTAAGATTTTATTTATTTGACAGAGAGACATCCCAAGTAGGGAGAGAGGCAGGCAGAGAGAGAGGGGGAAGCAGTCTCCCCACTGAGCAGAGAGCCCGATGTGGGACTTGATCCAAGGACCCTGAGGCCATGACCTGAGCCGAAGGCACAGGCTTAACCCACTGAGCCACCGAGGCACCCCAAATTTAGTCTTTCATTTATCATATCAGCTGAACTAGAAATATAGTGTAACTTTATTCAGTTACTCATATTTTCCATTATTTTTACCATAATCATTTGAAAAGTGACTGATCCATTATTCAGTTTACTTAATGTCACAACCTTCTTAAGAGTGAAACAAAAATTTGAGACTTAAGTGTCAAAAATACCTCAGAACAGAAAGTAATGAAAGGATGGGATTTCTACATCATTGCAGAATTGGAAAAAACACAGGTGCCTAGTTTCATCGAGCTTCTGAATCAGTGGAATCCATGAAAAATATGAGTGTTTGCATTTACAGGAAATGACTGAAAATAGTCTATTCATATTAAAATAGACTCTTAAGATTTCTGTGCTAGCATTAAAATTCTTATTCTGTAATGATTTAAGTAGCCTCATACAGCAAAAGGACTGCCTTTGCAGGCTTCGCAGAGCTGTATTAAATCTGCTTTTATAAAATATTTTAAAACTTTAGAGTATACTTTAAAATCAATTGTATTATTGGGCACCTGGGTGGCTCAGTCATTAAGCGTCTGCCTTTGGCTCAGGGCATTAACCCCAGGGTCCTGGGATTGAGCCCCCATCAGGCTCCCTGTTCTGCGGGAAGCCTGCTTCTCTGTCTCTCACTCCTCCTGTTGTGTTCCCTCTCTCGCTGTGTCTCTCTGTCATATCATATAAATAAATAAAATATTTTTAAAAATATAAAAATAAATAAATAAATAAATAATATAAATAAATAAATAAATAAAATAAAAAATAAAATCGATTGTATTATCTTATGGAGATGTATTTTTAATAGTCTCCTATGGAAAATATTTTATTATATTTAGGCATATAATAGAGTTCTTAGAAATTTCAAATCTGTATTTCAAGGTAACTGTATGATTATTAGTTTATCAACCTCTTTTACACAATGTATCCCAATAAACAGAGGTTGATAAAAATATAGAGAAAATAGAAATAATTTCAATTTTTTTTTTTTTTTTTTTGGCCAGAAAGGGTCAAAACATTTTATTCTCTTAATTTTTTTTCTTTTTTAATAAAGTTAAACAGTAAAACAAAAATTCACAAGCTGCCTCCCTGTCCACCCCCCGCCTCCCTCCCCTCCCCACAGTCTTCGGCGCTGGCTCCCTTTCCTTCCCCCCAACTCACACAGACACAGGGTATCCAACTAAGAAAATGAAACTGCTCTAAGGACGGGGAGACGAGATGAAGGGAGGAGGTGGTGAACTGTGCCCATGTTCAAGGTTACACTGAGCAAGTCTGCACTTTCTGGGTTCTGGATGGTTTCCTTTCATTAGCCAAATTGAAAAAAGAAATTCCCTGGACCAGATGCTTCAAAGCTGAAGGCCCCAGGACCGCTAAAGAATGCCTTGAAGATATTGTTGGCATCAAAATCGCCCATATTCATGCCCTGCTCATCCAGGTCCTGTCCGCTGTCATAGCGAGTCTTTTTCTTGGGATCAGAGAGGATGGTAAAAGCTTCTCCAACTTCCTTGAACTTGTCTCCTCCTCTTTCTGAACTTCGGCACTGGCTCCACTGTGCCGAGCTGGATGGCGCATCAAGGCCCGTTTCTGGTAAGCTTTCTTGATCTCGTCCTCAGAGGCATTCTTGTCCACTCCCAGAATTTTGTAGTAATCTGTCCTCTTACTCTTCTTCAGTTCCAGCTGTGCATTTTTTAGGAGCTGTTTGTGTTCTTTTGTTTTCTCTGTCTGATATACTTTTTCATAGTCCCGCACAGCTTCTTCATACTGTTCTGTGTCCATTAACACTGAGCTCTTCTCAAGTAGGCTTTTACATAAATGGCATCGAGCTTCACTGCACTCCTGCAGTCTTCTATTGCATCATCTAGTTTCCTAAGCTTGGAATTAACCGTGCCCCGACTACAGGAGAGTTTTGCATTTGTTTTTATATTGTTAGGGTCTATCCCCAGGGCTTCTGTGTACAGTTCATAGGCTAGCTTGTAATTTCCTTCCTTAAATGCTTTATTCCCATCTTCTTCTTTGCTTTAAGTGCTTTGGCATTTCTGCAAGCAATGCAGGCCTTCTCATGGTCAGGAGCCATCCTGAGAGCCTGTACAAAAAACTGAACCGCCTTCTCAATACAATCTTCATAATAAAGGCAAAGACCTCATACATACAGAGCATCTGCATTGGTAGAATCCATTCGTAAAATGTCGCTGGCCACAGACTGTGCTTCCGGGTAACGACCTAGCATTGCTAAACATTCTGCTTTGAGGATTTTGAAGCAATGGCAGTCAGGGGTAAATTCTAGGGCATGATCCATGCAGAAAACCACCTTATGAAAATCCCGCTTCTCAAAATCTGTTTCTGCTATTTTCTCATATTCTATGACTGCATTAGCATTCTTGAACTCCTGTTGTGCCTGAGCGTTTTTGTGATCCAGTTCTAGGGCTCTCCGGAAACTACGACATGCCACCATGGCATTCCCTAGAGATAGGTGGCACTTGCCCTCTCGTAGATGTCCCCGGACGAAACTGTCATCCAACTTCACTGACTGCTGTGCATCGCCAAGGGCTTCCTGGAACTTTCCGAGCATCATCAAAGTGGCTGCTCAATTCCCATAATAGCTAGCATTTTTAGGACACATATCTATGGCTTTTGTATAATAGTTATAAGCTTCATTGTAATCTTTCTTGGCATAGTATGCATTTCCTTGTTCCTTGAAAGACTCTGCTTCCCTCTCCACTTCCTCGTCGTCATGCAGCTCTGGCTCGGTCGCCGCCATTACCACATCGCACTCCGCGGCAGCCGCCATCTTACTGCCGGGACCAGAGCCAATTTATTTTTTAAAAAATGTATTTATTATTTGAGAGAGAGAGAGAGACAGCACATGAGAGCAGGGGTCATGGGAGGGGGAGTGGGAAAGAGAAAGGGAGAGAGAAACCCAAGCAGATTCTAGGCTGAGCATAGAGCCCAACACAGGGCTTGACCTCAGGACCCTGAGATCATGATCTGAGGCAAAACTGGGAGTCAAATGCTTAACCAACTGTGTCACCCAGGTGCCCCTGTATTAATTTCAATTTTTAATTAATCTAAATTACATATATTTACTTTAAAAACTAGTATTAATATGTGTTAATTATATTTGGCCATGCATAATAGAAGTCTACATTGAGAGTAGTGTATTAGGAGGGAAGAGAAGGTTCTTTAACAGCTCCTTCCCTTACTGGGTCTGTGGTCTTGGCTGTTATTTAATTTATTTACTCCTTTTTCCAATTGGGACTAGTATCATCAGCTATTTCTACAGAGGAGGCTTTGCCTGATACCAATATATGTAAATGGCTTAGTGTGGGATCTGACATATTATATGTATTCCATAAACATTAAATATAATTATGAGTTCTGGGGATCACCCTGCAAGACGAACACAGACAAATCCAACCTCTTTTCTGTCTGCTAGAAAGAGAAAAAACATCTGAGGAATTATGTGCTATTTTTCCATTAAAACTAGTCTGTTTTGTTATACAATAAATGTGTGTCATTCCGGACCTCTTTTAGGTATTTGTGATACATCAGTGAACAAAGCAAATGAAATCCTGATCACAAATGGCAAACATAATAAGTAACTATACAGTATTTTCAAATGTAATAATATAATATATATGAATATGTATATGTACACATAAATATATAAAAAATATGAAAAACTAAAGTAAAATAGGGGAATTTAATGATAACTGATGCTACAACATATGTGGTGGGATGAGCAACAGGAAAATCAGTTTAAGACTGACTTATTGAGAGTGATTTTGTACAAAGATTTGAAGTTGAGTTACCAATTCAGATGTTTTTGGGAAGGGCAGATTAGATGTAATAAAGAGACTCTACCATGGGGACATTCCTGACATGTTCAAAGATCACCAGGGAGTCCAACATGCCTGTAGCAGAGTGAGTGAGCAGAAGAAGAGTTAGGAAATGAGGTCGGAAAGAAAATGGGAATCAGTATCACAGAGGGCCTTGAGACCACTGTATGAGATTGGAGTCATAGCAGGTTTTGGAACATGACATGATCTTTTGATGGTTTAAAGGATCAGTCCCATTGCTATGTCGATAGGTGATCCTAAGTGAGCATGGGAAGAAACAAACCAGTTAGGAGGCAATGGCAGTGATATAGGCAAGAGATGATGGTGGCTAAGACTAGGAGAAAAGCAGATTCTATATTAATTTTTATTTTCTCATAGAATGAATGTGGGCAAAGTGGAGAAAGAAAGGGATCAAGAATGACTTTTTTTGACATGAGCAACTGGGGAGGATGAATTTCTGTAAAATGAGATGTAGAATGCTCCCAATGGATAACAGTGTTTGTAGGAATTCTCTTTAAGCCATGCTAATTTGAGATATATAATAGGTTTGTGAGAATAGATATCAAGCAGGCAATGGATATAAGAGGCTATAGGTAATGAAAAAAAGACCTTGACTGGAAATAAATATATAGGAATTATTAACACATAGATAGTATTTAAAGGCATGAAACTGAAAGAAATCACCAGAGAAGGCCAAAGACTAAGCATTAGAGCTCACTACCAATAGGCTGAGAGACCAAACAAACAAAGGAAATTGAGAAGAAGTATCCAGTGTAACTTGATGAACACCAATGAACAGTAGTACTCTGGAAGCCAGTAAAGAAAGTATATCAAGGTGAAATGCCAGCAAAGATCAAGTAAATAAATACTATGTCCATTGAAATCAGCAATATGCAAGTCATTCATGAACTGGAAAGGAGAAGCTGGGGTGGGTATAATTCAGAGTAGTATTAAGAGACAATAAGGAGAGACAAACTGAAGAGTTTTGCACAAAAAAAGTAAAATAAATGGGAATTGGCTGGTGGAGGAAATAACATCATATTTGTATAATGGTGTGAATGAGACAGTGTACTATATTGAATGGCATCCCTCCCTCAAAATTCTTGTCAACACAGAACATGTGAATGTGACATTATTTGGAAATAGGCTCTTTGCAAATGCAATCAAGTTAGAATGAGCCCTAATTCAACATCTGCTGTCCTTACAAGAAGTTTGGACACACACACAAATAGGTGAGAAGGGCATATGAAGATGGAGATAAAGACTGGAGTGTATCTACAAGACAAGGAATGCCAAGGATTGTAGGAAACCACCAGAAGCTAGAAAAGGCATTAAATATTTCCCTTCCTAGAGCCTTCGAAGAGAGCATGACCCTATTGATACCTTGATTTCGGATGTCTAACCTCCAAAATTAAGATAGAATGAGTTTCTGTTGTGTAATTTTGTTACGGTAGCCATAAAAATATAAAAATATAATAGAGAGAGTAAAGATTGTGATGAATGAGAAAATCGGTTGTGGAGAGGAATGAGAATATCTCATGTGGTATGTGGGTATAGATTCTGGTGAGTAGATTTGGTGGTAAAGATAATTTCAATTTTTTAAAATTAAAAAAAAGGAGGACCTTAAAAACCTACATTGTAGACCATAAAATACATTAAAAATCACTGGTCTAGATTAGCCTTCACATTTTAAGATGGAAAATCAAATAGTGGCATCTGACTGCTATTTTTCACCTAGGTATACCATGTCCTTTCACAAGTGCCTGCCTTTGCACTTTCTTTTTTTGAATGCCCTTTACCTTACATATTCACCTATATATTCCAAACCCAATAGAGTATTAACTTCATCAACATTTCCAGGTCCCCTCCTGCTATAAATACAAATAAATAATTTCTATTTACTCATTTTTTAAAATTTGCTTAGAAAACACTTCTCACCATTCTTTGTAAACACACATATTTCAACCACTTTTCAAGTTTTTTTGAGACTAGAAACCATATCTTAAAAATCCTGAATCTCCCAGAGTGTCCAGCAAAATATTTTGTACCTAGGTTACATAATAGAATTTTGGTCAGGGTAAAATCAGAAGACATCGTGACCAATTCCTTTTATCAACCTATGAGGAAATTTATCCCTATGCTCTTAAACAAATGGACTAATGTCTTTTTATTTAGGCTAAAATGGAGTGATATTTTTACTACACAGTGTTGTCTTCAGCATTTTCTAAACTGTTCTTTGATAAGAATAGAATTTGTATGGTGTTTAAAAAAATTTTTGAAATCATATTTCAGTAAAATAAAATAGTCCACAATTGATGTGAAAATGAAACATTCTAACCACTTAAACAATTGGGTCAACTATTTTTCTTGGTCTTCTCTTCCATTTGGCTCCCTAATTTTCAAAATTCATCTCTGTTTATTATCACCTGCATGTCACGGCTAGTAGAAAATAAAACAAGTTTGAGGTGCATTTAAAATCTGTCATTTGCTTATTTCCTAAACCTTTAGCCAGATGTTAGGTAGGGATGTGAGCATTAATGACTACAGTAAGATCAGGGATTGAGAATTTCATTCGTCCGAATTCTATTTCTCATTTCCAAGGGTAACTGAAAGTTGAATGAATCATGAAATGACGTTGTCCCATCGGTATATCTAAAATGGTTCCAGTGGATGACAGAGTTAATATTCCGAAGCCATATCTATGTGCAACTCCAGAATTGACTACTTTACAGTTAAAATGTCCTTTCTGGATCTTTTGAGGCCTGAGTTTGAAACATTTGACAGGATCTATCATTTATTCAACTCAGGCTGGTCATTAAAGTGACTAAAAAATAATAGTTTATTGAAAAATATCAACTGAAAATTGTAAAATAGAAATGACCAAAGAGTTATGTATTCTTCTATTTTTAAAGGATTGAAAAATCTTTTAAATATTTCTTGCATTTTAATCTAATACACATTGTTTTTATGTCTCCAAATTGCAAAGACTTGTACAAATATTCAGTTAATCCGAGTACAAATGAGACTCAAAAATAAACAAAACAATTAAAACACTTAAATTTAAAGCAAATTTGCTGGGGCGCCTGGGTGGCTCAGTTGTTAAGTGTCTGCTTTCAGCTCAGGTCATGATCCCAGTGTCCTGGGATCTTGCCCTGTGGCGGGCTCTCTGCTCAGTGGGAAGCCTGCTTCTCCCTCTCCCTCTGCCTGCCTCTCTGCCTACTTGTGATATCTCTCTCTTTAAAATCTTTAAAATTTTTTTTAAAAAATAAAACAAATTTGCCTAAATTTGATTAATTTCTGATACCCTCTATTGTATTTGGGAAAGGAAATCTGAGTTTTTCATAGTAAACATAAACTGTTGATTATTAAATTATCTTATTTTATGGTATTGTTTTTCCAATCTATTTTTTAAAAGATTTATATATTTATTTACTTATTTATTTGACACAGAGAGAGAGAGATCATAAGTAGGCAGAGAGGTAGGGAGAGAGAAAGAGGGAAGCAGGTTCCTTGCTGAGCAGAGAGACTGATGTAGGACTCGATCCCAGGACCCTGAGATCATGACCTGAGCTGAAGGCAGAGGCTTAACCCACTGAGCCACCCAAGCGCCCTCTAATCTAATTACAATGACATTTCAAGGTTCCTTGTAAAATGGTTCTAGAGGTGTCTCTTTATTTGATCTTCACAATACTGACATTGTGAATTAGGGCATTTATTATTGTTGTTGTTGTTGTTGTTGTTATATTATTATCATTCTTATTTTAAAGATGAGAAATATTTAGCTCACTTAGTGTTTTATAAAGGCAAAGCATGAACTTGAAGTGCATAACTCAAAACACTATGCTTTTTCTACTACCCATAGTTAACTTGGTCAGTGATAAACTAAATATTCTTACACTTGGGTTCTAATTTTGGTTCAGTCAAAAATTAGGAGCCTGACTGAAGAAATTTTTACAAAATGCTGCAGGTGAGAACACATTTTACCTTGTATAGAACATACCAAAATCTTTTCTCACTCTCAAATTGAATGTTCTATACATCATGGGATGCCTGGATGACTCAGCCGGTTAAGTGTCCAACTCTTGATTTTGGCTCAGGTCATGATCACAGGGTCCTGGGATCAAGCCCCACACTGGGCTCTGTACTCAGGAGGGATTCTGCTTAGAATCCCTCTCCCTCTGCCTCTGTCCTTTACTTCCCCACCCCCTGCCCCTCCCCTCCCCACCCCCTGATGATGTGTGTGCATGCTCTCTCTCTCTAAAATAAATAAATAAATCCTTTTTTAAAAAGAAGAATGTCCTATACATCATCACATTTATAATTGCATATATGGCTGCATGTATATATGCTTATACCAAATATTTAGAGATATGGTTGCAATTCCAGGTTGAATAAAAATAAACATAGTTCTTTATGAATTCTCAAACTTTTAAAGCATTAATTGGTATTCTGAATTTCAAGCATCAGTTAAATTTTGCAATATTTATTTAATTATATATAAATGTGGATCAATTTTTTGTCAAGAAAGTCTATTGGTATTTAGTGGAAAAAGTAATTTCCTGAATATATTTTGGAAAAAAACAGATATATTTATTATTATTATTTTGAAGTACTATCTTTTTAAGCCCAGGTTGGGCTTCTTGTTGGAGTCCTGTGAACTCACAACCTAATATCTGAGCTGAGATCAAGAGTCAGATGCTTAACTGACTGAGCCACCCAGGCACCCCTAATATAATTGTAGTTTAAAACATCTAATAATAAATGTTTAAATCTGTTTTTCAGATTGACATTACTTTTATTGTTTTCCTTGGGGGAAGGAAAGAAGATATCACAGCATAAGAAATTATTCCTGATTTTTACTCAATATATTTTTAATCAAAAAATTAAAGAGCTTGAAAATTTTCTAAAAAGCTGATTAAATAAGGGATCATTTTGGATATTGCTGTGGCCCCTGAATAACAAGTGTTAACTAAAAGAATATGGCTGAAGGCAAACATTATTCATTAATTGTTTTTATTCCCTTGATTATGTTATAAATAAAATGATATGAGCCAAAAATACATCATTTTATATACCAACTTATCCACCTACTTGTCGATCTTAGAATGGTTTTTTAGCCTTGTAGAGCTTAGACATCAGTAAAATGGGATTTTAGTTGTCATACTGCAGGCTATCTAGAAATATTAAACATAACATGTAAACTAGATTATAAATTCTTTGGTTGCCTGAACCACTGTTGTATCATATGTACTGGTACTTCAGTTCCTCTAACATTGTAGCTGTTTCTGAGTTGTTAGGAGAACTGAAGAGTCAGAAGGGGACACTGAGTCAATCCAGAATTTAGTAATGGAAAAAAAAATCTCTTCTATCCCTATAGCTGGAAGTGTAAGGAAAACAGATAATGTACCCAGAGGTTAAGAGCAGGGATTACTGGCTGCATCTTTACTCATGAAGGGCAGGCCTGCCTGGAGACTGGTGCAACTATATATATATATATATATATACACACACACACACACACACACACACACACACATACACACACACACACATATATATGGTATATATATTATGACATATAATATATATATCATATATATGACTATGATGTATATAAATATGCATTCATATATGTATCTATCCATATAAATATTTGACTACATACATAAATATATATCTAGGTGCATATATATTACACATGTACATATATGTCCATAAATAATTATATATGTATGAAAATATTGTACAATTGTCTTTTTATATTTTGCATACAAATATACATATATAAATATATTGCTTACATATATAATTTAAAATATGTTTATAATATATAATATACACACATACTGCATACATACTATAATATGTACAATAATGTATAGAAATATACAAATATATATTCTGTATTTATATTTATATATTATATGTATATTTTGTAGATATGGTTAAGTTTATTAACTTATACCTCTGGAAGGGTTATATAAAATGATTTAATTTTTTATTTCAGTTTTATTTTTTAGGTGAAAAACAGTGAGAGACTCCAAGGGCTAGAAACTCACCCTGCTCAAAAGGCACTTTGATTGTATCAATGTTCATAATAAGAAAGAGAAAAGGTATAGTGTTATTTTTTAATGCTCTTTAGGTGTGGAAATAACTGGTCCTCCATGGCAATCCTAGTTTGTGTTTTAACCACATTTCTGTTCAAGAAATTAATTTTCATATTCCAAGTATTATGTGTTTATTAAGAGTTTACTGTACTTATTCATTGCCCCAGGGGCATTGGAAACTTTTTTTTTTTCCAGAAAATTCCTCTATTTCTAGAGCCAGTCTCATTACCTTGAATGCTACCTACTAATCCAGTTTACCATCATGTCTTCCCTGAACCATTTCAGCAGTTTTCTCACTAGCTGCCTGTTCCCATTCATGTACCAATTCACTTTAATCTAGGCTCCACAACAAGCTGCTTTATCCATTTAAATGTAGATCAAATTATTTCTAAAGTCAGAATCTCCCAATGTTTTAGATCTTATAATAAAAGCTAAAACTTCTCACCCTGGCCTACGAGTCTCTTCATGACTTTTCTATCTCCCACCCCTGCTCTGTCTTTGAGCACATATCCTTTCACTCACACTAGGACTCACCATGGCCCAGCCACAGTGCTGCCTTGCTGGTTCTCAAACACGCCAACCAACCGAGTCTTCGCCTCAAGGCCTTTGCTCTTTCAATCCCCTCATGCTGAGATACTTCCCCTGTACATAAAGAAAACATTTACTTTTTCACTTCCTTTAGGTCCCTTCTCAAATGAGATCTTGTCAGAATAAGTCCTGATCATACCTTTCTATACTCCATTGTCTTGCTAGCTTTCTTCTTCTATCCTCAAATTCATGAACATTTCCCTCTGTCATCCTCATTCAGTTATTGAGTCCATTTAAGTTTTTATTTAATCTCTCAGTTGTAATATTCCCATTGCTTTTTCTTTTTATTATCTTTCCAGTTGTTGAGAGTTTTTATCTTCCCACTTATTTCAAGAGGATCACCCTTAACTTAATGAAGCATGACTATAATATCTGCTTTAAATTCTTCAATAATTCCAACACCTGTATCAATTCAGGGTTGGTGCATATTTTTGTATTTTCTCTTGAAGATTCAGATGTTCCAGATTCTTCACATGCCAAGCAATTTGGGATTATATCCTAGACACTTTGATATTTTGATTATCAAGACTAAGTGTTGCTTAAATCTTCAGGAAATGATGTGTTTTGTTTTGTTTTAACAGGAAATTCACCTGGTTAATTTCATCAAAACAGATTTTTCCATTTTCACAGATTTCAATCTACTTTTCTGGGCAGTGTTTCCAAAATCAGTTCCATTTTCAAACCCTTTGTAGTATTCTTCCCATATGTCTTATGTGCATACCATCCTGGTCACCAATCTGGAACTTGGATAGTGATGTACTCTATAGCAGGTTCTTAATTCTCTGGTATACTATTCAGGGTCAGACCCACAGAGTTGCACCTTGCTAAGGTATTGATTTCCATACTCTGCCACACAATTCCTTCTACCAGTAATATGTCTAGAGCCAAGTTGCAGAAGGAGAGAAGGTGGGTGGCACAGGGATACGGAGATATTTAGCCCATTCTGTGGGAACCACAGATCCACTGGTCAGATAAAATTGGTTATCATACTCAGAGTGTCAGATGTCAAGAGCTGCTTATTATATTATAACATATCCAGCTGTCACCATAGCTCTGGTATTTCCTGGGAGCTTGTCTGGGAGTGAAAGAAAAAAAAAGAAAAACCAATTGCTATATTTCACACTTTTTCTGACCCATAACACTCCTCTTCTATACTTTTTGGTCCAGAAGGAGAGGGCTTAAGATCTCTTTCAGTGCACACTTGGTGTACACAATGTGTTTATTTTTCTTCTTCTTCTTGTTTTGTGTGTGTGTGTGTGTGTGTTTTTAGGATCTATATTTTATTTGACAGAGAATGAGAGAAAGCACAAGTAGGGGGAGTGGGAGATGGAGAAACAGGCTCCCCACTGAGCAGGGAGCCTGATCCTGGGCTCCATCCCAGAACCCTGGGATCATGACCTAAGCTGAAGGCAGATGCTTAACTAACTGAGCCACCCAGGTGCAATACACAAAGCGTTTCAATCTGCCTTTGAGTTAATGCAGGCAATAGTGGAGGAAAAGAAAATCTGCACCAGTTTTATTGGATTTTGAATCTGTCTCTTCTCTAATCCATCTGCTCTTTACTTTTCAGAGTTATCATAAAGCTGCTCCAAGCATTGTGCCCAGGAGTTAGAGTTGCTTTCAGTGGGAGAGACAGGGGAGAATTGGCCTACACTAATAATCCCTGAAATTGGAAATATTCATCCCCTATTAGTATTTATTTTATTTATTATTAGCATTAGTATTTAAGAAAGTTTCCTTCTTTGTGATTTTATTTAGAAACAATGTTGAACTTATAATGGCTAAACATACATTTTTTAAAACAGTCAGCTAAAATCTCCATACAGACAATTAGCAAATCAATATGTGCTACCAGTGACTAATCCACAGATTGGGAGTAAATTTTGCTTTGGGAAATTCCTGATAACAGTTTGACCATTTGACTACGCTCAGTCAATGAAGACAAACTTTTGGCTCCTTTGCACTCCTTTGTGGGTGCCTGGGTGGCTCAGTAGGTTAAGCATCTGCCCTTTGGCTCAGGTCTTGATCCTGGGATCCTGGGATGAGGGAGCCCACATCCGGCTCCCCTGTCCAGTAGGGAGTCTGCTCCACCCTCTTCCTCTGACTCTCCCCATTGCATGTGTTCTCTCTCCCTCTCTCTGTCAAATAAATAAAATCTTAAAAAAAAAAACAAAAAAAAACCAAAAAAAAAAACCTCCTTTGGATATATAAAATGCCAAGCCTCCAAAAGAAAAGGGGGAAAATGTAGTACAGGGACATTTAAACATGATTAACCAACCCTTCAAATAACTCAATTGTTTTTTCTCTTTTTTCACGTGTGGGATATGTGGTAAATAACAAATTAATAATTGGGTCTTAGAGATGTATTTGAAAATCAATACTTTTTAGGCCCTATCTTTGGGTCAATAGGGACCAAAGCCAATATCCTGTACTCCTCTATAATTTCATCTCCATTCCTGTACAATGAGAATTGATACTTAAAATGATAAGCCTGAGGCATTGCAGTTCCTGAATTATCACAGATTCAATTATCTTCAGACTCATGAACTTGCTAAGGTGGGCAAAAAGACTAATACATTTGAGAAGGATTTTAAAATAATAAGGATTGACCCGAAATGATTGGGGAGTTAATTCTTAGTTTTCATGGACTTTTATTAACCATATTAACTGAATTTTTAAAGCATTACTGGTAATCAAGATTTTCCCTACAGATAGTCTTCTGGTTTGGAATTTGCTTTGAATATTGAGTAATACTTTTGAAGAGAAAGAGTGAAAGTTTATTCTTTTGTGATAGTAAGAAATTCCTCTGTGGAAATCTTCTATACCTATGAAGAGTTCAGTAGTTATTTTATTTGTTTTTAATTTAATTAGAAAGAAGAGTATAGCAACTATAGATTTGTCAAAATAACAATATCTGGAAAATAATATTCTTATTTATTAGTATTATCATTTACTAAATGAATGTTATTTATTTCTTCATTTTTTATATCTCTACAGTTATCTGTAAGTATAGAGATACTTTTAAATTAGGGATTGATTATTAATTAGAATCAATTTCATTGAATTTTCCTAATACATATTTAGTTATGCAATCAAATCCCTTTCCTATCTTCGTGGATATGTAGAATGAAGATTTCTAAAAATTGTCTATTTACAGGATGATATATTTTATTCCTGAAAGAGAGCAAACATACATTATGTAATATGTAAATTATAGCACAGCTTTTAAATATCAAACTCATAATTAGACATCCTGCTCAGCCAGACTTCATTAATCCTTAATCTTTTAACATACTGTGTGCTTCTTGAACATAAACTATTTCTGGCACAAACTATAAGCGAAGTCATACAGACATTTTTTGAAATAAAAACAAAATGACATGTGAATTATCTGAGAACATTTAAAAACAGAACAAAGCACATTGTTTTAACTTCCGATTCTATTGATTTTGTCAAACTTTTGTTTACTTTTTGGAGCACACAAGAGGCAGATAGTCATAAAATGCTTGACTGCATCCTTAAGTTGAGAATGGTTGAGCCACTTGGGACATTTCCACTAAATCAAGAATCAAAACATGCCATGTTTGAAAGAGAAAAACAGTCAGATTTTGCTCAAGAAAGAGATTGATTTGTCTAATAGAAAATACCTGTATGTAAAGCATTTTAAACTTGATTTGACTAATTCCCCATTATGTAGTAAGCGTTCACATTATTTCCCTCTTCTACTGACTTTTTTTTTTTTTCTGTAACAGAAAGTTAGAAAAGTCTTTTAAAAATATGCAGAAGAAAGTAGAGTCGTGCTGGGAAAATTCAGTCTGAATGGTATTTCCTCAGGTAAAGTTTCTGAGGAAAAATCTCATGTGGAACGAATGGGAGATAAAGAAAAGACCTCCATTTACCAATAAAATATAATTCCCTAGAACAGGGCCATGTAGTTGACCTAAAAATAGAAGGAACTTAGTGGTTATCTGATAATATGACATGGTGTGGAACTCTGGGTGATTGTAGGAAATTCTAAAGGTCACACCAAAAGGTAATTATAGAACTGCAGATAATGCCCTACACCTGATTCAGAGTATTTGATTCTTTGAACTGTATCTGATTTCTCTGAATTAGTAGTTTTATTTTCCTCAACTTAATCAAAATTCTTAGTGTTTTCTTTACTGCCCAGTGTGATATCCTGGAGTTTGGTTCTTGTTTTTTTGTGGGGGGTGTGTGTGTGTATGTTTTAATTATTATTTTTGTTTTAGTTTTTCTGCACTTATCTTCACATTTATTAATGTATTCACCCATTTAAGACCTATCTGATGGGTACATACTTTGTATCACATACTATTATAGGTATATCTAAACAAATTAGCAAAAAATTCTTGCTCATGTGTTAGAAGAAATAAATACGATGGAAAAAGGAAATAAAGTAAAGTAAGGTAATAGAGAATTGTCAGGGCCAGAGGAAAAGAAAACCATTTCAGTGCTTATTAGAGTCCAAGTAGGCCCATTGGAAAGGGGATATTTGAGGACAGACCTAAAGGACCTATAAGAGTTCAGAATGACGATATTAAAAGAAGTGCATCCTAAGCAAAGGAGACAGTCAGTAAAGAGGGCCTCAGGTCGGTATGTGCTAAACAGGTTCCAGGAACAGTAAGACAGTCAAAAAGGCAAGGAAAAAAGTAATGCAAGGAGATGTCAGAGTGTTATGAGAAACCAGGTCATGAAGGGCAACAACCTTCATGGGCTAGGCACATAGGATGATCCTAGGACTGAGGTTCAACCAAGGAAACAGTATTCCTATCCCTACCATGAGACTAACAAGCACTGAGTACAAAGTAATATCAGTCTAATGTTGGGGAAAGGGCAAGAGTTTGGAGAGAGACACCATTTATGGCACAGTTTTGCAAGATGACAGAAATTTGAAATTGAAATTCTTAACAATGAGTAAAACCTTCTGGTGATTCAGCCCTCACATGACCATTAAGTTCAAAAACCATGGGGCCTGTGGTATATTTCATGCAATAACAATGATAAAAACCAAAATTGGCCCAAGTACTGACTAAATTAATTTAGTCAGTTTAGTTAATTTAGTATAAATGTTGTAACTCTTGGAGGATTTAAAATAACCATTACAAATATGTAAAAAAAAAAAAAAAGATCTAGTATAAATATTGTACAACATGCATAAATAGATGGGGAATTTCAGCAGATAATAAATGTATGAAAGTCAAATGGAAGTGATATGAATAAAATATATAGTAATAAACACAAGAAACTACTTCAAAGTACTCATCTGTAAGCTCAATATAGCCAAAGAGAAACTTAATAAACTTAAAATACATCAACAGTAATTACAATACATGAAGAAAAAAAAAAAAGGCACAGGGAAGAAGATGATATATTAGATGTAAAAACTCCAAAGAAAAGACAGAGATTATCAGACTGGATAAAAGAAGCAAACCTAATTTCATGATAGGTACAGGAAATGCATTTTGTATATAAATGCAAAGATAAAAATAAAAGAATGGAAAATGATTTATTAAAAAAGCACTAATCAAGAGAAGGCTGAAATGATTGTATGATATAAACAAATTGTAGGGGCACCTGGGTGGCTCAGTGGGTTAAAGCCTCTGCCTTCGGCTCAGGTCATGATCCCAGGGTCCTGGGATCGAGCCCTGCATCAGGCTCTCTGCTCAGCAGGGAGCCTGCTTCCTCCTCTCTGCCTGCCTCCTCGTCTGCTTGTGATCTCTCTCTGTCAAATAAATAAATAAAATCCTAAAAAACAAAAACAAAAAAAAATTTAAATAAACAAATTGTACTTCACATCAAGGAAAATTATCAGAGAAAAAGGAGAAATTTATATAAATATAAATAACTCACATCAGTAAGATGATATAGTGTTTCAAAATGTATGTATATATTAATTTATTTATTGTGTAAAAACACAGTTTTGAATTTATGAAGCAAAAAATTGATAGAAGGAAGTGTGGACAAATTTGCCATTATATTTTGAGATCTAAATATTCCCTTCTCAGTAATCATTAGAAAAATTAAAGGACATTCAGACTAAATCATACTATGTTATCTAACTGACAATTATAGGACACAAACTTTATCTAATTGACAATTATAGGACACACAAACTTAGAATAACAAAATGTATATTTTCTTAAAGAGGACATAGAATATTCATAAAGATAGAATTATAATATATAAATTATAATTCATATAATTATAATTTATAATTATAATTTGGGGCCACAAAATAAAACTTAACATATTTAAAAGATGCAAGAAATAGAAAACAAGATTCTTTTTTTTTTTGACAGGCAGATATCACAAGTAGGCAGAGAGGCAGGCAGAGAGAGAGAGGAGGAAGCAGGATCCCCACTGAGCAGAGAGCCCGATATGGTGCTTGATCCCAGGACCCTGAGATCATGACCTGAGCTGAAGGCAGAGGCTTTAACCCACTGAGCCACCCAGGCACCCCAAAAATAAGATTCTTAATGACAATATATGTAAGGGAGGAAAAATAGATATCACAAAATACATAAATATTTTTAAATTATATAACATATTTCTAAATAATTGATGGGGAAATACGAAGACTAAAATAAATTAGAAATATTTTGATTTAAATAGAAATAAAAACATACCAAAATTTGAGACATAAAGAAATGTATAGCATTAATTACTTATATTACAAAAGAAGTAAGTCTCAAATCAATGACCTAAGTATTCATTTTAAGAAACTACAAAATGAAGAAAAATTGAACTTAAATAGAAAGAATAAAAAACAAATGAAATAAGAAATCAATGAAACTATAAAATAAAATAGAAAATATCAAGAAAACTAAAAACTGTTTAATTACAAGGACAAAAAAAATTAAAAAGACAAATATTTGGCCAGAAGGATCAGGAAAAAAAAAAAATAGAGAAACCCAAAATACAAATACTAGAAGGAAACATCTCTACAGACCTTGATATTAAAAATTTATTAAGGGAATATTATAAACATTATAATAATATATTCTACAACTTAGCAAATTTCTTGAAAGGTTAAATTCCCAAAGTTTAATGAAGAATTGAATTGCACTATCCATTGAATAAAATGAATTTATAGTTATACTCTTCTAGTCATGAAACATTAGGCACAGAACCCTTGAAAAAGTCCATACTACTTAGCTAATTTTACAGTTATTGTTATATTCAGAGTGAAGCAGAAAGAATGAGAAAGAAAAATGAATAGAACAGAATAGAGGTTCAATATTCATCATGAATATAGACACAAAAATCCCCTACGCTGTATTAGAAAATGAAATCTCCTAATAAACTTAAAAAGATAACACATCATGGCCATATCCTGGTAATGCAAGTTTTGTTAAGCTTTTGGAAATCAAAACAATCTAATTCATTGTATAAATAGAATATTTATATATATATATATATATATATATATATATATATATATATTCCCATCCAATCACTAGAAATAGGAGAATCATCTTTAACTTGTCAAAGAGAATGTGTCTTCCTCAAAAAACAAAACAAAACCTCCTACAGGTAAAATCATACTTAATGTGAAACACTTAATCTGTTCTCATTTTTTCCCAACATCCTACTTATTAGTCAAACGCTGAATTTTTTTCTCATTTAATTCTATCATATTTGCATTAGCCCCTGCTCTATTACTAAAAACTCTAGTCAATTCAATTAGGTAAGAAAGCACAGCAAAAGTCATTCGGAAAATAATTAAAATTTTCTCTATTTCAAACTGACATAATTTTCTAGGTATTGGATTCCAAAGAGTCTTTTAAAAGCTTCTAGAGGTAATGAGTGAGTTTAAGAAGATCACATAATATTGAATCATAAATTGAATTCATAAAATCAATGTATGATTAGATGAAGCATGAGAGGCTGTGGACTCTGAGAAACAAACCAAAGGTTTTGGAAGGGTGGATGGTGGGGGGATGGGTGAGCCTGGTGGTGGGTTTTAAGGAGGGCACTTATTGCATGGAGCACTGGGTGTGGTGCATAAACAATGAATCTTGGAACACTGAAAAAAGAAAAGAAAAGAAAATTGAATTTAAATTTTATAAAAGTAATATTTATAATAGCACCAAAAAGATGAAGACCTTTAATATAAAATCCAACAGAACATATGGAAGAGCTATGTGTTAAAAATGACAAAAATTGAAATCAGAGATGAAATTAAATGGAGATATATACAATATTCATGGATTAGGAAACATGATTTCTTACTTTGTCAATTTTTCCCAAATTATTTTATACATTCAGCATATTTCCACGACACATCCCAGTAGGTACTTTATAGATATCATTAAGCTGACTCTAAAATATGCATGGAAAGCAAATTTACTAGAATAATCAAAATTTTTTTTAAAAGAACAAGGTCTTGGGGTGCCTGGGTGGTTCAGTGGGTTAAAGCCTCTGCCTTTGGCTCAGGTCATGATTCCAGGGTCCTGGGATCGAGCCCCGCATCGGGCTCTTTGATCAGCAGGGAGCCTGCTTCCTCCTCTCTCTGCCTGCCTCTCTGCCTATTTGTGATCTCTGTCTGTCAAATAAATAAATAAATAAATAATCTTTAAAAAAAGAACAAGGTCTGTGGATTCACACTGTTTGATTTCAAGGCTTACTATAAAGCTACACTAATTAGTGCTCTGTGGAATTGTTGAAAGAATACACAAATTAGTAGAACAGAGTCAAGAATGCAGGGATACACACGCACAAACACACACATATTTAACTGATTTCAACACAGATATCAAGTCAATTTAATGAGAGCTGATAAAATATGTAACAAATGATGCTGAACAAATATTGTGAACAACACAATATCCATTAAAAAAGGAGAGATCATTTCAATCTATACCTTAAAAACTTATACCATATACAAAAATTCATTCAAAATGGACGTAGATCTAACGTGCAACCTAAAATGATAAAACTTTTAGAAGAAAACATGCGAAAACATTGTTAGATTGTTAGATGAAAATTTCTCAAAGAGGATAAAGCATGAATCACAGAATAAAATGTGAAAAAATGGATTTTATCAAAATTAAAAACTTTAGCTCTTTATAAGGCACTGTAAAGAAAATGAAAAGATAAGACACAGACTGGGAGAAATATTTGTAAAATATGTATATGATAAAGAACTGGAATCCAAAATATAGCGCTGTTAAAATTAAATAAAGAAGAAACAAACAATACACTTTAAAAAATAGGCAGCATACTTAACCCTACATTTTACCAAAGATTACAAATAGCACATAAACATATGAAATTATGGTCAATGATGTTATTTTTTGGATAATGTGATAAGATTACATACCTATCAGAATGAGTTAATTAAAACAAAAACAAGGAAAAAAACAATATCAAGTGTTTGAAAGAATGTGCAGCAATCAGAATTCTCATACCTTCCCAGTGGAAATGCAAAATGTTACAATTAATTTGTAAAAGTGTTAGACAATAATTATAAAAACAAACATATACTTATGACATGATTCAGCAATATCTTCCACAGATATTTATCCAAGGAAAATGAAAACAAAAACTTGTATGTGAGTAATCATAGTTACTTTAGTCATAATCATTAATACTCCTAAATTGTTCCAATGACCATTAAGGAGAAAAGATTACAAATCATGGAGACATTCATACTTTGGAATACTACTCAGTAATAAAACGGAATGTGAATGGAACTCAGATACATGTCACAAATGCATTATGAACAAATTTCAAATGCATTATGCTAATTAAGAGAAGCCAAACTCAAAGGCTATTGTAGTCTTTGATTCCATTTATATTGGATAATACAAAAAAAAAAAAAATCAAAACTATAGAAAGAAAAACATCAGTGAATGCCCCTGGCTGGAGTTAAGGGTAGGAGATTAACTACAAAATTTTTCAGGTCGAAGAAAATGTTCAATACCTTGCTGCGGTGGTGAATATATGACTATAAAATTTGACAAAATTCACAGCACTGAACACTTAGATTATATTTTACTACATATGAGTTATACTTCAAAAAATTCACCTTAAAAAAACTACTGTGATGAAAAATACAGCTATACTTGATTACAGACTAGTCAGTGATGAAGATGATACTGACTGCTGTGGATAAAGACAATGTTGACTATTTTCATCATATTTACAATGATGATTGGGTGCCAGGCACTATGTTGCTTTATAGATATTATCTTAAGAGTTTTTGACAGAATTGGGAGTTATATGTAATAGAGCCACTTTTTTCTCCCCTGGGAAAATGAG
This sequence comes from Martes martes, assembly GCF_963455335.1. Taxonomy (NCBI): domain Eukaryota; kingdom Metazoa; phylum Chordata; class Mammalia; order Carnivora; family Mustelidae; genus Martes; species Martes martes. Next base: position 35,938,303 of record NC_137893.1, read on the forward strand.
TTTCATATTAGTTAAATAGTAAGCCAAAGCAACAAAACTTAAAGGTGTCTGATAGGTCCATTAGATTCTAAAAGACATTCCCCTTTTTTGTTGGCAGTGAGAAAATAGAAAGGAAAAGAGCTAAAGATCTTAGTGAGAATTAAAAACCTGTTCTATTATTAGAAGAGCATGAGAAAGGTGGCAGAAAGATTAGATTCAAAGAAGGAAATATCAGAGTGGCTAATGACTATGGTGAACGTTGAATTGGAATGACAAATCAAAGTCTTAAAGATCAAATAAATGTGACATTATGCTCTTAGGAGGGTTATTAACACTTACACTGAGATTTTTGAGGTTGATGGCAAAAGGGGGACTTGCTTCACATTCAACTAAATATATTACAGTTAATTGAGAAATTAGTTTTGTGCATAAATTCATTTCCATATGATTGTATATTATAACATAAAGTCACAAACAGGGTGGTTTCTCAAAAGGAAAAGAAAATATACTGAAACTGAAACACTAATATATATTTCTTGACTACTGGAAAGGAAGGAAGGAAAGAAGGAGGGAGGAGGGGAAGGTAGAGAGAGAGAGAAGCAAGGGAGAGAAAGAAAAATTAAGCCACCATGGTAGCCTGCAAACTGGAGGAAATATGAGCTTTTTAAAAGGTTAATAAATAAAAAGTTAAGAATGAAAGTGAGTATTTTCATCTTGATCCACAGGGAATTAAGTGCATAAATCTCTACATTTACCTCTGTAGCCTGACCTTAGGAAGCAGAAATAATTGAGAAGGTACTCATCGAATCTCATTATTAGAGAGCAAAATTACATAGAAAAACCTAATCCTGAAATCCTCATGCAGGTGAAGTCTCCTCAAAGACAAGCTTGTAGTCTACAGGGAGCTGACAAATGGAATTGTGTATGAGATTATCAGTCTCCCGGAGACTCTTGTGTATGCTCACTTTATTGGAACAGCAACAAGAGCGTCCATTTCCTGGCAATGAGAAGTACCTGAAGAATTTATCTATCATCCAGGAGGAGTGTGAAAAATACCCTGTAATATCTTTTAAAAAATATGTTCATTTGCTAGGAATGAAAATGGAGGACAGCTGCTACAACTGGTTTGAAATTCATTCTCTAACATGAAAAGGAAAGTTGCAGACATTGTACTAGGTTTAAGAAAAAAATAAAAATCAAGAACCCTTGATCCTGCTGCAGAAATTAAAACACTATGCAAAATAATTTTATTTTTCTTTTTTAGGACATTAGCTTTCTGGAATATTAATTATTCATAAAAGTAATAGTGTATTTTATTTTATTATTTTTTTTAATAAAGATTTTATTTCTTTATTTGACAGACATAGATCACAAGTAGGCAGAGAGGCAGGCAGAGAGAGAGAGGGGAGGAAGCAGGCTCCCTGCTGAGCAGAGAGCCCGATGCGGGGCTCGATCCCAGGACCCTGGGATCATGACCTGAGCCGAAGGCAGAGGCTTTAACCCACTGAGCCACCCAGGCGCCCCAGTAATAGTGTATTTTAAATGTAAAATGGAGAAGGTGCCAGAATGCTGTGTTGTAATATTAATGCATCTCTACATTTTTAAATGTTAATATTATTGTAAAGGTCTAAATGTTTTACATATGTCATCTCGATGAATTATCTACGATGATGCAGGTTTTATTGCTATCCCTATTTTACAGAAGAAGAAGTGGAGGCAGAAGAGTGTGAACCACATACTCTGGAATCATAAAGAACATTTTTAGAAAATTCCCTACAGAGTTCTATAAAACTCTAGGAAAACTGTTCTTTGGCATGACCTCATCTTTAGCGGTGCTTCCTCAAAAGTGCCCTTTTGCTGGTTTTTTGGAATGATCTACCTGGGCCTATTTAGTTGAGCAAGGATCCATACTTAGATATTTTTCTGATATTCATGCCTCTCCTTTATCAAAATTTATTTGTTGGTATTCATTCCCTGAGGACCTAGCTAAATAATTCCTCCTCACAGGCTAATGGAACAATGTACTACCTTCCCAGCTAATAGAGCTGCGTTTCAAAAGAGCCATTTTGGAGACATTAACTTATGACATTAACTTATGGAAAAGAATTTATATTGATGAAGAGACTTTTAGGCATCAGGCCTCTTACTTAATATCTGAAGTACTTAGAAAGTCATTCTGTACTATTCTGCCTATAATGTACTTAGTGGTATCATCCAAGTCATCTGGGTAAAAGCTGGACTTTTAAACATCTAGGACCTCTAGAGCTATTCTAAATTGCCTTATCAAATTATAAAATGTCCATGTGATCAGAGGCTACCAATTTCAACAGAATTGTTTACTTTCAGGAGATGGGTAGAGATTTTTGTTTGTACTTAGCAGTTGGAAACCTCTGATATACTCAACTCTGTGTGATCTTAAGTGGTGTTGCCATGAGAAACTGTACAAAAGTACAGTATATTTTGTTAACTGTAAAATATGCAGAAATCTTCAAACTTTGTCTGAGCAGTCCAGGTTCAGAACTATGCATGTACTGCCATTAATAAAGAAAACATCCTCATATTCTAATGTAATAGCTTACAACATGATCAACCATAGATTTTTCTTTTAAAAAAACCTCTGGGTATATACTGCAAATTACTTAAATATATGACATACTTTTGAATCAAGCAATTGATAGTCACAAAATATAGGTACCAAAATCATAGAAGCTTATTATTCTTGCTTTCAATATAAGTCTATAAAATCCTGAATAAATTATGCAAATGTTATCATATTATTTTGTCACTAAATAGTTATTAGGTGTTCACCAAGCAGAATGTTCACATGTCACATTTCAAAAGTGTGAATTTTTACGAAAAGAACTCTCAGAGTTACCTCAATAGCATAACTGAAAATGGATAGTCCCAATATTTATTTTGACCTTGGAAAATTTGAGTTCAGACAATATATCCAAATTCACATTCTTTCAGTGAAAAACAGATTGAATTTTGATCTAATGTATTCTGTACTGAAAGGAGTATTGCATATATGGAGTATTCATATAAAATAGCATTATATCTTAGGGAAATTTTGAGGTGGGTGGGACTTGCTTTTGAATCATATGTCTTGTTAATATCCACTTTCTTTTGTGTTTATTTCCTGAACAACAACTTAAACTGACTTTTAAGATACACCATATACATTATTAGACAGGCCTATCCTGTTGCTTTTCTAATTTTATGTTTATATTATCTTTCATCTCTCTCTCTAGATATGTATATATATTGAGAAAGAGATGTAGATATACACATATATGTGTATATATATATACACACACACACACCCCTTAAACTAATCTCCAAAAGAACATTGACCGCTGTCTCATATCTCACACATTTCCACCATTTATTAGCTCTTCTATATGGCACTTTGGAAATATTGGAGATGAATATTTACTTCTTCTCCGGGCTTTGTAACAATCCAAGATGGCGGCACAACCCTGGAAGCTCCCCAGGGAAAGAACAAGCAGCCCTGAACATAGCTGAGAACAAGCTGTTCAAGTTCTGGCGGCTGTTGAACCAGGAGAGGCAACTGAAGCACCGGGTAATTCTGGCTGTGACAGCCGATGGGCTGACCATGCGACAGCACCTCAAGAAGCGGGCAACAGGTACATGTGCCAATATTACTCTGGGAAGGAGTCCTGAAAATTCCTTCCACAGATACAGCTTCCCCAGAAAGAGAAAGCAGTCATCCAAATGGAAACACCTACTAAGCCATACAGGACTAGTAAGTCACAGCCCAAAGGGCAAAAGAAGACAAACACACCCCAGAATGTAGACATGGAAGATGCTGAAGGTGAGAGCTAAATCTCTCACCCCTTCTACCAGAAGATTCTCAGCCAGATCTAGGAGTTGCTTCAGACGACTTTGGAGAAAGCATTGCCCCTGTTCACTCTCCTCAGATTCCTCTTCCTTAATGGACTTTAGTGACCTACCTGAAGGGTTCTGTTGACAGGAAGAAGGTGGAGAAGAAAGATTGGAGAAGGGGCTCCATAGCCCCCAGCTGCATTTGTAATCAAAGCCCTTGAGTTCTCACTGAAACAAAGGAAAAAAAAAAAAATCCAAGATGGCAAAGAGCTGATTTGGTGAATTATTATATACAAAGAAAGAATGCTAGAGTTATTTCCTAGAGAAAGGTAACAAAGAGCAAATCTTGAATGGGTGTTGGTATAACTAGATGGAGCAACTAGCTTTGGAAAATTTCTTACCTTCCCTAAATTTGTTTTGTCATCTGTAAAAATGAATCATAGGTTGGCCAGATTTATTTTAGATTCAAATGACTAAATTATATATGCTTTCATACCCACAAAAGTGGGAGCCCCATACCTGAAACATAGCACACACACAATAAATATCTTTAATTGAATTTCAGTTGAAGAAGCAGGATATAGAAGGTTAGTGGCTAGTATTGGGCCTGGGTAATGAGAAGCAAACAATAGACAGGGAAGTGGAAGATTTGGGTTTTTATGGGAAAGGTCCTGATATCTGAACATCAGTGGTTAATATGAGAAGGCAGAGGGCACAAGCAAATGCAAAAGGTTATGAAATTTTGGTCAGGATAGAGCTGGAGCTTACAGAGTTCTGTATATTGAATTGTCAAGGGTTTTATGGGAAAAAGATAAGAAAGGGAGGAGAAGCGTAAGATTCTAGATTAATAGCTACTGGGAAATGAGATGAAGAAGCAATGACTAGGAAATTGATGAGGTGGTAGATATTAGTAGTTTAAGAACTAGACATATAAAGAAGAGATACTTTCATAATTTGGGGAAGTGGCACAAAAAGGGATACGCACTGGCCATAAAACTTTATATCAGTGTCCAAATGTGGCTTCCATACATTCCCCCCTGATACTTTATGAGATCCCTTTCAAGAAGCAACTGATTTTCTTTGTAGGAAAAAAAAAAGTTCCTTAAAGAGAAATTAATATCATGGTACTTAAAATCCCTGAGGTTGAGTCTGTGTTCAGTGCTTTGTCTGCTTAATATCCAAATAGGAGCCATATGAGTTCTGTGATAGAAATCAATTATTTTATGATTGAGGAAATTAATTTACACTGAAAATATGGGGGTCATATGCAAGCACAGAACAGGCCATAAAAATGCTGAGTAACAATGATCTTTACCTGAAGATTCATGTATATAATCATTTTAAGAATCTGTTATGGTAGTAACTACACTGAGGGTTTTTTGTTGTTGTTGTTGTTGTTGTTGTTATTTTTTGACACAGTATATTTTATGATTTAAGAGATGCATATGTACTAAACCTGAAGCTGAAACAAAACACTGTGTTTATCAGGTGTTGCTTAATAGCTGAGAACCTTCTAAAATAGGCTTAGAGCTATCTGTAATACATAATCACTGACTTTTAAAAGTTCAGAAAAAGTTGTTATGGTTTATTTGGAGATATCATACAGTTTACCAAAGTCTCCTGGGCTTGTTGACATCCTAGATACTTTGTGAATGAGACCTTTTTTATTCTCCCTTCATTTGTTTAGCTCTTTACCTAATTGATTTTCTGTGCTAATACACTAAAGGTCTGAAGAAGGCAGTGCCTCAGGTGTGACAGATGAAATAAGGTGCTTTTAGTCATTGCTTTTATCCTCCGTGTCTAATGTGTTGGTTACAGCTGTGCAGTTTAACAGCAAAATCAATACATCATTTGCTGCAGGTATCTGAAAGAATTTGGAAGTCCTTCACTATTTTAACTATTAGATTTCCTCTATTCATTCATTCATTCATTCATTCATTCATTCATATGCTTTCTGATACTGAATGTTACAAAGTTAGTGATTTTTTTCTTTCTCCCCTCTTGCCTTCTCTTCAAACACTGTCTTTCCCACTAGCTGGTTAAGTTACTTTTCTTTGGGTTTTGGAACATCTGCCAATCTAAATGAATCCTGTAAAGTGTAAAATAAATGTTTAAAAAATCTTTTCCATTTTGTCTAAATCATCTTTGAGCTTAAACATTTAGCATATGTTCTACTGAAAATGGAACCACTTTGTATTGTGCACGGAAGGCAGTATGTGTGGGGGCACTTGGGTAATTTCTCATGTAAATGGATGCTTATATTGCCAGTTTTCCATTTTACATTGGCAATGACATGGTTTCAGCCTGAAACAGGAAAAAAAATTCTCCTGATTAGAACATTTTCCCTATTCAATATTCTCTTGCATATATTTATATTCTCTCTTTCATTATTCTCCAAATGTTTAGTGCATGTTAGTTTTACTTTCATACCTTGAATATAAACTCCCAAGGGGTGGGGAATGTGACCCACCTCTCTCTCACCCTATACAGTTAGCACAAGCCCAAGATCTGGAATGAGGGCTGTTCGTGCAGCTTTGAAGACTCACATAAAATTTATCAAGTTGATTTACTGTTAGTAGGTTCCTAGAAAAACCTGTTGACTTTGTTTTTTACCTTTTATCTTTAAGTGTTGAATTTTCTTTCCTACACCTGTCCATGCCATATATAATTTATGAAAGTAGCAGTCTTATGCAAGAATTTTATTTCAAAGTGAACTTATTATTTTTTAAGTGCATTTAAAAAATGACTAACATGTTTATTTCAAAGAAGGTACATCTTTAGATGAAGTAGATATAATACAGTGGTGCTTAAGAAAACACACAGTTCATCAACATTTATTCCATAATTTAGCATGTTATTTGCAATAAACCTAATATTAAGTCTTACCGTTTAAATGTTAACATCTAGAAAAATTAAAGATTTAGAAGTCTCCTCACCCATATTTTTTTAAGAAAAGAAAAAAAGAAAGGACAAATTTTAGGATATGAAATAATATAGTATGTAGGCTAATCTCTTCCTTGGTCTGCATCAGCATACATACAAAGGCCATGTTTATTCACAGTGATAATCCTGTAACAAAGTGAGACCTAAGATTAAAACTAACCCAGTTTAGGCTAGGGCTAATATTAACTCATTTTATATTATTTTGTTAAAACTGCTTTTTAGTTTAATTCTAGCTATACTTCAAAAGTGTAATAATTCACAAATACGTAATTTCTCTCAGTTGACCAGAAAATTCAACTATATATTCTAATTATCAACCTTTCTTTCTCTCTCTCTCTCTCTCTCTCTCTTTCTTTCATTATTTATTTATTTTGAGAAAGGGAGAGAGAGCACATGAGTGCAGGTGAGGGGCAGAAGCAGAGGGAGAGAATCTCAAGCAGACTCCCTGCTTAGTATGGAGCCTGATGTGGGGCTCAATCTCATAACCTTATATCATGACCTGAGCCAAAATAATAGTTTGGCACTTAACCAACTGATCACCCAGGTGCCACACACTCTTATTATATTTAAAAAACAAAACTAAACAAAACAAAAAACACCTTTCACAAGTTTTAAAAGTAGTACACCAAATTATCAAAATCATTGATTATTTACTCTTGAATAGGATTTATTGTTACTCTTCTTGGATCTCTATAGAATACTATATTTGGATAGGTAAGTAGTATATGTTCATGTAGTTACACATAAATATATTTATGTCTCAACATATTTACATTAGCAATTATTTACCATTAATTTTCTTTCTTTCATTCAAGATGTCTCCATTAGTCAACAAATGATTTTTCTTTTTTTTATTTTTATAAATATTTTATTTATTTGCTTGACAGAGAGTGAGAAAGATCACAAGGAGACAGAGAGGCAGGCAGAGGGGGACAGGAAGCAGGCTCCCCGCTGAGCAGAGCCCCATGTGGGGCTCCATCCCAGGACCCTGAGATCGCGACCTGAGCTGAAGGCAGAGGCTTAACCCACTGAGCCACCCAGGTGCCCCTCAAATGATTTTTCTAAGGTGAGGAAAATTTCTTTTCTTGAACATTCTGAGCTAGTCATACAGACAGGTTCAGTTTTATTTGTTAATTATACAAACTTGGGCTTAATTCCTCTGACCTAAGCAAATTAACAGACAGAGGCAGAATCATGCAAAGGTTCTGTCTCTATAATAAAACAGATTCCTTACTAAAAAATAGAATTAGAATTTTTTCTAAATTTTATTATTGATTACTTATTATTAAATAGTCAATTTGGTTCAGTTAATTGAGTAAAAGAAGTGACTCCTTATGGCCTATTATTTTCATGTCTACTTGTGTTTGATTGTGTTGTTTTGGGCCAGAGAATGAAACTAGATTCCACAGAAACCTGGTTGAAGCTAACTGTAGGACTAAAAGAATAGTGAATCAAAATATGTAATATCACCTAATCTAAAAGTGGGAAAAAGACTCAAAGTCCTTCATGTTTTAGCAAAACATACCCATTTAGAGGCAATACAGCCTTGTTACAGAGATGCCATATTAGCATGCTCTAGACTGGAGGACACAAGTTATTTCTGGGTAGGAATAGATCTTCCCTTAAGGGGAAAGATTTTTTTACAATGCTTAAATGTAATTATGTTGGTGGGACTCAAACAGCCTCAGGCTGTCTGCATTTGCATTCCAATGGCATAATATTTTCATTGCTGTTCTCAAGCTGCTTTAATCTGTTTCATTGTTTAAATTGGGGAGATAGAAATTTTATGGTATATTGATGCTTTGGCAATCTTGCCCAAAATTAAATCATCAATCTTCTGAAAAATATGGCCAGGAAAATTGTAGACTTGATGTGGTTGTTAGTCAAGAAAAGTAGGCAATAACCTCATGAAAATCAGAAGTAAAAATATATAAAACCTTAATTCTTTAGGGATATAAAGGCCTAATAGGACATCTATATTCTTCCTCCCTTTCTGGAAAAGACTTACCTAAATAAGATATATATGTATTATGTGTCATCTTTTAGAATTAAATGACTAGCATTTATACAGCCACTACCATGTAATTTCTTCAAGCACACTAGAAGATACAAAGATGAATAAGACTTTAGTCACTGTACACTAGGAATTTATAATCTACTGGTAGAGATAGTGTTGAGCACAGATATTAAGAATTTAAGCAATGAAAGGAGCAGACAAGGGACTGAATGGAACCTTATACTGAAAAATGGGCTGCTCAGTGCTAAGATTTCCTTACAGTTCCAAGAGGCAGCTACTCAACTTTTTTCAGCAACACACTTTATCTAGTGCATTCTTCAACACTGCTCAAAGATGGTCACACAGCCATTTTTTCCTCTGGATGTACCCATGTTTATAACTCTACATGTAAGCTTCATCCTGGTTAAATTGTTTTTACCACCTACTAATATTTTTGTAGCATTCCATGATATATTTAAAACTGAAATAATAATTTAGAAATAAAGTCCTCCTGGTTTTTATGATATCCAATCATATTCTAATGTGGTATCTCTGTTTCTGAAATCTGTCTTTATTAACCCCTAACAAAGTGTAGTGTTAGTTATTTTTGGTGTTTGCTCTGCTTAGCTCTATCGTGTCAGGTACGGTAGCGTGTTCTCAAAACCTTAATGATTTGGGCTGAACACAAGACCTGGGATTTAGCTTCAGATCAAATTATTTCCAAGTAGTTTTTTTTTTTCTTTTTTAATGTAGTAGATGTAGCAGGAAAATTGGGCCTTAATAGGATATCTATATCTATTCTGAAGAATTCTTGATACTCTATACATCTTCCCAGAAAAGAATAGCTTTGGCTTAAGGTCTAACAGAAACATAGCTTCCTCCCCTCCAGCTATAACTATTATATAAAAAACAGAACCTACTGATTCCACAATGGCATAAAAATCTACCAAAAACCTTGAAAGGCAGGGCAGGTAATTGATTTTTCATTCATTAATTAAAGACATATATTGATTACCTACTAGATACCAGCTAGGAGATAAGGGAGTTGGGGCAGAGGAGAGTATAAAAATGGGTCTTGATCTCAATAAATCTGCCTTGAAAGGAGAAGGAGAAAATCAGAGAGTCAACCAGACCAGTATATCTTTTAAGGGGGTCTTTTGTAATCTCAATTTAAATCTGACAGAATGGTATATGTGATAGTGCCTTAAGACTATCCTAGTCTGGTTTCACTCTCTGGGGTATGTGTAGGGATCATATTTCTTTGAAACTGCTTTGGGTTATTTCAGTAAGTTTACTAAAGGAGGGTAGAAAACTCAAGACATGTATAGCAAAGCTTCTCCAATTCTATGACAATAAATTACACTTAAATACATATACACCAATTTGGTATAACTGTGTATTGCTCAGTCCCTATTTCTCACAACCAAATACAAATATAAAAAGCATATTTTTGGCATATTTTAAGTATATCCCTTGAAGAGACATGACTTAAAGATATATCGACCTAAGAGATGATACCTAAAAAGGCAGTTCATAGAATAGCTATGATCTTTGAAAAAAGAAAATGAGTTCTTGAGAGTCTCTAGGCATTTTTAAGTAGTCAGCAAATTACATACTTTTTAGACTGCCACACAGTTAGCTTTTTCATTCAAGCACGACTATACTTTGCGAAGGTGCAGAAGGAAGGCATGTCTGTTGTCATCTAATTTTTACCCGACTATAGCCAATCAAATAGCCTATGTCTCTTACCACAGTGCCTTATTGAGATAATGTGTTATATAGTATTGTACATTCAGTAGAGGAAAAAAAATATGGTTTTCACTTTTTGTTTTCAGAGAAGAAAGGGTGAAGAGACAAAGTCTTATAGGAGCGTAGGAAAGTAATGAATTTGATACAGAGAAATCCATTCTCTAATTTGTTTTTGCCATTTTCCATAATAATCCCAACTGCACCTTTCAGAAGGTATCTGAACATTCAGCATATGCTGTCTGAGCATAGGGAATAAGGAAAAAGGAAAAGAGTAAATGTGTGGCAAGAGCTAGATAAAAGTAGGGGCTTATCTTTTGTTCACCATTCCTATCCTCTATGGCCATACTCAGTTTCTATGAGCACTGCACTGTTTCAGGACTTCTGTTGTGCAATTATTTATAAGATGTCAATAAAAAAACAAAAATTATAGGAGGGCTACTTGCTTCAATAGATTGTTTTTCAGTAAATAGTTTTTTGGTGAGCTAGATTGCAGACCAATCCAGCTATGGGGTTCCAGCAATAGAACTACAAATGAACACAGACATCTGAATATTATCAAGGCACATAGTCATCCTACAAATGGCTCTTTTGTCTAGTTTTTCTATATATTTCTGCTTACATAGAATGTAACTCTAAATTGCCTTTACCATAATGTTGAAATCAGTTGATCTATAAACTGCATGCACTATTTCAGCAAGACCAATTGTGGGAAGCAATCAGGTCTACTTTAATTTATAAAATGCAGTATTAATACAGTCCTTTGTAATGTGAAAAAGTCAAAGAAAATGAAAACCAACACCAGTTCTTTTTTTTATACATGCAAGCTGTCAAATCAGATAAAATGCTTGAATACCTGTTATTATAAAAGGAAAAGACTGACTAGGTAGTGAGTATGAACCTCTTCAAGAAATTAAAAAATAAAATGTAATAAGGCTCATGTGGAAATCATTTTCAACATGAGTAGTGGTCCTTTTCCTCACATTTTCTGTATTCCATAGTATTTTGTTGCTCTATCAATTTCACTTGAGGAGGTTAGAGCCCATCCCCATAGCTGGAATTGATGAAAATCTATAATATGTCAAATTCTAGGCATACATCAAATGGCAAGTTCTAAAGACTGACGAATGGTAAATTTTGCAGCTAGGTGTTTGGCAAGTAAAAGACACAATTTATATTCTAGCAGTACTCCCAGTGACTTTCCTCCTGATTTAATCTGAATGTTATTGACCTCTGGAATCTCAATGCAAACAAGATACAGTCATTCCATAATATTTGCAGTCACTTATGCCAAAAAATTCTGTTAGCTAATATTAAAACAAAGTATAGGATTTCTGAGATAGGGTGTGTCAAGTATTATTCAAATTAACAACTCAAGAATGATTAATGGTAGAAATGACATAGCCATATTTAACTTGAGAAATTCCAAGTTGCCCTGTAGCTGCTTAGGGACCATAGTTTTTCCGCTAAAAGTTTTGGTTCTACTAATTCAAAGCATTCTCAGGAGAAAACTCCCACTTTATGTTAATAATAGTCCAGTCAAGCATTACATTAGTCTTTGGACACTTAATACACACCTAACGTAAACTAGAAGTTCGGGAATACTAAAATTGTCTTTAGTACCTAAGATCAATATCATTCCCCTGAAAACCTCTCCAGGAAGCAGTATATACTTTATATTTCAGAGATGTGTTGTTTACTATGTTGATGTCATTGACAGGTTTTTTGGTTTTGGTTTTATTTTTCCCTCAGTCGAACAGTGATTTGGTAAATTCATCAAGATGCAGTACTATACTTGCTTTTCAGGGCATTATGTCACAAAATAACTAGAAATAGTTGTGATACTTAAGTTTAAAAGAAGTATCATGTTAACAATGGATAGAGTGTACCCTATGTATATAGCCCCTACAGCACTTTCTTATTCTTTATGATATAGTACTATAGAAGCATAATTCAGGTTATCATCTCTAGTGCTTTCCAGGGCAGAGAAGCACATTATATTAATCTAGTAGTGGATAGATGAAAGCTTTTTGAATACAGCACAGCAAAGCTGTGAATTTGCATTATCACTGATAAGCTCCCAATCTTCTATAAACAAATTGTTTGCAAATGGCCACATTCTTACACCCAAGGGAACATCTGAAACATCTTCATTTTTTTTGATAAAAGTCTGTGATTCTGTTTTAAGCAAAATACCTTTGTAGAAAATACATTCCATGTGTGTGTGTGTGTTTAGTCAAATCATTTATCTACTTGAATAATCTATTTTATTTAAAGCCAATTATTATGACTTTTTAAAAATGGTTATTTATTTATTTTTTTATTTATTTATTTGAGAGAGAGAAAGAGAGAGAATGAGTAGGAGGGATAAAGGGTGAAGAAAAGAGAAATCCAAGCCGACTCTGTGCTGAGGACAGAGCCCCATGCAGAGCTCAATCTTACCACCCTGGGATCAAGACCTGATCTGAAACCAAGAGTCAGATGCTAAACTGATTGTGCCACACAGGTGCTCCTATTATGTCTTTTTATCCAATTCAAGACATATATGACCTCCACCTTTCAACCTTGCAAACGGAAAACTTAGAGCCATAAAGTAGAGTTATTATGATCATCATCATCCAAAGGGATAGAAAGGAGGGATTGCCAATTCTAGCCATATGGAGTAAAAATTTCAAGACTTATCTTCCATCTATAAACTTCCAGAAAACTAGCCAAAAAAAAAAAAAAAAAAAGAAAGAAATGACTGTTTTCAGACAGTGAATAAAAGGAAACACAGGACTATGATCTTTGAAAAAGAGAAACAAAGAAAGTATGCTACACATTTAGTCCAATTTTCCTCCTGGGGAAATTTCCAGATCACAGCATAAGAAAGGGGACCTTCTACAGCAATAACAGAGCCCCTTAGATTTACCATTTAGATCTGTATAGATTTACTGTTAATCTTTGAAAATAATAATTTAAAAAAAAAATCAGTGTACACATAGAGTAAAAATTGACAAGCTGGGTCACAAATAAGTTTAGGAGGAAGAATATTCACTTGAATTCATAGTTCTGGAAATCATTTGCATTTTCACCAGCCAGTGTGGAAAATCATGTTTGAATGAATGAAGCTTTCAGCAGAGACCTCAGAAGACTTACGCTCCAGTAGTAGAGTTAAACTTGTCAAAGGTTGTAAGAATTATAGACCAATCATACAAAACTAGAAAAACTAGGAAAAAAAAAAGCAAAAGCAAAACAAACAAACAAACAAACAAAAAAAAAACCTTTAAATTATCCACAAAATCTGCAGGTAACTTTTTAATTACTAGAAAGACCAAAGTGCAACATTCTTTAAAGGAATACAGAAATTTAACTCAGCATTATAAAATCACTATGTTCAGTATCCAAACAAAAATTACTAGAAATTACAAAGAAAAAAAAAAAGTAAAACAGGAGGAAATGCAGTTTAAATCCAAAAATAAGAAAGATGGAAAATTATGTTAATGAAGTTCTCATGAATAAATAATAAGATTAATGATTTACTAGAAAAGGTAAGCTTAATAAGAAATAAGATATATGAGGGGCACCTGGGTGGCTCAGTCTTTAAGCATATACCTTCAGCTCAGGTCATGATCCTAGGGTCCTGGGATCAAGCCCCGCATCGGGTTCCCTGCTCAGTGGGAAGCCTGCTTCTCCCTCTCCCACTCCCCCTGCTTCTGTTCCCTCTCTTGCTGTCTCTCTCTCTCTGTCAAAAAATAAATAAATAAAATCTTTAAAAAAAAAGAAATAAGAGCTATGAAAATTAAAAATATTAAAAGATAAAAAATGCAATATCTAAAATGGAAAACTTGGTAGATGGTGTTAAGATTAGACACTGCAGAAGAAAATATGAAGATGAAGGATCAAGGTGCTTTATGCTAATATGCTAAGCAGTTTAGCATATGGTAATTGGGATATTAAGATAAGAGGTGTCAGAAGAAATATTTGAAGAAATAAAGAACAAAAAACTTGCAAACCTTGAAGTAAACTATAATCCCACATAGCCAAGTAACAACATAATCCAATAAAAGTTAACAGAAAGCAAACCATTCTAATTCACAATATAATCAAATCATTAAAACATAGTGATAAAAAGAAAAGCAGCTCAAGGAAAAAAAAAGTGCATTACTTGTAGAAACATTTGAAAAATCACAGACATCTTTGTAAAAAAATTATGTAAGCCACAAAACAAAGAAATGGCATCAGAGTGCTGATTAAAAAAGATGAAGAAGAAAAAAGAGGTGTTCTCAATTGGATTTCTATATTGAGAGGAAATATCTTTCAGAAATTAAAGATTTTTTTCAGGGGAAAAACAAAGTTTATTTATCACCAGTAATCTTACACTACATTAAGTATTAAAGGAAAACTTTAAAACAAAAGAAAATGGATATTAGCCCTTTACTGGATATATTATTTGCAAATACCTTCTTCCATTATATAGAAAAAACTTATATAACTTAACACCAAAAACTCAAATAATCTGATTAAACATGGTCAGAAGACCTATGTAAACATTTTCCCAAAGAAGATATACAGATGGTTAACAGACATATGAAAAGATGCTCATCATCACTAATCAGCAAGGAAATGCAAATTAAAACCACAGTAACTTATCATTTCACACCTGTCAGAGTGGCTGAGTCAAAAAGACAAGAAATACTAAGTGTTAACAAGGATGTGGAGAAAAGAAAGTCCTTGTGCACTAGTGGTGGAAATGTAAATTGGTAGAACCATTATGAAAAATAATATGGAGTTTTCTCAAAAAATTAGAAATATGATATGATCCAAAATTCTACTACTGGGTAATTACCCAAAGAAAACAAAAATGGTAACTTGAAGATATATCAACCCTTATATTGGTTGTGGCATTATTCAAAATAGCCCAGTTATGGAACCAACCCAAAAGTCTATCAACAGATGAACGGATAAAGAAGGTATGGGGTGTGTGAGTATGTGTGTATGCTTACATAAATAATATAAATTATTTATACTTGTGTATGTTTACATAAATAATATAATTATATATATATATATATATCAGCAAAGGAAAAAATGAGATCTTGCCATTTGTAACAAAATAGTACATTATGCTAAGTGAAATAAGTTAGAGAGAGAAAGACAAATACCATATGATTTCACTTACATGTGCAATCTAAAAAACAAAACAGATGAATAAGTAGAAAACAAACGAAAAGTGGAATCAAACCTACAAATACAGAGAACAAAGTAGTAGTTCCCAAAGGGGAGGTGGGTGGGATAATGGGCAAAATGGATAAAGGGAGAAATGGGCAAATGGGTAAATGGAAGAAACAGGCTTCTAGTTATGGAATAAATAAACTGTGGGAATAATTTCAGCACAGGGAATACAATCAATGTTGTTATAATAACATTACACGGTGGCAGATGGTAGCTACACCTGTGACAAGTACAGCATAACATATAAACTTGTTGAATCATTATGCTGAATCACCTAAAATCAATGTAACATTGTCAATTACACTGAAGTTTCTTAAAAAAATCCTTTACAAAAAAAGGCAAAAGAAAATTATTTAACATAAAAACTTGCATTGATATACAAAAAAAACAGCAGAGATGCTAAAATGTAGGTAAACATAAAGTTTGCATTACTTTTTAATTTTTTAAAAAGTTTGTTTGACTATTGAAGATTTTACAACATATGTTGGAGCAAACAGTAAAATTATATGGTTATAAAACAAGGAAAGGAGGGGAAACATACTGTTGTAAAAATTTACATAAAGTGTGGAAGAATGTAATATCATTTGATGATAGATTGTGACAAGTTAGAAGTGCATATCAATACCCCAAAGTTATTATCAGGAAAAAGAAATAGTTATTACCTACTAGCGATAGCAAATAGGCTATCAATTCTGAAGATGAATTAGAATGGTAAATATTATTAGTCAGAAAGAAATTAGAGAGGAAAAAATCTTTAAGACCAAATGGAAAGTGAGATAAAAAAAATCATTAGCATTAGCAAATTATTAGATTTGAAGCTAATCTCATTGGTAACAACAATAAATATAAATGGTCTATACATTCCTATAAAGACAAATATTAAAACTGGGGGAATAAAGCAAGGGCCAAATACATGCTATAGATATTAAATTTAAATATAAATACACAAAGAAAGAAAAATAATGGTACATACATAGCATGATGAAATTATAAAGAATCTGAGATGACCATATTAATACGAGTGACTAGATTTCAGAACAAAATATAGTACAGGGTATAAATAGGGAAAATTTACGATGATAAAGTGTCCAATTAATCAATAATAAGAATACACAAATGCAAAAAGCAGAGTTTAAAAGTACATGAAGTAAAACAGACATAGGTGCAAAGAGACTATTTCACCATTATTGTTGGAGATTTAGCACTGCTCTGTCATTAATTAATAGATCAAGTAAATAGGAAATAAGTGGCTCCATGAAAGGTGTAATATTATCCACTAAATTCACCTAATTAACATATCATAACAAAGTATTTATAAATGTAAAAGTGTCATATCAAATATGTAATACCACTACAATGAAATGAAATGAAAAATCAATAAGAAAATACCCAAATATCCAAATATCTAGAAATTAATAACATAAGCCTGAAAAATCCATGAGTTAAAAACAAAACAAAACTGGATAATATTCAAATCTATCAAAAATGAAACAAAAGATACTAAAAATAATAAAAGCAGTCTATTAAATTCTTTATAAGAAAAGAGTTCTCAAATCAATGATCTAAATTTCCAACTTTAGAAGGTAGAAATGGAAGAGCAAATCAAACTCAAAATAAAGAATAGCAAGGAAATAACTATAAGAGCACAAAGTACTAAAAAGTAACAAACATTAGATAAAAATAAATAGACCAAATCAATTTCCTAGGAAACATCAATAAAATCTCTACAGATTCATAAAAATATATTAATTTTAAAAACTAAATATAACATAAATAAAGTAAAAATAAATGGGCTGATAAAACAGAAAATAAAATATTATTTGCCAATCTTAGGATAGAAAGAGGAGTCAATCACTACAGATCCATGAGACAAAAATAACAAAGTGAATAGTGTGGATGATTTTATGCTGATGGATTTGATGTATATAAAGTGTTAGTGAAATAGACAAATTCCTTGTAAGCCATACATTTTCAAAACTGACCTAAAAATCTAAAACATCCAGAAATTTCCTATATCAACTAAAATAGATTAAATAATTAAAAAACTTCTAACCCTGGTAAAATGAGACAAAATGATTCTAGAATTTAAATGGAAGTGCAAAGAAAGAAACAAAAAGTTGGTGAACTTGCACACCTTGACTTCAAGCACTTTTATAGCACTGCAGCAAACAGGATAGTATAACACTGGCACAAGGAAACAAATGTAGATGAACAGAGCAGAAGAGAGAATATATACTCATACCAACATATATATAGTCAATTTTTGACAATGTGCTGAGGAAATGAAAAGGGGAAGTCTAGTCTTCTGAACAAACAGTGTGAAACAGTTAAGTCATATCCAAATAAGAAAAAATAATTTACTACTACCTAATATCAAACCAATAGTTAATTTGAATAGACCTCATATTTAAAAGCTAAATAAAATATTACAATCACTACAAAAACACAGGAGAATATGTTTACAAACTTTGGCCAGCCAAGGTTTTCTAGATAGAGCACAAAATACAAAAGCAAATTTTAAAAAAATGGATAAATGTACATTAAAATTATTATCTTCTGCTTTAAAAACTGTATCATTAAAAATGAAAAGACAAGATACAAATTGAAAGACTATATTTACAATGTATATTTCTGACAAAAGACTTACATCCCAAGTATGTATAATCAATAATAAGGAGTCAAACAGTCCAATAAAAAAAAAAAGAAAAAACACACAAAAGACTTAAACAGAAACCTCTTTATAGGGGATGGGAGTGATCAGTAAATAAGGATGATTAAATTAATATTTTAAGCTATTAAGGAAGTGAAAATTAAAATCATAGTGAGACACTTATTAATATTAATGTTAGAATGACTAAAATTATTAAAAATTGGCAGTACCAAATGATGGACTGAATATGGAGCAAAGTGGAATTCTCATGTACTGCTAAGATATCTGAGGATGTAAAATGTATAAGTTCTTTGAAAAACATTTAGGCAGTTTCTTAAGTATTTAGGTATACACTGATTATATACTGCTCATCAGTTCCATTTTTAGATGTTTACTGAGAAACATGAATAGGAATGACATGGCAGCTTTATTTTGATAACCCCAACGTGGAACCTACTTAAACACCCATAATCCATCCATCAACAGGTGGAAGGATAAGTACATTGAGATGTATCTGTAAAACACAATACTGCTTGGTAATATGAAGGAACACACTACTCATAGACTCATACTCATACTCACTACTCATAGAACACACTACTCATAGCAGGAATGAATCTCAAAAACATGCCGAGTGAAAGATATCAGAAATACCAGCATACATACCACATGATCCTATTTTAATAATAGTCTAGAAAAGATAAATTGAATATGTAATCACTTAAAGCCAGTGGTTGCCTAGGTCAAGTAGTCTTAGAAGAAGGCTGTCTTGTAATTGATACAAGAGAACCTTTTTGGGGAGGTTCTTGTTTTACATCTTGACTGGGATGATGACTATGTGGGTATATACCTTTGTAAAAATTCATTTAACTGTGCACTAAAGATGTACTTATTATATATATAGTAAATAAATTACACATATAAGTTATTGACTTAAAATATAGGGGGGAAGTTCAACAGAATGCAAAGGTAAAAAAATGACTTGTTTTTTTTCCTAAGTGTCAGTAACTCAGGAGAGATTCAATGCTTAGACCTCAAAGTTAAATAATATAGGAGGGTAACCATAAGGCCTCTGCAGAATAGAACGATCTCCTCAGTAGTTTTCCATTACAGTGTCCTGTCTCATAATTGAAATGAACTTTGCAGTCCAGTGTGTCAGTCATTACTCCTCAAGACTGAGCAAAAATTGCAGTGAAGTTATCTCCAGGAGAACAAGTTTAAAATGAATATATGATGCCAGGAAGATGGGTCATTGACATAACACCTTATTAGCATGTTTACCAGATAAGAGGCTTTCCAGGACAGAGGATACTGTCCAAATATAGGTTAGCTTCAAGATAAGGAAAGAAAGGGAGCAATTGAACTTAGGAAGCAAAATTGCGTTTGTGTAGTGGTTGCCAAGGGAGCCCAACCAAGGAGTATGATGTAAGTGAAGGTGCATGCCTTTTTTTTTCCTGTTTTGTAATATGACGTGTATCCATGTCTAGATTAGTGTATGGCACATAAGAAGCATTTGATGTTTGTTGAAGAAATAAATTAATTGTTAAAGTAGGGTGGTTATCAAAAGAGTAAATAAGGTAATGAAAATAAAATCCATGTAATATTCAAACTCCTTGTGCAGTTGTCAGGACACATACTGTACCCAGTACAGTGTGGCTTCACTAATTGTTATTTTATATAATTTGGCTAAAATCAGCCTAGCAACAACTGAATTTTAAAGTCATCGGTGAATATCATGAAATATTTCAAATATCTCTTTTCAAAGAAGGGGAAGATGTAAGGTCAATTAAAGCAGGACAGTTATAACGAAGGATTTTAACTATGCTTAAAATTGTTCATTTCCCATCTGTTCGCATTATATTTAAGTGCTTTAGGGGAAAACCTGTTTGACCTGAAGTTCAGAGCTAAAACTCAAGTTAAAATAAAAACTGTTCAGTATTAATTACAGTGATTAAAGAAGAGAAAAGTTAGAGAACTATGTACTTGTGATTTAGTCATTCAACTAACTATATTATGAATGAAAGGCAGTTGTTAAGGCATCTTGATAAAAAATAGGGGGATGGCCTTCCATAGGAGTATCAGTCTTTGACTTAGTAAGCTGTTCCTCTATTTAGGTCCCTGGCTTTAGTAGGCCTTGTGATCTGGTGTGCTTCCTAAACATTTTCTAAGGTTCTTTCAGGTATTCTGGGTCTGGATAGATAACACTGTAGAAAAAAGCAACCCACATTCTGACTGGAACCCTTCAGAGGGCATCTGTGAACCTCTAACATAGCCCATACCCTCTGCTGTGGAGCCAACCAGATGCTCCCAACAAGCCCTGCGACCCTGTGGTTGGAATGGTTCCAGAATTATGGCTTAGGAAAAAGACTGCCCTTATTGTCCAGTGTGGTACATGCTTCCAAAGACTGCACAAAATTGAACCTCGAGAATAACCCTAACATGCTGAATTGGGGTGACTAAATTGTTTATATGGACAAGGGCCCTGTTAAAAGTAGCTTTCTATCTCTTTCTTTCTAGCCTAAGAGAATAAAGATGAAATGTAAAATAAGAAAATTGTAAAGTGACAATATCTAAAAGAAGGTCTAACCGTAGTGAAATATGAGCAGTCTTACTATAAACATGCTGTGCTTATAAATATAATTCCACTAAGGTGGAATTTAGAGGTAAAACTGGTAGACTTAAAATCCAAGTAACTAGACTGAAGCAAAAATAAGGCATTTGAAATCAAAGCTGGGTAGAATCTCTAAGTAATTAGAAAATATTTGTTTAAGAGACAGAAAACATAGTTTCTCTGAAGATCCAAAGTACAGAATACTCATTGAGCAAGAATGGCTATGCTCTAGAAAATGAATCAATGTATGTTTGTAACCAAGGGGTATTAGAATAGGCACATCTAAAGGTTATTTAATGAGGCATCATGTGATACCTAAATTATTTCAGTGCTTTTAAATATTAAATATTTTAATACTTTAAATATGTCTCTCACTTATTAGACATATAAGAAATACTTGTAACCAAATGGAGTTTATAATTTGTTAGATTTTCATAGTAACAATGCATTAAAATCCTGTAAGAAGAAAGCAAATTTAAAAAAAAAGAAGAAGAAGAAAGCAAATTCAAAGGTATGTAGGACATTTTTGAAACACAAGGCTTGCAAGTAGGAAAGATTTGTACTACCAAAGGCACTACCCATGTAATGTCAGAGCTCTGAAAATTGACACTGTACTCCTGGACATAAGCCAGTTAGGATTTTTCAACTTTGAATGCCTCAATATATAAAAAGCATTTGCAAAATAATATATGGAACACAGAGCATTCAAAGACAGTGTGCCTTCTTTGGAAAAGAGAATGCAATCCTTGAAATATTTTATTTTAAAAGTCTTCTATGGAACAGATTCTAAGAAATATTTAGGTTATGTGTTACATACAAATACATATACACGTGTCTGTGTGTGTTTCCATTTTGTGGTTGTTCTTATTTTTTGTAAATATAATAATCCCAGAAGATTCTGAGAAAAAATATTTTTAGATAAGATGTTTCATTTGGCTGCCATTTGGCCTAAGAGCAGATCAAATTCTAATTCATTCTTTTCTTATTTATATGTTATCAGTGATTGGCTGAAGTAAACATTTTATATGGCTGGATAGTTTCTTGAGTTCATCTTTTTGAATTAAAATTACTGTTACTTGTAATTCAAAATATGGAAAGGGAATACATTTTGGGATATTGGCTTTGGAATTATTTTGTGGCTGATAAAATGCATTTATCTAGAGAACGTACATATCTAGTTCAATTTGGCTATAGGACCAGTTAGCATAGGAACACATTCAATGGGTAGGGTAGATTTCTGGGTCCTCTTAAGAAACTAGATCCATATTCATCATAGCATACTTGAATTTAAAACATCTTTTTTTTTTTTAAGTTTGTTTTTCTTAGTATGTTTCTCTTTTGTGGAAGGTAACTTCTGAGATGTTTCTTGGAAAATATAACCTAAAGGGAAGCATTGTGGGCTAAGATATATGTGAAAGTGTGCTGGGCACACTTAAATTCCAAGTTTGTTAACAAAAAAGAAAAACTACCAGAAAATGCACAAATTATATTCCTCTTCATGGAGTAACCATTATTTTTAGAAAACATGACATGATTAAAAAGAAAACTATATTGAAGTGACTTTTCTAAGGACAGAAAAATATGATATTTTCAAGATTTGAAAAGTTGATTTTCAATATCTTTAATATGAGTCAAAATATTTGTTTTTTTTTTTTTTTTTTTTTTTTTATTTGTTAGAGAGAGAGCGAGCGAGCACAGGCAGACAGAGTGGTAGGCAGAGGCAGAGGGAGAAGCAGGCTCCCCGCGGAGCAAGGAGCCTGATGTGGGACTCGATCCCAGGACGCTGGGATCATGACCTGAGCCGAAGGCAGCTGCTCAACCAACTGAGCCACCCAGGCGTCCCGAGTCAAAATATTTGAAATTGAAGAGCCTTCCTTGTGTTTACAAGGAACTTCAGTTGGAACTATTTTCAGGATGAAGAATACTGAGACTGAAGTTGATGATTTACATTGGCAATTCCATGCTGACATTTGCCTATAACAAAATTCTATCACCGAAAGGATTACCTGTCGTATCTGCAATAAATAATAGAATTCTTACCAAAAAAAGATTGAATAAGTTAGGTTTCTTTTTCTAACTACAAATATCGCTTCTATGCACTTTGTGCATTTTTAATTTTTATTATCATTTTATGCTTTTTAAATGGAGCTTCTGCCTAGTAAGAGTTAGTTTCTGGTACCGCTCCTGGTTATCTCATTTGCCTCTCTCTCTCTGAAATTGTGTATGAAACAGACTCCAAAACACCCCTGCTGAGATATACAAATTACCTCTCTATTTGTGGCTGGGAAAACTCAGAGGGAAATGTGCAGTGAAACCAAAACTCGTGCTTTTGTTAAAGCAAAAATTGGACAAATAGCAGAAATCTCATTATTTACTATATAAAAATTCCTATTTGACTATGAATTTCTTTAAACTAAATGAAACAACCCTTTTTGTTTCTATGATGCTGAGGCATATGCGTTTAACACAGATATATATTTATTTAAGGATTGTTTTTCTTTTTAGTTTCTACACCTGATAGGACAGCATTTCTTCAGAAGGTGAGGATATTTTTTTCTAATCAGTCAGAATATGAAAATACAAACTCAAGTGATCTCCTACAAAGCATGTTTATTATACAGGCATACTCAATAAATACACAGATGGTTTTTAAACTCTGCTTACTGCTTTAGTAGTATCATCCTTTTGATAGTTAGCTACTAATTTCCATATGTTCTCTTCTTTCTTATTCAAAAAGATGTTCTTCAGGGTCTAGTCAACAAAAGCTTTTGAGGGAATAAAACTCTTATGTCTCTCTCTTGCTTGTTTTGTAAAGGAATAAAACCCTCTTCTTAAAATATCTGTGAAAATAGCGTCATTATTGTTAAAATCAAGAGGGGATCAAATTCCTAGAAATAAATCAGTATTTTCCAAACCTGGGTACATAAAATGATCCATCTGAATTTAGAAAAAGTAACAGCAAGTATTTTTATATTCATTTTTACTTCATCACTTTTTTAATTTCTATTTTTATTTATGTTGCATAATATTCATGTAATCCATACAATTTTTGTAGGATTCATACAATTACCTTAGAAGGATGTACAGAACCAAAATATATTAAAGTGTTCAAAAATGTGCTTCTAGAAACTGAGGTCCAAACCCTCCCTTCATTATCTGTTAAATAAGGCATTGTGGTAAATGTGCTTCTCTGTGACTTATCCTTAAAACAGGGATGTTTTAAAGCAGTACCTGCTTCAAGAGTGATATGGTGATAAAATGCATTAATACTGATAAAGTATAGAGAATACTATATAAAATGTTTAGCTCTTATTAAAACATTATTGAATTTATAAATAAATATAACTGTATTGGAAGGTATACATCTAGAAATAAAGTAGTATATGATTAAAATTTAGAGGTCATTTAAATATACACATTTCGGGGCACCTGGATGGCTCAGTGGATTAAGCCTCTGCCTTCAGTTCAGGTCATGATCTCAGGGTCCTGGGATCGAGCCCTGCATCGGGCTCTCTGCTCAGCGGGGAACCTGCTTCCCTTCCTCTCTCTCTTCCTGCCTCTCTGCCTACTTGTGATCTCTGTCTGTCAAATAAATAAATAAAATCTTTAAAAAATAAAAAAATAATAAATAAATAAATATATACATTTCTAATGTAGGTATACAGATGTCATGAGAATAGGTCTTAAAATCAATCATCATTTTATGAATGAGCAGAGAAGAAAATTTTAATGTATAAAAAGGTCTCCTGAGGAAAATGTTCCCCTCCTGAAATACATCATAACAAAAAGTATTTTAATTCTTGAGGATAGACTAATTTGTTTCTGACTCTGTGATCTTGGACAAATTAGTTCAGCAATCTGAAAACCACTTTTCTCATCTAATGAATTGCAAGAGTAATGTTATTTCATAGACTTGTTGTAAAGATTAAGCAATTTATTACATGTGGGGTGCTAAGTGCACTGCTTGGCACATAATTTGAAAAAAAAAATTGGTTTAGTTCCCTCCTTTTCCTGACTACAGTGCCTTAAATTTCTATATTTTTCAGATTATAGGAATTTTTTTTTTGGTGGAAATTCTGCTGAAGTATCTTATTTTGAATTATTTATTAACTAATCATTCCATCTAAAACATCCTGTAGGCACAGAATGAGTATATTGATGAGGTTATGAAGCAGAATCAAGAAGGATGTATAGATGTGTCCTGTAGGCATGCTTAGACATATCAGCCAAGTCTTTTCTTTATGGGGGAACCTCCATAGGCTAAGCTACATCTCACTTAGTTCCACCAACAATTCATGTGGTGCTGTCTATGAGACTGCTTGGCTGACATGCTCTGTCTCTGACCCCAACTATGCTACTTATTTCATGTCAAGGCCTATTTCCAACTTCTAAGAGTGAACTGGGAAGGAAAAAACTATCTTCCCATTCCTAGGAATATTAAGCTTTGGTCCTTTGAAGTCCTGAGTATGGGTTATTCCTGTACATCTGTTGGCTTTAGAAATCTTGGTATCAGTATCAGGGACCAATATCCCTTTGCCTTAAGAGACACATTTCCCAAGATAAAATAGACCTTGTACTTAGACACCTAGAATGTTTTCAGAAATGTCACTTTCTCCAATGTCTCCTGCAGATAAAGGCATATATTTAGTTTTTCTTGAGCACAGAAGCAGACTGGGCATCCCTCACCAACACCTGAGTCCTCTTAGAAGATAAGATCTAAGAATTTAATAGCTTTCTTCTCAGCTGTGTGCTATCAACCATAATCTCAGGTCATTCAGCAATTGGGATAGTTATCTATCTATCTATTTATCTATCATCTATCATGATCCAATATATCATATCTATATCATATAGATATCATATATATTCATATATATGTACACATACATACACATACAGATTCACATATATGCATTTGCATTTTAATATGAAATTTATGCATTGAAGAGCCATAGAAGAGGCAGTAGACACAGAAAAATAGGAAAATACTGAGGGGTACTAAAATATACTTCCTTCTTAAAATATATTTTTCCTACACTTGGGCCTGAATATAATAGAAAACTCAAAAGCATCAAATTATTCCTTCCTTAAGATATATTTATTTTGGCAGAAAAACTGATCCAGCAATTAAAAAATTGATGGGTTCTAATTTGAGCATGTTGGGTTTGATATCTGTGGTCATCTATGTGGCAATGTGCATATCATATCACCAAAAAGTCATATCTTTTTATTGTAAGCTATTCATAATATGTTTCATTATTCAGACTATCCTTTAAAAAGAGAAACTATCTCAGCTTATTCTTAAGCAAACACTGCATTCAAAATCCCAAGCCCTCTAAATATCTACTACCTAAAAAAACTTCAATATTTTACATAGACTTTATTATATATAACAGTGAGGAAATTCCAATTCTGAGTGCACTTTTCATAGAAAATCGTATCAATTTAACAGAGTGAAAGCTCTATGAAAGGACTCATGTTGCAACTTTAGAAATTCACCATTAATGAGTCCCTGGATAAGTGCTCTGTGATGAGGTATGGAGAAAGTATAGTGTGAAAGAGCAGAGATAACAAGGATAGACCTTAAAAGCAACAAGGATAGACCTTAAAAGCAATAATCACTTGATGACCGAAAAGTTTCTCATATTCAAAGGGAATCTAGAAATTTCAGCAAAATCTGAGCTTAAACTAAGAAATGCAATAAATAATACAGCAAATAGATGGTTCATTTCAAGTTAATAAAATTGTAACACATGTGATGGATAATTGTTTTAAAATTTGAAACTGAGGTAGCCTTTTCCTGATTAAAGAACTCCTTTTCTCAATCTCAAGAAACAGACTGAGGGTTGCGGGGGGGAAGGGGGACGGGAGAGGGTGGTGGGGAAATGGACATTGGGGAGGGTATGGGCTATGATGAGTGCTGTGAAATGTGTAAACCAGATGATTCACAGACCTGTACCCCTGGGGATAAAAATACATTATATGTTTATTAAAATAAAAAATTAAAAAAAAAAAAAAGAACTCCTTTTCTACTCGAACCTTATTATTTAAAACTTTTTACCTCCTAACCGAATATATTATTTCTAAGTTTGTTTGATTTGCATTATTCTAAGACACTGCTAATCAAATATTTTAATCAGCATTAGAATAGCGTATTTACACAGCAAAAAGCAAAACATAAATAATTTAAAACATTAAAATGCAAGATACTTTAGTCTGTATTGTTTTAAATATATTTCTTCCAGACCTCTTAAATTTTTTTTAAGATTTTATTTATTTATTTGACCAAGAGAGAGAGATCACAAGTAGGCAGAGAGGCAGACAGAGAGAGGGGGAACGTAGACTCCCTGCTGAGCAGGGAGCCCAATGCAGGGCTCCATCCCAGGACCCCGAGATCATGACCTGAACTGAAGACAGAGGCTTTAACCCACTGAGCCACCCAGGCGCCCCCAGACTTCTTGAAATCTTGAAGCAACTTCTCTATCTCCATTTCTATTTACATTTCAGTATTTTAAGTATCTAAAGAACTCTTATTAAAAACTAAATTTTTATGATTTTATCACAATCTCTCAAATTATTTAAAGATTTCTCCAAGGAGGGGACACATGGGTGGCTCAGTTTGTTGAGTGTCAGACTCTCGGTTTTCGCTCAGGTCATGATAACATGGATGGTGAGATGAAGCCCCACAAGGAGCTCCTCACTCAGCGAGGCTTCTGCTGGAAGATTCTCTTATTCTGCTCCTTCCCCTGTGCATGCTCATATTCTCTCTCTCAAATAAATAAATCTTAAAAAAAAAAAAAAAGATTTCTAAATATTCTTCTTTCAAAAAGTTTTCAAAACTTAAAAAAAAACACTTTTTTTTTTTTTTTTCCCTAATGAGAAATTGAGATGTTAATTCCTGCCTGGCTTTGTGGTTGAAGACACCTGTGGACACAGAACTACCTTGGCCAGTCCTCCTTTTGTGGTACTCGGGTTGCTGACCCAGTAGGAGTTGGACACTTCTGATTAATGTATCTGTAGAGGTACCACTAACAGCAGCAATGTATTACATTACAGAGCTTTCCAGATTGTAATAGGTTGTTAAAATTTATGTCTTCTAAAGATGAGAAAAAGTTCAAGAAATAAAAAGAACAGCTATCATTTTCATTTTACTTTCAAAGAAACTGGGACTTACTAAAATTATCTGAATTTATTTTTTAAGCAACATAATCAGGGAAAGAAAGAAAAAAAAGGGGAAAAGATTCCCTCTGATTCCTCATTAAGTTTCCTATCTACACCAGAGATAAATCTGTATGCTCTTTACTACATTGGGGCAAATTTTCAAGCTGACTGATTGGGTAAATAAGTGGTTTAAGGCTATGAAAGAAGTTTTTTCCCTGTGGAATGTAATTGATGTGCTTGGTGGCTGCACTCTCTTGACCTCATTATTACCATTTTCAATAAGGTACATTGACAAACTCTAATGAAATTAATGCTTTCTGTTGAGAAAGAGGGTAGAAGAGAAAGATAAAAAGTATGAGTAGATGTAAAAAAAAAATTCTAGGATAAATTTAGTATATCAGAGCTGGAGCAGCATCAGATTCCCATACTGTGTATGAATTTCCAGCTCCAAAAAGTGTGAAAAAGGCTTAGAAACTTCATAGATACCTCAATGCCCATGATCCACCCACTTTAGGGTGTGATTTGAAAAGCAAATGGTGTGTTGATGGCATTAAAAAAGGTATAAAAGACATTTTAATGACAGTGTAATCAAAGATTATACACCAGCTGTCACAACCAAGGCAACCATAGTAATTGGGGGTGACCAGAAGGCTTTCCAAAATAAGCTTCTTTTAAAGATTCATTTAAAACTGTCACCAAGGGACTGTTGACATTTTAATTTTTTCTTTAGATTTGGGAGTTGTTATTTTATTTCTTTTTATCTTTTCTTTGCAGAACAGGATAGCTCAATTTATTATCAGTTCTCTCTATAGTGAATGATCAGAGAAGCAAAAAGGAAAATATACTTTTATAATGAATACTTTTATTAAAATTAAGGCCATTTTAAAGGCAGGCATTGAAATAATATATCAGTTTGCTTTAACTATCATATATAGTTTGTACATGCACAATTAATACTTATATCATTAATTTTGTTATTAATATTCCTTGATATTCTGGGCCAATAATTCTATTATCAAAAAGCAATTGTTAGTATTAATATATTATCATGTTTAATTGATAACGATGCTTCTTGTATTATATCTTCCAAGAGTTTTGTGTAATAAATGATATGAATATACCTCATTTACAAATGGCTTATCATTGTTTTACTCTTCCTCTTAACCTCTTAATTACTAAAATTATAGTAATATTTCATTACATCAGTACTTAGTATTTTACAAAACGTTTCCTTTGTGTTTCTCATTTTTTTCTTGCAACAGCCCAACAGCATATACAAGATAGGTATTAGCAGCCAAATTTCACAGATGTGGAAACTGAGAATGAGAAAAGTTGATTATTTAGATAACATAACCAAGAAAGAGCATAACTGAAACCTAACTTTGGGACATCTTTGTCAATGCATGGTATTGTCAGTCTGTTGTTGTATGCTAAGTAAATAAGTGAGCAGTGGTGTCTCATACTTGTAATTGCATTTCTCTAAAAATTAATGATGTTGAGCATCTTTTCTGCTGCATATTTGCCAGGAGGATGTCTTTTTGGATGAAATGTCTGTTCAGATCTTTGCTTATCTTTTTTATTGGGTTGCTTTCTTATTATTGAATTTTGAGAGTTCTTTATATAATCTGTATATGAATACTCTGTGAGGTATGTGATTTGTAAATATTTTCCTTTAGTCTGCAGCTTATATTTTCATTTTCTTTACAGTATCATTTAAATAGCAGAAGTTTTTAATTTTAATAAAATCCAAATTGTCAATTTATTATTTTAGGCCTTGTGCTTTTGGTATTACATCTAATAGATCTTTATCTGACCTAGGGTCACAAAGATTTTCTGCTATACTTTACTATCTTTAAGTCTATGACTCATTTGAATTTATCTGCATATAATATGTGAGATGTGGTTTAAAGTTTTTGTTTCTTTGTTTTGCATATGGAGCTCAATTATTCCCACACCATTTGTTGGAAGAGATTATGCTTTTCTTTCCACTGAATTGCCTTAACACCTCTGCCAAAATCAAACTAATATATTTATTTTTCTTTTTTTTTTTTTAAGATTTTATTTATTTGACAGACAGAGATCACAAGTAGGCAGAGAGGCAGGCAGAGAGAGAGAGAGGAGGAAGCAGGCTCCCCGCTGAGCGGAGAGCCTGATGTGGGGCTCAATCCCAGGACCCTGGGATAATGACCTGAGCTGAAGGCAGAGGCTTTAACCCACTGAGCCATGCAGGAGCCCCAAACTAATATATTCCTATGTGTCCAAATCTGGACTCTGTTCATTTTATCTATGTATCTGTCTTTTCACTAAAATCATACTGTCTTAATTACTGTTAATTTTTTATTAAGTATTGAAATCAGGTAATGTGGATTCTTCAACTCCGTTCCACTTTATCAAAGTATTTTAGATACTCTAGTTGTTTTGACTTTTCATATAATTTTAAAATCAGCATATCATTATCTACAAAAATAATTGCTAGGGTTTTGACTAGGATGGGTCAATCTCAAAAGAAATGACAGGCTAATGTTGAGTGTTCAAATCCATGAATACATTTTTTTCAGTAATTTAAGTCTTCTTTGAGTTCTTCCATCTGTATTTTGTAGTTTTGGGCATACAGATTCTATATTTATTTTGTCAGATTTATGTATAAGTCAGTTTGCCTGCCTGTCTTTCTTTTTTCCTTCCACCTTTCCAAGGTACAGTTATGATTGGACTTCTATAATTTATATAGAAAACTGTCATGGCTCAAATATTGAGCCACTTATATTTTACTCTTTGGTCCTACATAAATGACACTTGTTGCTGTGCCATTTTATCACTTGTTGAAAAATTAATGACAGCTCATGAAATTGGAAAGCACCAGTTTGAACATGCTTTCTAAACAAGAAGCTGTCATTTATTTCTCATTCAGGGTTAAAATACAATAAATAGTGATATTTCACTTTAAGGTTGTGAAACTTTTTTAGCCACTGAAGGCTAGATAGTATCAAGTTACCAATCACCTCTGCTCTGTATTAATATGCCCTATAGAAAAGAGTTCTGAATGGTGAATACCAAAGAATCTTGTATGTTTACTAAGTAAAGAAAATTCTTGACATTATAGTCAAACATTTATAATTGTGGATATTATAAGTCTTTCATGATTATTTACTACACTCTAAATCACATCTTCCCCTTAATATGTGACCACAAATGTCTCAAGTTTAGTCAAGCAATAATTATCAATACTTTGAGTCACTCCCAGTTTACAATACACCACGAACACTGACCTTACTTCAGATCCTAGAATTTTCTTTACCTTACACTGAAGTTGACCAGAAGTGAAAAATTACTCAAAGAAGGCAAGCCCTACAAAATCCATCAGCTGAGTTCTGTTTATAATTTGTGTCTTTAATAAGAAAGTTATTATTAGAAGATATTGCTTATACTATACTATAACTTTGTCCATTTCCACAAAGCACATATTGGTTTCCAAATGTCCAACAATAGAGGATTATTGAAAAAAAAAAAAAAAAAGCAAAGGTTGTTACCATCATAGAAATACTAAGCAATCATTGCAAGTGACATAACTGTAAATAAAATTAGACATTGTTATTCATATCACATTACATGATAGGAAAAACATAACATTGCACAAAAATTATTGCCAAAAACATTAAACATGTATCTAATCAAACAGCTTCTAAATACCAGTTCATAGGAAATACAATAGGGAGAGGAGAATCCTAAATGACACTGCAAAAAAATGAAACCGATCAAATTCAGAATGTAGAAAATTCTATGGTCCAAAGATCAACTTACTTTTCTACAAATAAATAGTGTGCAAAAATAAAGAGATATAAACTTCTAAAAGAGAACATTCCACCCTAAAACAATAGAATACTCATTCTTCTTGAGTGCACATGGAACTTTCTCCAGAATAGACCACATACTGGGTCATAAATACGGGCTCAACCAATGCCAAAAGATTGAGATTATTCCCTGCATATTCTCAGATCACAGTGCTTTGAAACTGGAACTCAACCACAAAAAGAAGTTTGAAAGGAAACCAAACACTTGGAAGCTAAAGACCACCCTGCTTAAGAATGTTTGGATCAACCAGGAAATCAAAGAACTTAAACAATTCATGGAAACTAATGGGAATGAAGACACATTGGTCCAAAACCTGTGGGATATGGCAAAGGTGGTCCTAAGAGGGAAATACATAGCCATCCAAGCCTCCCTCAAAAAAAAAAAAAGAAAAGAAAAAAGAAAAATTTAGAATACACCAGCTCTCTTTACACATTAAAGAACTAGAGAATCAACAACAAATTAAGCCAACCCCATACACAAGAAGGGAAATAATCAAGATTAGAGTAGAGATCAATGAAATAGAAACTAGAGATACAGAAGAACACATCAATGAAACTAGAAGCTGGTTTTTTTGAAAGAATCAATAAGATCCATAAACCATTGGCCAAATTAATCCAAAAGAAAAGAGAGAGGACCGAAATTAATAAAATTATGAATGAAAAGGGAGAGGTCACGACTAATACCAAGGAAATAGAAACAATCATCAGAAATTATTATAAACAGTTACATGCCAATAAGTTAGACAAACTAGATAAAATGGATGCATTCCTGGAAACCTACAAACTTCCAAAACTGAATCAGGAAGAAGTTGACAACTGAATAGACCAATATCTAGTAATGAGATTGAAGCAGTGATCAAAAACCTCCCAAAATGCAATAGCCCCGGACCTGCCAGATTCCCTGGAGAATTCTACCAAACATTCAAATAAGAAATAATACCTATTCTCCTGAAGATGTTTCAAAAAATAGAAACAGAAGGAAAACTTCCAGACTCTTTTAATGAAGCCAGCATTACCCTGATCCCCAAACCAGGCAAAGACGTTACCAAAAAGGAGAATTTCAGACCAACATCCCTGATGAATATGGATGCCAAGATTCTCAAAAAGATCCTAGCTAATAGGATCCAACAGTACATTAAAAAGATTATCCACCATGACCAGGTGCGATTTAGCCATGGGATGCAAGTGTGGTTCAACATTTGCAAATCAATCAATGTGATAGAACAAATCAATAAGAGAAGAGAAGAACTACATGGTACTCTCAATTGATGCAGAAAAAGTATTTAACAAGATACAGCATCCGTTCCTGATTAAAACCTTTCAAAGTATAGGGATAGAGGGAAAATTCCTCAACTTTATAAAATCTATCTATGAAAAACCACAGTGAATATCATCCTCCTTGGGGAAAAGCTGACAGCCTTCCCTTTGAACACAACAAGAACGTCCACTCTCACCACTCTTGTTCAAAATAGTACTAGAAGTCCTATCAACAGCGATCAGACAACAAAAAGAAATAAAACGTATTCAAATCGGCAAAGAAGAAGTCAAACTCTCTCTCTTCACAGATGACATGATACTTTATATGGAAACCCAAAAGACTCCACCCCCAAATTACTAGAACTCATACAGCAATTCAGTAGTGTGGCAGGATACAAAATCAATGTACTGAAATCAGTTGCTTTCTTATACACTAACAATGAAAGTATACAAAGGGAAATTAGAGAATCCATTCCATTTACTATAGCACCAAGAATCATAAGACTCTGGGAATAAACCTAACCAAAAAGGTAAAGGATCGGTACTCAAGGAACTACAGAACACTCATGAAAGAAATTGAAGAAGACACAAAAAGATGGAAGAGCATTCCATGCTCATGGATCAGAAGAGTAAACATTGTTAAAATATCTATACCGCCTAGAGCAATCTATAATTTCAGTGCCATCCCGATCAAAATTCCACTGGTATTTTTCAAAGAGCTTCCTGATTTCAAGCTTTACTACAAAGCTGTGATCACCAAGACAGCATGGTACTGGCACAAAAAAAGACCCATAGACCAGTGGAACAGGTAGAGAGCCCAGATATGGACCCTCAACTCTATGGTCAAATAATCTTTGACAAAGCAGGGGAAAATATCCAGTGGAAAAAAGACAGTCTCTTCAATAAATGGTGCTGGGAAAATTGGACAGCTATGTGTAAAAGAATGAAACTCGACCATTCTCTTATATCATACAAAAAGATAAACTCAAAATAGGTAAAAAACCTCAACATGAGGCAGAAATCTATCAAAATCCTAGAGGAAAGCATAGGCAGTAATCTCTTCGACATCAGCCACAGGAACTTCTTTCAAGACATGTCTCCAAAGGCAAAGGAAACAAAGTGAAAATGAACTTTGGGGACTTCATCAAGATCAAAACCTTCTTTAAAAAAAAAAAAAATCAAAAACTTCTTCACAGCAAAGGAAACAGTCAACAAAACAAAGAAGCAACCCACGGAATGGGAGAAGGTATTCACAATTGACACTACAGACAAAGGGCTGATATCCAAGATCTATAAAGAACTCCTCAAATTCAACACACACAAAACAGATAATCATGTCAAAAAATGGGCAGAAGACATGAACAGACACTTCTCCAAAGAAAACATACAAATGGCTAACAGACACATGAAAAATGTTTATCATCATTAGCCATCAGGAAGATTCAAATCAAAACCACATTGAGATACCACGTTACACCAATTAGAATGGCCAAAATTAACAAGACAGGAAACAACAAGTGTTGGAGAGGATGTGGAGAAAGAGGAACCTTCTTACACTGTTGGTGGGAATGCAAGTTGGTGCAGTCACTTTGGAAAACAGTGTGGAGATTCCTTAAGAAATTAAAAATAGAGCTTCCTTATGACCCTGCAATTGCACTACTGGGTATTTACCCCAAAGATAGAGATGTAATGAACAGAAGGGCCATCTATACCCCAATGTTCATAGCAGCAATGGCCACAGTTGCCAACTGTGGAAAGAACCAAGATGCCCTTCAATGGACGAATGGATAAAGAAGATATGGTCCAAATATACAATGGAGTATTATGTCTCCATCAGAAAGGATGAATACCCAGCTTTTGTATCAACATGGATGGGACTAGAAGAGATTATGCTGAGTGAAATAAGTCAAGCAGAGGCAGTCAATTATTATCTGGTTTGACTTACTTGTGGAGCATAGGGAATAACATGGAGGACATTGGGAAATGGAGAGGAGAAATGAGTTGGGGGAAATCGGAGGGGGAGATAAACCATGAGAGACTGTGGATTCTGAGAAACAAATTGAAGGGTTTGGAGGGGAGAGGAGTGGGGGTGTTGGGTGAGCCTGGTGGTGGGTATTATGGAGGGCACATATTGCTTGGAGACCTGGGTGTGGTGCATAAACAATGAATTTTGGAACACTGAAAAGAAATAAAATACAATAAAATAGAAAAAAAAAAGCAGGAGTGGCTATATTAATTTCAAACAAAGCAAACCTGAAAATAAGGAGACTTCTTTTTATAGTTGAGTAATATTCCTGCGTGTGTGTGTGTGTGTGCACGTGCGCGCGTGTGCGTGTGTGTGTATCACATCTTCTTTATCCATTTGTCAGTTAAGGGACACTTGCACTCCTTCCATAATTTAGCTATTGTAGATAGTGCCACTATAAACATCAGGATGCATGTGCCACTTTGAATTGCTATTTTTGTATTTTAGAGGTAAATGCCCAGTAGTGTGATTCCTGGATAGAGGATAGTTCTATTTCTAATTTTTTGAGGAACCTCCCAACTGTTTTCCACAATGACTGTATCAGTTTGCATTCCCACCAACAGTGCAAGAGGGTTCCCCTTTCTCCACAGCCTCATTAACACCTGTTTCTTGTGTTTTTAGCCATTCTGACAGGTGTGAGGTGATATCTCACTGCAGTTTTTATTTGTATTTCCCTGATGATCAGTGGTGTTAAGCATCTTTTCATGTGTCTGTTGGAAAAACATCTATTCATGTCCTTTTACTATTTTTGGATTATTATTTTGGGGGTGAGTTTCTTCATGTATTTTGGATACTAACACTTTATTAGGTAAGTCATTTGCAAATATCTTCTCATAGTCCCTAGGTTGCCTTTAATTTTGTTGATTGTTTCCTCCCCTGTGCAGAAACTTTTTATTTTGATGATGTCCCAATAGTTTATTTTTGCTTTTTTTCCCCTTCCTTCAGGAGACATAATCTAGAAAGAAGCTGCTATGGCTGATGTCTGTGTTCTCCTTTAGGATTTTTATGGTTTCAAGTCTCACAGTAAGGTATTTAGTCCTTGAATTTATTTTTGTGAATGGTGTAAGAAAGTTGTCCAGTTTCATTCTTTTGCATGTGCTGTCCTGTTTTCCCAACATAATTTGAAGAGACTGCCTTTTTCCCATTGGATATTCCTTCCTTCTTTGTCAAAGATTAATTCTTGCCATTTGCAACAATATGGATGGAACTAGAGAGTATTATGTTAAGCAAAATAAGCCAGTCAGAAAAAGACAAATACCATTTGATTTCATTGATATGTAAGAATTTAAGAAACCAAACAAATGAGCAAAGGGAGAGGAAAGGGAGAGAGAAAGACAGTAGGAAAACCAAGAAACAGTCTCGCAACTATAGAGAACAAACTGTTACCAGAAGGGAGGTGGGTGTGGGGGATGGGTGAAATAGGTTTTGAGGATTAAGGAGTGTAATTGTGATGAGCACAAGGTGTTGTATGGAAGTGTTGAATCACTATATTGTACACCTGAAACTAATATTACACTGTATGTTAAATAACAGGAATTTATTTATTTTTTAAGGATTTTATTTATTTATTCAAGAGAGAGTAAGAGCGCAGAGAGAGTGGGAGAGGGAGAAGCAGGCTCCCCACTGAGCAGGGAGCCCAGTGTGGTGTCGATCCCAGGACCCTGGAATGGTGACCTGAGCCAAAGGCAGACACTTAACTGGCTGAGCCACCCAGCCATCCCAAATAACTGGAATTTGAATAAAAACTTTAAAAAAAGGAAAGTTATTAGAGACATGTAATGATACAGAGTTAATTCTCTAAGAAGAAATAGCAATTCTTAATGCATACATACCTATCAACATAATGTCAAACTACACAAAGCAAAAACTGATAGAACTACTACAAGGAAAAATAGATGAATCTCACTTTAGTAGTTGGAAACTTCAGCACCCTTCTCTCAGAAAATGGACAGATCCCACAGATAGAAACATGGTTGAACTCAACAACACCATCAATCAACTGGAAATAATGGACATCTTTAGACTACTTCATCCAACAGCAGAATGCACATTCTTCTCAAGCTCACGTGGAATATTTACTAAGACAGACCACATTCTGGGAGATAAAATACACCTTAACAAAATTTAAAAAGTAGAAATCATATGTCTACTCTTACACCACAAAGGAACTAAACTGCACATCAGTAACAGAAAGATAACAGGAAAATCCCAAAATAGTTGGAGATTAAGTAACACACTTCTAAATAACACATGGGTCAAAGAAAAAATCTCCAGAGAAATTTTAAAATATGGTTAACCAAATGAAAAGGTAAAGGCAACTTAAAAAAAATTGTGGGATGCAATGAAAGCAGTACTTAGAGGGAAATGTATGACACTGAATGCATATATTAAAAAAGAAGAAAAAAATTAAGTCAGTAATCCAAGCTTCCATGTTAGGAAACTGCAAAAATAAAAGAAATTAAATCTGAAGTATGCAGAAGAAAAGAAATAATAAGAAATAGAAATCAATGCAATTGAAAACAGAAACTCAGTAGAAAAAAAAAAAAATCAATGACACCAAAAGCTGGTTCTTTGAAAAAATCAATAAAATCAATAAACTTTTAGTCAGACTAACTAAGACAAAAAGAGAGAGGGTACAAATTACTAATGTCAGAAGTGCAAAATGGGATATCACTACAAATACTTGTTACTTATATTTAATGAAGCTAGAAAAAATATAAAAATCTTTGTTTAATATGAGTGACTATATGAAAATAAATAAATTTCATTAAAATAAAATTGAAAAACTGGTAAGTTTCTGGGTAGTATATTTTTTTAAGTTCTTTAACGTATGTATGATTATTTAAAGGAAAGAAAAAATTTAAACATTAAAATATCTTCTGAGATGTTTCTACATATATATGTATATAGCTATGAAAATTAAAACAGAAAATGAAGAGGAGAAAAGGACAAATTATGGCAAATTTTCTATGTTTCCAAAGGGGTAAACTATTAATACTAATTAATTTCACATTCCAATTAATTAAAAGGAAATATATATAAAAATTTTAAACAATAATATATATTATAATCCCTAGAGCAAACATATGAACAACACCTATACACATACAAAACCTAGACTATAATGATGTCAGGAGAGTAGAAGGAAAGAAATGGAAAATATATAGCAACAAATACTAATCAAAAGAAAACTATATTGAGTAAAATGCATGTTTCCAAAAGCAGACTAGAGTTTGAGAATCACTGATCTATGCAGACAGAGAAGTAAAATGTTTAAGGCATCATCACAGCAGATATTTACATCCAACCTTTCTCTGTTCCAGTCCATGCTATATAGAGCAAGTAGAACATTCTTTTTTAAAAATTATAATGGACAGTTACACACCTGCATAAAGCCCTTTATGGCTCCATATTGCCATTACAGTATACATCCAATCTGATTTACACTTGTAGAACGTCTTTTCAGTCTAGCTGCTTGCCTTGTCTTGAACCACTCTTTCCTCTTTCAGGCTCCAACATCCTGATTTTGTTTGATTCCTTTCAGATCTGAGCTCTGGAATTTCACTGCTTTCATCAACAAATATTAAGACATAATTGTCTCTGTCAGAAGAGTTGCCTTCCGTCTATGGCCATAACACCCTGAACACGCCCGATCTCATCTGATCTAAGAGAAGCTAAGCAGGGTTGGGCCTGGTTAGTACTTGGATGGGAGAAGAGTTGTCTTCCCATTTCATTCCTATTTTGCCTTGCTAACTCCAACTTCTACTTCAATTTCACCTTAAAATTAATTACCTTAGCGGGACCTATCCTGGTCCCTAAAACCGTATAATTGTGTTCTCTGGAAGGTAATCACTGTGTACAACTTGAGTGCCCAACTCCTTGAGGGCAGAGAACGTAAATGATTTGGAATTCTACTTCATGAGAGATCTCTCCATTCTCCCCCATTAATGAATGAATGAATAAATAAATTATTCTATTTATTTCAGTGTAGATTCTTGCATGTAGATTTTATATTTTGATTATAGACCAATGGTACTTTACCACGTTGCTCAGATTGTCCCAGCTTTGGCCATTTGGAGCTCTTTCCTTTGGCTTCTGTTTTCCTTTAACATATATCCATCATTCTGTGCAGGTGTGTTTGTGTGTGTACTTGCGTTTGTATGTGTGGGTGAGGGTGTAACAGAGAGAGGGAGAAAGGGGGAAATTTCCTTAATTTTTGGATTTGGGGTACTACAAGATACTCCGGGATCATCTTGTATATGTTCTGCCCCAGTCTTAAAGTAAGCTATTTGCCCAAGGATCCCTTGTTCTCCTGAAGAATAGTATTAGAAACCAAGATCTCTTATAACATCTGGGTGGCTCAGTTGGCTAATCATCTGCCTTTGACTTGGGTCATGATCCCAGGGTCCTGAAACTGAGTGCAGCATCCTGCTCCTTGTTCGTCAGGGACCCTGCTTCTCTCTTTCCCTGCCACTTCCTCTGCTTGTGCGCTCGCTCTCTCTCTTTCTCTTGCTCTCTCCCTGACAAATAAATAAATAAAATCTTCAAAAATAACAAAAACAAAAACAAAAACGAAACCAAGACCTGGGTGCTAAGTGTACTTATTGCTATTGGAATGTCATTACTTCTAGGTCCCCAGCAAGGAAATATATATATATGCACATATTAACCTATGTATATATATGTACCTATAGCTATTTCTGTATGCAATCATCCATATCTGCATTAAGGTAAACATGAATTCATGCTGATGCTTCCAACATCAACCTATTACATGAGAATCATTTAGCTTCCTCCCTTGTTTATGTGTAACTCCCCAATACAAGTTTCATTTACTTAATTGCTCAATAGTTGTTTCAGAATTGTTAACCTTTATCAACTTTATCACTTACAGGATAGTGCTTATGTACAGTTTCTTTTGCCTTTAGTCTTCAGGACTCCACTTATTTCCACAGTTACTTAGGTTGACACATTCTACCCTACTCCCTCTAAGTTTTAAAAGATTTTATTTATTTATTTGACAGACAGAGACCACAAGTAGGCAGAGAGGCAGAGCGGGGCGGGGGGGGGGGGGAAGCAGGCTCCCTGCTGAGCAGAGAGCCTGATGCGGAGCTTGATCCCAGGACCCTGAGATCACGACCTGAGCCGAAGGCAGAGGCTTAACCCACTGAGCCACCCAGGCGCCCCGTCCCTCTCAGTTTTAAAGAAGGATTTATTTGGTTAACAAACGTTGATGCCTCACATTTACCCTCAACTATCTCTATCCAGATTTAAGGAAGGATTTTTAATGGAAATATGGAAATATGAACCTATTCAAAACATTAATATTATTTAATTTTTATGCAACTTTTGGTTTTTTATGCAACTTAACTTTTGGTTAAGAACCATGAAGCTAGATAGACTGACTTCCTAAAAATCACAATTGGAATTAAAAGCCCTTTTTTAAATTCAAAGACATGTACACAACATCCCCAAATGGATTAATATAAAAAATATTTTCACACAATAGATTTGAAAACAGTTGGCACTTTCAGGCAATTTATATAAAAGTCCAATGGCATTTAATTTTCCATTGAAACCATCTGAGGACATAGAGTCACTGAAACAATTCTCTGACCAGTATAATTACAAAAGTGGGGACACCTGATATTTCTTTACTTTCAGATGTATCAAGCTACTTGTTTAAAAAAAAAAAAAAAAAAAAACTTCCCATCTGGTTAAAAGGTTTTATTTGTAATATAAATAAACAAAATGTATACATGTGTTTGTCTTCTTGTTTTTATTGTATTATTTTATTTCATTTAGTTTAACATGTTGCAGAAATTAATGTTGGAGAAAGATGCACTAACATACAACTTTATCTCAGTTATCAACCTCCATGTTTATCTAACATAATTACACAAATGTCTATGTAGAAAGAAATAACGAGCATAGTATTTCCTATTAATTATTAAAAGAGGTAGAGTATTTTGGTGGATAAAGTGATAAAATTTATCCCAAAATGACACTTTATAAAACTTTGAATCAGAGGCGCCTGGGTGGCTCAGTGGGTTAAAGCCTCTGCCTTCAGCTCAGGTCATGATCTCAGGGTCCTGGGATTGAGCCCCACATTGGGCTCTCTGCTCGGCAGGGAGCCTGCTTCCCCCTCTCTCTGTCTGCCTCTCTGCCTACTTGTGATCTCTGTCTGTCGAATAAATAAATAAAATCTTTAAAAAAAAAAAAAACAAAACTTGGGGATAATACTCCTGAATTCATAGACATTTTATTAGGATTAGTAAATAATGCCTGCAAAGCTTTTTCCATTGCCTAGATTTAGGCATTAACTAAATACAAAATATCATTGTTTAAAGATACACAGAAAATATTCAGAGAGTGCAGAGGTAGATTTTTTTTTTAAGACTTTATTTATTTATTTGACTGAGAGAGAGAGAGAGAGATCACAAGTAGAGAGGCAGACAGAGAGAGAGGGAAGCAGACTCCCTGCTGAGCAGAGCTAGACGCGGGGCTTGATCCCAGGACCCTGAGAACATGACCTGAGCCGAAGGCGGATGCTTAACCCACTGAGCCCACCCAGCCATCCCAGAGGTAGATTTTTTAAAAGACAATGTTATCCTATGTTCCAAAGTGTTACTTAATCCTGCCTATCTCTCCGAAGTATAATTTTGAGATACTAGATGCTGTAATACTTATTAATTTGACTTCTGGGCACTATATACTAAATATGCTGAAATAATAGGCATTAAACTGGAGACACCTAACAGAAAGAACTTGCAAAGATATGATAACATCTTTGAATTGGTAATTCCATGCTTAAGCAGGCCTTGCCAATGTTTTCTTAAAAGCAAATCCTATAGAGAATACCCTTTATTCCATACAAATTGTATACTTTGTTATTCAGATGACTAAAACAAAACAAAATAAAACAAAACAAAACATTTGACTACATAGTCCAGCATCTTCATTAGTTTATGGTTAAGGGTAATTTTTTTTTCTTTATGTTCTAGCAATGCCCTTCTGTTCTAAGCCAAGTCAATGGTGGATACATAATAATTTTAAAAATGTACACATGTGTAAGAAGGAAATCTTAAATATGGTACAAAACTGCAGACGTGATTAGGAAGCATATCTGTTTGCTCAATCTTTAAATGGCTACTGTGTGTTAGCTATGAAAGATAAGATCATTAAAACAGTAATTAGAAGCTGCTAGGCATACGCATATCATCTGTTTAAGTCAGGAACAGTATCACATGCTGTGTAGAGCAGTACATAGGTATAATTTGTTTAGCCTTTCCCTCAAACAGCCCACTGGCACCTACCACATGCGGGTTTTAGTTTAGATGCACTAATTGTCTGATCCATTATATTGAAATTCATGGTCTTATTTGAAGAGTTGATGAGAAATCATTATTTAAAGGATATCAAAGTGATGGTAATTGTGTAAAATAATCATTAGAGTCCATGTTTTGACAAGCATATCCTTTTCATCATTATTAACATCTATTTACTTCCTTGGGTTTATTTTTCTTTGTCAGTAGATATGTTAATTTTATTCAAGGAAGAAACTAAATCCTCTGTCCAAGGTTTTTCCAAAATTCAAATTCAGTACTATTGATGTGTCTTTGTAGCTTTACTGTGATATTTTTGCAGGATGTGAGCAGAATACTAAAATAGGCCTTTAATGTTTATGGCTCTTAATTTTAAATTGGGATCTGGTGTCCTATTTTTAAAAGTTTGGTGGTATGATGGTATTCTACATAGGAAATGGATTAAGTGGAAAAATAATTCCTAAAATACCATATTCGAAACAGTAACAATAAGATCTATGAGGAAAGTAGCATGGTCAAAATCATCAAACTCAAGAACCCACAAGAAACTGTGGCACACTGCAAAAGAAATAAACAACTTCATTGTAATTTTTATCATCAAAATAAAATATTTTTTAAGAGCCTAATATTTATATAGAAATAACAGGAAAGTCCAGGAATATTCAGATACTGATATGGTAAACCAATTATTTTGACCATATCATATTTTAGTAGTTCTAAAATAGATCAGAGCCAGAATGATCAGTTTTAAAAACAATTAAAAAAAAATACCCATGGTATAAGACCTACTTTCCCATTGTGTCAGACAGTTATGCAATCTTAAATACAAAATTTAGATATTGCCAAAATTGTGTATACCTAAACAGTAATATAGAAGTGAGAGAACACATTATTAAGTAAATTCTTAAGCAATAATATAGGAGATAAAAATAATCTGGGGCACCCAGGTGGCTCAGTGTGGTAAAGCCTCTGCCTTTGGCTCAGGTCATGATCTCCGGGTCCTGGGATGGAGCCCCGTATCGGGCTCTCTGTTCAGCAGGGAGCCTACTTCCTCCTCTCTCTCTGCCTGCCTCTCTGCCTGCTTGCAATCTGTCTGTCAAATAAATAAATAAAATCTTTAAAAAATAAAAATAATCTATAAGCTGAAATGATCAATTCCACATTCCTATCCAATATTTCATATTCATTAGAGTAAAAGCATGGAGGTAATGTGGAAGGAAGACCATTATGAAGATAGAGGGACTTTTTAAAATGAGCCTCATGATAAAATTTTTAGGTGACCTTATTTTGGTGAATTAAGTCTCACCATTTCATCCTCAAAAACTAGTGTAATTTTGGCCTGAACTTTGGCATGCAGTTTGTACCTCCATAAATGCTCAGATTCACATACTGGAGCTGATATGAATAGTATATACAGAGGAACTCACTTACCAGACACTATGGAGATTTCAGGCCAGAGACCTTTCAGGCCGAGGAATTGATCTTAATTCTTTGGTATCTACTAACCTCCAAATAAATTAGGTTCTGAGAAATTCAGGCAATCTGGAGTCAGAGGACAAATGTATTAGATAACTTTTAATAACCATAGAGGTAATTTACATAATCTCTCTAAAATTCAGTTTCCTTTTTTGCAGAATTAGGACAGGAAGAGTAATTTTCTCATCAAGTTGTGGTGAGGTTCAAATACAAAAAAATTAGTGTGTGAAAGTGTTTGATAAACTTAAGTGAAATCTAGTTGATATTTCCTTTAACAACATGAATATAATACTTTCAGGTTTGGCTACAACAAAACTGATTGCCATTTTAAAAAGGCCAAAGTTACTCAGGATTCCCTTAAATGAATTTAGTGTGGCCTTGGTAGTAAGGGGAGAGCATTAAATAAATTTCCGTATTGTTATTAAAGAAGGAAAGGGTTACAACAATCTTTCCTCTAGTTCTCTAAATATTCCTGAAGATATGTACAGAGTTACCCAAAATTTGGAGCTCTCCAGTCTACAACAAAATAAGTACTCTCAACATAGCAGATTCTAACTTTGGTTTTTCATTTCTATATCCCTTCCTCCACCTCCCCAGGCAGGGGTGCTTTTTTTATGAGGAGTCCACGTTCAGCTAGTGGAAGGTTTCCTATGCACTGGCTCTCTCCATTAATAATTTCCCCTCTCCAGCTAAATCAATGTCGCTGCATGCTGCCAGTACATAAAGGAAT
This sequence comes from Martes martes, assembly GCF_963455335.1. NCBI lineage: Eukaryota > Metazoa > Chordata > Mammalia > Carnivora > Mustelidae > Martes > Martes martes. The sequence continues at coordinate 35,983,111 of NC_137893.1, forward strand.
GCTATTTTATAAATAGCAATCATGCACTGAAGTAATTTAAATGAATATATCTTATTTTGGCCACATTTGCTTAGATCTGATTTTGCTTATTATTAGAAAAATAAGATTTTTTTTCTCTTAATGAAATTCAGAATTTTAGTCTTTTTTCTCTAAACCCCAAATCAATAATAGTAATAATAATAAAGATGTCCTGATAATCAGCCAAAAAGAGTCTCCGGCTAGCAAGCAATAACTTAATTTCTGTATGGCTCAGGGGGGTGAGGGAGGCGTTGCAAAGGGAGTGTGAGAAGTTCATTATTATCCAGCAGAAAAAAAGGGAGCATGCTAAGAAGAAAGCAGCATCTTTCCTACTGGGATTTCTCTTGGACTACATGATTTGCATGAAGGGCGCCACATCAAACACAGTGGGTGCCCTTTTTCAAATATTAATGTGAAGCTTGTTTTAAGTTCTCTCTTGACTTTGTGCCACCTTGTATCAAAGGAACTTAAAAGTAGGACTTGAGGGTGGGGGAGACTTTTCCAACTGTTTTAACACTTAGTGAAATTCTTTCTGCATTTGATCAGTGTGCCTCAAATTCGGAATAGTTTGACATATGCGCACATTTTTCTAGGATGCCTATTTTCCATGATCATTTTTTCATGTTTTGTATCTGTGTGGATTGTTTAAATATTCTAAACATTCTAAACCAAAAGGATTTAAGAGATTGATAAGTAAATGGCACACAGAACCAATAAACACAGACATTGAAAGTTACTTGAATTTATTGTGGAGGGAGGACTGCTGGTTGCTGTTATTTTAAATGAGAATTTTCAGCTATTTAAGTAGAAGCTTTTAATCTCCTTCCTCTGGCATGATTAAAACAAATCAAATTTGAGGACCAGTATGGAGATGAGTCTGTCTGGATGCAGATGTGCATAAAATAGGGTATGGGTCATGGAATGAGATTGTTAAATTGATCCACTGTGAGTAAATCTAGATTTGTCTCTGTGTCTATGTGGGTCAAATAGTAATTTGATCTTGCTATTGCTTGTTAAATAATTTAGTACTGCAGCAAGATAGTTCACGTTCAGACATGTTTTTGATTATTAATTTCAAGAATTAAAATTTGAAATATTTATAGCTTGATGTCAGTTTATGCATATTTCTTAAAACACAAGATTGATAGAAGATTTAAATTAGGAAAATACATCTTAAAATGTAACATCTGGGTAAGAGACTGGTTAAGTTAGGAACAAGACATCTTATAAGGTAGTTTTATTAATATTGATCGACATATTATCAGCTTTATGTTCTTAGTCACTCTTTACCATGTTATCCCTCCTATTTTGCTTTGCTTTTCTTTCTTGCTTCACCTTCCTCTAAAGTTACATTAGAAGAAAACTATCATCAATATATCCGTCTATACTATAAGTAGCCTTATCTCTTTCATATGTAACATATTGCTATGACAAGTAAAACACAAATGGTAAACAAAGCTGGTTTTAGGTTTTTTCAATAACAATAGATAACCATTGGGTGCACATTGTAGGGATTCAGACAGTGACCTCTGGAAATAAAGAATTTTACTTCACTCAGTACTATAAATCACTTTGTAAGGAATATTTTATGTTATAAAGTACGTGTTATGTTCCCCTCAGAATTCATATGTTGAAACCCTGTCCCTAGCTCCATGTGTTGGTATTAGGAAGTTAAGGCCTTTGGGAGGTAATTAGGATTAGATGAGGTCATGAAAGTGAAGCCTCATGAATGGGATCATGAGAGCTTGCTTCCTCTCTCTACTTTCTGTCATGTGAGGATGCAAGGAGCAGTCATCAGTCTGCAACCTGGAAGAGAACCTTCACCAGAACTCAACTATGCTGATACCCTGATCTTGAACTTCCAGTCTGCATACTAAATAAATACATTTCTCTTGTTTAAAAGCCACTCAGCCTAAGGTATTTTGTTATAGCAGCCTGAACAGACTGACACACTTTTGAAGAGTATGCTTTAAAAGTGAAACTATGTTTGGAGCACCTGGGTGGTTCAGTGGGTTAAGCGTCTGACTCTTGATTTCAGCTCAGGTCATGATCATTGATCATGACAAGCATCAGGTCATGTGGTTGAGCTCCACATGATGCTCTATGCTCAGTGCCGAATCTGTGTGAGATGTTCTCCTTCTCCCTCTGCCTCTCCCTCTGCTTGTGTGCACATGCACACTCTCCCTCTCTCTCAAATAAATAAATAAGCAAAATCTTAAAAAAATATGAAACTATGTGCTATAGACTGAATTATTATAATAAACAAAATAGTTCAAAATCTTTTACAATCCCATATCTGTTCTTCAATACAGTAAGGGAAAGTAAACAGTCTTCTGAAATTTGTATTAAATATTCTTTATTTTTATTGTTACTTTTTTGTATAAATATACACTAAAACCCACTGTATATAATTTTTCGTGGCCTGTTTATTTTAGCCGAACACTTTATTTCTTTTTTTTTTTTTTTAAGATTCTATTCATTTATTTGACAGTCAGAAATCACAAGTAGGCAGAGAAGCAGGCAGAGAGAGAGAGGAAGGGAAGCAGGCTCCCTGCTGAGCAGCGAGCCCGACATGGGGCTCGATCCCAAGACCCTGAGATCATGACCTGAGCTGAAGGCAGAGGCTTTAACCTGCTGAGCCACCCAGGCGCCCCCGAGCACTTTATTTCTAAGTATCATCCACATCATTTTTTGTTTGTGTTTGTGTATAGAAGCAAATTCGATTCTTATGTGATTTTTATGTAATAACCTTATAGATAACCTTAAATGGTTCAATTATTTCTTATAAGTTTCACTATCTATTTATTTATATGATTATATCTATGAAAACAAGTTAGTATTGTTTTTTTTTCCCCATCCTAATTCTTGGGATATTAATAAATATCCTCAACTAACTGTGCTGACCAGCTGTCCCCATTTAAAAAAAAAATTGAAATTGAATATAAATGAGGATGATAATGATTTACTTGAGTTAATTTTTTTTTTAAGATTTTATTTATTTGAGAACGAGATAGAGAAAAAGAGAGATCATGTGTGTGCTTACGTGAGTGGAGGAAGGGGCAGAGACAGAATCTCAAGCAGACACAGCAATGAACATGGATCCCAACCCAGGGCTTGATCTCACAACCCTGAGATCATGGCCTGAGCTGAAACCAAAAATCAGAAGTTTAAACAATGCACCACCCAGGCACCCCCACTTGACATAAATTCTTTAAGAGTTACCATAATTTCTCATTAATACATATTACACATTTTTGTTAGATTCTTTTTAATGAGTTATTAAGTTTACTTCTGTAGTATCAATTTAATGTAACAAATGGCATTGCACATGGTCTCTGTTAAGTCAACATTATAATCCTTGGATAAATCAAAACAGGTCACAATTTCATTTTTTTCAACTTTATACACAAAAAAATTACAAAGAACAGCATGACATAGGCTGCTATAAATTAAAATAAGCATGAGCAAAATTTTTAGAAAACACATTTTGAGAAAAAATCATGATGTTACATGTTTAAAATGAGGAAGACAGAAAAGAAAATAACTCATTAGGAAAGAGATTGCAAATATTAAATATATGTCATGGCAGATGCAAGAAATTGGTATTTAGCAGTTCTGTGAACACAAACACACACACACACATAAAAATATACATGTAGGGGCGCCTGGTGGTTCAGTCATTGTGCGTCTGCCTTCAGCTTGGGTCATGGTCCTGGAGTCCTGGGATCAAGCCCCACATCAGACTTCCTGCTCAGTGGGAAGCCTGTTTTCCCTCTCCCACTTCCCTTGCTTGTGTTCCTGCTCTCGCTGTCTCTCTGTCAGGTAAATAAATAAAATCTTAAAAGAATATATATGTGTATATATGGATATATACACACATATAGATATATGTGTATGTATATATATATACACATATATCTATATGTGTATATATACATATAGATGTATTTCTGTATTGTCATGTATAGTCAATGACTATGTACATATTTGTGTATATATGTGTATGTATATGCATTTATATCTATTTCATATATACATATATTCATTCACTAAAAGTCAAAACTCAATGGATGAATTAAACAGCACACAAAGAATAACTGAAGTGAGAATCAGTGAAGTGTTAATGAAACCTGCAGAATTAACCCCAAATGGTGAAGATATGAAGAAAAAGAAAGGTAAAAGACATGAAAAAGTAGTGCATATTTCTGACATATCAATTTAGGGTTCTAGAAGATAAAAAGAAAGTGAATTGGAAAGATAAAATATTCAAAAGATAATGATAAGAATTTTCCAAAATTGAAGTTTTCAGATCACAACAAACTACTACTTGCCATGAAAAAAAGAAAAAGGAAAAAAAATACTAACCCAGATATTCTACTGTAAAATGACAAAGTGCCAAAACCCACAAGAAATTCTTAGAGGCAAATTTTAAGATAAATGAGATTTTCTAGAAAATAATTAAATTTTAGACAGATAGCAATTTTCACAGCAAAAATGAAAGCCAAATGTCAGTGGAATTATATCTTCCAAGCTATTAGAGAAGGTAATTGTCAACCTAGAACTGAATACCCAACTAAAATTACCATTCAAGTTTGAGAGATATTAAAAGCATTTCCAGAAAATAAAAATTTGAGACAGTTTAAAATTAATAGATATTAACTGAAGCAAATTCTAATAATGGATCGAGGAAGACATAAAATTACTTCCAAAATTTTGGATATATAAGAAGGATTGATGAGCAATTACATTGGTAAATAGGCACAGTATCTAAAGTAACAGATGTATAAGCTAATAATAACGTAGTTTAAGGCTTAAAACAGCATAGAATAAACCTGCTGAAATAGTTTGACATGTGAGATGGGAAACAATTTACTTGGAGTTAAATCTTTTTAAGACAATAACTTTGACTTTAACCATGCCTGACTTTAAAATTTTAAATCACGGGGTGCCTGGGTGGCTCAGTGGGTTAAAGCCTCTGCCTTCAGCTCAGGTCATGATCTCAGGGTCCTGGGATCGAGTCCCGCATCGGGCTCTCTGCTTAGCAGGGAGCCTGCTTCCTCCTCTCTCTCTGCCTGCCTCTCTGCCTACTTGTGATCTCTGTCTATCAAATAAATAAATAAAATCTTTAAAAAAATTAAAATTTTAGGGGCGCCTGGGTGGCTCAGTGGGTTAAAGCCTCTGCCTTCGGCTCAGGTCATGATCCCAGGGTCCTGGGATCGAGCCCCGCATCAGGCTCTCTGCTCAGCGGGGAGCCTGCTTCCTCCCCTCTCTCTCTCTGCCTGCCTCTCTGCCTACTTGTGATCCATGTCTGTCAAATAAAGAAATAAAATCTTTTAAAAAAAATTAAAATTTTAAATCACTAAAATAATAGAATTAAAGAAAATATTTTCCAAACCTACAAAGTAAAAGTGGACTGAAAATTTTCAAAAGAAAATCAAGAACTACCAAACTGTTTTCCAAGTGGCCATACAAATGCTCCAGCAATGTATGAAGATTCAAATTTCTCCAAATCCTAGCCAATACTTATTATTATCTTTTTTATTATAATCATCTTAGTGGTTGCAAAGTGTTTCAGTGTGATTTTGATTTGCATTTCCCTCATGGCTAGTAATGTTGTGAATCTTTTCATATGCTATTACCATTTATACATCTTCTTTAATAAATCTTTATTCAGACTTTTTACCCATTTTTAAGTTGAGTTGTCTTTTTAACATTGGAATAATTACTTATTGTTATAAATATTTTGAGTTCTCTATTAGATACTAAAGACACAGGTCCCTTTTCAGATCTATGATTTTCAGTTTTGTTTTTCCCATTTTGTGGGAGAAATGAAAGTACATGTCCACATAAAAATTTGTATATGAATACTTATAGTGGTATTGTTCATAATAGCCCCAAACTGAACATGGTAAATATCCATCAACTAATGAATGGATAAATAGATTTGTTATATCCATACGATTGAATACTATTCAACAATAAAAAGAAATAAAGTACTGGGCACGAGGTGGCTCAGTCGGTTTAGCATCTAATTCTTGATTTCGGCTCAAGTCGTGATCTCAGTGTCAAAGGATTGAGCCCCATGTCAGGCTCTGTGCTCAGCACAGAGTTGGCTTGTTCCTTCCTCTCTGCCCCTCCCCCTGCTAATACTCTCTTTCTCTCTCAAATAAATAAATAAAGTCTTAAAAAAAAAAAAAAAGAAAGAAAGTACTGATAAATAGTACAACATGGAAGAACCTTCAAATTGTGATGCAAAGATAGACAAATCACATTTTACATGATGGCATAATTCTATTTAAATAAATGTCTGAAATAGGCAAATCTATGGAACAGAAAGCATTTTAGTAGTTGCCAAGGGATGGAGTTGGAAGTTGTGGGACTTAAAAGTGATGGCTTAAAAAAAAAAAAAATTGATGGCTAAAGGGTATGGGGTTTCCTTCTATGCTGATGAATATATTCTAAAATCAATTGTGGCAATGGTTGCATAATTTTGTGAATGCACCAAAGACCATTGAACTTACACTTTAAATGTGTGAATTGTATCACATGTAAATTATATTTCAACAGAGCTGTTACCAAAAATGTCAAGAAAACAGATGAATATGAATATAACAAAGCAAGACACGAAGAAACATAAAATATTGTGAAGAAATAAAGCAATCCAAATAAATCATACTTTGTAACAAATATAAATTGCATAAACTTGCCCTTTAAAAACACTGCAATATTGGTTAAATATTTACTATAGAACCATATGTGAATACCTAAAAGTATATCTTAAGCTGAAATCATTGAAATTAAATGAAGAGAAGATGCATCAAAAAAATGATAAGAACAACAAAAATGTATGTATCTATATCAATATCAGACGAACATTTCAGATAGAAGGTACCAACTTAACTCAAAAGAAACAATTTATAAGGAAAATCTAAAAATTTAACTTGTTTGTTACAAAAATGCTACATATACATACTTACACATACATATATATGATGATATGGGTTTAAATAAAATCTTCCAATTACATCAAAAATTTAAATAATTTGTTCAGTTACACATGGAACATTTCACAAAGTGATGATATATTAGGTTGTAAAACAAGTCTAAACACAACTCAAAAATTGTTAATATAAAGAATGAAGATTTCATATACTTATCATACAAGGTAATTAACTGGGGAATCACTTTAAAAACAAAAAATAAAAACTCTTACATATGGAAGTTTTAAAAAGTAACTTCTAAATAATGTATGTGTCAAAAACACAATGAAATAAAAAAATTATTAAATTTGGAATAATATATATATTATTTGTAGAATGTGGCCAAAGAGGTACTGACAGGAAAATTTATACTTTAAATTCCTGATGTAAAGATATAAAACCTAAAATAGCTGAGAAAGGCATTCAAATAATGAAATTCATTAAGAAGTATGATAAGTGAGAGTAAATGTATAAGTAGTAAAAGAAGGGAATATTGAGGGTCATACATTAATGAAATAGAATATACCAACAAAAATAATTTAAATAAAAGAGAGCCAAGCTTCAGTCAAGATTAGTCATGGAAGGTAAGGGCATCAAAGAAAACACAAATGAAAACACTAGAAATAAAAAAATAGATTTGGAATAAGTTTTTATGTCAGTAATGTTAAAACTTAGATGAACAACATTCTAAAATAATATAAACAAAAATAGAACACACAAATAAATTAAAAACATTTACACTGCATTATATCCTTTTACTAATGAAGTCTAGCAAATGTTCAATAATAGAAATTCCTAAGCTATTTCACATCCTTCTGAAAACATTTTAAAAAGAGGAACTGCAATAAATTTTACAAAGCTTATAGGATCATGACACTAACACCAGACATGGACATAAGGAATTAAATCACAATTCAAAAAAAAAGTCACAATTGAATCCTATAATCATAAATTCAAATGTTTGAAATAAAAATTTAGCAAATTAAAAATAGGAATGTGTATAAACATAATAGTGACATACTGACAAATTTAGATTTATCTCTGCATAGCAGGAGGAATTTATAACACCATCCAATGTAATTCAGCTTGATGACAGGTATAAAGAGAAAAATGATAATGATAATGTATTCAAAACAACTTTTGATAAAATTCAGTGCCATTTCATGATTTTAAAAAGTCTCTTGCACAATAGAAATATGAAAGAATATTAGAGACACTTCTTTCCAAATAGGGAACAAGAAAAACATGCCCACTAACACTTCTACTCATTGTTTACTGGAATCAGAATAAGAAATAAATAAAATTATAAATATTGAAGATAAGTCATCATATGCAGATAGTATGGTTTCCGACAGAGATGATGCAGAGCAATTATAAGTATTGAAAGCTTATCAACATTGATAGAAAAATACAAATTTATCAAAATAAATTATATTCCTAGACACCAATATCAAAGATATGGCTGATGCAACTTTGTAAAGCATATATATAATTTACAGTGACATAAAATATGGGTTCCTGGCAATTAGCATAACAATATATAACAATATATAAGACTTCATATTTTGAATAAAAAATATTGAAAATTATATAATAAGTATAGAAATAAATGATGCATTATTTATAGGAATTCAGTCAGAGAGAAAACAAGATATGGGAGAAAAGGACAATTGCTAGAGGTATAGCCCTGAATAAAGATAAGGGAGTATTGAAAACACAATCCAGAGACTGGCTTTTTGTGAGAGCAGAGATAGTTCATAAATAGTAACAAAGGAGAAAGTAGGGTATAAGGGCAACATGCAGGTAGATGGTAGATGAGAATCCGAAGTACCTGAGATTGCTTTAGTTGTCGTAGAGAAATAGGAAGAAAAATCAAACCAAGGGAGAGAATGGGGGAGAAGGTATTAGAGGTTTGAGAAAAAAGAAGTATAAAATAATTGTATAAAGCAGTGGGAGAATGAATGGGACATATAAATACAGAATAAATGACAGATAGCTCTATGGTGCTTTTTTGATCAGCAGTCATGAAATTAAAGTGAAACCTAGCAGCATGTCTTCCCATTTTTCCTTGAACAGATGAAGATGCATGGTTTTAGGCAGAGAGTTGGATTTAGCCAGAATAGGATATTGTGAAGGTTGTATGGAGAGGGAAAGATGGAGCAGATACTTGACAGCTTAAAACAATGATGGATCATGATGACAGAAAATGAAGACTACAGGTAGAAAGTGACAGATAGGCAGTCATTAGGGATAGTGTGGGAATATGGGTTTTAGGGAGAAGAAAGCATCACTGATCTGGAAGTATGGTAATGAAAAAGGAAAGGAGGGCACTCCCAGGCTAGTGAAATGGGAGGTGAGAGTATAAAAACATCTACTATGTGAGAGGATTGTAAACAGTCAAGGTCCTCAGAAGACAGTGAAGGTAAAGAAAAGGTCAGAGCAAAGTTTGAGTATTTGGAGGATTTAGAGAATGAATGAATATGTGTTTTCAGAAGTACATGTATATTTTAGGAGTTGTAGGTGTAGAAATTTGAGTTAAAATAGAGCATTGGAAGACCTACAGGCATGAAATTGTAGGAGATGTGGTGTGCTAGGAGTCCTGAATGTCTTGTGGTGTTGGATTTTAAAATGAATAAAAGGAAATAATTAAGTTGGTTTCAATTGTCTTAAAACTTACGTGAAAGCTTTTTTAAAAATCTTGTAGTCTAAGGATTATTGTTGCCAATCAGCTTTGAGTTTTAAAAGTGGATGTTAAGAATATTTTATCCAGAATTTTAGATATTCTTTATCAAGATAGTTTTTTTTTTTTTTTAAGAACATCTAACTTATCTCAAGTCAAGAATCCTAATAAGAGATATTCATTTCAAAAAGATTCAATACCAATTCTGGATGCTTTATTTCTGTCAGCCATTATGTTATTTGCTCTATTCGAATTTTCAAGGACCTAACCTCCCTCACACCTGGGCATTACTTGACTATTTCTGATGGAGTTTTCTCACTTATCTACCCTATAACAGAAATCTGTACTCAGTTATCAGTATCTGGAAAATGTATAGTAACAACAGCATCTCTATATTGTTACTGTTGTTTGTTTTTATTTAAAATTTTTTTCTGTTGTTTTGTTGATGCTGAGAATGAAAGAATGATCAGAGGATCTGACAGAATAACCCAAGAGACAGGGAGGTTTAATATTATCTGTTGAAATATGATTTGGTCAGGGAGCATTCTGATACTGTTTTTGTGATATGATCAATGCATATATGAGAACAGAAGCTTCAGCCTTATTGCTGTGTATAAATATGGTTGTGTGTATATATTTGGAAGATGTATGGATTAATTTAGAATTTTCTCTGGAAAGCATGTCCCTTATTAATCAGGAAAAAAAAATGGCTCACTTAGAGTTTGATCCAAGTGGTAAATTATATATATATATATATACATATATATATATTATTAAAAGAAATATATATAATATATATATAATATATATATTTTATTAAAAGAAACTCCGTATTGTCTGATTTTCTACCTCATCCTGAAAGGTAAGTAATACCTCTACTGAAGAACTTTATGAGGCTGCCACTTCAGGAATGCACAGTAAACTGCTAACAGTCATTATCCCTGGAAAGAGGGATGATCAAAGAAATGTGGGACTCCATATTGGTTTTACATTGTTTGAGAAATTTAGGTTAAGTATGCCTTTTATAATTAAAAACAAAAAGCCTAAAGTTTAAAAAATTCACACTAAATTTTCCATTTTAAAAAGTGGATTGTTCATAGCATCAATGTCTACAATAGCCAAACTGTGGAAAGAGCCTATATGTCCAACAACATATGAATGGATAAAGAAGACATGGTACACACACACACACACACACACACACACACACACACACACACACAAAATGGAATATTATACAGCCATCAAAAATGAAACCTTGCCATTTGCAGTGATGTGGCTGGAACTAGAGGGCATTATGTTAAGCAAAATAAGACAATCATAGAAAACAATTATCATATGATCTCACTGATATGAGGAATTTGAGAAACAAGACAGCGGATCATAGAGGAAGGGAGGGAAAATGAAATAAGAGGAAACCAGAGAGGGAGACAAACCATAAGAGACTCTTAAATCTCAGGAAACAAACTAAAGGTTGCTGGAGGAAAAGGGGGTGGGAAGGATGGGATGGCTAGGTGGTGGACATTGGGGAGGGTGTGTGCTATGGTGAGCACTGTGAATTGTGTTGAATCACAGACCTGTACCCCTAAAGCAAATAATACATTAATATAAATAAATAAATAAATATGGATTGTGAAATTTGAGGACAAAAAGATAAACATAAACCTGGAGAAAATCAAGCTGAATAGCTGAATCACTTATTAGAAAAAAATATATAAAAACAAAAGGCAAGTCAACAATCCTGCTGCCACAAAGGAAGCCAGGAGCTGGATGTAAATTCATTTCTGGTCTGTTAGTCCAAGAAGTAATCCTGGCTAATACCAAAGTACCCAAGGTTTTGGTCTAAGATGTTTCACAAAAAAGAAATTTATTTTTTTTTTATTTCCATTTATCTCAGAATGCAGGCCAGGGATCGATACTCATTTGAAGCTAATATGATGATTAAATGTTTTTTCTTTATATTTTCTGTTATATTTGTCTGCCTGTTATCTTGAGTTAGGGCTAGCTTGAAACAAAGATAAAAAGAGCAATGAGGCTGCTCTGGTGGCAGATAACAAACCATCCAACTTCAATTCACATACTTCCCTCAGTTTAATTTAACTCTCACACAAAATCACCATTCTCTTTATACACTTCATGGGCTCTCAGTACATGAACCACTGCACTATGGGTTAATGGGCCTCCATAGTCTTTTGAAAAAGAAGTTTGATTTGAAATAGCAGAAGTTTCACATATAAAGTAAAAGATGCTTTTAGTTTAGAAAAAGCAATGACAGGTGGTGGGCAATCTGAAATGATTCAATTCAGCCAATTTTTTAAAATCTATTTTTCATGTGGAACATCAAAATGATTTTGCTTTGACTCATCTTGGCTGCTACAGCAGTTTGTTTAAAAAGTTGTGCAGTAAATGTCATTATAATGATAGAGGCCATGTCTTAAACTTGAATGTCATCTAATATTTGCTATGTTTTGATATTAGACATATCTGGGAAATTATACACACTAACTGAAAAAACAAATATACTTTGTTCATACAGTTCCTGCATTCAAATACCGCTAATATTAAAAAAAGCTCCAGTCCAAAAACAAAAACTTGGATATTATACTGCTAACTCAATTTCTGTATGATATTGAATATTTTCCAAGTTATAGTAATCTAAAATGAAATTACATAGAAGAGAACAGCAAGCAAAACAGGTCTAATTCTCGATATTTAACGGTTTTTCTGTATGCTAAATAAAGTAATTGGAGGCACCTGGGTGGCTCAATTGGTTAAGTGTCTGCCTTCAGCTCAAGTCATGATCCCAGGGTCCTAGGATGGAATTCCACACTGGACTCTCTGCTCAGTGGGGAGTCTTCTTCTCCCTCTACCCTCCCCCCTGTTCATGATGTCTCTCTCTTTCTCTCTCTCAAATAAATTAGATAATCTTTTTAAAAAGTTAAAAATAATAATAAATTGGATTAAAAGATACACTTTTTTTAAAAAAAGATTTTATTTATTTAACAAACAGAGATCACAAGCAGGCAGAGAGGAGAAAGCAGGCTCACCGCGGAGCAGAGAGCCCAATGTGGGGCTCGATCCCAGGATCCTGGATCATGACCCGAGCCGAAGGCAGAGGCTTTAACCCACTGAGCCACCCAGGTGCCCCTAAAAGATACACTTTTATGAACACATTTTATCAATACATTTGCCTCAATAGTTGAGAGAATAATAAAATCAAGTTGCTCTGATTGTTCATCTTTTGTTTCTTACTATTTAGTAAAAATCTGATTTGTAAGAAAAGAAGAAAATAATTTCAGTAGAAAGAGGAAAAGATTGTCAATAAATAAAAAGTATATAATAAAACATGGGAATACATTTATTAAACATATAGCAAAGGGGATCAGACATAAAAATAAATACATACTGATTTTCTTCTCTAATTTACACATCTTCCAGAATCTTTTTAAAATTGATTTAGGAAAATATTAACTCTGATTAAAGTGTAAATGTGTAAAAATAAATGAATTATTTCTTTTTCCAGAATATTTTTTCCAGAATCATATGCTATTAGTTATACACATTCCTTCATATTTCATGAAATCCTTTCATGTTATTATACAAAATTACGAAATTCTCCCCATTATGCAATTCATCCATGCATACTATGAAGCATGATACTGATTCCATCAGGGAAATCAGAACCTTATCTACTTGTCTCACTCACCTCAAATTTATCATTTACTTTCCTTGGGAGCTATTGATTGAAAGTTGGAAAAAAACAAAAAACAAAATTTATCCTACTAAATTCTCCATGGCCCTTGTGGAGGATTTTTTGAGTTCTCTTTAGTGACATTCATTCCAACCTCCTAATAATATCCCCTCTTAACCCAGATTTAAAATATACCTCTAAAATCTTTTTCACCCAGCTTTCCTGGCAGTTACTGCTCTAACCTAGATATAGGTTCTTCCAATCATCTCTGTCTTCGCCTGACTTGGAAGACATATGTAAAACAGCATGAGGTCATTGCAATTATTCTGCTGCTACTATTTCTGTTGTCAAGCATTATCATGGGTACATTTCACATTTTGTGGAAGCTGTAGCAGAAGTTCCTAATGGGATTGTGAAAGAGTATATGTGCCATCCATTTTGGTGAAGTGAATTGTGAGCCTGTAATTGTATATCCATTTCCTGATTTCCTGACTTGATGCGGCAGAACTAGAAGCTCCCACGATAAACACTGCTGCTAGAAGCTCAGTCCTGATCCCGCTCCTCAGCACATCTTAAGGTACTATAAATATTACTTACCTATAATAAATTCCTTTCTGCTATCTGCAACTTTATCCGAACCGATACATCCTTCCTCCCAGTGAGGGTACACAGAACTACATATATAGGCCTAAATAAATCCCTCCACTGGTGAGTATGTTGGAAACCTACACATTATGTTACTAAGTGTGGAAATGATACTCAATTCAGTCTGGTGAGCTCAGATTTCCCTGAGTTTTCCTACATCAAGACTTGTAGAAACTCAACTTCTTGGCCATTACTGCTTTTTTTTTTTTTTTTTTTTTTTTTCCTTTTGGCTGCTAGAGAGTAATACGACTGCAGCTTTTGTTAGTTTTAGAACTTTGAAACTAATCCAGGGCACAACAGGGAGATTTGCCTTTTAAATAAATTCATGGATTATATAACTGAAAATGCAGGAAGGCACAGCTAATTCCAATAGGCAATTCCAATTTTGAAGTGTTATTAAACATCCTGTATGTTTGTGGGAAAGATTCTAGGACCCCTTGTGAGTCCCTCTGTTGATTAAGGAAGAGTTTTAATATCGTATGCTGATTTATTCAGTAAATATCAATTGAGCCCCTAAATACGTCCAGTAGGGGGCCATTGAGGTATTCTAATGAAGGAAGTACTGTGATTAAATCTGTGCTTTTAAAAAGGCCTCTTGCTCCAGTGTGGAGAATTATTTGAAGCTGACAAATACCAGAGACAGAAGACTAGGTAAGAAGGTTAAGGAAACCAATCCAGGTGTCAGTTAATTGGGGCCTGAATTAAGACAGTGGTTCTTGCCAAGAGGGGAGATAGAAAGGTTCTCGAGGCAAAAAGAAGCAGAAGCAGTAGAACTTTAAGGATGATTACATGTGTGGTAGGGGCAAAGGTTGAGGAAGGAAAGGAGGTCAAGCACTGTATCTAGGTTACTTCTTAAGCAATTATTATACTGGTAGGGTGTCATATACTGTGCTAAGAAGCACAGAGGTAAGGATAAATTCTTGGTCATTTTAGGAGCTGGAAAATTGTGGCACTGATTTTTAAGAATATTTATTGTAAACATATCAAATATATTTAAAAGTAGAGAATAGTGCCATAGTACTATCTACTTTCCTCGATATAATAGTACTATTCACTGCCATAGACTTCTCATGAAATTTCAGTAAGATTTTGCCATATTTCTTTTATTTACCTTTTTATTATTATTTTCATTATTAATATATTTTAAAGCAAATGGCAGACATATCTTTTTATGAGATAATTCAGTAAATAGAATGCATTTCTAAAACTAAGGACATTTATTTTTATATAACCACAATATCATTTTCATACCTAATAAAACTGACAATAATTATTTGAATTCATCTACTGTGCAGAGCGATATCACATATTTATGATTAATTGTACTGTTAACTTTTTTATTAAAGTAAATCAATTATACAGAATAATGCACAAATCCAAATTGTATAGTTTGGTGAATTATCATAAACTCACCTCACTACTCAGATCAAGAAACAGCAAATTATTACTGCCTTAGATCTCCATTCTTGCCTCTGTAATTAGTTTCTCCCTAAACACAATCTTGACAATAATCTTATCTTCTAAAACATAGCCCAGTCTTGCCTGATTTTATTTAACATAAATGGAATAACATGTTGTATATTCCTTCATAATCGAATTCTTTTGTCCATTGCTCTGTGTGTGATATTAATCCATAGTATTTATGTGTAGTTATAATTTATTTATTCTTTTTACTGTATACTATTCCATTGTATGAACATGTCATAACTTATTTATCCATCATACTGATGATCCATTTGATTTATTTCTAGTTTAGAGCTATTATTAATAACTCCTTATAAATATTTTTGTTGATGTCTCATTGTACATACAAACATATGCATTTCTCTTCTTTATGTACTTAAGAATTTATACATGCTTAGTAATAGAACACATATATATTCAGCTCTAGTCCATAATTAAAAATAGTTTTCCAAAATAGTTGTACTAGTTTTCATTTGTCATGAGAGTTTCAGTTGCTTCACTTCCTTTTCAACACTCGCACTTGTCTGCATTTGTTTTTTCTCATTACAATTGTTGTTTAGTGAAACCCAGTTGCCATTTAATTTGAATTTTCTCAAACCTTATCAAGAATTTGACTCTTTGCCCAGATATTTTGATGATTTGGATTTTTTAAATAAAGTTCAAATCCCATGATACTTTTTAATTGGGTTGATTGTCTTTTCCATAGTGATAATAGCTCTTTATTTTTTATGTTTCAGTCTTTTCTCAGTTACATGTGTTGCTAATATTTTCTCCCTTCTCACTTTCTTAAAGATTATGAAGATATTATTCTATATCTTTCAGAAAGTTTAGTTTTGCATACTTTTCTGATGATATTTATATCCATAAACTAACTGGAATTAATTTGGAGTTATGAGTTAGATGTCAAGATTCATATTTTCTATGTGGCTAGACAACAAAATCAACAGCATTAATTAAAAAGATCATCCTTTTACCAGCAATTTACTTTTACTAATTTCTTTATAAACATTAATACCTATGAAAGTATGACCATGCCTATTTTATCTAAAAGTTGTCTTAGTACCTAGTGATATATCTTATATAAAAATTATGGGCTTATTAAATAATTTTCTGTAAAAAACAATACACATTTCACAATAAACAAAAAAAATAATAATAACTTTTATACAGTAGTTCCCCTTCCCCCATGTCACAAATACCCCAGTCACATTTACCATAATTTTCTCCTGACACTCCAACCATAAATTTGGAGATCAGGTAACATACATATTTATATCTGAAGCATATCTAACAAGGACTCCATAGGGTCAAAAGTGAAGAGTAAAAGATTCTGACCAAGAGAAACATGGTTTCTATATATATATAGATATATAGAGAGAGATTTTATGAGTCATATGACTCATAAAATGACTCATAAAATGCAACCAAAGACTCTGAAAGAGTTTAATAAAGATAAAGGATACAGATCAACAGATGAAAGAAAAACAGGCAAGAATTGAGTTGAAGTGACTTCCAGATGCACTTTCCAGTGGTCCTTTCTTAGGACATACTTCATATCTGCATTAGTACTATCATCTTCATTTCAGGACAGTAAGAGGCAATGATTTGCAGCAGAATATCTTATGCCACATTGATCACAAAAGCAAGTCAAGATGTATAGCCAATTATACCAGGTGTACAGTGTCATAACTTCCTCTGCCTTATGGTCCTTTTAGCTGGACTTAACAATCAAATTGACATGAGGGAGATTAACAGGGGAAAATTTAATTTAATACGCATATGTACAGGGAATCCACACAGACATGAAATTTCAAAGACAATGAGGCAACATGAAGCTTATGAGCTAAGAAAAAAGGTAGAGTCTGAGAATACAAAGCTGAGGAGACCATTAGCAGGAAGGTGAAAGATGTTTTGAAAAACATAGAAGGACTTTTGTTTTGAAAACTAGAGGACTTTTCCTACATCTGATGAGTCTTAATTACTTTTAACTTGAAATAATCTTTATACCAAAGTGGGCCATTTTGGGGCAGTGTGTCCTTTGCCTCTGACAGTCATGAATATACAAGGTAACCATGGTGCCATCATTGGTAATTCTAACTATAAACAACAGATTATGAATGGTTAATTATCTCACTTGTTCTTAGAACAAGTTAGTACCAGAGTTGCAGGCATTTCTAGAGATAAGCAGAACTGTCCTAGTTCGGAAGAAAGATATATCTTACTACTACAAAACAAATGAAGACCTTCATCATCCATTTAAAAAAAAGAACATAATATTCTAGATAATACTTTAGAATCCAATTGTCACTCAAAGTCACATTTTCCTGGATTGTAATAAATATTGAATTCTATTCAGAGTTAATTAAAATTAATTTAAGACACTATCTTTGGAATTCTTTATACTAAAACTGATTTGCTGTTGACAGGAAACCAAAGTAGAAAACAACTCAGCTTTGAAAGCAATTAGCATTTTAGAAATAATTTGGTTATGAATGACAGGGTAGTTGAGATCATGTAAATTGTCCAGAACAAAAAATACTAAACACCTCATATTGTTATGGAAACTGAGCTGGATTCTGGTGGAAGAACCAAACAGCACTTGGGAGACTTTGGAGGATTGGAGGTTTATTTAACACCAGTGGACTCAGAGGAGGTTGCTCTCCAAAGATCTGAGCCCTGAGCACAAGCAGGGAGGGGAATTTATATGCTTCTACCTCCACATATTTGGTACTTTTGGTGCACACAGGAAACGGGGTAGGAAAGAACCCAGAAGGACTTTGAGACAGGGACTGGAATTACCTTGCTGGTTTGGTTGGCCATCTTACAGTACAGTTTTTCCCTATCAATATCTATCCTTCAAATATTGTAAGTAGTGATATTATAAACTATATTAGTAATTTTAACATTAATTCAAAGGTAATTACTAGGAAAAAACCTTTATATTTAGTTAAATCAATAAAAAGCATTCAAACATTTAGATTTTGGAGGATTTATTTCCACTGTAGTTTAATAAAGTTATGCCCTACAGTTTTTGATCTTGGCTGTACATAGAATCACTTGGGAACTTAAAAATAACAAGGCTGGGTTCCACTCCCAGAGATTCTAATTGAAATTGAAATGACACCAGATATCAGTATCAATTCTAGTTGATTTGAAATACCACTGAATATTAGTATTTTTAGAGTTTCCCAGTCTTTCAAATGTGAAGGCAGAATTTAACAATCTCAGGTCTACATAGTGCCAGTAACCCCTTTTTAAAAACAGTAGTGCTTAAAGTTGGCTGTGATTTACTATATTCTAGGTAACCATAAATTTCAGTATCAGGGCTCCTGCCTTTAGTCACTTTTATGTAATCTCTGGAAATTATTATAATTTTTAAATAATTATATATATTTATATAATTATATATATTATTATACATAATAATATATATAATATAATATATGATATGATATAATATAATATAATCTTATGGGGTATCTGGGTGGGTCAATTGATTAAGTATCTAACTCTTGATCTCAGCCCAGGTCTTGATCTCAAGGCTGTGAGTTCAAGCCCTTTGTGGGGCTCCATGTACACTGGGCATGGAGACTACTAAAAAAAATTTAAAAAAATAAATTAAAATAAAATACACACTTTTATTTAATCCTAACATATTAATTGTTATTTTACTAACATCACCATGAATATTTATTATTTTGTATTATCTGGTATCAATTTTCTGGCTCTTAAATTCTATCTTGGCTTAATTTTCTTGGGACTCCAGTTCTCATTCTAAACTTAACATACTTCCCTAAGCCAATCTATCAATAAACATAGTCTGTGCTGAAAATAGGAATAATTAGATCAACAGAGTTGGTGGACCTCTCACACTTAGCCTGCAAAGGATTTGGTAGTATGCAAATCACTTAAGAATAGTGTAGTCAAATTTTCCAATATAATTTGTTTACAATCCCACCACTAGAAAGCAGATTACAACATTGTGAGCAGTGTTTCCCTACCATCTGGAGATATTTTTAATAAAGTGAGATAAACAGGGTTTCCCAATTCCATTAATATTGAGTAGAGAGCAAGAACATAAGTAATGTGGAACTAACAATATTCATTGAAAAGCACAGGTCATTTGCAAGGGCATTGGGTATAAAACCTACAAATGGAGGATGAGGGAGATTTGTGGTTCATATTTAACTCCAAGTGGAATGATAATCCTCTCCTTTTCCTTTATTAGTTTCTATTTCTTTCTTATTTAAATTGCTTTCTGCTTTTTGATAATACTTACCATCTTAATCCATTAAAACTGTTATCTACCCAAATGAAGAAAACAAATGCACAAAGTGCAGAGTGGAGGTGGGAAGTAACAAAAGATTTTTTTGATTGATTGATTTTGCTTGTTGGGTATTATTAGAATTTCCTATTGTAAATTCTATTATGCTTTTAACTTACAAAATATAGAACTACAAAAAATAACAAGATTACCAATCTTTTGTTTTGCAAATATTAATTACACACTAGTTTGATTCCATAATGGTTTTCTAACATTCTAAGTGTATAGATATAACATGTATATTTTCTCATCTAACATCACACTCATATGTATTTAAGTGTATGAAATTATGTTTGTATGTAAATGAGTGCTCATGTAGGCAAACATGTATATGTTTTCTTGACTTTTTATATAATGGGAAATTTTCAAATCATATTCAAGTTGCTTTAGGAGCTATATTGACATAACTTCCATGGCAGACAGGTCTGAGTTCTAATCATGTTAGAGGCAGTGCAACATAGGTTGCAAGGAAGGAGAAACTGGACATTTATTGAATAGCTATATTTCCTACATATCAGATGTTTTCACACACAGTCTCTCATACCACCAGTCATTATGCCCTGTTGGTTCTTCCTACTAAATATATCTTGAATCACCCTTTTTCTTCATAACACTACCATCAGTTTTTCTTGGAATACTCCTGTTATTTCCCAACTGCTCTTCTTTCTAAAAAGTTTTATTTCATCATTGTGCCATCAGCAATTGTCTTTCCAAATCACAAATTTAGCCATGTTTCAGTGTGTCTCTTGAAATCATAAATCACTTGCCTTTGACATGTATGACATATAAAATTATTCCTGACCTCTACGCAAGCTTCATTCTCCACAACTTTTACTGACCTTTCTTTTCCTTTCCTCTTTCCCACCCAAAATGTATCTCCTGATCAAATAAATTACAATTTCTCCTATATGAATACCCATGTGTATGAAACTCCATTTATCCAGTTTTTTATTTTACCCTTCTCCTAAAATGCCATTTGCCCTCCACAACTTCCCCAATCATTAAAAGTTACACCCTTCTCTCTATGTTCCCATAACATCTAGTATATATCAGCCACTGCTCTACAGATATATTTGAGTTTCCATCTAACCAACATATAGTCTTCAAAAGGAGAACACAACTTCCATATTTCTCCCATTAAGCATATTTCTTTATGAGATAAATCAGATTATTGCATCAAAAGATCTTGCCATGAGATTCAACCAAGCTATCTCAGTTATATGCAATTATAATAACATATATTACAATTACAATAAACCTTACTTTTGCCATCTGTAAAATTATTGTAGTGGAATAACATCTTGAAATGTCAATCTCTATTTCCCTTTCCTGCCCTCTATTGCATGTGACCCTTCCCCTATTCAAAGAAATTCATTTAGTCAGGCAAGATTAAAATTGGTCAGTTTGTCTTTAATTAATTCTACCTCCTAACAATTCTATCCTCCTATTCTGAGAAAAGTTTGAAATTATGGTACAGACAAGAATCTTGAAAGGCAAATCTTTCATTTTATAGAAAGTGCAATTTATGAAATGGAGAAAATGTCTATGGACTAAATGTTTATGGACTAAAGCAAAAGTCATGAAAAATTCAGCCTTAAAATTTAGAATTAAAAGCCTTTCAGAATTTACTCTATTCTAGGAGACTAGATAAGAACTGCTAAATAGAAGAAAAACTGAGGGAGGTACAGCTGAGTGAAACTCTGAGAAGGGGCTATCACCCACTCCTGGGACACATTACTTTGGAAAGATAATAGAAGGTTCTAGAAGTCTGATAATCAGAAATTATTGAACAAATTCTCAGTTGCAGCTGTTCTGAAAGGAGTCTGGAGCCCCAAGATTTCCCTCCAAAGTCTTATAAAGTTCTCACCCCAATATGCAATTATAGTGAATATTCTATTTCCATGATAATTATTATGATCAAATCGAATTAGGCTTGTGGACATTATGAACTCCAAAGTATAAAACTTTAACATGATTTTCAAATCTTGAAGGTAAAAATATTATAGTTTCATTTCAAATTTTTTTCATTTTTTCATTTTTCATTTTTTTCATTTTTCATTTTTCATTTCAAAATTTTTTCCACCCATATTCCATTTCCTTAATTTGTCACCATTAAAAATAAAATACTGATTTACATACAGTACATTTGCAATGGCAAAGGCAACATAGACATTCCAAAAAACAAGAGGAGTTTCACATGTGTATTATCTCTAATCCTTAAATGGGTGGACTAAGCAATATTCATAAAAAAGTTATATATTGATAAAAGAGTTCTTCCTTTATGTATAGTCCTGGTATTTCTGCTGATCACAGACCCTCACTAATTGGTCTATATTCTATATCTTTGTCAGTTACTTACTCTTTTTTACCTTATTGATACATTCTAAAATTAACTTCTTCCTTTTTCACTATATACCCTGCTGTGCCTTCCCATGGCAATTTACTCTTCATCCTGATTCCTAAGCAGATATTTTAAAAATAAATAGGATAAAAACATTTCCTTGGCTCAAGCTAAATCTAAACATAAAGTGACATAGAAATTTGACTATTATCAGATAAATAGATATATCTAGATATCAAAGCAATGTCAAAACAAAGAAAATCAAATTTTCTAGACTGATAAAATAAAATGGATAGTTGCCATATGCCCACTTCTCTTTCCACTTTGTGTACATCAAGCTAATTCTCAATGACAGTGCAATATGTAATCATCTCTGTAAGCTACATGTAACTTAAAGATGTCTGTACACTTGCAGAAACCTTAGTTCCAGAAATAAAAATGGAAATGTGTTTTCTATGTGGATGCATATTCTATTCTAATAAGTGGCAAAGCTTGTTTCAGTTTTGAAATGATGGTGATCAAATAGAAACCTGTTATTTATAAAACTCAGAAGCCTTTCTTGCAACTCTATGCAAGAAGAGATGGAGGAGGGTAGGGTATTTTCTTCCACTATGTCACTCTTCTCCTGTAGCTTTCTTTTTTTCTGTCCCCAGTGATTTGCCCAGAGTTTGGGCACAGAGGAAAGGTGTCTTGGGGGCTGGGGGTGAGGGGATTAGTAATTTCAAAGATAACACAGTACCTATTAAATATTATATCTTGCCAGAATTAAAGAGAGTTTATGTAAAACCTCATGATACAAACTGTTACATGACTATTTTCTTAAATAATTTGAACATTACCTACTTACTAAGTGGAAGATTAAACACTTAAATCTTGGTTATCTGATGATTAAGTACAATGAAATTTTTTTTTAAGATTTATTTATTTATTTGAGAGAGAGAGAGAAAGTGTCCAAGTTGGGGGAGGGACAGAGGGAGAAGGAGAGCAATCTTCAAGCAGACTCCCCACTGAGTGTGGAGCCCAATGCAGGGCTTGATCCCAGGACCCTGAGATCATAATCTGAGCTGAAATCAAAAGTCAGCCACACAACCGACTGAGCCACCCAGGTGTCCCATGAAATTTTCAATGTGTAATTGTTTATGCATTTCTTTTCACTTTCTTGTCTTTGCTATCCTAGTGTTTTCATGATTTCTCGATATAAAATGAACAAACAAAGAATACAACTTATGCTGAAATGGTTCAATAATCTTTTTTTTTTTTTTCATTTTCTTATACTTGTATATAGAGGCGCCTGGATGTCTCAGTGGGTTAAGCATCTGCCTTCGGCTGAGGACCTCAGGCTCCCTGCTCAAAGGGGAGTCTGCCTCTCCCTTTCCCTCTGCTGCTCTCCCTGCTTGTGTTCTCTCTCTCTCTCTGTGTCAAGTAAATAAATAAAATCTTTAAAAACAAAAACAACAAAAAAAAAAACCCTTGTATTTAGGAAAATAATCAAATTTACAGAAAAGTTGCAAAAATTATAAGAACACTGCTAGTCCTACAGCCCGGATTCACCCAGTTTTAGCATTTTGTTCCATTTGCTCTCTCTACACATTTAGGTATCTTTTGCCTAAATGTTTGGGAATAAGTTGCATATATCATTATACTTTACCATAAAATTTTCAGTGAATATTTCCTAAGAACAAGGATATTCTGTTTCCTATCACCAGTATGGATATGAAGTTTGGCAACTTGAGCAGTAACATAGAATTTAATCTATTGCCAGTATTTCTATGATGTCAGTACAGCCAGTAATATCTTTTAGAGCATTTCTCCAGTTCAGGATCCAGTGTAGGATCTGATATTTCTCAAGTCATCATGTCTCTTTAGTCTCCTTGAATCTATAAAAATCTCCCAGCATTTCTGTAACTATTATGATATTCATATTTTTTGAAGAATATAGTTAATGGACTATTATTATAGTCCCTTTGTCATCAAACATTCTCTTTCAGGAGGTGATCTTTGCTCAAACTCCAAAGAATATTTTTGCATATGGGAGCCTTAGGATTTTTAGGGTCACTCAGGGTAGAATCAGAACATAAATAATAATACTAGAGATAACAGGATGTGTAGAGGGAATATTCAGAGGGTGAGAGAGACATCCTGCAGTGAAGGAAGAGTAGAAAAGGAGAGAGGGAGGCTAGAAGCGTAAGTCCTTTGATATGGGGAATTTTAGGGAACTATTGTTATAAAAGAAAACAGGAAGGAGCCTGTCACTCCAAGCAAAACCTCAACATGTAGGTGTGTATCAGTCAGGATTCAACCAGAGAAGCAAACTAGTAGAAGACATATATTAGGAGACTTATTGCAAGGAATTGGCTTATGAAACTGTGAATGTGAGCCAGGCAGGTCTAAAACCCAGAACATGCCATCAAAATGGGCAGGCTGAAATCTTGGACATGAACTTGGAAGGTAGTTTCTACAGGAAGAATTTTTTAAAATTTAAATTTAATTAATTAAGATAAACTGTATTATTGGTTTCAGAGGTAGAGGTCAGTTATTCATCAGTCTTATATAATATTCAGTGCTTATTACATCCCATGACCTCCTTAATGTCCATCACATAGTCACCCTGTCCCTCCACCCCTCCCCTTCAGCAACCTTCAGTTTGTTTCCTATGATTCAGAATCTCTTATGATTTGTCTCCCTCTCTCTGGTATCATCTTGTTTTATTTTTTCCTCTGTTGCCCTATGATCTTCTGTTTTTTTTCTTAGATTCCACATATCAGAAAGATCATAAGGTAATTGTCTTTCTTTGATTCATTTCATTTGGCATAATACCCTTTGGTTCTATCCATGTCATTGCAAATGGCAAGATTTCATTTTTTGATGGCTGAGTAATATTTCATTGTATGTGTGTGTGTGTGTGTGTGTGTGCATGTATCACTTTTTCTTTATCCACTCATTTGTAAATGGACATCTCGGCTCTTTCCATAGTTTAGCTATTGTGGACATTGCTGCTATAAACATTGGGGTGCATGTGCCCCTTTGGATCACTACATTTGTTTTTTGGGGGTAAATACCCAGTAGTGTGATTGCTGTGTCATAGGGTAACTTTATTTTCAACTCTTTGAGGAACCTCCATACTGTTTTCCAAAGTGGCTGTACCAGCTGGCATTCCTACCAACAGTGTAAGAGGGTTCTCCTTTCTCTACATCCTTGCCAACATCTGTCATTTCCTGACTTGTTAATTTTAGCCATTCTGACTGGTGTGAAGTGGTATCTCATTGTGGTTTTGACTTGTATTTCCCTCATGCCAAGTGATATTGAGTATTTTTTCATGTGTCTGTTGGCCATTTATGTCTTTTTTGGAGAAATGTCTGTTCATGTCTTCTGCCCATTTCTTTATTGGATTATTTGTGCTTTGGGTATTGAGTTTTATGGATTTTGGATACTACCACTTTATCTGATATGTATTTGCAAATATCTTCACCCATTCTGTCCATTGCCTTTTGGTTTTGTCCACTGTTTCCTTTGCTGTGCAAAAGATTTTATCTTGATGAAGTCCCAATGGTTCATTTTTGTCTTTGTTTTCCTTGTCTTTGGGGATGTGTCTAGCAAGAAGTTGCTATGGCTGAGGTCACAGAGGTTGCTGCCTATGTTCTCCTCTCAGATTTTGATGGATTCCTATCTCACATTTAGAATGGTTCAATCATCTAAAAGGCAAATGGGTTTTTTTTTTTTTTTTCAGCCTGTTCCCATTCAAGATACTTTAAAGAATGTTTGGTTCCAGCTTTCTAGCCTTATTTTTCACAAACCTTCACATGTATCCTGTGATTCATAATTAAATTCTAAATTCTCTTGACAGACCCCAAAGTCTCCCTTTCCTGTGTCTTTGCTCATGCCTTGCCTTGGACAAAGTTTTCATGGTCTAGATAACTGAAGATATTACAGAACCTCACCTGATTTTCAAGGCTCACTGCACAAGCCTTCTCTTTCCTACTATCATTTTCCTGTTTTAGGCCTTTGTCAACTTTTGCTTGGACCTAGTTACTGATTCTGATTCCATCTTGGTATTATACAGAATTATCACTTCTGCTGTTGCCTAGGTATTTTATCAGTATAGCAAATTTTACCTTGTAACTCACTTGATTAAAATGTTCCACTAACTACAGAAAAATTGCAGGCTTCTTAGCATGAAATGAAGCACTTCATAATTCAGGCCAACGCATGTATATAATCTCATGTCCCAAAATTCCCTAAAAATCTCCTGTTGCATTAATCCTGAATTACTTATAATTTTACTTTACATATCTTGATATTCCTTATCTCTTTTCTGTGTAGTGCCTGCTTTCTCCATTTCTGCAACTGGAGAATGTTCTTTTAAATTTTCAAAATACAAACCTCTGGCAGGCAGAATTTTAAGATGTTCTCCAAGATTTCTGTCCCCAATCTACAAATCTTGTATAATCCATTGGATTAGGAATATAATGAATTTCATTTCCATAATTAGGTTTTGTGATATGGCACAGTTGGCTTTAAGAACAGGGAAGTTATCCAGCATCTGATCTGGTGAAGTCTTAAAAGACACTAGGCTCTTCTTGGTGTAGGGGGGAAAGGGAAGATAGATTAAAAGCATGAGAAAGATTCAATGTGAGGGAGATTCTCCTTTGATTTTGAAGTTGGAGGACCCATATGGCGAGGAATATGAGTGATGTCTGAAAGCTGAGAGGCACATGGATGACAGCTGGCAATGGACTAGGTCCTCAGTCCTACAATTGCAAGGAATTAAATTTTGCCAAACTGTTATGCCCAAGTTTTCGCATCTGAGAGACCACCAAGGAGCCAAGCACCAATGTAATCACACGAGGGTTTATTTGACAAGCTTAAGCTTGGGCCCAAGTATACCCGACACAGCGGACTAGGGACTTGGACCCCAAACCAGATTACAGTCAGAGTTTTTAAAGGCAAGTAAGGGTGGACTCAGCAGTGGGTGAGGACGAAGGGGATTATGGATGATGTAAGTCTCTAAGGAATCAAGGTCTTCAGGACCTTGAGGGGCTAGCTATTGTTGGGAGAAAGGTTATTTATTACCAATAATAAAAATCTTCTCATGAGACCCTTTGGATGTATATCAGTGGGCCATATGCTTGGGAATGATTCTCAACACTATCTTGGAGGTTTAGAGATAAAGTTTCCTGAAGGAATTGTTAAAGTAGACTTACAGGATCCTGGTCGAACCTGTTGGGATAGGGGGTTGGTCAGGCTAGGATTGTCCTTAGGAAAATCTTAAGGTGAGGGCAGTTAAGTCCCCAGGGGAAAGCCACTCTGTCTGTTTCAAGGGCTTGTCAGTAGGTGAGGAATTTTAATGATTTTCTTCTGCCTCTGTTTCCCACATCAGCTAAACTTCAGGTGGGATGGCCTTAATTTTCTCGGCCTCCACATTTCCCCCTGAACAATTTTGACCCTTAAATCTTTAAGGTTGTTGAAGGTGGAAGGTCTCATCTTCTGTAACTTCTTCCTGCTGAATAGGGGCGCAGAGTTGTCCTTACCTACTCAGGTCAACACTGGTCAGTTGGGGAATGTGTAGGGGAGTTATGAAAGACAGAGGCAGCTGAGTCCAGGGGTTTAAATCAATCATTAAAGGAGAAAGGGACTGTTTAAAGTGCTAACCTGAGTAGGTCAGAACCCAAGAAATATTTTGTGATAATCTGGAACATCAAGATGGCTGCACTTATGTCAGGGCTAGACTTGAGTTGGGTATAGCCTTGTTTTTCTTGACCTCCACAAAACCATGTGAGCTTAGAAAGAGAGTCTCATACTCCAGATAAGAATGTAGCTTGGTTTCAGGGGCGCCTGGGTGGCTCAGTGGGTTAAAGCCTCTGCCTTCAGCTCAGGTCATGATCTTGGGGTCCTGGGATTGAGCCCCACATCGGGCTCTCTGCTCAGCAGGGAGCCTGCTTCCTCCTCTCTCTCTGCCTGCCTCTCTGCCTACTTGTGATCTGTCTGTCAAATAAATAAATAAAATCTTAAAAAAAAAAAAAAGAATGTAACCTGGCTTTTATATTTGATACCTTTTATATATATAATACTTTTATATTAGCATTGTGAAACCCTGAGCAGAGAACCGCTTTAGTTGTGACTGAAGTTCTGATCTGGAGATACTGTGAGATAATAAATGAGTGTTGTTGATGTTGTTGTTGTTTTAAGCCACTAAGTAATTTTTATACAGCAGTAGAAAACTAATAAAACTTCAATATTATTTCTCAAGAGACCTTCTTTCCATCTTAAGACTGTGTTAAATGCCCATCCTAGGCTTTCCTTTCAATTAGTATCATAGTTAGGTATAGCCCCTTGTTTCTCACATACTAAAAACAAAAACAAAACCAACAAAAAACAAAACAAACAAACAAAACTAACAAACAAAAAACCAGACTGGATTCCAACTAAGATTTTCTGTATGGCACGTATAACATTTGTAATTAGCTTGAACTGAATAATACAATGAAGAAACAAAACATTACAGATGTTCTGTATGCATACAGACATAAAAGCATACAGAAAAAATAATATTTTTGACAAAAAGTTTGATACTGATAGCAACAAATCTATTAGCACCCAAATATTGGTTTCTAATACCTTCCTCCAACAACAGCAAAAAAAAAAAAAAAAAAAAAAAAAAAAATCATGGCTCCTTGGAGAGATGCCTGTTTCTAGGACTAAGACAGGCAATATACAAGAAGATCATGAAGCATCCTATATTGCCAAAATTAAAGCACTAAAAAATAAGTAAAGAAACAAACAAAAAACAAGAAAGACAAAAAAACAGAAAAATAAAAGAAAAAAAACTGATGTAGGAAAGATGTTAGGGATCAAAGCCAATGGCCAAGAAAGAATTCTTGAGTTGTCTTAGGTGCAAAAAGGTGGTTTTATTGAAGTATGGGGACAGGACCCTTGGGCAGAAAGAGCTGCCCTGTGGTTGTGAGGAGTGGTCCACGATAACTTTCAAATTGGGAGGGGGTTAGGGATAGTTTAAGTCTCTAAGAAATTTTGGAAGTAAGGTTTGCAGGACCTTGAGGGGGCTAGCTATTGTTGGGAAAATGTCATTTATTACTGTCTAATAAAACCTTAGTCATGAGACACTTAAGATGCATATTAGTGGGTCATATGCTTGGGGGATGATTGTCAATGCATATCTTGGAGGGCAGAGATAAAGAAAGTTTCAAAAGGAATCCTGGGGTCAGGCTAAGATTGCCTTTTGCCTTCAGCAAAGTAGTAACATCCAGGCAGCTGAGTTCGTAGAGGAATGTCACTCTGCCTGTTTCAAGGACTTATCAGTGGACTATAGGTAGTCAGGAAATTTGATTTTTCTTTTCCCTTGTTTCCCACATTTTGTCCCATACAGAAGAATTCCAAGTAATTCATGTAGATACTCCACAATCAAAGAGGAGACATAACTCTACTCCTTAAGTGGTATGACTTTTTTCCAAAAAAAAATCTTCCCCCAAAACCACAAAAAAAGTAACTTCATGGTGGAGAAACTGCACAGACATTATCTAAGGCAGCTGAGCAAGATCAACATGAACAGCGATAGGTTATGTTGATAGTATGTGTCTTGGTATAATGTGATGAAAATGACACTTTACCTTGGTGGTCTTCCTCCCCAAAATACATAACCACAGTCTTAATGAGGAAAACGACAATTCCAAATTGAAGGACATTCTACAAAATACCTGACCAGTCCTCCTTAAAACTGCCAAGGTCATTAAAATCAAGAAAAGTGAGAAACTGTCACATCTAAGAGGAGCTTAAAGATCTTTATATATAATGTGATATCCTGGATGGGATCCTGGGACAGAATATGAACATTACGTAAACTAAGGAAATCTGAATAAAGTATTGACTTTAGTTAATAAAAATGTATCAATATGGTTCAGTAATTCTGAAACACTTGTGTTAGAAGTTCATAATAGGGGAATTTGGATGTAGGATATATGGTAATTCATATACTATCTTTGCAATTTTTCTATTAATCCCAAATCATTCTAAAATTGTAAAAATTATCTTAAAAATTATAATATTTTTCATGGGACAGTGAAGAGTAAGATTAGAGGAGGGAGGAAGTAACTGTCTTTAATTATACAGGAAGATATTGTACATAACTAGAATAAATTTTTCAGCTGATTAGACTGCCTGTGGATTCTTAAATGCTAACAAGCTGTGGTTACAGATGACAATGTGGGTGCAATTTTGTGCCAGAAATTTGGAAGACGCTTTTGCCAATATTTCATTGATATACACTTAAATTTAGTTCAGAGATATTTGGATCAGATATCTTTTAATTTTGCTGTTTTACAAAGAGCCACAGAACCAGGCTATCTGCTTTCTATTGATGGAAAACTAACTGAGATGCTAATAACAACCTAACAGGTTTAGCACTTGTAATCCTAAAGAACTTGAGACAATTCAAATGTGAGAAATATGCAATTTAAAATGAGCAATTCCTTTTGTTTTGTTAAAAAGAAAATCACAGACCCAAAATGGCATTGCTTAGGCTAAATCCTCAAACAGGGATCTAGTTTCAACCCCTTGCAGGAATGTAGTCTTAATGTCAGTCAGGAATTTTTTGATCAGCACCAGAGATGGTAATCTGCCCTTTGGGACTTCTCCAACCTCCCCCACCCTCTCCCAAAATGAGTTAATCTGCATAATAAGATCCCTTGCCCTTCCCCTTGGGGGGAAAGTTGTCTTGCCCGATCAGTCCTTTCATTTGCTAGTAACTTTCATCCACCACCCTCCTTCTTTTTTTTTTTTTTTCTTCCAAGATTTTATTTATTGTCCAGGAGAGGTAAAGAGAGAGCAGAAGCAAGGAGAGCTGGAGTCAGAGGGAGAAGTAGGTTCCCTTCTGAGCAAGGGGCCTGACACAGGACTCAATCCCTAGACTCTGGGATCAACTGACTGAGCCACCCAGACATCACCCAGACCCTCCCTCCTCTATAAACCTTCCATCGTGTAAAACTCCTGGAAGCTCCCCTCTGCTTGCTAGATGGGGTGCTGCCCAATTCATGGATCATTTAAGGAAGCCAATTAGGTCTCCAAATTTAGTCAACTGAATTTTGTTTTTTAACAGATTATATTTGGATCTATACGCATAGCCAGTTTTATTAAAATTTCTTTAAAATCTGCTTCTTGAGAAAAAATAACACTTGTTTGTATGGTTTTATTAAATTTTGTATATATGTGATAAAGATAAATGCTGGAAACACAGTGATCCATTTGACACTGAGAAAACAAATAATAGTTATTAATAATTATTTGTGAAAGAAGCATTCAAAAGCTGAAACACTGCTTCTTTTGGCTTGTAATGCCCTTTTTTTTTTTTTTTTTTTTTTGGCTTGTAATGCTTTTAAGACACAATACAATTTGTTCCAACCTCCACCTCTCAGTATATCTAATTTCTATCTGTCCCCTTGTCATCATTCTCAGAGGATCAGTCAGTTCTATCTACTACCTGTCTACTGTACATAAACTCTAATACTCTGACTATGATGATGAACTAAATTGATATTCAGCTGTGACAGAGGTCATGTATAATGTACTTCAAAATATCCTGCATATTAAATTGTGAAATAAAGAGAAGAACTTTGTTTCTATCCCTGAGAGCAAGGATAAAATAATATATAGCAACACTGAAACTGGTAGTGAACATATACTGTCAATAATAGTAAACATACATTTACAGTTTTATACAAAGGAGCAGAATATACACCACAAAAACATTTTCTTTTTCAATTCCCCAAGATCATATGCTATTCTGTAATTTTGTAATTTTTGCCATCCACCCTCCCTTTCTCATCTGACATATGAAGGTTATTCTAGATGCCTCTCTCATCCCACCTTCCAGGTTCTGTTTCTTACTAAATCCTATTGATTATATTTCTAAAGGTCAGAAATTAGGAAAAATTGAGGTGGCATTGCATGGCATTTTTTTAAAAGATTTTATTTATTTATTTGACAAAGAGAGGTCACAAGTAGGCAAAGAGGCAGGCAGAGAGGGAAGCAGGCTCCCCGCCGAGCGGAAAGCCCTATGCGAGGCTCCATCCCAGGACCCTGAGATCATGACCCGAGCCAAAGGCAGAGGCCCAACCCGCTGAGCCACCCAAGCACCCTTTGAGTGGCATTTTAATGGAATTACACAGGGATATCTTAATCTTGTTTTAGTAGAACTACCATCCTGCCCCCTTATGTTTCTGGAAGGAGATAAACAAGACATAATGGGAAATGGAATAAAAAGTACTTTTATTGTTAGGCTGGCTTGTACCACAAATGTCATGAAGAAATTCTGATGTACTGAGCTAAAATATGTAAATTAGCACAAAAACTTTAATTTGGGCAATATAATTCTTAATGTGATTCTTTGTTCAGGGACATAATCTTACAGCTAATTCATTTTCTTTGCACAGAAGAAATTCGTTTTCCCTCAAGAGTTGTCAATTCCTAATCAGCTGGAACAACTGGGGAATCTAGCTGATACCCACACACCCACAAAGATATAATGGGGTTCTAGGCATTTATACCCAGAAAAGTTTGAGCAGGAATTGATATTTAGGTGGGAGGCACCCCACTATTCCAGAAGCTGGTGGGCAAGAAAATAGAAAGATGTCAGATATGTAGTGAACATATACTGTCAATAATAGTAAACGTACATTTACAGTTTTATACAGAAGAGCAGAAGATATACCATAAAAAACACTTTTTTGTGGGGAAATTATTTGCCATACATTTACTGAAAAATGACAAGTATCCAAAATATGTAATGAAGACTCATACGTCAAGGGACAAAAACAACCACAAAAAAAAGGAATACAAGTGAACAAAAATAATTAGCAAACATGAATAAGCATTTCATAGGAGATGAAACGGGCATATTCTATTAACATAAATAAACAGACTCAACTTCCTTAACAGTCACTGAAATTCAAACTAGAACCATCATGAAAAATTATTTTATATTAATTAGATATAAAATTTTAAAAGTTTGATATATTTGGCATATATTTGCATACATGTGAGGTTTGATTTAATCTTCTTAAACACAGACACACATACAGAAGGATGTTAAAACCTTCACGAAAGAAGACTAATGAATCAAGCATTATAAAAAAAAAATTAGAAGATGTAGTCTTGGCAGAATGAGTCACTCCAGGTCTAAGTGCACTTCACCTAGTGCAAGTGGATGGGTGTAAAAGTGGTTATGTAGTGAATTTAAGGTAAGTTTTGCTAGAAGATGTAGATATTTCCTAGAGAATTTTAAGCAAGGATATCAACTTAAGTAAAGGAAGATAGGACTGGGGAGAGAGTTAAAATTTTGGATAACTGACAGTTATTTTCTCCCACAGTGGCCATTTCTCAAACATCCATTTGAGTATATAAAATAAAACATGAAATTAAATCCAGCCCATTCCTTTCATTATGGGATATGAATTTTTATCATAAATAAGTATATAGGCGTGAATTGCATGATATATATATTACCTTATAGAGTAATATGAACAAGAAATATATAGCTTTTACCTACCAATCCCTACCAATCACTACTACCATTAATTTAAGGGTATCTGGGATTTGTTTTATTCAGGTATTTTAAGACATGCAGAGTAGAAAAAAATTGTCGTGAAGAAAAAAGGGTTTTTTTGTTTGTTTGTTTGTATGTTTTAATATGCTCAGGTCCCTGGAAACAAGAGGCATAATATACCAAAGAGGGCCCACTGGGGAAACACTGAGCAGAATGGGTGGACAGAGAGAGAGAAACTAGGCTGGAGCCTTTCTTGTGGTTATGGCAGGAAAGAGAGAAAAGCACAAGTTTCTTAGTGGTGCATACAGAAATGCAGATAGGTTTAAAGGGTACTGGTTATTGCATAGTATCAATTGTGTGCCTCTCTGAAAGGGGCAGTGACACAGCTATACTTAATGTGGTAAACAAGGCTTATGGTTGGAGTAGGGTCCGTGGTAAGATGCCAAATCATCAAATGTGGAAGCTAGAAACATGGTTACTATAATTATCTCCAAAGAGAATCCAATTTCCCCCATCAAGAGTTAAAAATCTATTCCTATTATCCTTCAAAAAAAGAAAAGAAAGAAAGAAAGAAAGAAGGAAAGGAGGGAAGGAAGGAAGGAAGGAAGGAAGGAAGGAAGGAAAAGAGAACACAAGAAAGAAAAATAAAAGGAAGAAGGGAAAGAAAAGAGTAATACCCTATTTCTCTTTGTTTATTTTTCTACTACTCACATTTATTCTCTAATCCTCTAACTTGACTCTTTTTACTTTAGGTATACTGACATTTATTTTTGGGTTTTTTTCAGTGAAAGTTTTTCCTGGGTCAGGAGTTCAAAACTGGGTTTCTGCAAAATTGATTGTGGTTCTATTCACTTTGCAAAATGAACTCTTCATCTCTTCTTCCTGAATAATACTGAGTTTAGAAACAAATTCAATATATGCTATTAAAAAATAAAGTCATTAATAGACCAGTGTTTCTGCACAATATTTAATGTGCATGCTACATAAAAGAGAATTTAACAAGAAGCCCTATTTGGAGGTTATTGATTTTTAAGGAAAAAAGTTTCATCAGAAATTGTTGGTATGATTAAGTGTAAACATTAGCACTATGTTAGCAGAAAGAATAATAATCTGAATAGAAAGTCCCATCATAAAGGTACATTAAATGACAGAGCAAATATAATAATGAACTCCATATAATAGCTTTGTATATTTTAGTTTCATGTTCAGGACTGTTTATTCCTAAAAAAGAAATGTACAACATTTCTATTTTACAAACTAGAATTATCAGAAATGTCCAATATCTTCTACTTCTTGACTGGATGACTTTCCCCATGACTGATATGTTGACCTCCCAGACTCACACTAAGCTTAAACACTTTCTTCCTGTGAACTGCCTTCCAGAGCCTCTTAACTTGCTCTTGGTTTGATCTCTATTTTACATTCTCTGACTCATATTCTTGACTTTTCCCAACACTCTGAACTTCTTATCTCATTGCTCACTCCTCATTCATATATATATTATACTTTTAGCAAGGACAATCTTGATCTGCTTGTGTGGAGATATTCTTTGAATGCCTCTTCAACAAATTTTTAGTAAATGTCATATTGATCTTTTTTCACCTCACCATTTTTCTTCAAATTTCTTTTCTTTCTCATCCTTGATGCTTTTCATGCAATATGCTTTAATGTATCTGCTATTTCTAACCAGTGCCTCCTAAGGAGGTTCATAGAGATAGTAACATATAATAAGGACTAAGGACAAAAAGATAAACTGCTGTATGAGATTGTTTTGGGTCTTGGATATATTATCAAGAGGGCTATTTCATTCCCAGTAGGCTTTGGGAGGCATAAAAGGACCTTCTGTATTTCACTGGTACTAATAAATACATAGTAGAAAATATGTGAATAGTGGACAAATGCAAAACACATTCCTAAAGGTCATCAAAATCATTACCATTATACAACCACTGTTTGGTAGCTTGGAGATCTCCCCTAGGATTCTCTAATAATCAGTATCATACATTTTATTATATAAGTCTATTGATAATAACACTGTGCAATATTAGCACAACTAATAGTTGGAACACAAGACACTCTTGTATTTAATGAAAATGTAAAAATATGTCAGGCACAAAACTCAGGGTATATAAGAATGTAGAAGGATTGGAGCCTACTGGTAGGAGGGTAAGTTTAGGTAGCATGCTGGGATAAAAGTGAGATGACCTGAGGAATTCCAGACAGAAACTACAATGGTGGCACCCAGAGATATCAACATCTCATGATTCAAATTGGGTCACAATTTTCCAAAGAGTTTCAGACTAACTGAGCATGGCCACATAATGCTTTTCCAGGCTATGACATCATAGAATAAATTATCTTATATTGTTACTTATAGAATATTTATGTTATTTTCTAATATAGAATCTCTCCACTAGATTATAATAACTAAAAGTATGCTTCATATTTTAACATTTTATTGCAAATCATATGCTAATAAATATTGCACATATGATAAGCATTTACAAGAAGATTGATTTATACATTGCCAGCATCCTCTTAATTTTTACAGTGATTACAAAAGTTGAAAAACAAAAGTAAAAATGAATGAGAAAAGAGCATGTAAAGGTAAATAAGTGAAGTGGCCCTGCAATCACTCAATTAAAAACAACTCTAACAGTGAAATAAAATTAGAAGACCATTTTAAAAACACTGAGAAGTATCCAAAAGTAGAAAGAAAGAGCAAAGTTTGATCTCAAACAACTTAAAATAACAGGGATAAGAACTGAATCTTCTT
This sequence comes from Martes martes, assembly GCF_963455335.1. Taxonomy (NCBI): domain Eukaryota; kingdom Metazoa; phylum Chordata; class Mammalia; order Carnivora; family Mustelidae; genus Martes; species Martes martes. The sequence continues at coordinate 36,019,581 of NC_137893.1, forward strand.
TTCTCCAGGACACTGATCAGCCTCCAGAGCTACAACAGACTGGAAATTACAGGCATCAGTGTTGAAGGTGTTGGAAATAAAAGTTGAGGGCAACTGGTTACATAAAGGGAAAATGTGGTTGTGCAACAGTCACAGAATGAATGAGACCCAATACACTACAAGTGAAGAAAATTACAAGTCCATATCCCTGATGAACATAGATAAAAATATCAGCAAATATTTACTAACCAATTTCATTTAAAAGTATCATACACCATGATCAAGTGGGATTTCTTGCTGATATCCAAGGATGGTTCAACATAGGCAAACACTGAGATACACTGCATTAACAGAATAAAGGATAAAAATCATACGATCATCATAAGAGATGCAGAAAAAGCATTTGTCAAAATTCAATATCCTTTCATGACAAAAACTCTCAACAAACTAAATATAGAAAAAACATAACACAAAGGCCATTTTTTAATGAATAGGATAAAAGTAAGAGACTTAGAAAAGGATACTATACAGAGAACAATCATAAGAAAGCTTGAAGTATTCTGGGAAAATAAGCTTAAAATCAAGAATTACTGTAAGAGTAACCACAGTGGTAATGAATCAGTACAGTATGGCAGTATAACATGAAGAATGTTAAGACTAGTGAGAAAGCTATATAGATTCTGCTATGGAAATTCAGATATTTACAATTAAGCTGAGATTAAAATAGTGATATATTTTAACTTTATAGTACCTCAAATAGTGATATAACAAAATTGTGTGTGTGTGTGTGTGTAATTACATATGTAATTGTTCTATGCTTTTTACCCAAATACCATTTCACAAATTATATGTTAATACAGTTTGCCAAAGCAAATATAAAAAAGATAAAGAGCATGGCTTTTTGAAGTTGTGTCAATCCTAGTTTTAACTTTGTAGATGAGGAATCTTGAGGACATTTCTTAATCCCTTTGCATCTCACTATCATTAAAGATAAACTATGAAAAATGACACCCTCCTTACATGGAAGAGGTATGAAAAATAAGTAAAACACCTGGCATGGGGCCTCACACATATCATCACTTAATGAATGTCAGGTTTCTTTTCTCTCCATGTCCCTATCCCCAAATTAAAAATGCTAACATACCTAATCTTTACAATGATTGCTATGTTTCTTGTATTTTTCACATATATTAAAATATATCTACCATTTGCTGTAAAAATTATTTGCTTTCTGGCCCAACCCTGGTTTTTATAAATGCAAAAAACTTCAATTGGCAATTTTATAAGAACAGCAAAGTTCCAGTAAAATCAAGTCATTTCAAGAGTATAATAGTTGCTAAGATCTATTTTTTAACGGGATTTAGGCTGTGATATTACAATTAACTTGGGGAAGGAAATATTAATTAATCAGCAAAATAATTTCAGGTCTAAGTCCTTCTCAGATTTAGCGACAATCAAATAAAGTAACAGGCAAAATCTCTTAGAAATGCTATGAAAAAGCAGAGCATAATTATTCTAATTGGAAAATTGTGGCTGTTCAGAGAAAAAAAAATCACGATAATTATTTTATCTTAGCACTTAGAAAGTAGATATTATCTAAATTGTTTATGACAGTAAAATAAGTGTAAGGAGAAAAACTTAATTTTTGGTGTTTGCCCACTGACAGCTTTCAAGCCCTACACTTTACCCTTCGCCTTTCCCCTTACACCTGAACTAGCCTGCAGGAAAGCAGCCCCACATCCTAGCCAAAATAAAAATCAAAGTAACCAACTTCCATCTCTCTTATTTCACTCCAGACTGAAGTCTGACTCCTTCTCTTTGGAGGATCTTTTTGCTGTTTATTATGCAAGTAATGACTTTTTTTTTTCATATTCATTGGTGCCTATGTGTTATTTGTCTGACATCTGTATGAACTCTTAATCTAGGGGTCGTTCAGAGGGCCCAAATACAACAATAAGACAATACACCAGCTGGAAAACTGATTTGTAATTTCTTCATCTTCTTTGGCCATTTATTTTTCTCCTTTCCCCAAAAGTATAAGCATGGCTTCCCTATTTCTTTTGGTCCCTTCAAAAAAAAAAAAAAAATCTGAAATCATTATATATATAATGCCAATAGGGAGCAGCACACATAATTCCTAAAAGTAAATAAATGAAGTATGATTATTTTACAAATGCTATGTGATCTAGTACTTCACAGACTAGTCTCCTCATTTGTATACTCAGAGAAGAGACTAGTTCCAATGGATACAAAATCCCAAAAAATGTGAAACACTTTGTCTCCGTTGTTTCTATCATATTGAAAGGCAAATCTGTGGACATGTTTGTGTACTGAACTAAAACTGTCCCCGAGATTTAACAGGAGACATATGGGAGCCAGATTGTACCTGTCAAAAGTCAGTGTTGAGAAAGCACTGGTGTGGGAGAATGTATTAATGTTCTTAATTGTTAATGTTTGTTTTGTGACCTTCCCATCCGCAGATATGTGTGCCTCTACTTGCTGATACATTCATCCATCTCTCTAATGGCTCTGCCTCGGTAGCTGCTGTTAGCACCAGTTATTCATCACTGCAAGTGGAATATGTTCTACTCCTGACATGGCCTTCAGTTCCGCTGAATGTGGGATGGAACGCTTCTACATCCAGGCCGGTGTCTCATTTTTTATCTTCCATGTGGTTTAATACTACTGCAAATTTGAAATTAAGAAACAGAGACTTCTTCCCCCTTTGGAATTTAAGAGAAAAGATATTTTCTGAGCTAAAATATAAAGTGAGATAGAAGACAAACTTACCTTAAGTGACAGGTTATTATATACTGGAATCTATTATTATATAATTTAAATCAATGCCTGCTATACTTAAGTGGTATTAGAAATCAAATAAACATACATAAATAGGGCATTTGTATTTTTTTTTTAAATATTTATTTACTTGACAGAGAGAGAGCAGGAACACAAGCAGAGGAGTGGGAGAGGGCGAGGGGGGCTTCCCGCTGAGCAGGGAGCCCGATGTGGGGCTTGATCCCAGGACCCTGGGATCATGACCTGAGCCGAAGGCAGACGCTTAACGACTGAGCCACCCAGGTGCCCCAGGGCATTTGTATTCTTAAAAAAAAAAAAATTGTCATATGGCAATCCTCTTATACCCTTCACCTGATTCCAGCCCATACATTTTTACTTTCTTAAAATGAGCTATTTTTGCAATATTCCCTTTTCCCTACTATGTATATTTTTATTCCATTTCTCAGGCTTAGGGCTTTATTGTATAAACCCTTCCATTCAATTTCTTAATGATTTCTCTATGGCATCTGTTTTAATAAGCCTAAGCTGACTAATCAAAGGTGCTCAAAAATGTGCATATTCATCTCAGTAAAACATACATACAAAAATTGATTTTAAGAAAAATTCCTTTTTAGAATATATTTTTTAAAAAGACTGTGTAAAGCCATACAAAAAGGATACATTTTTGAAAAAAAAATGACTGCAGTGTTGTGGAGATTTTTTTTTATGACAATTATCTCTGCACAAATGTGAAAAGTACAACTGTGCAAGTTCTTTTTTCTTTTAGATTCAAATTATATTGGTGTATTCTAATGGCCTAATATCCATAGTTTGCACAAATGATTGAATGAGTAGATGTTTTTGTTGCATTCCTGAAACTTAATTTTTCATTGGTATATATTCTGCCACAGTCACTTCTGATCTGGACTTGAACCATACTGAGAATTCTGTCCCACTGAATAATGAGGATTTGGGTAGGAATTTAAATAAGTGGGCCAGAAACACAGTTTAATATAGTGCATCCCATGCTTAAGAGAATCTAGTGTGTCAGTGAAACGTGGAGGCAGAATGTTCTAGGCATAAGCAACATGAGAGTTCAGGTAGATGGCATTGCATTTATTCCATGTCACTAATTTGTTTTGAACAGAACCTTGTTCCATTGGATTCATGTAGAGATAATTCATAACATTGATTTGTCTCCTACAAGATGGATGGCAAAGTGAACAGGGCTTCAGCAAATTTATAACCCAGCTTTGGGAACAGGACATACATGAAGGAAAGAAAAAGCATCCACTTCTAGGAGAATGGCAAAGGTTAAGGAACAGCTGAAGGCTGAAAGAGCATGACTAGTGTTCATCTTATACCAAGTGGAAATCTGATCAAATCTAGGTCTTCTCAAATGGTGGTCTTGCCTGCCCTGGTACCAAAGAAGTGAGCTTATGGATTGAAGAATCTGTCTCACCAGCAGGTCCAAGAGCCTGTATTTCAAAGCCATCTGTGTGTTTTTAAAAAGTAATTAAAGCCATAAGTAATTCAAACAGAAGGAATATATCCCAAAGGAGATGGAGGATGTTGGGCAGATACAAATATGGTGCTTTAGTAAATTTCAGCTCTTTTATTATCATATCATCATTCAAAAGATTTGGTGCTTTTAAAACAGAAACTTTTTTTTAAGCATAAATTTTACTAGCAAATAAAAGATGTTGATCTATTCCTACTACTGGCATGTACACAACTATGCTATTAGAAGCCACTTTGTCATTTTCCTGTTTGACACCATACCTATCTTTGTCTCTCTCTTACTCTTTTTATTTACTCTTTTAGTCCCCACAGCAATAGTGCAAGGTAGGAATTATCAACCCACCTTGAACAAGAGAGAAAATATAAAGATGTCATTTACACAAGGTTATCGGATTAATAAGTGGGTGAACAGGGATTCAAACTACAGACTATCTTTCTCCAAAGTCTATTTTCCCACTACATCTCTTTTGATGTGATTTTATAAAATACAGACATAGGATGAATACAACTTCATTAAGCTTTTTCTTTTGACATTTAAAAATCATAATGACCTCATCTGCTAGACATAATTTGTATCTTAAGACAATTTGATATTTTGTCCTATTTTAGTTAAGAACCGGGTTGCACAATATTGAAGATTGTACTCCAGATTCCACAGATTCCTGTCAATTAACACTTTCCAGGAACTTCCTGATAGTTTGACAGGACTATTGCTTGTGCAATGTACTGCAAAACCATTGACTCAAGCATTTTAAAATACAGAATATAACCTATTAAGTGTTTGCTATTTTGATGGGATAGTGAAACGAATCTGTTTAATAGGTCAGGATGTTTCTCATTCGTGCTGGTTTATAAACTTTGCTTGTATACCTGTTTTAACCATCCATGCATGTTTAATAGCTCTTTCTATAAAGTCTATCTGAAGGTTAATCTAACATCTGTATTAGGTCAACAGATTCTGTAACAGAAATCTATGCAGATGGGCTATTAAATGATATCAAAGTTACTCATGCAAGTGATAGTGGTCATTTATTTTACCTTAATTCTCTTAGATTATGGGAAAGATCTTGAAAGAGTACACAAAAATGTTACAAGAGAAGGTTGAAATCTAGGAGCTACTATATCAGTTCACCTCTTTTTTTCCCAAGTGAAAAAGGGATTTAGCTAATTGCAAGTATATAAAATATTGAAAATGAAGCTTTTCTTTTGATATAATAATTTTTGAAAGAGCAGAACTGATCTCCTGCCCCATTTATCTTTAATTCAAGCTATAAGTTTATAAAGAATGTATGTGTGTCTGTATGTGTGTGTGTGAATAATCACTGAATAATTTAGCACAATAACAAAAAAAGTCACAGGTCTTGACTTCAAGGGCCTAGCAATCTGGTAAATTATGAAATGGATGTTTAGTACAAGAGAATTTGGTTTTTACAGAGGTACACTTATTAATGTATTCAAGAAACATTTATTGAAGGTCTAGTATATGTGGGCATTACACTATAAAAATAGACTTAAATAAGTAAAATAAAACATTCACAGATGGTAAGGAAAAATGAAAACAAACACCAATAAGTATTCTAATAGTGCTATGCATCTGGTTTTATATTATAAGGATTTGGAAATAAATCTGGTGGGACTGGAGGGGGAATGAAAGTTTGAAAAAGAAGTCTTCTCATTACCTATATGATAAATTCTAAGCTAACCGACATGCCATCTAAAGCCCTCCGTGAAAGGAACTATGCTCACCTTTCTAGTCTGTAAATGTCAATCCCCTGCCACATCCTTCATGTACAGACAGAAACAAAACAAAACAAAAACAACAGAAAAAGCCTGCTTGAGGTTCAACAACTCACCCCCCTTCATACACCACCCTGCACATGTAATGTTATCCATCAGTTGCTTGCATTTGCTCACACAATCTCCTTTTCCTGGATTGAAACTACCTTTCCCATATTATCTCAGGATTGAGATTTGATTTGGGGTGACTTTATTTTGGAAGATTTCCTTGACTTATTCAAAGTCTTGTTAGCAGTCATTTGGCTTTCATATATCCGAAGCACATCCATAATTCTTTTCATGCACTTTGTATTAAGATTGTTTTCCTATATGGAAAGAAGCCTACGTGGTAAGCTTCTTGAACACAGAGATTATATCTCATTATCTTTATAAGTCTAGCACCTAGCACAGTTTAGGGTTACAGAATAGTTATTTAATAGATGTTTCAAAATTGAATTCTGGTGACACTTATTTGAAACTGCAAGGATGAGTAAAAATTAAGCAGGCAGATAAAAGCAATAAGAACATCCTAGGAAGGAGAAACAGAATGTGAAAAATGCAGAGTTATGAGAAAATATAGCGTTGATCATCCTATAACATGATTCAGAAATGAGTTTCATTTCTGGAAATTAGCCTAGCTTATTACCTTCCTCACAAAAGATAACAATGGTTTCATGGAAAAGGTATGAAAAATTTCTAAGTCTGAAGTTATGAAATACAGAGACCATGATTTCCCCCCTGAACAGCTTACAAAATCCTCATTTTTCCCATCATCAGTGTGGGAAAATAACCCTAGTGAAGAGAGTAGAATAGAGAGAAAACATAAAGGAAATGAAACAAGGAAGAAACCGCAAGTATACGTAAAAAAGAGCTAAAATTTACTAAGTATCTATTCCAACTTGAGCTTAAATATCTTCCCCTAGACCTGAATTTTTTTTTAAAGATTTATTTATTTATTTGAGCTAGCAAGCAAAAGAGAGAGTATGAATGAGTGCAGAGGCAGGAGGGGCAGGGAGAGAGAGAAAGAGAGTCTTTTATTTATTTATTTGACAGACAGAGATCACAAGGAGGCAGAGAGGCAGGCAGAGAGAGAGGAAGGGAAGCAGGCTCCCTGCCAAGCAGAGAGCCCGATGCGGGGCTCGATCCCAGGACGCTGGGATCATGACCTGAGCTGAAGGCAGAGGTTTTAGCCCACTGAGCCACCCAGGCACCCTGAGAGAAAGAGAGTCTTAAGTAGACTCTCAAGCAGGGCTCAACCTCACAACCCTGAGGTCACGATCTGAGTCAAAACCAAGAGTCAGACACTTAACCCACTGTACCACTGAGTCACCCCTACACCTGAATTTTTAGTTGTCTACTAAGCAACATCATTTCACAGATCTACAGGCACTTTTGTTCAACCTCAAATCTTCTCCTACGTGAATTAATGTCTTCAGTAAATGACATATTTACTTCTTTCCTTCACAATTATTTACTGATGATTTAGATTGCATCTTTTACTCTGCTAGGGATTTGGTATATTCTAGTGAACAAAATACACATAATTTCTACATTTGAGGAAATATTCAATCTGTGTAGCCCAGAAACCCTCCTAGGTCCCTTCTTACCTCATTTTCCATAACCATTCAATTACTAAGTCACTAGTTCCTTTCTATTCTGATTGTTAGACACTATGTCCCTTAAGTTGATCTCTTCTTTTTATCTACAATTATTTTGATTTGGAACCCTAGTAAGTCATTTGAATTATAATAGCCTCTTCACAATAGTTTTTCTGCCTTGCACTCAACATGTATCTTCAACAATGTTTTTTAATACACATTGATTTAATCATGTCAATAACCTGCTTTAAAATCTTTCACTGTTTCCACTTGGACTATAGGAGGAAGTTATTTACAAAATACATTTTTCTTCCCTTCTATCCCAACAGAACACCTATTTTTCAAGTTTTCAGCCAAGTCTATGTGACTTAGGGGAAGATGACCCCAAGGTGAGCTTCTGGGGCTGATGTTGATTAAGCCAATCAAGGCAGACTTGTTTTCCATTGCCACTAATTGGTTTAGGGATAGGAATGTGGTTCAGTTCTGGCAGACGAGAAACAATGAGTGTTTTTTGAGGGAATTCTTGGGAAAATTTTCTTTACTCCTAAGGAAGATATATGGGAGGAAATGATACCTCTTGACATAGTGGGAATACTGCACCCGATCAGCCACCAGCCTGATTATGAAATGAACATTAATTGCAGTGAAACTTAACTCATCACCTGAAGTTACCATTCTGGTAAGCCACCTTGACTCTGGACAATGAGTAAGTATCTTTACTGTTAAAGTCCACTGAGTAAGGAATTTCTCTTACATACATCTTTACATGTGCCAGACAAAGCCTTCCATGATCTGCTCCTGGTTTTCAACCTTAATTCTTATATGCTCTACTTTGGGGATAATGGTTTCAACTAAGTTGACTGAAACAACAAGGTGTGTGTGGAGTGCATCTGGGACCTTGTTAAAATACAGATTCTACTTCAGTAGGTTTGGGGTAGGGTTTGAGATTCTGTTTGAGGTTACACAATGGTGCTCTTGCAAGAATCACACACTGTTAAGGAGGGGCAAGGTGACCCGTAAGTAGCCTTCTTAAACCACCAAGACAGGAAAATGACAAAACCAGAACTGAAACCATGTATATTATGAGGTATATTGCCAATTCTCTGTCTTGTCAGTCATTTCTTTATTAAATACTAGCACCTTTTGAACTCAGTTAAGTGTTCCAATAAGATGAAAAAAAAAAAAAGGAAGGGAGCACACATTGTTAACATTCAGATCAGAAGATATAGGTATGTGTAGGTATGTATATATGTATATGTATATGTATATACACAGAGGCACAAATATATGTAAACGATTTTGATTTCATGCTTATTGTCATGTTTCCTTGTTTGCTCTGTATGTTTCCTCTGAATTAACTCTAACCATTACCTAACTCAGGGATCTGAAAGTGGTATTTTTCCTAAATTGGGTCATTAATTTTTAAATTCTATGCCATTTAGGAAAAGCTCCTTAAGAAGGAGTTCCAGATAAAGTTTAAAGCAATATTAATTACTGAAAACCAGTTTCCTGCAGTTAAGAAAAGCAAATTACCTAGGGTAATTGAAAATAAATACCTAGTGTTATTAGCATAAAATTTTGTTTTCTAAATTACTATTTAAAGTTGTCTGGCTTTTACAATTTCTCTCTATTCTTTGGTTCTGGGATGCTCCTTTTCTCTGGAGCTGGAAAAGTTTGAAATATTGATAATTAGCTTCTACAGGATTCTGATATTTGAAATATTTAAAGCATAGGAAAGTTTCTCTGCCTTCTATTATGTACTTTTCTCTTATGTGAGGAAATGTAATTACAGATAAAACATCAGGAAGATCATATATGACAATTGTTACTCAAATCAAGACATTAATAAGTAATGCAGTATAAATATTTAATAATTTATGCTTAGAATAACTACAAAAGAACAAATTACTTAAACTTTAATAAGAATGTTAGTGCTTTTTACTGGGGACAAGAGTCCCAGAAGTGTCCCAGTCTATATATTTTTTAATTACTTCTTTGTCAGAAGGAATATGTGTTTAGTTTTGTGATAGTTTTTTTTTACATTTAGTAAGCTATAGTTTATTTTTCCTGAAACTATAATTTAAGATTACCCACACAAATATAATTTTAGTTATGAAGGAAAATCTTCATGGGTGAGTCTGGCCATTTTTCCCATTTTATTTGAATTCAATCAAAGACTAACATGCTTAAAAAAACAATCATGGGAAAAATCTTTTCATACTTAAATTTGTCCTCAATTCTTATGCTTACATTATAGTAAATTAACCTTGGAAAATTCTCTTTGTAAAATTCCCTTTTTACTAGGAACATCCAGAGGTCCAATATTCATAATTAAGTGTGAGTATTAAAATTATATTATTTTTATTTATTCAATTATCATAAGATTATTTACAATTATTATATGTAATGGACTATAGGACATGTTAATAGTGGCTAGAAGAATTATTAAACTCTTCAATGATTTTAATCAACCAGATGAACAATTAAAATAATAATGATTATAGTAATAATAGGAACATTTATTAAATGTGTGCCTAACTATTCTACTCTTCACAGCAGATTTGCCATCATTTTCTCCGTAGTGTTCTACTACAGAGTACAATAAATTTACCTGAGCAAATTGTTCTTTAAAATTCCCTTCTTCCAAGAGCATGTATTGCATGGACCTCTCAGTGTTAACACGCAAACAATAAATTATGGAGCACTACATCAAAAACTAATGATGTACTATATGGTGACTAACATAACATAATAAAATAAAAGTTCCCTTCTTCCTAGAAACATCCTGGAGGTCTAATACTCATAGTCTTAACATGAGTTTGAATAGCATGTTACCTTGCAATAAGAAAATCTATTACATTTGTTTTGTCAATAATGATGTTTGTTCCATTATGAAAATATTGCTTTATAATTATTATATGAAGTAGATTCAAGAGATATTAATGATTCCTTCAAAGACTAACTTATACAGGGATTTTAATGAGTCAGTTTAGCAATTTAAAACAATTATAATCGCAGTAATAAAAAGTAATAGACACTTTTACTATATGCTAAACTAATGGTTGGTATCATTTTTTTTTTAAGATTTTATTTATTTATTTGACAGACAGAGATCACAAGTAGGCAGAGAGGCAAGCAGAGAGAGAGGGGGAAGCAGGTTCCCTGCTAAGCAGAGAGCCCAATGTGGGGCTCAATCCCAGGACTCTGGGATCATGACCTGAGCCGAAGGGAGAGGCTTTAACCCACTGAGCCACCCAGGCGCCCTGGTATCATTATTAAATCATGTTTTTCTCCATATTATTCTACTACACAGCCATTCCGATCCTCTGTAACACAGAGTAACTCATGAAACTGTAATTTTACTTCAATATGGTTAAATCTTTAGTTGGTCTCTTCAGACGCAAGTGCTTTTTCTCTCTTTACCTGCTATACAAAGAGTATCGGGTTCCATTGTGACTTTTATAGCACTTTCATAAGAATGCTTATTTATTTCCTTGTATTTTAAACATGCCCAGAGGCTCCATGTTCTATATCTGTAAATTTACATTTAGGTCTAGTTACTTAGAAATAAATGAGAAAATAAATAAAATATGTAGGGTGGATGCAAGCAGATATACAGCAGAGCACAACACATTTTGATTCTTGACTAGAAAACATGGGAAATTTTGTCATCTTCAATTTACCTTGCTTCATTCTGACCAAAACTTTCTTGACACAAATAACGATGTGTAGAATGGAGATGTGGTTTGTGGAATAGTTGTGACTCGTGTGTGTGTGTGTGTGTGTGTGTGTGTATTTTTTCCCCCCGAAGCAGGATATAAGCACAGACACCATTCAGTTAGAACAATGACTATAAGTCGAACACAGAGGGTCCTGACCTCATTGAAACAGTTATTTATGGTGAGACAGTGTCTGCAAATAGCATCCATTAGGACTAAATGCCTAGCGTATGAGATGGGGAAAAGGCACCTTCACACAAAAATGTAATATCCAGATTAGATGCCTGCTTCTGAAATTATTGAGTTTAGTAGGAAAAAAAAAAGTTCCATTTGCTCTCAGCCCTGAGAACTACACAATGCATTCTATCTCCAAAAATCAGCTCTGGGTGGAAGAGATACAATATTAGTAATAGAAGGAATGCTAGTATTGAATGGATTTATTTCAAATTTTTCTCTACAGGGCATTTTCCTCTGAAATCCTTTCATATTCTAAGACACATCTTGGCAACACACGTGTACCTTTACAAGTGCAAGTAATCCTGATATACAAGTGTTAGAATGTGCAGAATAGAAAAATATATTGAGTGATTAATTTTACTAAATCTGCCAAAATGTTAATACAGATGTCAAAATTCAGGCTGAAGAACATATTCCTCTTCAACACCATCAGCTCTTAAAATGTGATAGTGGTGTTAAGCTTTAAATAAGAAGTGCAGCTGAAGAGGAAAAACATCCATGTTCCAGGCACAATTTAATGACATGTTATATGCAGTTCTGATTAAATATTTTAAATACATACATGTTAAATATTAAATTTGTATTTTGTTCATAGGGAAGTTAAAAGTCATATGTCAAAAGTCATGCTCAAAAGAATTTCACCTATGAAATCCGTATTTTGAAATCAGTTCTATCTGAGGATGTAAACAAAGTTTTAAGAATAGACATATAGATAAGAAAAATATATCATTCAATTAAGAGAAATTTATGGAGCACCTATCATACCTAGGGTTTTTACTAGATGAGATGGAATTTACAAATAAATTTTAAAAATCAGTAAATCCATTGACATATTGGGATTCAGAATGCTTATACTCAAATCAAAAAGATAATATATATTCAATACTACGACTTCCAGAGGAAGGGGTGTACTTATGCCCATTCTCTCCCTGGATTGGTCTCTTTACTATCAACTTATTTATTATAACCAACTTCTAATATGCAGAATAAATTCAACCTTGTACAATGGCAATAGAAATTTATGTTTCTTTCTTGAACCGTTGTTACAATATTTACTCCAATCCAATATTTGTCTAATTACTCCCCCCAACCTATAAAGGCTACAAGAGTACAAACTTCAGAGATAGAATTCACCACTGAATTCTTATACAGTGCAGAAGAGCAGGTGATCATTAGATTCATATATGAATGTAATATTATAGACTGTTCCTTATTAAAATTGCTTCTTATGTGCATATACTATTGATAACATGTATTTTTAAATATTTTTAAAGAGAAATATTTCCTGGATTTCTTTGTTTCCCTTGTATGCCTATAGAGTGATTTTCACAAAGTAAGTTCTCAACATAAATATTTTTTTCTTTTTTTTCTAATCAAGGAGATCTGCAGAGTGAACTTAGGTAGATATCTTGCTATATTAGAAAAATAGATAAACAAAAAAGTGCAAACATTTGCTTACATATGCTTACATTGTCAAATTAGTAGTATTTCCGGTGGGGTTTTAATTACATATCATCTATCCTAATACATATAGATATATACACACACACACACACATATTTGTATATATATTTTTATCTGTATATTCTTCCACTATTGTGCATAACACCTAGCTAGTGCTCTGAAATAGGGATCAACACACAGGTTCAAGTCCCTTCCTTTAGCAATCTATATTACCTGGATGAATTTGTTATATTTCTATGTACCCAGATCAGTAGTACGTAAGAAATTCTTTTATATTGGTGTGATTTTCTGAAGCACCAACTTGAGTTCTTCCCATTTTTTTGTCCCACCTCTTTATAATTGAAAATGAGGCACCAGCGAAGAGTGATATATAAATTTCCAAATGCAAAATAAAATTGACCAGTGGAGTTATAAGTAAATTTACATACTGTAGAATACACAATAAATTATAATATCCTGGAATATGAGTATTAATAACTTGATGTTAGAATCTGGCTTGCCTTTATTCATTGAACACAAAGCCTAGGTTTATTATTATTATTATTGTTGTTAACTATTTCCACTTCTATTTATTCCTCTTCTTCCTTAACTTTTTGATTTGATTCTTAAGACTTTGAATATTTTAAGTCTTCATTTTGATATGGACAATTGCACTTGATTTGTTCAGCACTTTAAAGATTTTTTATTTATTTATTTGACAGAGATCACAAGTAGGCAGAGAGGCAGAAAGAGAGAGGAGGAAGCAGGCTCCCCACTGAGCAGAGAGCCCGATACAGGGCTTGATCCCAGGACCCTGGGATCATGTCATGACTCCAGTCGAAGGCACAGGCTTTAACCCACTGAGCCACCCGGGTGCCCTGATTTGCTCAGCACTTTAACAACTTGTCTACTCTGACTTTTGGTCAGAAAAATACTTCTAAATTCGTGACATTTGTAAAATACCTGTATCACATGCTATCACCAACTTTGACTTAAATGTGCAGTTTTAATATATGTCACTTAAAGGCAATTCTTGGTAAAATAGTTTCTCAGAGAAAACAATGTAATATTTTGAGAGGTTCAAGAGAAAGGGATTATTATTAAAATAAAAAATACATTGTGGCCCTGCTAGAAATAATAAATTTTCACTAGAAATAAAATACAAGTTATCAATATCAGAGAGCAAATCTCCATCATACTATGGCTAGGCTAAAACATAACATGTAGCTACCAGAAATAAACAGAGGGAACTTCTTTTAAGGACACTGACATTTAATTCTATTTGAGGCTTGTTAAAGGTCATTCAATTTCTTTGCTTGCATTTTGCTTTCATTATCTTGCAAGCTACTTTGGTGAATTAATTCATTTAATACTGTGAAGATGAAAATTGATTTGTATCAGATCATCTCATTCTGTAGATAACTTGCTAATTTCAGAAACATTTCATTCTTATTTGTAATGAGGAAGAGGGGGATGGAGAAAATCTATGAGAAAGAGAAGATCAAGGAAATTGGTTATTATACTAAAGACATTTTCTTCTGAAGTTTCTTTTAAAAAATGACCATATCTTTATTTTGTTATAATAGTAAAGGTAAGAAGGAGATGAGTGCTATAAAAAACAGTTTACTATAAAAAACTGTTTATGAAAAAGCAAGGGAAAGAAATAAGAATATAAACACTACTAGAAACATCGGTCTCAGACCCAAATAAAAATATCGGGAGGGATCTAAAGGATGTGTTCACGCTGAGAGCAGCACAGCAAACATGGAGAAGGTAAAATTATCTCTACAAAACCTTATAGTTACAAATGCAAACAAAAGAGGAGTGTAAAATTGATAAGAGAATAGAATGAGCATGATTACATCAATTCTATTAAAAGCTATGAAAGACAATAAGTGATTCAATAAAAGTAATCTGCATCCAGGTTTGTTCAGTAATCCACTGGAGGTCTTTGTCAAAATCTTTTGACAAGCTAATTAAAAGCAGACAGTTATGCAGCATTTGGTGTTTACCTTTGTGAAATGAATCAACTCATCTTCAAGTTCCTATATTCATATTTTCTCGATTGCCCTCTCATGGTGACCTTTATGGTACAATTCTATGAATAAACTGAATATTCATCAAGACAGACTCTGAGTCACAGTGAAAATAAAATGGCAGAAAAAAAAATTTTAACCAGCATTTAACTCAATGAAATAAACCTTCACTGAACAATGAATGTATCCTGGACATTGCACAGAGTGACACAGATACACACATGAAAGTCAAAGTAACTGCCCTTGAGGAGCTCCTGCTATAATAAGGAGTTTAAAAACAGGTACTCTGAAATTTTAATTGTATTTTGCTCTTTAAATTTTTTTTTTTCCTGAGCTAATGAGAAATACTTTCCTCAGGATAATTATGTTCCTTTTATAATACTGAATTCCACATAGCAATACATATTCACAACAAACAAATCCCAGAAAGGTTACTAAAATAAAGAAAAGATAGGGAAAAGGGCTTAAAAATAAGCCTTTTGTTTTTGGTTTTAATACATATTTTGGGATAATTTTGCAGTGCTTCCATAGGATAAGCTGATTCCTTGAGGCTACTACAGTTTATATTTTTCCCTAGTGCCTGACAAATAAGTGGAAACTGGAATGAACTATTCTTTACGCCAGTAATGTCCTTCAGGGCCATTTTTGCTTTAACAAACTCCTCCTATCTAAAGATTTAAAGTAGGCCAACTTTTCTTCTGATAATCCATCTCAGACTCAGGCTCACAACTAGGCCAGGAAGCTTGGCCAGGCCAGCTGTTTCTACACACTGCTGTTTTTGAAAAATTGTATTGCAGGATTTTGAGTGTGTCAAAAAAAAAAAATCTTGAATGAACATATTTTGAATAAAACAGCAATCAGAATCTGAGTAATGTGCAAGTAAAAAAAAATTAAGCAGATCTAAGAGCATCAAAAATAACTTTTTTCTTTAATCTTTGAATATTTTAAATGTAGAAAGAATCAGTACAAATGTTTATGGTCAAGTGATGTTTCCATGTTCTTGGCATTGATTCTTCAGTAAAGATCTCAAAACAAAGCCTAGATAACATTTCTACAACATCAGTGTTCTTGTTTTTTTGTTTTTGTTTCTGTTTTTGCTATAATAGAATACAAGATAGCACTTACTATGTGCCAGCCCCAATACTAAGCACTCCACAAATGTTACCTTATTAGATTCCCTTAACAGTCATGAGGCAGATATAGCTACTTATTTCCATTTTGCAGATCACAAAATTGAGGCATCAATAGGTGAACTAACATGTTTAAATGTAACTCAGTCACTGGAGGATCTGAAATTCTAAACCAGGCAGTCTGTCTACAGGTTCTTAGCTCTAAACCAGATACATTAAAGCTGTGAAGTTTTGATTTTGAGATCGCTTTTATTATGACTTATTTTTACTTTCACCTAAGTAATATGTGTATGGAGACCTACAAACAATAATAATAACCAGCAGCCTTATGGTCACTACTATGCATCTGATTCTTAATGACTCAAATCAACCTCTTTTAATTTTCTCTTTTTTCCTGTCATTTATCTATGTAATTCTAAAAATAAAACAAAGCCTACCTGTACTGTTCTTTCTTGACTTTTAAGTACATGGTATTTCCTACCTGCTACAAAGAGAGGAGAATCAGTGCTTTCATATCATAGACACACATGCATGCACTCATTCCTGCCCTCCTAACCAATGATATTTAATTTTCTGTTAGATCGGTATTCATAGTGACATCATATTATGTAAATCTCTGGTCTTATTAACTGACCACAGAGATTACATTTTCATTCCTGTACAACTTTTAATTTTCCCTGAAGTTGCAAATTGACTCATTTCATTTGCTGAGATTTCTGAGTACCTACCATTAATTCATTCCCAAGTATCCTGACAAACTATAAATGTCCTTATAATCCAGTAAAACACAAAGTTAATCAGTCAAGTGTTTTATTTCCTATCCCTGGTGACCTCCCTTTCTTGGAGTCCTTCGCCTTCTTTCCTGATCTGTACTGAATGGACAGCAGTCACAGGAAATCCTTTCACTATGATTCTGAGCAGCTGTCTCCTGTTTGTCTGGGTGTAATCATCGTTCTTTATAAGAATTTTCAATGAATTCTGCAGTTTTAACACCACTCTCAAAAGCAAGTCACCTTCAAAAGCATCCAGTTTTGCCCAATCCCTAGCCTTTCTAGAAATAATAATATAAGCAAGGGATAATGGCCTTGATTGTCCCTCACATATACCTACTCCCATTTTCATAAGCATAAACTTCAGCTTTCTCTCTTTTGCTAAATTTTACAAATACACACACACACACACACACACACACACACTCCAGAGAGGTTGAAACCAGATGAGCCAGGTAGACCTCTCAGTTGTGACAGAGCTGAGATTGAGGAAACCAAAGTAGCTAAAATTCATAGAAGAGAGTAATAATAAATTCAGCTATATAGAAATGCAAGATCAATTAAAAAATCAATCAGGTTTCTATATACTACCAATGATCAAACAAAAATTGAAAATAAAACAATATTACATGTATAATAGAACAAAAAACATGAAGTACAGACTAATCTGACAAAAGACATGAAAGACTGGTACACTGAAAACTACCAAATCTAAACATAACTAAATGCATGGAGAGCTTTACCCTGTTTATGATCAGAAGATCCAGTATGGTTAAAATGGGAAGGCTCCCCAATTGATCTCTCCATTAAACATATATCTCAAATTGAAACTCATTAGGCTTTTTTTTTGCTTTTGTTTTTGTGTTGGTTTTAATAGAAGCTGACTTGCTGATTCTAAAATTCATACTGAGAAGCAAAGGATTTAGAATAGCCAAGTCATCTTTGAAAAAGCATAGAGTTGAAGGACTAATAATAAGTCATGTCAAGCCTTATTATAAAACTACAGAAAATAAAAACTTCATGGTAAAGACAAACAGAGAGACATGAGTCAATAGAAGAAAACAGAAAGTCTAGAAATAGATCCACATACGTGTAAACAACTGATTTTTGGTACAATTACCAAGATGATCAGTGGAGAGAGAATAGTTTCAATACTTGAGGCTGAGATTTTTCAATAATTCAAAAAAGGTAACTTTTTCCTTACTTTGCACCATATAAAATAATAAAATAGGTAATAGACCTAAAGGTAAAATATAATACTATAAAAATAATGGAAGATTACATAAGAGACTTGGGTTAAACAAAGAGTTCTTATAGATAACACCAAAAAACATGATCTTTAAAAGAAAACTATTGATAAAATGTATCATATATACATACACACACACACACACACACACACACACACACACACATATATGTTGTATATGTATATATATGAGATACATAAATAAAAATGTATATGGTGATAGATAAGAGAGAGAATTTCAAACACAATAATAACACAAGCAATCTAATTTAAAAAACCAGGAAAATTTTGAGCCAACATTTCACAAAAATATATATATGGAAAGCAAATAACCACATGAAATGATACTTGACATCATTAGTCACTAGGAAAATGCAAGTTAAAATCATAATCAGATTCCACTATATATTTATTAAAATGAATAAAATGTAGCATCTGATGCTGCCAAGTGCTGCCAAGGATAGGGAACAACTTGAACTCTCATATACTACTGATGAGAATGAGAACTGTCCAATCACATTAGAAAAGTTTGGCGTCTTCTAAAATTGTTACATTCATCTGCCAGATAACCCAGACATTCTATCCCTAGGTATCTATTCAAGAGAAATGAAAGCACATGTCTATACTAAATCTCATGCATCAGTGCTCACAGCTTCTTAATTTGTAAAAGACTGAATTTAGAAACAACTGAAATATCTGTCAAATTAGTCAAGGGATTAACTGTGTTATATCCACATATTGGTTTACTACTTAGCAATTAATAAAATTAATTATTGACACAGCAACAACACGGGTGAATCTCTTAGGCTGAGTAAAAAAACAAAAAACAAAAATAAAAACAAAAAAACAGATAAAAACCAATATATTATATGATTCAATTTATATAAATTTCTAGGAAATGCAAACTAATGACAGAAAACAGATCAGTGGTTGCCTAAAGATAGGCAGAGGCTGTTGGTAGCAGGGACATGAGGAAGAGAGGGATTACAAAGGCATACAAGGGATAGAATTCACTATCTAGATTGTGTTTATGATGTCAGAATGTTTCATATTATACACACAATGCTAAACAGGCCAACAAAAAAAGAGAGTTAAAAAATAAGGGGGAAAAAAGCATTTACTCTTTTATTCTCTTTATTTTTGTAGGATTGTGTCTTTTAAGTCTCCAACATTTTAATGTTGTGTTTTTGGGTTTTCTTTTTTTGTTTTGTTTGTAAGGAGGCATGGAAAAGGAGAAAGCCTTAGTGATGAGATAGTGAGGAGTGTAAGATAGGCACTGTGACCTATCATTAGGTTACTATTGACCTGATCACCACCACCACACCATGGTTAGCTGTGAGTTACTGAAACCATAGAAAGCAAACCCCTGGATAAGGAGGAACTACTATGTAGCCTCTTTGTGAAAAATGTTATGCAGGACACTGGGAAAATTGAAGAAAAGTTGCTTTCTGATACCCTCTAAGTTACTTTCCCCCACACTTTCAAAACATGTGGATATGGTAGGAAATGGGATTGTGGGAAAAAAGTTTATAATTTGCAATGCATTGTGCAAGAGTAAGGTGACCTTGTCACTTAGCCAACTGAAGGAAGGATATGAATTAGAACCAGGTTGTTATGGCAAGATTCAGGGATAGGCATTCTATAAAACCAAGAACAGAAGGATTCATGGAAAAGAGGCTCAGTTTTAGTTGGATTTTTAGATGTTTGACATGAGGACAAAGGGGTCCTGGATGCCACTGGCCCTAACTCTTCAAGGTATAGAGGATAATGATGAAACCCGTATGAGCTGGGGTCATCTGTCCATGGTACCCAATCACAAAGAAATTACCAGATTCCTGTTAGGAGGTCAATACCTACTGAGTCCTCACTTGAATCTCATTTCACTATACTCAGTGCCTATGCTTAGTGGTTAAAAGTCCTAACCTTGCATCCAGACTGCCTGAATTTGCATCCTTGCTTCCACTATGTACTAGCTGTAACCTTTAGATATTAAGGTCATTCATAAGAATTCATATCTTTTCCTTTCAGTTATATGGTAGGATCACACCTCTTTAAAAGTTGGTGTGACTCTGTGACAAGGCTTTAATCCAGTTGTGAAAAGAGCAACATATGTCACTTCCGGAAAGAAGCTTTAGATCCAGTGCCTGCTGTGTCATGGTCGTTTTCTCTTGTCAAAGTAAGAGGGGGAGCTATTGTCCAATGGAGGACTTGGTCAGCTTGGGTCCCTAAGCAACAATAGTCAGCATGGATTCTTCCCTGCAAACCAATAATATGTAGTCCTGGGGAGAAACTTGTTTTTCAAGCCCCTGCAATTTGTGTTTGTTTACTGCAGCATAAATGAGTTCATCCTCACAAATATTGTGTGTGACCTTGGACAAGTTGCTTAACCTCTTAGCTACTCTGTTACCTTGTCTGTAAAATGGGAGTGATAATTGTATTTACTCTGAGGGTTGTTATGTGAATTAAATGAGAAAATGCATGTAAAGTTATGAGAATATGCCAAGCACATAGTAATTTTTATTAGTAACAAATTATTATTATCACTATATCTTTTGACAGATTGAAAAACCAATGATTATCATTCATATTAAGCCAGTATTTAATGAATAATAACTATCAGCCTGGCAACATAATGATACTTTATGAAAAATAAAATGATACTTTATGAAAAATCATCATCATGACATTGTAAAACATTTTTAGCATTATAGGAATTATTCAGATCTACAGATTCCTTTTAGGAGTACTGAAAAATATTTGTATGGCTTTGTTGGCAGCAAATGTCCTATTTCGATTGTAGCAAATGTTTTAATTTTCAATTGTTCATTAGAAGGACTTAAGTGAATCAAAACATATGGAAGTAGGTAATTCTCACTATGATTAGAGTAGATTTCAAGCTTGGTTAGACTTATTCTGGCTGCACTGACACATTGACTCAAATCTATGTATGGGCTTACATGCAGCAGAAGTTAATGTTTTCCTCGTATATCAATGATCCATCTCTCCTCCTCATATTCATTCACAGACCATGCAGAGCCTTCGCCACTTTGAACAAAGAGTGCTCAGGATCACTTTACAGTTTGTCTCCATTCTAGTATTTTGAAGAAAAATCACCACCACCACCACCACCACCACAAGAACAAACCATAGAGGAGTCTACGTGAAAAGTTTTTATGGGCCAAATATAAAAGTCAAATATAACATTTTGCTCATACTCTCCTGATTATGACTTATGGATTAATCACAATTAAGGGAGACCAAGTATTCTAACAATGTGCCCAGGAAAAGTAGCAAACATAGATTTGTGTGATTTATACACCCATCTTTGCCTCAGCTACTTAAACCCTGAATTCTCTCAGTAAAAAACTACCCACTCCAGGTAGCACCTAACAGAAAAATCCTAACATATTTATTTCAACATTTTCAGCTTGTTAATGTTCTTTCACTTTCATTCATTCTCATTTTCCTCCTCACAACAACCCTCTGAGGGGTAAGAGAGGTGTTATTATTATTCTCCACTTAAAGTGGGAAGAATTGAAATAAGGGTGAAGAGTCCCTGGGTCAAATGGAGCAGAACTACTTAATAGAGAAATTAAGTGGATGTAGTTAAAAGGGATAAAGTGAAGCTATGCTCGATTTCCAAGCCTCAAGAGAGGGCTCAGGCAAGACCTAGTTTTAATAAGCCTTCATTCTTAGGGACATTTTGTTACTGATAACCTCACTTCATATTAAACTTAAACTATATTTTCTGTTTGTTTTTTTTTTTTCTTAAGAAAAATGGTTGTATGGGATTAAAGTGTTACACATATCACACATTACAAATTACTGTACTTTGAAAACAATCATACATATATACAACCAGACAGAGTCTTTTATTGCCCATGTGTTCTCCAAAAGTTGATTCATCTTAGGTGGATGAAAATAGGAAGGAAATTATAATTTAATGAGCAGGTCTGTATGCATGAAGCATTCTGTTGGTAGTCTGCATGTATTATCTCATTTAAAGAAAGCTTCAGTATAATAATATTACCTACATTTTATACATGTGAACCTTGAAGGTAGGGAAATTAATGTTTCTCATGAACTACAAAGTCAGGAATGAAATTCTAAAAGATTAAATTTTTCCTGAAATAATGGTGATAAAAAGCTATGGAAATTGTTCTGGAGATTGTGAAGGCAATTTTCCACAATAATTATGACTTAAGCGGCATAAACGACAGGAGAATGTTTACATAAATCTATACCAGGTACAGTTGCCAATATTGGCCTTAGCAAAACTAGATGTTGAAGGTTAAAACATTAAAGGAGTCCTGTTGTGTTGATAGGCTGAGAAGCTAAATGATAAAATCCAATTCAAACTAACTCCATTATTAAAAATAAGCTAGAAGAAAATGGAGAAGTTAATTCTTGAGTAACTTGCATCCTTAAGCATAGTTGGTCCCTTCAAGTCCAGCTGGGTGATTCCTGTACCAAGTAATGCATGCATCCCAGGTATCCAAGCTTAACCACAGCAGAAGGATGAATCATTCTTCAGAGAATGGGGGGACAGCTTGTGGATACAGATTCCCAAATAGCAGATCTAGAAGTACTCTCCAGTTGCTTGCCTTTTATTTACATATGATTTGAACAAACCATTACATTTGTAAGAAAAACCAACTAATCTGCATTATCACTGTAGTCACCTTGTGATTCCAGAAGAGAACCTGTATGCTTTGGAATTATATTTTAGGCTCTGTCATTCACTGGCTGTGTGGTGCTACTCAAGTCACCCTCCTTTCAAGTCAAGAAGGTTAGAGATATTTTTCAAATATCAGAAACCATTTATAGCACATAGTAATCCTCACTCAATATTTATAGTTGTTATTGTTAATATTGGAATGGTAGCAATGGTAATGATGATGATGTCGATGATGGTATTTGGTCTCCAAAGCCCAACTCGTTTAACATACAAGAATAGTTTTGCAGTGGTTATTTGCATTTAGGCATAATAAGTTTAAAATTAACTTACATTTACTGAAACCTTTATTTTGGGGAAAATATTTTCAAACATGTCATCTTATTTGATCCACAAATGATAATTCTCATTTTAGAAATGGAATCTAATACTGATGTCTCATAGCCAACATTATGACTGTTCCAATGCTATTTCTGTTCTACCTCAATATTTCTATGACAAACATTTTCAGTACTTAACATAAATATGACATTGAGATAAAACTGATCCATCAAACTCAATTATATAATTTTACTCAAAACTATGTCACTATTCTCTATCCAAAGCTGGGTGCTGCATGCATGTGGCACAAATGAATCACTGTAAATTATTTCCCCAGAATAGATTCAATGCTGAAGTGAATTTATCCTCAGTTAGAATGGATTGAATAAAAGGCCTAATGAAGCCTCTGAATCCTAGAGCAAGAAGAAGCAAGAACACGTTTTGGATACTGCATTTGCCCTCAGAGATCAAAGAATATAATCTCGGGGAGGGGGGGGAAGAGTGAACATTTAAAAATCAATCACAAAGAATGCTCTAATGTAGGTAAAAAGCAGTGCTAAGAGAGCAGTATGTCCATTGTGATGACATAAGTCAGCAGTAGAGACAGACTCATAAGATACGAAACAGATACTAACAGAAATAAAAGTTGTTTTGGTGTTTGCTTGATTAGTGAGTTGATTACATCTGAAAGATACAACAGAAAGTCAGCATTTTCCTGTTACCCATTCTGGAGATCAGCAACATTGTTTAAATACAGACTAGCAGATGTAGTTACAAGAGCCTCTCTAATAGACACACAATTGCATAGGGCAGCCTGGCCCAAATACTTTAAAGAACAGGGACTTTTACAGAACTTGAAAAAATATCTGCTATTTAGGCATCCCCAGAGTGGGCACTCATACCACCTGTGGGATCTCTGCACTGGGACCACAAACAGAAAGGCAGTGCTCTAGAGCATAAAATCCTAGGTATTCTCAACACTTTGGAGTCTAGTGGGAGAAGTGATGTTCATATTTAGAAGTTATTGATAATGACTAGGCTGGACTTTCCAGCCAAAAGCAATGATGTGGAATTTTGGGGAAGATTCAGTCTGAGAGGAGTGAGGTAGAAAATTCCACACTGTCTATAACCTGAGGGTCCAATACTCATGTGTGTAGCATTCATCAGGGTGCAGGTCTATGCATCAATTCCAAGCTCCATTATTCGGGGAGTTGGCATGTAATATGAATGAAACTGCTATTATGCTGTTTCATTGAGTCAGAAGAAGAGAAAACTTTAAGTTTTTCAGTTTTTCTGAAACCAACTGCTCAAAGTTGGAAAGTCTAAGACAAAATAACTAGTAGATAAGAACACATGGTCATATCAGTAGACAAGTAGTTCTAGTATAGGAAGAACTATAGTTTTTTGATGTTACCCTGAACCACAACTCTTTTTTCCCACTAGGAATCATGATATAATGTTTCTTTAGGCTAAACAGAAGAGTCATTCTTAGGATTTGAATGCATTTTCTTAAATATATTTCATGTATTTAATTTGATTTAATAATAACCATATGGAGTGAATGTTATTACTATACATTTCTTAGCAAACAAAGAATTTGAGGTTTATGTAGGTGAATGACAGCCATTAAAAAGTGACACTAGAACTAGATTTTATACTCCAGATGCTTCTAACTTCGCTTCCCATGCTACCTCTCTTGCTGTTTTATCATTTGCCCTCTCTTTTTCTTCTTTAAGGTTTATTTTTATTGGCTCTAATTCCCATTACAAAATGATATATGTTAACTTGTAGTAAAATAATAAAGAATATTTTAGCAAAAAGAATATTGAAACTACATAATTTCATCACCC
Source organism: Martes martes (assembly GCF_963455335.1). Classification (NCBI taxonomy): domain Eukaryota; kingdom Metazoa; phylum Chordata; class Mammalia; order Carnivora; family Mustelidae; genus Martes; species Martes martes. The sequence continues at coordinate 36,044,663 of NC_137893.1, forward strand.
ACAGATAATTATAACTAATATTTTGACATACTTCCAACACCTTACCTGTGAGGGTGGGTATGTGTGTGGGTGTATGTGTAGGCTTAAGAGTGCAAAAATGTCATCATAAATGCATACCAATTTGGAAACCTATTTTTTTAAAGAATATATTTCAGGTATTTTCCACATAATTATGTATTTTAGTTTTCAGAATATTTTTTTACAAAAAATAATATATTATCCTGTTAAAATTTCAAATAATGTAGAAAGATATGCACAATGAAAACCAAAAAATCCCCCAAATCTTCCATCATAAACACTGTTAACATTTTCATAAATACCTTCTGACTTTCAATGTGTATATGTATCCATACATATACACACATTATATATACATTATATATAATATACTTTATATATAATAATAATGTATATAATCTATCTCTCTATATAATAATCTATATAAAGGGAAAGAATGAAAGACAAGGAAAAATGTGAACTCCTTTAATAATGAATGGAGTAATGTGAGGCACTGTCTTGTTTTGTTTTTAGCGGGGAATGGCAGAGGGAGAGGGAGAGAGAGAATCTTAATCAGTCTCCACACTCAGTCCAGGGTGGAGCGTGACACAGGGCTCAATCTCAGAGCCCTGAGATCATAACCTGAGCTGGAATCAAGATTCAGATGCTTAACTCACTGAGCCACACAGGCACCTCTGAGAAGTCTTGGTTTTCAAGTCAGGTTACATGGAATCAAATCTGGTTGGTTTCAAACACTATAAAACAGGGTTAATTGTAATGCTAACCTCAAGGATTTCCCATAAAGATTCAATGTGATTGTATGTAAAACCCTTAAAAGAGTACCTTTGCATGGTCATAAAAATTAACGTTCAATACATATTAACTGTTATTATTGTCATCATCATTGTTTTCATAGCTATCATGACTGTAATTGTTATATATTTAAACAATGTTAAACTGACATTAAGTGTTTACTTGTTTTTCATTTTTAACATTTTCATGTATACCTGATATACTACCATAAGATGGCTGCTTTTATGTCCCTTGGGAAAAAATAAACACTTTGACAAATAAGTATTTTATAAGTAACAGTTATCTGCAAGAGCTGGAAAGATTCATTGTAATAAAAAAAAAAAAAATAGGCTTGGGTAATCAGTCAGGACTCTTCTGTTTCTCAAGGTCCTCATGAGAGAGAAGCTTAGATCAGTGGTGATTAAAGTTGTCACCAGGTGATTAGTTTAAAGACTGAATTTCTGCAAGGTTATGGGGAACCCTAAGTGTGGCTTTTCAACATCTCAGCCTCCAAACCAGGTAATGATAACATTCTGGGATAATTGTCTTTTATAATAACCTTTTATAATGCCTTTAGCAACCAATGTTTAACATCAGGATCTAGATATAATTTCTTACTAAGCCACTGGAACAATCTTATTATTTTTCCACAATTTATAAGAAGAAATAACCAGACATCATACATGCACCATTATATAACAGTAATGAAATGATCAAGCTGTAGACAAGAGCTATTCCTATGCTAAAAGATGGAAAAGAAACTGAGAACTCCAGTCCTGGTTTGGACCTATTACAACATGTATTGTGTCTTCTTTACTGCCTAAGCTTCCCTAATTTATTTGCTTGGATAAATTCCTAAAGGGGGATTTCTATGCGAAGGATTATACATATATAGTGCATGTGTTAGTATCATTGATAAAACTGTGTCAGGAAAAAGATTAAACAAATTTGTATTACTATGAAAAGTTCAGGGAAGAAGGCGTCTGCATTTCTGCTAGGATGGGTACCATGCTAGGCTTGCCTCCTAAATTTCAGTGGTACACAGTTCCCCCTCAGGGAGGTTTCTCTAACACCAAACCATTGCCACAGTGCAATTACTGTCAATGTCTTGGTTCCAACTCTTGTCCACTTTCCCTCAAAATCTCGGAAATCTCCAGACAATCCTCTCTGGCACCACTGCAGACTCTAATTCACCTTTTCTTATTCCCAGAATTATCTAACAAAAAACACAGACAGGATTTTATAGCAAGAAAATGATTTTCTTAAATCCTTTCTGAAAATGTTGTCTAAGAAGCAAAATGTCCAATTGTATTATCTCATTTACCCTGCAGTAACTGATATTTATGCTATCTAAAAGAGAACTGAAGGGCATATATTTATTATAAAGTAACAATCAAGACTCTACCTTAAATCTTGCTATACTGCTTAGTACAGCTTGTAATTATGAAAATTGCATCTTGTTGAGTTTCATTGATTAATATTTTTGGCTTAGACCCATATATTCATAAATTTTATAATTTGCATACCAAAGCAAATTCTTCTGTGATAAGAAATGTAACAGAGTGTCCTAAATTTATCAAAGTATATGCTTAGTCTTTTGGGGTAATACCATTAGTTTGAATCTATGCTTCTTACAAGATTTAGGGAAAACTATATACATTAAGTGCAAAAATATGATACAAGGGATTTTTTTTTTTTTTTTTTTTTTTTTTTTTTTTTTGTCTGTTGCTAAGAGAATTGGCCTCTTGAATTTTTCTCTAGGGGACTGGTTCTCAGAGGACAGAGGCTCCCCACTTGGAAGGAAGCACTCTCTCCTTTATCCTTTTGCTTTACATCTTTAGAGAGACAGAAAGAATAGTGATAGTAAGGTTCAGAAAGTTTAAAAAAAAACAAAAACAAAAACAGGTGAATTAAGCTTGCTGCAATAGACCTTGTTTCCCAGGGTTCAAAGGAGTCTATAGCTCCCTCAAGTTATCATACCTCTCCCCAGAACTTTAATTTATATTCTGGAATCAAATGAACAGCTTTTGTGCCAATAAATCAAGTTACTTAGCTACAGACTCTTCGTTTCTCCCCCAAAAATCTGCGGCATCTCTATGCAGTTGGTTTAAGGAAAACTAGATTTGCTACTTCTGTTGTCTTTTCCAAATATCAAAACTTTTATGTGATTAAAAAATAAACTGGGGTATAATTTAGAATCACATACTACTACAAAGTCACCATTCATATTTCCCTTTTACACCCACAGGCACTTACTTGCTCTCGAACTCTATCTAGCAACTGAATTCAACGTGGCAGCAGAGCAGCCTCAGCCTCTGAGATAGAGCCTGGACCCACACGCAGGAGCAGGAGCAGGAGCAAAAGGAGGCTATTTGATTGGCCCCACTGCTTAGTACTGATACAGTATCAGCACTGTACTTGCTCTGCCAGTTTTTGTGTAGTGATTTCACTAACCTTTTTGTCTGTGCTAATATAACTGTTCTGCATTGCTCTTTAACCACAATTTAACTAACTTCTTTATGATGAGATAATCATATTTCTCCACATCTTTAACTTTAAATTCCTTCATAAAATTCCCTTGAGGACTTTTGTCTTCTACACCAAATAATTATACAGTCATTTCTGTTTCTCCAAGTAATGCCAGGAACCATGTACTTAAGGTAGATACTATGCTATGATATAATCACAACATCAAAATTGAGACAGGGTGCTTTAAGAGATAAATAGAGAGTTGTAATTTGAAACGTGCTATTATTTCCCTTAGTTGGGAAGTGCTGGCAAGGCACAAATAAAACATATCTGCTTGCTATTAACTCTAGGCTGCACCAAGGGCTGGCAATACAGCATCACTCATCATTTTCAGTCTATTCTTCAGGTATTTTCGGTCACTAATAGACATTCTTGTAGGGAGACAGCCAACAGTAAGTATGGAGATGAGAGAATATTACTGCTTTATACAGTCATAAATTCATACCAATGATACACATAGACTATTGGAATTTTCCTATCACTCACTGATTCCATTTCTTTCATTTCTCAGGTGCCCAGTCTTTTGGCTGAAACAAAAACATTAATTAGTTTCCTTTAAGTTTTTCAGTGTTACTCTTTTGATAGGATAGCCAGATGGTGAATAGTCATTATTAGACCTACTCTGTGAGGCTCCTCTTTGTCCTTGTACTTAATTTTGTATTAAGAGGACTTTTCTGGAGGAGTCAAGATGGCAGAGAAGTAGCAAGCTGAGACAACATCAGGTAGCAGGAGATCAGCTAGACAGCTTATCTAACCATTGCGAACACTTACAAATCCAACAGGAAATCGAAGAGAAGAAGAGCAACAATTCTAGAAATAGAAAATCAATCACTTTCTAAAAGGTAGGACCTGCGGAGAAGTGACTCCAAAGCGACGGGAAGACAGACTGGGGGAGGAGGGGCCAGCTCCCAGGAAGCAGCGGAGCAACGGAGCACAAAATCGGGACTTTTAAAAGTCTGCTCCATGGAGGGACATCGCTCCAGAGGCTAAACCAGGGGGAAGCCCACACAGGGTCAGCGAAACCCCAGGTCCTGCGGGGTCACAGAAGGACCGGGGGTGTTTGAGTGTCACAGAGCCCACAGGTATTACAGCGGGGAAGCCGGCTACAGTGACAAAGGCAAGGAGAGAGCTCTCAGCTCGGGGTTACCTTTAGCAGGTCGCAGGCCAGGTGGGCTCGGAGTGCGGACAGAGGCCACGGAGACGGAAGCGACTGGGCGCTTTTCTCCAGGTGCAAGCAACTGAGTGCTTTCCTCCAGGCGCAACCGGAGCCCAGGGAGGCGGGGGCGGTTGGGCGCTTTTCTCTGAGGGCGCACTGAGGAGTGAGATCCCGAGCTCTTGGCTCCTCCGGTCCAGAGATTGGGAGGCCGCCATCTTCATTCCCGTCCTCCGGAACTCTACGGAAAGCACTCAGGGAACAAAAGCTCTCAAAAGCAAACCCAAGCAGATTACTTAGCCCGGCCCCTGGCAAGGGCAGTGCAATTCCGCCTGGGGCAAAGACACTTGAGAATCACTACAACAGGCCCCTCCCCCAGAAGATCAACAAGAAACCCAGCCAAGACCAACTTCACTCACCAAGAACATCCTGAATTCTAGAGGAGGAGAAAGCAAATCTTATCTGGACAAAATGACAAGGCAGAAAAACTCACCACAAAAAAAAGAACAAGAGGCAGTACCAAAGGCTGGGGACCTAATCAATACGGACATTGGTAATATGACAGATCTAGAGTTCAGAATGACGATTCTCAAGGTTCTAGCTGGGCTCGAAAAAGGCATAGAAGATATTAGAGAAACCCTCTCCTGAGAGATAAAAGCCCGTTCTGGAGAAATAAAAGAACTAAAATCTAACCAAGTTGAAATTAAAAAAGCTATTAATGAGGTGCAATCAAAAATGGAAGCTCTTACTGTTAGGATAAATGAGGCAGAAGAAAGAATTAGTGACATAGAAGACCAAATGACAGAGAATAAAGAAGCTGAGCAAAAGAGAGACAAACAAATACTGGACCACGAGGAGAGAATTCAAGAGATAAACGATACCATAAGACGATGCAACATTAGAATAATTGGGATTCCAGAAGAAGAAGAAAGAGAGAGGGGAGCAGAAGGTATATTGGAGACAATTATTGGAGAGAATTTCCCTAATATGGCAAAGGGAACAAACATCAAAATCCAGGAGATGCTAAGAACGCCCCTCAAAATCAATAAAAATAGGTCCACACCTCGTCACCTGATAGTAAAATTTATAAGTCTTAGCGACAAAGAGAAAATCCTGAAAGCAGCCCGGGGAAAGAAGTCTGTAACATACAAGGGTAAAAACATTAGATTGGCAGCAGACCTATCCACAGAGACCTGGCAGGCCAGAAAGAACTGGCATGATATATTCAGAGCACTAAACAAGAAAAACATGCAGCCAAGAATACTATATCCAGCTAGGCTATCATTGAAAATAGAAGGAGAAAGAAAAAGCTTCCAGGACAAACAAAAGCTGAAAGAATTTGTAAACACCAAACCAGCTCTACGGGAAATATTGAAAGGGGTCCTCTAAGCAAAGAGAGACCCTAAAAGTAGTAGATCAGAAAGAAACAGAGACAATACACAATTACAGTCACCTTACAGGCAATACAATGACACTGAATTCATATCTCTCAATAGTTACCCTGAATGTAAATGGGCTAAATGCCCCCAATCAAATGACACAGGGTATCAAAATGGATAAAAAAAAAAACAACCCATCAATATGCTGCCTACAAGAAACTCATTTTAGACCCAAAGACAACTCCAGATTTAAAGTGAGGGGGTGGAAAACAATGTACCATGCTAATGGACATCAGAAGAAAGCTGGGGTGGCAACACTTATATCAGATCAATTAGATTTTAAGCCAAAGACTATAATAAGACATGAGGAAGGACACTATATCATACTCAAAGGGTCTGTCCAACAAGAAGACCTAACAATCTTAAATATCTATGCCCCTAATACAGGAGCAGCCAACTATATAAACCAATTAATAACAAAATCAAAGAAATACATCGACAGCAATACAATAATAGCAGGGGACTTTAACACTCCCCTCACTGAAATGGACAGATCATCTAAGCAAAAGATCAACAAGGAAATAAAGGCCTTAAATGACACACTGGACCAGATGGACATCACAGTTCTATTCAGAACATTCCATCCCAAAGCAACAGAATATACATTCTTCTCTAGTGCACATGGAACATTCTCCAGAATAGACCACATCCTGGGTCATAAATCAGGTCTCAACCGGTATCAAAAGATTGGGATCATTTCCTGCATATTTTCAGACCACAATGCTCTGAAGCTAGAACTCAATCACAAGAGGAAATTTTGAAACAACCCAAATACATGGAGACTAAACATCATCCTTTTAAAAAATGAATGGGTCAACCAGAAAATTAAAGAAGAATTGAAAAAAATTCATGGAAACAAATGATAATGAAAACACAACAGTTCAAAACCTGTGGGACACAACAAAGGCAGTCCTGAGAGGAAAATATATAGCGGTACAAGCCTTTCTCAAGAAACAAGAAAGGTCTCAAATACACAACCTAACCCTACACCTAAAGGAGCTGGAGAAAGAACAACAAAGAAAGCCTAAACCCAGCAGGAGAAGAGAAATCATAAAGATCAGAGCAGAAATCAATGAAATAGAAACTAAAAAAACAATAGAACAAATCAACGAAACTAGGAGTTGGTTCTTTGAAAGAATTAATAAGATTGACAAACTCCTGGCCAGACTTATCAAAAAGAAAAGAGAAAGGATGCAAATAAATAAAATCATGAATGAAAGAGGAGAGATCACAATGAACACCAAAGAAATACAAAAATTATAAGAACATACTAAAAGCAACTCTATGCCAACAAATTCGACAATCTGGAAGAAATGATACATTTCTAGAAACATATAAACTACCACAACTGAACCTGGAAGAAATAGAAAACCTGAAAAGACCCATAACCAGTAAGGAAATTGAAACAGTCATCAAAAATCTCCAAACAAACAAAAGTCCAGGACCAGATGGCTTCCCAGGGGAATTCTACCAAACATTTAAAGAAGAATTAATTCCTATTCTCCTGAAACTGTTCCAAAAAATAGAAATGGAAGCAAAACTTCCAAACTCATTTTATGAGGCCAGCATCACCTTGATCCCAAAACCAGACAAGGATCCCACCAAAAAAGAGAATTACAGACCAATATCTTTGATGAACACAGATGCGAAAATTCTCACCAAAATACTGGCCAATAGGATCCAACAGTACATTAAAAGGATTATTCACCACGACCAAGTGGGATTTATTCCAGGGCTGCAAGGTTGGTTCAACATCTCCAAATCTATCAATGTGATACAATACATTAATAAAAGAAAGAATAAGAACCATATGATACTCTCAATAGATGCTGAAAAAGCATTTGACAAAGTGCAGCATCCCTTCCTGGTTAAAATTCTTCAAAGTGTAGGGATAGAGGGCACATACCTCAATATTATCAAAGCCATCTATGAAAAACCCACTGCAAATATCATTCTCAATGGAGAAAAACTGAAAGCTTTTCCGCTAAGGTCAGGAACATGGCAAGGATGTCTGTTATCACCACTGCTGTTCAACATAGTACTAGAAGTCCTAGCCTCAGCAATCAGACAACAAAAAGAAATTAAAGGCATCCAAATTGGCGAAGAAGAAGTCAAACTATCACTCTTTGCAGATGATATGATACTATATGTGGAAAACCCAAAAGGCTCCACTCCAAAACTGCTAGAAATTGTACAGAAATTCAGTAAAGTGTCAGGATATAAAGTCAATGCACAGAAATCAGTTGCATTCCTTTACACTAACAACAAGACAGAAGAAAGAGAAATTGAGGAGTCAGTCCCATTTACAATTGCACCCAAAACCATAAGATACCTAGGAATAAATCTAACCAAAGAGGCCAAGAATCTATACTCAGAAAACTATAAAGTACTCATGAGAGAAACTGAGGAAGACACAAAGAAATGAAAAAATGTTCCATGCTCATGGATGGGAAGAACAAATATTGTGAAAATGTCTATTCCACCTAAAGCAATCTACACATTTAATGCAATCCCTATCAAAATCCCATCCATTTTTTTTAAAGAAATAGTACAAATAATCCTAAAATTTATATGGAACCAGAAAAGTCCTTGAATAGCGAAAGGAATATTGAAAAAGAAAGCCAAAGTTGGTGCCATCAAAATTCCAGACGTCAAGCTCTATTACAAAGCTGTCATCATTAAGACAGTATGGTACTGGCACAAAAACAGACATAGATCAATGGAACAGAATAGAGAGCCCAGAAATAGATCCTCAACTCTATGGTCAACTAATCTTCAACAAAGCAGGAAGGAATGTCCAATGGAAAAAAGACAGCCTCTTCAACAAATGGTGCTGGGAGAATTGGACAGCCACATGCAGAAAAATGAAATTGGACTATTTCCTTACACCACACACGAAAATAGACTCAAAATGGATGAAGGACCTCAACGTGAGAAAGGAATCCTTCAAAATCCTTGAGGAGAATGCAGGCAGCAACCTCTTTGAGCTCAACTGCAGCAACTTCTTCCTATGAACATCGCCAAATACAATGGAAGCAAGGGCAAAAAATGGACTATTGGGATTTCATCAAGATCAAAAGCTTTTGCACAGCAAAGGAAACAGTTAACAAAACCAAAAGACAACTGACAGAATGGGAGAAGATATTCGCAAACGACATATCCGATAAAGGGCTAATATCCAAAATCTATAAAGAGCTTAGCAAACTCAACACCCAAAGAACAAATAATCCAATCAAGAAATGGGCAGAGGACATGAACAGACATTTCTGCAAAGAAGACATCCAGATGGCCAACAGACACATGAAAAAATGCTCCACATCACTCGGCATCAGGGAAATACAAATCAAAACCACAATGAGATACCACCTCACACCAGTCAGAATGGCTAAAATTAACAAGTCAAGAAATGACAGATGCTGGCGAGGATGCGGAGAGAGGGGAACCCTCCTACACTGTTGTTGGGAATGCAAGCTGGTGCAACCACTCTGGAAAACAGTGTGGAGGTTCCTCAAAAAACTGAAAATAGAGCTATCCTATGACCCAGCAATTGCACTACTGGGTATATATCCTAAAGATACAAACGTGGTGCTCTGAAGGGGCATGTGCACCCGAATGTTTATAGCAGCAATGTCCACAATAGCCAAACTGTGGAAAGAGCCTAGATGTCCATCAACAGATGAATGGATAAAGAAGAAGTGGTATATATACACAATGGAATACTATGCAGCCATCAAAAGAAATGAAATCTTGCCATTTGCGACGACGTGGATGGAACTAGAGGGTATTATGCTTAGCGAAATAAGTCAATCGGAGAAAGACAACTATCATATGATCTCCCTGATATGAGGAAGTGGAGATGCAATGTTGGGGGGTTGGGGGGGTAGGAAAAGAAAAAGTGAAAGGAGATGGGATTGGGAGGGAGACAAACCATAAAAGACTCAATCTCAAAAAACAGACTGAGGGTTGCTGGGGGGAGGTGGGACAGACGAGGGTGGTGGGGATATGGACATTGGGGAGGGTATGTGCTATGATGAGTGCTGTGAAATGTGTAAACCTGGCGATTCACAGACCTGTACCCCTGGGGATAAAAATACATTATATGTTTATTAAAATAAATTAATTAATTAAAAAAAAGAGGACTTTTCTGCAACAACTTTTGAGTGCATCAAAAGTTGAAGCACTAATCTGGCAAACTTGAAATTTTTCTTTACCTATGAAAACTTGTGTTCTGTTCCTTATAAATTCATTTCTCTCATCAAAATTTCATTTAAAATATAGCAAACAAAATGCGATGACAATACAGCTGTCATTGCAATGCAATATTATATCATTCTGTTTAAGCTGATGAGAAACAGCTTAAACAGAATGATATATTAGTTTCAGGCCAGATTATGATATGAGAAGAAGCAGGATGAACCATGATGATGACAATACAGGATACAGTTGAAGCAGGAACTTGGTGTGAATCTCGCACGATCTCAGTGAGTTATTCTGTGTCTTGTTAGCCCAATAATAACAAACATGCCTAACTTGTGATGCTGTGTTAAGGATTAGGTGAGTTAATTATGTGTTAAGAAGAACAATAACTGGCATTTGGAAACATGCTATTAAAATTAGCTACCATAGGGGCGCCTGGGTGGCTCAGTGGGTTAAAGCCTCTGCCTTCAGCTCAGGTCATGATCCCAGGATCCTGGAATTGAGCCCCACATCAGGCTCTCTGCTCAGTGGGGAGCCTGCTTCCCTTCGTCTCTCTCTCTGCATGCCTCTCTGCCTACTTGTGATCTCTGTCTATCAAATAAATAAATAAAATCTTGAAAAAAAAATTAGCTACCATTTCTTTGTAGTTTTCTGGACTTAAAATGACAATTTGACCCTTCCCTTATTAAAGGGAATTTGACAAACCATTTCCTCTGTTTCCTTTCCCCCTAGAGAAACTTTCAAGTATGATGTGCACCTTCCCAGAATATGTACAGTAAGTGAGATATCTCTTTCACTGGATACATTGCAGAGTTGATTTTGTGTGTGGTGTGTGAGGGGCAGAGGTAAATAATTCTATTCTTATTTCCTAACCTCTTGGACTGTCAGAGATTAATAAAGTTTCTTGTTTTTGTTTTTCTGTATAAACAGTATGTGTGTTGACTTATTACTAAGAACTCTCTGAGGGGGACGCCTGGGTGGCTCAGTTGGTTGGGCGGCTGCCTTCGGCTCGGGTCATGATCCCAGCGTCCTGGGATCGAGTCCCGCGTCGGGCTCCTTGCTCAGCGGGGAGCCTGCTTCTTCCTCTGCCTCTGCCTGCCTCTCTGTCTGCCTGTGCTCACTCTCTCTGACAAATAAATAAATAAAATCTTTAAAAAAAAAAAAAAAAAAAAAAAAAGAACTCTCTGAGAAGCTTCAGGGTTTTTCCAGGCTTATGGAGATAAAATTAACATATAACATTATACAAGTTTAAGGTTTACAGGGTGATAATTTGATATACATGTATATTATGAAATGTTTACCACAATAAGGTTAGTTAACACCTCCTTCATCTCACATAATTACCATTTCGTTATTGTTGTTATGGTGAGAACATTAAAGCTCTACTTTCACAGCAACTTTCAAGTCTATAATACAGTATTGTTACTATAGTCATCATGCTGTGTTTTAGATTGTCAGAACTTATCTATCTTGTAACTGAAAGTTTGTCCCTTTGATCAACATCACCTTATTTTCCGCAACCTACAGACCTAGCTAAACTACCACTTCATGCTCTGTTTCTCTGAGTTCGATATATTTAGATTCCATACATAGGTGATTTCATACATTATTTGTCTTTTTCTATCTGGCTTATTTCATTCTGCATAATGCCCTCAGCGTCCATCCACGTTGTTGTAAATGACAGGATTTCTTTCCTTTTTATAACTTATTTATACATACATATCATATTTTCTTAATCTGTTCATCTGTTGTTGGATATTTTGGTTGATTCCATGTTTTAGTTTTTGTAAATAATGCTGCAATGAACACAATGCACATCTCTCTCTCTTTTTTTTTTTAAGATTTTATTTATTTATTTGAGAGAGAGAGTGAGAGTGTGTGAGGGGAGAAGGTCAGATGGAGAAGCAGACTCCCCACGGAGCTGGGAGCCTGATGCGGGACTCGATCCCAGGACTCCAGGATCATGATCTGAGCCAAAGGCAGCTGCTTAACCAACTGAGCCACCCAGGTGCCCCCACATATCTCTTTAATGGTGATCTTGTCTCCTTTGGACATATACATACATAGTAGTAGTATTAATCGATCATATGGTAGTTACATTTTTAATTTTTTGAGAACCTCTATACTGTTTTCCATAGTGGCTACACCAATTTACATTCCCACAAACAATGCACAAATGTTCCATTTTCTCCACATCTTTCCCAATATTTATTACCACTTGCTTTTTGATGATAACTGTTCTAACAGCATGAGGTGATATCTCATGGTTTTGATGATTAGTGATCTTGAGAACCTTTCATGTACTTGTTGGCCTATGTATTCCTCTTTTGGGAAAATATCTATTCAAATCCTCTGCACATTTTTACATTGGATATTTGTTTTTTTGCTTGAGTTATATTAGTTCCCTGTGTATTGGGGGTAACAAAATTTTATCACACATATGTTTTAAATTTTTTTTTGCCATTCTGTAGGTTGCCTCTACATTGTTAATAGTTTCTTTTTCTATGCATAGCTTTTTGGTGATCTAATTTGTTGACTTTGTGTGTGTGTGTACATGGGTGTTTTGTTGCTGTTTTTTAACTTGCGCTTTTGGTGTCAGATCCCCCAAAATAACTGCCAATGGTGATGACAAAGAACCTTTTCTCATGATTTCTCCTAGAATTTTACAGTGTCAGATCTTACTTTTTAAGTCTTTAATCCATTTAGAGTTAATTTATGTGAGTGGTATAAAATAGAATCCTAACCACATTCTTTTGCCTGTGAATATCCAGTTTTAAATAAACACCATTTATTGAGGAACTGATCCTTTCCTCATGGAGCAATCTTGGCTCCCTTGTTATAAATTAGTTAAATATATATATACACACACACACATATATATGTATGTATATGTATATATATGTATGTATATATGTATATACATACATATATACATACATATATATACATATACATACATATATATGTGTGTGTGTATATATATATGTGTATATATATATGCATCGGTTTATTGCTGGGCTCTTGATTCTATTCCTTTGGTATATGTGTCTGTTTTTATGCCAATACTATACTATTTGGTTACTATAACTTTGTAATATAGTTTGAAATCAGGAAGTGTGATATTCTTATCTATGTTCTTTTTCAAGGTTGTTTCAGTTATTCAGGGTATCTGTGGTTCTATATGGATTTTAGGATTTTTTCCCTATTTTTTGTGAAAAATGACTGTAATTTTTAAAGTGGTTTTTTTTTTTTAATATTCCAGTTAGTTAACATACAGTATAATATTAGTTTCAGGTATACAACATAATGACTTAACATTTCCATACAATACCCCATGCTCATCACAAGTGTGCTCCTTAATCCCCATCACCTATTTTACCCATCCTCCCACCCACTCCCCTCTGGTAACCATCAGCTCATTTTCTGTAGTTAAGAATCTGTTTTGGTTTGCCTCTCTCTCTCTCTTTCTCTTTTTTTCCCCTTTGCTCCTTTGTTTTGTTTCTTAAATTCCACATATGTGCGAAATCTTATGGTATATGTCTTTCTCTGACTGACTTATTTCACTTACTATAATACACTCTAGCTCCACCCATATCATTACAAATGGCAAGATTTCATTTTTTTTTATGGCTGAGTAATATTTCATATTCTTCTTCTTTATTCATTCATCAGTCCATGGACACTTAGTCCATTTCTGTAATTTGTCTATTGTAGATAATGCTCCTATAAACAACAGGCTGCTTAGTTGAATTAGTATTTTTGTATCCTTTGGGTAAATACCTAGTAACACAATTGTTGGATCCTAGGGTAGTTCTATTTTTAACTTTTTGAGCAACCTCCATATTGTTTCCCAGAGTGGCCACACCAGTTCCCATTCCCATCAGTAGTGAAGAGGGTTCCCATTTCTTTGCATACTTGCCAACACCTGTTATTTCTGTGCTGCTGATTTTAGCCATTCTGACAAGTGTGAGGTGATATCTCATTATAGTTTTCATTCTCATTTCCCTGATGATGAGTGATGCTGAACATCTTTTCAAGTTTCTATTAGCCATCTGTCTCTCTTTGGAAAAAAATATCTATTCATGACTTCTGCCCATTTTTAAAATTGGATTGCCATCTTGGGGATGTTGAGTATCATAAGTTCTTTATATATTTTGGATATTAACCCTTTATCAGATATATCATTTGCAAATATCCTCGCCCATTCTCTAGGTTGCCTCTTAGTTTTGTTGATTGTTTCCTTCCCTGTGCAGAAGATTTTATTTTGATGATGTCCTATTAGTTTATTTTTGCTTCTGTTTCCTTTGCCTCTAGACACATATCTAGAAAGAAGTTGCTATGGCCAATGTCAAGTTGTTACTCTTTGTGTTCTCCCCTAGGATTCTTATGGTTTAGGTGTTTAATTCATTTTGAATTTGTTTTTGTGTATGGTATAAGAAAGTAGTCCAGTTTCATGCCTTTTCATATTGTTATCCAGTTTTTCCAACACCATTTGCTGAAGAGACTGTCTTTTTCCCAATGGATATTCTTTCCTGCTCTGTTGAAGATTAACTGCCATATAGTTGTGGATTTATTTGTGGATTTTCTATTTTGCTCCATTGAGCTCTATGCCCTTTTTTTTTTTTAAACGCCTGCACAATACTGTTTTGATCACTGCAGCTTTATAATATAAATTGAAGTCTGGAATTGTGATGTCTCTAGCTTTCTTTTCTTTTTCAAGGTTGCTGTGGCTATTCAGGTATTTTGTGGTTCCATAGAGATTTTAGGATTGTTTATTCTAGCTCTGTGAAAAATGCTGTTGTTATTTTGATAAGCATTACACTAAATGTGTAGATTGCTTTGGGTGGTAAAGAGATTTTAACAATATTTGTTCTTCCAGTCCATGAGCATGGAATGTCTTTCCATTTCTTTGTGTCATCTTCAATTTCTTTCAGCAGTATTTTATGGTTTTCAGAGTACAGGTCTTTCACTTCTTTGATTAGGTTTATCACTAGGTATCTATTGTTTTGCAATTGTAAATGGGATTATTCCTTAATTTCCCTTTCTGCTGCTTCATTGCATTGGATCCATAGCTGGCTTTGGGCAGTACAAACATTTTGACAATGTTAACTCTTCTAGTCCATGAATACAGAATATTGTTCCATTTATTGGTATCTTCTTCAATTTACTTCATCAGTCTCGTACTTTTCATTATACAGATTTTTCACTTTCTTGGCTAATTTATTCCTATTTCACTGTTTTTGATGGTGTTTTAAATGGGTTGTTGTCGTTATTTCTTCTTAGATACTTTGTTGCTTATGTACAGAAACAAGACTAATTTTTGTATGTTGATTTTGTATCTTGCTACTTTACTGAATTTGTTGTCTAGTTCTAACTGTTTTTGGTGGAATATTAATAATTTTACTTATACAAGATAATATCATCAGCAAAAAGAGATAATTTTACATCTTTTTTTCTGATTTGGATGTCTTTTTTCTTTTTCTTGTCTAATTCCTTTGGCTAGGAATTTTACTGAATAAGGGTGGTGAAAGTGAGCATACTTGACTAATTCCAGATTTAGTGAGAAAGTTTTCAGTCTGTTACCGTTGAGTCTGATGTTAATAATGGGTCCAACTAAAATTCACAAACAATGTAGGAACTAAAGTGTTTAAAGGTTGGTGTGGCTTCAGGTCAGACTTGAAAGCTGTCGAACACTGGCATCAAATTTCAGTTACTTTGTGTCTCTTTACCTTGTTTTCCTCACAAATAACTGGCTTCATCCTAAGGCTGGCCTTGCTCAAATTTCCAATATGGTGTCAGAATCTTTCATGGATGCTTACAGCCACAAGAGTGTGTATCTTTGTTTTAATATTCCCAGCAAAATAGAGGGCTTAAAAATAACTCAAGTTTCTGACTTATACAAGCATACAACAAAATACATGGCAGTACTATATTGCCAAATAAGGAAATTATAGGAGGGGGAAATTGATCAATGGGAAACAGCTCTCCATGGGTTTCACAGTTTTGCACATCCTAGAGCAACACACTGGTTAACCTTTTTTTTAGAAGTATCTTTTTGAGGATTTTTATGTAGTGAGCAGCGTTGGAAGATCAAATTATATATTCATTCTCCAGTGACTCTCCATTTACTGAGCAATTTACAAAGCCTTTAGAGCAACCTACAAAACCCAACATGAGCTACACCCTCCCATGCTCATTACCTCTCTAATCTTATTCCCTACTAGTCCCTTCTCCATGCATTCTACTCCAGGCACACTGTCTACCATGCTGATCTTAAGGCATGCCTGGCATACTTCTTCTTTAGGGCCTTTGCAGTGTCTGTTCCTGCTTCCTGAAATGTTCTTCTCCCAGCTATCACATCGTTAACTCCTTTACTTTTTTAAGTATTTGCTTATCTGTCACCTTCCCAACTTCTGACCGTCTTACTTACATTGACAAGTTCCCTTCACTCCCACTCCTTCCTTTATCCTTTCTTATCTCTTTTTTCTTGTTTTCACATTATTGATCACTTTCTAACATGCTATATACTTGCTAAATAATCTTTATTGTTTTGCTACAATTTGAAGTCAACAGGACATATTTTTGTTTGTTTTCAAGGATGTTTCCAAGCACCAAGAACAGTACTGCATACATCATCAGTGCTCAATAAATAATAGTTTGATGAATGATTAATGGACCCCCTCAAATTTTCTGTGGAAGAAGGTGAAACACATAATTCCTGGTCATAATTGTGCTGCTCCTTTGCTTTTCTTAATAGAAGGATATTTTAACACAGTTCCAGAATGCTTCCAGCAGGATAAAACCCTTTCTGGTAGGATTTAAGTTTTGAATATACTGTTGGCCATGACCTTGGCATATTTCAGGTCTCAGATAGAAGTAACCTTTGTTCTAAAAACCACATTGGGCTGATTAGCAATGCTTTCACATTGAAGACAGAAAATATAAGCCCCCTAAGGAATTTACAATAAATGTGTCTTCTCTGTTTGCTGCACATTTTCTTCTTCCTTTTAGAAAAATATTTAGCAAGTTTCAGGTTACAGCTTTCTATTTTTCTCTTAAACAACCTTGTCCCCATTTTGATTATATGATTATATCATAGTCCTCTATTTTCTTTAAGTAGGAAGATTCTGTACAAGTTTGAGAAATTGCAAAAATATATAATTATTTAGACTGGAAAAAGTGATTTGACTACGGTAGTAAACATTAGGGAAATATAGAAACATGATTAGCTCTTCATTTTTCTGTTCTTCTAAAAGAGGAACTAAACAAATAGCCTTGTAGAAATTAAATTTCGTGTTGTTATTTTAACAAGGTGAAAGTTAAATTAATGAACTTTATGACTAATATGTGAAATGTAATGCACAATGTTCATGTGTTAATCAAGGAGCCATAAGTCTAGGGTTCAAAGCAGCAAGCACATCTAAAAATTAAAGAAAAAAAAAAGCAATTATTGACTTTATAAAGCACTACGAGGTGATAAGATAATTAAATAATATTGTATAAGATTTTTGTTTTGGTTTTTGGCTTTTGGTAGTGATGTACAATTCTACCAAACATATGTGAAATTTCCTGGCTCAAAGTGAATGCTCAGTAAATATCAGCTCCTTTTATTAAGTTGCTTCTAGGCACTTCTGCCAACATTTAGTATTAAAATAAAAAATCCAATGTGAACAATAAAATAGGGTATTTTATTATTGATTTAATGTGCATTTCTCTGTGATTAAATACTTTTTCCACAAGTTTATTGGCCATTAGTACTTCTTAGTTTCCTTGCTCAGATCTGCCTTTTATTTTTCTAATAGAGTGTTTATCTTTTGCTTATTGATTTCTTAAAACTTTTATAGAACAAGACTCTAAAGCTTTGATTTACATATATGGCAAACTATTTCCATTTGTTTATGATATCTTTTTCTCTTTACTTTAGGATAATTACATTTTTATATACCCAAATCTATCAGTTTTTCCTTTGTTGAAATAGTAAGACCTTCCGCAGCTTGAGATTAGTTATATATTCTCCTACACTTTTTAAAAGCTATTTTCTGGTTTCATTTGTTATATTTAATCTATCTGAAATTTATTTTAGAAGAAATCTCAAGGTAAGAATCTATCTTGGTTCTTTTCTAAATAGACAAGCAAACTGTATGAGCTTAATGACATGATACTTATCTTATAGAACTAAAACTAAGCTGTAATTGTCATTATTTGGACTTATTTCAAATCACACAATTCTCAATTCTTAAATGTCTAAAATAAAGATGTGTGCAATAAAATTGTATTTTAAGGTTTAATTTCTCAATGCATTTATTTAAGTTCTGGATGAAGAAACCCAAAATGTGCACATTAAATGCATTCCATGAATGTATTGATGTGAGAATATTACTAACCTAGAAATTGATAATAAAAATGATACTTTATAGAAATGACCTCCTAGAATATAAAATAAAATTCAATGGGGTAAGAATAGACAGGTCACTCAATGGAACATTATATAGAGCCCAAATATAGACCTACACATATAGTGAGCTGATCTTTAACAAAAGAACAAAGGCAATTCAATGGAGAAAGGATAGTTTTTTAAACAAATAGTGCTTTGTGCAAATCTTTGTGCAAATCTTTGTGCAAAAACCGAGTCTATAAATGGATACTACTAGGAGAAAGAAGCCCATCTGAAAAGGCTACACACTGAGTGATTCTGAGGCAGGGAAACTGAAGGGACCCCATGAGAGAAAAATCTGTTTCTTTCCTTTGCTTCTTTTCCAACTTCTATTCTTGCTAGGACCTGCACACCTACCCAACTGTACAAAGAACTTGTAATGCAAATAGCATATATTCTCCTTGTAAGGAACAAGGATTTAATGATTCTCCAGAGTAAATGACAGCTAAGGAAGAATCATGTGAGCCGAAGCTGTCATATGTGCATTCCAGACCACTGGGGCCAGTCATCCTGATGCCAAGAACCCCTGGCTTCAAGGAATAACACCTGGGTCTTCATCTTTGTTCTAGCCATTTCCTGGATGTCTGAGAGGACATGTAGCCCAGACCTCTGTCCTCAAAACAAACAAACAAACAAACAAACAAGGAAACAAACAAACAAAACAGACCCTGAACAAAATCAGGACTCCTCTTTTCTTTTCTGAGTCTCCTGGACACTACTCCTTCTGTTATCTGCTTGCTCTCTCTACCTTTATCAAACTCTGCTTTCACCTCCTGCTGGTTCACATGTGATTTTCATCTTGTGTATGACCAAGGACACTCTTAGCTGGTCCTGGAGGATCTCCTCTGGGTCCTCAGACCTGGCCTGCCAGCATTCATTCCAACTATATGACATTCTGGAAAGGGCAAAACTATGGAAATAGTAAAAAGATCAGTAGTTGCCAGGGGTTGGTGGGTGGGGCAGGGCAGGGGAGAGGGTAAGTATGTATAATCAGAGCACAGAGAATTTTTAGGGCAGTGAAAATACTTCGTGTGATACTGTAATGATGGATGCATATCATTATATATTTGTTCAAGCCCATAAATGTACAATACAAAGTGAACCTTAATGTGAATTATGAACTTTGGATGATTATGATTTTGATATGATTATTATTTTATCAGTATTATTAATATTTGTAATATTAATTTTATTGCAACAAATATGCCACTCTGGAGGGGGATATTGGTAATGGAAGAAGCTATTCATGGGTAGAGGAAGTGGGTAACTAGGAACTCTTCGTAACGTCTTCTCAATTTTTATGTGAACTTAAACCTACTCTAAAAAACAAAGTCTTCATCTTTAAGGGGAAAAATATATCAAGATACACTACACCCTTCACAAAAATTAACTTGAAATGTATCACAGATTAAAACATAAAAGGCAAAACTATTATTAAAGTCCTAGAAGATAACATAGAAGAATATCTAGATGATCTTGGATTTTGGCAGTGGATTATAAGGAACATCAAAGAGACTATCCATGAAGCAATAAAAGATAAGTTGAACTTCATTAAAATTAAAAATCTTCTGCTCTGCAAAGACACTGTCAAGAGAATGAGAGAATAAGCCACAGACAGGGAGAAAATACTTGTAAAAGACATATCTGAAAAAACTGCAATCCATTATATACAAAGAACATTTACAACTCAATAAATAAGAAAGTGAATAACCCA
This sequence comes from Martes martes, assembly GCF_963455335.1. Classification (NCBI taxonomy): domain Eukaryota; kingdom Metazoa; phylum Chordata; class Mammalia; order Carnivora; family Mustelidae; genus Martes; species Martes martes. The sequence continues at coordinate 36,064,918 of NC_137893.1, forward strand.
GTTAAAAAGTGGGGAAAATATCTGAACAGACACCTCATCAAAGATGATATGCAAATGAAAAATAACCATATAAAAAGATGTTCCACATTATATGGCATTAGGGAGTTAAAAATTAAAATAACAATGAGGACTACATATTTATTAGAATGACTACAATCTAAAATCTTGACAACACCAAATGCTAATAAGAATGTGGGTAAAAGAAAGTCATTCATTGTTGGTGGGATATAAAATGTTGCGACCACCTTCAAAGACAGTTTCTTATAAAACTAAACATAATCTTACCATACTATCCAGCAATTGTGCAACTTGATATTTACCCAAATGAGCTGAAAAAATGTTCATACAAAAACCTGCATATAAATGTTTATAAAAACTTTATTCATAATTGCCAAAATGTGGAAGCATTCAAGATATCATTGTGAATGAATAAACTGTGTTACTATCAGACAATAAAATATTATTTGGCTCTAAAAGGAAAGGTTAACAGTTGTACTCAATTGGTATATAATGATTGAATTGAGTATTACTTGTAAGTAATAGAGATTTAACTCTACATTGTGAAATGTATATTCATTTGTATGTATATTACATCTTGTTTTGATCAAAATGCAATTCCTTTAAAGGAAAAAGAAATATTAGATGGCATCTAGAGAAAATCGAAAGTAAAAAAGACAATTTAACAGAGTTTCATAATAATGATAACTAGAGAAATAAGGTGATTTCCATATATTTCCTACCTCCAAACACTTTGACTATTATTTGGGGGTTCAACAAGAACAGACCTCTAACAATTTTGTATGATCTGTCAGGAAAACTATAACAAGGGAAAATCCTGTATAGTTTCACATGTTAAACTTGGAGGATTAGTAGGAGATCAGTATCCTATGTAATCAAGGCTTAATACTGCAAAACAATCATTAATATATTCAGAAAAATGAAGAAAGAAAGGTCACAAGGGAAATATATAGGTGAATCCAGTGAGCATCATAGTAATAGAGTAGGCCTTAAAGTAATACGCCCAACTGAGGAGAATTCCATTTTAACCAGTCCGGTGAAAGAGAAATTGGCTATTATAATGCTCATGCTCGGGGTGGGGGAAGCAAAATTTTCCATTAGGGTAAATAATGTCATCTAGATAAATGAAAAACAAAGTTATTATCAACAGCAGTTTAGAGTAAGCCATTATTTATGAAACTTTTACAACTAAGTGTGAGAGAATGCTATGGAATTCTCTTCTGGCAAAGGCATAAAATATAATGTACCAAATGCCATTAACATGATACTTTCTTTAAAACTGAACACTACTCATAGTCATATTTAGAAGGTATAGGTAGGTCTGGAATAGAGCCTTTTTAGAAACTTCAGAAAATTAAGAATAAAATTCAGAATATATTCTCATGACACCTTCATGAAGATCTTAAGTTTCTTAACATGTTTATAAATATAGTAAATTTGCATTTATATATTTTATTAAACTGTCTAATACACACATATGTACACACACTTGGCTAAAGTCCAATTAAGATAGTAGGATCAGGATTTTATTTCTAAGAAGCAGTCATTGTGCCTTAAGTCCAACAGTACCCAGCACATTACTTAGGATAGCATAAATACTCTGTAATGATCACAATTCTGAAAATAGTAAGTCTGCCTCTAAGACAGAAGTAGAGTTCTTTTGATGATAGTGACCCAAACTACAAGAATGATATCAGGGAATAACTGATGTTAAATAGAGAGACTCGGGTAATTGAACTGTGCTCAGTTCCTCAAAAGTTTTATTAGTATCTATGGAGTATACTGGCATAAAGTGGTTTCTTTAACAAGTAATTAATTAATGAAGTTGATTTATATAATGTGTCTAGAACACATAAAAGTGAGATGATTGATAATTTGATTTTATTAGAATCTACAGAGAGATCTAAAATGAAATGAGACACTCTAAGGACAAGTTTAACATTTTAGTTGTCAATGTTCTAGTTGCAACTAGATGTATTGTTACATCTAGTTGCAACTAGAACACTGATGTAACTAGAACGTTGAAGAACATTGGAGTACAGATGTAGATATTGTCTACCATCAGAGATAATCTTAAAATGTACCAAACGGATAAACAAAGAAAAGCAGTTTACTTATAAAATGAGAATATTAAAATCACAGATTTCTTTTCTTGTTATTTGTAAAAAATGGCAATAGAGAACAGAATAAAATAGATATAATCAGGAAAATAATTTTGAGCCTAAAATTGTTTTTCCAACCAAAATATCATTTTTGAAAGAGACAAGTAACTAGGTAACATATGCAGCAATAAAATAAGATGGACTATTCTCTTCTCATTTCAAACAGGTAGAAATTCTGGTTAAAATTTAACCATAAAATGATGGAATGTGTAGAACTATCAAAAAAATCATAAATTTCTAGGGTCTAGAAATAAAGTTTTAGAAAACATTCCCTATGGATTTCTCACATTAGGTCATGTCTTGTGAGGAAGAAACTGTCGTTTTTTCCCTATATTTTGAAGGATAGTTGTATGGCAAACAGTCTTGGAAGACAGAGATTGTGTTTCCCTCTGTAGGAAAGAGCTGATTTACCTTGGAAGAAACAGTTTTGAGAAAAACTTTTGAGAACAAGTCAGGTATGCTAATTGCTCATTATAAAAGACCCAGGATCCATAAGGTCTCTCTCCTGTCATGTACCTACAATGTGTTCAGAGCGTTCAGATTTCACCTGGACGGCTACATTTTCTCATGGGATTTGAGGGGTGGTAATTTAGCGCAAGAAAACACTGATACTCTGTTTACCGCTATTGTTGTGAATGGTAGACTATCCTTTACCTCTGAACCATGAGTCTTATGTCTTTTGCCAGCATACATGAAATTGTGGTGGGCTGCCTTAAAAGTTTGAAAGTAGGGTAAAATCTCTAATCTTTCACAGTTCTTAACAGAGGGCAGTCGCTGAGCAATTATTGTGTGAATTAGTGCTCTGGAAATCCCAGAGAAATATTGTATACTGATAAACTCTTTAGAAGCTAGAAATCAGAGTTGTCACTTCACGAAGTCCACAGTTCAGCTGAATTCACAGAGCTGTACAAACAAAGAAAAGCTATAATCTGTTTTCTGGTGTAGGAAACCTTGACTCTACATGGAGTTGTGAATGAGGAAAACACTTCCACTAATAGGAACTTCATGCCAACATCAGGCATGAAGACTTTCCATAGTCTACATGGTGTTGGAATCTAGAACATGAAATAATATCACAAAAACAAGTAAACTCCTGGGAAAAAAACAAGGGCAAAACTACTCTCTAGAGATGTCTCTAGAGATATCTCCTTATTTTAGGAATATATTGGAATCTCATAAAATATAATCTCCCACTGAAAATGAATTCAACAATAAAAATGTACAACTGCATAAAGAAACAATTCTCCATAAGGAGGGATAGAAAATTAATCAAATAAGACCATTAAAACTCTAAGACTAAGAGATAATTATCTGTAAGATAACATAAAATATATTTGAGATTAAAAATATACGAGAAAATAAAACAAAAAATAAAAGAACAGAAAACAAATATAAGCAACATATAAACATATGCTGAATTGAATAGGATGTGTATTGAAATTCCAAACATAAAATAATCATTGATATAAAACAATTTGTGGATTAGTTAGAATATTAGATATAGCAGGTGAGATTGGTAAACTGAGAATTCTGAAGAAATCATACAAACTTCATTACATAAAAAGAAATCAAAGAGAGTCAAAAACAGTAGAATGAAAAAGCCCAACATATATCTAATTGTTAATTGACTTATTCCATAATTTATTCACATATTCACATGTGTAACTGTGCATTTTGCATGTTCAATTTAATTGTAGTTCTTATTAAACAACTTAGAGTTTGAAGAAATTCTTAAACATGCACAAATAGGAGAGGTAGAGATATTGTTGCAGTTTAAAGATTTTTGAAATATTTGGACTTTAAAGATAAGCTAAATTCCTCTAAGTTAAACAGCTTGAAAAAAATACTGTGGTCAATTGTATTTTGTGTTTGAGTCCTAAACCATCAAATTAGGAAGATAATTTTGTTTATGTTATTGTTTTGAGTGGCAATCACAGAATTTTCAATGAATGCGCAGAGGAGAGCATGTGATTAGAAGTAGTTTAACGGATTCAGACACATTGCTAGAGCTGAGAGAAAACTGGCTAATCATCAAAGCTAAGATGGAAATGGGAAACCAGCTAGTCTGTTCATAGTGGACAGCACTGAGAGTATGACATGGAGTTGAGGGAAAGGCAGGACAATGATTCCTGATTGACATTGCACTGCCACTGCACTGTAGGGAAGTGTTTCCACATGGTACCTTGCAACTTTCTTCCTAGTATACTGATAAATGTTGTCATCAGGTAGGCTACATATTTTTTAATGAATATATATATAGCACCTTACCATTATATATATTATATATATACTCACACACATACATATACACAGATATATATTCTATAATATACATAACCTATAAATTCTCAAACATGCTTTTAAAAATTTACCAGTAATTACTGGCTATATGTTGTCTAATAGTGTTGAATGAAATATTTATGCCATTTAAAACATAGCTCCTCTTAACTGTAGAAATAGTAGAGTGAATCACAAGCATTAGATGGGAACAAGACCCAGTAACAAGAATAATTTACATATGTGTATATGGCAGAGAATGATAAATAAGCACGTGAACAGTAAAATTATTTCAATACAGAGAAATATATATATATGTATTAACTGTCAGAATTGACTAACATTAAGTTACAATCTTTCAGACTTTGACACTCTTCTATCCTTCTGATCATGCTGAATAGCAAAAGGAAATAATAAAATGATCAAATAGAAAAACATATTTTACTTGCTTTTTAGAAAAGTGAACTGATAAGCCTATAGATTTTCTTGATTTTTGTCCACTAAAGGAAAACAGCATATATTAAATAATATATTACATAGGGTTTCCAAGCTTTGCACAGTGGCAATATCGTAGCCAACGAGGTTTATCTGAGGCGCAATTATTGCTAATTAAATAGGGTTTCCAATGCCCAGAAACTAGTTGCAATGCTTGTATATTCGGTTTCAAATTTTACGTGTTCATACCAAACTAGTCATACTCTAATCAGTCTACCATAACTGCACATCTTTCCTTCAATGCTGTAACAGTTTTAAGTCAAGAAAACATCTGCTTCCAGCAGAATGTTGAAGTTGATTGGGCCTTAAGAAACATATATTTCAATTCTAGCAGTTTACATATGAAAGAAACAAGTATCTGAGAGTTTGAATTATTTTCCCAAGGTCATATATCTAGTTAGAAGCCAAATTGGTTACTTTCAAAAATCACTGGAGTTGAAACAGAGTTCTTTATGTACGGCCTCAAGGAAATGCAATATTTATACCAGTGAGGAGAAAATTAGAATACTCTTACCCCTCCATATGCCTTAAAAATTTCATCTTCTTTTGCCTTTTTTTTAAACAAATCTTTGAAATACTTTATAATTTGGTTTACAAATTGGCATTGGGATTAAAAGGAACATTTAAAATGGTCTCTGTTAATTCCCTATAGAAAGGGCCTTCATTATTCCAGAGTGAAGTTGGAGAAAAGGGAGATCCCATAAGACAAATATGCACTGGATGCTTTTCTACTATTTCTTCTCAAAATGAAAGATTAGGTTTAAGCATTCTTGTTTGAATCAACTATTATCTTTATTTAAAATATGTGTGTTCGGGGCACCTGGGTGGCTCAGCGGGTTGAGCCTCTGCCTCTAGCTCAGGTCATGATCTCATGATCTTAGGGTCCTGGGATCGAGCCCCACATTGGGCTCTCTCGAGCCCCACATTGGGCTCTCTGCTCAGCAGGGGAGCCTGCTTCTGCCTCTCTGCCTACATGTGATCTCTCTCTATCTCTCAAATAAATAAAATCTTTAAAAAAAAATAAAATATGTGTGTTCATTTAAAAATAACTTCCGTGTTTCCTCTTATTTTTCACAGACCCTAATATAAGCTAAATATGTCACACAGTGCCCTTATGGCATAAGTACATGGGTCAGATTTTGAACACTTAATTACACTGAATTTGGCTTTGTTTTCCTATTCACTTTTATTTTCTTCTAGTTTGACAAAAAATTACAGTTTATAAACTGATCAGGAATTCCCTAAGGTTACACATATCCAGATAAAAAGTGAAAAACAAATTAGATTCACATGTATCACTGCAGACCTAGCTTGATAAAAAGGCTGGTTAGTTCTGAAATGATGCCCAAAGTTCTCCTATCAGCACAAGATCCAGAAATATTGCTTTCTTCTGTTTATAAGAATAGATTGCTTACGATGCCTGGGTGGCTCAGTTAGTTAAGCATCGGACTGTTGGTATGGGCTAAGGTTGTGATCTCAGGTTCTTGAGATCAAACACCTGCAGTGCTACCCACTCAGTGGGGAGTCTGCTTCTCTCTCTCTCTTTCCTCTCTCTCTCTCTCTCTCAAATAAAAAAAAATAAATCTTTAAAAAAAAAAAAGAATAGATTGCTTAAATTGTTAAAAAAAAAAAAAAGGCTCTACCATGACTCAAAGGAAGTTATAAGTGGTGTTAACTTATCCTTTAAATAAAGATGCTGCTGTTGAATAATTTTTGTAGGGATTAACTGACAGTGTATGTAAAGTGTATAACCACATGTTTGACACCTGGTAACCATCCTTCCTTGTTTATTTACTCTATTTATATATTTACTCTCTTCACTTCTATATGCTCAAATTCTTGTGCCATCCTGTACTTACTGAAATACTGATAATTTTATTTTACATCTCTTCACAGAAATTCCTAGTGCTTCCGGTGAAAATTACATCTCCCTCTAAGTATGTACTTTGTACCCATGGCTTGCATTTCTTTTGTAGTATTTCCCTTTCCTTCAGTATTAAATTGTGTTACATCTGTGTCCCTTTGGAAAGTAATTGCTCCTGGAGTGCTATATCTTATACAAACCTCCGTCATATATTAAATGTACTCATAATTTTCAGTAACTCTATATTTCTCACTGAGTTAAAAGAGTTAAATACTACAGAAGAATTAACCCTACTGAGGAGGATATTATGGCATGTCTATACAATGTTTTATATCTGATTTGTTAGCTGTTTTGTTTATTTCCTCAAAACATAGCTAGAATATACCTCTGTCTTGTCAAAACATTGTCAAAGAAGTTTGATAATGATTTGGGTATGTACCTTGAATTTAGCCTTCAAGTTTGCATCTACATTATCACAATTACTCAATTTGTCTACTTTGCATGAATTTTATTTGTGTCTATAGTAATTTTGTTCAATGCATTAAATTTAATTTTAGTAGCATAGTCAAATATGTTGATAATGAGTTAAAATTTGTTGTAGGCTAATTCTGGACACAACTTCCTATATAACTTATATATAAATCTGTTGTAATTTCCAAGAGGCTAAGGAGAAAATTATCCTTTGGATCATATGCAATAATGGCTAGAAGCATGAGTTTTGATACTTAAGAGACAAAGCATACATATGCTTTTTTTTTTCCATATGCTTTATATTAAAAAGTAAATTCTCCCAGTTTCACTTGTTATATCTTAACTTTTCATTGGAATCTTATTACATCTAAAGTGACAAGGAAAAAAATGACTGATTTTATTTTAGTTTAACCTTAGTTCATAGGCATTCAAATATGTGATTAACATAAAAATCTGAAAAAGAATTAGAAGCTTTAGATTTAAATCTTTAATGTTTAAATGTGTGACTTACAATACAGGAAAATATGAAAAAGCATTAGACTTGGTCTCAATATCTATTTACTTTAAAGTAAAATTTAGTATTAGTTTGCTCTCAATTGATTTGCTTTCAATTATACCAGTTTCTAAACTTTCCTAAGTGTTAGGTGTCATCTGCTACTACTGGAGTATACAAGTATATAGTTTAATAATATCTGAAATGCTTAAAAAGTAATGACTGTTTTTTGTGATAAGTTTATTGTAGAATTGCAATCTTATCTTCTTAGTAGGAGGTTAAATGTAGGTGTTCTAAATAAATACTCCAAGTAAACAGGTCATCTTAGGTCATTAGTCTGCCTTTTGCCTTTATTGTTGCAGAACAAAATCTGTTTGTAATCTGAAATAGATATTTAAGTCACTTTTGTGAGACCAATTAGAACAGAACCAGTTGGAAGTATCTTTAAAAATAATTTAGGAATCCTTTCCATGGTGTAATTCTATAATACCTAAGGTGGGTTAGTTTGGGGAATTTTCATAGCAGTAAGAAGAGAACAGTTTTTTTGCACATCTTTATTACTTATCCATATAAAAATTTCATCACCTGATAATGCTTTTCAAAGGACATAAACAAAATCCTTAGTGATTGTTACGAAATTAACCTTTATTTTTCTCAACTTTTTGACCTTCTGAAATTGGCTATGTTATCCTTCTACAAGTCAGAAAAATCAAAAGTATGCCATTGACCAGAATTATCTACAAAGAGGAGTAGTTTATAGTAATGGATAGACACTATACGGAATGTTAAAAATCATGGCATAATCTTAGAAATTTAAGACAATTTCTTAACAGTAACTTTAAAAACACTGTAAAATCCGGGAAAGAAAAAATCCCTAACATTGCATCCTTGGTTCCTAAGATCTGTTTGACTTAATGTTTTACACATCCTTCTAAGGTTGTCACTTTTTATTTTTAAAATGTTTTATTCTGTTCATTATAGATGTCTCATTCTAATACTTCCTTCACTTCCAACTGATGAGACTATGTAATTCTTTGCTATTTTTAACTGAGCATTTGTAAAGTGTTAAATATATTTATGTATGCATATATATGTGTATATATGCACAGAATACCTCTAACATTAAATCTTTATGTACATATATATGTAATTTCCAATTTTATATCATTTTTCACATAGGCACATGTATACAAAGAATAAATTATAAAAAAGAGAAAATCAGCAAAAATAATATGTACCTTTACAATGTGAAAAACACAGCAAACATCTTAAATGTATTTATTTATGAGTATTTGAGATAAAAGTAAAGAGAAGAAAATTACTTTTGTACAATGACATACACATTTGGACAAATCAAATACTACACAAGATTCAGAAACAGGAAATGTTAATCTTGTTGACTCAACTCTTAAAGTGCTGTAGAAATACAATTTTAATTTCAGAGCATTGTATATATGTACAATTACCATACATCGACAATTATTAGGTATGGGATGTCGTTTTCTTAATTTCATATTGAACTTCCAATATAAATTTGCTTTGTTCTACAGAAGTACAAATAATTTTGGTACTTTGATTTCTCTCATATACATGTAATAAAAGCTATAAGTAAATTATTTTTTTATGTTTACACAGCAAAACAATGAAGTATTGCATTAAACTGTTCAACTACATTATCTTGGATGCTTGGGTTACCAGTAATTTAAAATTTATTTTTCTTCATTTTCCAAATGTTACATAATAAGTATATATGGCTTTTATAATCAGAACAGAAGTTTTCACTAAAGAAAACTTTTTAAATAACAGCTTTTTTAAAAAGACTGTCCTCTCATTCAGTGTCTGACTGGAAAGGCTGAACGGTGGTACAGCAGCATCTTGTCTCTGCCTTCATATTTCCTTTCTCCAGCATATGTTCTATTTTAACTCTTGGCTAGACAATAGGTTCTGTATTTGGGATGATTTTGACTTGTGATTTTGTGCTGATTTGAGGTTGTGACCTATTCCTCTTTTTAAATAATTTTGGTCAGTGCTGTACTTTTGACTTCTAGTCTAGTCCATTGAACAAGAAAATTAGTATATAAAGATACTCTGGACAAAGTGAAAAAAGCTACAAATATCTGTACCGTCTAGATCATCAACTGAATTGTATTTCTTTTATTCAAAGTACTACCACTTTATAAACACAAATGACATCATTGACTATGACTATTAATATGAACTTCAAGTTTCATATTTTTTATCATCAAACAAAACAATGAACCCAGTTTTGCATCCACATAGCTCTATGTAATTGTGATAAAGCATTGTTAACATCACATATGATATCTGTAGACTTATTCTTCTAAGTCATCTGCAACAAGAAGATTTGGAATTGCAGGCCACTCATCATGTAAATTTAAATGCAAATCTTATTAGAAATCACCCAAAACAAACTTCATAATTTTCTTCTCCAAAGTAGAATAAATTGCTTAGTGTGTGAATCACCTAATCTGACTAAAAATTATTGAAATCTTCTTTTAGCTGTTTTGCAGTATGTACTACACAAAAGTAATTTTTTCCCCAATCCTTGTTATTTGTATTCTTATCCCCGGTGTTGAAGTGCATTTATTAAGTCTTTGGATTATACTTTTTGTGTTAAGTAAAACATCTGTGCGTTACCACCCACCTACAAACCACCCCTGCAAAAATGTGAATTCTGGCAAGCTAACAAGAACAAACCGACACACCGTATACCAATAGCTGCAGGTGGGCTGATGTCTTCCATCTGTGGTGTACGCTCCTTGCGGTCATTTGACAAAATTTAGATAGGCTGGAATAATATGTGCAAGGCAAAATTAAATAAAACTAAAAATATAACTTTATGATATTGACATTTTCCCCTTCTTATAACCTTTGATTATGTTGCTAAATAACATAAAATAAAATTTATGTGTTACAAAATTGTTTTCAAGTTATTTCACCAAATAAATACCATTACCGCAATTTTAGCAACAGAATTATAAGCTTATTCCATTTATTTAGAAATAATACTGTATTCTTTAAGGGATTAAGTTATTGTCCTGAATGTTTTTGAAACTATCCTATCAATATGGTATAATTTTAAGTGTTAGATTCTAATTATAAGCTTTACAAATTTTACTGTGCGTAGTTTAACTATATGAGAAGGTCCCTATTCTATGGCACTGGTTATTATTATTATTATTTTTTTAAGATTTTATTTATTTATTTGACAGACAGCACAAGTAGGCAGAGAGGCAGGCAGAGAGAGGAGGAAGCAGGCTCCCTGCTGAGCAGAGAGCCCGATGTGGGGCTCGATCCCAGGACCCTGGGATCATGACCTGAGTCGAAGGCAGAGGCTTTAGCCCACTGAGCCACCCAGGCGCCCCGGCACTGGTTATTATTATCGGATTATTATCAGAATGGTTTAATTTGATTTTAATAATCTAAAGTATATCCATGAATTATAATGTCTTTCTAATTATGTTTTTGTTTAAGGAAAATGTTAACAATGGGAAATTCAGTACTCTTGATATGTATAAATAAGCAAGACTTTCTAAGCCATATTATATAACTTAATTTCAAATATTTATTTTCATCTTATTCAAGAAATAAATGTTCAGATGACATTTATTTCTCCATTTTTATGTATGAGTGATTAAAATGTGTAAATTAAATAACATTGGATGCTTTATTTTTCACATTTATAAAGAAGACTTTTTCATTTTTTTTTAAGATTTTATTTATTTATTAGAGAGAGAGACATAGAGAGCATAAGTGGGGGAGAGGGAGATGCAGGATCCCTGCTCAGGGGGGATCCCAACTCAGGACTCAATCCCAGGATCCTGGGATCATGACCAGACCAAAGGCAGACACTTAACCAACCCAGCCACCAGGAGCCCCTGTTTCTCATTTTTTAATAAAAGTTTTATAATATAAAGTAATTTTAAAATGTGAGAAGCTAGACCTAATGTCAGTATATATTTTTTCTGGGCCAGGAAATCATGGAAGTATTTTCTATGACAACATGGAGCACTATTAGCATCACAGTTCAGATCCCCTTTCTTTAATTCAACATTACTGAGGTATAATCTGCAGTTAAAAAATGCATGCATATCAACTGAACAATGTGACAATTTTTTCAGAGATTTATTCATTTATTTGAGAGAGAGAGAGGAGCATGAATGTGCTCATGGGGCGAGAGGGGCAGAGGGAGAGAATCTTCAAACAGATTCCATTGAGCAGGAATCCTGAAGCCAAGTTCAATCCCACAACCCATGAGACCATAACCAGAGCAAAACCCAAGAGTCTGGCGCTTAACTGACTGAGCCACCAGGCACCCCCCATGTAATTACTACCAAATAATCATAATATGGAATATTTATATCACCACAAAATACTGTCAAATGCAACTTTGAGGTTAGTCACTTCACCACCACTACCCATCTCTGACCCAGCCAACAATAAACTATTTTTCTAGAAACATACACTACTTATATTTGTTTAGACTTTAAAATAAATGTCTGTTTGTTTTTGGTGTCTGTTTGGTGTCTGTTTTGTTTTGCCATGATTTTTGCCCTAGCATTTCAAAATGTATTTTATAAATATTCATATGTATGTATCTTATACATATTATGAATGCATTTTTAGTAGGAGATTTTAGGTATATCAATAATTTGTTCCTAAAAGTATTGAATAATGTTCCATTGTATGAATACAAGGCAATTTTTAATTCATTTACTTCTTGGTGATCATTTTTTTCTCTAGTTCTTGATTATTATGGATAATATTATTGTGAATATGACCTGTTTATAGGTGTTCCTGCAGATTCATGTTTCAGGAAGAAGTGAAATTTTGGGGTTTTACAATAAATTTGTGTTTATTTTTTAGAAAAGTGTTAAATTGTTTTCAAAAGTGTATATGCCATTTCCACCCCTCCCAGCCATGCATGAGTGTTCCAGTTGCTCCTGATCCTTATCAATACCTGGTATTGTTAATCTTTTTACTTTTAGCCATTTTAGAAGGTCTGCAGTGGGTCTTTTGTGGTTCTAATTTACATCCTGCTGATGACTTAACAGTTGTAAGCAAGTTTTCATGTAGTTTTAGGGTATGTACATATATACGTTTTCATTCATGATGTCTCCAATTATGTCTATTGTCCATTTTAATACATTTTTGCCTTATTTAATTGTAAACATTCTTTTTGTCTTCTAGAATGCAAATCTTTGTATTTATGCATTCTAGATTGTAGCCTTTTGTACTGTGCACATTTTGCACAATTAGGGATGGTAATGTCTTAAAAAGAGTGATTTTTTTGTTTTAATATTTTTTGAAGCCCAATTTATTGATTATTCTATACTTAGTGTTCTTTGGGGATTTGTCAAAGAAATATTTGTCTACCCAAGTTCACAAAGATCTCTCTTTTGCTTTCTTCTCAATATTTTATAACTTGAGCTTTTACATTTAGGTACATGCTATATTTTGAATTAATTTTTGTCTATGGTGAGAAGGGGTAAAGGGTTTCTCTCCCACTCTCAAGCATATATTTGGTTGAACTAGTACCATGTGTTGAAAAAAAAACAAACAAAACTCTTTCCTTTTAATTTAATCTTATATCCTCATTGAAAATAAATTAACCTTATATATGCAGGCATTTATAGGATCTCCGTTTTGTTTCATTGGTATATATGTCTATCCTAATATCTATTTCTCATTATTTTGATTCCAGTGGTTTTATAGTAATACTTGAGAAAGCAAATTCTTCATATTTTTTCTTCACTTTCAAAAGTTTTTGGTCACCATAATCCCTGGGATTTCCATGTATGTTTTAGAGTCATCTCTATTTCTGGGAGGAAAAAAAGAAAAAAAATTATTCAAGTATATGATTAGAATTACATTGAATCTATATGTAAATTGGGAGACAATTAACATATAAACAGTACTGGTTCCTCAAATCCATGCATATTGTTTTCAAAATACATATCCTGCTCATAGTTCATTAAGTTTGCCCTTTCAGTTCATATTTTTGATGGTTTTGTAAATGACATTAGCTTTTAAAAATTCACTTTCAATTGTTTATGGCTAGTATATAGAAATATTATTGGCTTTTATATAGACATAATGTCTGTGTCCTTGCTATAGTTATTCATTAGCCATAGTTTAGTTAGATTCCTTCAATTTGTTCTGCCTGTGCTATCATAAGTTATGCAAAAAACAAAAGCAAGAAATACTACTTTTTGCTGTATCCTGCCCTATGTTTTGTACTAATCTTTAAGTTCAAAGTATTTTATAATTGACATGATTTCCATGATTCATCCATTAATTTAAGGATACTGTTTCATTTTAAATAATTTGGGGATTTTTCAGACAAGTATCTGTTCTTGATTTTTAATATAATTTTGCTGTGTTCAAAGAATACATTTTGTGCATATTAATCTTTTTATATTTAATGAGCCTTGTTTTATTGCAGCATATGGATTATCTTAGGTACCATTCACACTTGAAAAAATAATTTGTATTCTATCATTATTGTATATAGTGTTCTTAAAAGATAAATCCATTAAATTGGTTGATACTATTGTTCAAGTATTTATGGAGTAAGAGTAATGAAATTTTGAACTAAAATACATTTGTCTATTTCTCTTCAGATCTGTCAGTTTTTTGGTTTTTTTTTTAAGATTTTATTTATTTATTTGACAGACAGAGATCACAAGTAGGCAGAGAGGCAGACAGAGAGAGGGGGGAAGCAGGCTCCCTGCGGAGCTGAGAGCCCGATGTGGGGCTCAATCCCAAGACCCTGGGATCACGACCTGAGCTGAAGGCAGAGGCTTTAGCCCATTGAGCTACCCAGGCGCCCAGATCTGTCAGTTTTGTTTCACATACTGTGAAGCATTGCTATTAGGTAGATGAACATTTATGATTGCTCCATCTTCTTAAATATTTGACCTATTTATTTTGAAATGCCCTCTTTATCTCTGGTAATAATCATTGTCCTAAAGTCTTCTTTAATCTGGTAATAATAAGCTACTCCAATTTTTTTTAATGCATCTATACTTATGATTCATATATGAATATCTTTGCATTATATTTTTCTTTCATCTTTTTACTTTTTACCTGTCTCTTTATATTTAATGTATTTCTGTTGAAAATGCAAATAGTTCTGTCTTGATTTTTTATCCATCCAGATAATCTTAATCTTAGAGTGGACTGTTTTTTTATTGAAGCATTTAGACAACTAACATAAAACACATTTATCTATATGACTGATTTCAAATATATCGTCTTTTTTTTTTTTTTTTAAACTTGTTCCATCTGTTCTTTTTTCCACTGTGGTTGTTTCCTCTATCTTTTTAGAATACTTGACTATTTTTAGTATTCTATTTTATCTTCACTATTGACATAAAATGTATCTCCTTCATTTATAGTTACTTTAACTTTGTCCATATATAGCTTTAACTTAGTACAATATAACATAAAGTAATATTCTCAAATTTCAAGTGCAATGTAGGAAACATAACAGTATGCTTCCATTTCTTGGCTTCTGCCTTTTGATATTGATATTGTTTTCATACATTTTACTTCTAAATATTATATTATAAAATGCAAAAAGTATTGGTAGTTTTGTCTAAACAGCATTTTTTAGAAATTTTGAGTTAGAAAAGTTACTATTTATCAAAATATTTATCATATTCAGAACTCTTCTTTGTCTAGATCAAGGTTTTCTAATACTACCATTTTCCATCAGTCTCAGTAACTTACTTTACAATTGCTTAAATATAGATTTCCCTGCTAAGAAGTATAGCAGTCAGTTTTCTGAAAAAGGCTTTATTTTGCTTTCAGTTTTATAGGTAATTTTTTTATGATGTAGAATTCCAGTTTGACAGTTTTGTTTCTTTCAGGACTTAAAGATATTATTAATGTGGCTTTTGGCTAGATTGACTTTTTCATGAGAAGTCAGTACTCATTCCATTCTTTGTAAGGTGTTAACTTTCTCTGCATGTTTTCAGTATTTTCTCCTTATGTTAGAATTTCAATAATTTGATTTGACACAGTTGCTTATAGTTTCATTCATGTTTGTCCCACATGGCTCATTTAGCCATTTGGATCTTAAGTTTATAGTTTACACTAAATTTTGAGATTTTCTAAACATTTAAATACTCCCCATTCCCCTTCTGGGAATATAATTACACATGTTAGACCATTGAATATTGATCCACAGTTCACTAAAATTCTATGTATTGTTATGTTTACATCTATTTCTCTCTACTTTTGTTTAAGTGTGCCTATTGAGTCTTCAAGCTAACGTTTTCTTTTTCCTATGATGTCTAATTTGATATTAAGCCATTCAATAATTTTTTATTTTAGACCATATATTTTTAATCCCTAGCTTTCTCTTAACATCTCTTTCTCTTAACCTTCATGTTTTCTTTAGTTCTTTCAACATATTTATAATTAGTGTTTTGAAATCTTTCTTGTTTTCAGGTTTGCTTCTATTTAGTTGTTCTCCATGGTATGAGTAATATTTATTCTCTCTACCTCTCTTTCTCTCTCCAGCTGCCTCATCTTTTGATTAGATGTTAAAATTTGTGATTGTTACATTGTTGAGAATCCTTCACAATTTGCTTACATACTATGTTGAATTTAGAGTAGACTCAAGGTTATCTCCATCTTCCTGCCACCACAAATGACATTGAAATGAATACTCTTACACACATCCCCCTATGATTCACTGTGATGATTTATCTGGAAAATCACCAGAAGTATTATTTCTAGGTTTAAGTAGTTATATCCCCAATTTGTCTAAGCATTACCAGATTGCTCTCTGGAATAGCTTGTTTAGTAAATATCCACTATCAGTGCTATGTTCGTTCTCCCCAATGAATTATATTTTTATCATCTAGGTATGTAAATTTTCCCATTCTTACAGGCATGTAATAATACCTCATTGATTTAATTTGCATTCCCATGATTACTGATGACTTTGGACATCTATTTCTTTCTGAGAGTCTTCACTTATTGGAATGACCTCTTCTGTAAATTTCCTTTTTCATATTACTTCCCCCTTTTTCTCTGATTTATAGGTATTCACAGGATCAATCTGCATATGTAAGGCCATATTTAGAAGAATTTAGACACCTGAAAACTGGCTGAAAGTATTTATTAGTATAGTCATGTTTTTGGCTAGCTTGGCTATGTCTTCAATTTGGGCAAAATTAGTTGGGGATAGGAGGAACAGATCAAAATACATTGGTTAACAATGATAATATGGGGAATAAATTTAAAAGGAGAAAAGAAAACAAGTGTAAGAGCAGAGATAGCACCAAGGCTCTCACCCAGAATTTATCTGATCTCTCCCTCACAACACAATATTTAACTCGAATGTAGATTGAATTCTATTATTACTGGAGTTAAAAGTGGTTAGTCTAAGAAAGTAGGGGAGAAAAGTGGAGAGGATGTATAAATAGTCTACAAAACACAAATAATACAGAACAAATCTGTGGGAAACTAATTTTAAAAATTGGCTGATATATGGGGTACCTGGGTGCCTCAGTCATTTAAGCAACACACTGTTGGTTTTGTCTCAGGTCCTGATCTCAGAGTCATGAGATTGAGTCCCACTTTGGGCTTCCCACTCAGCATGGAGTATGCTTGGTCCTCTCTCTCTACTCCTCCTCCTACTCACTCACATGGTCTCTGTCTCTCTCTTTTTCTCTCTAAAATAAATAATAGAATCTTTTAAAAAAGTGGTTGATGTATGAGGTCTTTACTCATTTATACTGTACAGATTTTAAAGTCTAAGCTTTTTAATAAAAAGTTCTGTCTCATTTAACATTCTCTAGATGTTGTAGTTTTTATTTTTTTCCACTTATTTGAAAAAAAATAAGAATTCTCCAGTCAGTTGTGTTTACTACTTTTTTAAAAAGGATTTATTTATTTATTTATTTATTTATTTATTTATTATTTTAGAGAATGATAAAGAGAGAGCATGAGCAGGGGGAAGGGTAGGGTAGAGGGAGAGGGAGAGAGATAATCCAAAGTGGACTGTGTGCTGAACACAGAGTCCAAAGTGGGGCTTACTTTCATGATCCTGAGATTATGACCTGAGCCAAAATCAAGAGTCAGAGGCTTAATAAACTGAGCTACCCAGGCACCAAAAGCACTGCTTAGAAGAGCTAAATTTTCTTAATATTCATGAAAGTAAGAAAGGAAAAAGAAAACTGATCTTAACTGTAGCTAATCTTTCTTATTATTTTTAAATTTGTGGATCTGACCCATACCTCACATAATGGAAAGTTTAAGCAATTTTACTATAGTCACAATTAAATATATTACACTGATCCATCATACTTTCTTAAATCCATTTAGAATCACAGTGGATTAACCACTTACTACATCATTTGTAGTAAGAGTCTAAACCCTGAAAGACTCTTCATGTCCATTTTTTTTCTTTCTAAATAAATAGTTATGCTCTGTTATCTAATAGGGGGGATCTTTGAAAAGACATCTCATTCCATTATTGCCTACATTCTTTATTGCAATTTATCATTTGCAAACTTCTACATTATGATTCTAAATCAAAATTTTCATCAGGACATTTACCTTCTTGAACATGTTCAATATTTAGTAGGTTTGAACCTACATTGTTTCATTTGATGAGAAAAAACAATCTTGCAAGGTGTTAGGTAGCGATTTTTACAGGTGAAGGTAGTGAAGCTTTAGAAATGTAAATTTCATTTTCTTGAACTTGTTTGTCCTGTACATGTTGGAAAAAAACCTTAAAACCTGAACTTACACTGTAAAGTTCATAAAAATACACTCTACAGTTGTCGTTCATTTATGTTTTAATCTTTATCTTTTGTGATATTCTACAAATTCTGATTTTACTACAATGATCTTCTCAATGGAATATTCTTTTGTGCTTCTTCACCATTATGTTTGTGGCTCATGAAAACATTGTTTCTTTTCTTTTCCTCTACCAGCACTAGTTTCCTTCCTTTTTTTTCCAGACATGTAAAAATCCTTTCTGGAATTCAGGGCCCAAATTAATACTAGTATTCTATAAAGGTTTATTAAAGCTGTGTAAATGATTTCTATATATCATTTCTATATATCATTTCTATATATCATTTCTATATATCATTTATATCTAAATGATATAATTGTAAGTACAATTATATTTTATTTATGTAATTTATTTATTTATATGATGTTTAGAGTTTTTAAAGATGTATATTTGGGGTGCCTGGACGGCTCAATCAGTTAAACATCTGCCTTCTGCTCAGGTCATGATCCCAGGGTCCTGGGATCTAGCCCCAAGTAGGGCTCCCTGCTCAGTGGAGAGCCTGCTTCTCCCTCTCCTTCTGCCACTCCCGCTGCCTGAGTTCTCTCTCTGTCAAAGAAACAAAATTGTCAAAAACAAAAAAGTTGTAAGTATTTGCTCACCAGGTCTCCTCCCTCCATGTTGGACCATGAGCATCCAAGATCAAGAGTTATCTGTAATTTTTTGCTTTCTGTAAGTTGGTAATAAATAAATAACTCTGGATATATTATTAATTGACATAATACATGACCTAGTTGCCAATGCCCAGCTTTTAAAGGCATTTTAAAAGTCAGGTATTTAATCTGCTGGCAATTTAATATTACATATGGTTTCATTTGAAGAAACCAAGTCACTAGGAATGAACTCATACAAAGTTACTAAGCTAATATTACATGAATTATCCTAGTTAGTTAATATGCCTTAAATTTGTACTGGTTTGCATTTTGCAGCATCCAGAAAAACATTTTACATTTACAATTTGGAGTTTTACTTTTGTATATGAAAAGTTAAAGTTTTGATAATTAAGTGACACTTAGCAGAAAGGATAAACAATCCAAACTTACTTCTTACTTCCACTTTTGGCCAGAATGGAAGAAATGGCACTGTAATTACTTTCCAATGATAGAAAATTTAAAAAAATATTTGAAATGACTGTTTTCATAAACTGAAAACAGGCAGTGACAAAGGGACAGATTTCAAATTTAGGGAGCTCAACAGCTGGCATTTGTGAAGTAGATCACTAGAGAGGAGGAAACTGTACAAAGAAAGAGCTCCAGAAATCTATGTGTGGGTAATCCTGATTTTTGAGTAAATACTTAGAGGTATATGCATAAGATAAGAATCCATAAGACCTGAAAAAGAACAAATTCAGGGGAAAGAACAGTAACTAGGGTGATTTAAGATAAAATGCCATGCAAATTCAAATGGAGCTTGAAGATGTTCACCTGCCAGATCAAAGAGAATTAATTGAACAAATTATATTCTGTAGAGACCCCAAAAGGATCACACCTTGCAGTAAGGCTGCACTAATCCTAAGGTAAAGGTTACATAAATCTACCCTAACACTATTTGAAAGTATCAAACTGATACCCAAGTAGCTTAATTGCCTGCCTTCACAAATCAAATTCATTTCACTTTAAAAGATGGTACTCTTAGAAGCATTACATTAGAAATCTACCTAAGCCAATACATGGATCTTAAAAACCATAGTTCTCAGTGAATTAAACATAAGCAACAAGTTTAATAATATAATGTCATAGTACATTTTCATAAGAACACAAAGAAACAAACAACAAAGACAATAATAAGAAAGACTGCTTTAGCAGAATGGGAAGTAGGTAGGGAGACAAGTGGAGTACATGAGTTAAAGGGAATACATGAAACAAGAAAAAGGTCTTTCTGTGGACCAAGTATGATAATGTGACATAGTATTATTAATTCAGCCCTCTCTAGTGAGGTTAAAAATGAACAGCTTGATAATATCATATTTGCAAAAGTTTGTTAGTGAAAGTCCATAAAACTAAAGTAAAACATGTTATGGACAGTTTTTAATTTGGTTGATACAAATAATCAATGTGTCACTTCTGTTGCCTATTAATTTATTGTTAATTTACCTAAATACTCTGTATATTCACTTCAGTTTGTCATGGTTTTATTGCAGTTTACTGGCTGCTGCATTCCTTAGATGACTTTCTTATCAGTTAAGTGACCCAAGTAGAACTCCACAGTCAAGAGAAGGAAGACAGCAGAGAAGGAGAATAAAAGAGAAGATGAAAAAAATAACAGAAGAAAGAAAAATGAAAGATGACGGACTAAATTGAAAGAAGCACCAGAAAAGTTATCAATAAGCTGGACATTGTAAATCCATTCCTTTTTCTATTTCTCCCTCTCTTTTTGCAAATAAGGAATTTATTTTATTAATCATACCTGCCCTTATGTGAAATCTTGCTTTGTTTCCACTAAAGGAAATTTTATAGAGGAGTTTTAATTTGGCTGGAGGTGAAAACCAAGAAATAACATCAACGGAGGCACATTAACTGCACCTTCATGGCAGGGCCTTGCCTTCTGACCATCCACATTCTGGAGTAAGTAGCAACATAGCTGATGATGTTAGGAAGCCCAGAGAACCCACATACAGCATCTTGGAAAAACTGACAATGAAAGTGCACGACTATATGTTAATTTGAGTATAGTAAGGTAACACAATGCCAGAGGAGATCAGTAAAATGAAAAATACAGGTGAAGAGAAACACTGTTAATCTGTCTGGTATCAAAGTGAACAAGAACAAGCTCTGTTAGTCTTGGAGGAATAAAAGAGAAGATATAATTTTCAAAAAGATATGTATTTCTGATACTTGCTGTCTTTAGCATTTCTCCCTTCTTTTATTATATTATATGTTCATCTTTACCAAGAAACAAAAATGCAGTAACACAAACAAAATGCAGTAACCAAGCAAGCTTGGTTGAAAGGAAGGGAATTTATAGGCCTAAGGGAAGCTGATAAAGGTGGGAAATTAACAGCAATAAAACAAAACAAAAAATCTCACAGTCCTCTTTCTTTGATCACAGATACGGGAGTGTTAAATATGTACATATATGTATATACACACGTATGTACATTATATATATGCATACATATACACACTATTAATGTATAACTTGTAATATAATAACATATATAATTACCCCTTACTTTAAAAATAATACATGTAATTTCTTATCCCTTCTGACTCTGCTCCTAATAAATGGCCCCTCCAGCAGCTGCCTTCCCGTGAGTTCTGCACCAACCACCACTGATAATTGCTGTGTTAAGCATAATGTTTTCACAGCTGCAAGCAGGATTTTTTTTTTTTTTTTTTTTTTTAAAGATTTTATTTATTTATTTGACAGAGAGAGAGAGATCACAAGTAGGCAGAGAGGCAGGCAGAGAGAGTGAGTGAGGGAAGCAGGCTCCCTGCCAAGCAGAGAGCCCGATGCGGGACTCGATCCCAGGACCCTGAGATCATGACCCGAGCCGAAGGCAGCGGCTTAAACCACTGAGCCACCCAGGCGCCCGCAAGCAGGATTTTTAAATAGCAAAGGTGCACTGAAGCCATCCTCAGCAATTAATAAATACAATACTAACAATATTTGCACTTGTGACTTTTTTACTCTGAGCATACCACAGCAATTCACAAATAAACGTGTTATTAACTTAATTTTTTACAGATGGGAGGAAAACCCACTAGATTTAGGTTAAGGCCATATAAGTTACAATGTTGAAGACTGCACAACAAATCAGATCCATGACCTTGAATAGAACCCAGGATGCCAGTAAGGCCTCTGCTTGGCTTTGTGAAAATCCAGCATCTATTATTAGCATTTGAACTTTAAATGAGCACCACTTAGTGAACTTTACACATCATCATATTTGTAATAACATTTGCCATGAAAACCACTGTGTCAATTATAATTTCCATTCATTTCATTTCATAAAAAAAGTAAACATTACAGTTTAGAGAGATTTTTACAGAGGAAAGAAAGTCTTAAATAAACCACTCAGACACTGAGTGATGTGTCTTCTCAGGAGTGAAACCCACTGGAGCAAAGGAGGCACAGTCGGTGGACATAAGGGAAGTAACCACTGGGCCCTAGATGACTTTCAGAGGATGGATAGCAGGAAGAGACTAACAGAAAGGTCAGAATGTTGTTTGTTTAACAGATGTGCTTCTAGCCTGTTACCAAAGCTCATGAGCCATTTTTATTTGTCAACATGGAGAGATTAGATATTTGCAATCTCTTATCACAAGTTCACACCCAATGCACAAAGGCTAACTTGTCCACTGGTTACTAAAGTGTGCTCCACTTCTAACTTGTCTATGCCTCTGCAGAAACATGAATTTTGTGATACATAACTATATCCATAGTTCTTTATTGTTTAAAAGACTGTAAAATTATGTTTAATTCAATATCTTAATCTTCATGAACATATATGCCCTCTGGATTGGACATCTTGATCCTTACACAGATGGTTGTTATCTGCTAGTACATTCTTTCACTGTTTTCTTCCAAGTCAATTTGTCAGACATGTTAAATGAAAATATAGAAAATATAATTGTATATGTTCATATTTTAAGTAATATCTATCTACTCATTATTATAATATTTTAAAGCATATTTTTATTAAAAATTTACATGCAAGGGCATAACAATTTGAGTTTCTGATGTTTAAATGAAATGTAGCTCTTGCCTATTAAAATCATACAAAGGATATTCTTCTACTTATTTTTTTCAAAAACTAATGTTTTTTTTTAAGCATTAAAGAGTAACTGAAACACAACTAAGTGGATATATATTTGCAAGCAGAATTCTTCTGACCATAAGTCAGTTTTCAGAATAAATTAAAGTTAACCCATTATAAAAGAGGGACTATAAGCTTATATCATAGATATGTATATTATCATAGGACACTAGGTAATATGTAAACAGTCCTATGTTTAAGTGATGTTCTGTGGAAAACACGAAGCCTACTAGATTACAAAGGTCTAATTATGCACATCATATTTAAATCCTATAATAATCCTTTAAAATAGCATTTATTATTTTCTTTAAAAATCTTCTTTTGTAGGGCACTTGGGTGGCTCAGTAGGTTAAGTCTCCGCCTTTGGCTCAGGTCATGGTCTCAGGGTCCTAGGATTCAGGCCCACGTCCAGCTCTCCGCTCGGCGGGGAGCCGCTTCCCTCTCTCTCTGTCTGCCTCTCTGCCTACTTGTGATCTCTCTCTCTCACTCTCTGTCAAATAAATAAACAAAATCTTTTAAAAAATTCTTCTTTTGCTTTTTCATTAATAGTATTTGTAATTTATTAAAATAACAAATGTACTTAAAATATGAAACAATAATGAAATATATAAACTCAAAAGTATAACGTGTCTTTTGTTATGCAATCTTCCAGTTATATAGACCTGAATTAAACAAAGTAATACAGAGACACACTTGTATTTTTTATAAAGACTACACACATACTCTTATATACATCTTCTTATTGTCATTATCAATATAAATGGAAAATAATACACATACAAAAACTTGTTTTACATTTACAATAGAATTTTGAGGAGTTTATATAAAAATATATGAATCTTTCTATTCAGATATGTTTAATATTTAAGCAATCCCCAAAAGACAAACATTTTTCCAGGTTTGTTTCAATTTTAAGAAATGCTACAAAGACCAATAAACATATAACTATCATGCATTGTTTTGAACATATCTCTATAAAATTTGGACAGCAAATATATAAAATTTAGTATGAAGTAGATAGCAGCAAATTGACCTCTAAAAGTTTCAGCTAATTTATAATTATTCTAAAAGTTTATGAGAATATACAAACAAATGTATCTTTCCAATAATAAGTATGCATTCAATTCAAAATAATATGACTAGGAGGGGAGGTAGTTAGGGCAATGAGTGAAATAGGTGATAGGGATTAACGAAGGCCCTTGTGATGAGCACTGGATGTTGTATCTAAGTGTTGAATCACTAAATTTTACACCTTAAACTAACATTACATGGTATGTTAACTTCAATTTAAGTAAAAACTTGAGGGGAAAAAAGTAATATGGCTAGAAGCCCACAATATTGTCATACAAAAATTTTGGTAAAATAACTATGAACACATTGGTGTACTCTCTACACTAGATTCTCAGACAACTGAATATCTGAATCACAGCTATATTAAAAGTATTTAAAGCCAGATGGAGCCAGATTGAAAAAAAAAAATTCATTTAGGCTTCAACTTTTTGCCTGACATGTCCAGATTCTTAAATGTTATATAGACTGCCCCAAAAAAGTCAAAACAAGAATTATGCAGTCCCCTCCAACATATGTTTTTTGTGTTAGAGATTCAGAGCATGTAACAATTAGAAAACTGGACAACTTTTAATCTGCAATTTAGGGTTTTGTCCTGAGGGAGTTTTTAAGCCATCAGCAGCCATCAGTATTTCTCGGATACTACCTTTTGATATCCTCTCAGAGTCAGTTAATCACAGCATATATTTTGTGCATAAGGAAAGGACTAAGGAGGAAGTTCTAAAAAAGAATTAGGGGAAAATCATTGTTTCTATAGTTGGAGGAATAGTTTCTCAAAAGCAATCTAGTACTTGTGTGTCTCAAAAACTTTAGTTTACATATTATTTAGTGAAATACATATTATTTAGAAGTAGTAGCATTGCTTTTGTCAACTTTTTCTCCCATGTTATATTTGAGAAACTATTCCTCCAACCAGAGAACAATGACTGCATAACAGTACAATCACTTCAGTGTATCCAAGATGGCATTTGATAACTTAGATACAAATGTATGAAAAAAATTCCATAAATTATGGATAAAAGTTATTAGATTAAAAGATAAAATTATATTTACATTTACATTAAGTCAAATTATTGTAACAAAACGTTTGCCTAACACTTCTGCATAAATTCTTGGGTATGCACACTATATGACAGACCCAAGCACATGCATACATATACTTTAACACACATATAATTAAGGAAAATTAATCAGTGTCCTTTATAGCAGGATTTACCATAGTCTTTAATATTCTAAGATGCTTTCAAAATTTGTTTTTCTGTCATTTCTTCAATGAAGACATATTATGTATATAATACAGAAGAGGAAAAGCATTGACATTGTTCTTATCTCTAAGTAGTCTGATTGGGCATGCTTATCCTCTTCCCCTGATCTATTCTGTATTTTCTAATTGCTCTACAACAAATACGTATCGATAATGAAAAATAATGTTTTCTTATAAAAACATTTAACTGGAATAAATCACGAGAGACATTTGAAATCTTAGAATGGGGAAAATTTTCTTGTGACATAAAAGCTAAAAGCTATAAAAAGTGACCATATTAACCTTTTTAGTAGGTAAATTTCAAATGTATCCAAAAGAGAAAATATTAAAAATGAATCCCCATGTAGCAATTCAAAGATTATCAACATTTTTCTTATATTGTTGCCTTTATTTTATCCACTAATGCTATTTTCCCTTTCTTCTTTTGAATTCAAGATATGTAATTTACTTACAAAAACTTGTTTGTATCTCTAGAAAAAGACATTACTACAAATTCAGTGTTAAAATTTCAAGCACAATGAACTTACCAAAAAATCTAAATCCATCTAAATGTTTATAATTTGAGATCTGTCCCTTATTTAAAAAAAATAAGTTTTTAGTTGGTTCATCAAATAAGGCAGTTTCACCTCAATTTACTCTTAATGCACTGTTGAACAATATTGTAGTAAGCTATAACAATAATAAAAGAATATAATAACAAAACAAGGTTTACCTATACTTCTATATATTTTTATTTAGGTATAATTAAACATGAAACAGTTTCCCTCCCTTTCAGTATTTTTTTTTAATATCTTCTTTTTCTACTTAAGTATAATTAACTATAGGGGGGGACACATTTTAAGTTTTTAGTTCAATTAATTTTAACACATAAGTATATCCATATAACTCAAAACCATAGGAAGATATAAAAACTTCAAGGTAGACACTTTTCCAATTTGTGTTATTCCAGTTAAAAGTCATGTTAATTGTATCAAAGAGTGAAAAATCTGCAAGCACAGTATGATTTCTGTGAGATTCAAGTTTTGTTGCCTATGATTGTTCTTCACTCTTGTTAATTGCTGAAAGTACTCCATTGTATGGAATTTTATAATCTATCTATTCAACCATTTTGTAATGGACTACTTACATTTTTGTTTTTAATTTTGTCCATTATGAAGAAAACTTCTATTTATTTGATTTTAGAGACCATTTATGAATATGTCCTTATTTCACTTGGATAAATATATGAGTGGAAATGCTAACTCATAGGATGATATATATTTATAAAAAAATTATAAAATAACTTTACAAAGGAGTTGTATACTTTTATACTTTCACCATTAATATAGGAGTACATTTGAGTTCAGCGATTTTATCATAGCCATGTTAGTGGCATGTGATAGTACTCCATTAGAGTAAAATTTGCATTTTTTTTCCTAATGAGTATTGTTGTGACTACCTTTTCATATGTGTCTTGGCCATATGCATATTTTCCTTTTAGAAATATATGTTTAAATCTCTTGATCATTTTTAATGGGGTTCTTTGTATTTTTACTTATAATTTATATATGTATTTACATACACAAATACTTATATAAATATATATATAGTTAAATATATATTTATATGTAAATATATATTTCCTTATACTATATCATAATAATAATTATTATGATTATTTTAGCTTACTACAATATTATTCAACAGTAATAATGATTAGACAATAAGAGAAGAAAAATAAATGACATGAAGATTAGAATGGAAATAAAACAGTCTTCATTACAGATATTGTATTGCATTGATATTATAGTAATAAACCATAAAAATATAGAAATGAGGAATTAGGACAAATATTTTGTAATTTTAGCAAGGTCACAGGACACAAGATCAATATGCAAATTCCACTTGTAATTTGGAATCCTGGCAATGAATCAACAGTAAAGACATCAACATTAAAATACTAAAGAATACATTTAATGACATGTTTAAGTCAGGGAAGTACAAAGCCTTGCAAAGAGAAATGAAAGAAAAAAGAAAATGGAGATATGGTATGAATGGATTGAAGGTTTTTACATTGTTATGTTGCAAATCTAAGTTGATCTGTGATTGCAATCAATATCCCAGCTTTTTATTAGCAATCAGCTTTTATGAAAAGACAGGTAACCTAAAATAGTCAAAAACAACCTTGAAAAAAAAACAAAGTTTGACACATACTGTAGGATAATTCAGTATGGAATAAAGTTTATTTCACTAAATGGTGCTGAACAGCCATACAGACATCTGTATGGAAAACTAGTTGGGTCTTGGGTTTTTATTGCTGTTGTTGATTTTTAATTTCTTCTGATAATCTTTGCCTTTTATTTGGAGTGGTTTGTCCATTAGCATTTAATCTATTAATATTGGTGGGTTTCGATATAACTTTCTATAATTTGTTGTGCAGTTGTCTTTGATTTTAGTTTACCTATTTCTCCTTTCTTGCCTTTCTGTTTATTTGAATTTCAAAGCATGACATTTTTAGCATAGGTTTAATTTTATCTCAAGGTATTTTATTTAGAAATTGACATTTTTTCCATAAGTGAGAATTATAAACTTTTTTGGAAAATATTATAGAAATTAACATATTAACCTATAGAAATGTATAATTCCAGTTCTTTTAATCAAGAATTTATCTTTTTTTTAAAGAAATAAGTCTATTGGTTAGAGCAATGATTATTAAAGCAATAATGATTACAGCAATGATTATTTCATTCAACACACTGTGATGTGCTACCTTGTAGTTTGTTCTTTGTCTTGTGCTATCTTGGCAGGTTATATCAGGATTACATGTACTTCGTGATTATATAGTTTTCAATAATTTTCTAAGTTCTATCTGTATTTATGTTTCATGGATATTATCCTCATTTATAAAATTAGAAAGCTAAGACTCAGAAAGATTAAGATTTCCAAGGTCATGCAGCTTGTAAATGATGGAGTCAGATCTAGAATTTGGGCCATTATTACTTCGTGTGTGTGTGTGTGTGTGTGTGTGTGTGTGTGTGTATATATATATATCTTATATATATATAATATATATTATTACTTCGTGTGTGTGTGTATATATATATGTATATATACACACACACACATATATATGCATATATATACATGTATATATACATATATATACATACATATACATATATACATACACACACACACACACACACACACACACATATATACACACACACACACACGAAGTAATAATGGCCCAAATTCTAGATCTATCTATCTTAAGATATATATATATATATATATATATTTTTTTTTTTTTTTTTTAAGATTTATTTGACAGAGAGAGAGAGAGAGAGAGAGTACAAGCAGGGAGGGGGGAGAAAGGAAAGGGAGTGGGAGAAGCAGGCTCCCCACTGAGCAGGGAGCCCAACATGGGACTCAATCCCAGAACCCTGGGATCATGACCTGAACTGAAGGCAAACACTGAACTGACTGAGCCACCCAGGTGCCCTGAAATATATATTTCTATAGCAATGTATAGAATTATATCCCTACACTTGCTCTCAGAGAAATCACACTGTCATCAGCAAATTGTGTACAAAACAACTTAATAAAATAAAAATTCTTAAGTAATTTAAAATAGATATAAATGCAGTACTAATAAATATTTATATTAATAGTCTATTTTGTATTTCAAATTATCAAAATTCAAGATGCAACTTTCAAATCATTCTCCAAGTTTATACAAACACAAATGCCTAAAACAAAGAACTGAGTCATTAATTCAAAATAGGACCAAGTGCTGACTTTTAAAATTTGGTATCAAATTCCAAAGTACAAATTATTTCTGAGGTTATTGATTGAATTGAGGTTACTGTCATTTAAATTTTATGTCATACATATATTACCCAAGAAATGTTTCATTGTATTTGTTATATAACTAAAGTAGATTTGTTCTTTTTAAAATATATATATATATTACTTCACTTTTCTATTTTCTTTTTTATTTAATTTTCTTTAGTAGTTCTTAGCAATCATTCACTGGCTCTAGAGTTTATTATCCTATAATTGAGATAATGTGAAATGAAGTACCTTATCCACTTGAGTTGTAAAACTATCACATCATTTAGTTTGGGAAATGGAATCTCTGTTCCAGGACTTTCTATTCTCATATTCAAAGATAGCCAATATATCTGGGGTGAGTTTGTGGGGAAATATTTGAAATGAACAAGTATATAAGACTTTTCTTTCCTCTAAACCATTGAACATTTATTTCTTATTGAGAAAGGTAAATTATCATCCCTCTGTGAAGTATATTTGAGGCAAAGGCATTCAGCAGTGAGTGGGAAATGGAGATCTCTGGCAAAAGTAGATATAAAAAACACTTTTAACTTACTAGGGGAGGGGGGAGTAGATAATGTGATTTTCTTGCTGTGAATTCTATTCTCTAGTATGAATTCACAGTAGAATTTTATGAAGCAGAAAGTTTTACTAGTGCCTACCTAGAGTCAGGAAACATTTGAATTTTGTTAAGTAACTCATTTAAAAATATTGATTGATTGATTGATTGATTGAGTTGTTTGATTAACAGAACTTGTCTATCTGCCAGGGATGAAGGCTATAATTCTGAATGTATATTTTAGTGAAAAAAATATCTTCTCTACTTTCTGGGGATTTTTTTTATTGTAAAAATGGCCTATATTTATTCAGACCTGGAGGAGAAGTGAAATGATTTTTCAACTTGGATGTAAGTTAAAGAGAATTTTTAAAATACGTCCTAGATTTAGTGCATACAGTGGAAGTCATGAAAATACTGGGAGATCTTAAATTAGAATCAAATTGTCTAAAAGGCTCCCATTACCATTTGAGGGTAAAAAATACAAGGAGACATCAGTGGTTATAAATCATGTTAATATGTTCTTTATAGAGGATTACCACTTTGCCCAATATTAGATGTATTTATTCTGTAGCATGTATCAATAATCAATCCCTTAAACATAATTATGGGGCAAAATTGTTTGTTTTATAATTATTGTAACCAGTAATATTTATATTTTAGCATTTAAGTAATACATATAATAAGGCATTATTCTAAGTGTCAAAAAATGTTAACACAGTTAAAACATTCCAACTCTATGAAACAGGTACTAATATTATCCCCATTTTGAGCTGAAAAAATTAAAGAAAAAATGTTAAGGAAATTTCCTTAGGTCACACAGTTATTAAGCAGTGGCACTAGGATTTGAATTTTAAAAAGCTATATTCCAGAGTTCATGTTCATTTTGTTTTGTTTTGTTGAGAAAGATAATAGCATAATGAATCCTTATGTATCCATCACTAGTTTCAATAATTAGAATTATTTGTCCAATTGTGTTTCAATTATATCCTCTTCCACATATACTCTTAATATTTTTTGGTGACATAGATGTGACTAAGTGACAGATTACAAAAGAATCTTCTGATACTTTTCTTGCATTTAAATCTAAAGCCAAGGAAAATTCCCTTTTAGGGGAATGTAATTACTTTGTTGACTTGGAAAAACTTTCTTCTCAAACTGATAGTGTAATGGACAAAAGAGACACCTCAAAGGAATGCCTTTCTCTTAATAAAAAGGAGCTGGGGCGCCTCGTGGCTCAGTGGGTTAAAGCCGCTGCCTTCAGCTCAGGTCATGATCCCGGGGTCCTGGGATCGAGCCCCGCATCGGGCTCTCTGCTCAGCCGGGAGCCTGCTTCCTCCTCTCTCTCTGCCTGCCTCTCTGCCTACTTGTGATCTGTCTGTCAAATAAATAAATAAAATCTTTAAAAAAAAAATAAAAAAAAAATAAAAAGGAGCTAAGGAAGCCTAAGTTACAGCAAGTTCTGCTATGGAAATGTAAATGTAGTCAGTACTGAAGTTCTGAGGAACACGATGCCTAACTGACAGGGATCCTAGATTTAGACAATTTGAGAATCAAAGTATAATGCTGGAGGTGGACAAGCAGTCTGGTTCCCAGAAAGCCAAGTGGAAAACATAATGAACATACACAAAGATCTAGATAAAGTTAAGCTCATTGAATATTACCTTAAGACAGAGAAGGATCACAGTTATCTGAAAAACTGCAGAAAACAAAATTAAGTGGTGGCAAAAGTATTGTGAGAACAGACTTCACCCTTAGTGTTTCTCTTTCCCTGAGGATTAAGTGCATGTCAGCTTTAAACCCTCCTTGTCTCCACTGCAACTTAAAGAATCACATGCTCCTCTCTAGTCGGATGAGGTTGACAGTTGCATGCTTGGGAGATTTGCAAAAGTGTCCAGAACTTGACTTCTAAGGCCAGGGCATCCAGGCTTTTCTTATTCTTACACGTGTATTAATTTTAACATGACAACAATGAATAATTCTACTTTATTTTAATCATTAGGGTTTCCTAACCTTGGCATTATTGACATTTTGACCTGAATAATTCTTTTTTTGAGGGAATATCCTATGAATTCTAGGATGTTTGGCAGCATCCATAGCTTCTACCCAGTAGATGCCAGTACCATCTCTTCAGTTGTGGCAAACGAAAGTGTTTCCAGACATTACCAAATGTTTTCTGAGGGACAAAATCACCTTACCAGAGGAACTACTGGACAAGTATTGGATCATTAGATGGGGGCCTACACAGCATTCTGAAAATGATTGCGAGCCATTATAGCCAATTAATTTAGGGATTTGACTACTTAAGGTTTTATTGTACTTGATTATATTCATAGCATTTGCTCATCTACATATGTATTTTGTTTCCTTTACTAAATTTCAATTCATTTTGCAAAGAATTTCATTAATTCTTATAACTTAAAAAAATCCCCAAAATGTCCTTTCATGAGTTAAAATTTCTTTTTAAAATACAGATAAAAAGATAGAACTTTTGGGGTGTCTGGGTGGCTCAGTCAGTTAAGTGTTTGCCTTTGCCTCAGGTCATGATCTTGGAGTCCTGGGATTGAGCCCCACATGGGACTCCCTGCTCATCAGGGAGCCTGCTTCTTCCTCTCTCTTTGCCCCTCCACCTGCTTGTGCTCTGTGTCTCTCTCTCAAATAAATAAATGAAATTCTTAAAAAAAAAAAAAAGAACTTTCTTTTTATACAAAACCTTAACTTAGTAACCACAATTAACACAATTAATAATAATTCCTCAATATTATCTAATATATTGTTGATATTCTAATGCCACTGTTTTGCAAATATATTTTTTTAATTGTTAAGATCAAATAAGATCTATACGTTGCATTTGGTTGATGAGTCTCTTTATGTTTTTTTTACTGTAGGGAACGATCCATTCTTCTTCCTTGTTTGTTGTTGTTTTTTGTTTTTGTTTTTGTTTTTTCCCCCAAAGCCATTTGTTTAGTTGAATAAAAGGACTAATATGTCCTGTAGAATTGCCCACCTTCACATTGGCATGATATGCCAAATGTAGTGGATTGTGTTATAAAAAAGTAAGTTTAGGGGACCTGAGTTTTTTTTGTTTGTTTTTTGTTTTTTTAATTATAGCCAGTAATTACACTTACTCATGTTCTGGAGGAAGACATTATCTTTTTTTCTACTGGATATTAAGGCATATCTGCAATTTGCTCTTGAAAGAGATTCTATTTCTACCTTCTAAGGAGATCCTTTACATAAATGTCATTGAAAACACAGCTGGGAATGAAAGAGCCATCAATGACTCTCTCACAAAACATGCAGAGACATCAGAGATCTGAAGAGAATTGTCTTCCAACAATACTCACCCCTCATTTCTACATTGTCTTGAATTTGGTAACTTTTTGAATAAGCAAGTCACTTCACTGGCCACTCTGATTAATCTGACCTATAGAGACCAGGAGCAAAACCCACTGAATCGTTTCTTACAACATTTAACTAATGCTATTCTTAATAAGATTCCAAGCAGCTTAATGAGGACAACTTGAAGTTTTAACTACAAATATGCCATCCAAGGTAGCAGACACAGCTGAGCAAACAAACAAAGCCTAGTTGGTGTCTTTCTACATTTGGCTCAGCATTGACCTTTTTTGACTTGGCTTGAGGCATTAGTCCAGACACAGCAGATACATTAGTGATTATATAGACTCTGCCTTGGCCTGTGAGGAAAAAGTCTCAGGCAGTCACCCGTAACAACCATGACCAGTGAGTTCAGGCTGAACTCAATGCCTTCTAGGGTTATTACAATATAATTGATCACTTTAGTTAAAGCCAGGGAAAATTCTGTACATGGTTTCTAATTTGTTGACTCACATTATGAAGCAACTGCCTTAAGGAGGACATAAATAATAAATCAGCTATCCCTCTAGGAAGTATCCCCAAACAACCAAAAGTCACCTCTTTTGAAAAGATATTCACAGTCATATATGCATTGCATGATCTCTTGCTACTGTTTCATAAAATACCTGAAGGTCTCTTATATCTACTCTTAAATTATAAGTTACTATATTTGGGGGAAAGTGGAAGATTAGTTCACCATTACTGGAAAAGAAACACATTGTCAGAGACAGATATAATGTCCCTAGGAAGAAATTATTTTTCAAAATGCTAGGGTCTTGCAAGTGGAACTAATATCCATTGGCAGGGGACAGAGGTTGAGAATGCCTCTGATATAGTCTCCCCCCAGAAAACTAATAACCCTTAGGTTTCCAAATTCAATTTGATTAATTGATCTAATTCTTGTTTCATAGTGAGTGCCTAAATTACCAGTAGGATCTAGTTTGTTTGCTCCATAGAATGACTGAATGCTGGCTCTGCAATGTCCAAAGACACTGACAGGTGTTTTGTGTTGAAGGTGGGGTTGGTGGTGCCCTCTTCTGTGTTCCAATATATCTATGGGTAAATATTAAGAGAACAGCAAAAAAAATCTTGATTTGAGCTGCCAAGATCTAACAGCTCTAACAGTCAGGTGGGTTAAAAGCACCTGCAATAATTTAGGTGGGTCACATAGAAAAGGATTTCTTGCATCTGAAACATTCTAGGGGTGATTCTAAAAGACAAAAATACTTAGCATTCCTCTCCTCTATTACCACCCAGTGTCTGAAGTGTTGTTTCCTCATGTGATGACATTATTGTTCTCTTTCTACCACCACAAAACCAGTGTGCCCATTGTATTGGTTATAACTTCACCTGTTTTAAAATTATACCCTGTACACATTAGAAGTTTTTTCAGAATTACCAGGAGAATTTGAACTTATATCAATAAAACTTTCCAGGGTGCCTGGGTGGCTCAGTGGGTTAAGCGTTCGGCTCAGGTCATGATCTCAGGGCTCTGGGATCGAGCCTCACATCAGGCTCTCTGCTCAGCAGGGAGCCTGCTTCCCCCTCTCTCTGCCTGCCTCTCTGCCTACTTGTGATCTCTCTCTGTGTGTCAAATAAATAAAATCTTTAAAAAAATTTTTAAAAATAAAACTTTCCAAAGTGAAATGCAAAAAGAAGAAAATGAAAAACAGATAACAGAACATCCAAGAGCTTCGGGACAATATCAAACTATCATATGCGTGACTGGCTTCACAAAAAAAAAAAAAAAAAAAAAAAAGGTGAAAGGGGACAGAATAAATATTGAAAACATACAAAGCATTCCTAAAGTTAATGACTAACACCAACAACAGAACCAAGGATCTCAGGGAAAACCAGGTAAGATAAATGTTAAATAACACTTATATGTTATTATATAAATGTTAAATAACATTTTATAACATTTGATAAAAAATACAAATCAAATATCCTTTTCAAAGTACTGAAAACTAAACACAGAGAAAAACTTGAACATAGAAAAAAAAATATAGAGTACCTATAAAGGAATAAGGACAATAATTTAAAAAGACTTTTGTTGAAAATCATGTAAGGGAAGAAATAATAAAATGACATACTTAAAGTGCTACATGGAAAAAAAAATCTTGTTCCATAAATCTATACCTGGCTAAAATAGTTTGCTAACAATGAATGGAGAATGACACTTGGTAAAAATTGGTGGGAATGTAAGTTGGTGCAGCCACTTTGGAAAACAGTGTGGAGATTCTTTAATAAATTAAAAGTAGAACTTCCCTATGACCCTGCAATTGCACCACTGGGTATTTACCCCAAAGATACAGATGTAGTAGAAAGAAGAGCCATCTGTACCCCAATGTTCATAGCAGCAATGGCCACATCACCAAACTGTGGAAAGAGCCAAGATGCCCTTCAAGAGATGAATGGATAAAGAAGATATGGTCCATATATACAATGGAGTATTATGCCTCCATCAGAAAGGATGAATATCCAACTTTTGTATCAACATGGACGGGACTGGAAGAGATTATGCTGAGTGAGATAAATAAAGCAGAGAGAGTCAATTATCATCTGGTTTCACTTACTTGTGGAGCATAAGGAATAACATGGAGGATATTGGGAGATGGAGAGGAGAAGTGAGTGGGGGAAATCAGAGGGGGAGACAAACCATGAAAAACAAACTGATGGTTTTGGAGGGAAGGGGATTGGGGGTTGGGTGAGCTTGGTGGTGGATATTAAGGAGGACACTATTACATGGAGCACTGGGTATGGTGCATAAACAAGGAATTTTAGAACACTGAAAAAAATAATATTTAAAAAAATGGTAAAGTATGGACTGCAGAAATTTGTTCTTTCATAATAGCAATGAGTAAAAAAAAAAAAAAAAAAAGTCAGATTTTATTTTATTTATTTATTTATTTTTTTTTAAATGAATGATCCCAGTAAGAACAGAGAGCTTTGTGGGTCTTTTAATTTGTCCTTGTTCCATCACCTATCACCTATCTCTGTAGTTACACAGTAGCCACTATTTTACCTGTCTCTAGAAGACTCCCAGTTGCAGAGATAATATTTATTTGACATGACTCAGATCTCATTCAGTGCAGCCTTCTCTGAGGGTGTTTGTGAAAATTATCAGCAGCAATTGTTTAACATTTCAGCTGCCCGAGACTGTGATAACATTTGTAGAAAACAAGAGGTTGAAAAAAGGGAAAAGCTGTTGAATGGAGATTCATAGGGAATCCTGAAGGGTTCTCATTTTAGCCATTCTGACAGGTGTGAGGTAATATTGTGGTTTTGATTTGCTTTCTCTGATGATTAGTGATGTTGAGCATCTTTTCATGTTTTTGTTATAGTGTAATCAAAAAAATCAATTAATTAATTTTAAATATTTTATTTATTTGACAGAGATCACAAGTAGGCAGAGAGGCAGGCAGAGAGACAGAGGAAGGGAAGCAGACTCCTAGCTGAGCAGAGAGCCCGATGTGGGGCTTGATCCCAGGACCCTGAGATCATGACCTGAGCTGAAGACAGAGGCCTTAACCCACTGAGCCACCCAGGCGCCTCTAATTAATTTTAAAAATAGTTCTGACATGTTCCTGAAAATTTAGAAGACCACACACAATCACGGAAGATAAGAAAGCTCCTAGCTCTCAAGTGTGGCTTAACTTAAGGTTCTGTATAAGCAGAAAGAGAAGGATAGTACAGTGTTGTAAACTAATACTTAAACAGTGAAGGCATACCTCAGAACACACAGAGAACACCTTAGCAAATACTGGAAGACTTCTTGGTCAAGGATATTAAAGAAAATCTCTGTCTAATCAATAGCTGGGCACTAAACTAGTCAAGTAGAGACTTCGGTGAACATACATGACAATGAAGACAGACTTTACAAAATTCGTTTTTAAAAAAGTTACTAACCAAACAAACAGTAACTACACTAAAGAGTAATGACAACAAACCCTGGTGAAGGAGAAAAATCTGATTTTCACAATTGCCATATTATAAGATTTAAAACAACCACGTTTAACAACAACAAAAAGGAATAAAAGTACACAAATACATTAGAAAATCTGGCCAATATATGAGAGCATAAGAGTCAAAAGAAACATTCCAAAAGGAAGCCCAAACACTGGAATTCAGAGACTAAACTTTAGATCAGCTGTTTTAAATTTTTTCAAAGAACTATAGAAAAACCATGTCTAAATAACTATAGGAAAGTATGATAACAATGTCCCATGAAATAGAAAATATCAATAAAGACATAAAAGCAATAAAAATGAACCAAATAGAAAACCTGTAGCTGAATAGTACAATATTGGCATGAAGGCCTAAAGTGGCCATCAGACAGAGAAAGAATTGGTGCACTTAAAGTTAAAACAATTGAGATTTCCCATTCTGAGATACAATAAGGGAAATGAACAAAAAAAAAATGAGCATAGTCTAAGGATATACCATATATTAGGTCATAAGTCAAGCCTCAAAAATTTTAAAAGAACTGATTATCAAAGTTTGTTCTTTAATCATAATGAAATTAAATTAGATGTCAAAAATAGAAGGAAATTTGAGAAGCTCACAAATATATGAAATTAAAAACACATTCCAAAATAAAAATTGGGTCAAAAAATCATAACAGAAATTTTTACAAAATACTTTGAGGTGAATAAAAATAAAAACATATCTAAGATTTTGGACTGTACTAAAACAGTGATTAAGGAGAGATTTATGTCAGTAATGCATACACTAGAAAGGAATAACTATCTCAAATCTATAAACAAGCTAAAGTAGAAGAGTAAATTAAACTCAAAGTGAGCAGAAAGTAGGAAATAGAAAATATTAGAGCAGATAAATGAAATAGAGAATAGAAAGTACAAAGAAAATCAATGAAATCACAGCTTTTTCCTTTGCAAATTTCAATAAAATAAAAAAAAAACCTGTAGCTAGACTACATAAGAAAAACACAGAGAAGATCCAAATTACTAAAATAAGTAATGAAAGAAGGAATAGACTTCTTAACATGTAGAATTTTAAAAAAGGATTATAAGGGAAAGCTATGAACAAGTATATACCAATAAGTTTAGATAACCTAGATGAAATAGACACATGCCTAGAAAGACATCTACTCAATACTGAAAATTACTCAGGAAGAAATGGAAATCTAAATAGATCCACAACACATAGTTGAATTATTGATTAAAAAAAAAAAATTCTCCAAAATTGGAGCACATCCACAAGTCTTCCTTGTTAAATTCTAAGAACATTTAAAGATTTAACACTAATCCTTCACCAACTTTCTTAAAAAGTAGAAGAGGAAGGAATACTTCCAGACTCATTCTATTAGGCCAATATTATCCTGAAACTAACCAGAGTTAGAATGGTAAGGAGTGCAAAATACAAAACAATATCCCTTATGAATATAGAGACAGATTTCTCAACAAAATACTAACAAATTATATCCAGCAACATGACCTAGTAAAATTTGGTCCAAGAGGACATAGGATACCCTACATTGCTATGTATCCTAGGTAATAAATAGGCAGGTAATAAATGACCAAAATCATGATAATTTCAGTAAATGTAGTAAAAAGCATTTGACAAAGTGAACACTATAGGTGGGAATCTCCTCAACCAGATAAAGAAAATTTATTTATTTATTTATTCATTTATAATGATTTATTTATTTGAGAGAGAGAGAGAGTAAGAGAGGGGGGCAGGGCAGAGGAAAAGGTAGAGAATTTCAAGCAGACTCCCTGCTGAGCACAGAGCCTTAAGTGGGGCTTGATTCTACGACCCATGAGATCATGACCTCAGGTGAAATCGTGAGTTATTTGCTTAACAGACTGAGCCACCCAGGGGCCCCAAGAAAATATATGAAAACAACAACCTATGGCTAACTTTAAACTCAGTGGGAAAAGACAAAGATTTCATTCTAAGAGATAAACAAGACAAGGATGTCCACATACACCATTTTGTTGAACATGGACTGGATATTAAAGCTAGGACAACCAGGTAAGAAAAACAAACAAACAAAGTGTCCAGATTGGAAAGAAAGAAGTAAAACTATCTCTATTCACATACGATCTTATATTTTATTTAGAAAAACTTAAGGAATAAATAGAAATATATTATTAGATCTAATAAAAAACCTTACCAAATTGGTAGGACACAAGATTAATAGGAAAATCAACTGAGTTTTAATACTTTAATAATTCCAAAATTAACAATTTCATATCTAATATCATCAAAGAGAATAAAATGTCTAGAAACAATCTCACAAAAAAGTGGAAGACTTTTTTTTTTTAAGATATTATTTGTTTATTTGACACAGAGAGACACAGAGAGAGAGGGAACACAAGCAAGGGGAGCAGAAGAGGAAGAAGCAGGCTTCCTGCTGAGCAGGGAGCCCGATGTGGGCCTGGATCCCAGGACCTTGGGATCATGACCTGAGCCAAAGGCAGCCACTTAATGACAGAGCCACCCAGGTGCCCAAGTGCAAGACTTCTACAAACAAACCTATAACACTGTTAAAGCAAGTTAAAGGCCTAAATAAATGGAAAAAAAATCTTGACTGGAAGACTGATATTGGCCACACTTTCCCAATTATTCGACAGGCTCAGTACAAATCCAGTGAAAAACCCAGGTGCCATTATACAGAAACTGGCATGTTGATTCTAAAAATCTTATGAAATTTTGAGAGATGCAAATTAGCCAAAAAAATATCAGGGGATAATAAGACAAATTTAGAGGATACTGGAGGACACAGACTTCCTGATTTCAAAATACGACAAAGCTACAGTAATCAAGACAGTGAGGTATCAACATAAGTATAGACATATATGTCAACAGAATAGAATTAAGAGTCCAGAAATAAACATTTAAATTATGGTCAGTTAACTTTCAACAAAGTTGCAAAGACAAATCAATGGAGAAATTACACTCTTTCAACAAATGATATTCACAAGCCAAAGACAACTCGATACCTACAAAAAGAAGAATGACTTGGACTCCTTCCTTGCACACATATGAAAACAAACACAGAATGAATCACAGGCCTAAATGTAAGAACTAAAATGATCAAACTCATGGAAGAAAACATAAGGTATAAATCCTTGTGATTTTTTAAGTAGCCAATGGTTTCTTAGGTATTTCTCCAAATATCAAAGCAAAGCAACAAAAG
Source organism: Martes martes (assembly GCF_963455335.1). Taxonomy (NCBI): domain Eukaryota; kingdom Metazoa; phylum Chordata; class Mammalia; order Carnivora; family Mustelidae; genus Martes; species Martes martes. The sequence continues at coordinate 36,105,538 of NC_137893.1, forward strand.
AAAAATAATAAAATCAACTTTATAAAAATTAAAAACCATTGTGTTTCAAAAGGCACCATCAATAATTTGAATAAAACAATACAGAGAATCAAGAAAATATTTGAAAATCATAAGGGACTAATGTTCAAATCAAATAAAGAACTCTTACAACTCGACAATAAAAAGAAATGTTTAAGAATGCACTAAACTATTTAAATTTCTCTAAAAAGCCTATAAAAATGGCCAGTCAGCACTGTAAAAGGCGTTAAATATTAATAGTCATTAGTGAAATGAAAATCTAAACCACTAGATACTATTTCATACCCACCAAGATTGTTAATCAAAAAGATAGATCATAACAATTTTTTTGTGTGTGAGAGTACTATTAAAGTATAACACATTGCTGGCTGGAATGTAAAATCATGCAGCCACTTTGAAAAACACTCCTCAAAACATTCCTCAAGAATATAAACAGATTTACCACATGACCCAGCTATTCCCCTTCTAGGTATTTACCCAACAGAATTAAAAATTATATTCATACAACAACTTCGACACAAATTTCATAGAAGCAATTAATAATAGCTAAAAAGGTAGAAACAACCAAATATCCTTCAGCAGACAGATGAATATCCATGGTTTATCCATACAATATATAATTATTCAGACATAAAAAGGAAAGAAACACTTGATACATGCTACAAAGTGATCATACCTTGAAAAGATTATGCTAAGTGAAAGAAGCCAGACACAAGAGGCTACATTTTCTATGGTGACACTTATATACAATGTCTAGAATAGACAAATTCATAGAGACAGAAAGTTAATTCATTGTTGCTTAGTGCTCAGGAAAAGGGAAAAAGGAGAATGACTTTTAGTAGATATGGAACTTCTTTTAAAAGTAATAAAATGTGGTGGTGATGGTTGTACACTGAAACCCACTGAATTGTATACTTCAAAAGGGTGAGTTTTATGATATGTGAATTATATCTTAATAAAATAAATAAATATTCCAAGTCACTTTATATCTTCATAAAAAAATACCTTGGTTTCTATATAAAACAATATGTTATAATGAATTCCTCATAGTTTTCACAACAAAATGTGCATCTTAAACTAATTTACCTTCCAGCAAATAATATAAAAACAAAATAAAATCTTTCATGACCACGGAGATAAACATCAATATTATAAACAGACACGAAAAGCAGCAACCATAAAAACTTTGAAAATGATAGTTTAAACTGCATTATTATTAATATTTTAAAAATCATAAAGCATTACTGGGTGAAATCTCTAGCCATTAAATGGGATATGTTCAATATGTCTGATTGACAGAAGAGTACTATCCAGATTAAATATCACTTACAAGTCAATCAGAAAAAATAAGTAACTTAATAAAACAGGCAATTATCAAAACATCATATTAAAAAGCATAAATGTATGATTACATATTTTATATTATTATGAAATTCTAATTAAAACTGCAATAAGATGGCATTTTACATCCATGCAGAACATTAAAACAAACCCAAACCAAACAAAACATTGACCATATAAAAAACTGCCAAATATATGGTGCAGTTGGAACTCTTAAACACTACTGGTTGGGTAGATATTGGTAGAATACACTTGGAAAGTCGCAGCTTTCACCAATGTTCAACATCAGATACTGTATGACTTAGCAATTCTATTTATATTCTTCACATATACTTTCTATATATGTGCATATGTTCACCCAATTAAATGTAAGTATTGTACCAAGATGATATGCATAGAAATGATCATAGCGGTATTCTTCAAAATTGTCCCGATTTGGAAACATCTTAGTGTTTATTAATAGTAGAGAGGCAAATAAATTTTGATACATTTATACAACAGAAGACAACATCGTAATGGAAATGAAAGTGACACTAACATGTACTGACACAGATAGATCTTATAATCAAAACATTTGACTGACAGACACTGGACACAAAAGGGTACATTCTGTACGATTCTACTATATAAAGTTCCAAACCAGGTGAATAAATCTATGAAAGTAGCAAACTTATTTACCTTTGTGTGGATTATAAAGACACATAGTAGAGGTTTCTGGGATATGAATATAGTTCTATTTCAAGCATTTTCATGCTTTTTACCCATAGCTATATGGGTAAGCATACAAATGAAATACAAACAACCCTTCCAGCTGTCTTCTGATATGTTCACTTACCTTTTTGCATGTTATGCATGGTTAAATATAGAGTAGAAATTAAATATTAAGAAATATTACATAGATTTTTACACAAATAAGTTTACCATATTTATATTAATTTCACACTACTTTTTACAAACCAGGAATTAAAGTAGAAATAAAATTATTTTCCCAAGCAACCTATTGTAGTTTACAATTTACCTTCTTTTACAATTGCCTCTATGGTATATTAATCATTGGCAAAAAAAAGTTTATGTTAAATTCATAAAATTACTTTTTAATAAGCTTGAAAAGAAGGATTCTTGCTTGGATATCCTTCTACATGTGTAGGCTAATAGATAATGTAGTTAAGAAAAGTTAGCAATATGTATCTCCACATTACATCAAATAATAAGCATTAATATTTGTGGATTCTTGAGGAATATGTATCTCCACATTACATTAAATAATAAACATTAATATTTGTGGATTCTTGAACTGTATTCACACTTTCCTTATATACTGTATGAGAGAAAAGTCTATAAGCCAAAATGAACATCATATTCCTATAACATGAGTGAATCATTCTCTGGATGAGTATGTAACCACCTTACAGAATATTTAGGCTAAACTGAATATTTTAATATTATTCTTTTTCATTGTTCTCTTTCAAACTCATTAATTTCAAAAATGTGGATGCTAATATCATTAAGCTTACTTTAAATATTTTAATATAATTTTTATGGGATTAGTTTTTTAATTTAATATATTTGGACTTTGATAAGAAGTCTGATTTCCAGTCAAAATCTTTCAGTTTTGAATATTTTGATCAATTTAGAAATGATGCTGTCAAGATTATTAGAAGCAAATTTTTACATTATATTCAAAGTCTACCACTATTACACAAAATTAGAGACCTTTTATCTAACATCACAGAAGGAAAACAAGTAACTGTTCTTACTTAGGCAGCACAAACAGGATGTTGCTGGCAAACCTTTAGAGTATGAGAGTATGAGGATCGGACACTTGCTTCACTAGAAATTTATTTTGATTAAGCTGTTTCAAAATAGAAGGAATAACCACTTGGAATTTCTTAGAAATTCCATTTAAGAGAAGCTTAAGAGGACCAGTCTAACTGGAAGAGGACTGCAGGGGACTGTTCTGAAGATATATTTGAATAGCAAGCACATTGTACTTCAGTTTATATGGGGTGACCCAGGGGAACTGATAGAGATGGAAAATAAAGAACCCCAAAACATCCTATTGCTGTCACTTGATAGTACTCTGTAGAAACAGTCCTGTGGAAATAGAACTTCTCCTTAGAGATATGCGTATGTTCTCTAGTAGTTGGTTTGCAATGCAGCAAATAGACTGTTAGCATAAACTCATCTGGTGTGCTGGGATACATCAAGCTAACTAGTCTCAATTTTATTCAAATACTAAAGTTTTCACTTCTAAGTGTTGGACTTCATGCCCTGACTCTCTAATATTAATGGAAGAAATAATCATGGCAGTAAAGAAATTCTTATATTATAGAAAATAAATATATACTTTCCTAGAATTGAGTCACTCAAACTAGTGTTTCTCCTTTGTTACAACAGCTATACATCAGAAAGTAATGGAAAACACTTGTTTTTAGAGCTATTAGTATTTAAAGAAAAAAATAATCTGAGAGGAGTGTTTAGAAAAATTTTACCTGTTTAGCTTAGCTTACCTGTAGGGAACTCTGCAAAGTACGTGCATTCACTATTGTGAATAATCTGTGGTAAATTTTATTTTAAAATTTCTTTTTAATTGTAACTGGCACTTGTGAGCTTAATACTGGAGTCAGCTGAAAAGTAATATAATTGTTAGGGATAACAACATGAGATTCAAGTATAAGTGACTAGTTATAGTTTAATAATCCTAAAAAGAACAAGTATATGAACCAAATGTTTAATTTTAAATACTGAACATCAAAGGTAGCTTTTTTTTTTTGCTTTTTTTTTTTCCTTTCCTCTCAGCAGTTTAACTACTTTTAACACAGTCTGGAACTTGGTTTACAGACTTTTCTTATACCCAAAGACATGAGAACAGAGATTCTGGCCATGTGGCTGCCTTGAGCTGTAGCCCTTGGCCAGCCAGAGATGATTTAAAAGGTTCTACAGAGAGAGTCAAGACTTTTTTGGTCTATGATTATAAGCGACTGTGGTTTGGAATTGTTTAAACGAGAAGAGACCTATATTCTTAGAAACCTTGACTCTTTTTTAACTTTCTCATTCTTTCCAGCTGGCTAGAGCCTCCACTTTTCTCTAAATCAGGTGCCTGTCTAGATGGAAGCCAAATTTTTAAAGAATTAGATGGAAATAACACTTCTTATTTCATATTTTCAAATGTCGAATCTCCACTAAAAGGCAAGGGTAATTTTAGCCAAAAACATGCAGGAAGAGTTAAAGGAATAGATACATTGTAAATCATATGGCAGAAGTGTCACATCCTACCCGAGTCACATGTGGTTTTCTTTAATAGAAATAAGTCACTCCTGTTATGCAGAGAATACTTCCCTGTAGCTATTCACATCCATTTAGTGTTCAACAGCTTGCTGAAGTGAGAGTCTTTGAAGACTTAAGTATATTCATACATTCATAAAAATGACACTCATTAGCAATTATTGGACCAAAGAAGCTTTGCAATTTTTCATTAAAAAAAAGGAACCTCATGAATAGCAACTGTTTTGTTTTGTTTTTTCAATCCAAATCTTTAGTGATCATTATTATATCCAGGCCCTTTACATTGCACCAGAGGAATCAAATTACCTGGGTTCCAAATCCACTTTCTGTTTGATCTTCAGCATATTCTTTAGTCTTCATTTATCAGATTTTCTTAATCTGTAAAGTTGAGAAATAATAATGTATAATTTGTGGAGTTATTGAGTATTAAATCAAATCATTTATCTAAAATTTTTAGGAGAGAATTTGGAATGTCACCCTGAGAACCACACTTATTACCATAGTAGGTCCTCCATAAAGTTACTCAGTAAAGAATACCTATTGTTATCATCAGAGTTGATCCTCGTGACAACCATGTGAGCAAGCAGTCTTACTGAAATATGAATGTAACACAATTAAGAATCCGTAATTCCCACTTATGTTCTCAAGTTCATTCAGAAATCCTAAGCAATGCAGCAGATGAGCTGGTACGCAAGCACAGAGTCAGCAACTCTTAACTTCTCCCTAGTTTCTCAAATTACATTCCACACCACACACAGGGACTCGGGTATGTTGTCTACGTCAGGTCCTGTGCATGGACCTATGCAACCAGAGATGGATAAGACATGATCGATCACCTAAAGAGATAATATTCTTCACAGATAATCATGTGTGAAAATAAATCGTTTAAAAACACATGCTAAGGGCTCTATAGAGACATTACAGTAAGAGTAAAAGCGTTGCCTCATTGTAGTGGCACGGACTGTGGTCCCCGACAGATAGAATGATGTTGCAAAATACCCGGTGTGTGCAACCAGGAATACATAAACAGAGTTCATATATTTAATCACATACACTTTTATAAATATTGAGATTGCTGAAAGCAAATTCTAGTAAAACTTACCCATAGTATGCATTTTCTACTCGGACCCATAGTTTCAGGTATCTATGCCCAAAGCCCTATTTCCTTCAAAATAACCAGTTAAACATCAAATCCTATTACAACTTTCTGCTATATTTCAGAAATCTTCTTCAACAATACCTTAAATCCAGTTATTTACAGTAGTAATGGTTAATTTAAGGTATCATGCAGAGTTTATTTTCCTACTTTTAGTTGCTTTAAGATTTGTAAGGAAAAATTGAAAGACAGAAAAATTTTGAGATTATTTGAAACATTGTGGTTGCTTTTCCAGATAAAATTAGAGAGATTTTAATAAATTATTAGTAAACACCAATATAAGAAGTCCTGTTACATTACTCTACATCATACACTTATGTTATACCTTCATTAACTGCATTTAAAAGCATGTCTTGCAGTCTTCATTTAAACTTCTTCCAAATGACAAGGATTCACTGTTTCTGAATCAGTGAATCAGCTAATTCAGGTTATTTGGGATGCTGGCAGTTGGTATTTTTCTGCATCTTTCCATATTACATACATAGCACTATTTACTCTCATTATAGTGACAAATAATTAGAAATCCCAAGAAGCATTGACCTATTTTTCATTAGCGGTATAGTGGATATTTTTAAATAATTGAAAATACTCTTAGAATGCCCTGTTGGTTTCTAGGGAAAGATGTTTTGTTTTCAACGTATTTGGCACTGCAATATATCAAATACAAAATGGAATGTGACTATTGCAAAGAGTTGGACTTCGGTTTCAAAAGAGCAGTGAGTTGATTATTTTTGCTCACAAAAGCACTACCTATAATTCATGATCTCTCTGTTTCATTTTTTAGATCTTTTACTTATTTATTATCTAACAAAGTCTGTATCAACAGCCCACAGGACAATTTTCAATGATTTTTATTAGATGAGAGTAAAGTGAATTGCAAAACAGAACTTTTCTTTAAACCCCGGCATAGGACAGTGGACAGGGAGGACTTTGCTTCAACTTGATAAAGCAAAGTTTATTTCCAAAATCCCCCAATTAAAGTGTCCTTGGCAGTTTTATAAATTAGAGAAAGGTATTACAAATGTAGAAGTGCCCAAAGGAGAGTGGAGACTGATCTCATAAATACTGAAATAACATTCTTTTGATAATGTTAGATCTTTTTTGAGCTTTAGACTTTTTGTATTCCAAGTTAAAGACATCATTTAAATAATTTTGTAAATTTTTATTTATTAGAGATATGCATATTATGGTAGAAAAATACTCATCATCATAATTTTATTTTGCTTACTCTAAAAATGCTCATATAATTCACTTTCATCTTACTATTATGAAAAATGTGAAAAATTTCCAAGTTCTAAAAATTTGGAAAAAATTAAACACTCTTATAACAAATACAAGCATATCAGATTCTTTATCTAGAAATAAAAATTCTTTAACATCTTGTCATAACTGCATTATCAACTTGTTAATATTTAGATATATACATTTTTGAGCCATTTGATGGTTACACAGTGATAATTTACTCTCATATAAATCAGCATGCATTTCCTAAACAGGACATATTCCTACATAACTGCAATGCCAATATTGCATATTAGATAGGACAGTAAATTAGAAAAAGTAGTATTTTCTTAATATTTTAATATACAATCCAAATTCAAAAGTCCCCAAATATCTGCCAGTATTTTACTTATTATTTTATTTTCAACCATGTTTCAAAAATTTTCACACGTTGTATTTTGAGGTCTTTTTCTTCTTTTTAAAATTTATATTAAACTTCTACCATTTTATTCTTTTAAGACACATTTTTGAAAACAGTAAGTCTGTTTCTTTTAGGATCTTCCACAAACTAGATTTGCTTCATTGTTTTCTGATGATGTCATTTAACCTTTTCCTCAAACTCTATTACCTCCAAACCAGAAGGAAGGCCTAAAGGCCTGATTTAATTCAGATGAAAAATTTTTTTGGCAAAAATACAGCACAAGTAATACTATCTACTATATACTGCATCCCATCAGTTGGCACACAGCATCAGGTTGTCCCAAAATAAGTAATGCTAACTTTCATCTCCTTTCTTTGAGACGATAACAGACTAGATCTCTCTATTATAAAGATATACTTTCCTCCTTTTGTAATTAGCAAGAAATGTGGGGGATAATACTTTTGACACTTTAAAAATGTCTGATTCCCAATAATCCTTTTTATTGATCCCCAATAATCACTTTTTTCACATACTAATGATCATTTACTGAATCATCGATTTACTAAAAAGTAATTTTCTAATCATATCATTCTTTCTATATTTTTAGCTAGCCTTCCCTAAAAAAGAGTTTTTGATTATCAACAGGAGATGAATTACAGTTTTTGATTAAAGGGCAGCATTTATGTTTAATTCTGCCTCTTTAATTAATGAGTTTCAGATAACACAGTTGGGGTAATATTTGTAGCAAATGAGTTTTTCTTTACACTTTTCTTTTTTTTTAAATCATCATGGAGTCATGAATTTTTATAACTTGAATATTTTACAATCTTTTTTATTCATTATTTTTATGCACAAATTGTAGAAACTTATTTTGTATGGAAATAGAGAAAACATCTGTAAAAAATAAATGAATACATTGAGTTTGTGCCCCAGAACATGTAATTAGTTTAACATATAATATCTTTGTTTCTGGAAATACATAAAGTTTTATTTATTTAAGTAATCTCTACATGCAACATAGGGCTCGATCCTACAATCCCAAGCTCGAGTCACTTGCTCATCCGATTGAAGTCAGCCAGGTGCCCCTGAAAATATTTAATCATTAATCTATGTGTTTTTCTGTTGTACATAAACTCAACAGAAATAAGTATTGTTGAAAAGTTTAGGATATACAAACATTCAACTGGAAATTAAATAATCAGTTATTTGTGGACTCACTCTACAACATTGCAATGGCCATTATTATCATCTTCATCAATTATTTAGTATAACTGGTTTTCTCTGATACCTAAATTCACTTATGATACTAAATACTTTTTCTAAACTTTCTTATGCCATTGTCAGTAAAGAACATGACAATATCACTTTTGCATTTAACAGCTTTGTGATTTTATTTTCATGTCATATTTTAAAGACCTATGACATAGCACTTGTTAGAAAACCCATAAACCATACACCTGTCAACAGAAATCTTACCGAATTAAAAAGGACTTACATGTTCTACTTTTTTTTTCTAACCTATGGAGCTCAAGAAAGGTAGAAACTGCTTTCTATTAACAAATATAAATATATATAACAATATCATATTTATGAAAAAATCTCTGCAAAATTATAGATACAATGCAATTCTGAAATAATATATTAGTATCATAACATCCAAAAGAAGGATAAATTCAGTCATTTTAGAAGTGGGCCATCTTGCAAAGCTGTCAGATCTTGGCACATGGCCAGTCTAGTTTAGGAAGTTCTATGGAATAGTCAGAGATTTGAGAAAGGAACCTGTAAGTAGACACAAGAGTGTCTAGAAAATGGGAGACACTAAGGGTACCATATGATGGAAGAATATTAAGCCAAGCATTTAGAATATGGTAACCAGCTATACAGATAATAGAACACGTATGGTGGCCAAGGTAGTAGGTAACTAGCAAGAGGATGCATTAATAGGGACTATAAAACTTGAATCCACTTAGAAATTGAATTTGACAATTCTAGAATGGACAGTTAGGCAGATAACCAATTGATGTGGAAATATGCCTTATGGTAATGGGCAAAAAGCCACCAGAATGAATTCAATATGACTCTAGTTCGCCATGAAAATATCACAAGCATGACTGATTCCTTGCCTTACATGGACAAGGGTACTGGCAAGCTACTAACAGAAGAGATATCAGGCTCAGGAAATAGAAATGGAATCTAGTAAGTGGAATTAGATTTTGAGGCAGGTCCTAGGTTTGGAGAACAGGATGAACATCCTCTAATTTTAAACAGAAAAAAAAAAAAATCAAAGCTGGTCAAGCTTTAAGAAATTAGTTGATGTGCAGTCTGAATATTGAGCTGGAATTCCTTATTCTGTACAGACCAAGATCAAGTCTAATAGGGCTGATGTATGATGACTGAGTCATGATCCTATGGAGGGAAAGCACATTGAGGCCAAAAAGAGACAGGACTTGATGGACTACAGACCAAATGGATATAAGATGCCTTAATTTACAGGTAAAATTTGTTCTAATTAAAAACTAAATAAATGCAAGCATTTATTGTTGCTGGTGGGAGTGTAAAGGACAGTCCTTTAGAGAAATATTTGGCAGTTCCTCAAAGTGTTAAATAAATGATACCATTTGATTTGACAATTCCTCTGGTAGGTACACACCTAAGTGAACTGAGAAGAGGTGTTTAAATGAATATTTCTACTTGAATGTTCATAGTAGCATATTCAAAATAGCCAAAAGATGGAAACAACCCAAACGTTCATGAAATAAGTGAATACATAAAATGTGGTATATCCATACAATGGGATATTTTTCAGCCATAGAAATGAAGTATTGATGCATGCTATAACATGGATGACCCTTGAAAATGTTATGCTAAGTGAAAGAAGCCAGTTACAAAAGGCCACATATTGTATGATTCCATTTATATGACATGCCCAGAATAGGCAAATATATAGAAATAGAATGTAGATTAGTGTTTTCCTAGGACATGGTAGTGGATAGTAGAGTTGGGGTCATGTGACAGGTTGGGGAGAAATGGGGTGTGACTTAATGGGTTTAGAGTTTCCTTTTAAGATGTTGAAAATGTTGTAAACTTAGATTGTGGTGATTCTTGAACAATTTTGTGAATACACTAAAATCCATTGAATTGTACAGTTTAAATGGATGGATTTTATGATATCTGAATTATATTTCTTTTTTTAAAAAGTTTTATTTATTTATGAGGGAGAGAGTGTGAGTTGGCAGAGGAGCAGAGGAAGAAGGACAAGCAGACTCTGCATGGAACATCGAGTCAGACATGGGGCTCGGTCCCAGGACACTGGGATCACAACATGAGCCAAAGGGAGATGCTTACTGGACTAAGCCATCCAGGGGCCTCTGCATTACATTTCAACACAGATATTTTTTTTTTAAAGATTTTATTTATTTATTTGACAGACAGAGATCACAAGCAGGCAGAGAGGCAGACACAGAGAGAGGAAAGGAAGCAGGCCCTCCGCAGGGCAGAGAGCCCGATGCGGGGCTCGATCCCAGGACCCTGGGATCACGACCTGAGCTGAAGGCAGAGGCTTTAACCCACTGAGCCACCCAGGTGCCCCAACACAGATATTTTTTTATTAAGAAAAAAATTTTAAAAATAAATGCAACAGAAAAATGCAATTTATATTATTAGAGGAGTTCCTGTATTCAAAAATATATATCAAACCATAAACTTATATTTAGGTAACTACAAATGTTTAAAAAGTGGAGTATCATATGGAATCATTTTTAAAGTAATATTTCAAATACACATTACACATTTTAAAAAATTTTTCTAGTCCCATATGACTGTGATACTTAGTGTTTAAATATTTGCATGGCTTATTTGGTATATTTATAGCTTAAGATTTTCTTTTATTCATGTGTTTAGTTTGATGAAGTGTAGCACTGTTGTGCCACATAAAAACTCCCTTTGCCCTTTTTTATGCAAATATGTTGATTTTTCCCTGAGATACATTCCAAAATGAGTATCAATTGGCATTTTGTTGATTTGTTACCATGTTAGTTCCGTGTCTTCTTAAAGGGAAAAGATGGCCCAGCCAACCATTCTAGATGAACATCATATTGGAGACCAGATAATTAGACACTTTTTTCCTACTTAAAAGTTCAATATAAGAAAGCATTTCTAGAAAAGGTTAAAAACAAACAAACAAGAAACTCAGGAATTCTTCACAAACTTGAGTGAAGCATGCATTATTATTTACTATGGTACATTAAACACATGATTATGTATAACAGATTTACCCCATCATTTTAATAGCACATTGTTTTAATTAGTTAAACTAAATCTTGTTCATTGAAAAATGTTGTGGCAGATTGTCTGGTGACACTTCATTTTTCCTGATTATATTTTTAATAATATTTTATTGATTACATGGAATACAGTTTTATCTCTGATAACAAATCTCATGGCAAGAAATCCTTCATAAATACACTGGAAGTATTATCTTTGCTAGCTTTTTAAGACCCAATTCTTCCTTTGTTTTAAAGTTTAAAAACTTTTCCCTGTAGTTGGAAAATGAATTATAAGAATTTTACACATACTCAGTGGAAAGAAAAAAAAATATTGTCAAATTTAGGGGGAGTGGCAGATCTACCAAGATTTAGAGTAATCACATTTATCATTTTATAGTTTATTTTAGTGTCTTATACCATGTTTTAATTCAAGATTTGGAATGGCATTGAAGCTTTTGGGGTGACTCTACCTTAACAACAGTGCCTGGTTTCCCTTGGTCTAATTTAGTTCTCTTGGTGATGGCTAAACTTGTGCTTCTGATCTGAGCTCTGCTTGTCAAAGACCTTGTCCTGAATTGACAAAATAATTGACTTTAAAAATGCTAAATCTTATAAAATTATTAATATAATTATATTACTTTATGAATCATATTAGGTATATTAATTATGATTATATGAATGCCCTTTTTCTAGATTATGGGATTATTTAGTTATTGATGTTTGGTGCTTTCTCTCTCTGTCTCATTAGCATACCTCTTCTGTATTATATTTTCTGTCTTCTCAATTTTGGGATACATCTGTCTTAAATATTCATTCCATTTACATTTTAAACTCGGTAGTTAAATTGTGCAGTGGAAACATAATTTTACTATGGGTCCACATGGCATAGACCCTATGAATACTGGCTAATATTTATGAAGTTCATTTATTTATTTATTTTTTTTAGTTACCATTTTTTCCAGACAAGAATAATTATATCTTTGAAAATATGGTCTTTCAACTCTCTATATTTGAGCTCAACAATCTATATGGCCTATGGTCAAATCACATACAGGTTCTTAAAATACCAAACAAATTTGCTCCAACTCATTTTAATGACCGAGAGTAAATTGCATGCTTTTAATTTCAAGTAGATAATTATGTCATACAGAACATCTTATGTTCACCATCTGCTTTCCTTTCTTAAAAAAAGAAATAATTCCTTGACCTACAACTACGTTATTATTTTTGTACTTTTCATAGGAAAAACTATATGCAGTCTCCAAATTTTTCCTCTCATTAAAAAAAAAATATTTCAGTTGAGACTTTTGTTCCCACAACTGAAAATAAAGTTCTATTCTCCAAGTTTTAGTAATGTAAGATCCATTTGTCTCTATCAAAAATCAGCTCTTAATTCTCATCAATCATCAGCATTTAACCCAAATGATTATTCTCTTCTTCTGAATCCCCTTCTCTTGATCCACCCACCTCTCTCCTGCTCCAGCTCCTCAGGCAATTTTGCTGCTTTCTGATCTTCATGATCATCGTGGTGGTCAGCATAACCAAGGTCTCAATCTCTGACATCCTTTCTTCTCTTTGTACTCTATCTCCTTAGAGGATCCCATCAAGTCCCCTTCCATTATATGATGACTTCATAATTTACATCTTTAAACTCTCTGAACTGATGGTTTGCCTAAAATCTGATTTATAGGGCCAACTGTTTAACTCAATTATCTCCTTGGATGTCCATAAAGGCATTTCAAATTTAACATGTTCAAGAACAGACATTTGTTCTTCTTCATCATACCTAATCCTCCAGACTTTTGCCCGTATTAGTAAATCACAGTATCATTCTTCTACTTGCTTACGACAAAAACCCAAAGATGTATCATTTACCATCATTCTCTCATACCCCATACCTAATCCACCTGAAAAATTAGGTGGATTCATCTTTATTCATTATACATCTCAAATAAACCACTAAATAGCACCACTAGCATCCAAATATGAACTGTTACATATCTTACCTAAATAATTGAATGGATAAGGAAGATGTGGTCCATATACACTATGGAGTATTATGCCTCCATCAGAAAGGATGAATACCCAACGTTTGTAGCAACATGGATGGGACTGGAAGAGATTTTGCTGAGTGAAATAAGTCAAGCAGAGTCAAGTATCATATGGTTTCACTTATTTGTGGAGCATAACAAATAATATGGAGGACAAGGGTAGATGGAGAGGAGAAGGGAGTTGAGGGAAATTGGAAGGGTAGGTGAACCATGAGAGACTATGGACTCTGAAAAACAACCTGAGGGTTTTGAAGGGGCGGGGGGTGGGAGGTTGGGGGAACCAGGTGGTGGGTATTAGGGAGGGCACGGATTGCATGGAGCACTGGGTGTGGTGAAAAAAACAATGAATACTGTTATGCTGAAAAGAAATAAAAAAAATAAAAATAAAAATAAATAAATAAATAAATAAATAAATAATTGCAAAAGCAACTGCTGTTTCCACTTCCATCTTTAACCTACAAGTCACTATATAATTTAAAGTAATTATATCCAAATACATCATATTAAGTCACTTCTCCATTGCACTCTCTATGACTACATTCCATCTTACTCAAAGTAATACTTTGAACCCAGCATCTTAGAGTGGCCTAAAAGTTCCCACAGAATCCAGCCTACCTAATTCTTCCCTTCTGCAATACCCTATTCTTCTGCTTTGGCCACATGGACTTCTTGCTGCACAACCTAGGTTTGAAATTCTTTTCTCCCAAACTCTAATTTAATTCATTTATCTCAAAAATTAGTATAGGCATTCCTTATCCACCTTGTGTAAAGGAACAAATGGCATCAAGTTGTGATTATTTTCCTTCCTTCTTTTCTCTTTCCCTTTCCTTCCTTCCTTCCTTCCTCTCCTTCCTTCCCCCATGGATCTATCAACACAGCTAAAAAAATTTACCTAGAGTTATTTCAGATTTGAAAGATCCTTTCTTTTTTTTTGCCATTCCTTTCTTTCTTTCTTTTTTTTTTTTTCTTCTTCCGTTTTTCCCAACCAAACTTCTCTTGTGAAGAGCAGTAAAGCTATAGAGTGAGAAAAGGATTTGTTTGAGCAGGGAAGAGCATTAATTGTGTAGGGTAAAGGACTTACACTGAATAGTCCAGGCAACTTCTCATGTGAAAAAGAACTCCCAGGGGTGAAGGCCAATTTAACTTCCTTCCCATCTCAGACAATAGACATAGAGAATGTTATGAGAGAATGTACTGAGCAAATATCATGTTGTTCTCTAGGGTAGTCCAAACCTATAGCCTTGCTAAAATCATAGTGTGTGCTGCAAACTGACTTTTCACAACACCAGAGCTTCTTATGAATTTCAAAATGTAACTGAGTTGCATCATGGACACTCTTCACTGTTAAATATTTACTTTTATTAGATTTGTTTAAAAAATAGTAATGTACCATATTATGTTTTGCATGGAGGAATGGAAGTTGATGCTAGTATTTCAAATATCAAGGCCTACAGAGAATAAGTACATGGAGGAGGAGAGAAAGGAGGGTCATTTTAGGCTCATTTAACAGTATTCCATTCAAGCATGTTCTACTTTCCCTCAGGGCATGCTTATAAAGATGGTCCCTGCTGAGTTTAGGTCTACACATCACTTGTTTTATCTAGAGGGAGAGATAGCTAATGATTTTACATACCCCTTGCTGTGCACAGAATCATATGTCTTCTCAATCAAATGATACAGATAATTAGTAATTCTAATAAAGACTCAAGCTTGACAAATTTTACAGAATTGATTTTAATTTGTTTGCAGCATGTGTAAAATTCCTAAAGTCTTAAGACAAACTTTATCAACACAAAGTCCAATGAAAAACACACTTGACCTTGCTGTTATAAAATAGGTATTAATAAATTGATCTAGGAGCTAATGTCTAACTAAGTATCATTTTTGGAATCAGATTTTAGATCTTTAACAGAGTTTACATCTCACCTATGCTATGGAAGTATTTTGTTAATAATAAAGTTTAGTAATTAATAAAGCAAAAATACAAAAAAAAAAGAAAGAAAAAATGACTTCTGTAGCTATTTTATTATACCCTAAAAATTTCATTGTTTTATTTTGTAAAGTGGGATAAATGACAATGTATAATCGAGTTTAATTAGTTTTTAGTAATGTATGTCTTGGGAAAAAGTACAGATATAACTTTATCAAAGATAATCCTTTAATCACTTAGGACGTAGGATAACTTTTTAAGAAGATACAGCATACAAACTAAAATTTGTCAGCCTAGCCTTCTTGTATTTCATGAACTGTAAGAGTGTTTTTGTTTGTTTGTTATATTTTGTTTTCCAATGAATGGGAGAAGGATTTCTGATCAAGTAAATAACAGAAACATAAAGCATTCCCTTGGATAATTCTGTACCAATGAAGATTTTAAGCATCTAAGAATCCCTGCAACGTTTTTGTGGGCTTACCTTTGTTTAAATCAGAATTTCCAAAACTTTCTTCATTATAGCATATAAGTCATCTATTTATATTATGTACAATACCTCTTTAGCAGGACATAGTTTGGCAAACAGAGGTAAAAATACTATTGCTTCTTTAATTTCTTTTAAACAGAATACTTTGGTAATTATTATTGAAAACTTTTACTTCCTCTTATCATGATGGGAGAAAATGGAAACATAATTGCTCTAGATATTTTATCACCTTTTTTAACACAAGAAAGAAAGATTTGCTTCATTATTTTCCATGTACTCTGTGGGTTATTTTTGTTTCTCATTTCTGTTGAGTTGTTTCATTCTTACCTATGATTTTTGCAATAAAATACAACATGATAAAAATTAGACTCACACTATAAAATCATTATACCATCCCCATCACTAAATTTGTATTAATAATTTAAAGTCATTGTCAGTGACTGTGCCTTGGTTCTATATTTGGTTAAGTTTTAATGATTTTGGATTTATAAAAATAAATTACACACAGAATGAACAGTAGGGGCAAGCTGCACATAAAATATATCATTTGTTTCAGCCTATAGCTACTTTTATATTATCCTGGATTATTCCTCTGGAAGTTCACATCTTTTGTTTTGCATTTGCTGATTAACCACTGCATATATTGAATTCTCAAAATGAAAGTTTTATTTGATTGTTTTTTTATTGCTTGTTGATACACTACAAAGAAGCTGTCCAAACTATTCTAGGAGAAAAATGGATAATAAAGGAATAAGCATATTTATCCTCTCTTCCAAGGAAATGAAACAGGATATTTTCAAGGGCATGCTAAACATATTCGTGATGCTAAACCCTGGGGCTTCATTCTATGGTCATTAACTCTTCTGGTCATATGACCATTATACATAATTTTTTAAAGGCAGATTTAGGGACAGCAAAACATGTATAGGAATCAAAGTAAAGTGATTGGGAGTGGAAGGTGACCCTAAATCTAGGACTTTCCCACAGCAGTTCAAGGCCAATTTAGCATAAGAAAAAGTCTATGCAACTAATGAATCCTTGAACACTACACCAAAAACTAATGGTGTATTATGTGCTGGTTAATTGAACATAATAATAAAATAAATAGGTAAATAATTAAATAAATAAATAACAAAAATTTTTAAAAAAGAGAGTAAGAGTCTATGAGGTGGCATTCTGTAAAGTGATTATAGACATGAGTCCCAGTGCAGTGACTTCCATAACTGTAAGAACAGTGGTAACAGGAATGATTGCCCAACTTGTCGTTCTTGCACTCAGACCTGCAGAGTACTCCAGCTAAATTCTATGGTTGACTACCTGCTGGAATGTGGAGAAACTTATATCTGTAATTTGATGTCATCTTATGGCATATTTGTGTATCCTGAGCTAAACAGATAAAACAGTGAACACTCATTATTTGATATTTTCAAGTTTTAGAGCTCAGCTCCACACATTTTTAGATTGATGTAATCTTATTTCTGGGTGAAAGAAATGATAATACATGCATGCTTTGTTTCTCTTTGATATTTTAATTTTTATACCTTTGTTTAAATTACTTTATTATGACCTCTTTTGAATGACAAGGTCAAAAGTTCAGAGAATCCTTTGTGCTCTAAAGAGAAGTAGATAACACAAGTATAACTGCTTCAGATTGTTGACATTTCAATAACTCAGTACTGAATTTTAAATTAAAAATAAACAAAAGTTGTTAGAATTAGCAAGTTATGCTGGGACATACATACCCATGGAAGCATCCACCTGAAAATGCATACTCTTGAGTTCTAAGAAAATGAACAGACATTTGGACACTTTTCTAGATTTTCTGGCTCACTAAAGATAGTTTTGAATTAAAATGAGAGGAAATAATCAGAAAAAACGAAAGGCAAAATCATGTAAGGCCACTAACAACAAAAGAAATGACAAAGGATGGTTTTAGTAACAACTCGAAATGCACATTAGCATTGAGTAGCAAACAGAAACGGATTAGTAAAGGCTGAGAAACAGCATAGTGTACCGGAAAACAAACAAACAAAGAAGAATAGATGTTGGTGGCAAGCACAGAAAACAAAGTGATTAATACAACAAGATATACTGAAAAGGGGAAAATGGAATGAAAAGGAAACAACAGTCCAGTGAAGTGAAGAGAGATTCTTCTTTAATTATTTTTTGATTATTTCAAAACTCTCATCTCATGGTTACTGCTTCAGAACTTTCTCCTGTCCTTCTTTTCTCATAGTCACGGCCTTTCTCTAATAATGTCTTTTATCATGAAAATGGGAATGATTTTGTAACTCTTTACTATAAAAGTCTATTATTGTTAAAAAAACTCCAAACTATATAAAGATAAAAATAAAAATCTTTCTTCATACCACCATCCAGAGAAAATTGCTGTTAGTATTCAAAGTATATCTACTAACTTTTCTAACTATCTTTAATTTGCATAGGTATGTATTTTTGTACAGAAATAGATTTTAAATCTATACACTTAAATAGGATTAATACATATTGTATAGTCCTTTTTCTAGTGAATTGCCTCATCTATTTTTACATATTAAATCAAAATCCTCCATGGCATTTCTCCATTTTATGGATATAAATATATTTAATCCATTTTGGTTACATTAAAATTTTCTGCTTCTATAAACAATGTTGCAATTAATATATTGTATTAAAATCTTCCTTTGGGATGAATTCCTAGAATTGTCAATGATTAGGCATATTTTACATAACTTTATGTATATTTACCAAGTGCCTTCCAAAAATTTTATGCCATGCTCTTTCTTCCAGTCTGTAGATTACCTGTTTCTCAATCACCTCAACAATGGAAGTTTTCATATATATATTTAAAAATCTCTCATCTTTCATGATTTTTTCTCAATGTTTTATAAGAATTTTGTATATGATAGACATGAATCTTCTCTTCACCACTTACATTGCAAACTTTTTTTCTTATTTTTCTGGTTTTATTTTGTTTTTGACTTATGTCTTTTTTTTTTTTTAAGATTTTATTTATTTGTTTGACAGACAGAGATCACAAGTAGGCAGAGAGACAGGCAGAGAGAGAGGGGGAAGCAGGCTCCCCGCCAAGCAGAGAGCCCAATGTGAGGCTCGATCCCAGGACCCTGAGATCCTGATCCACGCCAAAGGAAGAGGCTTAACCCACTGAGCCACCCAGGCACCCTGTCCTTTCATTTCAATTAATTTTTTATTCTGTTCAGAAGATGTTTGACTTTTACAACATTAAATTATCATCCAATTATTTTATAATTATTTTGGTATAATGCTTAGGATGGCCTGAATTCCTAAATCAGACACACGATCAGAAGCCATAAAGACTGATATTAAACAAAATATTGGTTTATATAATACAAGATATCATGAACAAAGAAAATGTGAGTGGGACATTTTTAGTAGTATGTATAAGAAATGATGAGTAACTAACGTAAGATCTTAAAAATCTTTGAAAAAAAAGTAATACAAAAACGTTTTTCTAAAAATGGTAAATTGTTGCCAGATAAATTGCACATCAAAGACACAAATTGTTGAGATACACACACACACACACACACACACACACACACACAGTAGATTGTGCTAACCCTTACTAATATGTCATTATTTATTCATCAGATTATAGAAAATAAAAAAAAATATTGGTTACAATCAGAGTTGGCAAAAATACATTTGGAAAGGAATTTGCTTTTATTTGATGTAAGTTTAAAGAATATATTGTACATGTGATGCAAATATTCAGAAACAGTCCTGGTTCTAGTCAAAGAGAGATCCAGGGGGTTGAGCAACATACTCAAGTCACACTGTTATTTTCTGTGTTTTGAAAACCTTGTTATTTTTGTTGGTTCTAGGCTGACTTTCATTAATTAGTGGTAACATAGCTGCCATTAACTTCAGGCTGTTTTCAATCCAGCAGAAATATGTATTTTTTCACTAACAATAAAAGAAAATTCTTTGATTTGTGTTACACTGTACAAGTCAGATCATTTGCCCATGCCTAACCAGACGCTGTGCCCAGGAAGAGTCCATAACCTATTTATTCAGGTTTGAGTCAATTGACTATACCTGGGGCTAGGGCTGGAGTTGACACATCTAATCCACTTGGACTGAGGTGATAGTTCAGAAATATGGGTTCCCCTAAAAGAATGGAAGAAATGGATGCTGTAAGACCAATGATAAAATGATTTGTATTGTTAGGTCAGAACAATACAGCTCACAGGATGATACACACACACACACACACACACACACACACATCTCTCTCTTACAAAAAGTAAAAGGTAAGCAAGGATTTCCTTAAAATATACACATGTGAAACCAGATATAAAAAGTACTTAAGTGTACATAAAACTGTCAATATTGGTTACCTATGACAAAGGGCTGGAATTTGAATGAGGTCTTTTTTATTACTTAATGTATTTCTGAATGTGTAAACTTTTATAATACTGGTTAATAGGTAATGTTTATTGAGATTTTACTATATCTCAAACTCTGTTAACTTGCATTACATGTATAATTTCATTTAATTATGACAAACATTTCAAGAAGAAAATGTTATTTTTATAATGACTTCCAGATGAGAAAAATGATTAAGAGAGATGTAGTAATTGCTCAAAATGTTACTCTGGAGTCTTTATTTTTTAACTTCATGATTATATATATTAAAATATATATGTATACATATATGAGAAATCATAAATTAATACATATATAAAAACAAGTGCATTATTTTGAATAGCATTGCTACATATTAAACTATTATTATAAATTATATACATTTATACAAAATTATAAATATATATAATTATATATAAATTATATACAATATAAAATTATAAATGTATATAATTTATAATTATATATAAATTATATACAATATAAAATTATAAATGTATATAATTTATAATTATATATAAATTATATATAAGTTATATACAATTATAAATGTATATAATTATATATAATTTATATATAATTATATAATTATATGCAGCTTATATATAATTATATACATATATAAAAATAATAAAATATATTTTTGTTCATAGTTTCATTTGGTATTAAAAATGTATTTTCCATATTCATATATTAAAATAGTGACCCATGTATCTTCAAGGACTTCTAAAACTTGCAATGTTTCATTTAAAATTTTAATTCACACACTGGGTGTTATATACAACTGATAAATTGTTGAACATTGCATCTGAGACTAATGATGTACTATATGTTGGCTAACTGAATTTAAATTAAAAAAAATAATTCACATAGAAATCATGTATAAAATATTAATAAAGCCTTATTATTTTCCAAATTGTTAATTTGTCCAAATTGTTTTCCAAAAACAATTTCCAAATTGTTAAACTCTCTTGTCCCAAGAGTTTATTCAATAATTCTAATTTCCCATTAATGTAATAGCTACTTTATTATTGTAATAAGCAATTTAAATATAAGAATCTGTGATATTATGTTCTGCTCCATTAGTCTCTCCATTATGAACCCAGAACTATTTACATTTTTTAAAAGATGTTATTTATTTAATTGACACAGTGAGAGAGAGAGAGCGCACAATCAGGGGGAGTGGGAGAAGCAGAGGGAGAAGCAGACTCTCTGCTGAGCAAGGAGCCCAATGTGGGACTTGATCCAAGGACCCAGGACTCATGACCTGAGCCAAAGGCAGATGTTTAACTGATTGCATCACCAGGTGTCCAAGAACTATTTACATTTTTAAAAGATCTTTCTAGAATCAAATTTATATAAATCCACGTGATATTCAGAAGAAATGTAAAGCCCAAAACTTCCCAAAGCCAACAATACTCCACTTTGATAGAATTATATTTATACATTATAAGAATTTTTTTAATAATATTGACTGATTACATCTATGAAAATGGTCTTTCTCTCCCTTTTTAAAATAGCTCCTTTTCTGGCTTTTAATTAGTTTAATATTTTTCTTCACACAGTATGTCTCATCATAGTATTAATATCCCAAGGCATTTTATATTTTTTAAAGCTACTGTGAATGTAACACAATTTACACTACCCATTTCTAAGTGCTTATTACTGAAATATAAGATAGCTAGTGATATTTTGTTCTTTTTGTAATATTAATTCATTGTGTATTATATTTTTAAATGTTACTGAAATATACTTCACTTACTGTAGTTACATCAACTTAGAGTAGTTTTTAGTTTACTCACATGTATAACCATCACCACCATCTAATTTTGTGTGTCTGGTTTCTTTCACTTAAAATGTTTTTAAGGTCCAGGGATGCCTGGGTGGCTCAGTGAGATTCAGCTCAGGTCATGATCTCTGGGTTGTGAGATCAAGCCCAGTCTGCGGTTCCCGTGGAGCCCACTTGTCCCTCTCCCTCCCCTGCCCACACTTGTGCTCTCCCCTGACCAAATAAATAAATAAATAAATAAAATGTTTAAAACAATGTTCTCAAGGTTCATCCATGTCATAGCATGGATCATTACTTTATTATTTTTATGATGAATAATATTTCATTGCATGGATATATAACATTTTGTTTATGTACTCTTCAGGTGATGAATATTTGAGTTATTTCTATTTTTTGGTTATTAAAAAGTTAGAGAAGGCTGGAGTTGGGTATTGTACGAACTGTGTCTTTTATTTTTTGTAGTTTCATGTTTTGATATTTGGGGCTTTGCTGACAGTAGAGGGACTGTCTTTCCCAGTGTTAGCTAATTTCTAGAGATAGTAAACAATTTTTAAATGAGCATGCTTTTCAAAGGAAAAGTAAGGTTCAAATACCCTAGTCACCTATTTTCACAGTCTAGTTATTTCACTACAGCATCCCAGAAAGTAATGTTTAGCAAAAATTTACACATTTTCATGTTCAAAAATTTAATTATAGTTAACATGCAATAATTTTGTTGTTGTTGTTACATAAACCAACTTCTCCCTTGGCCTAATATTAGATGAAAAAATTAAGTTAGAGTTTTAGTGATTTGTTTTTGTTCAAATTATGTTTACAAATTTGGGGACAAGGAGGGGGACTTTAAAAATCTTTAAATAACATTTGAATGTATAAATTTTAGGACTTGACAGGGCATAAATATAACTGAGTTTCTCTTCTTCCTAAAATGGTTCTATGAATAATGAGATTGGTATCTGTTGTTCTCTCATAGCCAGAGGGTTATAAAAATGGGCCATAGTGATTCAGATAGATTTAATCTTTTGACCAGGCTCAATTAGACCACACACATATGATTATTTCCAATGTTAGATGTTATTGACATTCTTATGAACTACTGTGTTGACTACCCATTAATGTGAGAGCTATAATAGGCTATTCTAAAACACCCATTGAACTTTCATTTAGTCTGATTGAAATTGAGATTATAGTTAAGATCTGTTGACTTGTTCTTAGTATAACATCTATTTCAATGGTTTTCTTTAATATATCAAAGCAAAAATCTTAATGTTATTCTTGTGTAATAAAGAATTTAGTTGGTCTTTTTCCCCACTTCCTGCACTAGAACCTCTAAAGCCTAGGCATTACCCCATTTTGGGGGAGTGTGTTTGTTATTTCTGATGGTCCTCCAAGACCACTCCAAGACCATTATGCTAATGAGGTGACTCAGGTGGACACTCTAATTGCTTTAGGTTTGGGGTTAGCCATACCAGAAAGGCTAGCCATATGATTAGAGAGATAGGGTTTTGTGTCACAAAACATCAGAACAATCCTGCGGGAAGAAATGAGGGCTGAAGGTTCAGTTCATTCACAGTTCAATCACATGATTCAATGAATTACGCGTACATAATATATCCCAATAAAAACTGTGGACCCTCAAAGCTTGGTTATACTTCCTGGTTAGTTATACACATTAATATGTCAAGAAGGTGGCTCATCCTGACTCCAAAGAGAATGGACCTGAGACATTCTCATCTGGGATCCTCTCAGACTTTACCCTATAGGTCTTTTGGCTTGTCCTGGTTTTACAAGATAACGGTTTACAAGAAAACCATAATCAAGGCATAGTACTTTCCTGAGTTCTGTGAGCTGTTCTGATGAATTATCAACCCTGAAAGGGTAGTTAGAACACCAAATTTGTAGTCAGTTGGTCAGAAATGTGTGTGGCTGGGAAGCTTCCAAGTTTGCATGCAGCTGGTGTCTGATTTTAGGGCAGTCTTGTGCATCTTAACCTGGGAAGTTTTACCTAACTCCTAATAGTCAGCAATCAGAATCAGATTACAATAATACAAAAATATTTTGATTATAATATGAACTACTTCATTGGAATAAATTACTTAAAAGTTTCTGCAGCAATAAGAACAAAATACTGAACAATCTGTAATAACAGGATGATTTAGTCTTTAAAATATAATAGCTCAGTGATAAAGACATTGTGAATGAAACATTTTATCCAACTGAGTAGCATTTTGAATAAACTAAAATACTAACAGATGTCATATTTGAAATAGGCATAAAAAGCATTTCAAGCACAATATAATTTTCCAATAAAATTAATCAAATCAAGAAAGTGTCCTGGAAATCTCTAAGGAAAACCAAGCAAGAGAAATATGGCAATAAAAATAAATATGAAGAGTATTAATAAAATACGCAAAACTCTATTGAGCCATGATGTCTGATATAATATCTATGTGTGTGTATATATATATATATACACATACATATATGTATGTATGTATATATATATATAAAATGTAGTGTTATAGTGTTAAAGAGGTAAAACTCATAGGTAAAATAGTATTAGTGATGGCATTCTGCATTCTGTCAATTTCATAATGTCCCCATGTCCCTTATTATTGGAAATATAAGATATGGTTTCAAGAACAAAAATTACCAAAGAACAATAAACAAACAAACAAAAACACGAAGAATGCGTCCCTCAGCCTAGTGTAGTTTAATTGGCTATACCTTCAAGGATATGTGGTTTTTCTGCAGGTTGCTTTGATAAATATAAAGCATGCCTCTTGAATTGGGGAGTAAGTTTTTCGTCCTCTTTTCTCATACATGTATAATGGTTCACATGAATAAATAAATATTTATATATTAGGAAAGAAAGATGGATAATGGATATAAGCATATCTAACAACTTTTTTCAATTTATTTTTTTAACCTATTTTTTAAATAAACCTTTTTTAGACAATATATTTCAGGAACTGTGTAAAATGTTAGAAACTCAGAAATATGCCTTCAAGAAAACTTCTGTCCAGGGTTAGAGACAGAAGTGTAAAAAAATAAATGCAATAAAATTGGCAAGTACTACTTGAGATAGATTGGTATAGAGGAAAGAAATTGTGTTATATTTTCAAGCAAATATTTGTTTCAGTTTTCACTATATTTGGAAAAAATAAACTAAGACTGCCATGCATTTATTTGTGAATGTACGTAAGAAGACATAACTTTCAGATTGTTATATACAAATTTTTTTTAAGAAACTGTATGTCAATTATGCAGCTCAAGGTTTTTAAAATTTAATTTAAAATTTTTTCAGTGTTCCAAATTCATTGTTTATGCATCATACCCAGTGTTCCATGCAATATGTGCTCTCCTTAATACCCACTACCGGGCTCATCCAAACCCCACTCCCCTCCCCTCCAAAACCCTCAGTTTATTTCTCAGAGTCCACAGTCTCTCATGGTTTGTCTCTCCCTCTGATTTCCCCCGAATCACTTCTCTTCTCCATCTCCCAATGTCCTCCATGTTATTCCTTATGCTCCACAAGTAAGTGAAACCATATGATAATTGACTCTCTCTGCTTGACTTATTTCACTCAGCATAATCTCTTCCAGTCCCGTCCATGTTGATACAAAAGTTGGGTATTCATCCTTTCTGATGGAGGCATAATACTCCATAGTATATACGGACCACATCTTCCTTATCCATTCATCCGTTGAAGGACATCTTGGTTCTTTCCACAGTTTGGCAACTGTGGCCATTACTGCTATGAACATTGGGGTACAGATGTCCCTTATTTCCACTACATCTGTATTTTTGGGGTAAATACCGAGTAGTTATGCAGCTCAGGTTTTTAAAATAAATTCCATCTATTATTATTTTTTGGTTTGAATTTCTCTAGAAACATATATCAGGATATGTTCAGAGTGTACTCAAGGGAAATCATAGTGAGATAGTAATATTCAGGTTGAGTTATAGTGATTAGCAAATCTTGTTTGGATAATATGTGGATGGCATTTAAAGCAGATCAAAGGTGGGGCAGTACTTAAGCCAGAGGTAAAGATGAAACAACATAATTTCAATAACGAAAGTGTTCACTGTGTTTAGGAAATGGTGTGGTTAAAGCATGGTATATATAAAGAGTTTGTCTGGACATGCATTTTAAGACAAGGATGACATCTCTTCTAAGTCTTCAAAATAGTATACTTTAATAATTGTATTCTTCATATCTTTTTGTTGTTGTTGTTTTTCACATCATTTAATAAGAATGCATTTACCCACTGATTTCCTATTCCTTGAAGCAGGCAATTTCCCCTTTATCTTTGTGAAATCATAGTCAATTTAACCCATATGTGTTCTCCAACATGGGCTAGAAACCACAGCCATTGAAACAAATCTGGATCAGGCAAAAAAAAAAAAAAAAAATGTTATTAAAACACAGCTTGGGGCATCTGGGTGGCTCAGTCAGTTAGGCATCCAACTCTTGGTTTTGGATCAGGCCAAGGACTCATGGGTCATGAGATCAAGCCCCACATGAAGCCTAACTGAGGCTCCGCACTCTGTGTGGAGTCTGCCTCAGGCATCTTTCCCACTGCTCCTCTCCCAACTTGAGTGTACCCACGTGTTCTCTAAAATAAATAAATATTTTAAAAAACACACAACTATACCATTTCCTTTGCCTACAAAGTTTTGACACCTATAAATGCAGAGCTGAGTGTTTAGAGATTTTATTACTCAAAAACCTAAAATATCTATTATCTTGTTATTTACATGAAAAAAATTGCCAACCCCTGTTCTGTAAAATACAGAACCTGGCACCTAGTAGATAATCTGGCATATACTAAATTTTCAACAAATGCTAGCTCCACTACTGCCTACTTTTCTTCCAGAAAAAAATTCTCATTGTTGTTTTGAAAATGTTTACTTCAAGAGGTAATTAAACTTCATGTTGTGTATGACAGAGATACTATAAACTTCTCTAATAAAAGTATTAGTGTTTGGGGCGCCTGGGTGTTTCAGTGGGTTAAGCCTCTGCCTTCGGCTCAGGTCATGATCTTAGGGTCCTGGGATTGAGCCCCGCATCAGGCTCTCTGCTCAGCAGGGAGCCTGCTGCCCCCCCCCACACGCCTGCCTCTCTGACTACTTGTGATCCCTCTCTTTGTCAAATAAATAAATAAAATCCTTTAAAAAAAAGTATTAGTGTTTATTTTTGCTCACAAGCTTTTTGACTTTCTTCTATATTTGTGATAGATATATGCAAATGTCAAAGTACATTGTAGAACACAAACTCTTTTTGTTGTAAGAATATACAAATAATATATTTCTTCAGGCTTAATAGGCAATGCATGATATTAAAAATATGATTGCATAATACACTAAAATTAGATAATTGATTTTTACATTTGTCAGGCAGACTGATTATTAAGTTCATCCAGATATAGTATTTCTGTGTTTCCCACAGTCAAAAATGGCTAGATATACCCTTAAGACTAGATATACCCTTAGATATACCCTTAAGACTAAAGAATTTATCATCCTAGTTTCTGGAACTATTGACAGAAAACATCCCTCAGCTGTCAGCCTGTTTTAGCTTGCTTTGGCTAAAGAAAACTGACTTAGTCAAGGTCATATATAATTCTAGAGGCATCCCTCATTCAATACTTGATAAATGAAATGCTATAATGATGTGGTCCCCTCATCCCAACTTGGAACAAATCTGTAGATCCACACCAATTACAAAGCTCCTACTGTTTTACAGGAGGCCTTCATTAGGATTCCTGATGACTCAACTTCTTCCCATTCCCAGTACTGCTTGCTTCTTTTCCAAGAACAGTGTTTATCCAAGAGCACTCCCTTGTGAACATTTTAAATGTTAATACATGTCTGGGAGTCCACTTGGGAACAGTATTAAGTGCATTGTGAATATTCTTCTTATTCATAAGGATTTCCCTAGTCTAGACCTTTTAACTTTAGATTATGATTTCTGTTATGACACTGTATTTTTCTATTTGATTTTTATTTTTTAAGAGTAGGAAGGAAAGAGATGCCAATGTTGATCCTGATATGTTTCTCATTTCTGAATTCAATTATCAGATTGGTTCAACTTGAGAAACTAGAACAATATTTTATTTTTCATGTAAAAGTAAAAGAAAGAAATTGAAATTTATCTGTATATTAAGTTTACTGGACAAAGAGTAAACCAAATCCAGGCTTTTAAGAATTTGGCAGAATACTTTAAAAAGCCATTTGGAAGGAAAACCATAAGAGATTAGCTTTGATAACTGACAACAGAAAAGGATAAAGAAAGAAAAAAAAATGGAAGGAAGGGAGGGAGGAAGGAAGAAAGGAAGGAAGGAAATAAAACAGAATAAAAGAAAGAAAATAAATCAATTGAAGACAGAGTTTTCTGTATTAAAAATTATGAAGTTCCATATTTTTAAGATATTATCATTTGTATAAAACTTAATACAAATTTTAATGAAGTCAATATATAAATGCTAATGTATTTGATTAGTTAATATATGAAGTATTTAGCATTTTTTAAAAAAGATTTTTTATTTGTCAGAGAGACAGTGAGAGAGGGAACACAAGCAGGGGTAGTAGGAGAGGGAGAAGAAGGCTTCCTACTGAGCAGGGACCCTGATGCTGGGCTCAATCCCAGGACACTGGGATCATGACCTGAGCCGAAGGCAGACACTTAATGACTGAGCCACCCAGGTGCCCCTCTGCCATGTTATAGTATGGTGAATAAAAGCTCAGAAAATGTACTTTGGAAATTTGGTATTTTTTAAATAATAGGTATATCCCCATATCCCTACTTATACTGAGAATAATCCAAATAGATTACACATGAAATATAGAAAATAAAACTATGGGGTGAAGACCTTATGCGTAACACAGACACAAACATGCACACACACACACACACACACACACACACACAAAATCATAGAGCAAAGTAAATATGTCCCCTACATACAAATAAACATTTTTGAGTGACAGTGTTATATACATAAAAGCTGAAAAACATACTTTTAAAATGATATTCAACAACAGAAAGAGATGCCCTACCTTATTAATAAGTAGATTCACGTTCTTAACTATTGTATTGATAATTTTTTAAATAATTAAATCTAGTTATGGAATAGTTATAATGGTATAGAATATCTCATTGGTTTCAATTTAATTGTAATTCAAAAACCTTTTTGAAGAGCAGTATTCTTTTACTATTTACCTTAAAAATGTGTATACATTTTAACCAACCATTATAATTTAAGCACTTAGTACTCACAAAAAACATAAAATTTTGCAAATGATTCAAGTGTTACAAAAGTCTACCATTCTGTCTTATTCAAATATAGAAACATTACAAAATATTACATTTATACTGTGTGATGTACATATAATTTGACCCAATGATAAAGACCCATATGCATAAATAGTGAAAGATACCAATGATATGTTAATGAGTAAATGAATAATTTCTGAAACAATATTATAACAAACTCATTTACTCACTTATGACTTTAGTATAAAGGTTAAAAGACAAAGTATTGAAAAATACTATACGTACAATAATTTGTTTATGGATACATAATTTAAAATAAAAAAGATATAAGTGTGGCATTAAAAACATAAAATGTAAGAAGAGAGCAAAAATGCAGAGCTTTTGTATGTGATCAAAGTGTTATCAGTTTAAAATAGACTGTTTTAAGATGTTTTAAGTAAACCTCATGGAAACTACAAAACAAAAACCTATAGTATATATACAATAGACAAATAGAAACATACCAAAGCAGGAAATCATAAAATCACAAAGACAGGAAAAGAATAAGAAGCCAAAAACTTACAAACCTTTATCTGTAGGCTATTAGGTTTGAAAATTGTGTTTTTTAATGTGTTTTTCCTCTGGGTAGCTTCCAGAAACAGAAGAAAATATACTCTCAACCCTACATATATTGCACAGTCTAGAAGTATTAAATGACAGACCAACAGATAAGTCTAGAGTTAATTTTATTTAGCATTCTTAATAAAGAGGCAGTTGTAATGAATTTGTGTTTTTTTTTAACCACTACTCATAATCATACATTCATTTGACTTGTTCTTATTCTGACCAAAACACATCAGTGAAATTACTTGCAAAATAAAGATAATTTATCTCAAACTATAAGGAAGACCACAAAGAGAAAATATGGGAGAAAAGTTTCTGGCTAAATGAAACAGTGATACCAGAACGAACCTGGAAAATATCAGAGTACCAGAACAAACTTGGGAAACTCAGAAGATAAGATTTGTGTAACGAAAATCATGTTCTTGGGATATTCTCAAACATAAAGAATATAAATACTAAATTTTCAAGCACTGCAACAAGTTATGAAAAATGTATAGTCCAAAGATTATGCCACTCATCAAAACTGCTTATCTACTCATTTCAGTCTTTTCCTTGATTTTCTCTTATTTATTCCTTTCATTGACTATATTTGCCCAACAAATACAATGTATTTGTACTTTTTCTCTACTATTCCCAGACTTACTTTCTCTATACTCCTGTGATTAAGTTACATAGACTTAACAGTCCATCAAATTGTGTAGTTAGTAGAATATATACTACTTAATGTGCCAGATATATTGCAACTCAGAAAAATATATATGTAACATATATATATATATGTAAAATATATATTTAAATTTAGTGAAGTCAGCCTTAATACAAATCATTAAAAAAATGTGTCATTTACTTTGAAAGGAGAATAAATTATGGTATAATATTTTGGATTTTACTATCATAGCCACTATCTCTTAGTGTCTGTTGGTTTTTAAAATGACTTATTTTGGGTCATCTGGGTGGCTCTGTAGGTAAAGCATCTGACTGCAGCTTATTCATGATCTTAGGTCCTGGGAGTGAGACCTTGTCAGGCTCCCCACGTAGCGGAGAGTCTGGTTGTCCCTCTCCCTCTTTCTCTGCTGCTCCCCCGCCTTCTGCTCTCTTTGTCTCTCCCTCAAATAAGTAAATAAAATCTTAAAAAATAAAATACAATAAAGCTTTGCATGGGTGGTACAGTCAAGTAAGTGTTTGCCTTTGGCTCAGATCATGATCTCCCAGTCCCTGGACAGAGCTCTGCATTGGGCTTCCTGCTAAGTCTGCTTCTCTCTCTTTCTCTCCCTCTGCCCCTATTCCCACTTATTCTCTCTCTCTCTCTCAAATAAATAAAATCTTTAAAAAAATAGATTACGTATTTTACTTTGCCATTAAATCTAAATAGCTTCTGAATTCAGCAGCACACTCTTTTATTTCACTTAATGTTCAAGTGGAAATGATCCATTTATTTTACTTGCTTCAGACTATTTAGACATAACTCATGGAGAATGATTGTGTTAGAATGAAATGAAAGATTTTTAGTTAATCACAATCAGGACTGACTAATTCATGTGTAATTTATCTGATTCTCAGGGTGGCTGAAGAAAATGAAGATGTGATCAACACTGAAGGAGTAACTAGTGAGTTAATGATACTATTGATATTATCTAAGGAAGAATTTCAAATTAATTAGCATATCTATAGTTCACCACTCAATCTTCTTTCTAGCACCCTGTGCACTATGAAGGGTCTGATGACTTGAAAGTGTAATGACAATTGTTTGTGTTTCTGTTTCCCTGAAATGTTTGAAGTACTTAAGATGCCCCAACACTTAACCCTATCTTTTCTTATAACACTCATTTACTACATGATAATATCAAGGTATTAGAATTATAAAAATGAAATGAACCTATGATGTAAAACAATCAGAAAATACAAAATTCCAAGAGTTAATACAAATATTAAATTGCATTTTAAAATTTATTTGCCTTGGGGTCATCAGATATCACAGCCTAGAATCTTAAATTCATAATGATTTGAATTAATGTTATTCAAAAGGATCTAAGTAACAATATTGTGATTTTCTTGTTTTACTATGTTATGCCTACCTATTGTAAACATTTTCAAACCCATAGAAAAGTTGATATTTTCAATGCATTATTTTTATATAATTTGCCTATATCATTTTTTGTCATATATACAGTAGTGCTCTGTCTCTGGTTTTGCTATACTATTTTAAAGCAAGTTGTTAAGGGGCACCTGAGGGACTCAGTTCATTAAGCATCTGCCTTTAGCTCAGGTCATGATCCCAGGGCCTTGGGATTGAGTCCCATATTGGGCTCCCTGCTCAGCAGGGAGCCTGCTTTTCCCTCTCCTACACCCCCTCCTTGATAAATAAATAGATAAATAAAATCTTTCAAAAAAATACAAGATTTCTGCTGAAATATTTAGGGATAAATTAGCATGAACTCAGCAACTTTATTTATTTATTTTTTTAACAGATATTTATTTATTTGACAGAGGGAGAGAGAGAGAGAGAGCATACAAGCAGGGAGGAGCAAGAGGGAAAGGGGAGAAGCAGGCTCCCCACTGAGCAGGAAGCCCAATATGGGACTCAATCCCAGGACCCTGGAATCATGACCCGAGCCAAAGGCAGACGCTTAACTGACTGAGCCACCCAGGCATCCCAATCTTGTATTTTTTTTTTAAATTTTTTACATTCAATTTTAATTGTTTTACTTAGGAGAGGTTGAGACAAAGTTTGTTTAATCGACTTATTTACCTATAGTAAAATATCAGAAAGATTTTGAATTGAGAACTAATTTCCCTTCAAATATATTCCCTGGTATGTCAGTCCTGATCTAAATCCTATAATCCTTTCAAAATAAAGTTTCTTGTCTGAAACTTGTTGAAGAGACTTCTATTGCTGTTAGTCTTTTGGGTCGCCTGATTAATTTGTCAATATATCTAAACATGTCATATGATGCTTTTCAAAATATAAAAGAATATCCTTCACTGTGCCAAGATCGAGATATAGAAAATTGTCCTCCACTTTGAGGGAGCTATCCCAAAATGTACCAGACTCCCTTTTCTTTAGGTGTTTTACTGAGGGACAAACCTTTGCATGTTATAGGATCTATCTCTCACCCTTGAAGGAATATTTGTTATCTATTAATTTCTGATTTCCTGTTTTCTTAATATATTTAATTTGTAGGCCAACATGAAGGTTTATGAAATGAGGAAATGATTAAAATCCTCACAGTTCAAATTATGGCACAGGATTTAAGAATTTACTTAATCTGAAGGAAAAAATGGGAAGTATGTACAAATGTCCCTGACAGATGAAAACTATTTCTATAATCATTAATAAAAATGAGGCAGAGAAAATAATGGCCTTTCTTGAGCAACAGCTGGATACCAGGTGCCTTTATTACCCCAGATCTGGTACCGATATCTAGTATTCTGAGTTTTCCTAGTTGCCACAAATAAAAACTGACTGTTAATTAGTTAAATGGAAAGTAAATATATTGGTCACGGAAATACTGGGATGA
Organism: Martes martes; assembly: GCF_963455335.1. Lineage (NCBI taxonomy): Eukaryota > Metazoa > Chordata > Mammalia > Carnivora > Mustelidae > Martes > Martes martes. The sequence continues at coordinate 36,139,306 of NC_137893.1, forward strand.
CTGAAGAACTGGGATGGAGAAACATAAAGAAACAAAGAAAGCTATATATCCAGAGGTATAGTCAAAATCCCACCACTGGGGTTGTTCTATTTAGAATACTATTGCAGCAACCAGTAAACATCTGATGCAAAAATTTGCTATATAAAGACCACTTATTTATATAGTTTTGCCATTAGGAGACCAGTGGATGCTGCCTCTACTACCACTGAAATTCTGCTTATAGAGAACAGATAACACTTCTTTCACTTCTGCCAACACAAGCGTGACTTGGTATCTTTAGCTTCCAATTCAAAATTCAGAGTAGGTAGATCTAACTTCCAGATGTAGGTTGCTACTGCGTTTTCACTGCATGGAAAACTTAAAGTATGAATGAATATCAGATCTTTTTTCCTTTAATAGTGTGAAACAACTTCTGTTGTCCCAGGAATCATGACACATAAGAAGAGGTTTCTGAGGTTGGACCAAAGGATAAATAACAAGATGTCTACCACAAGTAGGTCAAGTTTTTTAAAAATGGTAGGTAGGGAGAAAGATTTCTAAGAAGAGAGAAGACAAAGTGAATAAATTTAGAGATGTGAATGAAAGATACATTTGAGACATCTGATAGAGTACTTTAGATGTTCATTGTACTTGTATTAAATATATATGACTATGAACTGAGTATATGATATATATTGAGAAATAAGGCAAGAATTCTTTGGAACCAAATTTAGGATGGTATTGAATGTTAAGAAGAGAAATTATAAAGATTTGTTTATTCATGACTTTTCTAATTTTGTTTGGAAGTACAAAACTCAGCTGCCCAGGAGAAAACAAAAATGCCCTAAGTGTTATAAACAAAGGAATGGACTAACAAACAGGCAAGTACTAAAATTCTGCTGATAAAACCAATGTGATTCTTGGAAAACTATTTAGTAACACAGTCCTGTATATTAGTGTACCATAAGTTATTACACTTTAGCCCAATTTTGTGACACGCCTTATATAATTATTCAGTTCTTATCTTTGAGACCAAGAAAAAGTACACAATCTCTAGAACCTGGACTCTGATTAACTAGAAGTTACAGTAATTTTCACTCCTTCTTTTTTTGTGCATGTTAAATAACATTCTAGTTAAAATCCTGAAACTTAAAGGTTTTATTTTGATTTATTTGAGAAAATGCCATCATGCTACAGAGAAATGGGTCTAATATAGGAAAATAATACATCTTCCATGATTGAATATAATAGAACATTTATAAAAACATAGACTTTTGGTGGTTACTGCTTAAAATGCAATAAGTATTATTATTATTGATTAGATTTGTAATGGGGCATATAACAGATTTTTTCTTTTATATCCTTAATAGAGCAATACAAGGAAAATTATGACCTCATTCTAATTAAGTACGTAGTCAAAATTAATGACATCATCAAGATTAGAAATTTTCTTGAAGTTAGAAAGTTATATTTATGAAGGAATTGCCTTCCAACAAAAAGTTTATACCTGGAAAAAAAAAAAAAAAAGTTTATACCTGACAGTCAACTGTCAAATTTGCAAGTTGGAACATCTTGCAGAAATGAATGAAATTTCAGCTTCCTTTTGAAGAGCTTAAAGATCAGGAAAAATGGGCCTAAATACTCACCTGTAAAAAGTCAATTATAACACTGAAGTGGAGGAAAAATGTCCCCTTTTATATGAAATATATTCTCTTTGTCATATTCCAAGCCCTACCTCCCTCCACCCAAACTCCAAACCTAGGGATAAATTGCCATTTACTATTTTCCCACATTTCTTTGCTTCAACCCCACCTGCTTGGCCCTGTAGGCCTTGGTATTTTTGATCCACACACTACTGGATAAGGGGTAGTAAGTACCATGTCCTCCTCCAATCTCTCAGAGGCTGCAAGGTACACTGGCTCTGGATGAGATGAATTTATTCCTATCAGAAATTATTTTCAGGACAAGACATGAGAGTCTGCCAGAAAGAGAGATTTAAGCTTTTGGAACTAAGTAAAGAAAAAGTACAATCCCTGATGTTCTGGTGAAGAATGAAGCTGAATGCTTCTAAGGTACTCCAAGCTGTGCATGAAAGGTTCCAAGTGACCGGGAGGATGGTATTGTTAAGGTGTTGTGAATGAGAGCCCTCCAGAATCTTCCTTATCAATTTACCTTTAAACAGTTCCTTTTTCGCCTCAGTATGAAGTGTCAATTCTGGTATTTTTAGAATTTTTTTTTTTCCCTTGAATGGCTACCCCAACAGGCTCTTTTGGAAAAAAAAAAAAAAAAAGTAGCACATTTAAAAGTTTTATGTAATTACAACCTGAGGTCCACTAGCACTGAGAGGAGCTTTATAGTTAGAATGCCTTGCTGTTTGCACAGAAAAACCCTGTGGTTCACTGCTTGTCTGATACTTCAATTATTTAGCTTTAATCACATACTAGAGCAGATATTGATTTCCTAGGTATTCAAATTACACCCCTAGCTGCAAGTGCCAGTAAAAGGGTATTTTATCATTTTAAATGATATACAATTTGGTGTAATGGGCTTGTTCTCATATAAGGGTATATATTCATGTATTTTTAAAGTTATATTATAAAACCCTATCATAGGGATAACTTTTAAGACATATTTAGACTTTCCAATGTGGGAGGTGTTCTTTTCATTGCCATATAAAAGGAAAGGTACATTATGATTATAAGATTGGAACATTCATGAAAGTAAATAGTTATTTTTTTTCTTCTCTTGCAATATAAGTACTCCATGTATATTTATTTTTATTTTTGTGATTTATAAAAGGTATGTGATTATAGAATCTTTAGGCAAATAAAAAATGTAAAAATAAGGAGCATTAGCAAATGTATAGAAGTTTGCCTTACCCAATTTTTTATTGAATTTTTTCTTTCTCAATATACCATTAACATTTCAGGGAAAGATATATAATTCTACATATATTTGAAAATGATTGATTATTTTAGTTTGATTTCATAGCTAGTGTTTGAATATTCCTACAAATAATTCATTACTGGCAATAAAAAATATCTGACTAGTCATCATAAATTTGGCCCTGATTTTTTTTTCTACCTACAAAACTATACCACTTTCCTGTATGTTTGAAAAGTTGAGGGACAGGAATGATGCTCATAAGGTATGGAAGGAAACATTTTTTAGTTCCACTGATTGGAGTAGCTGATTTGAATTGGAACACAAAAGGTATACCACAGGAGAACAGAACTAGTACATTCCTATATGTTCAAGCCAACAAGTTAGAACTTTTTAAAATGGGCCATTTGTCTCAACTGGGAAGAGTCTTGGTTAAATTCTTGGCACATTTATATTACTGTCTTGTCCAGAAATAAAAGTCTCCTATCTTTTTGCTCTTCTCTATGTAATCAGCAATTAATGATTAAAAATTTGCCTTACTTTTTCTAAAGGCTATATTGTTAAAGGATAAGGTCATGCACAGAATTGAATATTTAATAAGTTTGATGTCAATTTTTTAAGGATTTGCTCAACCAATCAGAATTATTTATTTACAGATGCAGTCACTATCTTCATCTTGTCATGCCTTCTCATATATTTCCATTGATTAAGCAATAATAAAAATAGGGTCACATTTTTATTCCTTTTCTGAGTCTTCCATTGACTATTTCATAATAATCAATTTAATTAAGATTATTTTAAATAATTTATACTATCTATAAGGATACTGAGTATAAAATTGAAAATATTATCTTGACTTTATAAAAAAAATTATTTGACATTTATTATCCCAAAGAGATTTATTGACTACCACATCACTTGACAGGTAGAAATAATCTTGTTGGTGTCTGTCATCTTAATGTTTTCTATTTATATGAAGCAGTCAATGATAAACATTTATAGAGAATATTAATTCTAGGGAGTAATTATTGAAAAATAATTCCATGATTGATTTTACATTATACTATTTTTTGTTCATTAAAAAAAATCTATTGAGGACACCAAGAAAACCAAACCCCTTACACATCTGTTTACAGCATGGGCCTTTGCAATGATAAATATGATTTCACACAAAAAACACATAAAATCAAGTATACAAATTGCAGTACCTTACCGACCAAGTCTAATTATAACTCAATCTCTTTATTTATTTAATATAGTTGCAAATTTTTATTTTGAAAATGTTCTAAATAATGGAAGCCACACAGCAATTGGCAGCAGAATGAACTGTGTTGGAATCCAGTTACAATTTATCTATTGTATGACTCTTAGTGAATACATAACTTTTTGAGTAGTTGAGTTTCATTTCCAATAAAATTGATGATTATTAAGCACACAGCCTAGTAGTTTTCAGCATTTATTTACTGACGTGAGAGAGCTCCCATAGTATTACCTTTGGTGTCTTTCAATTTTTAACTTTAAGAATTTTAAATTATCTTCAAAACAGTACCTGGTATGGTGACTAGACTATTAAAAGGTACTCAGTAAATATTTGTGTAATGATCAAAAGAATTTTTTAAAAATAATTATTGTGGTTAATTCTGTCCTTTCCTCCCCTCTCCAAAAAAGACATGTTTAAGCTCTCACCCCCCAGCGTCTGCGAATGTGACCTTATTTAGAAATAGGATTTTGCAGATATAATCAAGTTAAGATGAGGTCACAGCAGGTTGCATGTTTAGGGGAGCTTAAATCAAATATGACCAGTGTCTTATTTTTAAGAAGAGAGGACACAGAAACACAGGAGAGACACACAGAAAGAGGACCACCTGAAGACAAACAGAGATTGGATTCATGAGTCTTACAAGCAAAAGAACTCCAGGGACTGCCAGCAATAACCAGAAGCAAGGAAAAGGCAGGGAAAGATCTTCTCCTAGAGCTTTCAAAGAGGGCATGTTACTGATTTTAGACTTCTAGTTTCAGAATTCTAACAGAATAAATTTCTATTATTTTAAGCTATGTGGTTTATGGTACTTTGTTAAGGCAGCCCTAGGAAACAAATGTAATTTCTCATATTTCATTTCAATAAGTTATTTTAAACTCATAAAATAAATAAACATTGCTCACTTTGTGCTGGGTGTCATTCAGGTAGATGTAATTTCCTTTGGTAATTTACTTATGAAGGTATAATTATTTATATTATATATGTTAATACTGATCTTATAATTAATACAAACTTTCATATATTAACTCACTTAAATCTCAGAACCTATGGAATATATACATACCTCTATTTTCTATTTTTTAGTATATTTTTTATATATATGCATAACTTTATATTTAATATATTTTAAGACTTATTTATTTATTTGAGAGAGAGTGGGGGAGGGGCAAAAGGAGAAGGAGAGAGAGAATCCTCACGCAGACTCCCTGCTGAGCACAGAGCCTCATATGGGGCTCAGTCCCACAACCGAGAGAGCATGACTTGAGTCAAAACCAAGAGTCAGCTGCTTAATTGACTGAGCCACCCAGGCATCCCTATACGTATCTGTATTTTACAGTTGAATTAACTGAGGCACAAAAAGATTAACTAATTTGTATATAGCCTTAGAACAAAAATACCAGGGCACAGGGTAGTATCCGCTTATAAAATTTACGAAGAAATGAAAGAAGTTGCTATCACTATCTCGGCAAGAGATAACAACCACAACTGAAATAGCGTACTGAAATAGTTGTACTGGATCCTCATCTTTAATTGTTCAGAAGTTAAACTGCACTTGAAACGTCCTTGACCTATGTTTTATTTATGTATTTTTCCCCAGCAATAGGGTTTCACAGTCCTCCACCCTTCTGCATTTCCCTTCAATGGGTAGGAAAACCACATACCATCAAAACTGATATATTAGTCAGGCCATCCATTACTATCCAAGCTGAAGTAGCTGCACACACTCCTGTAAATCACACTTGACATCATGACTCATGTTATTTTATTTCACATGGCAAACACAGGCATGTCAAAAATGATCCTGAACTGCTTGTGTATTTACTCTTTTCTTCCAGTATAGTTAAGGCCATAACCAGCACGGTTTAGGCTGGTACCTGTCCTAAAGAAACCTACATTTCCTATTTATTTCCTCAGGACAATTTTGCAGGTGTTTGTTTTTGTTGGCTTGTTATTTTGGTTTAATAGGGTATCTTTGAATAAAGAATACAGAAGTACTGACAATCTTTTCTCTTCCCACATTTGATATATACTATCTATGTAAGGAGAGGAGTTGTCATATCTACCGCATGTGGAAGCTAATTTCATCAATATCCTTGGCAGTGAGATATGGGGAGCAACCAGATCCATCTGGGAATTGTTAGGGCTGATCGAGTTCTTCATTCCATGTGAGTGTGCACCTTCTGTCAAGTGAATGAACATATTTGAGAAGTGGAAACATGCTACAAACCAATAAGAAGATGTTTAATGAGATGCCTGAGAGTAGTTCTCACTAGAACAACTGCAAATAAGAGGGATGCATCTCCAAAAGAGGGTCATCCTCACCCATCCATCTTCATAATACTCGCTAATTACTATGATATTGGTTGTTGTGTTGAAGGTAGGAGAAACAAACTGAAAAGGATAGGAAAAATGGAAAGTATGGAAAAGGATTATCTAATATTTTAAATATTGCTTTGTTAAATCCATAAAATACGAGACCTTACATGACCTACTCCAATTCTAGGTGGCTCCTATTAAATGAAATGTTAAGAATCTGTATAGAACTGACCTATTGACCTTTGTTCTCTTCAGGTTAATACAGAAATTTTACGAGTTAGGACTAGTGAGGTGGGGATATTATGGAATATTCTCATCCTTTCTCAAAAGTTTTTCTTTGGTAGAGAATTATTTGCCTGTTGAAACTTGAATAATTTTTAAACTCAATTATAAAAATGATTTTTTTTTATTATGTGATGGTACTAAACTTGCTTGTGACTAATATTGGGAGGTTATTTCATTGCTTTTAAGACTAGCAAAGCATATGTGTCTTTAAGCTTCTGAATTTAGCAATGAAGAACTGGCATTTCAGTTCTGATACATAATGAGGATGACTGCTACCTTCAGCAGCATTGAAGCAGTTAAGATCTGTAGTGCACGGAACAGTAAACAGTCTCTAAAATTGGCTAGATGCCAAAGACAAACATTAGTTTTGTCAGCTAATCAAATTTAAATGGTATTTATTGCAAATATACTACAAGGCACCTGAGATCGTTGTTGCTCTGAGACTAATTAATATAACATGTAGAAGTAAAATTTAGGAGAATTTGGTCTTAGAGCTCCAAACGGAACTCTTGTGGGTGATATATGGAAATTATTCCTGAATGACTCTAAGCTGGTCCATAAAACAGTGAAAATCCAAAGTCAGTTACATGCCAGAAATCAAAATTTGGCTTCTTATGTTCTGCTGTTCATTTTTATTTTGTGACTAAGAGAAATCAAATCGTATCTCATTCTTAAGTGAAGTCTTAGATGCTTAATAATCATTAGTGAGTTCTGAATAACTGCCCAATTATTAAGTAGCAAGTATTTGGAAATATTTTTTAAAAAACTTTAAATGAAAATTTTATTTCCATATGCCTCTGACTTAATACAGAAATATAAAAATATTCCATAAAAATAATAAAATTTTATTGTTAGTCTTTAATAAATTTTCACAAGCTGTGCACTTTACTAAGTTGATTTAAAGGTGGCAGTGCATTAGAAGTATTCCATAGACAACAATAGTCACCCTAATTCTCTTTCAGAAAGCACAAATGATAGAGTCAATCTAATTCAAGCCCCCCATTCTCTCTCTCCAACAGTGTCTCCCTTATGAACCTGAACATTCTAGTACTTGGAAATATAAAATACTTTATAGCAGTATATTTTCTGTGGTTTGGAAATGCTCTAAATGTCCTACATTAGATAAATATTTAAGTAAATAAGGGCTCATTTACTCAATGGAAAGTTATGTATCAATGGAAATGTATCAATAATGAAGATTACTAATATATAAATACACTTGTGTTAGTGGGATCTAGGAAAGCAGGATTTTTAAAAATATTGTGAGATTATGACTACTTAAATGTAAAACAATATAATGAACTGGTCAGAAAGATTTGGAATAGAATCTACTAATGGATGTACTTGTAGTGTGGAGTTTAGGATGATTATTTTCAACTCTTCTTCCGCCACCCCCCCACCAACCTTCTCTAAGGAAACATCATATATATATGTTTTAAGTGAATAATGCATGACTCTGGGATAAACTAAAGAGCAATATATTCTATTCTATAATATATATTACTATTCCCTATTTACTTACTCCCTAGTAATACAAAAGAAAAATAGCTTTATATTAATTTTCATCATATTTTGGAAAACATAGAATTTTTAAGTAAACATTGAGTTTTATTTTATCATATAGAAATAACTAAAAAAAAGCAACCTTTAAGTGCACTAGATTTTATTTATAATCCCAGATATGTTATATTATGGTTTCAAATCACCCATAAGACAATTCTATTTTAATAAACATTTTATATTTCTGTAGTTTTAGATTTATAGAAAGTAGCAAAGATAGTATCAAGAGTTCACACATAGCCAGCACCAAGTTTCCTCTGTTATTAAGCCTTGCATTATTATGGTATATCTATTTTTTTCACATAAAGAATTATGCTAAATGTACTATCAGATAATTCTCTTTGAGAATCATAATTCCTATTACATTGTGGAAAAATACATTCTTGAATTTTGAAAATATGTTGTCTTTTATGGCTAGATGCTTTTCAGTTAAAAAAATTAAAAATTACTCTAAGTTAAATTATTAATATGTTACTCATGGGATTATGATAAATATAATGGGAAAGCCCAACTTTGAGGAAGTAGCAAGGCTGGCATCCAAAATGTAAAGTCACGGCATCCCTAGCATAGTCTAACTATTTGATGTTCATAGTTCATATATTGATGTTCAAATAGTTCATAGTCTGAACTGTTTGATGTCAGTAGTCTAAAATAAACCAGATTATCCGTTTAAAAGAGAAAGCTCTGTAACAGAAAACACAAGCACTCTAGATTCAGAAATTCAATTAGACAGACCATCAACTTGATATCTTCTTAAGTTGTCTGTGCCCAGGAAATGGAGCCCTGGTTCCCTACATGGAGTTAAGAGCCCTGACCTTGTAAAAGGATCAATTCACTTTGAAAAATTATGTAGAATGACTTTTTGTTTCTAGAAATGCTGGGTATTTTAAATATATGGCTTGATGAAATTTAGACCATCATATTATAAACATAATAAAAAAATTCTAAAGCATAAAATAAAATTATCAAAACTTCACCTAATTAACCTTATTTTCTAATACTATTATCTTTCAGGTCTATATATCTTTCTATTTTGCATTTTAATAGTACTATCATAATAGGCTTAAGAAAATTTTTATACATTTCATTTGAAAGTTTTGCATTTATTTCAAATTTATTTTTATACCATTTGAAAGTATTCAATTTCCTTTGGTGTTCATTTAGTGATTTACATCTAAGGCATGCTGTGCAGACAAAAGCAAGTTGTATTACAATTTTCATTTCTCTCCAATTAATTTTAAAACCTGAGACAGAAGCAAATTCATCAATTATGATGTTGGAATCATTTTTCAGGCTTATATAGGCACATAAGGGTATCATTATGGAGGTTTGGATCATTTATGTTCAGCAAAAACAAATAAAACAAACAAACAGGGGAGCCTGAGTGGCTCAGTCAGTTAAGTGCCTGCCTTTAGCTTGGGTCATGATCCTAGGGTCCTGGGATCAAACCCTGAGTGGGGCCCCCTGGTCAGTGGTGAGTCTGCTTTCCCCTCTCACTCTGCTGCTCCCCCTCCCTGCTTATGCTCTCTCTCTCACTCACTCTCTTGAATAAATAAATAAAACCCTTAAAAGAAACAAAGAAACCCTGATGTAAATCTTTGGTTTGCCATATTTTAAGATAGAGTTAGACAAGGATTCCAAAGTACCAGAAAGTAGAAATGTTTACTTTTAATTTTGTATCCTTTAAAATTCTTATTTCTTATTATATATAATCTTAGCAGTTAAATTACTCAATCCAAATTAATGCATTAATGATACATTCACCTATAAATGAGAGTGGGCATGAGTGTCATTGGTGTTACCCTTGGAGGAGAATGGAAAATTTACCTTTTGAGAAGATTCCTGGCACATAGTACCTTCTTTATGAAGAATCATAACCCCATTTTCTTGTCATTACCTTATATTTTCCTCCAACTTTTGCTGAATTACTCCCAGAGTGTGGGAGAGTCCTACTCTAACTGGCTAGATAAGGAATAAACAACCCATCCACTGGACTTATCAATTTTTTCAGTCATAAAATTCTCAGGTAATGTAATCTATGATAGAATTTTAAAGCTATGTAGAACTACATTTGAGATTTAAAGAAAATCTATCAGCAGAAATAGTTAAGAGTGAAATCAATCTAACTAGAAAAGCAGGGACAAGCAGAGACAAAAGCATGTTCTCAGGTAAAGTGAACTGGACTGATTTCTTAATTGCTTGAATGCTCTAGATTTTCTTACTGTGTCTGTGTCCTGTGAGATGGCTTTCTCACATTCCAATTCATTTCTTTTTTACTTAAAAAAAATTTGAGTGATTTTTTATAAGAAAGTAAAACCTGAATAAATACTAACTAACCTAGTTAAATAATCGTTGATTAACTAAGATACTTTCAGATATTTTTGCTCATTTTTTTGTCTCATAAAATAAGGTGGTTTAGGATTATTGGTATTATTCTGTACTAGCATTTCAAAGGGTTACAGAAATTGTCCCTTGGTCATAGAATCACATTAAAAGCACAGCATGAAGGTATAGGTCAATAGCTACATATTGCTAAGATGAGTAGAGTTATCCCATTTTAATATGCTACGACTCAGATATAAAACTTTTCATAGATTTTATAAAACATAGGCCATTAAAATCATACCTCCATTTTCTTTTTTTTAAATTATTTTGTGGTATTTTTATATCTTCCAACCAGAGGTAACCTAAGACAAAAGACTAAGTAAAAAGTGTTGATTCTCTTTTCTCTCATAATTCTGAAATACTAAGAAAACTCTAAAATTTATTCTTAACCTCAGTTTTCTTTTTGATAAAATGAATATGTAGAGATGCATGAGGATTAAATGAGGTGCTATCCATAGTCTCTTGGGAATACTCTGGTACTTAAGGATGCCGTAATATCACAGCTATTACTATAACAATATTATGACTCATTATAAAGTCATTCATAAAGAGAGGTACAAACCAAGAAAGTAAACAGAAAATTTGTAAATGGAATTAGTAATACTTCATAAATGAGATCATATACCTATAGGCTATTGGACAATGAAACGAATTTTGTAAACAAAGAATATGAGGAAGGGAATCTCAAGCTGTAGGACTTAAATGGGCAAATGCTGGAACCATAACATACATAATGTTAGCTAAGCAATTAGGAACCGGACACAGTAGGACATAGTAATATGATTGGATATGAAGGTGAGGCCCCATAATGCTAGATTTCTTTGCAGGGTTGATTCTTCCATCTAGCATTTGATTTCCTTCTTTCTTATCTTTCTAAGAATTCATTTCCATCAATGATCACCTCTTTCCTTTTTTGAGCACTGAGATACATAACTTAATTTCTTTGGTCTATGAATGCTTATTTTTCCTCAGCTTAATAATTCTACAGAATTGTTTTCTAAATCACCTATCTCTTCTCTTCATTCTCCAAAAGAATAGTTTACACTTACGGTCTTCAAATTCTGTTTGTTTGTTTGTTTACATAGCTTGATTCCTGGATCATTTCTAATATGCTTTCCACTCCCCATAAGGACAGCATAATGCCATGGACAGACCACAAGTTTTGGGAATTAGACACAATAGGAATTTCACATTTGATTCTGCAATTAGATAACTGACCATGAAAAGACTAGCCCATTGTTCAGCCTCATTTCCCTCATCTGTAAAAAAATTAGTTGATATCATTTACACTGTGGTTTTGATATGAGAACAAGAGTACCTAATATACATAAAATACCTAGCATCATAGTAGATATAGATTGAGTAACTGGCATGTGTTCATTCTATTTATTTCTTCCTCCGGGGTTCTGTAACTATTGCTCAGAGCCTATTTCACTTGACCCTCTGTCTCTACAATAATCTCCCTAAAACACTTCCCTCATTGGTGTTAATGAATTTCAATTTCCTTTAAATTTTCCTATCTTTCCTTTCTTTGACAGAAAAAACTCCAGAATCTTCTCTGCATATTATCTTTAAGCAATCTTAGCCATTCTAGCACATTGAATGATTATCTCTACATAGTTTTATAGTTTTATCTCTAGAGTTCCATTTCTGAGCTTTATTCTGAGCATTGGTCTAAGTATCCAAGATATGGATAACTGAATTAACCATTAACCCCTCACAAATACATACACAGTCTATTATACACACTCAGTCTGTACCTTCTCCTTCATCACTAATCACATCTGACCTAGCTCTCTGCTATCATTTTGATGTCATTTTCATTTTGCAGTAGAAAGAACAGTAGTCCTCTAAAGATGTCTGTGTCCTAATCTCTAGAAATTGTAAATGTGTTACCTTACATGGAAGAGATTTTGTAGATATGATTAAGTTAAAGATTTGGAGATGGGGAAATCATCCTGGATTATCCAGATTGGGCCCAATGTAATCACAAGAGCTGGAAGTCACTGAGAAGATACTGCAACAAAATCAGAGGTTGGAAAAATGCACTTAAATATGGGAGACTGAACCATGACCAATGAATTCATACAGTCTCTAGAGGCTAGAAAAGGCAAGGAAACGGAACTTCCAGAAGGAACATACTTCTGTCAACACCTTGATCATAGCCTGTAAAATACATTTTGGATTTCTGTCATCTAGAACTGTAAGATAATAAATTGTAGTTAAGTCAGTAAGTTGGTAGTAGTTTGTTACATAGCATTGGGAAATTAATACACAGACATCAATAGAAACCATTCTGAATTTACCCCCTTTATGTATCTTGCCTGTTCCATTCAAAATTCCATAACATTGCTCTATTTGAAGAGTTCATTTACTCTTCATGAAGTCCCATCAAAGTTTCAGTTGCAGTCCCACCAGTTAGTTTACCAAAATATATGTATTGATCTTCTTTTTTCCCGAAGCAATCTTTTTCAAAGAGTTATATATATGCAAATAATGAAAATTAAGCAACTTTAGTTTTTTATATGACTATCTTAATTTTTTCCTAATTATGCATTTCTTATTTCACATATTAGAAAAATAACAAAATCATTATATTTGTGCTATAGAGTGAATGTTTGTGTCCATCTAAAATTTATACATTGATATTTAATCCCCAAAGTGATGGTATTTAGAGGTGGGCCCTTTAGGTGGTGATAGGTTATGAGGCTAGAGCCCTCAAGAATGGGATTAGAGTCTTTATAAAATAAATTCCAGAGACCTTCCTCACCCTTTCTATGCTGTGAAGACATAGTGAGAGGACAGCCATCTATAAAGCAGGAAATGGGCTCTCATTAGACACCAAGTCTGCTGTCATCTCGATTTTTAACTTTCCAGCTTCCAATACTGAGAGAAATAAATGTTTGTTGTTTAAGCTGCCCAGTATTTTTGTTGGTATTTTTGTTATAGCAACCTAAAGGAACTAAGACAATCTATGATTTCACAGATTTTTATAAGAAATGGAGTAAAAAAAATTATAATATTAAATTGAGAACAGAACAACTGACACTCAGGTAAAGCTAAATTGCAAAGAACTTAGACAAATATCACAGGTTTGGAAAATATTACAATAAAAATTAAACTCAACTGTGTGATACACCCAACTAATGAATCATTGAACACTATATAAAGGGCTATGTTGGCTAATTGAACTTAATAAAAATTAAATAAATTAAATAAATTAAAAAAAAGAAAAGTTAAGGGGCGCCTGGGTGGCTCAGTGGGTTAAAGCCTCTGCCTTCAGTTCAGGTCATGATCTCAAGGTCCTGGGATCGAGCCCCGCATCAGACTCTCTGCTCAGCAGGGAGCCTGCTTCCTCCTCTCTCTGCCTGCCTCTCTGCCTATTTGTGATCTCTGTCTGTCAAATAAATAAAAAATCTTTAAAAAAAAAAAAAAGAAAAGTTAAGCTCAAATTGCTTCTCAGAAGCTCAACTACATAATGCAATATAATATTGTTACAAATGAGAAGTGTTCCTCTTAAATATTAAAGACTTTGACTTTTAGAAATGATAATCTCTTATGAGTGACTAGACTAGAAGTAATTGTTGATAATTTTTTTAAAAGATTTTATTTATTTATTTGACAGACAGAGATCACAAGTAGGCAGAGAGACAGGCAGAGAGAGAAAGGGGGGCGGGAAGCAGGCTCCCTGCTGAGCAGAGAGCCCGATGCGGGACTTGATCCTAGGACCCTGAGATCATGACCTGAGCCGAAGGCAGAGGCTTAACCCACTGAGCCACCCAGGCGCCCAATTGTTGATAATTTTGACAAAGGATATAATTATCCCAAATTAAAGAACTTCTAAAATACAAATTTCTTATAATAAGACTTGTAGTAGCTTTAGGGTTTTTAAAAATAGTTTTAAACTTTAATACATAACATTGTTAATTATTCTCATTTAGTACACACACACAAAAAAATCCCTAATGGTACATGTTCCCTAGACCCTACCCCAGGCATACTGAAGGTGAGGTTGAGGGCAATTCTCTATTTGTAACAAGTTCACCAGATAAATTTTTATGATCAGTGAAGTGTGAGATACTGGACTGTAGAAACACAAAAAGACCTATTACTTTTCTATAAAGTATATTGCTAAGTAGATAGTTTCTATCTCAATAAAAGCACTGTACTTTCCTTAACAGTCATGTAAATATGAATATACATGTAAGATTTTCCAAACTTAAGATTTGTAAAATAAATAAGAGCAGGAAACATTAGTATTTATTTCTTCATTTCTATTTCCCAGTTTGAAAATAAAGTTATAATTACTTTCTCTCTTACAGCCAAGTGAAGTGAGTGAAGTATTTTATAGGCTGCAGGGCAGAGAGGATCTTTGATGAATCTTGTTCAAATCATATTGTATTCATTCAGTACTGATTACAATGATATAGTAAATATGAGTCGAAAAATCATCTCCATTGAACATTTTAACACACGGTATTATTAACTGAGAAGTAGTCAAGGATCGTGAAAATTTTTGAAAAGGGCATTGTACTTTTTCTCTTTTAGGAAACAAAAAAAATTGCTGAACATACAATTTAAATGAATTGCATTTCAAAACCTGCCTGCAACTTTACTTTTCTTTAAAAAATAAAGCATTATTCTTTCTCTTTGCTATAATAATTAAATTATAAGTAAGTACATTACTTAGAATTAGGAATGCATTTTCAATATAAATAATTTTATACAGACTATGTTTCTAAACTTTTCCAGAATACTAAATAAATGATTATAGATCCTATATTATTAATAAAATTTCCAATGAAAAAAATTATAAAAAGGTTGAATAACAAATTTAAACTGAGAATCTGACTATAAACTAGATTTTTATCTTTGTCATGAATGCTGTTACTGAAACATAAATTTTAATTAAAAAAGAATGAGAAGCAAGCTGAAGACTTTAAAAGAGGACTTGTGGGCATTTTCAATGGCTTTAGGAGTTGGTGTTTTGGGTAATTTATAATCCCTAATTTCACTTCTAGACATAAATTTGCTTTATCTTTATGCAGCATTTCTCATATACTTTTCAACAAATAATAGATGATGAGAAAGAGGTAAGGAGAACCACTAGCCTTCATGGTAATTATACTGAAAGGGAAACTGAGGATTTATTCTTTTTTAGCTGGTTAGCAATTTTTAATGTTTTTTTCACTACTTTTAGATTTTATTTATATTCAAGTTAGTTAACATATAGTGTGTTATTAGTTTCAGAGGTAGAATTTATTGATTCATAGGTTGCATTAACACCCATGTTCATTATATCAAGTGCTCTCCTTAATGCCCATCACCAAATTTTCCCTTTCCCCCACCCACCTCCTCTCCAAGAACCCTCTGTTTGTTCCCTATAGTTAAGAGTCTCTTATGGTTTGCTCTCTTTCTGTTTTTATCTTACTTTTTTCCCTTCCCTTCCTCTATGTTTGTCAGTTTCGTTTATAAAATATTGGAAATTCATTATCCTTTGAACAAAATTATTTTAAACTCAGAATAAGTGACAAAGTTATACTTTTCTAAGTCATTTTCATACACACTAAACAAGTAGTCTTACTCGTTCAAAAAGAATTCTGTATCAAAATTATTGCTTTGTTCACTTGTTAGAAAATTAGCAATGACTTTTGGTAAATTCCTATCAATGAAATTAGTTTTTAAAAAGTTTTTTTAAGTAAAAAGGATCATTTGCTGTTGTCTCAAAAGATAATTGAGATGTACTGCTAGTGATTTGGGGTTAATTTCAACGTTTTTATACTTTCTCTTTCCAAGCACATATGCTAATAAGTTCCCAGCAATATTGTAAAGATAAACTGAAAGCACTTTGCATAAATGAAATGGTATATAAATGCAAATTAATAGCACTAATGTATATTATAATTATATATAGAATCTTCCAATGTGAAGCACTGTCTTAAGTTAGAATACATTCCCCAGGGTAAGATAAGGATAAAAGAGTTCACAAAAGGACACATAAGATGATTAAAGTAGAATGAAACTTACACATATACAAAAGGCAAGTGGGGGAATTTAAGATTATTTAGCCTGGAAATGTGAAGAGATAGAGTGAATATAATTGAGTTATTTAAGATTTGGAAGTGTTTAGTAAAGTTGATAAGCTACTTTTTTATATGCTATTCCATAATACAAGAAGGAGAGATCACTCAGAAACTAATGGAAGTTTAATTTAAAAGGAACTAAAGGAAATGCTTAATCTTTGTGTAGTGTAAAGTCAAACCACATAATTCGATACCTTAGGAGATAATAGATTAAAATACAGAGGTTATACTCTAAATATAGAAAAAAAATGAACATATTTTAGCCAAAGCAATTTTCCATATTAAATGTGGAAAAATCAAAACATACATCCAAACTAATTAAATGATGACCATCAGTATTAGTAATATGGTTATTCTACTCACAATTTAGGTATGGAATTAGCAATGGACAAAGAAGAATGCTGAATTTTTATCACTCCTGAATCATTTGTAATTTTATTTTCAAGGAAGAAATCATTGAACCTGTCAATGTGTCTATCCGTCATTACTGCCACACTCCATATTCATGACACATTCTTTTTTCCCCTAATAATGACCTGGATTCTTTTTATTAATATACAATTTTATCTATGCACATGATATAAGCAACTAATAAATTATTGGAAGCACAGTTACAGAATCAAATGTTATATATTAATGTTCAAATTTTGCAACTGATTTTATATTGAAAAGTTATAGAAATGAATTCAGTAAGCAGATATTCTGATCTTACAATTTTCAATTTTTACTGTTTTAATTACACACACCAATACTTTAGTAATTTCAAGATGGATATTTGGAAAAGGAGCACAAGCACGGGGGAAAGTAGAGGGGGGATGGAGAAACAGGCTTCCTGCTGAGCAAGGAGCCCAACGCAGGGCTCCACCCCAGGACCCTGGGATCATGACCTGAGCCAAAGGCAGATGCTTAACTGACTGAGCCACCCAGGAGTCCCTAGTAAGGTTATATATTTCTTATTTTATTTCTATTTAAGAAGTTTAAAACAGACAAACTTTTGGGGCACCTCGGTGGCTCAGTCATTAAGTGTCTGCCTGGGATCAAGCCCCACATCTGGCTCCCTTTTCAGCAGGAAGCCTGCTTCTCTCACTCCCCCTGCTTGTGTTCCCTCTCTCGCTGTGTCTCTCTCTGTCAAATAAATAAATAAACTCTTTTAAAAAAAATAGACAAACTTTTCATTTAATGTAAAAGCTAAACATTAATAAATGTGCCATTAACAACTATTAACTGTTAATATCATTTTTATTAGTAAATACAGCTTCTAAAATGTTTTGAATATGAAAGGCAGTTATATTTTGATGAGGAGAAAGAGTATAATTTTACTAGAACAAATGTTTGCTTTGGAAAAAAAAAATCAATGAACAGTCACATTGACTTTTTTTCCAACTGGAGCTGACAGCACAAGGATCAGTGCATTTTTATTTGGTTCTCAGCTTCTTTTCTGGGCAGTCTCCTGATGTTAGAGAATTATAGGATCCAGGAACAATCCAATAGACCTGTTTTAGTTGAAAGTTGATTTTATTTTAGAGGCTCAAGATTTAGTGACTGAGGATTTTGCCTAAATGGGGACTTGAAAAAATTCTCTATTGGGCAGATATTTTAGGATTTCCAAACTCCGAAAATTCAAAGCACAGTATGATAGCTGTGACTTTAAGTCATATCTTCCAATATGTAAAGCCAAAAAATTGAGAAATGTTAAGAAAAAACTTCATGAACATATTGAGTCCTAATTGTGAAAAATGTGGGAGGAAGCTAGAAGCTAAGTGAAATGGTATAAGTTATGAAAGGAAGAGTAAAAGTTGTTTTGTTTTGCTTTTTAAATAAATTTTTGCATGCAATAAGTACATACTTTAATTATTATTACAAACTTGAGGCATTTTCTTTTCAAGTTAGGAAAAAGATCATTCTCATGAGGGAAATTTGTAAAAGTATGGCTACATAACCCATTTTCAAAGATAAAATATTTTTTAGTGTAGATTAAGGAAGCCCTAAGTTGTGAATATTGCTTCAACTATATTGCTAAATTTTAATATAATGAGGTTATAAAAGAAATTTAAATTTCCCAAAGCACTTCCTTACATACTGAAACTTAATTGCTCCCCATAATATCGATAATGCCATTATGCTATGATTTATATGCCAACTTACAGTTTCCTTTGTCTTGTAATGATCTGAATATTATTCAAATACATTGAAGATACCCTTAGAATTTATACTAAGAAAGACATTAATTCAAGTAATTTTAATTCTAATTATTTCCTTTCTGTTATGAATATTATGATCAAGTCTACAGAAAGTTAAAATGATTTAATTGATAATGCCTTAAAATTAGGGCATAGTGAATACATATGCTTTGATATAATGAATCAACTTTGTGTGTGTGTGTATATATATACACACACACACACATATATAATACACACATATATATATATATGGATTTCATTCATTTGAGAGAAAGAGAGAACGAGCACAAGCAGGGAGAGAGGCAGAGTGAGAGGGAGAAGCACATTCCCCACTGAGCAGGGAGCCTGATGCAGGACTCTATCCCAGGACCCTGGAATCATGACCTGAGCCAAAGGCAGATGCTTAACCATCTGAGCCACCAAGGTGTCCATCAATTTTTTATCTTTTTTGAAGAGCCACTACTTTTTAATAAGATATTATTATATTTTAAAAACAACATATAAAGGATTTATGATGTAAATCGCTTCAATCCTCAACCTTTGAAAAAACATTTACACAGGGGCTATATCAATTTACATCTCCATTAAGAGTACACAAAGATTCCTTTTTTCTATATCCTTGCCAACACTTCTTGTTCATTCTTTTTGATTCTAGCCATTTTGACAAATGTAAGGTGATTACTCACTGTGGTTTTGATTTGCATTTTCCTGATAATTAGTGATGCTGAGTATCTTTTCATATGTCTGTTGGCCATCTGTATGTCTTCTTTGGAAAAATGTCAGTTCAGGTCCTCTGCCCATTTTTAATTAGATTATTTGCTTTTTGTTTTGTTTTGTTTTGTTGTTGAGTTGTGTAAGTTTTTTGTATATTTTGGATATTAGTTGTTTATTTGATACATCATTTGTACATATCTTCTCTCATTTAGTAGGCTGCCATTTTGTTTTGTTGATGGTTTCCTTCATGGGAAACAGTATGGAGGTTCCTCAAAAATTAAAAATAGAAATATCATATGATACAATAACTTTGATGCTTGGTATTTACCCAAAGAAAATTAAAACACTAATTTAAAAAGATAAATGCACCCCTATGTTTATTGCAGCATTATAAAAATTAGCCAAGATATGGAAGCAACCTAAGTGTCCAGTGATAGATGAATGGATAAGAAAGATGTGAGATATACACATATAGTTCCATAAACATATCTATATGTATGTATATGATGTAATATGGAATGTATGGTGTAATATGGAATATTACACTCCCATAAAAAGGATGAACATGCCATTTGCAATAACATGGATAGCCCTAGAGGGTATTATGCTAAGTGAAATAAATCAGACAAGGAAAGACATTTACCATATAGTTACACTTTCATGTGGAACCTACAAAACAAGTGAATAAACAAACAAAAAACAGAATCAGACCTGTAAATACAGAGACCATACTGATGGTTGTTAGAAGGAAGAAGTATAGGAGGATGGGCAAAATGGGCAAGGGGGGTGGGTGATATAAGCTTCCAGTTATGGAATGAGTAAGTCAAGGTAATAGACGGTACAATATAGAGGATATAATCAATGCTATTGTAATGGGGTTGTTTGGTGACAGATGGTAGCTATACTATGGTGAGCATAGTATAATGTACAGAGTTGTTGAATTACTATGCTGTATACCTGAAAATAATATAACATTGTGTGCCAACTATTCTCTCTCTCTCTCTCCCTCTCTCTCTCTCTCTATATATATATATATATATATATAACTTTTTAAAAGAGCATTTACAGGTCAGAAAACTGAGAGTTGGAGAGCAATAATGACAGTCTACTTTTCCGAAAAAGCCCCCATCACCCCATCATTTTTATATCTTCTATATCCCTATTTGAATTAGGAAGTAATGACAATATAAATGGGGAACATATAGAAAGAGGCTATTGGTAGAGATTATTATGACACATCAGAACTACAGAGGTAAGTTAAAATGACACATCAATATCAACTGTATTTATAATGAGTGATTCACTAGCAATTATAAATCTAATTAGGCAGTAATTAATTAGTCAGATATCTTGGAGCTGAAGAATTTTCTGATAAAACATATTGAATTTTTTTATTTTATTAAGGTTTCCTTGATAATATAAGTTTTCTTCTAATATTAAGGTAAAGAAGTAAATACTGATGTCAAAAATTTGCATTAAACAGAATTAAATAGGCAAGGAAGACTTTATTCAAGACTGTTATAATAAGGGAGAGAGTTTGAGCTCAATTCCCCAAAAATGAAAAGCAGAAAGGATAAACTAGTGGAAAAGTACTGGAGAACATTCAGGAGGAGATTTGTAGATATGATTAGGTAGGTCATCTATTTGCCAATCAGCACTTGTCAAAGTGAGGTCCTCTCATCTCACAAAGACTGGGACATAGGGGTGTCTTCTTGCCCTATGATTACATTTCAAATGGATGGCTCCCAGGTTCTTGAGAAAGACATGCATGGACTATTTATAGTCTAGTAGGAGACTTAGAGATAATGTATATCTCAAAGGGCCAAGGGAAGAATTTACAATTACAAATTTTCTAAAGTAGATGCTCTAGGAAAAGGGAAGTCAAGGATTATAGTCAGGAAAAAAAAAATTATCTCAAGATTAGTCAAGCTGAGGAGAATGTAAAGGCCATCTTGGTCACTACTACACCAATCTATTAATTTTCATATTTCAGTAAATAAAGGGGAAGTTACGATATCTTATATAGGATAATACATACAGATTCTTATATAGGATAGTGTGTGTGTGTGTGTGTGTGTGTGTGTGTGTATGATCTCCTAAATATAGGAAAAGATATATATAGAATTATAGAAAAATAGCTGTTGTAATTATAGTATCACAATGGTACATGCAATAGTGGCAGGCTTGGAAGGTTTGAACCCATATTTCCTACGTTCCCTGGACCAGAGGTCATCTTAGTAAAGAACTGACTTTAATCCACTTCTCACATTTAGATAGAACTTAAATTTATGCCTAACAGAGAAGAAAGACAAATTCTCTTGCAGAATAAAAATTATAAAATAAAGAATCCATTGTTACATATTTAACATATATAAAATATTATTGATATCCTTTTCTCTATACTATCTTGCTATTGTTGGTGTTGCTTATGTTAAAGTTCTAAGTGAGCTAATAGGTTCACTCATGCTATTGGTCTTCTTAAATTAATTTTACTTTAGATATTATGTTTCTCAACCAAGTTTTCTACTGATTGTATGAAACAAGCTAAACATCAAAGTGGAGACAGATTACTATATTTCTAGTTTATATTAATATCTCTATTTCTTGATTTCTTATGTTAATGATTAAACATTTTAAACCTATAATATACATACCAAAATGATTAATTAACACATTATTTAGTTTTTACAAATTACCCATTACCTTCCTTTTAGAACTACAGAGTATCCCAAAGGTTTGTTCAGTGACCACCTGCATTAGCATCACCAGATATATTTGCAAAACTTGGCTTCTTTGAGCATTTCTGCAGAACCACTATATCAGAATCTCTTAGAATATACCTCAGGGATTTGTAGAACTCCCTGGGCTGATATTTGAGGAATCATGAAAAGAGAGAGAGAGAGGTAAAAGAAAGAAAGAGAGAAAAAGAAAGAAAGGAAATACATAAAATATAGATGTAAAGTGAAAAAGAAAAATATATGGGATGGGAAATTTGCACAGTAATTATAGTACTATAAGAGTATATGTACATAACAAATACATAGTGTATATATATGTATCTATGTGTATATACACTAAATGTGTATATACACTAAATGGAGTATTACAGTATTACAAATATTTTTTAAGGATTTATTTATTTATTTCTGAAAGACAGAGAAAGCCCACAAGAGTAGAGGGAGGGGCAGAGGGAGAGGGAGAGAGAGTCTAAAGCAGACTCCCTGCTGAGTGTGGAGGCTGATGCAGGGCTCAATCTCATGATCTTGAAATCATAATCTAAACCAAAATCAAGAGTCAAATGCTCAACCAACTGAGCCACCCAGGAATCCCAGTATTACCAATATTTTTAATGTTTCTTGAAAGTTGAATAATTATGGTTCTTTTCACCAAAATATAACTATGATTCATAAAATATAATGCCATGGTATTCATATCCAAATATTATTCATAAAATAATAAGGTTAGAGTATTTACATACCCAGGGATCATTTTAACAAGACATGTATGCATATGCTATATTTGGTACTAAGGTCATACAATAAGATGAAAGGAAATTAGGAGGTGGTGATAGAAATTCTATGAATTCTTTCCACTTACAATCGTTTTGGTCAGTATTCCTTATACTATGTGAGACAGTTTTACATGAAAAATCATAAGCATTTTGATCTCTTTTTATGTACTTACTTAGGTGTACACATTAGAATAGACAGAACATAAAAGCCATAATTTTATGGATACTTTTGCTTAGGAGGAGACTCCTGTGGGAATGTTTTAATATACTATCTTGTTCTGACCACCTGAATTACAGACCTGGTGCTTAGGTATGTCTATGACAGCTTCAGAATCACACCAACCTAATCTTCCCACAACTATTCAGATGCCTGGCTAGAAGAAATAAGGAAGGCTCAATTACGTTTTTGTCTATGAATTTCTATGCATACAGTTGTAATCTATTGGATAATATATTGAAACAAGATTTCTAATGATACACAGATATGGCAAAAAACATGATGGACAATAAGTTTGGTAAACACTGCATTCAGCATCTAGTAGATGTCCACCATAAGTAATGTGGTCAGAGTATTTTTAATAATAAAGGCTAGAAAACACTGTAGTAATTTTAAATCTTATGTATTATTTAATTAATTTATTAGACAAGAGACTCAAATCAGCAAGAATTAATAGTATCCAATAGCACTAATGACAATGAAAAGTTTAGATAAGTTCAACAGATAGAAATATACAAGGTAACTGTCCTTCAGGTAGAATTTTCTAATTGAGAACAAACAGATTGAGCGTGGAGGTGCTATTTCTAAAGCAAGCTGGATTTTAAAAGTTTTTTATCAAATTTTTTTTATCACTCATGTCCTAAAAGAGCAAAAACAGAATTTTAAAAATAATGTTTTATAAGCAATTAAAATTATTAATGAAATAACTTGTTAATCATAGTGAAAAACAGGCACAGAAATTCCTACAGGTAAAAGCAACTTAGAGGGGGGTGAATTATAGATGAATGTAGAAGAAGTAAGCAAAAACAAAACAAATCAAAACAAAAGCCATGAGAGTTTGTAGAGGATTCTAGGTTGCTGTGTATTCTAGGATCTTAGGAATTTGGGAAGAAGTGGAGGGAAAAGTAAATCTCTTTTAAAGGTTAGAGACAAACAGTCCATGCTTAGGGTGGGAAGAACACATATTGTTAAAATGTTTATCTAGAGATTTAATGTAATCCCTATCAAAACACCACCAACATTTTTTTTATAGAGCTACACTATTAAAATGTGTCTGGAACCAAAAAATATCCATAATAGCCAAAAGCAACCTGGAAAAAAGAAAAAGGGGAAAAAAAGAAAAAAAAAAGAACAACAACAATAACTGGAGGAATCACAATTCTATACTTCAAGTTATATAACAAAGCTGTAGTAATCAAAACAGTATGGCACTGGCATCAAAAGAGACACATAAATCAATGGAGCAGAAAAGAACACTCAGAAATAAATGCATGATTATATGGTCAATTAATCCTCCACAAAGGAGGAAAGAAGAGTCTCTTCAATAAATGCTGCTGGGAAAACTGGACAACTACATGTAAAAGAGTGAAACTGGACCACTTTCTTACACCATACACAAGAATAAACCCCAAGTGGATTAATGGCACAAATGTGAGATATGAAACCATAAAAATCCTAGAGAACACAGGAAACAATGTCCCTGACCTCAACCACAGCAACAATTTTCTAGATATATTTCTTGCAGCCAGGGAAACAAAAGCAAAAATAAACTATTGGGACTACATTGAAGTAAAAAGCTTCTGCACAGCAAAGGAAACAAGCAATAAAACTAAAAGGTAACCTACTGAATGGGAAAAAATATTTGCAAATGACATATATCTGATAAATTAGTATCCAAAATATATAAAGAACTTATTCAACTCAACACCAAAATCCAATTAAAAATGGGCAGAAAACACGAACAGACATTTCTCCAAAGAAGACATATGATGGTCAACAGACACACGAGAAGATGGTCAACATCAGGGAAATGTGAATCAAAACCGCAGTGAGATATTACCTCACACCTCTCAGAATGGCTAAAATCAAAAACACAGGAAAAAAACAAGTGTTGGTGAGGATGTAGAGGAAAAGGAACCCTTGTGCACTTTTGGTGGGAGTGCAAACTGGAGCACCCACTGCAGAAAACAGTACAGAGGTTCCTCAAAAAATTAAAAAATAGAGCTACCCTACAATCCAGTAACTGCACTACTGGGTATTTATCCAAAAATACAAAAACACTAATCCAAAGGGATGCAGGCATCAATATGTTTACTGCAGCATTATTTACAACAGTCAAGTTATGGAAGCAACCCAAGTGTCCATAGATAGATGAATGGATAAAGAAGAAGTGGTATAAATAAAGGAATATTATCCAACCATAAAACAGAATGAAATCTTGCCATTTGGAATGATATGGATGGGGCTAGAAAGTATAATGCTGAGTGAAATAAGTCAGTCAGAGAAAGATAAATACCATATGATTCCACTCATATATGGAAATTAAGAAACAAAGCAAAGAAGCAATAGGAAAAAAAAGAGAGAGAGACAAACTAAGAAACAGACTCTTAACTATAGAGAACAAATATAGTTAGCAGAGTGGAGGTGGGTGGGGGAATGTGTTAAATAGGTGATGGGGACTAAGGAGCATACTTGTGATGAGCACCAGGTGATGTGTGGAATTGTTTAATCACTGTATTGCACATCTGAAACTAAAATAACACTGTATATTAACAACAGTAAGACTTAAATTAAAAAATGTAAAAAAGGGGCACCTGGGTGGCTCAGTGGGTTAAAGCCTCTGCCTTCAGCTCAGGTCATGATCTCAGGGTCCTGGGATCGAGCCCCACATCGAGCTCTCTGCTCAGCAGGGAGCCTGCTTCCCCCTCTCTCTGCCTGCCTCTCTGCCTACCTGTGATCTCTATCAGTCAAATAAATAAAATAAAATCTTAAAAAAAAAATGTAAAAAAAGAAAAGAACCCTCCCCTAAAAAAAGGTTTACAGATAGGCTTAAATAATTAGTGGACTAAATTAAATCAAGTTAAAACAATATAAAAAGTACTAACTTATTAATGCCATGGGACTTATTTTTAAGAAACTTATAGAGGAAAAGTGTTGTACTATGTAATTTTTCCTTACTTATAAATATTTATTTACCCTTGTGAAACAGGGTCTTAAAAACAAATATTTTAAAGCAATTTTGCAAAACTGAACAAGTAATCATTTTACTTGTACCAGTAATTAAAACTAAGTGTGCTGTTTTCTATCTATAAAAGTAATTTTGTGAAAGCAATATAAAAATTGTAAGTAATTATTTTATTTTACATCAATAATTCTTCAAGTGCTGAAGCATGAGATATGTATGTTCTTCTATTAGTTTGCATAACTACAAAAATGATAGTGGGTTATAAAATTAACCAGAAAATTAAAGTGTACCCTTTTTGAAAATACTCACAAAATTGCATTTAACTGTGTGTTCACTTAGAGCTGTTTAACAGCTGAAATTATTGATAATTATTAAATTTAAGAGTAAATAAAATTAGGTTTTATTGTATTTAATTGATTGAATTCATGTGGATAATTGCCATTAGCTTCTGAAATACAGCGTTCCAACCCACAGTCTACTATGTAGAATATGATCCAATTAGATACAAATAGGACATTTTCTATATATAGATTATGCGTTGAGATGCATCTACACATATAGTTTTTAAGTACAACACATAGTTTGTAATCTTTTTCATTTCACAACTAGTATGTTTTCAATATTATTAGATATGTCAATGAATAATGCATTTAAGTACAAAAAAACCTACAGAAAAATTTTTTATCATTGTTATTATTAAAATAGAAATAGAAAGTTTAAATGTGTATGTAAGTATTATATATGTATGTATATAAGCATACAAACTCAAATTCAGTATTTGTAAACATATTTGGATTATCAGGATTAATCTAGTAATGTGTTTAATGCTTTTTTAAACCTATGCTCATTATGCCTGCCCTTAAATCACTGTATGTGAAGACCAAATACAAGTTTCCATGTACAACAGCTGGTATCCTGTTTATAGTGATTATACAGGGGATTGAGTTTCTTGAAGGATTATATAATAACTGAAAGAAAAAAACCTCAAAACCTCAAAAGTAAAATGAGCTTATGTCTTAAAGATTTTAGAAAATAAGTGTGCACTGTTAAAAGATATTATCAATTATACCAAAGAATAACCATTATAATTAAATATATTTATTATTAATATTAGAATAAATATATTTTTAAAGAAAAATAAATTTCAAGCACCTGATCACATAGTTTGTGACAAAGACATGCTTTGAAAGAAGAAAGTAAATCCTCAAGCTAGATTGTGTTATTTGCACTGGAGAAAGTTATATAAAAGAAAGCCAGAGTTAAAAATAAGGTTTTAAAAATATAATACCAAGTGTAACATAGCTAACCTACTGGAACTTCCATTCATTGAGGGTAGGAATACAAAATGGTATGGTCTCTCTGGAAAACAGTTTGGCAATTTCTTATAAAGTGATGTCTAATGTATTATTAAAAAAACAAAATTTTGTTCATACAAAACCCTGTATGAAAATGTCTATAGTAGCTTTATTTATAACTGCTGAAAATTTTTAAAAAATTGTCTGACTGTTGATTGGATAATAAACTGTGATACAACCATATAATGGAATACACAAACGTAAGTCACAATTTAATTTCCTTTTTTAAATAAAGAATGAGAAATTATCCCAAATAAAGACATGTAGTTATTAGTACTTCATAGAGCAAGCTCCAATGGTCCTCTAAATTTGGGCAGAAAACAACCGAATATAATTTTATTGATATAATACATGTGATACCTACTATGTGTGATATTTATATACCCATATAGACGTATATGGATTGTTTCCTTAGTGCAACAAACTATGTCAACTAACCTGAAATCTTAAATTCTAAAGTAAAGTAACTGCTTAGTGAGCCTTTGATTGTATTTTTTTTAATCAACTACAATTTTATCACTATTTTTAAAGTGTTTTATTTTGCCAAAAGATTTTAAATAAAAAGAACAGAAAAAATAGCTTTTGTTAAGTACCTGAAGGGATAGAAAATGTGTATCCACCAATTACTTATCATTTATCTGTAAAAGTTAACTCTCCAAATGGCATTTACATCATTATAAATTGATACAATATCTGCCCTTCTTTAAAAATTTACTCTACTCCTAACCTTTACCTTCAAATATTGGCACAAATTATTTCTTTAGTCCTGTTGTCTTTCTGATGTTCCATCACTTCAGATAAATGCTTAAAATTGGAAATAATAGTGGAATTTTCAAGATAGTAATTCACTTTCTCTTACTTAAAAGCATTCTGGAGGTTGAAGACAAGGTTGTTAGGAACATGCATGAATATTAGGAATCTAGAATTTTCTTGTTTGCTGTATTTTTAACCCCCTACTCTGCGTGTTTAGTGAGTGGTTTCTGTCTTCAATACCACATTAGTATTTCAAGGGGGGAAAAAAAAAGATTATGTGTAAAAGGCAAAACATACATCTCCCAATTTTGACAATCCCCTTAAAATAGCCTTTAAAAAACAAAACAAAACCTTCACACAGTCTTTCTTTCATTCCTTTGGTCATCTTTGCTGCAAAGGAAGATACAAAATACAACACATTAATTGTGCTAAAATCAATGTTTCATTAGTCGCATTCATCCCTCCCAAAGGGGGACAATCACAAGCTAATATCCAGTTATTCTGTGAAGTCCAAAGTCTCTTATATCTGGTGCTGGGTAATCCTTGATGTCAAATATACATGCAGCTCCTCATATTTGTAAACCTGAAACTAAAATTCCATTTTTCTGCTCATATTATACTAGTTACATAATGGGAAAAGAGAATAACTTAAAGAACTCTGAGTTAGTAAATTAGAAAATGAAGAGTGCAAAGCATTCACTACTTCAGAGCAGTAATGAAACCTGCTTTTACAGAAATGGAGAAAACTGATGCCCACTTGGTGATTTTCATTTAGCAAGTATGCATGGCACATAATTGACACTTAAAGAAAAGAGAATCTGTCATAAAATTCATGTCCAAGTGAATCTGTCACAAAATTCAAGTACAATCAATACATCTTTGAAGAGTAGGTGAATGAATATCTAAATAGGCAGATATTTGGGGTTTATCTGGTTTTGATGGGACAGGAGAAGAAAAGTTTAGATTTCAACTATATTTGTGGTAATTAAATTTTACTATTAAAGATAATTTATGGCACATTTAGAAATTGAATAAATTAATTTTAGACTTTTCAGCTGACAATGATTTCTCTGATGATATGGATAAAATCTTCCATGAAATAGTTTAGAACACAAA
Organism: Martes martes; assembly: GCF_963455335.1. Taxonomy (NCBI): domain Eukaryota; kingdom Metazoa; phylum Chordata; class Mammalia; order Carnivora; family Mustelidae; genus Martes; species Martes martes. The sequence continues at coordinate 36,168,872 of NC_137893.1, forward strand.
AGTCTGAAATCAAAATACATAAATAATTAGTTGTGCTTATTTAAAGTATACATATGTTCTTCATAACTGTTAGCAATAGTAATATCACTCATTTGATGCAAAGAGTTACAAAGTATTCTAAATATTTTACACCGAGAGCATTAAGTGATTTTTTTCTTTGGTGTAGAAAGTCAACAATCCACTAGTCATAAGCAATTGCTACATTATGAATTCATTCTACCATATTTCTCTCAAATAATTGCTGTGTAGTAGGAACTCTAGCCTATTATACACACTCTAATAAATATCTTTTGATGGTCCTCCTGTAATGTTCTTAATATCTTCGAAAATTCTTACATATTTTTTGTCTTTGGGTCTTTTACTCCCCTCTCCCAATCTTGTCTTAGCAAGAAGGAAAGGCAAATGAAATTAAATAGACACTGTTTGTACTTTTGCAAGTTGATAAACATTGTCTATTAAATAATCTATGGTTTCTTAACAGTGGAGAATTAAGTGATGTATTAGATATGATGAGCAAATTTTCTAATTTGTTTAATTTTCTGGATTTAATTCATACCCCTCACCTTCTTTGCTGGCTGTTACATGTGGGTGGTGCCTTCATTTTACTCAGCTACTTCTCTCACTCTTTCTATTGTTGATATCAGGGAAAAAAACATATTTCACATATACGGTTGTGGTTATAGGTATGCATGTATATGTATATATGTGTATGTGTATGTGTATTTACAGAAAAGGGAGGGAGAGAGAGACCTTACAATTACAGCATAATTTTATATTCCTTAAAGTATATGTTCTCTAAAACCTCAGCTTTGCAAATGTTTGTTAAAACTGCTTACATCTCACTATAAGCAAATAATAAACAAAAATGCCAAACACTCATTAAAATGCTATTTATTCTAGATTAAACAATATAATATTTATCAATTATATTGACTTTTTTTTTTTTTTGCTTTGGATAATCTGATTCCACAGCTTGTAAGTTGTTGAGTATTTTAAACATAAGCAGCAGAAAGTCTTGTCATGTGTTATTTATAATGAATAATCCTCATAGCCATGAGGATGAACATATCTTGTAAATATAAGTTCTCAAAGCAAGAATCTCTAGAAAATTTCCAGTTATAAAAGTGGCTCAAATTTAAGGACAGAATTGACAACAAAAACAAAATATTCTTCTTTAATCCACTAATGTAACCTATAAAATGATGATAAGCATAAAAATAAGAAATGGGCTTAAAATTCCCTAGTCTTGAGTTATTAGAAAACATATTAATCATTAGTCTGTTATTACTTAGAATTTTAATATCTTCAGAAATTTTAGGGTTTTAAAAATAGCTTGGAAGATGAACATTTGGCACAAATGGTCAGAACAAAGACTGATATGATCATCAGTACCTCTCACAAATGAGGAAACTAAAATAGAGTAAAATAATGTGATCTGAAATAGTTTATATGCAAAAATCTACTCTATACAGACTTATTTCAATGCTTTGTAGGATAATGTTATGAATCAAACAATTTACAGACCCACCATGTCTACGTTTTGAACACCAGATCTTGAGGATATTGATTGTTAAGACTCTAAGTTCAGAGAATAATTGGAGTTACATAAGCATTTGCTGAGGGTTAGAGTTTTTCATTGATGGACATTCAGTGACAGAATGTAGACTTAAAAAAACAAACAAACAAACAAAAAACCCTCCTCATTCCTTGTTATATTTGGGTTTCTTGTTTTAAGGTTAAGACACCACTAGCACGTTATTCCTTAATATTTTGTTTTCCAGGACACACATATCAGTTTCTTTAAACGCTGCTTCTCAAATTTAGTTACAAGAATTAACATTATTGTGTTGATTTACTCTGTATTTTCTTCAGTTTGTCAATGTTTATTGTCAATTTTGTCACCTAAAACAAAGTATCATATTCTATGTTGGAGATTTTCATAGCCAGAAATCATCTTGAATATCATGGAATATAAATAATAATGTCTGTGATTGGGACACTGTAATATTTCACTTATCTGAGAGTCACTTATTTGGAAACCTCACATAGTCACAGGAGAAACAAAAACCAGAATGTCTCTTCAGGCTTCTCAGGGCAGGCGGAAATCCTGGCATTCAGTCAGAGCAGATGGCGTAGGCCAGGCCTTGGCAGAGTCTGATCCCAAGACAGTTGGATTTAAGAATGTAGGGATGGACCAAACACAAGTCACAGGCTGGCCAGCTAAATGTATCAGAATGAACAGAGAAGAGGGGCTTTAGGAGTAATTCTGTGTGAGCTGCTACTGTTGCTTTGTTAAATCTCAAAATAATTCTCTGAAATCAAGGCAAGACAAACATACTGTTTCTAATCCTTGAGAAGATTAGACTTAAAGAGATCTTGATGTATTAGACTGGAGTTTAATTCTATTCCTGAAAGATGTTTAGTTGTATAGGCATTTATGCCGCTTTTTTACTCAATTAGCCTATGCTCAGAGGTCAGCATAGTTTTCTAAGTGCAACATGTATCTTTATGTTCTCTGATACTGTAAATGTGACAAAATGTTAAGTGCAATTCTTTTGTTTAAGGTTCATAATTTAACCAAAACAGCCTTCAAAAACAAGTCAAATATATCCTCTAATACTTAATAATAATGTTTCAGTCTAGAAGGATAAGAGGTGGGATGGATTTTCTGTGGGATGGTATATAACAATGCATTCCATGGATTCATAAAGTATTTTCAAGAATAATTTTCTTTATATAAGATTTTCTTTAATACTGAATTAAGAATATTAACTCCAACCTTCAATTCAACCACTATAAGATATTCAAGGAGAGCAAACATAAACATAAGTAGATGAATATCCAAGTCTGAAATTATGGCTTTGTTCTGTGTTTCTGAATGAAATTAGAGGGGGGAGGTACAGAAGATAAACATCCTTCTTGTCAACAACATTGACTAGGACTTCTCAGTGACCTTAGAGATTTAGCCTAGATTTTGAAAGTATCCTCATCATTGACAGACGATTATATTAAATGGTCATAGATTAGTCAAAACAAAAGTTACATAGTGTTGATAATGTGGGTTGTATTCTTAAACAATTTATTATTAATTCAGATAATTTGTTTGTTTATTGATTTATTTCTTCATTCCAATAACTTCCAGTGTTGACTGAGTATGTAATATTCATCATGCACTGTTCTTGACATCTTGGAAATTGCAGTGAATCAGAGATCCAAAGGTACTTCCTTTAAGGATTCTTACATTCTATTATAGGAAGTAAGACAACAAACCCAACATAACCAAAGACTAACAAATAAGAAAAGTTTCAAATAAGAGTAAAATACTTGAACAAAATAGGAGGGAGTCAGGGAAGACATCATGCAAAGAGGTAAATCTGGAGTTTACACATGAGACATGAGTGGTAACTCAACAGCATAATTATTTGATCTGTTAGCAAATAGCAAATTATAAAATGCAAGTGATGGAGGGACCTATTGGCTAATACGAACAGGAGAAATGTTGAGAGTCATATTTCCTATAATTTCCACAGGGTAATTGATAGCTTTTACTATACACAAAGGAAACTTTTAAAAGGGAAAACTAATACTTTTATCAGGTTTTCCCCTGTTTTGTTCTAGTATCCCTGAAATTTTTCCCACTATAAAAGACCTGTGTGTAGTTAAATCATTAGCATCACATTCTAAACCACTTTATTATCTAATACTGGATGAAAATCACATTATATAAATAACATAAATAACTAAATTAAATATAACAGCATAATCTAATCTACAAAATAAGTTAAAAAAGAGTAACTAGAAAATTTGTGCTCTTTTTCCAGAAAAAAAATATGGTTAAAAATCATAACTTTAGATGATTCTAAGCTAATTCTTTCAAAATGCAATGTTTTGATTAGAAGTTGTCTTCAGATCACCTTTTCTTAATTAGAGCTCAAAGACAAGTAGTCTTTATTTTTGGTGACCACATATGAAGAAAAATAACTAGTAAATCAATAAACCTGTTGATAAATATACACACACTTGAAATTTTATTTATCACTAATGAAGAGAACTAAAATTTCTAAAACCAGTAGTTTCTGCACAGCTTCTAAAATGCTATTGGATTTCCCTCCACCATGAAAGTAAAATAGTAACATTGTTTCAAGGTACACTCAACAAATGACAAAATATAATTGATCAAAATTAATATTGTTTTGTTTTTATTAATTCTGTTCTAAGGAAGAAAGCAGCTGATCATATGACCTGTTTGTTCAATTTTGCATGAAACAATGTGAATAATACATCCTTATTTGGAGAAAACATGACTGATGGTGTACCTGCATTTAGACATAGCTTATCTTTACATATGCACTACAAAAATCACCAATTTGAAAGAAAACTAAATCAATTATTCCAAACATAATAATCAGACATTTTATTTTTATCTGAGATATAATTAATTCAAGAAGAAGCCTAATGAAATCTCCTTTCCCCACTTCTTTGGATAGTCCTGATTTAACTCCTTTGCTTTTATTTTGTTTTTTTTTTAAAGATTTATTTATTTATTTATTTGAGAGAGAGGGACAGAGTATGAACAGTGGCACAGGGAGAGGAAGATATACCTTCAAGTTGACACCCTGCTGAGCATGGAGCCCGTCATGGGTCTCAATCTCATGAGCCTGAGATCATGACCTGAGCAGAAATCAAGAGTCCAAAGCTTAAAGGACTGAGCCCACCCAGGTGCCCTAACTCCTTTGCTTTTAAAAGAAACTTTATATTAAAATCAAATATTTTTGGAAAATATTAGAAAACATGAAGTTTTTATATAGCTTTGTTTCATGACTGGGTTTCTTTTACTTTTCCATGAATGATTCTAAGTTTACCTGAAGCATCATAATCTGTCATCATGGAAATAGTAACATATGCCAGCATCCCACTGCTTGTGTTCAATTTGCAAACAGTATGTGAAAGTTTGTCAAATTCATGTGTTTTCAGCATGCTACTTTGTCACCATCTAACAGGTTAAAATGCTACCACATCTACTGCTGCAGTTTTCCCAGCAGAAAACAGGTGTGTATTGATTACATCGTCAGCAGGGAAACAACAGTTTTGTCTCTTCTGTACCATGTCATTATAATGTAAAGTAGCAGGTAAATTATGGCAACAAGCTGATATGTAGTGAACCAGAGTTAAAGTTTCCAGGTGTTTGGGATGTTTTCAATGTGAATGGGCATAAAGGTTTGATTTTCCTCATTTAATGATAGCATTTTGGTTATTGCCTCTTTTAGGAGTGTCTACATTTTTTACAAATATATATATTATACTGAAAAGCAGCATAATATGTTAGCAGTCCTAGGAGAGGTGCATGGGATTACAGCTAATATTCTCCCCTTTATATGCATTTTTCTATGATAGTATTTCTTCACTAAAACTATTTTATTTGTAATTAAAAGTAGATTAGTAGAAATATGGGCTTTTTCAACACGGACACTTAGGACACATGCTAAAGGTAACAGGATTATGTGTATGTAGAATAACATAGTATTTTTAAATGATTTTCTATTATTTCCTTTCCTTATGATATACAATGCCTTTAAGTGTATTACATACTTTACCAATTGAAAATATTATTTTAGTGTGTGATTATTTATTCATATAATGACTACCTATTATGATCAATTGCCAAGAATAATTTTCTGACAAAAGATTAATTTGGAAAATTATAAATTAGGTATCTACTACATTTAAAAATATATTAGATATTGGAACAACTGAATATTTGTATAAAGCAAAATAAATTTAAAAAACTTATTAACTTCCATATATTTAAGAAGTGGGGATATTAACTAAGTGGAATTTATTTATTTATTTATTTTAAAGATTTTATTTATTTGTTTGACACAGAGAGAGAGATCACAAGTAGGCAGAGAGGCAGGCAGAGAGAGAAGGGAAAGCAGGCTCCCCGCTGAGCAGAGAGCCCGATGTGGGGCTCGATCCCAGGACCCTGAGATCATGACCTGAGCTGAAGGCAGAGGCTTAACCCACTGAGCCACCCAGGTGCCCCAACTAAGTGGAATTTAAATAAAAACTTAAAAAATAAAAAAAAATAGAAATTTATATCTCTAAGTCCTTAGTGTATGCAAATTTAAAAATATATCAATTTAGATAGTCAGGTTATCCAGGATGGATTACAGACTATGACAAAGATTCTAGCTATGTTATAAATGTACAAAATAACCTCACTAATATAGTTAGGGGAAAGGATATTGACCTATGCAATTTTGAAAATGTATAAAATCATTAAATGAAAGGCAAAAACGGTGGACACAAGCATTGTACTTTAGTTGATAAATTGTCTTTCATGGGATATAGGTAAACAATTCTGAAACCATTCTACATGTATACTGACTTGAACAATTAAGTAAATAGATATTGGATGATGGGAGCTAGGTTTCTTACAGTTGGACTGAGAAGTTATAGATATGCAAGGGAAGGAGACTATAATTATCTCTGATAATGGATTATCACTGGAGACATTGATATGAACTCATATTTCACTTAATATAAACATAGATGGCTATATGCAGACATATTAATAATAGGTATATACACATGGGTTCATATACACACATGTATCTCCTTGCTCTGTCAGTTGAGATGGCCTGGAATGGACACCTCAGTAATAATAAACACACCTGGCATCAGATCTTAGTTTTTTAACCATACTCCGTAAGTGAATGGAGCCAAGTTTCCTTGGGAAAATGACAAATTCTAGAATTGATGCAGGAAACATAATCCAGTAATTCTCCTTCTCAGTATTTAGTCAATAAAAATAATGTAATAAAAAGGTAATAATAATATATGGCCACACAAAAACCTGTACATAAATGTTAATAGAAAATTAATTTATAATTGCAAAAAATTGAAAATAAACAAAGTGCTAATTTTATAATTAGATGAATAACCTTTGCTACACTATCCATATAATGGAATACTATTTAGCAATAAAAGGAAATGAACCAATCATATATTCAACAAGATAGATGAACCAGAGATGCATCTTATTATGTGAAATAAATAAGCCTTAAAGAATTACACACTGAGTGAATCTGTTTATATGACTTTCTTGAAGGAGTTATAAGAGGCAACAGATCAATGATTGCTAAGGGCTAGAGATGGGGGTGTGGGTTGTACTTTTGAAGTAAAGGATACAACTCAGAACAGCTAAGTGGAAGAGTTCATAGATCAAAGTGTGAGAGATAGGGTACCCTCTCCCTCTTTATTTTAAAGTAGGTTCTGTTACATAGGCACAATTGATTAAATCATTGACCATTAGTGACTGAAATCAGTATCTTTCCTCCTTGGAAGTCTTGAGGATGGGGCTGAAAGTTTCAACCCTGAAAATAACATGGTTGGTTCCTCTGGTGACCAGCTCCCACCCTGAAGTTATCTAGGGGCCCATAAGAGTCATCTCAGTAGCATAAATTCAGGTATGATTGACAGGAGCTTTAATGAATAACAAAAGATGCTCCTTTCGCCCCTAAGAGGAAATCACAAGGGTTTTAGGAGCTGTGTGCCAGTTAATGAAATGAAAATCAAACATGTATTTATCATATCATAATATTTTAATATTATACAAAATAAGCATTACTATAATTATTAGTATCTTAGGCCTTGGATAAAATATTAATATTTCAGAAAAACATGAATGGGGATATTTGATTTTTCTTCTAGAGCATGATGTGGAACCTTTTTGAGCTTCATGTTCCACTTCCATATTATTACAAATATTTCTGTGACAATCAAAAGAAGCGATGCTTATATACAGCCAGGAAGTACCTGGGACACAGTGACTCCAACACATGACACATTATTTTGCTGTCTCAGCTACTACTACTACTACTACTATACACATATTGTTGCTGCTAAGTATGCCATTAACATTTATAAATCAGTATAGTTGATTAAGCTTCACTGTAGATATAAGGCTTAAAGTCTTCTGAAATATAAAGAGTGAAAAAAATTGATGCATAAAATAGAAGCTGGCTTAAGGAATTACGGAGATGCTGGTAGGACTGGGTTATGGGAATGGGCAAGACAAAAACCCTGGGGCAATTTCCGACAGTCTTCCCTATGTGCTTCCATGTCATTTTATGCTTACTTCCATTATACCATTTAATACTCAGCTTTGGAAATATTTCTTCTGTATTTAATCCAGAGCCTACCACTTAACTTAGTAGGTACTCAAGAAACATAAGAAGAATAAACAAATAAAAATCCATGTCTAAGATGTTTTTCTTTGTATATGGCTGTTACAATACATTTTGGCTATATTCCTTTTTTTTTCCCCAGAGATTTTATCCATTTATTTGGCAAACAAAGATCACAAGTAGGCAGAGAGGCAGACAGAGAGAAGCAGGCTCCCCAACGAGCAGAGATGTGGGGCTCCATCCCAGGACCCCGAGATCATGACCTGAGCTGAAGGCAGAGGCTTCAACCACTGAGCCACCCAGGTGTCCCTGGCCATATTCTTAAGATACAAAAATATTATGTAAAGGTATTTAAAACCATATTTGATCTTTGTAAGAAAAAAAAAATCCCACAAACCACAATAATACTATACAACACTACAAAATGTGATCTCCCTAAAAAATAATACTACAAATCAGAACTTATCAGTGTACTCATTTATGGGTCAGAATACCCATCATTCTATTTAAAAAGAATTTTTTAAGTTTTTATTTAAATTCCAGTTAGTACAGATTTTTGTTTTGATAAAGTCCCAATAGTTTATTTTTGCTTTTGTTTCCCTTGCTTCCAGAGACATATGTAGAAAGAAGTTGCTAGTGCCAATGTCAAGGATGTTACTACCTGTGTTCTCCTCTAGGATTTTTATGGTTTCATGTTTCACATCCAGGTCTTCAATCCATTTTAAATTTATTTTTGTGTATGGTGTAAGAAAGTGGTCCAGTTTCATTCTTTTGCTTCTTGCTGTCCAGTTTTCCCAACATTATTTGTTGAAGAGACTGTCTTTTACCATTGGATCTCTTTCCTGCTTTGTCGAAGCTTAATTGACCATATAGTTGTGGGTTCTCTCCTGGGTTGTTTTTTCTGTCCTATTGATTTATGTGTCTATTTTTGTGCCTGTACCATATTGTTTTGGTCTCTACAGCTTTTTAATATAACTTGAAGTTAAGAATTGTGACCCTCTGGCTTTTTCTTTTTCAAGGTTGTTTTGTCTATTCAGTGTCTTTTGTGGTTCTATACAAATTTTAGGATTGTTTTAGTTCCATGAAAAATGCTGGTGGTATTTTGATAGGGATTGCATCAAGTGTTTAGATTGCTTTGTGTAGTATAGACATTTTTAACAATATTTGTCTTCCAACTGATGAAAGTGGAATGTTTTTTCATTTCTTTGTGTCATCTTCAATTTCTTTCATAAGTGTTTTATAGTTTAAAGGTAAAAAGAGGTAAAAAATTTAGTTTAAAGGTTAAAAGAAAAAAAACAAACCTCTTTGGTTAGATTTATTCCTAGATATTATGATTTTTGGTGCAACTGTAAATGGGACTGATTCTTTACTTTCTCTTTCTGTTGCTTCATTATTGATGTATCATAATGCAACAGATTTCTGTATGATAATTTTGTATCCTATGACATTACTGAATTTGTGTATCTGTTCTAGCAATTTTTTTGTGGTGTCTTTCAGGTTTTCTATATAGAGTACCATGTCATCCACAAATAGTAAAAGTTTGACTTCTTCCTTATTGATTTGGATGAATTTATTAATTTTTGTTGTCTAAATGCTGTGGCTAGGACTTCCAGTACTACATTAAGCAACAGTGGTGAGAGTAGACATCCCTGTTTTGTTCCTGACCACAGAGGAAAGGCTCTCCGTTTTTCTCCATTGAGGATATTAGCTGTGGGTTTTTCATGACCCTTATGATGTTGAAGTATATTCCCTCTAAACCTATTTTGTCAAGGGTTTTTATTATGAATGGATGTTGTACTTTGTCAAAACATTTTTCTGCATCTATTGAAAAGACCAAATGGTTCTTACTTTTTCTTTTATTACTGTGATGTATCATGTTGATTGATTTGCAAATATTGAACCACCTTTGTACCCAGGATTAAATTCCACTTGGTTGTGGTGAATGAAAATTTTTAATGTACTGTTGAATTTAGTTTGCTAGTATTTTTTTTTTAATTTTTATTTATTTATTTGACAGTGAGAGAGAGACAGCAAGAGGGGTAACACAAGCCGTAGAGGGTGGCAGGGGAGAAGCAGGCTCCCTGCAGGGAGCCTAATGCAGGGCTTGATCCCAGGACCCGGGATCATGACCTTGGGTGAAGGTAGACACTTAACGACTGAGCCACCCAAACACTTCTAGTTTTCCAGTATTTTGTTGAGAATTTTTACATCCATGTTCACCATGGATATTGGCTTACAGTTCTCTTATTTTAGTAGTCTCTATCTGTTTTTGGTATCAGGGTAATGCTGTCCTCATAGAATGAATTCTATAGGATTTGACAAAAGTTTCATGCATTTACCATTATAGTATCATAAAGAAAACCTTGAATTAACCTAAAATATTCCCTGTGAATCAATTATCCAACTCCTCAACCCTCCCTGAATCCATGTCAAACACTGACCTATTCAATCTAAGTTTGCCATTCCAGAAAAATGGAGCGCAACTTTCCCACTTTTTCCATTTTTCAAAAAGAACTTAAAAGTCATACATACCTTTACATGGCTTTATAGCATACTCCTATTTATGACTGAATGCTGTTTATTATATGAACGTACCATAGTTTTGCATCCATTCACCTATGGAAAGATATCATGATTGCTGCCAGTTTTTGGCACTTGTAAATAAAGCTCTTATGTATACCCATGTGCAGGTTTCTGTGCTGACATAAATGTCCAAATCAATTGTGTACACAGCTTCCTGAGATTCTGATTGGCATTGAATTGAATCTATTGGTCAAGTTGGGAAGAATTAATATCTTAAACTATCGAGTCTTCCAACTCATGGTCACAAAATATTTCTGCATTTATTTATATCTTGTTGTATTGTTTACAACAGTGTTTTATAATTATCTGCACACAGATCCAGTGCATATTTTGTTAGATTTATACCAAAGAATTTCTTTGTATGTGTGTGGGGAGGGGTAGGGGAGGTTACAATTATAAAGGGCATTGTTTTAAATTTTAAATTCCAATTATTTGTCATAGAAATATAGAAAGATGACTGGCTTTTATATATTGACCTTATATCCTAATACTTTGCTATATTTTTCTATAAGTTCCAGCACGTGTTACATAGATTCTTTCATATTTTTTTTAAATTTTTTTATTAACATATAATGTATTCTTAGTCCCAGGGGTACAGGTCTGTGAATCGCCAGGTTTACACACTTCATAGCACATACCTTCCTCAATGTCCATATCTCCACCATGCTCTCCTTGCCCCCCTCCCCACAGCAAACCTCAGTTTGTTTTGTGAGATTAAGAGTCTCTTATGGTTTGTCTCCCTTACAATCCCGTATTGTTTCATTTACTCTTTTCCTACTCCCCAAACCCCCCAGGTTGCCTCTCCACTTCCTCATATCAGGGAGATCATATGATAGTTGTCTTTCTCCGATTGACTTATTTCGCTAAGCATAATACCCTCTAGTTCCATCAGTGTAGTTGCAAATGGCAAGATTTCATGTCTTTTGATGGCTGCATAGTATTCCATTGTATATATATACCACTTCTTCTTTATCCATTCATCTGTTGATGGACATCTAAGTTCTTTCCATAGTTTGGCTACTGTGGACATTGCTGCTATAAACATTCAGGTGCACGTGCCCCTTCAATCACTACATTTCTATCTTTATAGGGTAGCTCTATTTTCAACTTTTTGAGGAACCTCCATGCTGCTTTCCAGAGTGGTTGCACCAGCTGTCATTCCCACCAACAGTGTAGGAGGATTTCCCCTTTCTCTGCATCCTCACCAGCATCTGTCGTTTCCTGACTTGTCAATTTTAGCCATTCTGGCTGGTGTGAGGTGGTATCTCATTGTGGTTTTGATTTGTATTTCCCTGATGCCAAGTGATGTGGAGCACTTTTTCATGTGTCTGTTGGCCATCTGGATGTCTCCTTTGCAGAAATGTCTGTTCATGTCCTCTGCCCATCTCTTGATTGGATTATTTGTTCTTTGGGTGTTGAGTTTGATAAGTTCCTTATAGATATTGGATACTAGCCCTTTATCGGATATGTCATTTGCAAATATCTTCTCGCATTCTGTCAGTTGTCTTTTGGTTTTGTTAACTGTTTCCTTTGCTGTGCAAAAGCTTTTGATCTTGATGAAGTCCCCGTAGTTCATTTTTGCCCTTGCTTCCCTTGCCTTGGCGATGTTCCTAGAAAGAAGTTACTGCGGCTGAGGTCGAAGAGGTTGCTGCCTGTGTTCTCCTCAAGGATTTTGATGGATTCCTTTCTCACATTGAGGTCCTTCATCCATTTGGAGTCTATTTTCGTGTGTGGTGTAAGAAAATGGTCCAGTTTCGTTTTTCTGCATGTGGCTGTCCAATTTTCCCAACACCATTTGTTGAAGAGACTGTCTTTTTTCCATTGGGCATTCTTTTCCTGCTTTGTCAAAGATTAGTTGACCATAGAGTTGAGGGTCTATTTCTGGGCTCTCTCTTCTGTTCCATTCATCTGTGTGTCTGTTTTTGTGCCAGTAACCATACTGCTTGATGATGACAGCTTTGTAATAGAGCTTGAAATCCGGAATTGTGATGCCACCAACTTTGGCTTTCTTTTTCAATATTCCTCTGGCTATTGGAGGTCTTTTCTGGTTCCATACAAATTTTAGGATCATTTGTTCCATTTCTTTGAAAAAAATGGATGGGATTTTGATAGGGATTGCATTAAATGTGTAGATTGCTTTAGGTAGCATAGACCTTTTCACAATATTTGTTCTTCCAATCCATGAGCATGGAACATTTTTCCATTTCTTTGTGTCTTCCTCAGTTTCCTTCATGAATACTTTACAGTTTTCTGGGTCCAGATTCTTTGCCTCTTTGGTTAGGTTTATTCCTAGGTATCTTATGGTTTGGGGTGCAATTGTAAATGGGATTGACTCCTTCATTTCTCTTTCTTCCGTCTTGTTGTTGGTGTAAAGAAATGCAACTGATTTCTGTGCATTGATTTTATATCCTGACACTTTACTGAATTCCTGTACAAATTCTAGCAGTTTTGGAGTGGAGTCTTTTGGGTTTTCCACATATAGTATCATATCATCTGCGAAGAGTGATAGTTTGACTTCTTCTTTGCTGATTTGGATGCCTTTAATTTCTTTTTGTTGTCTGATTGCTGAGGCTAGGACTTCTAGTACTATGTTGAGTAGCAGTGGTGATAGTGGACATCCCTGCCATGTTCCTGACCGTAGCGGAAAAGCTCTCAGTGTTTCTCCATTGAGAATGATATTTGCGGTGTGTTTTTCACAGATGGCTTTGATGATATTGAGGTGTGTACCCTCTATCCCTACACTTTGCAGAGTTTCGATCAGGAAGGGATGCTGTACTTTGTCAAATGCTTTTTCAGCATCTATTGAGAGTATCATAGGGTTCCTGTTCTTTCTTTTATTAATGTGTTGTATCACATTGATTGATTTGTGGATGTTGAACCAACCTTGCAGCCCTGGAATAAATCCCACTTGGTCGTGGTGAATAATCCTTTTAATGTACTGTTGGATCCTGTTGGCTAGTATTTTGGTGAGAATTTTCGCATCTGTGTTCATCAAGGAAATTGGTCTGTAATTCTCTTTATTGATGGGATCCTAGTCTGGTTTGGGGAACAAGGTAATGCTGGCCTCATAAAATGAGTTTGGAAGTTTTGCTTCCATTTCTATTTTTTGGAACAGTTTCAGGAGAATAGGAATTAGTTCTTCTTTAAATGTTTGGTAGAATTCCCCTGGGGAGCCATCTGGCCCTGGGCTCTTGTTTGTTGGGAGATTTTTGATGACTGCTTCAATCTCCTTACTGGTTATGGGTCTGTTCAGGTTTTCTATTTCTTCCTGGTTCAGTTGTGGTAGTTTATATGTCTCTAGGAATGCATCCATTTCTTCCAGATTGTCAAATTTGCTGGCGTATAGTTGCTCATAATATGTTCTTATAATCGTTTGTATTTCTTTGGTGTTGGTTGTGATCTCTCCTCTTTCATTCATGATTTTATTTATTTGGGTCCTTTCTCTTTTCTTTTTGATATGTCTGGCCAGGGGGTTATCAATCTTATTAATTCTTTCAAAGAACCAGCTCCTAGTTTCGTTGATATTTGTTCTATTATTGTTGTTGTTGTTGTTATTATTATTGGTTTCTATTTCATTGATTTCTGCTCTGATCTTTATTATTTCTCTTCTCCTGCTGGGTTTAGGCTTTCTTTGTTGTTCTTTCTCCAGATCCTTCAGGTGTAGGATTAGGTTGTGTTTTTGAGACCTTTCTTGTTCCTTGAGAAAGGCTTGTATCGATATATATTTTCCTCTCAGGACTGCCTTTGCTGTGTCCCACAGATTTGGAACCGTTGAGTTTTCATTATCATTTGTGTCCATGAAGTTTTTTCAATTCTTCTTTAGTTTCCTGGTTGACCCATTCATTCTTTAGAAGGATGCTCTTTAGTCTCCATGTATTTGGGTTCTTTCGAAATTTCCTCTTGTGATTGAGTTCTAGCTTCAGAGCATTGTGGTCTGAAAATATGCAGGGAATGATCCCAATCTTTTGATACCGGTTTTTGAGACCTGATTTATGGCCCAGGATGTGGTCTATTCTGGAGAATGTTCCATGTGCACTAGAGAAGAATGTGTATTCTGTTGCCTTGGGATAGAATGTTCTGAATATATCTGTGATGTCCATCTGGTCCAGTGTGTCATTTAAGGCCTTTATTTCCTTGTTGATCTTTTGCTTGGATGATCTGTCCATTTCAGTGAGGGGAGTGTTAAAGTCCCCTACTATTATTGTATTATTGTCAATGTGTTTCTTTGATGTTGTTATTAGTTGGTTTATATAGTTGGCTGCTCCCGTGTTAGGGGTATAGATATTTAAAATTGTTAAATCTTCTTGTTGGACAGACCCTTTGAGTATGATATAGTGTCCTTCCTCATCTCTTATTATAGTCTTTGGCTTAAAATCTAATTGATCTGATAAGGATTGCCACCCCAGCTTTCTTTTGATGTCCATTAGCATGGTAAATTGTTTTCCACCCTCTCACTTTAAATGTGGAGGTGTCTTCGGGTCTAAAATGAGTTTCTTGTAGACAGCATATTGATTTTTTTTTTTTTAATCCATTCTGATACCCTGTGTCTTTTGATTGGGGCATTTAGCCCATTTACATTCAGGGTAACTATTGAGAGATATGAATTTAGTGCCATTGTATTGCCTGTAAGGTGACTGTTACTGTATATTATCTCTGTTCCTTTCTGGTCTACTACTTTTAGGCTCTCTCTTTGCTTAGAGGACCCCTTCCAATATTTCCTGTAGAGCTGGTTTGGTGTTTACAAATTCTTTTAGTTTTTGTTTGTCCTGGAAGCTTTTTCTTTCTCCTTCTATTTTCAATGATAGCCTAGCTGATATAGTATTCTTGGCTGCATGT
Organism: Martes martes; assembly: GCF_963455335.1. NCBI lineage: Eukaryota > Metazoa > Chordata > Mammalia > Carnivora > Mustelidae > Martes > Martes martes. The sequence goes on from NC_137893.1 coordinate 36,184,480, forward strand.
TTTTCTCGTTTAGTACTCTGAATATATCATGCCAGTTCTTTCTGGCCTGCCAGGTCTCTGTGGATAAGTCTGTTGCAACTCTAATATTTTTACCATTGTATGTTACAGTCTTCTTGTCCCAGGCTGCTTTCAGGATTTTCTCTTTGTCACTAAGACTTGTAAATTTTGCTATTAGATGACAGGGTGTGGACCTATTCTTATTGATTTTGAGGGGGGTTCTCTGCACCTCCTGCATTTTGATGCTTGTTCCCTTAGCCATGTTTTAAATTTCATTGATGTATACTCTCATTTTTATATCTTTTCTTCTGCTTGCATTAGCCTTAAATCTTTTTTATCCCTTCTCTTAGCCTCAAGTATACATTAAAAAAGTAATTTCATAGTTTCCAATATACATTTTTAGCTAACTCTCAGTCCACCATCACACAACACCATAGAATATTACATGTTTTGTAGTACCAATGAGTGCATCCCTAACTTATTTTTCACATCATTTATTTCATTGGTGTTATTCATTTCACTTATTCATGTGAAGTGGGAGAAGTGATCTTCCCCTGACTATGACAAGTGTTAGACAATCTTTTTCCTTGGAAAGTAGGACTTTTTCCATGGAGAAGTGTCTGGAAATGTATCTGGAAAATAATGATTAGTTTTCCCCTCACCCTGTTAGGGCCATGAAGACATTTTCTCAGATCTTAATTTTGAGAACATGATGGAGTTTTTAAAGAGAAAGACCACAAAATATGCCGCTTCTATGAAAAGATGGATCCCAGGAGCTCCTCATTTTCATACTGTTCCACACTGAATGTCCAAATATACCTCAAAATTACCATTAAGTATTCTTATCATTTTATGGCTCCAGGGGCTTCTGATCCTGGAAAGCACACTCCTCTTAGCAATGACTTTGAGGATGTGCCTCTCTTCACAGATTTCTAGTTGGTGGTTTCTCTGTAACATTTGTTGTCTGATGCATCCAAGAAAATACATTCATTTTCATTTTGTCCAGATTTTTCCTGTGTCTGGTGTCACTCTCTTGGGAATTTTTGTAGTCGGATTTCACCAAAAATTTTGGATCTGTGGTTTTAGAGTATCTTCATAATTGGAAAATTTTCAGTCATTATTTCTTTACATATTTCTCTGGCCTTCCTCCTTTGAGAATTTCAGTTCCATGTATATTACGACTCTTAACATAGTCTCATAGTTGGTCATTTCTCTTTCATTATTTTTGTTCTTTCTGTTATTTTATTTTGGGAAAAGTGTCAATTACTGGGGGACCTGGATGTCTCAGTTGGTTGAGCAGCTCTCTTTGGCACAGGTCATGATCTCGAGGTCCTGGGATTGAGCCCCACATTGGGCTCCCTGCTCAGCAGGGAGCTTGCTTCTCTCTCTCCTTCTCCCCCTGCTTGTGCTCTTTCTCTCTCTCAAAGAAATAAATAAAACTCTTAAAATAAAAAAGATGACCACGATAAACTTGGCCTATTTCATAAAACAAACAACCAGCCAACAAATATTCATCTTTAAAATAAAGTGTCAATTACTGTTTTCATGTTTTCTAATCATTTCTTCCTGCAGTTTTTAACTAATGTATATTTTATTCCAAATACTGTAATCATCTCTAGAAGTTGTATTTGGGTATTTTCATATATCTTTGTTTTCACAGAAACATATGGAGTATTATTCTAATATTATTCTAATGTCCTTTCTTCTAACATCTGTGTCAGTCCTGGGTAGTTTGGATTAACTGACTTTTTATTTCCTAGTCATATGTATTTTTTACCTACTTCTTTGCATGCCTGGTAATTTTTCACTGGTTGGCATATTTTGTGAATTTTATACTTTTGAATGCTTACAATTTCTGTATTCTCTAATGCAGTTAGTTTACTTGGAAGTACTGTAATCTTCTCATATCTTGTTTTTCAGGTTCATCAGGATTTGTGTAGTATTTAGTTTAAATGTTCCCTGTTATTAAGGTAAGACCTTTTGGGTACTTCACTCATTACCCCACAAAGTATGAGATTTTCCCCACTTGCCTGGTATGGATTGGGCCCTATTCCCAACCCATTGCAAGTTCAGGTTCTATGGTCTCTGATATTTCAATTTTTTTTTTTTTCTCTAATCTTGGGTAGTTTCATTATATGCATGTAGTGATCTGTACCTTCTGAACACTCAAGGAGGTGCCTCTGTAGGTCTCTGGGGTTCTTTCTTCTAAATTATGTCTTGCTCTATTTGTGCATTCACTTGTCTGTTTGCCTCTTTGAGTTCTCTGAGCTACCTGAAATATGGGCTATTGTCTTTTATTATTTTTTGGAAAATTCCCAGCTGTTTCTTCAAATATTTCCCCTGAATCATTCTCTTCTATTCTCTTTCTGGGGTTTCAATTAAATACTGGCATACCTTAGAGATATTGTGCATTTGGATCCAGACCATTACAATAAGACAATTATCACAACAAAGTGAGTAAAATCAGTCTTTGGTTTCTCAGTGCATATACAAGTTATGTTTAACTATACTATTGTCTATTAGGTGCATAATAGTATATCTAAAACAAAAATGTACATATGTTAATTAAAGATATTTTATAGCTAAAATATACTAATCATTGTCTGAGCTTTCAGTAAGTCATCATCTTTTTCCTGGTGGAGGTCCCCTCTCAATGTTGATGGTCATCGACCAATCAGGGTGATGACCACTGAAGGGTGCAGTGGCTGCAGCAATTTCTTTTAAAATAAGACAACAATGAAGTTTGTCACATTGATTGACTCTTCCTTTCAAATTTAATTTTTGTAGCACGTGATACTTTTTGATAGCATTTTGCCCACAATAGAATTTTTTTTTTCAAAATTGGAGTCAATCCTGTCAAACCCTGATATTGATTCATCAGTAAAATCTTTACAGCATCTTCACCATGAGTATGTTCCATCTCAGGAAACCACTTTCTAAAGAAAAGAACAGAACCACTTTCTTTGCTCATCTATAAGAAGCAATTTATCTGTTCAAATTTGATCATGAGATTGCAGTAATTCATTCACATCTCCAGGCTCTGCTTTTACATCCATTTCTTCTATTTCCACCCATTTGTAGATACTTCTTCCACTGAAGTCTTCAGTCCCTAAAAGGCATTCATCAGGATTGGAATCAACTTCTTCAATACTCCTATTAATGTATTGACCTCTCCCCCTGAATCACAAATGTTCTTAATGGCATCTAGAATGGTGGGTCATTTCCAGAAGGTTTTCAATTTACTTTGTCCAGATCAATCAGAAGAATCACTTTCTATGGCAGTTGGGACCTTACAAAATCTGTTTCTTAAATAATAAGACTTGAAAATCAAAATTACTCCTTGATCCATGGGCTACAGAATAGATGTGTGTTTCCAGGCATGAAAACAACATTAGTCTCATTGTACATCTCCTTCAGAGCTCTTGGGTGACAAAATGCATTGTCAATAAGCAGTAACATTTTGAAAGGAATCTTTTTTCTGAGAAATAGTTCTGAATAGTGGGCTTAACATATTCAGTAAACCATGTTGTAAACAGAGTTGCTGTTATCCAGGTTTTTTTTTTTTTTTCTATATAGACCACAGGCTGAATAGATTTAGCATAATTCTTAAGGGCCCTAGAATTTTCAAAAATAGTAAATGAGCATTAGCTTCAACCTAAAGTCAGTAGTTGCATTAACCCTTAACAAGAGTGTCATCTGGTCCTTTGAAACTTTGAAGCCAGGCAGTGACTTCTCTCCATCTATGAAAGTCCTAGATAGCATCTTCTTCCAGTAGATGATTGTTTTGTCTCTACTAAAAATCTGTTATTTAGTGTAGCTACCTTCTTTAATTATCTGAGCTAGATTTTTCTCGATAACTTGCTGCAGCTCCTACATCAGCACTCGCTGCTTCACCTTGCACTTTTAAGATGGCTTCTTTAACCTCATGAGCCAAACTCTGCTAGCTTTAAACATTTCTTCTGCAACTTCTTCACCACTCTCAGCCATCACAAAATTGAAGAGTTAGAGCCTTGTTTTGTAGTAAGTTTTGATTTTAGGAAATGCTGTGGCTGATTTGATTTCTATGTAGACCACTAAAACTTTCTCCACATCAGTATTAAGACTGTTTGCTTTTTTATCACTTGTATGTTCAGTGGAATAGCACTTTTAGCCTTTCAAGAACTTTCCCTTTGCATTCACAACTTGACTCTTTGGTACAAGAGATTTAGTTTTTGACTTAGCTTGGCTTTTGATATGCCTTCCTTGTTAAGCTTAATCTTTTCTAACTTTGATTCAAAGAGATATGTAACTCTTTCTTACACTTGAAAACTTGAAGGCCAATGTAGGGTTATTAATTGGCCTAATTTAAATATCTTTGTGTCTCAGAGAATAGGAAAGCCTAAGAGAAAGAATAGGGGGCACTCACTGATGGAGCAGTTGGAACATACACATTTATCAATTAAGTTTGACTATCTTATATGGATGCTATTCATGGCATACCAAAACAATTATAATAGTAACATCAAAGATCACTGATCACAGATCGCCATAACAAATATATGATAATATAAACTGAAAAAGTTTTTGGAAATATTGCAAAAATCACCAAAATGCAACATGGATACACAAACTGGGCAAATGCTGTTGGAAATAGTGGATATAGACTTTCTCAATGCAGGGTTGCCATAAATTTTCTGTTTGTAAAAAATAACAATATCTGCAAAGCACAGTAAAGTAAAACACAATAAAGCAAGCTATATCTGTTACATTAGACTGCTTAATATTGTCCTATATTGTCAACATCATTATGATTATGGTGATAATTGAAGATGATTTTTATTTTATCTCCCCTCTATATGTTTCAGTTTTAATAATAACTATGGAGCTATCTTCAAATCCACTGATTCATTCCTCAGCTGCATACTTAAGACTAACCTGTCAAAGAAATTCCTCTTACACATCTGGTATCATGTTTTTTTGTTGTTTTTGCCACTTAATTTTTTTTAAGAGTTTATTTATTTATTTGACAGACAGATCACAAGTAGGTAGAGAGGCAGGCAGAGAGTGAGAGGGAAGCAGGCTCCCCGCTGAGCAGAGAGCCCCATGCGGGGCTTGATCCCAGGACCCCGAGATCATGAGCTGAAGGCAGAGGCTTTAACCCACTGAGCCACCCAGGTGCCCCTTTGCCACTTAATTCTTAACATTTGTGTCATTAATATTATATATTTAAAATTAATATGATGATATATTCAGTGTTTCTGGTACAACTGACATGAAAAATTATATTTCAAATGTATACAGCAACTCCTTATGATCTAAAATTGCACTGTTAAATAGGATTTCTGCAACACTGACATGTTTGTGAAATATGGCTAGCACAACTGAGGAACTGATTTTAAAATTTTACTTAGTTCTATTTTATTTTATCACTTTTCAAGATTTATTTACTTATTTTAGCATGAGAAAGAGGGAGAGTGGGGGGGGAGGGGCCAAGGGAGAGGAAGAGAGAATCTCAAGTGACTGTATGTTGAGCGCAGAGCCCAACGCAGGGTTCAAGCTCACAATGCCAGGATCATGACCTGAGCCAAAACCAAGAGTTGGATGCTCAACCAACTGTGCCATCCAGATGCCCCAAATTTTACTTAGTTTTAATTAAATTTAAGTAGTCACACCAAGTGGGTGACTACCATATTGGCACAACTGTAAAATTTATTAAATCTAAACATAGTCTTACTATTTTTGATTAAAGAAATATAATTCAACACAAATTGTTCCACTATACACTGGGATATCTACAAACAAAATACTGTAAAGCTCTTAAAGCATTAGGTGAAGGATCAATCCATATATATTCACAGCTAAAACTTTATCAAACATGGTCAATAATCTTTCCTATCTCTATATATAAATATTCATGACTATGGACAGTATTTTTTCTCAATCAAAAGGATAGATTGCACAAAAGTACAAACAACAGTTTGAACTAGTTTTCAACATTATCCCTGGAATTAGGGATCCCCAGAATATCTGGGGGATTATGGATCTTATTCTTCTGTATAATAAAGTATGTATGAATTTAACGAAGTATGATTACCTGAAATAAAAGGATAAATATTTTATCACTGAATTCAGTTTTGACATATTTGTAGTGACATCATGATGTAATATAAAGAGTTTGTCATCTTGGTTTATTATATACCTGTCTTAAGCATCACTTCTTTGAGTATCATTTTCCTCTTGTGTAAATTGGAAATAGTGATGTACCTCACACAGTTGGTGATAATGCAGAGGAGCTATACATATTTCAAGAATTATTATTTTTCTTTGCTTTCTTCGAACAATCTCCAGGAATATGACATTACAACTCAATATAAACACTGATATCATCACATGTTTACTTCTATTTGTGTATATTATGTGCATTATACAAAATAGTACATATGCATTTTAAATACAAAAACTCACATCTACATAACATTATACTTTAAGTACATAATCGAATCTCATTTAGGTGCCTTCCTTTTTAATCATTTATCATCAGAAAATGCAGGATACATGATAGCAAGATACAATTCAGATGTCCATGAACTGAATCTATTTATCAATTTGCAGGTTGGTCCCATTCACCCCCTACTGTTTTCTTGCATTATTTCAACTAGATGAGGTAGTGTACACACTACTGGTAATTTAGCGAGCTGATAATAGATGCATACCATTTTAACATTACAGCAGGGAGTCCTTGTCTTGCCTTTTCAGTTCACAGCATTGTTACTCAATGTAACACCAATTAACACTTAAGTGATAGAGTTTTAGTTTCTAGGTAAAAACTGGGAATCTTTCTTACGTGCCTCTGTACTGGAACCTGTGTAGTTATGATATTTAATCAGCTGAAAGCCCAGGGCATGCACTTGTACTTGTGTTATTATTTATAATTGAATGCAGCACTGCCGCTGTGGCATACCTTACTGGCATCATTTGTATAAGATTTAATGGTTTCTGGTACTGCTCCTAGCTTCTTACTCACCAGGCTATTCTGCTATAATGTGGCAGAGTATTTTAAAAGACTTGTTTGTGACTAAAGTCAATGGGGGGCAGGAAAGGGATATAAATAGTAGTGAAACCTGCAACAGAATAATTAATTTTCAAAAATAAACATGATTTTTATCCAGTACTAGCCAGTTTTTAAATTCACGAACATGACATAAAAAACTTAAAAGAGAATAAATAGTAAGGCTCAGAAGAGGCTAAATAGCAATAAATCAAATATCCATTTAGAAATTTAGAGTAATTAGCATCTGGTCTAATTACACACACACACACACACACACACACACACACACACACACACACTACAAAAAAAAAAAAGTAAGATTTCACAATCATATTCTAGAAACCTAGTTTTCTGAGCATTAATGTGAGAAGCTTGGCTATGTTCACAACAGGGCCACTGGACTGTTGATAGCATGGAAATTGGCATCATTGTTATTACAATGTACAGTTTTACAATGACACTAGTATTGCAATACAATAGTATCTGAAATGGGCCTGCACAAGTTTCTCTTATTAAATGTACATTAAGTTCTTTTTTTTTTTTTAAGATTTTATTTATTTGACAGAGATCACAGGTAGGCAGAGAGGCAGGCAGAGAGAGGAAGGGAAGCAGGCTCCCTGCTGAGCAGAGAGCCCAATGTGGGGCTCCGTTCCAGGACCCTGGGATCACGACCTGAGCCCAAGGCAGAGGTTTTAACCCACTTAGCCACCCAGGCGCCCCTGTACATTAAGTTCTGAGGTTATCATATGTTTATGGGAATAAGAGAGAGTGTTTATTAGACAAAAACATAGCTTACTATTTAGTTAAATTCAGAATTGTAATAACTTTATGTGCTTTTGACTTTTCTTAATAAGCTTTCATCTGATTTTCCTTTCAAATCCTCATTTTGTTATCCAAATGTGGATGTGATTATGTCTTCAATAACACAAAATTTGTGAAATATGTACTATATGCTTAAACTGTAGCCCATATTTTGGGGATGCAGCTTGGAACAAGATAAACTGAAATTTATCTGAACAAGTTCCACAGCTACAAGCTTCTGACTCCATGTAGTTTATATTCTGTTGTAAATATCCTGGTGAGGCATTCTATCATTCTACTTCCCAACAATATACAAATGCAACAAAGAATCATTAAATTAGACCAGAGGGACTGGCATATATTTTATACATAAATGTCCTTGATCTTGAAAAGCTATGGTCAAATGACAACCTAACCCTCTGTCCTTTCTGCTCACTAAATTCTTCCCAAGTTTTGAGACTGACAGCTATTGGTTTTTGCTACTGTGATAATTCTCCAGTAAAGGAAAGCTGCTTTATTAACAACTGCTGCTTACACACCAGAAGAGTAATTTGTAAAATATAATAATTGCTTGTCCACCTATATTTTTACATATCACACAAACAACAATAGCAACAGATCTCAATAGTATAGTTGTGAAGATTAAACAAATTTGCATAGGGAAGACACTTGTTTCCTACATTACTTCTACCAGCCAGAGACAAGGAGTGGTGGTTTCCATTTCTTTACCATACCTTATGATCTAGAAATTAATGGCATAGGAAAGGGAAAAAGAAGGTATATTAGAAAAATTACTGAATGATGATTTAAAAGATATGAGACTAAAATTCAGATATGTTACAATTAGCAAACTTTGTTTCCATAATTCTCAAGGGTTTTAGAATAGATGAGCTAATGATTGAAGGATTATTTTATAATTTTAGAAAGAATTAATTGCAAAGTAGTTTAGTCTTCTTAGAGTACAAAGAATTATGTGATACAAATATTAGCTTTTCATTTATTTAAGTGATTAATTATATTTCCCTATGAATTAATCTGATACTAAATCTAATCTGTTTATGATTATATGCAATGTGTTTCATCCCCACCATCATCATGAATGATGAATTATCAAAAAGCTAACTTTTATTTAATAGCTTTAACTTTTAGGATGGGAATAAAAGGTAAACCCTCTTAGAAATGATGAACTAAGTAATCACCATGACTAAATAATGATATCTGTTATCAGATTGACCAGTTCTTACTATCATTATCTTTAAATATGAGAGCCAATTATAGAGCATCAATTTCAAAAAGGAAAAGAAAAAGAAATTGATTCTGCACCTATTAGATTGGGTAAACAGAGCCATGTGCATAAACCTAACTTCAATGGGGCAGAGAAATGCTATCTTATGCTCAGCAAGCAGAGAACTAGAAATGCTTAAAACAGCATTAGTAAGGACCATTTTATAATATTTAAAAAAAAACTATTCATTGGATTTTTAACACTGCATTTATTTTTATAATTTTTTAATGTAAATAATGATTATTTGACATCATTCCAATAAATATCTATGTATTTTTATTAGCTTTGGGTTATTTTACTATTCTTAAAACTCTTTAGAATACCTTATATTATTTAATATATATAATTTTTTTATGTTATCTGCATTTTGATAATGACATATATTATTTAACAAATTATTTAAACAATCATCTTATTAAGTATGTTCCATAGTTACATCTTAAGAACTATTCCTATATATTTGTAAGGATTAAAGATTCTCCATTGCCTGATATAATCTTACTACATACACTTAATCATGATTTACTTTCCCAACATTTAACGGACATTGGTCAATACATCAGTTTTTCTTAGTTAATCATTTTCTGTTATGTGAGTCAAGATTCTACTCCAATGTCTATAATGAAGAGACTTTGAGGAAAATAATTCAGAACAATGAGATGGTTTATGTCAGTTTGTTCTCAGCTAGAGGGTGTGTGTAGGGAGGAGAGAGAGAGAGGATGGATTTTGTCCTCCAAGTGACATTTGACAGTCTGGAGACAGTTTGGATTATCCTTACTGGGGTGGGGTACTACTTGGTTCTAATGGGTAGAGGCCAAAAATGATGCTAAACATCCTACAATGCATAGGATAGCTCTGCACAAAAAAGAACTATACAGATGAAAATGTCCATGTGTCAATATGGGAAATCCTGGGTTAAAAGATCAAACCATAGTAAGATACCCAGAGAATACCTACAGAAGGATACAGTTACCAACTTTGGAGGCTGGGGGTGAGGGATGGTGAGGAAGGGAGGAAATAGTTACTGGTGCTCAGTGAATGTTAGACTATTGGATAAGTGGGAAGCTTGTGGAAGTTTTTGCCACAGTGAAATACAATTGACTACCAGGGACAAATATAGTATGGCGGGAGTGGGGAACAAATACCTTAGTTTCTATCTCCTCCTGTAAACTGCCGATGCTACCATTATCAAAATCCAACTAAAGCTAGATATCAAGGGAATGTGGAAGATAGAGTGTCCAGGGTCCTGGACTGAGAGCACCTAGAAAAGGAGACTAGATCTTGGGTGAGTATAGATGAAGCAAAAGTAGCACATCTATTAGATTTTAGTGTGTTTTGGGGCTCCTGGGTGGCTCAGCGGGTTAAGATTTTAGTGTGTTTTTAATTTTAGTATGCTCTACATGTTAACTTGGTCTCCTAAAATAACATACAAAAAGGAAACTTGAATAAAGCTAACTTTTTTTGTCATTGTAGTTTCTAAAATAGTTCTCACTGAGACTTTTTTTCTTTTAAATGAGCAATATGGGGAGGTAGTCAAGATGGCAGAGAAGTAGCAGGCTGAGACGACATCAGGTAGCAGGAGATCAGCTACATAGCTTATCAAACCATTCCAAACACCTACAAATCCAATAGGAGATTGAAGAGAAGAAGAGTAGCAATTCTAGAAACAGAAAATCGACCACTTTCTGAAAGGTAGGACCTGTGGAGAAGTGAATCCAAAGTGACGTGGAGATAGACCGTGGGGGGAGTGGCCAGCTCCTGGCAAGCAGCTGAGCAATGGAGCACAAAATCAGAACTTTCAAAACTCTGCTCCACTGAGGGACATTGCTCCAGAGACTAAACCGGCATGAAGCCCACGTGGGGACAAGGCGGTCTCAGGTCCCGCAGAGTCACAGAAGGATCGGGGGTGTCTAAGTGTCGCAGAGCTCACAGGTATTAGAGCAGGGAAGCTGGCTACAGAGACAGAGCCAAGGAATGAGCTCTCAACTCAGGGTTACCTTAAATTGCGATCTGTGGCAAATGCCACTGCTCTGTGAGTGGGGACCGTACCAAATCCAGGGAGACACCCCTGGAATAGTGCAGGGATCTGTGGGGTTTGAAGACTAGAGGCAGGGTTGTGTGCCAGAGACAGAGATGCTTGGTCACAGGCTGGGTGAGCTTGGAGCTCACCGAGGCCAGGGAGACGGGAGTGGCTGAGCACTTTTCTCCAAGGGTGCAACGAAGAGTGGGGCCCCAAGCCCTCGGCTCCTCCTGGCTGGAGATTGGGAGGCTGCCATTTTCATTCCCGTCCTCTGGAATTCTATGGAAAGCGTTCAGGAAACAAAAGCTCCTGAAAGTGAACCTGAGCAGATTACTTAGCCTGGCCCCTGGTAAGGACGGTACAATTCTGCCTGGGGTAAAGACACTTGAGAATCACTACAACAGACCTCTCCCCAAGTAGATCAGCAAGAAATCCAGCCATGACCAAGTTCACTTACCAAGGAGAACAGAGAATTCCAGAGGAGGAGAAAGCAAAGCATGGAATTCATGGCTTTCTCCCCATGATTCCTTAGTCTTGCAAAGTTAATTTTTTTTATTTTATTTTTTATTCTGCTAAATTTTCTTTAACTTTTAACTTTTCCTCTTTTAATGTTTTTTTAAACTAGTTTATCTTAACAATACCTTTCATTAAAAAAATCTTTTTTGAACCTTCATTATTATAGTAATATTTTATCCTTCATTGTATCTAACTATCTTTTGTATACACATAGGGTTTTTTCTTCTAAAAAAATTTGGGATACAACTTCTTCTAATAGATCAAAATATGCCCTAAATCTAGCACAGGGCTTTGTTCTAGTCCCCAGCCTGAGCAAATTATCTCCATTTTCCTTTTCTTAATTCTCCCAACTTATCTTATCAACTCCTTTTTTTAGAAATTTAACTTTTTTTTTCATCTTTATAGTCATATTCCGTCCCTTCATTGTGTTTACCCTTATATATGCTTTTTATTATTTAAAATTATGGGAGGTAGTTTCGTCTAAGAAACCAAAATACTCCCAAAATTAAGTGGGTGAAACTGATCTATTAACCAGTCTAATATATATACTTTCTTTTTTATATTTTTTTCTTTATTTTTCTTTTTTTAATTTTTATTTTTCTGAAATACTTTTTACCCCCTTTCTTACCCCTCCATGATTTGGGGTCTCTTCTGATTTGGTTAAAGCACGTTTTACTGGGGTCTTTGCCACCCTTTTACTATTTTATTCGCTTCTTCATATATTCATTTTTTTTTAAGATTTTATTTATTTATTTGACAGAGAGAGAGAGAGATCACAAGGAGGCAGAGAAGCAGGCAGAGAGAGAGAGGGAAGCAGGCTCCCTGCTTAGCAAAGAGCCTGATGTGGGCCTCGATCCCAGAACCCCAGGATCATGACCTGAGCTGAAGGCAGAGACTTTAACCCACTGAGCCACCCAGGAGCCCCTCCTTCATAGATTCTTATCTAGATAAAATGACAAGGTGGAAAACTCACCACAAAAAAAAAAAAAAAAAAGAACAAGAGGCAGTACTGAAGGCCAGGGACCTAATCAATATGGACATTGGTAATATGTCAGATCTAGATTCAGAACGACTATTCTCAAGGTGCTAGCTGTGCTCGAAAAGGCATGGAAGATATTAGAGAAATGCTGTCTGGAGAAATAAAAGCCCTTTCTGGAGAAATAAAAGAACTAAAATCTAACAAAGCTGAAATCAAAAAAGCTATTAATGAGGTGCAATAAAAAATGGAGGCTCTCATTGCTAGGATAAATGAGGCAGAAGAGAGAATTAGTGATATAGAAGACCAAATGACAGAGAATAAAGAAGCTAAGCAAAAGAGAGACAAACAACTAATGGACTACGAGGGGAGTATTCGAGAGATAAGTGATACCATAAGACAAAACAATGTTAGAATAATTGGGATTCCAGAAGAAGAAGAGGGGAGCAGAAGGTATATTGGAGAGAATTTTGCACAGAATTTCCCAATATGGCAAAGAGAACAAGCATCAAAATGCAGGAGGTGCAGAGAACCCCCCTCAAAATCAATAAGAATAGGTCCACACCCTGTCATCTAATAGCAAAATTTACAAGTCTTAGTGACAAAGAGAAAATCCTGAAAGCAGCCTGGGACAAGAAGACTGTAACATACAATGGTAAAAATATTAGAGTTGCAACAGACTTATCCACAGAGACCTGGCAGGCCAGAAAGAACTGGCATGATATATTCAGAGTACTAAACGAGAAAAACATGCAGCCAAGAATACTATATCAGCTAGGCTATCATTGAAAATAGAAGGAGAAAGAAAAAGCTTCCAGGACAAACAAAAACTAAAAGAATTTGTAAACACCAAACCAGCTCTACAGGAAATATTGGAAGGGGTCCTCTAAGCAAAGAGAGAGCCTAAAAGTAGTAGACCAGAAAGGAACAGAGATAATATACAGTAACAGTCACCTTACAGGCAATACAATGGCACTAAATTCATATCTCTCAATAGTTACCCTGAATGTAAATGGGCTAAATGCCCCAATCAAAAGACACAGGGTATCAGAATGGATTAAAAAAAAAAAAAATCAATATGCTGTCTACAAGAAACTCATTTTAGACCCGAAGACACCTCCACATTTAAAGTGAGAGGGTGGAAAACAATTTACCATGCTAATGGACATCAAAAGAAAGCTGGGGTGGCAATCCTTATCAGATCAATTAGATTTTAAGCCAAAGACTATAATAAGAGATGAGGAAGGACACTATATCATACTCAAAGGGTCTGTCCAACAAGAAGATTTAACAATTTTAAATATCTATACCCCTAACACGGGAGCAGCCAACTATATAAACCAACTAATAACAACATCAAAGAAACACATTGACAATAATACAATAATAGTAGGGGACTTTAACACTCCCCTCACTGAAATGGACAGATCATCCAAGCAAAAGATCAACAAGGAAATAAAGGCCTTAAATGACACACTGGACCAGATGGACATCACAGATATATTCAGAACATTCTATCCCAAGGCAACAGAATACACATTCTTCTCTAGTGCACATGGAACATTCTCCAGAATAGACCACATCCTGGGCCATAAATCAGGTCTCAAAAACCGGTATCAAAAGATTGGGATCATTCCCTGCATATTTTCAGACCACAATGCTCTGAAGCTAGAACTCAATCACAAGAGGAAATTTCGAAAGAACCCAAATACATGGAGACTAAAGAGCATCCTTCTAAAGAATGAATGGGTCAACCAGGAAACTAAAGAAGAATTGAAAAAACTTCATGGACACAAATGATAATGAAAACTCAACGGTTCCAAATCTGTGGGACACAGCAAAGGCAGTCCTGAGAGGAAAATATATATCGATACAAGCCTTTCTCAAGGAACAAGAAAGGTCTCAAAAACACAACCTAATCCTACACCTGAAGGATCTGGAGAAAGAACAACAAAGAAAGCCTAAACCCAGCAGGAGAAGAGAAATAATAAAGATCAGAGCAGAAATCAATGAAATAGAAACCAATAATAATAACAACAACAACAACAATAATAGAACAAATATCAACGAAACTAGGAGCTGGTTCTTTGAAAGAATTAATAAGATTGATAACCCCCTGGCCAGACATATCAAAAAGAAAAGAGAAAGGACCCAAATAAATAAAATCATGAATGAAAGAGGAGAGATCACAACCAACACCAAAGAAATACAAACGATTATAAGAACATATTATGAGCAACTATACGCCAGCAAATTTGACAATCTGGAAGAAATGGATGCATTCCTAGAGACATATAAACTACCACAACTGAACCAGGAAGAAATAGAAAACCTGAACAGACCCATAACCAGTAAGGAGATTGAAGCAGTCATCAAAAATCTCCCAACAAACAAGAGCCCAGGGCCAGATGGCTCCCCAGGGGAATTCTACCAAACATTTAAAGAAGAACTAATTCCTATTCTCCTGAAACTGTTCCAAAAAATAGAAATGGAAGCAAAACTTCCAAACTCATTTTATGAGGCCAGCATTACCTTGTTCCCCAAACCAGACTAGGATCCCATCAATAAAGAGAATTACAGACCAATTTCCTTGATGAACACAGATGCGAAAATTCTCACCAAAATACTAGCCAACAGGATCCAACAGTACATTAAAAGGATTATTCACCACGACCAAGTGGGATTTATTCCAGGGCTGCAAGGTTGGTTCAACATCCACAAATCAATCAATGTGATACAACACATTAATAAAAGAAAGAACAGGAACCCTATGATACTCTCAATAGATGCTGAAAAAGCATTTGACAAAGTACAGCATCCCTTCCTGATCGAAACTCTGCAAAGTGTAGGGATAGAGGGTACACACCTCAATATCATCAAAGCCATCTGTGAAAAACACACCGCAAATATCATTCTCAATGGAGAAACACTGAGAGCTTTTCCGCTACGGTCAGGAACATGGCAGGGATGTCCACTATCACCACTGCTACTCAACATAGTACTAGAAGTCCTAGCCTCAGCAATCAGACAACAAAAAGAAATTAAAGGCATCCAAATCAGCAAAGAAGAAGTCAAACTATCACTCTTCGCAGATGATATGATACTATATGTGGAAAACCCAAAAGACTCCACTCCAAAACTGCTAGAATTTGTACAGGAATTCAGTAAAGTGTCAGGATATAAAATCAATGCACAGAAATCAGTTGCATTTCTTTACACCAACAACAAGACGGAAGAAAGAGAAATGAAGGAGTCAATCCCATTTACAATTGCACCCCAAACCATAAGATACCTAGGAATAAACCTAACCAAAGAGGCAAAGAATCTGGACCCAGAAAACTGTAAAGTATTCATGAAGGAAACTGAGGAAGACACAAAGAAATGGAAAAATGTTCCATGCTCATGGATTGGAAGAACAAATATTGTGAAAAGGTCTATGCTACCTAAAGCAATCTACACATTTAATGCAATCCCTATCAAAATCCCATCCATTTTTTTCAAAGAAATGGAACAAATGATCCTAAAATTTGTATGGAACCAGAAAAGACCTCCAATAGCCAGAGGAATATTGAAAAAGAAAGCCAAAGTTGGTGGCATCACAATTCCGGATTTCAAGCTCTATTACAAAGCTGTCATCATCAAGCAGTATGGTTACTGGCACAAAAACAGACACACAGATGAATGGAACAGAAGAGAGAGCCCAGAAATAGACCCTCAACTCTATGGTCAACTAATCTTTGACAAAGCAGGAAAAGAATGCCCAATGGAAAAAAGACAGTCTCTTCAACAAATGGTGTTGGGAAAATTGGACAGCCACATGCAGAAAAACGAAACTGGACCATTTTCTTACACCACACACGAAAATAGACTCCAAATGGATGAAGGACCTCAATGTGAGAAAGGAATCCATCAAAATCCTTGAGGAGAACACAGGCAGCAACCTCTTCGACCTCAGCCGCAGTAACTTCTTTCTAGGAACATCGCCAAGGCAAGGGAAGCAAGGGCAAAAATGAACTACGGGGACTTCATCAAGATCAAAAGCTTTTGCACAGCAAAGGAAACAGTTAACAAAACCAAAAGACAACTGACAGAATGCGAGAAGATATTTGCAAATGACATATCCGATAAAGGGCTAGTATCCAATATCTATAAGGAACTTATCAAACTCAACACCCAAAGAACAAATAATCCAATCAAGAGATGGGCAGAGGACATGAACAGACATTTCTGCAAAGGAGACATCCAGATGGCCAACAGACACATGAAAAAGTGCTCCACATCACTTGGCATCAGGGAAATACAAATCAAAACCACAATGAGATACCACCTCACACCAGCCAGAATGGCTAAAATTGACAAGTCAGGAAACGACAGATGCTGGTGAGGATGCAGAGAAAGGGGAAATCCTCCTACACTGTTGGTGGGAATGACAGCTGGTGCAACCACTCTGGAAAGCAGCATGGAGGTTCCTCAAAAAGTTGAAAATAGAGCTACCCTATAAAGATAGAAATGTAGTGATTGAAGGGGCACGTGCACCTGAATGTTTATAGCAGCAATGTCCACAGTAGCCAAACTATGGAAAGAACTTAGATGTCCATCAACAGATGAATGGATAAAGAAGAAATGGTATATATATATATAGATAGATAGATATCTATCTATCTATATATATATACACACACAATTGAATACTATGCAGCCATCAAAAGAAATGAAATCCTGCCATTTGCGACTACACTGATGGAACTAGAGGGTATTATGCTTAGCGAAATAAGTCAATTGGAGAAAGACGACTATCATATGATCTCCCTGATATGAGGAAGTGGAGAGGCAATGTAGGGTGTTCGGGGGGTAGGAAAAGAATAATAGAAACAATATGGGATTGGGAGGGAGACAAACCATAAGAAACTCTTAATCTCACAAAACAAACTGAGGGTTGCCAGGGTGAGGGGCTAGGGAGAGGGTGGTGGGGTTATGGACATTGGGGAGGGTATGTGCAATGGTGAGTGCTGTGAAGTGTGTAAACCTGGCAATTCACAGACCTGTACCCCTGGGACTAATAATACATATATGTTAATAAAAAAAATAAGGAAAAAAATGAGCAATATGAGAAATTCTAAACCTAGAATATATTCTTTTTTTCTTTTTAAAGGAGAAAAAACATTTAACATGAAGTTCCACAGTTTAAGATATTTGAAACAGTTGCTTTCCATTCACATTTTTGTTTAATATATATTTCTCAGAAAAATGTCCTCAACTAATGACTTATGGCAATTAAACCTGTGTGGGATCATAAGTTTTGAGAAACTTGCAAAATGTTTTTACCTTATAATCTAACTATATTAAAAATCTGCATTGCTCATAGAGAGCTTATTCCAGTATTTCTTTTCTCTTAAAACAAGACCCCTAACTGAGGATTAAATTAAAATAAGTCTTCTCATAGATTGCTCCCACTGGAATGTAAATTACAATTCTAAGATTGCTGGTTCTCATGGCCTGTCTTTGCTATTTTTCTATTAAAGCTTCTAATTTTAGTAAACACTATTAGTGTGTCTTAGATCTAATGAGAAAAGGATGTCCAGAAAGGATGAAGATTAAAAGGTAAATCACATGGGTTCAATCATTTTATGTCTAGAGGCTGACTGGATTCACTCTTCATCATAGACATGTGTGGAGCTTGTCTTTTACTATTCAGAGAAGACACACACACACAAAAATACTTCGGGGTTGTTTTTTGTTTGTCTGTTTTCTGTTTCCCAAGTATCAGCTTAGAAAATAAATAAACAAATACAAAACAAGAAGTACTGAAGTTGGGAACAAACCTGGTTCTTTTTTATATTTTGATTAATTGTTTTGTTTTTGCTTAATTTCACCATACTGTGATAGTTAAATGTGAACTAAAGCAATGCTCTGTGAAATGTGGGCCATGAAATGGCAATATTAGCATCATCTGGAGGCCTGTCAGAAAGGCAAAGCTGGGCCCCATCCTGGACACACTGAATCAGAATCTCTGAGATTAGAGAATAGGAATCAACATTTTAACAAGATTTTGAGATGATTTTGATGCAGGTTAAGTCTACAAAGCACTCTACTAGATGATTTATTTAATATTACAGAGTTTCCGGGGTGCCTGGGTGGCTCAGTGGGTTAAGCCTCTGCCTTCAGCTCCGGTCATGGTCTCAGGGTCCTGGGATTGAGCCCCACATGGGGCTCTCTGCTTGGTGGGGAGCCTGCTTCCCCATCTCTCTCTCTCTGCCTGCCTCTCTGCCTACTTGTGATCTTTGTTTGCCAAATAAATGGATAAAATCTCTGGGGGAAAAAAAGAATATGGCCAAAATATATTATAACAGCCATGTATCAAGAAAAACATCTTAGACATGGATTTTTATTTGTTTATTCTTCTTATGTTTCTTGAGTACCTACTAAGTTAAGTGGTAGGCTCTGGGTTAAATACAGAAGTATTAGTGTTTGGGGTACCTGGGTGGTTCAGTGGGTTAAGCCTCTGCCTTCAGTTCAGGTCATGATCCCAGGGTTCTGGGATCAGGCCCCGTGTCGGGCTCTCTGCTCAGCAGGGAGCCTGCTTCCCTCACTCTCTCTCTCCTTGCCTCCTGCCTACTTGTGGTCTCTGTCTGTCAAATAAATAAATAAAGTCTTCAAAAAAATTAAAAAATAAAGTTACAGTTTCCTTAACAAAGTTTTAAAATTATAATTCTTCAAGGGATTATAGAAATATACAGTTATCTATTTTGTTTCCTAAAGTCAAATATACTACAAACAATATTTGAAAATTGTTGGTTAGTTAGGTTTAATTTTGCTATGTTTTCTGTCACTAAAAATGTCATCATAAGAATTATCTGGTACTACAGATTCTTTTTCCAAATTGCCGCTTTTCTGAAAATAATGCAGGCTGATCACAACTTGAAAATGATAATGCAATTTAAAAATGACTTTAGAAATAAATGCTTTAAGGAAATTATCCCCCAAATTCTTCTAATCAGTTTAATAAGAAGTTATTAAAGATCAAAACTTTACTTGAGGCAAGTTCTGCTAGGAATTATCAGCCTCCATTAACAATGTTTTATTGGTATAGAATTTCAACTTGCATCCAATTCCCGTACAAGGAAATAGAAAAATAATCTGTTCATATGGATAAAATTAAGTAGCAAGTATTCTACATGTAATATTATATTGAGATAATTATTAAAGTCATAAATAGTCCCAGAAATTAAGTATTTCAGGAGCAGATAAGAAAAATGTAATTTTAATGTATATTTTTATTTTGCTTTCAGAAAGAAGAATATGTAGTACTTGCTCTTATAAAGCATTTCAGAAATTTAAAATATGGAGACAATGGAGTACAGATACTACTAGACCAGGCTATAAGCCTCTAGACCTTAAATTTGGTTTAATCTTCACTCTGCCAAGCTATAAAACATTGGATAAGTTACTAAGTGACTGAGACTTTAATTTCTTCATCTGTTAAACTGGAAAAATAACAGTGCTTAATTTACAGACTATCATGAATATTAATCTATTTATTATGAGTAAAACATTTAAGAATATATCTGATACTGCAAAATAAATATTAACCATCATCAGCTGAAATTTCAGGAAATGAGTGTATCTGTACTTCTAGTCACTTCTTTCCCAACTATTTCATTCTTTCATTTAATATTTGCATTATGTTTCTTTTGGTCCACATCTGAATAATCTCACCTACTTGATGCCAATCCAATGGCACTTCACAAATGACCATGAAAAATATTTAGAAAAATATTTTTTCATGAAAAATACTTGCAAAAACTTACACATTAACAAGTCATCCTAGACTTCTAAATTTACTTTTCATCAGCTTATTTATCCTTTCAAACAACTAGTCCTAATAATCCTTTTCCAAATATTTTGAACACTTTCTCCATCTCTACCCCTACCACCATCACACAATTGCTTCATCCTTCAGTTTATTATCTTCTTGATATCTAATCTCCTTTTACCACTCTATTGCAGTGATCTTTCTTACACAGAAATTTCAGTACCCTAGTAGAAAGCAATTTAGGTCAGGGATTATATGCATTGTAGGCAGTATCACTAAAAAGACAAATAAATGTGAAAGATATTAAGAGACTCATACCAACAAAATTATTTTGGGAACAAAATATGGCCCTATTAACTAGCATGTCATAGCTACCATTAATGACTATCAATTTCAACTAGACATTCCTTTTTTTTTACTGAATGAAGGAATGAATGAGTAGACATTACATATCACGTTATTCGCCTTTTTTTTTTTTTTACCCCAAACAGGAAGTTTTAAATTAGCCACTATCAGTGAAGAATGGGAAGAGAAGAAAAGAGAGACAACTCCTAGTTAGCATCCCTTAGCTAGATATCAAGAATGTCACATAATCATCTGGACCTACTTTCATTGGGAACTAGAATTTGATGGCATGATCAAACAAAACAAAAGGTCTCAAAATTGGCTATATTTTTAATTTCCATGGTCCCAGGCAAAAGTTTGCTACTAGTTACTGTTGGGAGTTAACAATTTTCTTTTAACGCAATTCATGTTAAATTCTATTTACCACTCCATCCTCAACATCTAACAAAATTCTAGGAAAGAGCAGGGGCTCATTCAGCTGGTCAAAGAGGATAAAAGGCCTGTGTAAATGTATAGTTATGTGTATAAAAGCAAACAAACCAAGATATTAGGCCAAAGAATGATTTCAGTAGAAATCCTTACCTAGGACAATTGCTTCACTGAGGGGTTAAAGGCATTAGGACCAATCATTTGAAACCTATGGGAAATAGGTATTACCAAGTGAGCAAGGGTGAATTTTTTAACACTGGCACCGAATAGATTTTTTTTTTTTAGATTTTATTTATTTATTTATATACTTATTTTAGACAGAGAGAGAGACTACATGAGGGGGAGAGAGAGGAGGAGAGAAAGGGACAAGAGAATCTGCACTGAGCCTGGAGCCCCACGTGGGGCCCGATCCCAAGACTTTGAGATCATAACCTGAGCAGAAATCAAGAGTAGGATGCCTAACTGACTGAGCTACCCCGGCACCCCAAACATATTATCTTAACATTTAAAGTATACAACAGAAAGTGTCTCCATATGTAAAACCAACTTGGGAAAAGCCTGGCTTTCATAGGACAAAATATCCACCAATGAAAATTCATGGAGGACTTTCATAGAAATTATAAAGGGAACTTTGATGGATCCTAAATTTAACCAGAATGTCAAAATATAGACACCATGAAATATATTTCCAGATCATAATGTAATTTTGTGTGTAGGGAAAAGTGGATAAGGATAAAACTTTTAAAAACATGTCTTCTGTCTGTCCTTTCATCTGAAACAACAGAAAGTATAATTTTGCCATATTTACAGTATCTTAAAATTCTGTATCTGTTGACCTGATGAAACTTCAGGGTATTCCTAGAATCCTTTGGAAATTCAGATTATTTCTTCAATTTTCTTCCTTAAAGAGTTGCTTTGGACGTTTCTGAGACAGGGGAATTACCATTTATACAAGGACATGCTGCTTGTAACTTTTTAATTTTTTTTTCATGTTCACTTTGTTTGCCAGCTCCCTGCTCTGCTCACTGTCAATGGTTCTGTCCTATCTGGGCTTGCCCAATCTGTCAATCTCTGTACTCTTTTTTTCTCTTTATCCCCAGCAAGGAAACTCTTTCCTGTCTCCTCAAAGTTAACTTTTTTGGAAAAGTTATCCATAGCAGAGCTCTTGGGCCAAGACTGGTGTGCTTATTTCATTTATACCATAGTTTTAAAGGGAGTCAGATCAAAGAACAGTTGTCCAGAGATGCACATTACAACAAGAAATATTACTTAATTTTACATTCGGACCCTGTCTTCTTCTTCTTTTTTTTTTTTTTAAATTTTTATTTATTTGACAGAGATCACAAATAGACAGAGAGGCAGGCAGAGAGAGAGGGGGGAAGCAGGCCTCCTGCTGAGCAGAGAGCCCGATGTGGGGATCGATCCCAGGACCCCGAGATCATGACCTGAGCCGAAGGCAGAGGGTTAACCCACTGAGCCACCCAGGTGCCCCGGACCCTGTCTTCTTTTATGGCTCACATAGCCATATTACCTCACTCATGTGACTTTTCCCTCTTAATTTCAATGATCTCTCCCTACTTACAGCTCATGGGACATACAGTATATAGACTTATTCTAATTAGAATAGATAAAAATTAACTCCTCTCCCAGTTAAAATGAAGGGGCATCACTATATACACCTCAATATCCCCAACATTCTGAGACTATTAAGATAGACCCTAAACTTTCTGGTACTCATGACAGTAGACTTCAAAGAATCATACAGGAATTATTGCATAATTTTTAAAAATAAATTTAGACAGATTCTGACCCAGTCAACATATTGTCATGAATAAATCTCTTATAAAAATTGGAATTTTGAGCACTGATACAGAAAGAATTAGATTGAATGCTATGAGGTAAGAAGGAGATATTCATGGCCATTTGATATCAAAAGAGAAATACCAATGATTTTTTAAATCAAAGGGAAAAGATAAAAGATACAAAAGTTGAACTACATGAAGCAGATGTTTTCATAGATTAAAAAAAATATTGAAAACTAACAATTTGGTGATATTTCTGATTTATTTTCCTGTTTTGTTTTGTTTGTTTTGATTGTTCTACTGAAAGTGATCAGAAGTGATTCCCCAGATACAACAGTAGCTGTAAAATAGTTGCCTGTGTCCTTCTATTTCTGCTTGAGTGGGAGAAGCCTTTCTATTTCATCTAATACATGGGTTTCACTAGATTGTAGTGTTCAGTCACCTTCCCTCCCAGTAATCTCTGAGAGGGCCATTAACTCTGGAGAAATGGAAGGTCCTTAGACACTCTGAGGGCTCACCACTATAATCAGAAGAATGAATAACTTCTCCCTACTTATTTGCTTAGGAGCCCAAAATTAATGTCCCACCCATAACAAAATGTCTTAATTTTACATTAACAGAGCCCAGATTAGCATTGTCCTCACATATGGGAAATATCTTGGTGGTTTTCTTGGTGTGACTATGTGTTATTGAATTTTATAATTAAAATAATAAATTTTCTGATATTAATTTATTCTGTAATATGATGAACACCAAACATAAAATAATACAAACATATGTTGAAAACAATTAGAATTATTTGTGGATGGGGGTAAAAGTGAATTTCTTTTATAAAGTAAGAACATAGTGGCAATGGAGTTAGAGAAACAATTTAAGTTTACTTTAGTCATGAGTATGAATTAAACTGTTATGAAGATCACAGTTGTGTTGTTGTGCTTAATCCAGCCATGGATATGAATTATTGGGAAGGTTTTAGAAATATTAATTCTGATATTCTGATCAACATAATAATCTTGATAACTTTGAATTTCTCATTTGTTAAAAATTCAGACAGGTTTCTCCCTGAAAACAGGCACCTCACCTCCCTTGTTTTAGAGCATTTACTTTAGAAAGTTACACTTATAAATTATTTCTCTGTTCCTTTGTGATGTAAATCTTCTATAACATAGAAATATCTACTCAAGAACCTAGGAGCCATTACTTTGAATGGACTCATCAAGAAAGCTCACCCCAGTGTTTATGACACCTTTTATTTCAGAAGACTAGACTTCAATCTTTCTCCCCTCTTGCAATAATTTTGAATAAAGTCTTACCACCTAATGCAATTTTTCTTTGACATTCATTACCTGCACTTACATACTTCCCTCCCTTTTATTCATTTATCTCGTTAAAATGACCATGAACATATACCAAAAGAGATAGATTCAAAATGGCACTGTAAATAGGCGGAGTAAGTAGTCGTAAGTGACTCCAAAATATAAAAGAATTTCTAGAAGACAATAATGGGATAGTTTGGGTAATACACCAAAGTGTATGAAACCACAGGTAAACTTTTTGGAGAAGGTGAAGTAGGATGGGAATCCTTCGTCAACTGTTTTAATGAAGACTCTGTGGAGAGAGGCTTCAAGGTAGGAGTCTACATATATTAGAAGCAAGATGGAGAAACAGAACTATAATCAGAGTAACTAGTTAAGGGTCTACACAGGAACAACCATGTCAGTTTCATATTCATCACTCAGCATCCTTGCACATATACAATTTATGACTGCAGTACTGGCTTCTGCGCTAACTTAAGAGATATATTTTCCTTAAAACCACAGAGTAATCTGTCTTATAATCTTGGATGTAAATTATAAAAATTTCAAATAAATGTAGTTTATAGAATATGAATGTTTATCTTAAATAACAAGAAGTCTAGAAACAGGAATACTTACAGTTTGGCCCTTAACTCTCTTCATCTTCCTCAGCTTATTGTTTGGTCTTTAAAGCTTCACTGTCATTAACTCCAAATGGAATCACATGCAGACACATCGACACTGAAATAAAAATAAACCTATTTTTATTGGCAATTTTTGTAAGGGAGAAACCATTTCCATCATAATTATTTTCTTATTATCAAGTTGGATAAGGTCAAAATGTAAAAGTATAAGAGTGTGTGTGTGTGCATGTGTGTGATATGTAATGCATATATGTATAACTTCTGAAGCTAACCAACACAGTGGTCAACGTTTACCAGGAATTTTTATCGTTCTATGAAGGAATTGTTATGTTTTTTCTCAGAGAAAGTTATTTTTTTAGAAAGTTATTTAAGCCTTTTCTTTTTTCAACTCAGTTTTATGGTTGTAGAACAACTATATATTTGAATTATATATTTAAATGTACTACCTCCATGTGCATTACAACATTCGCTTCAAATTATTATTTCAAAGAGTAACCTAATTAGCTAAAACATGTTTGACCTAAACAAAGGAGGATCTTGTTCATTTATTTTTCTAATTATCCCAATTTAAATGTTATATAATCAGATTCTATTTTTCTTAAATTTACACTTAATACAACACTAAAAAAAGTTTTAAAAAATACTCTAGAGGATGACATTTATTTCTCATTCATTTGAGCATTTTTCACACATTCTTTCTCTAAAGAGTGTCCACTTTGCATCAGGTGCTATATTTGCCACTATGTAATTGACTATGCAAACTAGAAGACTATGTAAATGTAATTATATACTATATAATTATATGTAATCTATATTATATAATTATATGCTATATGATTGTCATTATATTAGTTATAATTATAGATATTCTTTCTCTCTGTATATAGAATGGACTGACAGAGCTAACATGAAAGTATAGTCAATAACAAATAGTGATGTCTTTGTAGGTGAGTTGGTATTTGACATAAGTCTTACAAATAAGAAAACATGTAGGCCAGGTAACTTAGGAGATGGACATTCTAGTCACCTAACAAGAAGATGATGCAAGTGAAAAGTTATGTTATATTTCTTAAGAGCCAAGCTAAAGAAACTGAGCTGCCAGGTATTGGAATAATTGATTAAGAAAGCAGACCAAAATGAAAGTAACTGTCAAGTCTCATCACTTTATGTAACAGTATAAGCAACTAGTATATAGACAAAAGTGTCAGCTTTCCCCCTAGAAAAGCACTGCATAGGGATCTGGTTGATGAAGGCAAACATGGGGGATTCTCAGTACAGAGGGAGCCCTAACAAAAGGCTTTAGTCATTTTGCAGAGTCAGGGGCCAGGGACTGAGGGTCAAGGGAGAGGAAGGGATGAGGTAGAATTGGAAAAGTACTGAGTGTCTCAAAATGGAGTCAATGTGTTTTCAAGGTCCCCAATAAGGAGACCTCCAAATGGAGGCATGTAGGTTACAACTACAGATATGCATGAAAGCACGGCCTCTAGGTGGACCCGAGTTCTTAACTACAACTCCCTTCATAGCCCGCAATACATTGGTTGTGCCCCAATCTGGTATGGGGAGAGCAGCTCCCCCTCGCAAGGCCTGCCAGGTAAATCTTTAATAATTGCCTATGGTTACACCTAAAAAATTACATATGGGGTTTTTGCTAAAGGGCTGAACTCCTCAATAATCAGGAAATAGTTTGGGTAATACACCAAAGTGTATGAAACCACAGGTAAACTTTTTGGAGAAGGTGGAAGTGGGATGGGAATCCTTTGCCAATTGTTTTTAATGCAGATTCTTTGTAAAGAGGTTTCAAGGTAGGAGACATGTATTAGAAGCAAGGTGGGAAAATAGAACCGTACAACATTAGATGGGCATGATGGAAGATAAAGTTAGACAGCTAAATTTATGGGCGGTTATGGAAGGTTTCTGAATTCCATTTTATGGAATTTACCGTTAAGTGCACAGAGAATTTTAAAGAATTTTTTGCCTTGATCTTAGAAAGATCTTGTAGTCTTAACCATGCACATATATTAAAAGTTTTGGCAAGTAACCGAACCAATAATATTTGCAATTTAGAAGTGTGATATCATCACAAAATATTACTAGGGATAGAAAGAAATATTTGATAATGATTAAATAACATAATTTATAAGGGAGATATAACAATACTAGTTTTGTATATTTTTAGTAGTAGTCTTCAAAGTATAAAGTCATTTTTGTCCAAAAATGGACAAAAATGAGAGCAAGAAACTCCAAATCAATGGGAAATATTAACACTGCTCTTGTAAAAACTGATGAAACAACATAGAATTAGTAAGGATATCAAAAATTTGAACAATCCATAGAAGCAAACATAGACTCAAAGCATCTTAGCAAACTCATTAGGGCATACAAAAAGATTATGAATTTTAATCAAATCTGATTTTTCAGAGTTATGAGTTTGGTTTAACATTTTTAAAAACCAATCAATATAATTCTCTACTTAACAGAACAAAGACCATATAAATGATTAGATCAATAGATTTTCTAAAAAAATGTTATGATAAAACTTTAGGAAACTAGAAAGAGAACATTCATTAATCAATCTGAAAGAATATAGATAAAATAGATGAATAGATGACATTTATACTGCTACTTCACATTTAATACTAAAATGTAAAAAAAAAAAAGTTCTTCTGGATTGGGAATGTTTTAGTAATGTGCAATATTACCATTTTTATTTATTAAAAGGTGTAGCCAGTGAAATAATAAAAAGAGAAGGCAAGTGATAGAAATGAGGAAATGAAACTATCATTATTTGTATAAATTGTGAAAATTTTAAAAAATCAAACCTAGAAAAATATTAAAATAAGTCAGCAAGGGTTGATGAATACTAGGTGAATACAAAAATCAACTGTACTTTTATTAAGTTTTTTATTTTCATTCCAGTATAATTAACAAATGGTGTTGTTTTAGTTTCAGGTATACAAAATAGAGATTCAACAATTCTGTACATTGCTTAGTGCTCATCATGATAAATGTATTCTTTAATACCCATCACCTATTTCACCCATCCCACCATCAGTTTGTTCTCTATAGTTAAGAGTCTGTTTCTTGGTTTGTCTCTTTTCCTTCACTTAATTTCTTCATTGTTTCTTAAATCCCACATGAGTGAAATCATATGGCATTTGTCTTTCTTTGACTGACTTATTTTGTTTAGCATTATACTTTCTAGCTCTATCCATGTCGTTGGACATGGCAAGATTTTTCTTTTTTTGTAGCTGAATAATATTCGTGTGTGTGCGTGTGTGTGTGTGTGTACACCATTTCTTTACCCATTCCTCTGTTGATAGATGGTTAGGTGGCTTCCATAATTTGGTTACTGTAAATAACACTGCAATAAGCATAGGAGTGCATACATCCTTTTGTATAAGTGTTTTCATATTTTTAGGTAAATACCCAGTAGTGCCATTGCTGGATTATAGGGTAATTCCATTTTCAATTTTTTGAGGAACCTCCATACTGTTTTCTACACTGGCTACACAAGTGTGCATTCCCACCACAGGGAAAAAACTCCTTTTTTCCACATCCTTGCAACACTTGTTTTTTCTTAGGTTTTTTATTTGAGTCATTCTGACAGGTGCAAGGTGGTATTTCCTTGTTTTGATTTGGGATTTCTCTGATGATTAGTGATGTCAAACATCTTTTCATGTGTCTGTTGACCATTGTGTATCGTCTTTGGAGAAATATCTGTTCATGTCTTCTGCCCATTTTTAATTGGATTATTTGTGAGGTTTTTTGGTGTTGAGTTGTAAAGTTCTTTATATATTTTGAATACTAATAACCCTTTATCAGATATGTTATTTGTAAATATTTTCTCCCATCCCATAGGTTACCTATTAGTTTTGTTGATTGTTGTCTTTGCTGTGCAGAAGCTTTTTATTTTCATGTAGTCCCAATAGTCCCAATAGTTTACCTATGCTTTTGCTTCCCTTGCCACATGAAACATACTAGAAAAATGCTGCTATGGTTGAGGTCAGGACATTACTGCTGTGCTTTCTTTCAGGATTTTTATGGTTTCAGGTCTCACATTTAGGTCTTTAACCCATTTTGAGTTTAATTTTGTGTATGGTGTGAGAAAGTGTTCCACTTTCATTCTTTTTCATGTAGCTGTTCAGTTTTCTCAGCACCATTTGTTGAAGAGACTGTCTTTTTTCCATTGCATATTCTTGTCTTTTTTATCAAAGATTAAATAACCATATAATTGTGGGTTTGTTTCTAGGCTTTCTACTCTCTTCTGTTGATCTATGTGTCCATTTTTGTGCCAGAACCATACTGTTTTGACTATCACAGCTTTGCAGTATACCCTGAAATCTGGGATTGTGATAGCCCCAGCTTTGGTTTGCCTTTTCAAGATTTTTTTTTTTTTTTTTGACTATTTGGTGCTTTTTGTGGTTCCATACAAATTTTAAATTATTTATTGTAGTTCTGTGAAAAATGTTTTTGGTATTTTGAAAGGGACTATATTAAATTTGTAGGTTGCTTTGGGTAGTGTGTACATTTTAACAATATTTGTTCTTCCAATTCATGAGCATGGAATAGTTTTCCATTTTTTGTGTGATCTTCAATTTATTTCATCAATGTTTTATAGTTTTCAGAATGGAGATCTTTTACCTCCTTGATTAAGTTTATTTTTAGGTCTTTTATTATTTTTGGTGCAATTATAAATGGGATTACTTTCTTAATTCCTTTTTTTGTTGCTTCATTATTACTGTATAAAATACAATGGATTCCTGTACATTGATTTTCTATCCTGCAACCTTACTGAATTCACGTACCAGTCCTAATAGTTTTTTTGGTGGAGTCTTCAAGGTTTTCTATATAGAGTATCCTGTCATCTGTAATAATGAAAGTTGCTTTTTCCTAACCAATTTTGATGCATTTTATTCCTTTTTCTTATCTGATTGCTGTGGCTAGGACTACTAGTACTACGTTGAATAAAAGTGATGACAGCGAATATCCTTTTCTTGTTGCTGATCCAAGGGGGAAAGCTCTCAGTATCTGAGCACTGAATACAATATTAGCAGTGAGGTTTTTTTTTTATTATTTTTTTTTATATACAGCCTTTATTATGTAGAGGTATTTTCCTTCTAAACCTACACTGTTGAGAGTTTTTATTATGAATTGATATTGTATTGTATAAATGCTTTTCTTCATCTACTGAAATAGTCATATTATTTTTATCCTTTCTCTTATTGATGCAATGTATCATGTTATTGATTTGCCAATATTAAACCATTTTTGCATCCCAGGAATAAATCCCACTTGATTGTGGTGAAAGGTTTTTTAAAAATGTATTTTGGATTCAGTTTGCTAGTATTTTGTTGAGGATTTTTTCATCTATTTTTTTTAAGATTTTATTTATTTGTTTGAGAGAGGGAGAGCACACAAGAGAGAAAGAGAGAGTGTGAGACAGCACAAGAGAGCACAAGTAGGGGGTGGAGGACAGGGAGGAGAAGCAGACTCCCCACTGATCATGACCTGGGCTGAAGGCAGATGCAAGGCACCTGGGTGGCTCAGTCAATTAAGTGTGACTTTGGTTCAGGACATGGTTTCAGTGTCCTAGGATTGGGCCCACATTTTGCTTTCTGCTCAGCAGGGAAATCTGTTTGTCCCTATCCTGCTGCCTCCCCCAACCCAGGCTCATGCTCCCTATCCAAAAAATAAGTAGAACCTTTAAAAAAAATCTCTCATATGTTTTGTGGGGCAGTGGAAATGAGAATTCCAAAATGTATCTAGTAATACAAAGGGTCAAAGATGCCTCACATACGCCTCAAGAGGTGGACCAAAGTGGGAAGACATTTTTTTTTTTTTAAGATTTTATTTATTTATTTGACCGACAGAGATCACAAGTAGGCAGAGAGGCAGGCAGAGAGAGAAAAGGGGGGAAGCAGGCTCTCCGCTGAGCAGAGAGCCTGATGTGGGGCTCAATCCCAGGACCCTGGGATCATGACCTGAGCCAAAGGCAGAGGCTTTAACCCACTGAGCCACCCAGGTGCCCTGACATTCTTTACCAGACATCAAGATTTATATTAAAGTAATACTAGTTAGAGGGAGAAAATAGAAAATGATCAGACATGTAAACAAGAAATAACATCCAGCACTTATTTCCTGCTTAAGATAGTGGACAAGCATAGTTTTTTTGTTTTGTTTTGTTTTGTTTGTTTTGTTTTTGAGAGAGAGAGAGGGAGAGGGAGGAGGGAGAGGGAGAGAGAAACTCAAGCAGGCTTCATGGCCAGCACAGAGCCCAACATGGGGATTGATATCATGACCTAAACCAAAATCAAGAGTTGGATGCTTAACCAACTGAGCCATCAGGAGCCCCAAAAGTGTAGTATTTTTAATAATCTGTGCTAGGTCAGTTGAATATATATATATATATATATATATATATATGGTCAAATAAAAAAAATAAATAAATAATATATATGGTCAAATAAAAAAGTAGTAATAATAATAAGTAAACTTAATTCTTACAATATATCTTACACAGAAAATAATTTCAGTCAACTTGTGGAAATAGCAAAACAATAGAACTTCTAGAAGGATACATGAAAGTGTACCTTAATAGTATTAAAACAGCAATGATTTTTTAAAAACAATTAATCATTAAAGAATTAAAAGTTGCTCAAGTGGATTCCATTACAATTTTAAAATTAGTCTATTAGGGGCACCTGGGTGGCTCAGTGGGTTAAAGCCTCTGCCTTCGGCTCGGGTCATGATCCCAGAGTTCTGGGATCGAGCCCCACATCGGGCTCTCTGCTCAGCGGGGAGCCTGCTTCCTCCTCCTCTCTCTGCCTGCCTCTCTGCCTACTTGCGATCTCTATCTGTCAAATAAATAAATAAAATCTTTAAAAAAAATAAAATTAGTCTATTAAATGACACTGTAAGATTGTGGAGGGAAGCTATGGAGTCAGAGAAATTATCTAAGACATGAAGTTCACATTAGAATTATATAAAGAAATATAATTCAGGGGCGCCTGGGTGGCTCAGTGGGTTAAAGCCTCTGCCTTCAGCTCAGGTCGTGATCCAGAGGTCCTGGGATCGAGCCCCACATCAGGCTGTCTCCTCTGTGGGGAGCCTGCTTCCTCGCTCTCTCTGCCTGCCTCTCTGCCTACTTGTGATCTCTCTCTGTCAAATAAATAAATAAAATCTTTAAAAATATATATATAATTCAATGAGAAATTACAGACAAAGCAAAGAAAAATAAACACAAGATTTGAAGAAGTGCTACACAAGAAGGTTATCCAAATGGCCAAAATACTTATTAAAAGCATATTAACCATAAGGTGATACCTGGGAATAAAGATTAGAAAGAAATCAAATGTCCTTGCAAAGGTTTAACTAAAACCCATGAAATGGTTTATGAATGCAGCAATAAAGAAAGCACAAGGGAGTAAGATACAGTATCATAAAAAATTGTTACGACCTGTGTGTTGACATGCATGTTGTGAGAGATTCAGAAAGAAAGGGAGAGAGACAAGACAATATAATAGTATATATGTAATGATTTGATATTTAAAAAATAAACAAGAGAAAAGACAAAGTTGATATAAAAATAGTTTTTCTGTTGAAATAATATATATAGAAATAAAACATCACAGAAATATTTTTCTTCTTTTTGTGTAAATGTTTTAAACATTGTAAGATGAGAATAGTTTGTATGATTATACTTTCTATAATAAAAAATAAATATTGAATAGGGAAATATAATTTCTTAATTTTCATTTCATTTCACTTCATATGAAAGTACTACTACCACCCTTTTCTCCTACCCTACTGGCACCCTCTGACAAATTACAAGCACCCCCCCAAACCCCCCCCCCCACACACACACTCATTCACTCTACATTCTCTCAAAGGACCAGCACAAGATCTGGTTGGGATTTTAAAAAGAGACTGAAGTTGTTGCTCAGCCCCTTACCTTTCTCTCCCTCTTTTTGTATCTCCTATCTTCCAAGTCTAAGTCCCATGTGACCACAGACGTGTCATGAGCACAAGGCCTGCAGGCTTTAGCTTTGCCAATGCCCATGTGAATAAAAGATCTCTACCCTTGGTGATGTATGGATAAGCCATTGTAACCATCACAAATCTAAGCAAATTGTTTCATTTCTACTCAGTAATAAAACTCATATACCCATCTCCATCTCTCTGTCTCCTTTATGTTTTCATTGGATCTCAACTTGAACAGTTAATATAGTGTTACTTGTTGGATTTCCTACAATGCAAAGAAAAAAAATTGAATATATGGCATCATGTCCATTTTTGAGCCTAAGTTTTCCTTTAATATATAAATCTCTTTGAGACTATATGTATTGAAAATTGCATCACATAATATGAACATTTTTACTCCATTGCCTCAGTTGTCCAGTTAACCTGAAGATGGAAGAGTAAAATATTTCTGTGTCTAGGACTGGTTTAAGAGGAAGCACAGTAACAGTTGTTTTTTGTTTAGGCAAAAATTAAAGTTGGAGAAGGCGAGGAGAGAGATGAATTAGAACTCAGGGAATGGAAAATTACGAAGAATATTTCTAAAATGTAATCCTTCTTCATGGTAATGTCCAATGTAATATCTCTTCATTAATCTGTGGCTCATTTAATTTAAATTAATGAGATCAGGAGATTAGTATTTCAAAGAATAGGCTCTGGAATTAAATACTCTGGGTCGAAATCCCAGATCTAGTGCTTACTGGATCTGTTCTTTAAGGTACTTCATCTTTTTATGGCTGAGTTTTACAATCTGTGGAGGAGCATAATGACCAAATCTACATCATAGAGTTGTATGGAGGATATGAGAAAATGTGTATAAAGCATTTTATACAATATCTGTATGATGACCCAATAAATGTGAGATCTATTAAAGTCACTGTTTATACTGTTAGCATTACCAGGAACATTTGTCATTGGTATCTTAAAGACAAAATTACTTAATATTCAATTTTAGCTAACCATAAAACTCAGTTTTTTATTAAAAACCTTCTTTGGTTTGCAGCTTCTTAGGAATTGTCTTCTGTGCAAAAAACCTCCCAAGAGCGACTAAAAAATAGAAAAGAATCACTTGGATTTATTATTTTCATCTTACATGAATCCACACCAACTTCTTCCTGTTTAGTAGACTGAAAATTTGTGGTAGAGATGAGTTAACGCACTAGTAGTCCAACACTATTAAACTTTCCGGTAGCTTAAAATAAAGTGACTTTACTTTTTTCCACAGCTTTGCCACTAACAGGCCCCAAAGCCCCGCTTGATAGTCAAGTTATCAGACCACTGTGGAGAGCTGCAATAAATGTATTCAAATCTCTTTCTTTCTGTCATTATTTCCATGGTCTATAAGTCAATAAGAATATGCCAAATGCCTTTAGAGCACTGAAACTTGATGCTTTGGGGGTGGGCTCAGATGATCATTCACAATCTTTATTATAAACTCAAAAAAGACTCACAAATGCCTTCAGTGGTTTTAGAACAGTGTCTAATTCCAAATGCTGCATATTAAATCAGTTACGCTACGGAAGACACCTTTCCTAAATGGTGTTGTCAATTCCTGGCTGCTTTACAAATTTCCCCCTTCCTCCTCCCTCTCTTCCCTCCTCTCCTTTCTGCTCTCCTGTCTTTCTCTCTTTTTGTCTTTCTCTTTCTTCCTTCTCCCCTCACTCTTTTTCCTCCCTCCCCCTCCCTTCACTCTCTCTCTGTCTCTCTTCCTCTTACCCTTAATTCTCCCTCAATTTCTTCCTTTCTTTTTTGCTTTAGGGATGACTGTAAGATCTCAATCTGCAATTAGTTTTATTACATTTTGTTTATAACTATTTCTTAATATAATAAATATTTTCAAGTAAAAGGTATAGTTTTAAACACTGAATTTGGAATAATTAGTTAAGTGTCTTAAAATACACAAATATGACTGAATCAGTGGTTATACCTGGGAAATGAATACTAAGGTTTTGTTTATTAGGTTTGTCTGTATGTTTTTCAAATTTTTGTTCAACGAAGTATAACTGAATAACAAAAAAGGAAATAAAGCTATAAAACAAAATATTATATATATAAAATACTTAGTAAAATTTTAAATCTTTATATTAATGTAAGGGAGTATTATAATTTCTCTTTAATATCCCATCATAGAATATTCAAATTATATCTTACAAATCACATTTCATTTCACAAATAAGAATATTTTCTGCTTATACAAAAGATGTTAAAGTGCCTTTCAAACACTATTCTATCAATATTCACTACATTTCTTTGAGGTTATTAGGATTTTTAAATTTCACAACAGAAAATAAAAGTAGTTAGGTTGATTATCCAAGGTCATGTAATAGCTCTACAAACGAGGTCAGGTGCTCACACTCAGTATCTGATTTAAATTTTATCGCCTCCAAAATGGTACTTGGAGAGGAAACCCATCAGGGCTTTTACAATACTGAGAAAGTTCTCATATAATCATTCACATACCATAGAAATATATGTATGCCAAATTTAAAAAAAAATTAAAAAAGAAGAAATTTAAACAAGTTGATAATAATTGATTTCATTTTCTTAAATGTACAGAGAGATTATATTTTTAAAGTACACTAAAGAATAAATAGAAAAACAAATGCAATATGCATACAATAAAACTGAAGGGAGTTGAGGGAAATTGGAAGGGGAGGTGAACCATGAGAGACTACAGACTCTGAAAAACAACCTGAGGGTTTTGAAGGGGCGGGGGGTGGGAGGTTGGGGGAACCAGGTGGTGGGTATTAGGGAGGGCACAGATTGCATGGAGCACTGGGTGTGGTGAAAAAACAATGAATACTGTTATGCTGAAAATAAATTAAAAAAATAATAAAAAATAAAAAATACAATAAAACATAAGTCAGATATCTCAAAAAAAAAGAATCATATAAAGCAGTGTATCAATGTATAGAGGTAATAAACAAATTCTCTAAGTGTTTGCATATATGCTTTTCTTGAAACCAGTTACTTGGAATGTCTGAAATTAACAGGAAAAAGATTCCTTAATTCTTGGGATAAAAGTTGAGACATTACTATCACATTTAGGGAAAAACAAAACATGAAAATATGTGAACAAACATATAGCTTTTTGTACCAAATTAACAAAATGAATGGGCAAACTATTATAGCATAATACTTGAGAATCCTATTGACTCAAACTGTAGAAATCAGTATTTATACCATTAACATGGGGAAACACCAGCCACAAAGTGCTATAACTTCTCTTCCTTCTCCAAAATGTAGAGAAAGGTACATTTAAATTCCAGATAACACAATTGTCTGAAAAGACATTCACTTACTTTTAAAGGTTCACAGGCAAAGTATGTTTATTGTTTTTCACAAAGATAATGTGTGCTACTACTTAAATTGCTCTTCCTCAGTGAAGTGAAACAGATAAATTGCAGTGAGATTGTCGAAGAAATGAATTAAAAGGATAAATAAGCATTATTAAATTAAATAACATGTCTCTCAATTGAACACCTACAACAGATAATATTTTTTTCTAAAGATTTTATTTATTTATTTGACAGACAGAGATCACAAGTAGGCAGAGAGACAGGCAGAGAGAGAGGAGGAAGCAGGCTCCCTGCTGAGCAGAGAGCGATGTGGGGCTCAATCCCAAGACCTTGAGATCATGACCTGAACCGAAGGCAGAGGCTTAACCCTCTGAGCCACCCAGGCGCCCCACAACGGATAATATTTGCATCCATCTTTCCTTGGTTAGATCCACATAAAAGATGGAGGTGTCCCTCCTCATGACAAAGGGAAAATTACTACTACTTCATCATATGATTCACGTTTTTTCATTATACTGATTTCTACCACTTGGTCATACAAAACGCTAGTCATTCTTTATATAACCACATTGGCATACATATGAATACTTTCTTAAGATTGATGCTTAAAGTAGAATTCTTAGATTTAGTAGAATTCCTAAGTATGCTCTTAAAATATATGTCTTATAAATTGCATTAGAGACTGTCAAATTATACTCTAAATTGGTGGCAATAATTTGTATTCTCATATCAATATATAAATTTCATTATCCATAAGCTTTCAACAACACATTTGTTTTATGTTTTCAAGTGGGATTTTAAATCATATCTAAATTTTAAATTTTTCTGTAGCTGCACATACCGTTACTTCCCTTTACAAATTTGTTTTTTTACATTTTATATTTTAAGAGAATATCTGTGAAAGTCATAAAATTATTTGCTTTTAATTAATTTAAAGTTTTGGCTTATTTATATTTAAATATTTAATCGACTTGCAATTAATTTTCTATCATGAAGCATATGAATATAAATATTAAAAGTCAATGGATTTTCCTAATATCATTTATTGATTAAATTGTTCTACTGATTACTGCTCTCTAATCATAAAATAGTTTTTAGAGTATAATTCCACTTTTACAAAGTGGCAAATTAGATATACATATGTCTATCTATTTTTTTTTAATATTTTATTTATTTATTTGACAGAGATCACAAATAGGCAGAGAGGCAGGCAGAGAGGGGGAAACAGGCTCCCTGCTGAGCAGAAAGCCCTATGCGGGGCTCTATCCCAGGACCCTGAGATCATGACGTGAGCTGATCACCCCTGGGTGGCCCCATATGTCTATCTATTTGCGTTGATCACAGGATAAAGTTCATATAACTATTTAAAATTAAATATATAAATTATATATGTATTTACAAATGCAATTATAGTAATTTTCTCAAGTACTTTTTCTAACTTTTTGCATATTACTGTAAAATATTTTGAAAACTGATTATACACAGGCATTTTTAAATAATAGTTATAAAAAATAATTACCTCTGAAAGAAGTATATATTTGTAACATAAAATAGTATCATAATCTATATCAAAATGGACATATTATATTTAAAATGGTTGAAGTATAAATTTTCTTTCTGTTAAGCAAGAGACCATATAAAAATTTTTTAAACTTTATATTATTTGATCATTAATTTCAGTTCTAGCCTATCCTAATAAATAAATCAATACCCACTACTAACACTTTGGATCATATTGCTCATTGTCTCTGTTTATAAAATAAAAATTATAAATGCTCTTAATTTCAAACAAAAGTTTAATAATCAAAGAAGATCATCAGTGAAGATAAAACTACATGTCTCATTTAAAAAAGTTTCAAAATATATTACTCATATGAAAAAATAATATTAACATTATATATGAGAAAATAACTTTGAACAAAATGATACACTTCTTAAATGAAAACTGCAAGTTTAGGCTACTGTGTACAATATGGTATTATAAGTAAAAATTCCTGAATAGCATTTATCTGCACATTTTTGTATTGATTTGTAAAAACAGAAATACATGTGGAAGAGGAACAGTAAATGTTGTTTTTTTTTTCCATGAAGCATCTCTTAAAGAGAAGGGGAAATGGGACACCTGGGTTGCTCAGTAGTTAAGCGGGCAACTCTTGGTTTAGCTCAGGTTATGATGTCAAGGTCACGGGATTGAGTTCCAGGTTGGGCTCTGAGCTCAGCTCAGAGTCTGTTGGAGGTTAGCTCCTTTTCCCTTTCCCTCCCTCTCTGCTCCTCCTGCCACTGGCACATTCTCTCTCTCTCTCTCTCTCTCTCAAATAAATAAAATCTTCAAAAAAAAGAGAGAGAGAAGGGGTGATTTTTAACTTTTCTTTTATTATCTATTTATATTGTTTATATGTTATAAGCATGTATTAAGGAAAATGAATGAGTATAGTGTTATCCCCATTTTAAAAACTATAATAAATATACAGTAGAGACAATAGAAAAACAGAGCAATTTGCCACAAAAATATTAATAATTATTCATTAGCTTTATGTTTTTATTTTTAATGTTTATGCTAGTTTCACAATTATTATATATTTCTCATAAAAATATACTAATTTACCAAAATGGTAACATCCCATATCTGCATTTAAAGTAAGAGATAGCAGCCAAAAAGATTTTAATTCATATACACATCCATTTGCAACTTCCATGATAAAAAAAATAAGAAATAACACTTAGTATTTAAAGTGGTTATTTTATGTCGGGAATATAGATAATTTTTATACAGTTTTCACAATAAATGTTTTTACACACTTAGCCATTATTTATTTTATAGGCCGAATTCAATTTATTTTCATTTAAAAACAAGTGTTTATAGATAAAACAGAAATGCAGTTATGAATACTCGAAACTATAACACTTAATTGTACTTCAAGAGCAAAAGGACCTACAGAGATCTATCATAAAGCACATGTTGCTCACTTTGCCTGAAAACCAGTATCCAAATTTACAACAATAAGCAAGTGTCACTCATGCCACAACCAGATCAAAGTTGACAGACAAGCCCTAGAGCAGGTGGATTGCTTCAATTATTCACCAGCTATGATGAATACAAAGTAAGTTCCAAAAGCTTTCTGGAGATCTGTAGCATGCTGGCAATAGCTCAGAGCGATATGACATTGATAATAAAGCTTGGGAAAGACAAAAGTTCAAAAAAAAAAAAAAACACCACACAAGTCTTTATTTTCTGTGGCCTTTAGTTTGGCAACAGTTTAACTATAAATGCAACAGCTGGCCACTGAAAGGATGGTATCAGGACTGGTTGAAGGGTGTTGAGATAAGATGCTATTGGCAGACCTCCTATGTATTTGAGATGAAATAAGCTCAGAAACTGGACAGTTTAGCAGCTGGCCAGCCGAAGGATCCTGTTCAGATATTTAACAGCTGATAATTGAGCACTCTAGCAATATTTGCTGAAAATAGGTGGTTACTAAATGGGTTAGCAAGTGTTTGGAGACAACTAATATTCTAAGTTTGATAGCAGTATTTATGGGAAGATAAGCCAAGAAGCAGGAGGTTGTCATTATCTCAACTTGTTTAGGAAGACTTTCATGGTATGAAAATGAAATGGATCATGCTTAAACTCCAACACTGAATAGCCATTTTATACGTTCTGACTTTCTTTTCACTGCAAACCAATCTTTTTACCATAATATAATCTATTTCTTATTTATTATAACCTCACTGTTTTTCTCATGCTGATGATACTGTATAATATACCTCTTTAAACATTCCTTCTGTAATCTTACAATGCAAAAGTTTGTCTACTTTTTTTTTTAAGATTTTATTTATTTATTTGACAGAAAGAGATCACAAGTAGGCAGACAGGCAGGCAGAGAGAGAGAGAGAGAGAGGAGGAAGCAGGCACCCTGCTGATCAGAGAGCCCGATGCGGGGCTGGATCCCCAGGACACCAGGATCATGACCCAAGCTGAAGGCAGAGCCTTTAACCCACTGAGCCACCCAG
Source organism: Martes martes (assembly GCF_963455335.1). NCBI lineage: Eukaryota > Metazoa > Chordata > Mammalia > Carnivora > Mustelidae > Martes > Martes martes. The sequence goes on from NC_137893.1 coordinate 36,224,759, forward strand.
GCGTCCCTGTCTACTTCTTCTTAACTAACATATTTAACTATTTAATAAGCCCATTTAGTGAAAAACATATTAAATACTTGAAAGGCCATTCATTCAGAACAAAATAAAGAAAAACTTTTTACATTTAATTGGCAGTAAAGATGAAGTTATCTTGCTTTATTTTTGATACATTTAAACATTAGAAAGATGTAACAATTTAAAATATCTCTGCAATTTTAGTTCTCAAAACTTAAATTATACCTTACAATTTTTATATAATTTAGAAAGTTTTGTTGTGATATAATATTTATGTATTTTCAAAATTAAAAATCGTCAAGATATATATATATGCAGTGGTTTACAAACCCAAGGATTAAATTAAAATGATAACATTAATTTAGATTCTCATGCATTTGCTTTTATATACCAAGTTATCAAACATTCCCTAATTGAAAAACCACTTTTAACTTAAGCTCAGTACTTTAAAGTTGTCCTCTAACATCAATCAATGAAGTTTTCTTTGCAGAATTGTTCTTTAAAACCATAATAATTTAAAGAATGGGCTAAAATTTGATTACAGCAATTCTCACTGATTTAACTTGAAGAGATTTCTGACTTCTTCTGTGAACTGAATCCTATCTGATAGCCTCAGACATGATGCAATATGAAATATACTATACAAAGTTAAGAGGCAAATAAAGAAACATCTCGTCTCATCCCACTTCATCTGTTACATGCATCATACTGAAAACAAGGGTCAGAATATGAGAGAAGAATTATTTATTGCTCCAAAAGGATATATGGGCAAAACAATAAATTGTAAAGACATTAACCAGAAAAGGAGTTCAAATCACAAAATGGCGGTTTGAGCTCTTTAGGGTTTAATGAGCATTGGAAAGAGTTTATAAGCTTTGGTTCAAGTAGGGTCATGTTTCAGTATAAAATTCATGGTGGTCAACAAAAGAAGGGAAAAAAAAAACCTTGCTTACTTTAAAAAGATCTATAAACCTTAAAATACCTTGATATTTGTGAGAAATAGAAAGTCCTGAAAGATAATGCCTTGTTTTCAATACTCTTTTCAAAATCATAGAACTTAGAATAAATGTCCAAACACCTTAAAGATAAACCCTTAATTATTTTCTCCATTTTATAGAACAAATATAGATTAAAATACACACACGTACACACAACACTGTGTGTTTTTGTGTTGGAATACTTAACTATATGTAGGTCTATTTATGTCTGCATATGTATGTATTCACCTATATGCCTTTCTGCTTTCAGAATGATAACCAGTTAGCCATCCTAAAATGCCTATCACCTAAAAATGTCTAACCATTATTCGTTTTATAAAAGTTGTCAGAAATTTATTATGTTCTTTAGTCTTTTTAATGTTTTCTTGGTATTAATATAAATAACATTTAGGAAAAGCAACATTATTTATGAAGAGTTGCTCTTTGATCATCTCTTTCCATTGTATTTTGATATCCTCAAAATACAAGCTAGTGTAAGTATTTCAGGGTAATCATTATTTTACCACTTCCCCTTGTTTTTTAAAACAGCTATTCTATGACCTTACAAATGGCATTCTCATTCTCCAAGTAACTCCCGTGTTTAAAATATGATGCTATTTATGTTTATCTTGGAAAAAAATAAATATTGAACAGCCACCCTACTTCTTCAAATATATTGTAAGAAAAGAAATACATCATCATTTTTTGCTTTACAGTTTATGAGTGTATATTTCATTATTTTGTCTGCATGGTTATAAAGCACAATACCATTATCCCTACTTACTGATAAGAAAACCTGAGAAAATAACACTTAGAGATGTTAACTAATTCATCCAAGGAAATGTGTGCTTAAGTGAACATGCAAGTTCAAATGTTCTTTCTACTAACTGGGAAAAGATTATAATAATGAGCTCATATTTCATAGAATTTACTAATTATAAAACAGAAAATATTTTGTTAAATGTAACTAATCAAATACAAATTTAACAATTAACTTTAACTTTAACTTTTTAACAATTTAACTTTAGAGTACAATTGAAATTAATACAATTAATACAATTGAAATTAATAAAATCAGAAGTTTCTTTATGTTAAGAGATAAAAGTTAGTACCTGGAAAATAAGTAACTTGGTAGAATTCTAGCTATAATTAGTGTCAGAGGCAAGAAAATTATCATGATCTATTAACTCAGCACTGGGCACTTTCAACTAGGTATAAATTCAGTATAATATATAGTATATTAAGAATAGTCTATAAAATTTAGCTCCAAATTTTAGTTTTCATTATTCTTGTGCTTTAGACATCCAAAGGAAGATTTGGTGAACAAAATTCAGTCAAAGATCAGAAACAGGTACGTAATACATATCCCTCGGTCTAATTGACCCAAAACTCATACATTTTCAGTCCAAGCATCAGAAAGTTGAAACATCTAATCACTTTTAACTATTCCCTACTCTCTCATTCTGGACCATCCATTTGCATTTCTGTTTTGGAGAAAAAGTAGAAAAAAATTAATGTGACTATGAATTAAAGGATAAGTATGAAAGGAACAGAATACCATCTTAGTGGCTTTTGCACTGACTTTTTGAGGGAAGGAATAAAAATATAATAATTGAATTTTACTTCTTGCCTTATTCCCATTTAATTTCAAAACTATTTTTGACATGAAAAAAAGACAGGAATCTCTAGACACGTTGTAATAAAGGGAAAATATCCCTAAGATATACCTGGTAAATTTTATATACATCTAATCATATTACAACAAACCACACTTATATTAGAATTATGCCAGTATTATTACATCTACAAATTATGACAATGAATTTTTAAGTTGAAAAAGGAACCACTGTGGTTTGTATGTAAAATTCTTCTGAAACTAGGGTTCAGTGTTCAGTATCTGCAAAATTTTGCATCTATGACAAAGTTTGACATCAACCCTTTAATATAAAAGAAAATGCACTCTTTATCTCTCAAAACATATTAGAGGTGAAGCACTACTTAACTGCCCAACATTTTTTCTTAACCTTTATAGGCTTGGACTAAATTTTTTCCCAATTTACTCTGTAGAGCCTATTTTTCTCATCTCAAACTTTCCTTCCATTATTCCCAGCCTATAGGACTTTTACTTTCTTCCCCAACAAGCCCCTCCTTAGTTCTTTTTTATGTAAATTAAATATAAGTGTTCTTCATCCTCTTTTTGGAATTCATTATAGAAGAAGAATATATCTTAAAAACAACAAAAACAAGGAACCGTAAACATTGGCTTACAGGCCAAAGAGTGGACAGCAGAAACACTGTTTGTATGCTTTAAAGATGGCAATCAACATTATGCAATGGCAAAAAAAAATGGTGAAAGTGTCACCAGAATACTTGGAAGCAGATAATGACAAAAATACAATTGCAGGATGAAGAAAAGAAGGCACAATACAATGGTATTACTGGGAATGTGTTTGTACTGATCTCTCTTGGATGAGAAAGAGAAGAGCTCAGAAGGAATCTCTGCCAGTTAGCAAGCAAGATTGCAAGATATTAGAGAGATTCAAGAAATCCATAGCTTTGCAATGTTGGAAAGTTGGCCAATTTTAGACTCCAAATAGTGAGAGAAAACAAGGAGACATTTTTTGAGGGGGAATAAATGACTGACTTACAGGCATGACATCATACACAAAAATGTATAGAAGTGGTTCAAAGAGCAACAACCGAACAACCAAATATTTCATTTAGACAAAGTGACTCAGGAAAGAAACAAAACAAAACAAAGAATACTGACTGTTCCACCATAGTTAGATAAGCCCAAGATGGATGCAAAGACAACTAAGTGGAACCAATATGAGGATACAAAAACAAAGAAATGTACTACTTCTGGAAATTAATTAAATCTCAAAAGGAACATTAGACTTGTTATTTTATACGTGGATCTCACTAGGTTTTCATGGGAGATGTAAAAACTAGATGATTTATTGATGTGGCTGAAAAGAAGTTTACTATTTAAGACTTAAAATTATCTTTAAACTCCTAATAAACTAGAAGCAGGGAAAAAACTGAAAATGCTCCTCTTCTACCCATTTCCTGATGGCCCTTTTAGGTATAGGCAAGATCAATGCAGAAAAAAGAGCAATTCCAAGAATGCAGTACCATGTCAAAGCTGACTTAATGCAATGAATTACAAACATATTCTGGGGGAAAAACAGCTTAAATTTTTATTTCAAATCTATAATGTGAGATTTTTATACTGGTTTTAATAAATGTAATAATGTTTTTCTACCCAATGAAGTTGAAATAGGAATTGGTTTTATTTTTCTTCAGCCGCCATCTTAAAAAGACTCTCAATAGAATTTATGCTCATGCTCCATAGGGGCAGACATTTTGTCTGTGTCATTGTTCATAGTTGTATCCTCAACAACTAGAGCAATATCTGCTATGTGGTAGATGCTCAATGAATATTTGTTGATTAAATAAATCAATAAATGTTCTTTCAAATTTTTTGTTGCTTTTCCCAAATGTATTGTGCACAAATCCAATAAATTTCTAGTCACTTTCTATTATTAAATTCAATGTACAGCTTCAATTTGAAAGTGTATTTATTTTAGGGTGCCTGGGTGGCTCAGTCAGTTAAGCAACTGCCTCTTGATTTTGGCTCAGGTCATGATCTCAGGGTTTCTGCACTCAGTAGGCAGTCTGCTTGAGATTCTCTTTCTTCCTCTCCATCTTCCCCTCACCCTACCTGCACTCTCTCTATCTTCAAAATAAATACATCTTTTTAGAAAAGTGTATTTTAAACTTTACCACCTCTCATACCTTCAGGATAAACTTGAGCTGGGATTCTGGACTACAGGTTATAAAGGAGAGGCATGTTCTGGCTCTGAGTTATCTGTCTCTTTTCTATCCTCAAGGCCCAGACCCTTTTGTGTATTGGGCAGAAAGGAAAGTTGGCTAAGCCTTCAAAGGTACCACAGTGTAGTTGTAACTTTCTTGAAGTTTCTCTGGACAACACTGAAGAACAAAGATGCTGTTTGTAGGCTGAGCTCAAATGCAGGTTCTCTCATGGGAAAATGTGTAAGTTTTTCAGTGTCCCCTTCATGCACTTCCTGCCTCACAGTTATTTTGTGACACCCACTGTGGGATATCCTCTAAAGCCCAATGTTCTCTTCCCTTCAGCTGGATGCAGGAACCTCTCACTGTGCACCTGCTTCACAATTTGATCAGAGAGGGGCATATATTTGTAACTGTGTATAAAATTATAGTAATATATTTTCAAAAATATTTCATATATATTTTATGTTCAATTATTAAAATTAGATTTCTTTGAGAACCAGATGAAGAACCATAGACACTTTCAAAACCTCAGAATCTGAGATGTTTTACTGCATATTTAATAAGCTATTGAACAAGTTCTCTTTATGTCATTGGCAATGCATTATAAAAATCTTTTAACTGATCTTTGATTCTCAATTTTGTTGAAATGTATAAGCAGAAGAAGCTCTGTCTTTCACAGTCAACTCCAACTTCACTCCACTTGAGAACTATTGCATTTCTGTGAATTACAAGGCTCTTGTAATGGGAAATGAAACACTGGTAACACACACACACACACACACACACACACACACACAAATACACAACAGTTACACTGCTCTAATCTATGTGACTGATGTGTAAAAATCACTACGTTTTCCCCAAATAAAATGAAGTATTTTGGAATTTTGGAATGGTAATTTCCCTTCAAAAAAATCAAGATGGTTTTGTATTCATGATTTTTTTTGAGCTAATGTATGATTTTTACATTAAAAATAAGAAGCTAATAAATAAACATGACTTACATGTGCCTTGTCACTCACATACAGCTTCACAGAAGGGTTTACCTATAGAAAAAATTCTCTGAAACACTAGGAATTAAGAGCAAGGAAGAGAGTGAAAGGGAACTCTACAAGAGTGACAAGAAAAAATGATTATGATTTTTCACAGCCTATCTGGAGGGCTCCCCTTATAGGTGTTTAAAGTGTACTGAAAAAAATATTACATAAAAGAGGCATACCAAAACCATAAAATGTTTGCTAATATCTAAAGCTAAAATCCTTTGCTTTGGAGCAATTCTAGGATTATGAAACTGGAATGGCATTAGAGTTCAATTATAATTGAGACAAAGGACAACAAAACAATGGAAATTAGTTGTCATGGGAAAGGGGGCTCAGTCAACTTCAAAGCCCAGACTCTACCAAGTCTCTCATGTAACTGGTAAGGCATAAAATAAGAGTACCGTAAGTATAAAATGGACACATAAACCCCTGCTCAAGCAGGAAATATGACTGTGCTCAGGGTTACTTTTATTCTAACATCTTTTTGGCATCAGGGAGGCAAGAAGAGTAGAAAAGTGTTTCTTTAAATAGTCAAAAATATATTTTACTGTGGCATTTCCTATATTCTAAATAGTGTAATATAATTTTTCTCAGTAACATATACATTTTTTGATAGTTCCTTTCATATCCAAAGTCTAGAGGAGAGAAAGGGCAGGATTACATAGTAGGATGCAGATTTTGTTTCTGTGGTCTTAGGTTGATAACCTAATAGATATAGTTTTTGTTTTGTTTTATTTTTCCTAGAATAACTTAATGTACTTTCATGTATATGACAATGCAAGCCCAGAAGTGAAAATCCAAATTTATTCCCCCAAATTTTGAATATAATTGACTTTGGAAGGTAGTCCTGAAAGAAATTATTTTAATAAGTCTGAGAAACAGAGGCTTCTTACAAAAGTCTCTCACAGGATTTGTCTTTGCTTAAAATATATGTTTCATTTGGTTGGTTAATTTTATGCATCAGTTTGACTAGGTTAACAGATGCCTAGAGAGTTGGTAAAATGTTATTTCTGGGAATATCGGTAAGGGTACTTTTGGAAGAGATGAGCATTTGAATCAGCAGACTAAGTAAAGAAAATCTCTCAACAATGTGGGTACTCATCACCCAATCCACTGAGGGTTCAACTAGACCATAAAGGTAAAGGAAGAGCAAATTCTCTTCTTGACCTGGGACATCCAATTTCTAACATCAGACATCAGAGGTCCTCATATTTATTTATATATATCCTATGGGTTCTGTTTTTCAGAGAACCCTTACTAATACACTTGGTTTTTAAAATACTATAGTTCACTGATTTCCCTCTAACCTCACTGGTTTCTTCTTTCTAAACTTCATTTTCTGGATAGTTCTCTATGCAAGACTCTGAATATTATTTTTTTTTCCAATAATTTCTCATTTATACTTACCTCTTGATTGATTCTGCACAATCTTGTGACTTTCAGCGTAATTGATAAACTACGACTTTCAAAATAAATATATCCAGCTTAGACCACTCTTTTGAGACTCAAACTCTCATACCAAATTGTCTATTCAGTGTCTCCACATGGATACCTAAATAGTACCTTACCCTTCACATCCCAGTATTATTTTTGTTCTCCCTCTCAAACCAACTACTTTCTCAATCATTAATCGAGCTGCTCTTCTAAAAATACAGAAAAATCATCTTTTCTTCTCTTATTCTACCTCATCCTACATCCAAACCTAATTTATCCCACATTATCATTCATGGCTATTATCGCTCCCAAACCTATTGTATTTCTAAATTCACCATAGTGCCTGTGTATTAGGGAACCCAGCCTGACCCACTCGTCAAGACCCATAAGACCATCAGAGATCTGCCAGCAATCTACTTAAATATCTTACCTAATTTTTCATATTCTTGTCATCTCTAACACAAACACACACACAAGCTCTTTTCATTTACGTTTGCATTTCTTATCAGTGGTATGGGCAGAGCTCAGGTTAAAATAAAGAAGTTACCCAGAGAGAAACTGCTGAAGGCAGTTGGGTCCATCTTTATAAAAACAGAGATGGTTATGTTAAATTACAATTTGTTTCTAGATTTCATGCTAGTCCATCACTTCCCTACCAATAATTTCTATATTCTTAATTATAAGCCTATCTTGTATGAATGATGATTTTGAGAAATCAGGAATAACAAACCATTTCCTCATTTAGATTATGAAAATATAGATATAAGACAAGTTACAGGAAGTGAAAATTGTGAATTTTCTTGGTCGTTACTTGGAAAAACGTGGGTATCATCCTCTTAGTGTCTGGTTTGACAGTTTTGTTTCTTCTGGGGGAAGAAACAAAAACCAAACAAACACGAGCCCTTGGCAAGGTTGATCTAGCAGAATATGAAATCAAACACTGAGAAGGCTTTTTAGGAGTCTCAAAAATGTTAAACTTACTATAAATTTCTTATTGCATCACAAAGCATAAACCTAATAAATCAAATCATTTTGGAGACCCTCAGGTCTAACATTTAGAACTGATCGTAAAAGTGGGTTTTGAGCATAGATGTTCAAGTTTTGGCATTTACAAGAAGGAGTGTAGATAAACAGTAACGTTAGATATTGTTCAGAATGCTTAGCTCTTAGAGTTTACAGCATTTGGATAAACCCTCTGATTTCCTGGTGCTTAATGACTCATGAGTCTGGGACGCTATATTGTTCTTCAAATAATTCATTTTATTTTATTTTATTTTGCTTGCTTGCTTTATTTATTTATTTATTAACTTATTATAACATATAATGTATTATTTGCTTCAGGGGTACAGGTCTGTGAATCATCAGTTTTACACAACTCATAGCACTCACCATAGCACATACCCTCCCCAATGTCCAAAACCAGCCACCCTATCCCTCCGTCTTCCCCCTCTCCAGCAACCCTCAGTTTGTTTCCTGAGATTAAGAGTCTTTTATGGTTTGTTTCCCTCCCGCGTTCCATCTTGTTTCACTTTTTCCCTCCCTACCCCCCACGACCCCAGCCCTGCCTCTCATGCTAAGTGAATCAGAGAAATTTATTTGATTTAACTGCACTCAATGAACAGTTTAACTACTAGTATTATTGAATGTCTACTCTAATTGGAGAACCCTGAATACATTGATGATTACTAGTCGTTCTACAAACTTAAGTCATGTTTTACTCTAAATGCACTAAGCATATTGTCTATGCCTCTGTTTTCCAATAGAGGGGCCACTAGGCTCATGTGGCTACTATTGCACTTGAAATGTAATAGGTCTAAACTGAGATATGCTGTAAAATATATATTGTGCCTTTGAGCCTTCGTGTTAAAAAAACACAACTCATTAACAATTTCTATATTGATTGCATATTGAACTATTATAGATTGACGTAGTTCATTAAATAAGGGACTATTAAAATTAACCTGTTTCTTTTTATTCTTTTAAATGTGGCTACTAGAAAATATAAAATTACACATGTGTTTTGCATTACATTTCATTTGGACATGTCTAATCTGTATATAATTTTAAAATATCATTTCATTAAATGGATAGATAGTATATCATAGAGTTGACTTTATTAATAGCTTCCCAGATAAGGTCTCCCTAGTCTAGACTACAAAATATGAAAAGAAAGAGGGATGCAGGCATAGTGATTCCATTACTGATCAATGTAATGCTCCATCATCTCGTGCAATATTTTGTCAAGAAAATCAGAAGACTGTAGCGTTACTGACCTTTTCTGATCTTTAAATATATTCATAGGAACATATAATTCTATTTGGTGATGTAATATACTACTGGTTCACAGCTATAATGTTCAGTTAAATATTTAATTTGTTTTTTTTATTTTATTATGAACATTTGTAAACATACAGAAAAACTGAAAGACTTCCACTGAATACCCACATACCAAATCACTTAAATTCTACCATTAGCAATTTTTTGTCATGAAATATTTATTGAATGTTTATTATGTATTAGGTCTCAGGGTTAAAGTGGTGAATCAGCAAGAGCTTTTCAACTATCTGGAGGACATGGACAAGAAAGCAGATAAACACAAATACATAGACATATCATTGCACCTTGTGGTGGGTTCTTTAAAAAAAAAATTGATTTTATTTATTTATTTGACAGAGAGAGAGTGAGAGAGGCAGAGAGATAGAGGAAACATAAGCAGGGAGAGTGGGAGAGGGAGAAGTAGACTCTCCACTGAGCAGGGAGCCTGATGTGGGGCTCGATCCCAGGACCCTGGGATTGTATATGATACTCAACTTTGAGGTTGAAAAGTTATCTTCTGAGGATGAGCTTGGGTAGTTGGGGAAGAAGAGCATTGAAACTGAAAGAGAAATAAAAAAAGAAGGAACAGACTACACAGAGGGCCAGAGGCAGCAAGAAGTTTGATAGGTTTGAGGAATTGGAAAAACAAAAAGCAAACACACACAAACAAACAAAATAGGGGTTAAAAGATAACAGCAGAGTGAGAGACAGTAGGCTTGCCTCAGCTTACAAATACAAGTAGGTAACTATCAAATTATCCCATAAACCCTGGAAATTGAACTGAAGACTGGTAAAATGAACTCCACAATGAAAGGTAGAGAAGGGACCACATCAAAGAAGGTAGGAAGTGCAGAGACATGGTTTGGGAGAGGAACAGAATATGGCTACTGTGAGGCGGAGGGAGCTTCAGTCAGGGAGAAGAGCCAGAGGCAGACTAACAAACAAAGAACGCCCAGAGAAAACAAATCCCAATACCAATTGGCTTGGAAAATGAGAGAGGTCGAATTTCATAGTTCTTGCAACCAGTGGAGTTTAAAGCATGGAGTCTTAAGGTTCAGAAGCAATGGCCAGGATAGAGTCTGAAAGGTACTTAACTGCTACTGGAGAGAACACAGGAAAATAGCCTTTGGACATGCAGTGTGGAAACAACAATCTGAAGAGGTCTTGGAGAACAGAGTGGGGAGGTTATTGCTTAACTTGGAGCACATCCCAGAGAGGCAACATTCACAGACAGACCCCTCCAGTAATAAAGCAACTAGCCAGCATAATTTCCCTCCCTCACACCTCAGCACAAGCACAGGGCTACTGGCAGGAACTAGTGTAGCATGAACACTAACTATTTAACTTGCTTACACTAAGCTCCCATCCCCTGCACTCCAGTGGAACCACCTTTTTCAGTCTGCTTTGCCTCAGTCCCAGCTTGGCAGGCCCAATCCCCCAGAAGACTTGTCCATACCCCTACTTACACCATGTCTCCTGACTTGGAAGTTTTGCAGAGTCTCAGTTCCACTAGATCTCATTTCACAAGCAGACCAGAGCATATCCAGATAAAATGTGCCACATTCAGACCAGGGACAAAACACTGCCCACAACAAAACGCCTCTGCAGATGACTGGCATGAAGGATAAATTGGCCAGGACAGAAGAGCAGAGCACATGTAACACACACTGGAGATAGCCCCAGAAGCACCAGGCTCTAGGGAACAGGGGACACTACATGGCAGGCCACTACAGTACCTCTTCGTTATAAGGCCATTACCCTCAAGAACAGGTGACATAGCCGTCTTTCTTAACACATGGAAACAGGCACAGAGACTTAAACAAAATGAGAAGACAGATAAATTAGTTTCAAATGAAGCAAGTGTATAAGCCACAGCCAGAGATATAAGAGAAAGAGATATAAGTAATGTGACTGATGGAGAACTAAAAGTAACGATCATAAGTATACTCAGTGTACTCAAGACAACAGTGGAAGACATGAGCCAGACACTTTTCACAGAGATAAGAAATAGCAAAGTAGAGATAATGGGCTGAGTGAACAAAATCAGAAACATACATGATAGAATAAACAGCAGGCTGGAAGAAACAGAGGAACAAATTAGTGACTTAGAAGACAGAGTAATGGAAAGTAATCAAGATGAATGAAAGAGAAAGAAAAATATATATAAACAAAATGAAAAGAGACTGAGGGAACTCAGTGACTCCATCAAACACAGTAGCATTCATATTATAGGAGTCCCCAAAGAAGAAGAGATAGACAAGGGGCAGAAAATTTATTTGAACAAATAATCGAAAACATCCCTAATTTGAGGAAGGAAACAAATATCCAGATCCAGGAGGCAAAGAGAACTCAACAAAATCAACAAAAGCAGATCTACATCAAGACACATTATAATTAAATTGGCAAAATATAATGATAAAGGAAACAACAACAACGACGACGATGACAACAACCATAAAAGCAGTAAGACAAAAGAAAACAGTAACAGAGACAGAAAATCCCATAAAGCCATTAGGGATTTTTTTCAGCATAAAATTTCCAAAACAGAAGAAAATTATGTGATATATTCAAAGTGCTAAACGGGAAAAATCTGTAGCCAAGAATACTATATCCAAGAAGGCCATCATTCAGAATAGAAGGAGAGAAAAATCTCAGACAAATAAAAACTAAAGGAGTTCATGAACACTAAACCAGGCCTGAAAGAAATATTAAAGGAGACTCTATGGAAAGGAGAGATTAAAAGTGACAGTATAAAAGTTGGAAACACAAAAGTAGCAAAAATGAGCATTTCTGTAAAAAAATCGGTCAAGGAAACCATAAAATAAAACGATGTGAAATATGACAACTTATACATAAAATGTATGAAGCAGAGTAATAAAGAACAGATTCAGACTTAAACAAACATTAACTTAATACAGACTGCTACATGCAGAAGATGTTATATACAAATCTATACAAATATATTACTTAAAAAAACAGCAAACCATGAAAGAGAGATAAACAAGAAAGGATCAGAGAAAATATTCAGAAACAACAACAAAACTAATAAAATGACAATAAATATGTATCTGTCAATAATTACTTTGAATGTAAACGGACTAAATGCTCCAATCAAACGACATGGATGACAGACTGGATAAAACAAATAAACAAATAATCAAGACACATCTATAGCTGCCTATAAGACACTCATTTTAAACCAAGACACCTGCAAATTGAAAGAGTGGGGATGAAGAAATATCTATCATGCAAATGGCTGTCAAAAGAAAGTCAGAGTATTAATACTTATGTCAGAAAAAACAGACTTTCAAACATGTCTTTTTTTCTAAAGATTTATTTTATTTATTTATTTGACAGACAAAGATCACAAGTAGGCAGAGAGGCAGGCAGAGAGAGGAGGAAACAGGCTCCCTGCTGAGCAGAGAGCCCGATGCGGGGCTCGATCCCGGGATCATGACCTGAGCTGAAGGCAGAGGCTTTAACCCATTGAGCCACCCAGGCGCCCCATGAAAAAACAGACTTTTAAACAAAGACTGTTACAAGAGACAAAGAAGGACACAATATAATAATAAAGGGGGCAATCCAACAAGAGGATATAATGACTGTATATATTCATGCATCTAACATAGGAGCACTCAAATACATAAAACAGTTAATAACAAAACAACAATAACAAAAACAAAGGAACTAATAGATAATAAGACAATAATAGTAGGGGAGTTTAATACCCCATTTTTATCAGTGGACAAATCATCTAAACAGAAAATCAACAAGGAAACAATGACTTTGAATGACAAACTGGACCAGATGAATTTAACAGATATATTCAGAATATTACATCCTAAAACAGCAGAATACACACTCTTTTCTAGTGTACAAGAAACATTCTCCAAAACAGATCACATATTAGGCCACAAAACAAGCCTCAACAAATTCAAGAAGATCAAAGTCATACCATGCATCTTTTCTAACAACAATCCTATGAAACTGCAAGTCAGCCACAGAAAGAATCTGGAAAGGCCACAAATACATAGAGGTTAAATAACGTGCTACTAAATGATGAATGGGTTGACCAGGAAATAAAAGAAGAAATAAAAAATACATGGAAACAAATGAAAATGAAAATACAATGGTCTAAAACTTCTGGGATACAAAAAAAGAAGTTTTAAGAACGAAGTTTATAGCAATACAGACCTACTAAAGAAGCAATAAAAATATCAAATAAACAACCTAACCTTATGCCTAAAGGAGCTAGAAAGAGAACAAAAACAGAAGTCTAAAAACAGCAGAAAGAAGAAAATAATAAAGATCAGAGCAGAAATAAATGATAATGAAACTAAAACAAAGAAACAAAAAACAATAGAACAGATCAATGAAACCAGGAGCTAGTTCTTTGAAAATATCAATAAAACTGATAAACCTCTAGCCAGACTTACCAAGAAAAAAAGAGAAAGGACTCATATAAATAAAACCATGAATAGGAGAGAAGAAATATCACTAAAGACCACAGAAATACAAATAATCATAAGAGAATATTATGAAAAACTATAGGTCAACAAGTTGGACAACCTAGGAAACTGATAAATTCCTAGCAATATGTATAAGCTACCTTCTGATCAAACAGTAAGAAATACAAAATCTGAAAGACTGATAACTAGGAGATAAGCTGAATCAGTAAAAAAACAAAACAAAACAAATAAGAACTCCCAACAAACAAAAGTCAAGGACCACATGGTCTCACAGAGGAATTCTACCAAACATTTAAAAAAGAGTTAACACTTACTCTTCTCAAACTGTCATCCCCCCTGCCACAAAAAAAAAGAAATGGAAGGAAATTTTCCAAACTCATTCTACGAGGCCAACATTATCCTGATACCAAGACCAGATGAAGATTCCACTAAAAAAGAGAACTACAGGCCCATATTCCTGATGAACATAGACGTAAAAATTCTCATCAAAATACTAGCAAACTGAATCTAACAATATATTCAAAAAATCATTCACAACAATCAAGTGGGATTTTTTCCTGGCATACAAGGATGGTTCAATATTCACAAATGAACCAATATGTACATCACATTAATAAGAGAAAGGATAAAAACCATGAATTGATGCAAAAAAAAAATCATCTGATGAAGTACAACATACATTCATGGCAAAACCCTCAACAAAGTAGTTTTAGAGGGAACATATCTCAACATAACAAAGGCCATATTTTAAAAAAAAAAAAAAAATCCAGGGGCGCCTGAGTGTCTCAGTGGGTTAAAGCCTCTGCCTTCAGCTAAGGTCATGATCCCGGGGTCCTGGGATCGAGCCCCGCATCGGGTTCTCTGCTCCGCGGGGAACCCGCTTCCTCCTCTCTCTCTGCCTTCCTCTCTGCCTACTTGTGATCTCTGTCTGTCAAATAAATAAATAAAATCTTTAAAAAAAAAAAATCCACAACTAACATAATCCTTAACGTGGAAAAAATAAGAGCTTTCCCTATAAGGTCAGGAACAAGACAAAGATGTCCACTTTCACCACTTTCCTTCAACCTAGTGCTGGAAGTCCTAGTCATGGCAGTCAGACAACAAAAAGAATTAAACATCATCCAAATTAGTGAGGAAGAAATAAAATTTTCCCCATTTGCAGATGACAAAAAAATGAGAGTCCACCAAAAAACTGCTAGAACTGACAAACGGACTCAGTAAAGTTACAGGATACAAAATCGAGGTACAGAAATCTGGCACACCAATGATGAATCAGCAAGAAGAAAATTAAGAAATTAAGAAAATAATCTAATTTTATTGCATCAAAAAAAAATAATAAGATACTTAGGAATAAACCTAAACAAAGAGGTGAAAGAGCTGTACTCTGAAAACTATAAAACACTGATGAAAAAAAATTGAAGAAAACACGAAGAAATGGAAAAACATTTCATGCTCATGGACTGGAGGAACAAATCATTTTAAATTGTCTGTACTACCCAAAGCAATCTACATACAATGCAATCTCTAACAAAATACCAACAGCATTTTTCACAGAGCTAGAATAAACAATCCTGAAATTTATATGGAACCACAGAAGATCCTGAATAGCAAAAGCAATCTTGAAAAAGAAAAACAAAGCTGGAGGCATCAGGATTCCAGACTTTAAGTTATATGACAAAGCTGTAATGATCAGAACAGTATAGTACCAGCAAAAGAACAGACACATAGATAGGTGGAACAGAATAGAAAGCCCAGAAATGAACCCAGAATGGTACAGTCGATTAATCTTCAACAAAGCAGTAAAGAATATCCAATGGAAAAAAGTCTCTTCAACAAATGGGGTTTGGGAAAAGTGAACAGCAAAATGCAAAAGAAAGGAACTGGACCACTTTCTTACACCATATACAAAAGTAAATGAATTAAGGACAAAATGGATTAAGGACATCAGTGTGAGACCTGAAACCCTAAAAACCTCAGAAAAGAACACAGGCAACACAGGCAATACTTTTTTTTTCTTTTCTTTTCTTAACATCAGCCATAGCAACTTTTGTCTAGATAGGTCTCTGGAGGCAAGGAAAATAAAAGCAAAAATAAACTAGTGGGGCTGTATCAAAATTAAAAGCCTCTGCACAGTAAAGGAAACAATCAACAAAACTAAAAGGCAGCCTGTGGAATGGGAGAAGGTATTTGCGCATAACATATCTAATAAAGGGTTAGTTTTCAAAATATATAAAGAACTTACAAACCTCAATACCAAAAAACCCACAAATGATCTAATTAAAAATGGCAGAAGACATGAACAGACATTTCTCCAAAGAAGACATGAGGCCAAGAGACACATGAAAAAATGTTCATCATCACTAATCATCGGGGAAATGCAAATCAAAACCACAAGGAAATACCACCTCAGAATGGCTCAAATCTGTGGCTCAACACAAGATTTCAAGGGTTGCAAGGAAGTGGAGAAAAAGGAATCAATACACTGTGGTGGGAATGTAAACTTGTGTAGCCACTGTGGAAAACAGTACAGAGGTTCCTCAAAAAGTTGAAAATAGAACTACCCAACAATCCAGTAATGGCACCACTGGACAATTACCTAAAAATATGAAAATACTCATACAAAAGAATGTATGTACTCCTATGCTTATTAGAGTGTTATTTATAATACCCAAATTATGGAAGCAACCTGTCCATCAGCTGATGAATGGATAAAAAAGTGGTATATAGTATACACACACACACACACACAATTGAATACTATTCAGTTAAAAAAAGAATGAAATCTTGCCATGTGCAATGACATGGATAGAACTAGAGTATAATGCTAAGCGAACTAAGTCACTAAGAGAAAGACAAATACCATACGATTTCACTCATATGTGGAATCTAAGAAACAAAACAAATAAGCAAAGGGAAAGAGAGGGAGGGAAGTGGAAGGGAAGGAACAGGGTAGTGAGGAAGAGAGAGAGAGAAAGAGAGAGAGAGATCAAGAAACAGACTCCTAATTATAGAGAACATACTGATGGTTACTAGAGGGGAGGTGCGGGGGGATGGGTTAAATTGGTGATGAGGATTAAGGACTGCACTTGTCCTGTTGAGAACAGGGTGGTGTATAGAATTGTTGAATCAGTATATTGCATACATGAAACTAATAGAACACTGTATGTTCAACTGGATTAAAATACAAACTTAAATAAACAACAAAAAAGGAAATAACTTTTTCAAACCTAAAAAAAAAAATTCATGAACATTTAGGATAATATGTTATGAAACTCTGAATCTTATTTAAATTAAATCTTATTTAAACTATTTGCTTCAGGGGAACTCTTCTGACACTGTGCCATCAGGGAAAGGGAAATCATATCATTACTGCTAAATGGGTAAAAGTCCACATTCTACTCATCCTCCATCCATAACCTACAAGTTAGGAGGCATTTCTCTACCATTGGTCACGTGTAGTAAGGCTTCTCACTAGGCTTTCATAGACGCCACCCTGCCTTGTAGGTCAGAGGGGTCTTATTACTGCTTCACATGCCCCTCTTCTCCCACAGTTGGAGACATTGCTCATTAACTCTGGGCTATGGGGAAAGATCTGACTCTTTAGTAAGCCACCTCTGACACCAATCTAGCAGACTGTAGAGGAAGGAATCCTCATTACATCTGGGTGAGGGTACAAGTCTATGTTTCCTTCATGGTCTCCACTGACACCAGGGGCATGAGAGACAGGCAGAAGTTCTCGTTATCACCCAGTGGTAATGAAAGTCCCAGTTCATCATTCAGCCTTCTGGCCTCAGTACAACTCAGGGGTGCTCATTATAGCTGAGGGTGGAAGTCTTGGTCCCTATTCAAACTTTGCTTACAAAGGTTACGGTGGGTCCACAGTTTATTCTATGATGTTTGGACAAGAGTAGGTCAATTATTATCTAAATGTTTTCTGGTAGGGTGTCTTTTCTGGTTCTTCAGCTAGAGAGAGAAAGTTTTGATTTGGGACTTTCTTGTTTTTATCTGCTGGTGTTTTGGGGTTATAAGCTTTTCTACCACCAAATTAATGAAATATGAGACAAAAAGGAAATCCAGGGAATAAATTGTCATGTTATTCCTTGGTCCAAATGTCCCTAGACAGTCTGCCTTCTTCTCTCTACATTTCAGAGTATATTTATGTTTGCTTTATATAATTACCTATGTGTGTGGTTTTTACCTATACCTGATGGGAAGAACAGGAATAAGTGCATCTACTCTATCTTACTGACAATACTGACTTGTTTTAACACTGTTTTGAGGATCAGAGACTACAAGAACATGAATAATTTCCTTACACATATACAAAAGATATGAATTTCTATATATTTATATTCCTTCATATAACTAATATCGTACATACTAGCAACTGTTTTCTGATTATCTGAATTATGTCCCATTTTCCATAATACATAAAAAGACAAATCCCTTTAAATATTGATTACATAGTTTTGTTTTTGCAAGAGGCAGGTTTCTCTTACTGAAACAAAACAAACAAACAAAAAGATTTGACATTAACAATTCTAAAATATTTTATCTATGTTTCCAACATTTAAATGGATTATACCCAATAATAACATTCAGAAAATTATTTTGGGGCAATTCTCAAGGTATGGATTTTCAATAAATATATTATTGTAATTTTGATAATATATTGGTAAAAATTATAGCATTATTTTTTCCCTCTCTATAATGGATGACTTAATATTGGCTGTGAAATTTTCAAGTTTACTTCAAGTAGGATGTATAATTTTTAACTTTAGGAACTTTTATTCCATTCCTTATTTTATTAGATCATTTGTATTCTTGTAAGCTATCACAAAAATTTTTGTGGAAAAATGGAGACTATCTTAAGTTTGATTTTTGTGTGAGGGAGGGTACATCATTTATATGCAAGTTGTTTGTACTTTGGGAAACTGGGGCCAAATCAATGGACCTCTTGTAGGCCATTTAAGACCTGTTTAGAGTTTTCCCACCCCACAAGATGGAAGCTGGATATATTTATTCATTGATTCCTATCTGTTACTGGTTGTGAGATGAACTTGGGGTTATTAACTCCTTAGTATCTCTTATGAAGGGAGTTTCAAAGATTGTAAAAGAAAACCATCATTGTGTAAGAGAATGGAAAGAAAGAAAGTTATATGTGCAGGCCCCCAACTATATGTGCTACTCTGGAATAAGCATAAGTAAAATATGTTTAAAAATATTGAACAAATAAACATCTAATATAAATATGTCTCCATGTGTTGGAGCAGTCAGAACTCCTTCATTTATAAGTCTTCTACCTTTGGGGAATCTGGGTGGATCCACGGGTGACGCATCTGACTCAGTTTCAGCCCAGGTCATTATCTGAGGATTGTGAAACAAACACACCTCAGAGCTCTGAGCTCAGTGTGGAGTTGGCTTGAGAGTCTCTCTCTCCCTCTTGTTCTCCTGTGTCCCTCCCCCATCTCTCTCAAATAAATAAATAAATAAAATCTTAAAAAAAAAAAAGTCCTCTACCTTTGCTTAGAGAAATTCCAACTTAGAACAAAGGGCTCGGGGCACCTGGGTGGCTCAGTGGGTTAAGCCTCTGCCTTCAGCTCAGGTCATGATCTCAGGGTCCTGGGATCGAGCCCCACATCGGGCTCTCTGCTCAGCGGGGAGCCTGCTTCCCCCTCTCTCTCTGCCTGACTCTCTGCCTACTTGTGATCTCTCTCTCTGTCAAATAAATAAACAAAATTAAAAAAAAAAAAAAAGAACAAAGGGCTCAATTTTTTGTTCAGGCAGATACACTGTTTAGGTTTCTTAATTTTTTTTTTAATTTTTTTTTTTTAAATTTATTTGTCAGAGAGAGAGTGGGAGAGAGAGTGAGCGAGCCTAGGCAGAGGCAGAGGGAGAAGCAGGCTCCCTGCCAAGCAAGGAGCCCGATGTGGGACTCGATCCCAGGACGCTGGGATCATGACCTGAGCCGAAGGCAGCTGCTTAACCAACTGAGCCACCCAGGCATCCCTAAGTTTCTTAATTTTAACAAAATGAGGTCCATCTCACTACATATCAGTCATTTCTAAAAAGTGACTCTTTTTAAAAAACTAGAATTTTAGCATTGGAAGAAATCAAGATATTCCAGTTATTTTCTTAGTTAACAACATACAAAATAGTTTTAGTCTCCACTTAAATACTTTGAAAAACATTAAAATTTATTCTATTGATTGGAGATTATAACAGTTACACTTAAATACTACCTACTACCAATTAATCAGCTAAATTTTGCTTATGTTATACATATAAAAGAGATAAATATGAAAGGGCTTATTTCACTCAGAAAATTCCTTTGATATTTTTATTATCCACATTTTGGGAGTTTTTCTCTGGCCCTTTGACTACATATACAAAAACACCACAACCACATATTCACCATCTGATTAGAATTTCATTCAATCATTGCCTTAGACTTTGTCCACTTGTATTTTTTTTTTTTTAAGATTTTGTTTATTTATTTGACAGACAGAGGTCACAAGTAGGCAGACAGGCAGGCAGAGAGAGAGAGGAAGGGAAGCAGGCACGCTGCTGAGCAGAGAGCCCGATGCGGGGCTCGATCCCAGGACCCCAGGATCATGACCTGAGCCGAAGGCAGAGGCTTTAACCCACTGAGCCACCCAGGCGTCCCTCCCCACTTGTATTTAACATGTTCTCATCTAGACCCCATCTCTGGACAACTCTGTACTCAGTGTCTTCTCTAGCAATTCCTGCCTCACACTGTCTGCATTTATTCTTCATCATGCGGGTGTCTCTACCACTTGGTTCTTTGCTTTTCCAAAATTACTTTTGAAAATTTCATTATTTTTGATTTCCCCTAGCTGTTTTATACCAGACCGATATTCATAAGTTTCCACATTGTGGATTTGTTCCCTTAGAATTTTGGTAATTTTTTACATGTCTGGGGGTTTAAGAGTATGGCAAACAAATGATATTTTCCAATACAAATATGGATTTAAGCAACTTGCAGATACAGTATTTTCCTCAAGGACTTAAATGATCTATTTCACCTTCTCCAGAAAAGATAGTAAAAATGTTTTCTGTATTCCTGCTTTATATCAACAAGTGTTACAATGCAGGATAATATGTTTTTCTTTTCATTCATATATTCAAAATTTAGGGTACCTATCTAATAGCTAAGGGCATGAAATTAACACCTTTAATTTCTGTTTTTCAGTAATTCTTGCCTCTTTGTAACTCTGATTAGGACTGAAATAAAACAATATTTTAAGTGTCTCATCAATATAGACACACACGATCATGTACACCACATGAATGCACATCTGCACACCTTTAAAAAACGCCCCCTCGTGACAATAAAATTGGCCTATACACTTTCTCTGCTCATATAAAATAGAGTTTAATACACTCAGGCACTGCTGTTTAGGTTACTTCCTACATCTTTTGCCCTTTATTCTCTTTCCCTTTAACCCAGAGGAGTCTATCAAGAGACCATGTACAGAAATATCAAGTAAAATATACCATAAAAAAGGAACTCTGAGAACCTAGTGACCTGAAAAAATGTTACTTATAAAACTAATGACCTAAGAATGCCTTTAAATATGAGAGCATCTAGTATGGCAAAGAGACCTTCAAAATGGACTTGTAAGCACTGATCCAGATAGAAGATTAAATAGCACGATATATATTAAAAAGCATAAGGTAAAACAGGAAAAGCTGGAATCTTTCATTCCACGGAAGCATTTCACTCTCCTACTGAGAAAACTAACTTCTTTCCTTCCTTCTTTCCTCCCTCCCTCTTCTTTCTTTCTTTCTTTCTTTCTTCTTTCTTTTCTCTGTATTTTATGGTTTTCTATTTTGGTGTCCATCTAGTTTACACTTAACCTATATTCAAAAAAACTGTATAATATATTGGTATAGCAAGTCAAATATTGATTCATATGCTATCACACTATGCTAAGTAGGATTTTCATGGCTTATTAGTACAATTAAATAATAAATGTAAATTATGTTCAGATGCTTATACACAGTTTTCTATATTTTTTTTTTTTTGTATCTTAAGAATTTCTAACAAATTTCTAAAGTGATTATTAGTATACTTATTGGCATTATGGATATTGGTTATACATATTGGTTATGTGGATACATTAAGTCTTCATGTTGGCCATAGTGAATAAAGTATTGATTTTCCATTCTTTAGTCAGTAAAATATTGATATGTTTTATAGTTAAGTGGCAAAACCAAAAGGAGTCATCCACAACACCTAGCTAAAGATTAAATCAAAATAGATGAAGTTCTTATTAGTGTTCAAAATGACAGTTTTATTTTGACAGGAGAAAATATAGTTGTTATGTCCTTTTTCATTTATAATAGTGGGGTGGAGGTCAAATATGCATAATGAATTTGAATTCACAATTTCTTTAGATAAAAAAACCCTTGAAGCTCAGAAATTCATTTTTAAATAGATATATTATCCCTAGTGTACAGTTCAGTAGACTTCATCAGAAATTATGGATGAGCATTTATAATCCTGAAAGGGACTACAGATCTGTTTATATACAATTCTCTCAATAAACCCATACTATTACACAAAGTACATTTTCTGTGTACATAATCAGCTAGTTATTTTTCTTTCTACTTTCTGCCATAATTAAATAAATATAAAATGTTTTTTATTCAATTTGTACTTCTCAAACAATCTTCATAAAGATCCACATAAAGTCTCACAATTAAACCTAATTATGAATAAATTTGTTTCAGATTTGCTAATTCAGGAACACTAGAAGAAGCAAATGACATCTTTTTATACCATTTCTGATTTTTTTTTGTTATTTATTAGATCTAAATAAATGTTTTTAGGCTTGGTAATGTTCTTCTTCTAATATATTTTTGTATATTTTTATTCATTTTCATAATCTGGTATCATTAGCATGAAACTAGTTCATATTAATTGGGAAAAAAAACTGGTTGACATAGGAAAAAACAGTTTTGATAATTTTCATAAAGACACATACTATAATTACCATACATTCTCTTTTTGGGCTTCCTTTCTAAACTTATTTTCTCCAGTCACAAAATAATATTCTACCTCTTGACTTTGAATAGTTGTATGGAATGCCACTTATTTATGCAATTTCATATTTGAGGAAACTGTTTTCTTGTTTTGTGTTGTTGCAGATCATATTGTGATGAATATCCTTATAAATAGTTTGGTTTTCTACTTTTTTATAATTATAAATTCCTATATGATGATTTTCTGTTTCAAAGGGCATATGTTATTTTTAGAATTTTTCATTCCCATTTCCACCTTGGTTTTCAGATGTTTGTATCACTTTATAATACCATGAGCAGTGTCACAGCAGATTCACTAGTCTGCTCCCTGGTTACACTGGCAAATAGTTGAATAAATAGCTCCACAAATAGAACTAGTGGGCAGATTATGGTATTTGAATATTATTTGATATTATATTTTCACTACAAGTAAGTTTAAACTTTTTATATTAGTAGACATTGATATTTTTCTTGTGTAAATGCTTATATTCTTTACCAAATTACTTTTTCAGAAGGTTCTCCCTCTTTTTTTTTTGTTAATTGATGTCAATTTTTATTCTGTTGATACTAACAATATAATATGTCCCTCATATGTAATATGCCAATTTTCCTACTGTGTCCTTAAACTTTTATTTTCTTATTTTTTAATAAGATTTAAAAAATTGTTTTATGCCTTATGTTTTTCTTCCTTTTTAAAAATGTATTTCAGGTACATACTCTTTCATTTTTAAATGGTTATATTTTGAATCTATAGCAGAAAGCTAAAAAGGGTCAAAGAAAAAATAACCAATTTTACCACTTGGTTTTTACTAAGTTCCAAAGGTTAACGTAGATGTCCTAAGGTCTGCTTTAAACATTAATTAGAAATGATAATTGAGAATGAACTCTGGTTTCTTTTCAGAGTAAGAGGCATGCTGAATGAGCATGAAAAATCCCAGAGATAACTCATTTCTGGGATCAAAAATAGCTGAAAACAATACTTAGTAATGAATTAAAAGAAACTAAATTCATTCTTATATTTCAAAATTGGAGAAGTCTATGAGGTAGTTACTGCAAATAAATACCACTGATGAAAAATCATGAATTTCTTCAACAGATGTTAAAAGAATCAAGGAATTGACACTTAACAGTGAAATAATATGACTTCTAAAATTGTCTGGGTCAAAACAAGAGGATCAATTAATACAAAAAAAGGAACTGGACCAAGTCTGGAACAAGATACAGTTCCTTTAATAAATTCTGGCTAAAATATCTTCCAATCACTTCTTTATTACAAATTGAGAGGTGAAACTACAACCAAATCAGTGATGCTTTATATTGTATACAAAGGTCAACCTCAGGAAACTTCCCAGGTGAGAAGTGGTTACTCTTCACCATGAGTTTACAAAAAAGGGGGTGGGTAGGATATATACCCAGCAATTTTGGAGGGTTCTATCTAGTAACTGAATACAAAATTCTATCTATATAACAGGGACAGACCTAAATAAAGAATGTGTCTTACAGATTACTTCAATAAGAGTAAGTGCAATGAACAAATGCTATGAACTTCACATATACCCAGTTCTCCATTTAGTCTGTTACATGGATTTCTTTTATTATTCCCTTTAATGGTCCCATGAAGAAACTCTAGTTGTATTTATTTTTTATTTTTATTTTTATTGTTTCAAGTTTTATTTAAATTCTAGGTATTGGGGGCACCTAGGTGGCTCAGTGGGTTAGACGGCTGCCTTTGGCTCAGGTCATGATCCCAGGGTTCTGGGATTGAGCCCCACATCGGGCTCCCTGCTCAGCAGAGAGGCTGCTTCTCCCTCTCCCTCTGCCTCCCACTCTGCCTACTTGTGCTCTCTCTTTATCTCTCTGTCAAATAAATAAATAAAATCTTTTTAAAAAAAGAATTCTAGGTATTTAACATATAGCACATTATTAGTTTTAAAAGTAGTATTTAGTGATTCATCACTTACATATAACATTCAGTGCTCATCACAAGTGCCCTCCTTAATACCTATCACCTATTTAACCTAACCTGCTGCCCACCTCCCTTCCAGCAACCCTCAGTTTATTCTCTATGATTAAGTATTTGTTTTATGGTTTGCCTCTCTCTCTCTCTCTCTCTCTCTTTTTTTCCCCCTATGTTCATCTGTTTTGTTTCTTAAATTCCACAAATAAGTGAGTCACATGGTATTTGTCTTTTTCTGACTTACTTCGCTTAGTATAATACACTCTGGCTCCATCCATGTCATTGCAAATGGCAAGATTTCATTCTTTTTGATGGCTGAGTAATGTTCCATTGTATATACATACCACTTCATTATCCATTCATCAGTTGATGGGCGTTTGGGTTCCTTCTATAGTCTGACTATTGTTGATAATGCTGCTAAAAACATTGGGGTACATGTATCCTTAGGATCAAAGTTTTTGTATATTTTGGATAAATACCTAGTAGTACGATAGCAGGAATAGTGGGAAGAGTTCTATTTTTAACTTTTTGAGGAAACTCCATACTGTTTTCGACAGGGGCCAGTTTGCATCCCCACCAACAGTGTTAGAGTATTCCTCTTTCTCTATATCCTTGCTAAGATCTGTTGTTTCCTGAGTTGTTCATTTTAGCCATTCTGACAAGTGGAGTGGTGATAGCTCATAGTGGTTTTGATTTCTATTTCCCTGATGATGAGTGATGTCGAGCACCTTTTCATGTGTCTCTTAGCCATCTGTATGTCTTCTTTGGAAAAATGTCTATTTGTGTCTTCTGACCATTTCTTAACTGGATCGTTTTTTGGGTGTTGTGTTTTGTAAGTTCTTTATATATTTTGGAAACAAACTTTATCAGATATGTCATTTGCAAGTATTTTCTCCCATTCCACAGATTCCCTTTTAGTTTTGTTGATTGTTTCCTATGCTGTGCAGGAGCTTTTTATCAGGATGATGTCCCAATACTTAATATTTGCTTTTGTTTCCCTTGCCTCAGGAGACATATCAAGTAAGAATTTGCTAATGTCTGATGTCAAAGAGGTTACTGCTTGGGTTCTCCTCTAGAATTTTTATAGTTTCACAACTCACATTTAGGTCTTCAGTCTATTCTGCACGTTGTTGTACAGTTTTCCCAACACCATTTATTGAAGAGACTGTCTTTTTTCTATTGGATATTCTTTATTGCTTTGTTGAAGATTAACTGACCATACAGTTCTGGGTTCATTTCTGGGTTTTCAATTCCACTCTACTTACCTATGTGTCTGTTTTTGTGCCAGTACCATACTGTTTTGATCACTACAGCTTTGTCATATTATTTGAAGTCTGGAATCCTGATGCCTCTAGTTTTAACTTTTTCAAGACTGCTTTGGTTATTCACAGTGTTTTGTGGTTTCATACAAATTGGGGATTGTTTGCTCTAGCTCTCTGAAAATGTTGCTGGTATTTTGATGGGGATTGATTTGGGTAGTATAGACATTTTAACAAGTTTGTTCTTCCAATCCATGAGCGTGTAATGTTTTTTCATTTCTTTGTGTCATCTTCAATTTCTTCCATAAGTCTTTTATAGTTTTCAGAGTATAGATCTTTTACCTCTTTGATTAGGTTTATTCCTAGGTATGTTAGGGTTTTTGGTGCAATTGTAAATGAGATTAATTCCTTGATTTCTCTTTCTGCTGCTTCAATATTGGTGTATAGAAATGCAACAAATTTCTGTACATTGATTTTATATCCTGCAACTTTGCTGAATTCATGTATCAGTTCTACCAATTTTTGGGTGAAGTCTTTCTGGTTTCCTACATAGAATATCTTGTCATCTGCAAACAGTGAATGTTTGTCTTCTTCCTTGTGGATTTGAATGCTTTTTATTTCTTTGTATTGTTTGATTGCTGAGGCTAGGACTTCCAGTACTATGTTAAATAACAATGGTGAACATCTTTGTTCATAACGTAACATAACATAACATAACATAACATAACATAACATAAGTGAACATCTTTGTCTTGTTCTTGACCATAGAGGTAAGGTTATCAGTTTTTCCCCACTGCAGATGATATTAGCTATGGGTTTTCATGTATGGTCTTTATGATGTTAAGATATGTTCCCCCTAAACCTACTTTGTTGAGGGTTTTAATCATGAATGGATGCTTTACTTTGTCAAATACTTTTTCTGCAACTATTGAGAGGACCATATGGTTCTTACCCTTTCTTTTACTAATGTGGTATATCACCTTGATTGATTTGTGAATATGGAACCACCCTTGCAACCCAGGAATAAGTTCTTTTAGTGCACTATTGGTTTCAGTTTGCTAGTGTCTTGTTGAGAATTTTTGCATCCATGTTGATCAGGGATATTGGCCTGTAATTCTCCTTTTTAGTGGGGTCTTTGTCTGGTTTTGGAATCAAGGTCATACTGGCCTCATAGAATGGGTTTCAGAATAGAATTTCCTTCCATTTCTATTTTTTGGAACAGTTTGAGAATAGGTATTAACTCTTCTTTAAATGTTTGGTAAAATTTCCCTGGGAAGCCATTTGGCCCTGGACTTTTATTTGTCAGGAGATATTTGATTAGTGATTCCATTTCTTTGCTGATTATCAGTCTGTTCAAATTTTCTATTTCTTCCTGTTTCAGTTTTGGTAGTTTATATGTTTCTAGGAATTTACCTATTTCTTCGAAGTTGTCCAATTTATTTATATACAGTTTTTCATAATATTCTCTAATAATTGTTTGTATTCCTATGCTATTAGTTGTGATCTCTCCTGTCTCATTTGTGTTTTTATTTATTTTGGCCCTTTCTCCTTTCTTTTTGATCAGTCTGGCTTGGGGTTTATCAATTATATTAATTTTTTCAAAGAATCAGCTCCTGGTTTCATTGATCTGTTCTATTGGTTTTGTTTGTTTTTGTTTCTATTTCATTTATTTCTGCTCTAATCTTTATTAGTTCCCTTCCTCTGCTGACTTGAGGTTTCATTTGTTGTTCTTTTTCTAGTTCCTTTAGGTGTAAGATTAGGTTGCATATTTGAAAATTTTCTTGCTTCTTGTAGGACTGTATTACTGTATATTTCCCTCTTAAGACCTTATTTCCCTCTTATGACCACTTCTGCTGCATCCCAAAGGTTTTGGACCATTGTGTTTTCATTTTCATTTGTTTCCATGTATTTTTTTTTTAA
This sequence comes from Martes martes, assembly GCF_963455335.1. Lineage (NCBI taxonomy): Eukaryota > Metazoa > Chordata > Mammalia > Carnivora > Mustelidae > Martes > Martes martes. The sequence goes on from NC_137893.1 coordinate 36,253,010, forward strand.
TTTCTTCTTTAATTTCCTGGTTAACCCATTCATTCTTTAGTAGGATGTATTTGTGGTCTTTCCAAATTTTTTGTTGTGGTTGACTTCAAGTTTCATAGCATTTGTGATTGGCAAATATACATGGTATGATCTCAGTGTTTTTGTACTTGTTGAGCCTTGATTTGTGACCTAATCTACTCTGGAGAATGTCCCATGTATACTTGAAAAGAATGCTGCTTTAGGATGGAATGATTTGAATATATCTGTTAAGTCCATCTGATCCAGTGTGCCATTCAAAGCCATTGTTTCTTTGTTCATTTTCTCCTTAGATGATCTGTCCATTGATGTTAATGGGGTATTAAAATTACTTACTATTAATGTATTAATATCAATGAGTTTGTTCATGTTTATTTTTGTTTCATATATTTGGGTGGTCCCAAGTTGGAGGCATAAATATTTATAATTGTTAGATATTCTTGTTGGATAGATCCCTTCATTATGATAAAGTGTCCTTCTTCATTTCTTGTTACATAGTCTTTGGCTTAAAATCTAGTTTGGTAGAAGTATTGGTACTCTGGCTTTCTTTTACTGTGCATTTGCATGATAAATGGTTCTCTACTCACTCACTTTCAATCTGTAGGTATCTTTAAGTCTAAAATGAATCTTTTATAGTTAGCATATAGATGGGTCTTATTTTTTTAACCTATTTTGACACCCTGTGTCTTTTGATTGGAGCATTTAGGCTATTTACATTCAGAATAATTATTGACAGATATGAATTTACTGCCATTTTCTTACTTGTTTTGTTATTTCTGGAGACTTTATTTGTTCCTTTCTAGTCTTTGTCACTTTTGGTTTTTCTTTCCCACTCAAAGAGTCTCCTTTAATATATCTGGTGGGGCTGGTTTAGTGGTCACAAACTCCTTTAGTTTTCATTTGTCTGGGAAACTTTATTTTTCCTTCTATTCTGAATGACAGCCTTGATGGGTGAAGTATTCATGGCTGCATATTTTTCCCATTCAGCCCACTGAATATATCACACCACTCTCTTCTGGCCTGCTAAGTTTTTGTGGAGAGATCAGCTGCTAACCTTATTTGTCTTCTCTTGCTTCTTTGTCTTGCTGCTTTTAGAATTTTTTTCCTTATCTCTATATTTTGCAAATCCAGGAGGCTGGACATACTTACAATATGTCTTGGTCTTGGCCTGCTTTTGTTGATTTTGATGGGAGTTCTCTGTGCCTCCTGGATTTGGATGTCTGTATTCTTCCCCAGATTAGGAAAGTTTTGAGCTGTAATTTCCTCCAATAAACCTTCTGCCCCCTTTTCTATCTCTTCTTTTTCCAGGATTCCTATGATATGAATCTTATTAGGCTTTATGGATTCACTGAGTTCCTTCAGGCTACATTTGTGATCTAATATTTTTCTTTCCATCTTCTTTTCAGTTTCATTATTTTCCACAATTTTATCTCCTGTATCACTTATTCATTCCTCTGTTTTGTCCATCCTTGTGGCCATTACCTTCAGTTGGTTTCGAACTTCAGTTATTGCATTTTTCATTTTGGCTTGACTGGTTTTTAGGTCATTTATCTCTGTGGTAAGAGACTCCCTGGCATCTTTTATGCTTTTCTCAAGAACACCTAGTATCCTTATGATTGTTGCCTTAAATTCTGAATCAGGTATATTATTTATATCTGTTTTGATTATACCCCTGGCTGTGACATTCTCTTGTTCTTTCTTTCTTTCTTTCATATTTCTTTTTTTTTCCAAGATTTTATTTATTTATTTGATGGACAGAGATCACAAGTAGGCAGAGAGGCAGGCAGAGAGAGAGAGGAGGAAGCAGGCTCCCTGCAGAGCAGAAAGTCCAATGTGGGGCTCAATTCCAGGACCCTGGGATCATCACCTGAGCCAAAGGCAGAGACTTTAACCCACTGAGCCACCCAGGTGCCCCCTTGTTCTTTCTTTTGGGATGAATTCCTCTTCCTGGCATTTTGTCTATGTCTTTGTCTTCTCTGTGTTAGGAAACCCTGTTATGTTCCTGCTCCTGGGAGTAATAGCATTATGAAGAAGAGGTCATATACTATCTAGGGCCTGGCACTTCAGGAAGTGGTTCAGGTGTGCTGTGTGCACTCTGCCATTGTATTTTTGGCTGCTCTTTCCTTCAGATCAGCCCTCTGCAGAGTTTCTCCTTGCCTGCAGTGGGGAGTGTTTGGACCTTGACAAGAATGTGGCAAGTTTTAACTAGGTGTGCTCTGGTCTGCTTGCTAAAAGAGACCTGATGTTATTTTCACTAGAGCTGAAGCTTTGCAGACCTCAAAGGTCAGTAGATGTGGTGAATGCAGGGGTTTGTGCTGGGCTTCGGGAGGAGGGGCCTGCCACAATTGTTTTCAGGTACACCAGAAAAAAGCAGCACCAGCAGAAGAACACAGGGGGTGGGGCTGGGTATGAGGGATTTAGGTCACCACTATTGGCACTCCGCTGCTTACTGAAGTTTGTTTATGCTGGGGGCAGGAGAGGGAAATGGTGCCAGCCCCCTCCTTCATCCCTGAAGAAGGGGGTTTGTACCCAACACTGTCCTGGAAGCCCTTGCAGAAGAGTGAATAATTTCCCCTCATGTGCCAGGCATCCCTCAGATTGCTGCCTTCACCCTGTCTGTGTCCAGGCCATCTGTCTGCCTGGTAGTATAATGAATCTTGGGATTACTCCTGGACAGGCCTCTGAGTCTTAAAACTCCAAAGTTGTTGGGGACCCATGCTGGTCTTCTGGGGAGGGTCTCGCTGCAATGGGACTGATGCAGGTTTATCCCAGAAGGGCAGTCGCATCAAAACACAGGGGCATGGAGTTCAGAGTGAAGAGCAGCAAAGAGCCAGTGTCCAGGTTAGTCATTCTTACCAAGTGTCTCTGGGTATGTTGAGGGATGGGGAAAGGAAAGGGCAACCACTGGCTCTTTTGTCCAGAGAGAGGCAATGTTACCTCTCCAATATATACCTCAGGAAGGGCGAAATGTTTCTCCCAATGCAACCCAGGTGACCCCCTCGGCTACCTGCCCTCCTTCTCCACAATAGCATTGCAGTGCCTGCTGGGCTCCACACCAGTTGTGAACATTTAAAACTCCAGTCTCTGAGCTCTGCTGGTTGTAAAAACTCACAAAAGCATCCCCTCTGGTTTTCCCTGTCAATTGTTTTGGGGAAGTGTTTTCCTTGTGCAATCCCCTGTGTACTCCTCTCTCCCTCCCTTTCTCTTTCTCTCTTCTCCCTGTGCACAGGGCTCCCTACACTCCACAGCACCTATGATCCTCTTCTCCAACTTCAGTTTTATATGCATTTTACAGATGAGAAAACTGGAGCCAGGAAAGCCAAATAAAATGAATGAATAGATGAAAGAATAAATAAATAGAATCAGATCTTTCTGATCTGAGAATTAATGCCCTCAGACTTGATGATTCATTCAAAATATTTACAAATAAGTTGTTATAATTTAAAAATATTATATTATTTCTCTCTTTTTAAATCATCTTTCCCCCCATAGATTGTCTTTTATTCCACTTGGTCTGTACATACTAATTTGAGTCCATATGCCTCAGGTGAAAAATTGGGCTGTTAACATTAATACCTCTGTTACAACCCTGTTACAAAGATCAATCATGATAATGGCTTTTAAAGTAATTTCATTTCATTTTAAATTACTATTCAAATATCAGCTATTATTATACCATAGTTTTTACTGCTCTGATGGTCAGTTTTATATGTCAACTTGGCTGGCCTACAGTCCCCAGTTATTCATTAAAACATGAATCTGGGTGTCACTATGAAGATATTTTTTACATATGGTTAACATCCACAATCAGTTGACTTTGAGTAAAAAGGAATTTTCCCTAATAATGTGGATGGGACTAACCCAATCACATAATAGTCCTCAAAAGCAAAACTGAGTTTTTCTGGAGGAAGAAGAAACTCTGCTTTAAGACTACAGCATAAGTTCCTGACTGACAGTTACAACCTCCCAGCCTACCGTAACAGACCTCAGAACTGCCAGTCCTCACTACTGCAGAAGCCAATTCCTTGAAATCTATCTATTTAACTGTTGTCTCTCTCTGTCTCTGTCTCTATCTATCACCTCTCAATCTGTCATCTCTTTCTGTTTCTGTTTCTCTCAACAACCCTGACCGATACCTTCGTTATCAGTTTAAATGTTTCTTGAGGAGATACGTTCATGTGGCAATTTTCTCCCAACTGATCTCACAAAGAGAGAACTTTAGATTCTCAATCAGTATATACTAAATAAATAAAATTTCATGTTATTAATACTAGGGAGGGAGCATAAAGCTCTCACAATAGTTTAAGGAAGAAGTTGAGATATTAAGAAAAAAAATGTATCAAGGTAAAAATATTTTATTCCATCTACTCTATAGAAATCGAGTCCAATGAGATGTCTGTTCAACCTAATTTCCAAAAAAAAAAAAAAAAAAATCCTTTTATCTATGTTTTCCTTATTTTCCTTCCTTTTGTGGTCAAAATTTTGATATAAGTATTTTTCAGATAATCTGGATTTTGCAAATAACATGTTCTCAGGTTCTTTCTGCTACTTGGACCTAACAAAGTATGATGTATGCAGGTTTTCTCAAAATAATCTCTTTATGTGTTCTCCAAGTATTGGCAGTAAAGGGAAGATATTTTTATAATACTAAAAATTTAAAAATATGTAGAAAATAAGGTATAGATGTATGTATGTGTATCTACCTCTATTTCTTTATCTATCTCTATATGTGTCTGAATGAATGTTGCTTTTTACATCTGCTAAAATTCAGGACTAGTTTAAATGGAAATAATACATAACAGCATTGTAAAATCTACTTGTTTCTTATAAATATATTTTTTGCAATTTTTTGTTCCTGACATTTGTGCTTTAAGTCAAAAGTACTTATGTGAAAGCAATTGTTTTTTCTTTCTTTTTACATGTCTTCTCTGAAATTGTGTAGGAGGAAGCGAATCACTACCACTCAATCCCTGACATTAATTCAACAGACACATATTTTGATTTCAGAAGAATTATGGAAACATTCTTTCAGAAGAGAACAATGAAAGATAGCATTCTGTATTTAGCACATTTCCCTTTTCCAAGTGGCAATGGAGCGTTGTAACAGCAAAGTAAATTGCTTCCTATTTCTAACTGCTTTATGAAAGTGTGACACTGAGTTGAATCACTGAGAACACATTTGTACACAGTTAAATGAAAAGTTTTATGTGATAGTAGAACGAGGCAGAATTATTTTGTCCTTGGATGTTTTGATGATTAACAATACTTAGGCCATTGATTTGTGCACAGTAGGGTAATACGCACAGTGCTATTAGGAAACTCCATTTTAAATCTAACACATTTTTATAAAGGGAATTTTTATACAGATTACACCTGAATTAAGGGATATAGCAAGTACCGGAGCACAAGTAACAGTCTTCCTGGGAATATGGTGGGAATGATGTTATTGAAGCTTCACATAGAGTTGAAGTCATAGAAGCAGAGTCGCCCAACAAGAATACAAATAACAGAATATTGACATTGCTCATATTGAGCAAGGCTACACAGAGGTTATTAGGAGTGATAAATACCTTCAGTTTTCTCTCATAGCCCTCTGATTTCCTGTGATACCACTGAATACACTTGATCAGAGGTTAGAAATCAAGAGGGCCTGGGTGATGCCATGTGTAGGACCAAACATTCCTGAGCACAGAACAGGGCAGGGAATTTTTTAAGTTTTAAGGAGAGTGGCAAACCCAATTAATAAGTATAATATATATGTATATACATATATACATACATATGCATGCATATATATAAGCTGACTGTCAGAAACTTTACCAAGCCTAGGCTGTTTAATGGTGTGATATCAAGTACAAAGTTCACATGTTTGAGTCATTTGGATATAAACATTCTATACATGAAATTATAAACAGAATGTGTTGATGAATATAGAATGATAATGATTACAAAAATATCAATGCTTTTTTATACTGAATGGCCATTAATTCCTACTAGGTACTATATTAGATGCTTAGTATATATTTTCTCTAATTCTCACAATTAGTCTGCAAAATAGATGTTATTAGATTTACTTTATATACAGTGGGACCAGGTTTTATTATAGTTAATTAAGTCACCCAACTTCAGCCAAGTAGTAAGTGGTAGAAGCAATATTCTTCACTAGGTTTTGAAGATTCAAAATCAACATCCCTTATGTAATTTCATATTGGCTTCAAAGTATGCAAACATTTGCCAAAAAAGAAAGAAACAACATTAGATTGAGGACCCAGAGTAGTGTCCAAAATTCATGACAGTGCTTTCAGTGACTATTGATCATTTTTATTTGAACTCCTTTTTCCGCAACTTGAGTAAAAGCTATGGAAAATTTTGAAAAGCTCATCTTGGGCAAATGTTTGTAATAAACAATTCACAAAACATCATATAATTTCAGGCAGTTTACAGAAATTAAAGTCCATTCATAAATTCTTTCCAGGAAAGAATGCATAGACTATAGAGAAATACCAAGGACTCATTCTAATCAATTAGTAAACCAGAACCATCCAAATTCGCAGTTCCTGGTGCCACATAAGACCATGAAAGCATAGTTACTCCCCAAACTGTTACTATCCAAAGATTTTTAAGATAAAATATCTTATATGTATTCTTGGCAAGTTCCTCTTTCTTTCTAACAAAAATATTTATTTTACCTTATTCTTCTCATGCTACTATAACAAATTGTTATAAACTGAATGGCTTAAAGAACAAACATTTATTTCTCACAGTGTTGGAGGCTCGGAAGTCTAAGATCAAGGTGTCAGCAGATTTAGTTTTTGGTGAGGGCCTACCTGCTGGTTTCCAGAGAGCTATCCTCTTGTATCCTCACATGATGGAGACAAGAGAGAGAGAGACCATCTCTCTCTCATGTTCTTTCTTATAAGTCATTAATTCCATGCATGAGAGCTGCACCCTCATAACCTAATTATCTTCTAAAGGCCCTACATCCAAATACTACCACACTGGCATTTAGGCTTTAACATTTGAATTTTGGGGTAACACAAACATTTAGTCCATAGCATACTGAAAGACACTATTACAGGTAAAGGTAAACAAGACAGATACAGTCTCTGAAGTTCAAGTAAATTTATAATGGCCATATCATAAGATAAATAAAAAGAATGTTGAAATAGAAAATACGAACAAAGGCCTTGTTTAGGTAAGGTGATCAGGTAAGTCAATGTAAAGACAATTTTTAGGTTGAAATGGAAGAATAAAAGAAGACAAGCAATGAGCTAGGATTAAACACCCCCAAAGCAGAAAGACACTTGGCATATTTTAAGTAGTAGAAGGCCAAAGCTGAACGGAGCAAATTGAATGAGGGAGGACTGGCATAAGATTAGGGTGGAAAGACAGGAGAGCTTAGTTAGATTCAGAGGGCCTTCTTGGTCACTGGGAAACCATGCAGGAGAATGATATGATCAGTTCGTTTTGTTTCTAAAGACCACTCTTGTTCCTGTATTTTAAGTAGATTTTAGAGAGGCAAGAGAAGATACAGAGGGATGATCTAAGAAGTCACTGAAATAACTACATTAAAAAAAAAAATTATGGTGGCTTTAACAAGGTTGGAGTGGAAATGGAGAAAAGTGAATGGGTATCAGCTATCCTTTAGACATAGAATGAAAAGGATTTCCCAAAGTTGGATTTGAAAAGTAAGGGAAAGGTGAAAAAGGGGTGTATGACCCCAGAATCTCTGGCTTTAGCAACTTGGTGGACAGTGATGACATTTACTAGATGAGTAACAGGTTTTGGATAAAAAAGGAATCCAGACTTATGTTCTGCACACAATAACTTTGAGATGATTAAGTGGAAATGTCAAGTAGAAATCTGAATATACCAATCTAAGTTTCAGAGAAATTGTTTTGGCTTAAGATATATTTTGAAAGTAATCACCAAACATGGCCATAAAATTTGGTGAGCAGTGAATATTAAGTGAAAAGATAATGACCCATGACATAATTTGAAGGAACTCTAATATTTTGAGATCTGATATAACTTATGAAATCAGTGAAAATATTGAGGAGTAGCCAATAAATTAGGGAGAAAACCAGGACTCCATATTGTTGTGAAAGGTAATACAAAAAGTTAACAAAGAGTTTATAAAATGTGAAATGATAATGTATAAAGAGCTACTGAAAAATCAAATGAGATAGGGACAGAAACTTTTTTTCTTTTTTTTGGTGGGAAATATGTAAGTTTTTGGTGGCTTTGATTGTACAACTTTTTTGGACTGCAGTGGAGATTAGCAATGTTAGCTGAGCAAAGTAATAAGTTGTCTAGACAATTAGTCCTTAGAGTTTTGCTGCAAAAATGAGAAAAGAGAAATTAGTTTTTAGCTAGAGAGATATATATTTTTTTAATTTCTTTTCAGCGTAACAGAATTCATTGTTTATGCACCACACCCAGTGCCCCATGCAATACGTGCCGTCCATATTACCCACCACCTGGCTCCCCCAACCTCCCTCCCCCGCCCCTTCAAAACCCTCAGGTTGTTTTTCAGAGTCCATGGTCTCTCATGGTTCACCTACCCTTCCAATTTCCCTCAACTCCCTTCTCCTCTCCATCTCTCTATGTCCTCCATGTTATTTGTTATGCTCCACAAATAAGTGAAACCATACGATAATTGACTGACTCTGCTTGACTTATTTCACTCAGCATAATCTCTTCCAGTCCTGTCCATGTTGATACAAAAGTTGGGTATTCATCCTTTCTGATGGAGGTATAATACTCCATAGTGTATATGTACCACATCTTCCTTATCCATTCGTCCACTGAAAGGCATCTTGGTTCTTCCCACAGTTTTGTGACCGTGGTCATTGCTGCTATAAACATTGGGGTACAGATAGCCCTTCTTTTCACTACATCTGTAGTGCAATTGCAGGGTCATAGGGAAGCTCTATTTTTAATTTCTTGAGGAATCTCCACACTGTTCTCCAAAGTGGCTACACCAACTTGCATTCCCACCAACAGTGTAACAGGGTTCCCCTTTCTCCACATCCTCTCCAACACACATTGTTTCCTGTCTTGATAATTTTGGCCATAGCTAGAGAGATATTTTAATTAAGTTGCTTTTTATTTGTTTAAGTTGAAACAGAACAGAACATGGAATTATAAAGACAAGAATGCTCCAGACAGAATTTCAGAACACCAACAACAAAAAGTGATGATACAAAGAAGAAAGAGAATAGGCAAAAGAAGAATGTTCTTAAGAAGAAAAGGTTAGACTCTAGTTGTCTTGAGAAGATAAGGATAGATTCTAGTTGTCCAGGCTAAAATAAATTTAAAGGACCACCATTGTTACATGACCACATAATTCAATATTAGTATGAAGAATCAAAATTAAATTCTCAGGATATATATGAAGGAGCAAAGAGAAAAAACAAACTCTGAATCAAGATATAATTTCAGAGGATTTATTTTATCTTCATTATTGCCCTTTGAGTTTTAGAAACTTCTGCCTTCATGAAGTTCACATGACAAATACACATCATCACTAAAATGTTTCTCCTTACATGAAGAAATACTACATTAAAGAATAATAATAAAATTTCTTTAAAAAACTAACAGAGCTTTAGGAACTATAATTAAAAACATCACCATCATCATCAACAACAAAAACTCATGAAGAATTCTGAGAAGCTCTCTAGGCAATGATGGATATTTGGGAAGATTTTATAATCTGTTTCTTAATACTCCAGACTTGTACATTTAACCTCATACTTGACACCTACAGCTAGATATCTAAAAAGTTTCCTAAAATTAGTATGTCAAAAACAAACACTTGATTTTCCCCTTCCTTACTCTGAATCTGCTTCTTCCTCTGAACTTCTCATCTCTGTAAATGGTAATAATGATCCATGATCTATCCAGTTAAGCAAGCCAAAATTTAGGAGCTGTTAATGGCCCCTGCTCTTTTTTCTGCTTTTCTCAGCTGAATACCTCATCAGGTTGTATTGTTTCCAAACTGAGCATATACAGATAATTCGTCAGATTTTATTCTTACCATTTATACCCTACTCTAAGCCATTAATAGCTTTTGCCCAAAATAATGGAATAACCCCTATCTATTTCTACTCTTCTCTCTGTTATTTATCCTCCACAAGCAGTCACAGCGACCTTTAAAAAACAGAACTCATTTCATGCCAACTCCCTGCTATAAACTCTCTAATGTTTTCCCATCACCCTTAGCATAGAAGGCCTTCATATACTTTTCATTTCCTACTCTTTTGTCCCTCACTTACTGTGCTGCAGTACACTGTCCCTTTGATTTTTTGAGTCAGTGAGGTACTTACCTAAGTATTTCCTCTGCTTGAAGGGGTCTTCCTCCAGATCTCTGACCCTCAGTCTTGTTATAATGGTCCTAATGGAAATATCAAGTTACAAAATAACCCAAGAAAGAGATAGTGCTATGAAATAGCAATAAGTCAAATGTGTTCAAAAAGTGAAAAAAAGTTTTCTACCAATTAATTGTTGCTGTCATAAATAGGAAAGTGATGCTAGAGGTATGTGATTCTTTAAGCTGGAATAAGAAAATAAGACTGGAATAATACATAATTTTCAGATGAAGTAGGATCTTAGTGGGCCCCATAATTTAACTGTTATTCATATTATTTTATAAGGTTTCTTAATTATAGCCAATGAGTACAGTAAATGAGCTGTATTAATATATGCAAGTATACAGTTTTTATTGTCATTTTAATGTTATTTTTAAGCTGTAACTTTGACCTTTCAAATGAAATAGTTGATAGTATCTGATTATCATTATGCAAAGTTTTAGCATTTAACAATAGCTTAAATCTAAATTAATTTGGGGGAGTTTTATTAACACTTGGGCAATTAGAAAATGGAAAAAAAAGAGAGAGAGACAGAGATAATATACAATTAGATTGTGAAGGTTTAGCAAGACTCCACAATCATATTTCTAACTTCTTTCACCATTGACTATATTTTGCATACCTTCCACAGTAACCACAAGAATTAGTCTTCAAATCTACTCTCAATCAACTAAAGAAAATGAGAAACCACTTTATTACTGAAACGTACTTATTTCCATCCTTTGGTCAAGACTATCAGTTTTCTGATTTGATTTAATTTCAAAGACTTTAATTTGACATCAAATATTTGAATACAGCTGCTAGTTACTTAAAACATTTATTTTTCATTTACTATATATCAGATATTGTGCTAGAGATCTATGACAGAGAAATGAACAAGACAATCTGGTGCCTGTTATTATGAAGGGGAGATTTCTTAGCATAATTCTGTATCCCCTTATAAAGATGGTTTCCTATACCTGCTTTTGTAAGTGCAAACAAATAAATAACAGAAAACAAAAACCAAAAAATAAAAACATGATTCAATGCGGGAAGAAGTGAAGGATCATATTCCCTTTATCATTAAATGGTGGCCCACTTAATACAGCTTAATGTTCACTATTTCTTAAATTGTTACATAATAGTTTACATAGAAATTACATTTCACTTTCCATATAGCATAAATAAAATACGTAGATGCACAGCACTTTAGATAGTTCTAGTCTGTTTATTATTCAGGCATATATCTTAATAAATTATACTTTCCTATTAGCATATTCCAGTTATGGGGGTCTCATTCTACCATAGTTGATGGTATTTTCATGGTGAACTTTATATTATATTGAATCTGAAACTCAAGTACATTTTTGCATTCAAGATTACTGTCTTTTTACTGTTTTTGGATTAGAAAATAGACATGTGGACCTATTTCAACCATATATATATATTTTTTTTTCTCATAAAATACTGTTTTTTTTTTTCTGCCTTTACTCAATAAACATTGACCATGCATTAGATACTCTTTATAAAGGCTTCCCAACTTCATTTAATGTTTTTTTTTCCTTTTCTTTTCCTCCTCTATATTATTTTAAAATTCTCTGCATTTAGTCATCTGATGTTTATAATTTATCTATCTATCTATCATCTACTGTCAATCCCAGATTGATTTTTCTATGATCATGAGGTATATTTTTTTTTTTTTTAAAGATTATTTATTTGACAGACAGAGATCACAAGTAGGCAGAGAGGCAGGCAGAGAGAGAGGAGAAAGCAGGCTCTCCACAGAGTAGAGAGCCCGATGCGGGGCTCGATCCCAGGACCCTGGGATCATGACCTGAGCCGAAGGCAGAGGCTTTAACCCACTGAGCCACCCAGGCGCCCCCATGAGGTATATTTTGAAATTCAAACAATACACATATATAGAAGTTCAGTTTCCTTTTGGCTATTTTTGTTTCATCTAAAATCCATGATATTTATCAGATAAAACAATACAAAAATATTGTGGCATTATGTTGTCTAGCTTCCTGCTGAAAATCACAGAGACTTCAAAGTTGCTTCCTGGGTCCCTATCATGTCATTAACCCCTTTGTGTATCTGCTTCTCTTTTTTTCTCTCCCCATTATGTTTGGGACATTTGATAAGCATCAGTTTACTCTGAGAATATTCCAAGATCATGCTTTATAGAAACAAGCATACATTATAACAGAATATGTCATGTATCCAAGTCTGTATGCAGCTACCACCATAACCATAAAGAATGAGGCAACAACCACGAAAAAGAGTACCTTGTTCCCAGACCCAGTATACATTTCCTCATTCTTCAATATCTTCTTTCCAGAAAGTATGCGTTTATAGAGTTTTAGATATTATTATTACTTGTGTATCTTCTGTTAAAACAGAATTTCCTCCTTCCTTCTCCCATGTTTATCTATACTCTTTATAGTTTCTGTTTGTAAATTTTTATGAATCTGTCTTGAAAAATTATGAAACTTATCTGATGTTCAAATTTTATACATAATATTTTCCTCTTGATGTTATACATCCTAAGTATATCCACGGATACTACCCAGGACTTTTTACCTTCTCCTATGTAAGTGGCAACTTCATCTCATTTACCAAACATATACTTGGCTCTGGCATAAGAGTAGATTAACTCCCTTTAGGCTGATAAAACTGCTCCCTAGTTTCCAAATCTACTGGTAGGTTTGAAATATCACATAAAAGTACAGTTCTGTGTGCCTTCCTTTTATAATACTTTCAGTTTACTCCCATAGCAAATTGCCACCAAACTGATGAATTCCGTATTTACTATTGGGTATCGATAGCATCAAATCTTAAGAATTTGCTTTCAGCTATTTAATCATCTCGCAATTTCCTATTTTATTATACCAGTAGAAGATAACTTTTTCCTTTGTCCACTGTCAAAAAAAATTACCTCAAATTGCAATAGTGCATTTTCTTTTTCTAACATCCATCAGATTACAACACATTCCTAAATAAAGAACAGACCTTTAAGCTTTGGCAATTTTTTTTTTTTTTAAAGACCTACACTTGGAACAGAAAATCTAGAGAGCTTTAAATAACTCTCTTTCTTTGATATTTTAACCTCTGAATTGTGAATGGTCCTCTATTTGTTTTAATTCATAAAGTACCATAAATAAGGGCATGCCTAAATTTACACGGATCCTGAATTACATCTCCATAGGGAACCCTAAAAAAAATTCAAATATATTGATTTAGCTTTAATATACATGTCATAAATCATATTTATCATAGTAATTGCAATTATATAATGTCTCATATCTCATGGACATGTGAATCTTGCAGAAAAAGCTGAACCACACATTTAACTAATCATGTGACAAGGGTATGTGCTCTATGAGAGCAAAGCTTTAGGCAAGACAGTTATCAATAACCTATGCCACTGAACAATATATTCAAAGCCCATCTGACTGTTACTGAGCCAGTTTTGTCACAATTTATAAATATGTACACTAACATGTGGGGAAATAAATGTATGTATATAACCCTATTTAGAAGTACTAGAATAATGTATATAAAATACCCTTCTGTTTATTTAAATAATAGCTGATATTCCTAGGCTGAAGAATAGTATACTCAGTTTTAAATGAAAGCACATTTTGACTTTGTAAGTTGCAGAAACCTAAACTCCAATACCATTTATAAACCTGTTCCTCAGTGTCTAAGTCTGAGGCAGATCCAGCATTTCACTGCAGGGAGAAGCTGAGAAATGGTAGAGCCAGATTTATTTGCCCCAAGAACTGGAGGAGAAAAAATGCTGGCTTAGGAAGTATTCTGCCCACAGTCTTCTTGGACATAAATTTAATTATGAGTAGCTTAATATATACACATATAAATTTAATTATGGACATAATTATGGACATACATTTAATTATAAATAGCTTAATATATACACCCACACATATATATGTGTGTGTGTATTAATATTTTAATATTAATTAAAGTGCTCTAGCCATGTGATATACCACAGGCAGAGGGAAACAGCATCCCAAGGTAGGAGCCTCTCATAAATTACCCATTTTGGATACAAAGCCCAAAGAATTTGGTGGACTATGGGGAGAAAGCACACCTCCAGAAAGCAGTACTGAAAGCAGCCAGTCTACTAGGCCTGTCTCTGTTTGGACATATCAGAGAAGGTGGAAGTTTTACCTACAGAAGAAAAGGCAATCTCAGGATGCCAGAGGCAGCCCAGAGGAAGTCAGCTTGTCCAGCCCAGCCAGCTGTGGAAAGGATCCAGATAGTGGCCCATGTGGCTAGAGGAGCACAGACTCAGACCACAGCTCAGAGGTCATCTTTGGGTTTGTTAAGTACACTCTTCACAACTATTCATTCTTCTCTATAAATATTCTGACATTTACTACTCTACAGGTGCCAACTTAAACATTAATATTTTTTTTCTTTTTTTTTTAAAGATTTTATTTATTTGACAGAGATCACAAGTAGGCAGAGAGGCAGGCAGAGAAAGAGAGGAAGGGAAGCAGGCTCCCCACTGAGCAGAGAGCCCGACACATGGGGCTCGATCCCAGGACCCTGAGATCATGACCTGAGCCTAAAGCAGAGGCTTTAACCCACTGAGCCACACAGGTGCCCCAAACATTAATATTTTTATCGACATCAGAACTAACAAATACACATGTATTTCTGTTTTTTTTTTAATTATATACATTTTTTAGTTTTTTAATTACTTATTTATTTACATTCACCCCAAACCTTGTTCTCATGCTTGGCCTCTCAGTTTGCAACGTAACTTCAGCCTTAGTCATGGCTTTAGATGATACTTCTTGTTTGTTAGGAATTGAAATTGAGTTGTCAATTTGGTTAATTATGTTGGGTTTTGGATAATAAGGAAACTGTTCTTTTTCATTTTATGTCTTTCACAGCAAAACATAGTACTTGCATCTGTTTTGAAGTGAAAGCAGAATGAATACCCAACACTGATAGTGTTTGATCTGTTTGAATGCTCATTTGTTAAAGAGATTTAGAAGGAATTATTGTACTGGATAGGAGATCACATTATAGGTGATCATACAGGTGCCTTCTAATTTCAAGAATCTACAATTCCATGGAACTACTTATAAGCAAAGGAAGACCAAAGTCTTTCAATAACTTTTGAGATTATTCTATTGAACAGTGATTCAGGAAAGCATCTAAGGAAAGGAAACAGTATATCTACTAGATAAGAGGATCTCAAGCTGACAGATACATTTATAATTAATCAATTAGCAAACTCCCTTACACCTACAATTATGATGATGATATTTTTCAATGTTTTCTAACATTTCCAATATGCTTTATTAACTGAATTCTCAAGCTTCTTTGATTCTTAAGTTTGTATTGATTTATTTTGCAAATTCATATTCTTCAATATAAAATAAAATAGAGACAATTTTCATTCCAGAAATAGTGAAGTAGCTTGTGTTGTACTAACTGTCCTGCAGATAACAATTTGATGCTCTAGAAAAAAAACAAAAACAAAACAGAAACCTCTCTTTGAAGACACTTTCCTTTTGGGAAGATTTATAAGGATTACCAAGAAGCATTAGCTGCAAAGCTGAAATTGCTGAGCAGAGATTAAAGCTGCTAACTAGTATAGGAGAGATTAAAATTTGAGTTTGAGATTTGCCAATTTATAGACATTGCTGAACACCTCAAACTTTCCACTGAAGGTCCACTTCTGAAATAAAGACAATGATACAAAAGTATGTTCTCTTGGTCAGACAGTAAAGCTGAATACTTGAATTAGCAAAGTAGAGAATATCATGATTCTCCAAATTCAAGGTGAAAAACAACAACAATACATTACATAATAAAATAATTCATCTCTATCATCTAAAATGAATCATTCATAATTTCAACTGCACAATCAAAAGCTATTTGACATGCAAACAAACAGGAAAGTATATCTCAAAAATAAGAGAAACCTGCAGTTAGTTAAAAATACTCAAGTTGATTCATGCATTGTTAGTAGTAGGAAAGGGGTTTATTTAGTTAAATAAATATGTTCAAGCACTTAAAAAGCATAAATATATGAATGGATCTGAAATCTTGATAAAGAAAGGAAAACTACTAAAAGGAATCAAATAGAAATTTAGAACTAAAAAAATAAAATATTGGAAATGGAAAAGTCATTGGATAGGATAACAGTGAACTAGAGATTACTGAAAATAAAATATGTCAGTGAATTTGAGGACAAATCAATAGATCTATACAATCAGAAGAAAAGAGGAAAAAACTCCAAAGTTTATAAAAAATGACTATTACGGAGGCATTGTTTCTTTGACTGAAGAATAAGTGACTAACAACACTCTTGGACATATCAACTATAGACTCAATTAAAAAAAAAAAAAAACATATCTGAGGGTGAGAAAAATCAGAAAGGTTTTGGAAGGAAATTAACACTTGGAGGAAAAAAAGTACGCACTGGTATTCCAGGTTTCTTTCTTTCTCCCCTCCTTCCTTCTGTGGAGGCAGAGAAGAATCAAGGCCATCCCACCTCAGGTTTAGCCTCAGCATAAGTACAGCCATCTCAGACCCGTGTACCCAAGGGCTGAACTTTCCCCTACTTTGCTTTAGTTCCAGGAAGCCCCATCCTACTTTAGTTCTAAGGACCCCCGCCCTACTTTAGGAAGCCCCACCCTGCTTTGGTTCCAGAGACCCCCACCCTGCTTTAGTAACAGGAACCCATAAATACCCCTGCCTTAACTAAGCTTGGGGTCCAAGTCCCTACTCCGCTGTGTCGGGTATACTTGGGCCCAGGCTTAAGCTTGTCGAATAAACCCTCATGTGATTGCATCGGTGCTTGGCTCCTTGGTGGTCTCTCGGATGCGAAAACTTGGGCACAACATTTGGAGGTTCTACCGAGATCTGAGAGATCCCAGGACCCCAACCTGGAGGGTCTTACGCCAGCTGGTGAGTGCACTCGTTTTTGTTTTTTTTTTTTTTTTTAATCTGTTAGCGTGCATACTTTCTGGGAGCTCCAATCTGTATTTTTACCTGTAGGAATTACAAATCTGTGTCAGGAGTCGACACTGGCTCAAGCAGACGCGTGGTGGGCCATCGACCAGAGGGTCTTAGGAGACGTTCCTCTGCCCCTGCCTGGGGGCTTGGCCGCTGTCATGGTCGGGCCCTGCCTGGAGGCTCGGCCACTCTCTGGGTCGGCCCGTATCGAGAGGCTCGGCCACTGTCCCGGTCAGGCCCTGCCTGGAGGCTCGGCTGCTGTCGTGGTCAGGCCCGTATCAGGAGGCTCGGCTCAGCCACTGTTGCGGTCAGGCCCATATCAGGAGGCTCGGCCGCTGGTATGGCTGGGCCCAGAGGACAAGGCCCTCATCTGTGAAGAGAGCCAGCTGCCGATAAGGCCAGATTCCCCCTTAACTTCCTTCCAGTTTTGTGTTCGCGGCTGCACCAGATTGTTTGTCTTTGTGAGTGTGTCGTAAGTGTATTTGTCTTGTTGTGGACTGAGGACATGATGGGACAGACGCAGACAACTCCTCTGTCTCTGATGATTGACCACTTCTCGGATGTTAGGGAAAGAGCTCATAACCTGAGCACTGACATACAAAAGGGAAAGTTTCGGACTTTCTGCATGTCTGAATGGCCATCCTTTAATGCTGGATGGCCCCGGGAGGGCTGCTGGGTTTGTGGCTGTCTTTGTCCTGTCTTTTAGTTGTATGGCTGGCTATAACTGGAGCCAACTATGGTTAGTCTAACTCAAGACAGAGACTTTAAGGAATATTCCCAAGCAGCTGACGAAACTCTCTTTGTTTCGGGGAAATTCCCTGTTTTCTCTGGCCCGACATGGACTGCCTAACCTCTTCCCCCTTGCTGGTGGGAAAGCATGGCTTCTGCTCCTCTCTTGGAGCTGATGAGCCTTAGAACTGGGAACCCTTTCTCTGCATTCTGGCAGCATTTTGTTCTGTTCTTCACTGTCGGGAAACAGAAAGAGCACCCCCTGGACCTAACACCCCCACTCCGGATCTCCCCACCCAGGTCTCAGGTAAACATTCGAAACGGAGTGGGCCCAGGTGGAACGTAAATCAGTATTTGAACTAAGTTAAGTTTGTTGGGTTAATTAGGACAAACATGTCTGTTGAGTTATCAGTAGTAAATGTGAAACTTCAGAGTTTTTACTTAAAGTCAAATAAGCTCGTGTTATTTGTTAAAATCTGTTAAATCTGTGTTAAAATCTGTTGAAATCTGTTAGCAAAGAGATGACTAAACTGATGGTTAATTGTCTGTCTCAAAGTTTTAATGGGTAATTGTTAAAGTAGCTTTCAAAGTCTTTGGTAACCTGAAACTTTAAACCAAATGGGATAAAATGCTAGAGCGCTGGTTGCTGGAACTAGGTTTGTGCTTTTGAAATCTGTTGGTAAACATGTTTTATGCTTAACTGATTGATAAATTTGCCATCTAAAGAATTCTGTTGTAACAGTTCACAATTGGTTTATATTTAGTCTTCAGTAGAGGTTAAGGTATTTCTAAAAGTACAAAATTCTGCTAAGTATAACTAAGACTGATGGAAATAAGAAAAGCAATTCTGTATGTAAAAAGTAGGAGATATGTAAAAGAGAAAAGACCAGATACCTGATCCTGTTTAAATAAGAAGGAAAAAACAAAAAACAAAAACAGGCCCAGGGCCACTGTCTGAGCTAGATCCATTCCTAAAGAATGCAAGGGGAGACCAGGGAGGTGGAGTGTCCAACCTGTTTGAATCTGAAGAGTGCCTGACTATGTGAATGTGTCTGTATGGCTCCACCGCTTCGGCTACGGAGTCTGAGTGGGCTGCACCCTGAGTTTTGCGGGGCGTCATATGGCATAGAGGTCATCTACTCCATGGAGTAGCCTGGTCCGGGGTTTGTACGGACAGACCGTAACTAAGATGCTCCTAAGTTCCCGCAAGGGACGCGAGCAGGACAACATCTGAAAGATCCCCCTCCCTTTGTCTGCGACATCATTCACGATGGGAGGGAAACCTAGAAAACTCATATCTTAAGACAGCACCCTTAAAAATAAAAAAAGGGAAAGACACTGGTATAGAAAAGCTGGTTTTCTCTCTGTTTAAAAGGGCAAAGTTTTCTTCGGTTAATTGAAATGTAAATGGTTTTCTCTTTGCCTGCCTAGAGTTGTAAATGAGATCTCTGACTCATAAGGCTTTTCCGTGGTATGCTAAATTACTCAGGAGTACTGCTAAACCAATGATAAATCTTGGGTTACATTTGGGTAAATGCTGTAACTACTCTAGAGGTTCTCTACATTTCCTAAAGTTTTAATGTTTTGATAATGGTCATCACTTGATATTTAACCATATCTATTCTGAGTTTTTGTCATTTGTAATTGTTTTAATTCTCTTGTAAGATGATTTCCGCCCTAAAGGAAATTCATATGGGAGACTTTCAGGACAAATACAGGTCTTTGATATGTTAAAATTCTGGAACTGAAATGGGTAAGAATTTCCAGAAGTAAGGGCCACATTCGGACTAAACCAGAATTAGTAACATGGGACTAGATGAACTGTAAGGTTGTAATGTTGTGTCTCTTAATGTTTTAAACATTACTGGTTCTGTAATGTTTACGCCTCTAGACTAGAGAAACTTTTTCTTAAGTTATCTGTAACTTATAGAGATGTAAAAGTGCTCATTTGTAAATGAATCGAGGCATTTAACTTTTCTCTCTATCTGAACCCTCTGAAACCAAAAGGTCTTAGTAAGTATTCTTTCTTTCATGGCAATCAGTCATTTGCATAAGTTCAATAAGAATCTGTTCTCCTTGTAACAGGACAGCATTGGAAACACTGGTTATATTACCAAGGCTTTGACTGGAATGTCATATTTGAAAAGACTCAGATATGATCAGACATAAAGGAACTAAGGTTCACTTTGCAAAACCTGGAGCCATAAAGCTCTTTGGAACTGTTGGCCTGATACCTGGCTTACAGAGTTCCCAGTAGCCTTACCAGGTGAGTAGAGAATATCACCCCCTGGCAGGGGCAGGACTTCAGGAAGAGTAATTCGCCCAATCAACAGGTATTGCAGGCATGTCTGATGGCAACTACATGGCTTGGCTTCTGGCCCAGAGAGGCTACTAAAGTTCAACCTAAGAGATTTCTTATAAGAAGTTCCAGCAAAGCAGATTCTAAAATATCTATATGATTACTTACTGTTCTTGCTGAGCTTATGTAAATAATTAGGCCAAGTTTGTTAAAACTGGACTTGTTTTTCAAATAAATTAGTCCTGATTTGACTATTTCTGGAAATGAGGGTTATTCCAGATAGAAAAATTATGTTTTAATAATACACCTTTATGGATGTTAAATTCTAGATTTAATTGTTTTTAAATGCTTGTTTAGCTAAACTAGACAACCTAAGGTAAAATTCAGAGAGGTTGCATGATAGCTCACTTAGGCGACCTTGCTTTTGCCAGTCAGTCAGCCCCAGATATTAGGAGCATTTCAGGAATTACAAACAGCCTTACTCAGTGCCCCAGCACTGGCCATCCCAGATGTTACCAAGCCCTCCCACTAGTACGTGGATAAAGAGGCAGGGGTGGCCAAAGGAGTTGTGGCTCAGACTCTGAGGCCTTGGCAAAGGCCAGTAGCCTATCTTAGCAAGAAATTAGATCCAGTAGTGGCTGGGTTCCCCCTTGCCTCTGCATAATTACTGCCACAGCCTTCCTGGCCAAGGATGCAAGTAAATTGACTTTGGGTCAAAATCTCATCTTGACCACCACTCACGCTATCGAGGTCCTTCTCCGGACTCCACCAGCCTGGTGGATGACAAACGCGAGTGACGGGGTATCGGGCCCTCCTCCTTAACAATGACTGATCGGTCTGTACTCCAGTCACTGCAGGCATTACAGTCAGTCTAGCCCACACAGAGATCCTAACTGCCCACACTGAGACGGAGATACCAATACCAGACACTTCAACCACGCTGAAAGGGACCTTACATAGTGATTCTGACTACTCCCATCACTCTCAAAGTCGATGGGATTACTCCCTGGGTCCACTACACCCACATCCCACCAGCTGACCTGACCCACACACCGTTCTCAAGGACTTTGTCCCAGAATGAAAAAGTCAGCCCAACAAGGACAATCCCTAAAGCTGAGACTGTGCCATTCTCACTTACCCCACTAATGTTGCTTGCTTTTGTCAAAGACAGAGTCAGTACAGTTCAGCTCATGGTACTCAGACAGCAATACCAACCACCAGACCTTGTTGCTGAGACCAGCCTGGACCCATGATTGGGTCCTTCCTTAGGTTCCTCTGAGAGGGAGAAATGTGGAGGCCGAGAAAAATCAAGGCCATCCCACCTCAGGTTTAGCCTCAGCATAAGTACAGCCATCTCAGACCCGTGTACCCAAGGGCTGAACTTTCCCCTACTTTGCTTTAGTTCCAGGAAGCCCCTTAGTTCTAAGACCCCTACCCTACTTTAGGAAACCCCATCCTACTTTAGTTCTAAGGACCCCACCCTACTTTAGGAAGCCCCACCCTGCTTTGGTTCCAGAGACCCCCCACCCTGCTTTAGTAACAGGAACCTATAAATACCCCTGCCTTAACTAAGCTCAGGGTCCAAGTCCCTACTCCACTGTGTCGGGTATACTTGGGCCCAAGCTTAAGCTTGTCAAATAAACCCTCGTGTGATTGCATCGGTGCTTGGCTCCTTGGTGGTCTCTCGGACACAAAAACTCAGGCACAACACTTTCATCCTTTCCTTTTCCCCTTCTTTCCTTCTTTCAGTGACAGCAACAATCAAAAGACAGGGATTTGGAGTAGCTTAAATTCTAAAAAAACAAACAAACAAACAAAAAAAAAAAAAAAAACAAAGTCAATATCTTCCTGGAAAGAGAAATCTGGACACCTAAGCTCCAAAGAAAAGAAAGGAATAAGCAAGGAGAATGGGAAGAGAAATTCAAATCAGGTTATATGTTCTTCCCAGGTATGTCCGAATGACCCCTAAACTTGATATTAATGGTAAATAAATAAATTTAAATTAAGTTATTAAAACGTACAAAATCTAAAAAGAGGAAAGAAGTTACAGAGAAAGACAAAAGCAAACAGAAAACCGAGAGAAAACTGTTATGCCCGAATAATGGGTCCATGATTAAAGGAGCGAGACTGATACAAGGCAAAGGTCAAGCAAAGCTTTATTTCGCGCCAAGCATCAAGAATCAAACTGGCCGGCCAGGGCCGCACCTCTTACAGAGAGGGCGACCCCACTCTCCTTTACGGACTGGCTTTTAAGGGCAAAGGCCCTGCAGTTGGGCCTGGCCATGCTCAGGTGGCCAATGAAATTGTAACACACAGAGAAAACTGCACAGTGTTGTTAGGTGACCAATTGAATTACAATTTCACCTTGGTTAAAACTGGCACCCAAAAGGCCCCCAAAGGGCAGGGCCCATACTCCTTGGTAGCTAGGGAGACAGTATGCAACCCCCCACTGATTGGATGTCTCCACCTGGCCTGACCCATCCTTGTATCTGTGCTTTGTTACCTGAGGCTGGTTTCCAGGACTTGTTTTTAAGTAAGTCCCCTGGGGGAAGGGGAGCAGGGACAGTTTAAGGGTTAAACAACAAAGTTATTGTTTTATTGTTTAACCTCAATGGAAGCCTCTGGCTAAAATAAAAATATAAACTAGGTCCTTACAAAAACCAGTAACTAGAAGTTATATCTAAGTCCAACCAGATCAATAATTGTATTAGATGTTAATATTCTATATACTTTGGTTGAAAGGTTGAAATTATAATAGATCAAAAAACAAAATCAACTCTTGAGCATCTAGATAGGCGTAGACAATGGTAGGTGTTCCGTAACTAGTCTCTTAAAATTTGCAAACTGGGGGGCTCCTGGGTGGCTCAGTGGGTTAAAGCCTCTGCCTTCAGCTCAGGTCATGATTCCAGGGTCCTGGGATAGAGCCCCACATTGGGCTCTCCACCCGGCGGGGAGCCTGCTTCCTCCTCTCTCTCTCTCTGCCTGCCTCTCTGCCTACTTGTGGTCTCTGTCTGTCAAATAAATAAAATCTTTAGAAAAAAAAAAAAAAGTCTTTAAAAAAAAAAATTCTTTCAAAATTTCCAAACTGGTAAATAACAGAGTATATAGAGAAAAATCAATAAATCACAGCAATGTGGTTTCATATACTCCTGCCTTACCTCCATTCTGCCTTAATTCTTTTAGTGAGCAAAGACAAAGGAGGGTTACCAGGAAGGAATCTGATAGGAAGTGGGAGGAAACAACAAAAAAATTAAGGTCTTCTTAAATCTGAAAATTCTGAAAATGCAATGGGCCAATCAGCGTGTTAAACAGAACATTTTTTCTAAGGGTCAAAAACCTCCTGTAAATGGCTTACCTTGTGATTTAAAAAGACTTTGTTTTTAATGGAAAGATTCAATTGAAAAGAAAACAATCAGTTGAAAGAGGCAAGTATGGTTTAAAGGGATACTGTTCTAAACCTATGGCTTCTAGGAAAGAAAACGTGCTAAGTTAAAGAAAAAGGACTTTTTGGTAATTAAATGGTGAAGTGGAAAAGAAAAATAATTGCCATTAAGCTAGGAATCTGGTAAAATACAACATTAAAAAAAATGAACAACAGAAATACAAAGTTCATTGCAGAAAATAAGAAATCGAAATTCACACAAATCAATTTAGACCCATGTCTAACACCTATTAAACAAACAAAAAAGGCATAAATTAGGAGAAAACTCTAAGTCTACACTTCAAACAAAATTAAGTACAGTTGCCCCTTAACAACCCAGTGTGGATTTGAACTGTGTGGGTCCACTCTCATGCAGATTTTTAAAAATAAGTATATCAGAATTTCTTGTTGGAAGTTTGCAACAATTTGAAAAAATTAGTAGGTGAGCTAAATAGCCTAGAAACACAAAAGAAAAAGAAAAATAAAAGGGCAGGTCTTATTGTTAAGAATACAGTATGTAATAAATATACAAAGTATGTGTTATTCTATGGTATATGTTATTGGTAATGCTTCTGGTCGACAGTAATCTATTAATAGTTAAGTTTTGGGGGAGTTAGAAGTTACATGTGGATTTTCAACTGCTTGGGGGTGGCATGGCACCCGTAACCACTACATTGTTGAAGGGTCAACTGTATACTCAAACTAACATGAAAACTACCTTGAATCAGAATCAAAATCTAGGATAAAATAGACACAAATGGGAACAAATGAAAAAAGAACTGAATGAATTTAGGAGATGGAAGAAGGCATATTTAACTCAGGAAAAAAAAAAAATTACATTGTGTCCAAGGGAGAAAAGATTCAAGTGAAAATTTAATTAGAGACATTGGAGAAAGGAAGGAAAACAATCTAGATAACAAAGTTAATGAAGTTAACATAAAAGGGTGAAAAAGAGAGAAATGGAAATGCAAGACTAGCACAGAAAGAATAATATTTATATTACCTCAGAATCCTTGATGAAAAACTAATAATAGTAAAACAATAGACCAGAATTAATATTTAAATCTATAATGCAAAACAACCTTCTGGAAATAGAAAAGTCTAGATACATAAACCCATTAAAAATTAACCCAGAACAATCAACCCTGAGGCCCATCACAATAAAACTATTAATTTTCAAAGGTCAACTAATATACTCAAAGTTTTCAGGACAAATGATCACATGACTTGTAAAAATCTGACTAACAATTTTAAGACCAACATACAAAGCCAGGCAACAATGAAGTAATAGAGACCTTTTTTTTTTTTTTTAATCAAATTGTGAACCAAATATTTTATATCCAGCTAAGGTCCCCTTCAAATACTCTCTTTAATTCTTGAAAACAACTTTCTTTCTTTTTTTTTAAGATTTTATTTATTTATTTATTTATTTATTTGACAGAAAGAGATCGTAAGTAGGCAGAGAGGCAAGCAGAGAGAGAGAAGGGGAGACAGGCTCCCTGCTGAGCACAGAGCCCGATGCAGGGGCTTGATCCCAGGACCCTGGGATCATGATCTGAGCGGAAGGCAGAGGTTTTAACCCACTGAGCCACCCAGGTGCCCCTTGAAAACAACTTTCAACATATAAGTAAGGAAGAAATTTTAAGTCCACCAACCCCTCTTCAGACATCTACTTAGAGGATAAGTTTTATTCATCCCAGTGGGGCAGAGGTTGTTATATTTTTTCCATGTTTATAAATATAAAAACAAACAACTTTGTATTTGTTTATCTTCTACATTACTTCTTTTCTATTCCATTGATATTTGACTCAATTTCTTGTCACTTGTAGAGGAGAAGATGGAGTCATTCATGTCAAGCAGTAACGTACGTCAGGCAGTAACATAAGCAGCCAAGGGCATTGCAGCTAAGACTAGATATCACCAAAACCAGTACAGGCTAATGACATTCAGAACTGATAACCAATAGAACCAGAGCTGCAAAGGTCCAAGAGTGATTAGACTTTTAAAAAGGGAGAATTTTTATAGCAAACTGTCAGACTCTCCAGACACTGACCCTTTTACATCTGACCATATCAAAATGGCAACTGCTGCCAAAAGTTCTGCACAACTGATATCCGAACAGAACAGAGATTCTTCAGTGCTTGAACATAATAAGTAGCATGAGCCTAGAGTTACCTGGACTAGACTGAGGCCTCATCTCAACTGCATGCTCATGGACTGCATGTTTGATTCATTAATGTCCTACCTTTTGTTGTATCTTGTTTGTTGTGTGACTTTGTATTGGGTTTTGCTTTGTGTGATGGGCAGGAGGCCAAGTTAAATGTGTAGTGAAATGTCATTGAGTTTGGAATCCTGAATCTGCTTTATAATTATGTTAACCTTGCTTTATGATTCAATAAAACTGACCTGTAAAGACACAACTCATGTGTGTGTCCTTATAGCATGCTTGCAACATCACTTAATCATCTTTTCTTTGTGTGTATTCTGTTTCTGTTTTCCTAATTTATTAATATGGACTTTGAATTCATTAATTTCTCAACTTTTTAAATTTTCTAATATTAAGTTTTAATGTTACAATTCCATATATATACACATGTGTGTATATACTCATATATATGTATGCATATATATATATGTGTGTGTGTGTATATATATATATATATATATTTGAGAGAGAGAGAGATAGTATATGAATGCAGTGGGGTGGGGGGAGAGAGGAACTCAAGCTGACTCCACTCTGAGTGCAAGCATGAAACAGGGCTCGATTCCACAACCCATGAGATCATGACCTAAGCGGAAAACAAGAGTCAGTGGTTAACCAACTGTGCCACCCAGGCACTCCTTAAACATATGTATTTTCAATCTTACAAATTTATATGTAGAGTTTTATTGTTATTCGACTTTAAAATTATTTTTAATTTTCATTAACATCTCTCCTTTAAACACAGTTATTTATGGGTATCCTTAAATTACCCAACACATGGTGATTTTGATGTATTATTTAGGTCTTTATAATGATTGTACTGTGATTTGGGGATGTTACATTTTCAAACATACTTTGGATAGTTCACTAAGTATTTACTTGTTTATTGAGAGCTGTTGAGACATCATATGGAATTGGCTAACTGCATAGACTCTGGAGTCAAAATGATGGATTTAAATACTAATTCTGCCACTTAATAGTTACATACCTTTTAATTATCTCTTCCTCACGTTCTTTATCTTTAAAGTACATATAGTAAAACTATCCAAATTATAGGGTATTTGTGGCACTCTAATGACTTAATGTATGTAAAGAATTCTGAGCATTTTATTACACATAGTAAGAACTATATAAAATACAGGTAATTAATATACTAATTTAGTGAAATCACTTTTGTAAACATGTGTTTTTTTTAATGAATTACATGTAGATTTCTATACATATCTAGTACATCTAGGTTGATAATTGTAGTTTTCAATTAATCTTTGTCATCATTCATTGTTTTTTCTGTCTAACATTTCCAGGTTTAAGAGACATGACTTTCCAGGCCAGTTCACCCATTCTCCTGATGAATTTATATAATTCATCAAGGAACAAATACATTTTAGTTTATATAAACTGGGGAGTAGAAAAGGTACCAAAATCATTTTGTAAGGCTGATACAACATTATCTAATTACTTGATAAACACAGTACAGGGGCCTAATATCAATTAGAACCATAAATGTTAATAATAATAATAAATATTAGAATACATGAGGATCTGTGGATATTAGTCCAAATGATATTTGTCTCCTATGATTCATGCCTTTGTTAGTTCTCTGGCTCATTCAGTTGGGGCTGGGCTATTTGACCTATAGAATAGAACATAAATGACAGGGTGTGACTGACAAAACTCTGTCAGTGTTACAGTTGCCACTATAGTACTGGATTGCTCATTCTGGGGGAAGCCATCTTCAATATGGTGCAGAGACTCAAGAAGCCCTGTGAAAAGTTCTACGTAGAGAGGAAACAAATTTCCTGACACCAACGGCCATACGTGTGCAAAATGACCCCTTGAAAATGGATCCTCTGGTCCCAGTCAAGACATTGGATAATTCTATCTTTAATCATCTTGTGAGAAATTCAGAACACACATCTGAGATGCTGCCAATTTGTGTACTCAAAAATATCATGGGAAATAACAAATTATTATTGTTTGTGTAAACTACTTGTTATACAGCAACAGATAAGTAATACAGATTTTTAAAATGTTAATTACTTTATATACAAGTTAAGTCAAAGAATAAAAGACAAAACAGCTCAGTCTAGGAATTATCTATAAAATGATCTAGAATAAATGAGAAAAACAATGTCAAAATCAGATGTTGAATAGATTCAGGAAAAGTATTTGGCAAATTATAGTTAATTCCTAGTAAAAATCTCTTAGCATATTCAAAATGAAGGAAAACTACTTTAACTCAGTTGACGAGAAACTGTTCATATCACATTTAAAAGTGAAATACTTGTGACATTCTCATTAAAGACAAGAACAAGCAAGTTTGGCTGATACACTATTTAGTACTATTATAATGTTGTAATAGGAGATTAGTGGTTGCCTAGGGGTGGAAATGGAATGGGTAATGATTGCAAATGGGTACCAGGGATCTTTTTGGGTAAAATAAATGCTTAAAATTCAATTACAGAGATGGTGACATAATTCTCTAAATTTACTACAAAATACTGAATTGCACTTAACAGATGAACTACATGTTGTATAAATCATACCTCAATAAATTTAAAAAAAAAGAACTAAAATTAAAATGTACTGGGGTCGTAGGCAATGTTTAAAACCAACAACAAAACAGTTGGGAATGTATAAACATTGTAAAAAGATAAAAGAGAAAACTGTCATTTTTTTGCAGGAGATATTATCATCTAAATGGGTTATTCAAGAGAACAATAAGGTATCAGCAAGGTCTTTGGCTGTGAGACCACCATATCAAACACATTATCTTTCCTATATACCACCAGTAACCAGAAAAAAAAAAAAAAAAAGTAAAAGGTTTGGAAACATAATAACTCCAAAATAGGTAATAACATCTAAAATGAAATGAGGAGGACCAATAAAAATAAAAGTTTAAAACTTCACTTAGAACATAAAAAAGATGGGGACGCCTGGGTGGCTCAGTTGGTTAAGCGGCTGCCTTCGGCTCAGGTCATGATCCCAGCGTCCTGGGATCGAGTCCCACATCGGGCTCCTTGCTCGGCGGGGAGCCTGCTTCTCCCTCTGCCTCTGCCTACCACTCTGTCTGCCTGTGCTTGCTCTCTCTCTCTAACAAATAAATAAATTTAAAAAAAAAATTTAAAAAAAAAAAAAAAAAGAACATAAAAAAGATGATTTAGTAATTGGAGGGGCCTTATCAATGCTCTGGATGGAAAACTCACTCTAGAAAATAAGACATTTCTTTAGAAATTATTGTATTGCTACAAAGAAATCTGAATAAAATTAAACAAAAATAAATTTCATAAGCCAATTCAAAAAGACATATGGAAGAAGAAATACACAGTCATTATCAAGATGATAAATAAAAATAATACTGAGAAAGGACTTCCCATATAAAATGTCAACCATAACAAGAAGCTATAGAAATTAAAACAAGCTGCTACAATTTTTAAATGTCATATCTCTACTGATTCAGGCTCATTTCTGATAATTTAACTTTCAAAATACATACTGGCAAACACACATAGGCAATGAAGTATATGTATTAGGGATATCACTGTTTATAATAGAAAAGAGTAAAAAAAATAACATAGTCTAAAGTAACATTAGTAAAGTCTGAATAGAATACTATGCAGGAATTAAAATACCAGTATTCTATAAGTATTTAACTGGAGCAATCTTCAAGATTATATGTTTGTAGTTAAGAGCACAAACACGAGAACTAAATTATATAGATTTAAATTCTGGCTTTATCACTCACTAAACCATATAACTTTTGCTGGTTTACTCATCACTCTATGCCTCAGTGTCCTCATTTTTTAACATGGATAAGTGAATGAATATCTCAGAGGGTTCTGTAATGTTAAAAGAATTAATATACTCTATCATTTGTTGTATGGGATATGCAAATTAAAACACGGTAACACTATACACTTAACTAGAATTGCCAAAAGCTGGGTCACTGACAATACCAAATATTGGTGAGCATATGGAAAAAGAGGAACTTTCATTCATTGCTGATGGGAATGCAAAATGGTATAGCTACTTTGGAAGACAGTCTAACAATTTCTTATACAACTAAATATAATTTAATCATATGATGCAGCAATTACACTCATTGGTATTCACCCAAAGGAGTTGAAAATGTATGTCCATGCAAAAACCCGCACACAGGTGTATTCATAATTGCCAAAACTTGGAAGTGATCAGCCATTTATTAGGTGAATGGGACCAAAAATATGGTATATTCAAACAATGGAATGTCATTCAGTGCTAAAATGAAATGAACTAAAAAGCTTTTAAAAGATATGGAGAAAACTTCAATGCATATTACTAAGTGAAAGAAGACTATCAGAAAAATCTATACTGCATGATTCCAACTATATGACATCTATAAATGGTCAAAGTATAGACACATAGGTATGAGTAGGTGGAGTATAGAAGATTCTTAGGGTGGTGAAATACTCTGTATGATATTATAATGACGAATATATGTCATCATACATTTATCTAAACCCATGAAATGCATACCACTAGGAGTGAATACTTAAAAAAAACTGTGGATTTGGGGTGATTATATGTTTATGTCAGTTCCTCCTGGGTTAAAACAAAAAGCATCATTCTGGTGGGATGTGGGAGGATATGCAAGTGTAGGGGCAGTGGATATATGGGGAGTATCTATACCTCTCTCTGAATTTTGTTGTAAACCTAAAACTGTTTTAAAAAATAAAATTCTTAAACACATAACAAAGAGAATCCATTTACGTTCTTTGAACAGTGACTATGACACAATGAGTTTTTCTGTCTCCTAAAATAATTATTGCTTATTATTTCAGAAAGGGGGGGGGAAGCAAGGATGCTATCAATTAAAAAATGTATTTGTATGTTTTTATGTACATAAACACATATATCAATTTTGTGTGTGTGTGTGTGTGTGTGTGTGTGTGTATCGCCAGGGAGTATAAAATAAAATAAATTGATAAATATACCTACCACTACATGCAAAAAATATATCTATCTATATGGCTATACAATTGATAAATATACCTACCACTACATGCAAAAAATATATCTATCTATATGGCTATACAATGTGGAGAGAAGGCAATAGGAGGAAACATAAATTCTACTGAATATAATTTGCAGGTATGTATGCTATCTTTGCATTAATTTCCAAAAATCAAATTAAAGGCTTATTTTAAAATAGCATGGTAACATGGTATTTATGTTGAAATAAACAATTTAGGTCATTGGACAATCAAGATAGAGCTAGTATAAAAAATCCATGTATGTGGGGAAATTTAGTATAAAATAATCGTTGCTCTTCAAGTTAGAGACCATTTTTTCCATTCAAAAGCAGTGAATTTCAGGATGAGTGATGAATGGTCCTTTTCATCATGGGACCATAAACAAAAGCCAGGAGAACCTATGCTTGCAAATTTTTTTTCTATCAACTTAGCAGAAAGATAGAGACACTTCTATACTTAATAAGAGATGTAGTTTCTGATAAGTGCATTTGTGTCAGAGTTTAATTGTAGTTTTTCTTAAAACTTTTTTTTTCCTAAAAAAAAGTTCAGAATATCTTCATGCTTAGGCTGCATATTTGTTTTCTTAATGTGACTTTTGCTTCCAGATATGAAGTAGCTTGTATCAGATAACTTTCCCTAAAGGAAAATAACTAAAGGCTGTATAAAAGTACAAAAGAACATCTTTTGCAATTCATTTGACCAATCAAAGTAGCCAAAACTTGAGGGATGTTGATCTCATAGAAAAGGGAAAACAAAACAAAACAAAACAAAATGCATCCCCAAATCTAGCTATACAGGGCAAAGAGGAAAGTATCTACACAAAAAGCGACAGCCAAGAGGCTAAATCACCAACCAGAGCATTTGGCAGCCTTGTGATATTAAGGAAACAAACAACCAGATATTGAACTTCAGAGATTACCAAGGAACCAAATAACTAGCCCAGGGTTTTATTTAAGACTCTTAGAGCATAACAGTCTAAGAAGCAGAGCAAATCAGAAATAGGCCCACCACAAACACTAAACTCCAGCCTCAACTCACCTTAATCTCTGATTAGATCACAATAACTGCCTGCCAGAGGTAGATCATTTATGCAAAAAATTATGTTTCATAGCCTCCACACAATTTTTATACATAATAGCCAGAAGCAAACAAACAATTGCCAAGTCTGACAAGAGATAGTATCAACTGGTTAAAAATTAAGATACTAAAAAAAAATAGAAATGGACTCATAAGTAATCAAGAAAGTGGAGCTCAGTGTCAGTCTTAAAATAACTCATTAATACTAAAGAAAATAGGTGATTAGATGGAGAATTTTATTAGAAACTTATAAACAGGGGCGCCTGGGTGGCTCAGTGGGTTGGGCCGCTGCCTTCGGCTCAGGTCATGATCTCAGGGTCCTGGGATCGAGTCCCATATCGGGCTCTCTGCTCAGCAGGAAGCCTGCTTCCCTCCCTCTCTCTCTTTGCCTGCCTCTCTGCTTACTTGTGATCTCTCTCTGTCAAATAAATAAAATAAATCTTTAAAAAAAAAAAAAAAAAAAAAAAAAAAAAAAAAAGAAACTTATAAACATTAAAAAATCTACATCTGAAATACATTAATGGAAATTAAGAAAATAATATATTTAACACAAATGAGAAACAGCATGAGAAGGACTTAGTGAATTGCAAGATAGGTCAAAGAAAATACTTGAGTCAAAGAATAAAGAAATGAGAAGAAAGAAAAAATACTTCCCAAGAAAAGAGTGTGGAAAATTATGTAAAAGATGATAAAATCATATAATTTGTATTTAATTGAGATGTCAGAAGAGAAATGCGGAAAGAGGAAAACAACAATGTTTAAATAAATACTATCAAGAAATTGTGACAGTAATAAATGATGTCAAAAAACAGATTCAAATATTTCTAGGAACACCCAGATAGATGAAAGCAAACTAACCTTGGAACATCACAGTGAAAGTGCTCAAACTTAAGATAATAATAACAATAATAATAATAAATTCTGAAATCATCCCCCAAAAACCACTATGTTTTCTGAAAGACTTTAATATATAAAATATATTGAAATATTTAACTGGACAATTCATTAAAGAGTTAAGAGAAATTACAGTTGAGAATACTATTCTGTAATTAATTCATATCAAACTCATCCTACTTTTTTTTTTCCAAACTATAATCACATTTTTTTTTCTTTCTTTCAAAGTATTATCCCTATCAAAAACTGTCATAAATTTTCTGGTTTAATATGAATTTACTCCCAAAATGTATCATCCAGGTTACTGATAAATAACTTCAATACAATTTTTTTTTAATTTCCTCTTACTGATTTGGTCTTTTAGCTAGAACTTACGAGTGTGTATTAGTTTTCTAGTGGTACCATAATAAGTGACCACAAACTCAGTGTTTTAGAAGAGAAATTTATTCCCTCATAGTTCTGACATCTAAAATCAAGATGTCAGTGGGGCCATGCTCCTGCTAAAGACTTTAAAAAATTATCTTTCTTTGCTAGCCCTGGGTGATCCTTGGTTTGAAGCAGCATAATTCCAACTCTGCCACTATCTTCACATGGTTTTTTACTTTGTATGTATCATTGTGTGTCCTCTCATCTTTTAAGGACACCAGTCCTTGGATTTAGAGGCCCTCCTAATCTAGTATGAGCACATCTAAATTTAACCAATTACATCTTTAAAGATCCTAAATTCAAATTATGTCACACCCTGAAGTTCTGGATAGACATGAAGTTTTGAAGGAAATTATTCAGCCCACTATAGGGTGTGACTGAACAATTAATTTTTTTTTTACTATAATCTCTTTTAACTTTTTTTTCCCTGAAGTTCATTGGTTCATGTTTGAAAGATAGACACCTTACTGTAAGTCAAACAAATTACATAACACAATTTGATAAAATCTATTATAATTTTATTTTTAAACTATTCTAAGTGATATATTAAAAATCTTTGGAAAATCAGAATTATTTTCTTGTAAAAAATAATGGGTTCACATAATGAGATATTACTTCACACCTGTCAGAACAGCTAAAATCAAAAACATAAGAAATAACAACTGTTGGCAAGAATGTGGAGAAGAAAATAGGGCACTGTCAGTAGGAATACAAACTGGTATGGCCACTGTAAAAAATAGTGTGGCAGTTCCTCAAAAACTTAAAAATGGAATTACCATATGATCCACTAATTTCATTACTGGGTATTCACCCAAAAAGCATGAAAATTCTAATTAGAAAAGATATATGCACCCCTATGTGTATCACAGCATTATTTACAAAAGCCAAGTTATGGAAGCAGTCCAAGTGTCCATAAGGAGATGAATGAATAAAGAAGATGTGATATATATGTATGTATGTACACACACACACACACAGACACACACACACAAAGGAATATTACTGAGTCATAAAAAGAATGAAATCTTGCCATTCTGCAACAACATAGGTGGATCTAGAGGATATAATGTTAAATGAAATAAGTCCATTAGAGAAAGACAAATACTGTATGTTTTCACTCATATGTTAAAGTTAAGAAACAAAATAAATGAACAAAGAAAAAAGAGACAAACCAAAAACCTGACTCTTAATTATAGAGAGTAAATTGATGGTTCCCAGAGGGGAGGTGGATGGGGGGATAGGGGAAACAGGGAAGGAGACTAAAGAATTCTTTATGCTGATGAGCACGGAGCAGTACATAGAATTGTTGAATCACTATATTGTACATCTGAAGCTAATCCAACACTCTATTGATTTTGCCAAAATAAATAAATAAATAAACAAACAAACAAATTTAGAAATTTAAAAAAAGGGTTCACATAAACTAGTGAGTTTCAGAACCTTTGGGGAACAGTTTCCATAGTACATGACCTAATTATTCTCCTTTTTCTTACTATCTGTATACAAAATAAAATCCTGAGTGGGTGAAATATTCTAATGAAATTAAAGTATGAAAAGAGTAAAGGAGAAATACAAAACACAAAATTGTAGTGGTTTGTATTGTTGGATTGCTCTTGTCAGGAGTAGGAAATGTGAGGTCCTATAGAGAAATTTGGGGAGAATATTTAGACGAGATCGGGCGCGTTCAGGGTGGTATGGCCGTAGACTGGGGAGAATATTTAAGCAGTCAAAAGATTTAAGATGAAAAGTGGAAAAAGATAAAAAGGTGTAAGGTACACGAAAGGTAAAATAAATTACAGATTGGAGAAGAGGCTCAAGTAGGACATTTAGTGCATTAAAAATGTGCATTAAAAATACATATCCCTAAGCTCTTTAGAATAACTGGATGCTGAAGAATAGCTATCTTTTTGTTCGGGGTTCACAATAAAGAACTGAGGGGAGTTGCTGAATATGTCTTCTTCCCTGATTTGGATTCATTGAAGAGGTTAGTAATTACAGATGATGTTATGTTTAAGTATGTAGAAAACGTAATTCCTACACCTTGTGCTTCTAAAAGCCCCACTAATTATAAAAGTGATATACAATAATGCCAAAGTACTTCTATATTGAATAGTTGATAAGACCTATATATGTCAGAGCAGAAAATCAGTAAGCATTCAAAGTAATTTTTGCTTAATTAACTTAAATATTTCTAATTTCTATTCATGACTAACTTGATAGTATAGCAAGTGAATAAAAGAAATGATAAGAGGTTGACTTAGGAGACTGTTAGTTTATTTATATATAATTTGAATAATAAATGTCCTCATACTTATTTTTAAAGTCACATTATTCACCATTAATAACAGTGTATTTTAGAGTAATTAACAATCAAAAATAAAATTAAATAAGAATGAAAAAATAAATATTGATTTGCACATTTATTTACTGCAGCTCACCAGGAGGAAAAAGTCCCTCAGGTATGGAAGAAGATGATGAAGAAAAGTATCTGTCCAACTCACCCCTTTCCATTTTTATTTTTTTAAAAAAATACATTCACATTTCTATAGATTTCCTCTGAATTTATCTAAGTCTATTTGATTCTTTCTGCCATTCTTTAACTCTGGCTATTTACACCCAGATAGATTATTAGGATACATATTTTGTGGTTGACGTAATCCTGACCAAAGTAGACTAATGGGATAGTGCTAGATCACATTTTGATGACCAAGATATTTTAATGACCTTTTGTAAGAATTAAATTGTTAAAAGAACTTAAGAGCTTTTACAGGAATTTTAATACTGCTACCATTACCCTAGTCAACCATCTTTTGTATCAGATCTACTAAGTGAAATTTATTATTTTAAATGAATATAATGAAATATTTGCAGCAGAAACTAGAGGATCACATAAGACCATATATGGTAAAAACAGCAAATCATCTTATTTTACCATTTTTAAGTGACTATATAATAATCCATATGAATTCTTAAAATGATGGAATTAAATAACTTATGCTTAGAATAGTCCGTGTGTTGACTGTACATAGGTTGAAACATCAAACAACTATTGTTATCCACTAAAAACAGAGACCCAAATCCATTCAATCTGATCAATATAGTCTGAAAAAACAGATTAATGAACTCAAGTTAAATAAGTCACTATAAATATAAAATTAAGATAAAGAATCTGTCAATATCTATTTGACTTTGGTACATGATGTGTGTATTTCTGTTAGAAGGTATCTGCTCACAAAAGTGACAGAACTCTGACACCATATTCAAATATGCTTGTGCCTACAGTGGGCACATGTTCAATGCTAAGAAATAATTAGAACAAATTTCAACTCCCATTTCCTATTGTTTAAGTGATCTCCAATAAAACAGAACAGAATGGAGAAGAATAAATCTAAGTGAATGAATGTAATTTTTATGAGTCATATTGTTTTAGAAAAATAATTCTCCTATGATTGAAGATTAGTTTATGGCTTTAAAGCCATGAATTGCAAACTATATGTTTGAAAAAAATCCAACAATATTCAGAAGGAAGTTAACTTTGTAAAAACAGTGAAACAACATCTTATCTATTCTAGGGACCCAATAAGGAAAATGTCAAGATGGTTTGATTAATGCCAGAACAATTTTCTCTTCTTGGCTTACATGAATCTTCTTGCTTATATGTTAAGTTCAATTTGACTTCCAAAATATCTATCTTTTGATTTCTTCCCCTGTCATTTGTTGTTAGACACTACTGGATAAACTAGTTGTCATTTTTGAATGCAAATATACAGCACTATTAAATAAGAAAGACTAAGAGCAATCACAACTTCAGAAATGAATCTGTAAATATAGGAAGTCATTATTTCATTAACCTAAGAGGTCATGGACTTAAAATATCATCTTTTATCCATTTTGTAAATGGAAACTGTACCAGCTATTGTTCCAAATATGCATCTTAATTCCTAGGGCTTTCACTACAAGGTCCTGTTATTAATATAACAACAAATTCTCTTCATTGTTTTTCTATATTGTCTTGCAAAAAAGGAATGAATAGGTGCTTGTTGTTTTTAATATAACTAAACACCCAAAGAAACTCTTCTGAAAATTTCATTTTATAATAACGATTTTATTGTCATTATATTTTTATTAAAGAAGGAAAAAAGACATTTTTTAAAAAGTTGTCTAGATGAGGCACCTGGGTGGCTCAGTGGGTTAAAGCCTCTGCCTTCGGCTCGGGTCGTGATCCCAGGGTCCTGGGATCAAGCCCCGCATTGGGCTCTCTGTTCCAGGGGGAGCCTTCTTTCTCCTCTCTCTCTGCCTGCCTCTCTGCCTGCTTGTGATCTCTGTCTGTCAAATAAATAAATAAAATCTTAAAAAAAAAAAAAGTTGTCTAGAATGGTGGACTCTTATTTATGAAAATTTAACATATTAAATTATTTAAATAAATAAATGTACTCTGTATATCCCCAGTTTAAATTGTTTTAAGTTTTGTTTCAACTAAAATTAATTAGAATGCAGTCAATGAATTCAGGTTGATATCTACAGTATGTAAAATACAATCTAGTGTATTTTCATCAATGAGTAAAAGCTGTCGTTAATGTTTGTCTTTTAGCAGTTAAGGACACACCTTTCTCAGTGGACTTTCTATCTATAGATTTAGATGATAAAGCCTTCATGCCTGCACATACCTATATTCCTAGAGTGTAATCCCAGTGGTCCCTAATAAGTTATCCCATGGTGATTTATTGGTTTTAGAGGAAAAAAAAATTTTTTTAACATGTATGTCTTACTTCAAGGACATGTGCTACATTCTAGGATATAATGTTGACAAGACAAACATAATCATTCCTTTTACTCAGCATACACTCTATGGTTTAGAATATGTTTTTTGTTACTATTATGTCTTACTGTATCTCCAAATCACAGAAAGTGGATCAGTGCCTCAAAAGTGGCTCAACAAAGTAAAAATGTTAACAGCTTTATTGAAGTATAAATTATATAATCAAATACACTCATTCATTTCATTCATTCATTCATTCATTCATTTTAAATTCCAGTATAATTAGCATACAATGTCATATAAGTTTCAGGTGTACAATACAGTGATTCAACAATTCTATGCATTGCTCTGTGCTCTTCACCATAAGTGTACTCTTAATCCCTTTCACCTATTTCCCCAATCCCCCCACCCAACTCCCTTCTGAGAACCATCAATTTATTCTCTGTAGTTAAGAGTCTGGTTATTGGTTTGTCTTCTTTTTTTCTTTGTTTTGTTTCTTAAATTTCACATATGAGTGAAATCATATAGTATTTGTCTTTCTCTGATGAACTTATTTCAGTTAATGTGATACCCTCTAGATTCATCTGTAGCTGCAAAATACAAGATTTTGTTCTTTTTTATGCTGAGTAATACTAGAGTGTGTGTATGCCTGTAATTTTGATAGGTATGAGGTAATGTCTCATGTGGTTTTGATTTGCATTTCTCTGATGATGAGTAATGTTGAGCATCTTTTCATGTGTCTGTTGGCCATCTTATCTCTTCTTTGGAGAAATGTCTTCTGCCCCTTTTTAATTGGATTATTTGTGGGGTTTTTTGGTGTTGAGTTGTGTGAGTTCTTTATATATTTTGGATTATAACACCTTATCAGATATACCATTTACAAATGTCTTCTCTCATTCAATAGGTTATCTTTTAGTTTTGTTGAATGTTTCCTTTGCTGTGCAGAAGCTTATTTTGATGTAGTCCCAATAGTTTATTTTTGTCAAAGGAGATCTGCACATACCTGCATATACCTGTACATAAACTAAAAAAAAAAAAAAAAAAGAAGTTATTAGAGCTGATATCAAATAAATTACTGCTTATGTTGTCTTCTAATAGTTTGGTGGTTTCAGTTCTCACATTTATGTTTTTAATCCATTTTTAATTTATTTTTGTGACTGGTGTAAGGAAGTGGTCCAGTTTTCCCAGTACCATTCACTGATAAGGTCATCTTGTTCCCATTGTATATTCTTGCCTCCATTGTCATAGATTAATTGACCGTATAAGTGTAGGTTTATTACTGGCCTCTCTATTGTGTTCCATTGATCTGTATGTCTATTTTTGTGCAACTACTATACTGTTTTGATTACTAAAACTTTGTAGTATATCTTGAAATCTGGAATTATGACACACCCAACTTTGTTCTTTCTCAAAACTGCTTTGGCTATTTGGGGTATTTTTTGTGGTTCCATACTAATTTTAAGATTATTTGGTCTAGTTCTGTGAAAAATGTTGGTATTTTAATAGGGACTGCACTGAGTATGGAGATTGATTTGGGTGGTATGGAAATTTTAACAATATCAATTCTTCCAAACCATGAGCATTGAATATCTTTCCATCAGTTTGCTTTGTCTTTAATTTCTTTCATCAATATTTTATAGTTTTCAGAGTACAGGTCTTTGGTCACCAAAAGTTCTCTCCCTCCTATTTGTGCATAGCTAAGTTTTTGGCAACTGAACAAATTTGCAATTTAAGTGTTCCTACTGATTTATGGATCCAACAGTTTCTGTTCTAGGCAAGTGTATCTTGGCTGTGAGTTTTTTGGATTAATTTGTTCTCCAGATTTGGAAATGTTGGTTTACCTGCAAGTTTAGTTCTCTGATGGGTCCAAAAAAGTTAGTGTTTTTCAATTTGGTCTGCCTTTCCTTAATGATTTTCTCTTAGGTTCTTATGTAAAGTTCACTGTAATTCTTATCCTTGTTCTTATTCATGTATGATGTCACCACCCTCCCCAATCCTTATCTTTTCTCAAGACTTTTTTTTTTTTAAGATTTTATTTATTTATTTGTTTATTTATTTGACAGACAGAGATCACAAGCAGGCAGAGAGAGGAGGAAGCAGGCTCCATGCTGAGCATAGAGTCCAATGTGGGGCTCGATCCCAGGACCCTGGGATCACAACCTGAGCCGAAGGCAGAGGCTTTAACCCACTGAGCCACCCAGGCACCCCTCAAGACTTTTTTCTTTGGTTTTCTCCAGTGTGAATATGATATTACTGTTTTTTTTTTCATTATTACTACCTGACTTTTTTCTGCACTTCCTGTATTATTTTGTTGTCTATCATTACTTTTAGAAAGTTTTTATCTATTATACTTCAAGTATTTCATCTGCTCCATTCTTTCTTCTCTTTCCAGCATTTCAATTATGAATATTATACCATATCATGTTGTCCCATGGTTTGTGTTTGGTCTATTCTACTCTTTATTTCTTTTCTTTGCTTTCCTTCTCCTTCCTTCCTCCCTCCCTTCCATTCTTCCTTTCTTTTTCTTTACTTTTTTCTCCCCTGTTTTTATTTTGTTTTGGAAGTTTCTGCTGACATATTTTTAAGGCCACTGATTCTTTTTCTTTCTTTTTTTTAAAATTTTATTTCTTTTCAGTGTTCCAGAATTCACTGTTTATTCACCACACCCAGTGCTCCATGCATTACGTGCCCTCCATAATACTCACCACCAGGCTCACCCAACCTTCCACCCCTCCTCCCCTCCAAAACCCTCAGTTTGTTTCTCAGAGTCCACAGTCACTCATGGTTTGTCTCCCCTTCCAATTTCCCCTAACTCACTTCTCCTTCCCATCTCCCAATGTCCTCCATGTTATTCCTTATGCTCCACAAGTAGGTGAAACCATATGATAATTGACTCTCTCTGCTTCGTTTATTTCACTCAGCATAATCTCTTCCAGTCCTGTCCATGTTGATACAAAAGTTGGATATTCATCCTTTCTGATGGAGGCATTATATTCCATTGTATATATGGACCATATCTTCTTTATCCATTCGTCTGTTGAGCATCTTGGTTCTTTCCACAGTTTGGCAACTGTGGCCATTGCTGCTATGAACACTGGGGTACAGATGGCCCTTCTGTTCACTACATCTCTATCTTTGGGGTAAATTCCCAGTAGTGCAATTGCAGGGTCATAGAGAAGCTCTATTTTTAATTTCTTAAGGAATCTCCACACTGTTTTCCAAAGTGGCTGAACCATCGTGCATTCCCACCAACAGTATAGGAAGGTTCCCCTTTCTCCACATCCTCTCCAACATTGTTGTTTACTGTCTTGTTAATTTTGGCCATTCTAACAGGTGTGAGGTGGTATCTCAATGTGGTTTTGATTTGAATCTTCCTGATGGCTAATGATGATGAACATTTTTTCACGTGTCTGTTAGCCATTTGTATGCCTTCTTTGGAGAAGTGCCTGTTTATGTCTTCTGCCCATTTTTTGGTGTGATTATCTGTTTTGTGTGTGTTGAGTTTGAAGACTTCACAGGCAACATGATGTTAATAAAAACATATTTTTCAATAATCACTCTTAACATGAACAGCCTAAACACTCCCAGAAAATGGCACAGGGTTGCAGATTGGATAAAATGACAGGACCCGTCCATATGTTGTCTACAAGAGACTCATTTTGAACTTAAAGATACATCCAGACTGAAAGTAAAGGGATGGAGAAGCATCTTTCATGCCGATGGGCCTCAAAAGAAAGCTGGGGTAGTGATTCTCATATCAGTAAATAAGATTTTAAACTAAAGACTGTAGTCAGAGATAAAGAAGGACACTACATCATTCTTAAAGGGTCTATCCACCAAGAAGATCTAACAATTGTAAATATTTATGCCCCCAATACAAGAGCCGGCAACTACATAAGACAACTGTTAATCAAGATAAAGAGTCATACTGATATGAATACATTAATAGTAGGGGATCTTAACATGCCACTTTCAGTAATAGACAGATGATCCAGGCAGAAAATCAATAAAGAAACAAGAGCATTGAATGACACATTGGACCAGATGGACCTCATAGATATATACAGAACATTCCACCCTAAAACAACAGAATACTCATTCCTCTCGAGTGCACATAGAACTTTCTCCAGAATAGACCACATGCTGGGTCATAAATCAGAGCTCAACCAAATCCAAAAGACTGAGATTTTTCCCTGAATATTCTCAGACCACAATGCTTTGAAACTGGAACTCAACCACAAGAAAAAG
The DNA here is from genome assembly GCF_963455335.1 of Martes martes. Taxonomy (NCBI): domain Eukaryota; kingdom Metazoa; phylum Chordata; class Mammalia; order Carnivora; family Mustelidae; genus Martes; species Martes martes. The sequence continues at coordinate 36,295,441 of NC_137893.1, forward strand.
TTTGGAGAGAATTCAAACACTTGGAAGCTAAAGACCACCCTGCTTGAGAATTTTTGGGTTAGGGGCACCTGGGTGGCTCAGTGGGTTAAAGCCTCTGCCTTTGGCTCAGGTCATGATCCCAGGATCCTGGGATCGAGCCCCGCATCGGGCTCTCTGCTCAGCGGGGATCCTGCTTCCCTTCCTCTCTCTCTGCCTGCCTCTCTGCCTACTTGTGATCTCTGTCTGTCAAATAAATGAATAAAATCTTTAAAAAAAAAAAAGAATGTTTGGGTCAACTAGGAAATCAAAGAAGAACTTAAACAACTCATGGAAACTAATGGGAATGAAGACACTTTGGTCCCAAACCTATGGGATATGGCAAAGGCGGTCCTAAGGGGGAAATACATAGCCATCCAAGCCCCTCCCTCAAAAAAAAAAAATTGAAAAATCCAGAACACACCAGCTCTCTTTACACATTAAACAACAAATTAAGCCAACCCCACACACAAGAATGAAAATAATCAAGATTAGAGCAGGGATCAATGAGATAGAAACTAGAGATGCAGAAGAACACATCAATGAAACAAGAAGCTGGTTTTTTGAAAGAATCAATAAGATCGAAAAACCATTGGTCAAACTAATCCAAAAGAAAAGAGAGAGGACCCAAATTAATAAAATTATGAATGAAAAGGGAGAAATAACGACTAACACCAAGGAAATAGAAACAATCATCAGAAATTATTGTCAACACTTGTAAGGCCACTGATTCTTTTTCTCATTGTGTTGATTCTACTGAAGAAACCATCCAAGTACTCTGTATTTTTTTATAATGTTTTTGATTCCTAGCATTTCCTTTTGATTCTTAGAGTTGCCATTTCTCTGCTTACTACTCATCTGTTCTCACATGTTGTCTGTTAGAGTTCTTAATATATTAATCATAAATGCCATCCCTAATAATTCAGACATCTGTATCAGATCTGAGTCTAGTCTTCAGACTGTGTTTTTTTGCTAGTTTTGCTTTTCCTTTCAGTGGGCCTTAAGTTGTGTCTTAAGGCCATGATCTTCATAAGCATTTGTCTAGTGGTATAGTCTTTTTTCCTCCTCTCCCTTACTCCACTCTCTGGAGTATTCCCATATGATTTCACTGAAGTCCTGACTCCTGTTGTCCTTTTTCTTGGCCCCCTTAGATGAGACAGAAAGGATACAGGAATGGAGGAATTTTGCTACCTCTAACTGGGATGAAGCTCTAGAAAAGCCTTTTCTGTTGGCTTTTGTCATGGAGAAACTTCCAGTTATATGTCAAAATGCTTAATCTTCTTCCCTTGCCAGAGCCAGAGGAGATCTTTCTCATATCTTCCCTTTGAGAACCTGCTGGGATTCCTGGAGGGAGCCCACAAAAGAGTAGGTCCGTCTAAGTCTATTACCCTCAATACTTTCTTCACTCTCTGCTATTCCACACTTAGCCTTAAGCTATTCATCAAAATTATCACTGCTGTGTTTCATTAAATTTCTATTGATCTATTAACTTTAACTTTAAATTTCTATTGACCTATCGAGAGGCTTATGCTTCAGATAGATAGACCTTGGCTATATCTTTGTGGGTAAGCCTCTGTTTCTAAATTTGGGTATAGTGATTTACTGTGCTACCTGTTTCAGATGGGACCCAGGAAAGTCCATACTTTCAGCCTGTCTTTATTTTATTTTTTTTAAACTAGGGATGGAAGTAGGAACCTGTAAGCTCTTTACATGCCAGAATTCAAATTGGCAATCCAGTCCATTCCTGTTTATTCATCTTTTCTGGCCTTTTTTCCTCTTCCAGACACCTAAATGTTAAACTGCCTTATTATGTTCTATGTGATTTTCCTTTTCTATCCATACTCAATAATTAAATGAAATTTTACAAACCTGTGGTTTTAATGCCATCTAAGTGATTACAATTTCCAAATTTCTTAGACTCATACAGTCAATAAAGTGAACCTTAGACTCATACACTCAATAAATTCTTGAATTCCTTATGCACAATGTCACATACCTAATTGTGTTTGGGTTGGAGAAGGGGTGGATATTAAATTTTCTGTAGAACATCTATAGAATTGCAGTTTAAGAAGAGGGAGAAATAAGATTTATGTCAAAAATAGGGCATGCATAGAATCACTGACCCTGGAGGCAGGCTGTCAGTCAATGCCCATACCCCAAAAAAAGTTAGCTTGAAGAAATACTTATCAAAAGAATGGAGAATAATTTGTACTAAATTTATGGCTAACTACTTACATATACTATGAATTTCATTCATATTACTTTAAAATACATGTCATTAATAAAAATATTTTAAAATTAAACTATCATTTCAGTTTTATTAGAATTTGTTTTCATATCTCTCATATATATGGTATCTTCTAAATAAAAACCTTAAATATATTAAGCTTAAAATATTTTAAAGAAATTTCTGCATAGAACATTTTCATTTTATTTTTCTTTAAAGACTAATTGCTAAGGTCTCAGTGGGATGTTGTGTCAAGAATGACAGATAATTCCTGAAGAAATTCTAAGGCTTTAGTTAAAAATAAGGGAAAACAGTGATCTATGAGGAAATGAGAGAATGAAATTAGAAGACTACTGCAATGCATACATTTTAAATCTTTTTTTTTTTTTTTTCAGGTAAACCAATATAAATTTTTGGAATACAGTATGTCCCTTTCTGTTATTTTTAGCAAAATGGATTCCTTGCTGTGGTAAGTGGAGCAATTGTTAATTTCAGCTTAAAATGGATTCTACCAGAGCAGTAGGTAGTGTTTTCATTTAAGCTGCTGAACAGTTATTTGGTGCTATAAATTGTCCCAAATACTATGCTAAAGATTTTTCTTTATAAAAAGTAAAGTTATTATAAGAATTGAAATAACATTTGTTGGTTGCCCTACATTTGTTATATTTTCTGATTTAATCTTCAAGATAACATATCAATGCAGGTATTACAAGCATATTTTATTGATATAAAAACTGAGTCCCAGATAGATTATCTTAACCCAAGCACCATGAAAACTATGTGCCAAGCTGATTTGGCCTGAGTTCTCTGTGATTTCAAAGTCCCTCTTCTTGTATAATATTAGGTGTGTACAATTGGATACTACTGTACATTTATGTTTAGGTTCAACCTAAGAGAACATATTCATATGTAAATATTAGCATGAATTCAATATTATGATATTGATTAGGCAACTATTTAATGTAGCATTCAATTGTGGATACTTTGAGATCAAAAGGGATGTTATTAATTATGCCATGGCAACAGACATAAACCACCACTATTCTAATCATCCTAGGACATATGTTTACCTAAAATTAGTAGGATTCTAGTATAATACATGATATTACAAACTAGAGAATATTATATGGTAAAATGAACATAGCACTTATTTTATTCCTACTTATAGTGACTTAATGATTTTTGGTACTATAACCTTAGGAAAGTCATATATTATCTCTGAAAAATCAGAGAACCAGATAATGTCTATGATGTTGTCTTGTATATAAAGGTGTCATTGTCTCATATGTTTAATGAACCTACCCTTTATCGATTGTTTTTATGTGAAAGAAACAATGATGAGTGCCAAGAGAATATGAAAATATTTCAAGTACTGGATAATCCTGGAAATGTCTTATTTAACAAACAGGCTTAAGCCAATGATCAAAATATTGGTACTGATTATAGTTTTAATCCAGTGGTTACTGCTTTGACTATAATTCAGGTTGGAGATTACTTTTGGTAAAAAAAAAAAAAAAAAAAAAAAAAAAAAAAAGCATGCTTTAGTGGTTATGCATCATCAATTTCTATTACGATAGTTTTAATGGGCAAACCAGAAGAATATTCTTTCAAGGGTCCTAATCTACATGGTTCACAAATTCTAGTAGTTTCATTGCAAAATGTCTTAGCTGCAAGTTAAACTTTAAGAAAAACATGATGTCCCAAATATGAAGAAATCAGCTTTAAAATGTTTTTGCTATTAAATACTCTTTCTATATACATCTTATTTAACATTAAATAGAAACATTTCATTTCTCAAACTTAGTAAAATGTAACATAGTACCAATAATAAGAAGGAATTTCTAAGAATCAGAGATTGCTACAGCATCTGTTGATCACTTAATACCACATTGAAATATAAATGTAAAAAGAAAGAAAACAGCAGATAATAGCATAAACACAAATAAGAATTTGTGAGTTTTTTTTTTGAGAATACAAAACACTTTATTTAAATATGCTTTCTAATTTGCCTTGTAGTTAACACATTCTGCCTTTTTAAAATTCCAACTTAAATTATATTTATAATCAACATGTAGTGAGTACCAAATATGGCTTAAATAGCACATATACAGCCTCTCAAAGCTTGTGTTCAGTATATAGTTATTTGCAAACTCAGAGATCATCTGAAAAAAAAAAGCCTACATATTTAACCATAAGGGTCCAATCTACTGTACTTGAATCTATTATGAGATACTACTTTTCTCACTTTTTCTATGAAAAGAATCCACTCATATAACAGTTAACACTCAGTTTTTGTTTTGCCATAGTCTTTAAGATACAATTTCATACATGACTCCTCAAAAACAAAAGAAAATAAAAGAGCTCCCAAGAATTCTGGGATATACCCTCTCATGATTATGCTATCAAAGAGAACAGCAACAACAAAACAACAAAACAACTACATATATACATATATACAACAAAACAACTACATATACATATATACATATATACAACAAAACAACTACATATATATGTGTATATATACACATATATACACATATACACATATATATGTATACATATATACACACATATATACATATACATATATGTATATATACACACATATATGTATATATACTACATATATACACACATGTATATGTATGTATATATGTATATATGTATATATGTACATATATGTACATATATGTACATATATACATATATACAACAAAACAACTACATATATATGTATATATGTATATGTATATATGTGTATATATGTATATATATGTGTATATATACATATATATAGTTGTTTTGTTGTTGCTGTTCTCTTTGATAGCATAATCATGAGTATATATATATATATATATATACACAATCATGTGTATATATATATATACACACACAATCATGTGTATATATATACACACATATTTATGCATATATATAATAAATATGCATAAATATATATATATAATAAATAAAATAAAAACCTTATCAACAATGCAGTTGTCCTGTTAGATGAATCAAATCACCACATTTCTTGCACCTTCATGTCCTTATTTTTATAATAATTATTCTTTTTGCTTGCATCACCAGGATATAGAACATAAATAGTCTCAGTAGAGCTCTTGGCAATCATGGCTCTACTGGCTTGGTGAACACATCTGAAGAAGTATATTGACACTTCATTTTAGCTATGTATTTTATATAGCATCTTGTCTTCAAAGACTCACTATACTAAGGATACAGACAGAGCTTCTTTATATGTTTCAATCTTTGAAGTAAATGGAAGCTATGAGCTTGGAACAGATAAACTGGATTTCTGAAAAAGTATGAGATTCAGTCCACATTTGAATTGCTCAGATTATATTTTAATGGAAAATGAAGCTTGAAAAGAAGAAATGGGCATGTCATTAAAATATCTAATTCAAGATGGTAGTCACAACCCAATCATGCTGCCTTAGTCTCTTTCAAGCTTTAAAAGTTTTATTTTTCGAATATTATACTGTATTGAAGCATGGAAATCCTCCCCACAGGCTATAGTCAAATAGTGCGTTGTAATACTAATGTTTATATCTTGGAAACAGTTGCTGGAATGTGCTTCCTAAAGAAATGGATCTTGAAAGCGAACAAGGATATTGCTCCTTCAGTGAGATAGTGAAAAATGGTTCACTGCATTTTTGAAATAGGTATTGAATTGTTACAAAGAGTGAAAGAATCCAGGGAAATGAACTAAAAGTGATAGAAAAAGACTAAACTTTAAGCTCTGTTAACTTCCAAAAATAGAACACAAAATCTAACAAATAAAAAATGTCATTTTTGTTATTTTTGGGTATATCTTTGTATGTAACAATACAGGTACATGAAGGGAAAAGGAATACACAACTTTTATGAACCTAAGTATTCATTTAGTTAAAAAATGCTTCACATATCAATAAAGAAATATTTTATTCATAATTAAGAGTCAGAGAAATAAAAGAAAAACATGTATCAATATAATGGCATGGATGGTTTTAATTCTGTATATGACATTCTGACTTATAAAGCACTCTTCATGGAGAGTTTTTTTAAAATCTACAATTGTTTTTGATAGGCTAATACCTGATATTGATCTTTCTAAACAGTTTAGGAAATAGAGAAAAATAGAGAAAAAGAAATAAAGAAAGAAGGAGGGGGGAAGGAAGGAAGAAAGGAAGGAAGGAAAGAAGGGAGGGAGGGAGGAAGGAAAGAAGGAAGAGTGAGCTAACTATATTGCTTTTATCTGGATATTTTGGCCATATAATTTTAAAAACCACTGCAGAGAAAATTAACTGCAAACACTTATTTACTGTTACTTACAAAGTTCTTACATATGTTTTTAAAATGCAATTATGCCTTATCAAATTAATAAGCAAATTAAAAGAATATCCATTTAATAAAATTAATTTAACACATTTATGTTTATACTGGTTATAAACTCTACCTTATTATTTTGGAATACTGTATTATTTAAAAAGATTCTTTTGACTATATATACTGTGTAATGTAGTAAGATCCTGTTTGTATAATTAGCATATTAGATTAAGTAATATTAAAAGATGAAAAATAGCTGTATTTTGCAATCCCAAGCATTGTGGACAAATAAATGTGAGAATTGAAATCTCTGCAGAATATCAGAGCTGATTATATAAAATGGTGGGGTAGAGACTTCAGTCTCTATCTTATTTCATGAATAGATGATTTTGGAAGTAGGTGAATGAATCACTTCTTTTTGAGAGTACATAGGGATTAAGTGCTCTCAGTGCCAGTGAATTAAAATTCTGTCCCTTATAGAAAAAACAGTATGTCTAATATTTCAATAATCACTTTTAAAATGTGATGACAAATGATCTACTTTCCAAATGAACAATTATGCAAATACATATTTTTTATTTTTTTATTTTATTTTTTTTAAATTTTTTTTTAAAGATTTTATTTATTTATTTGACAGACAGATAACAAGTAGGCAGAGAGGCAGGCAGAGAAAGAAGGGAGGAAGCAGGCTCCCTGCCGAGCAGAGAGCCCGATGCGGGGCTCGATCCCAGGACACCGGGATCATGACCTGAGCCGAAGGCAGCGGCTTTAACCCACTGAGCCACCCAGGCACCCCGCAAATACATATCTTTTAAAAACTTGTTTTAACAACGGAGATTAACTACATCTTAAGCATGTAAGTAACAACAATCCATGCATATTAAATTATATTTCAAATAAGCTTTTTACTAGTATTTAATATAAAGTAAAATGATTACACTATAAAGCTTCATGAATTATCATAAACTTATCACACCTATGTAACCCAATCTAGATCAAGAGTAAACATTACTGTTATTTACGAAAACCTTTATGCTACTGCTACCTAAGTACCCATTTTTCTTTAAGACAAGGTAAATGCTTTGCTGACTTTGAACACGATAGATATTTTGCCTGTTTTTAAACTTTAATGGAAACATAAGGCAATATTAGTTTCCTTTAGTGTCTTTCAACACTATTTTTTTTTTAAGATTTATTTATTTGACAGACAGAGATCACAAGTAGGCAGAGAGAGATAGAGAGAGGAAGAAGCAGACTCCCTGGTAAGCAGAGAGCCCGATGCCGGGCTCGATGCCAGGACTGTGGGATCATGACCTGAGCCGAAGGCAGAGGCTTTAACCCACTGAGCCACCCAGGCGCCCCCAACACTATTTTTGGAAGATTCATTCATGTTGTTATGTAAAACAAGAATTCATTCATTGATGATTATAACAGAAAAATCCTTTCAACTGTTACTGGACATGCACTTTCTCCCCCCAGAGTTGACTTATTGTGAATAATACTGATGACATCTTGTACACTTGTGATGCACATATGTATATGTTTTAGTTGGTAAATACTCAGGGTATATACTTAAGGAAAACTGCTGTTTCACAGGATATGCCTATGGTAGTAGATACTGTCAAAGATTGTCCAGGGGAGTAGCTCCAATTTACACTCCTACCAATGATGTGTGAGAGTTCAGATTGGCCACAATCTAGCCAACTTGGACAACTGTCACTCTTTAAAAAAAATCTTAGTCATTTGGATACTAAAATAGTATAATAGTATAGCTTTATTTTGCATATTAATGATGTTGATGTTGAGATGCTGAGATGATGTTGAGATGTTAAGCAAGTTTTAGTATCGGCTATTTCAGTAAACTCTTTTATCAAGTAACTCCTGAAGTCTTTTGCCTTTTTGTCTTAGGATATGTTCTGTATAGTACTCAGTTATGTATAATGCAAATGCCTTCACAACTCTTAAAATGAAATCCTTTGGGAAATATAAAATTAAATATATTTTACACAGATATACACACACACAGTATACTTATGTTTTCTATATTTCTATTTAGTTACAGCTACCTGGTTTCCTATTATTTTCCTATCATTATCTAATTTTCACATTGGGGATTTTGATGTACCTATGAAATATCCAGAAAAGATTGTCCCTAAGCAAGAATGGAGCTCTCAACTGTCAGAGCAAGAGATTCCCCTCCCACCGAGGTGATTATCAGAAAGCAGAAGTGGATACATCACTAGGGTAAAGAATGAGAGAAAATACTGATATCTCAACCTCAGGAAACTTCACATATAAACTATATTAGGAAATGTGAGAAAATATAACTGAGAGTTGAAATTTTTACTGTTTTTCTCATATGTTTCAATGAGTATACTCATAATATATATTACATTATAGTAATTCAATTAGCTGAATTATTTACCTATCAAGCTTTAACCTCTCTGATAAAGTTTTCAACTCCTATTCGGAGTTCCATGAACATTTAATGAATTAATTAACAAATGAAAGAGGTTTTATCCTAGGCATAGCCAAAGGTAAATAGCAAATAAATTACTTCAGTACTATATTTAATTAAAAAATAAAATAGAATAAAAATAAATGCACCACATTAATTTCTAAACTAACAATACAGGTCATCAGTGCATGAAAAAGAGACATATTTAGGGGCTGGGAAGATATTTAGGAAGAGCAATATAATATAAATGTTAAATGGAGGGGATCTGGATGTGACTTTTTAAAAATTTCTCCTGATTATACCACTGATGGTTACTTCTGTTATGATGACCTCATTCAGAGCTTAGAGCACATAAGTAGATACTCAAAATAGTAGGCACCTCCCTCCTCTGGAGGGTGATTATTATCACAAGATTGGTGGTCAGCATACTGGAGCACAAATGGCTGAAAGGTTTCATCCTAGTTATACCCTGTTGATAAACAGCTTAGAGAATTCATAGTGTCCTTGCACAGGAGAAACAATCTTCCTTTGTCTAGAATTACATAATAAAACTGAGAACATAATTTTATGGCTGGCTGAGCACTCAGCCCTTTTAAGCATTAAAATATACCTTTAAGCATATTTTCAGAATTTGTAAAACATCAAAATTTCTAAATAAGATTATTTGAAATTCTACTTCCTTTTACTTCACTTGACCATTCTTCTTTCCTCACATCTTTTAGAAAATTTATTATATTTCTCAGTGACATATAATTGTGAAACATACCAATAGTGTTAGATAAATCCCATTGGGATACAAAAAATTAGGTGTGTCAGCTCTAGAAAGGTAATCACTTCTTCTTGGGAATAAAAACTAATTTCATATTGTTAACTCAGAAATACTTAGCATGTGGTTTTGTAGTCTGCTGGACTGTAGTCTAATATATCATTTGCAGTCTTGTGTAGCAATATCTCTAGTGTTCTTCTTAAATTGTTATAGCCAAGAAAAATAGTATCATTAGAAGTTTATGCTTTAGATCAAAATGGCTAGGTGGCAGTAAGTACTCTCAGGGTTTTAAGCAGTGGGGAACCACAAAGGAGTTTATATCCCAAACACATTGCTTGGATGCCTTAGAGAAGGCAGTGGCATTGCCTGCCCTTAGGAGGATCTTAGATAGTGGAGAAATCCACTTATTCTTATGGGGTGCACTTATTCTTCTGCACCCCAAACCTCTGCTTAACTGAATTGTAACTCTACCATTTAAAGTTAGTATCTTATTTTCTTAATGTGCTATTTGACACAGGCAGACTTTTTTATTTGAGGTACAACTGACATACAATACTATATTAGTTTCATGTGAACATAGTGATTTGACACTTGAATACACTGCAAAATGATCACCACAATAAGTCTAGTTACCATCTATCACCATATAAAATTAGACAATATTATTGACTATATTCCCCTTTGTGTACATCATATTTCCATGACATTTTTATTTTATAACAGGAAGTTTGTACTTCTCCATCCCCTTCACCTATTTTGCACTCTTTCCCTACCTCAGCAACCACTAATCTGTTCTTTGTATCTACAAATCTGGGTTTTGCTTTTTCATTTGTTCTGTTTTTTTAGATTCTACATATAAGTGAAATCATGAGGTATATGTCTTTCTATGCCTGACTTACTTCAATTAGCACAATACCCTCAGGGTCTATCCATGTTGTAACAAATGGCAATATTTCATTTTTTATAGCTGAGTAGTATTCCACTGTGTGTGTATGTGTGCATGTGTACACATATCATCATTTCTTTATCCATCCATCCATTGATGGACACTTAAATTGCTTCCCATACCTTGACTATTGTACATAATGATGCAATGAACAGCATTGTTCATTGGGTGCATATATTTTTTTCAAGTCAGTGTTTTCATTTTCTTCCCATAGATTTTAAGTAGTTGAATTGCTGGATCATATGATAATTCTATTTTTAATTTTTTGAGGAATCTCCCTACTATTTTCTAAGGATGGCTGCACCAATTTACATTCCCACCAATAATACATGACAGTTGCTTTTCTCCACATTCTTTCCAACACGTGTTATTTTCGGTCTTTTTGATAATATGCATTCTGACATGTATAAGGTATTATTTCATTGTGGTTTTGACTAGAATTTCCCTCATAAATAATGATGTAGAGCACTTTTTCATGTGTCTGTTGGCCAACTATATGTCTTTTTCAGAAAAAAAAAAGTCTCTTCAGATGTTCTGCCCATTTTTAAAATTCATTTGATTTTATCTGTTGGATTTTGTTTTAAGTTGTATGAATTCTTTGTACACTTTTAGTATCAACCCCTTATCAGACATACAATTTGCAAATACCTTCTCACATGTAGTAGCATGCCTTTTCATTTTATTGAAGGTTTCTTTGCTGTGCAGAAGCTTTTTAGTTTGATACAGTCTCATTTGTTTATTTTTGGTTTTGTTTCCCTTGCCTATAGAGTCAGATCCAGAAATAATCACTAAGACCGATGCCAAGGAGCTTGCTGTCTATGTTTTCTTCTAGGAGTTTTAAGACTTCAGGTCTTACATTCAAGTCTTCAATCATTTTAAATTGATTTTTGCATATGATATAAAAGAGAGGCCCAGCTTCATTCTTTTGCAGGTAATTTTGTTCTGTTTTCCCAACATTATTTATCGAACAGACTGTCCTTTTCCAATTATTTTTTTTGTCATAAATTAATTGTCATTAATTTGTCATAAATTAATTGACCATGTATGTGTAGATTTATTTCTGGGCTTTCTATTCCATTGATCTATGTGTCTATTTTTATGCCAATACCATACAGTTTTTATTACTATAGCTTTGTAATAAAGTTTAAAATTAGGCTTTTTAAAAGCTCTGGCTTTGTTCAAGATTTTTAAAATTATTCAGGATCTTCTGCAGTTCCATATAAATTTAAGATTTGTTCTAGTTCTGTGAAAAATGTCATTAGAATTTTGATGATTATTGCATTGAATCTGCAGATTGCTTTTGGTAGTATGGACATTTAAACAGTATTAATTCTTCTAATCCATGAACATGGAATATATTTCCACTTATTTATGTCTTCTTAAATTTTTTCCATCAATGTCTTATAGTTTTTAGTGTGCAGGTCTTTTACCTTCTTGTTTATTTCTAGGTATTTCTTTAAATATGATATGATTATAAATGGGATTGTTTTCTTGATTTCTGTTTCTATTACTAGTGTATAGAAATGCAATTTTTTGGATACAAAATTTTGTATCCTCCAGCTTTACTGAATTCATTTGTTAGTCTAACAGGTTTTTGGTGGAGTCTGTAGGACTTTCTATATATTGTATCAAGTCATCTGCAAATAGTAACAGTTTTATTTCTTCCTTTCCGATTTGGATGCCTTTTATCTCTATTATAGCTAGGACTTCCAATAGTGTGTTGAATAAAATTGGGAAGAGTGGAAATCATTGTCTTGTGCTTGATCTTTGAGGATAACTTTGAGGTTTCATCATCAAGTATAATTGTGCTTGTGTCATTTATAGCCTTTATTAATGTAAGGTATGTCACCGCTATACCCACTTTGTTGACTTTTTTAAAAATAATCAATGGGTATCAAATTTTGTCAAATACTGTTTTGGCATCTATTGAGATGACAGTACGATTTTCATCTTTCATTTTGTTAATGTGGTGTACCATGTTAATTTGTGGATGTTGAACCATGATCACATGTTTGGAATAAATACCACTTGATCATGGTGTATGATCCTTTGAATGTATTGTTGAATTTGGTTTGGTATCATCTTGTTGGTAATTATGTATCTATGTTATCAGGGATATTAGTCGGTAATTTTCTTTTTTGTCGTGTCCTTGTCTGGTTTTGGTATCATAGTAGTGGTTACTGTGTAAAATGAGTTTGGAAGTATTCCCTCCTCTTCAAGTTTTTGTAATAGTTTGAGAAAACTGTTATTAAATCTTTGACTATTTGGTAGAACTCACTAGGAAAGCTATCTGGTCCTGGACTTTCGTTTTGGTGGAGGTTTTAGAGTACAGATTCAATCTTCTTGCCAATAATCAGTCTATTAAAAAAAAAAAAAACACAAACAACCCTCTATTTCTCTCTTTTTAAAAAAATTTCTCTTCAGTGTTTCAGAATTCACTGTATGCAAACACCCAGTGCTCCATGCAATAGGTGCCTTCCATAATACCCACCATCAGGCTCACCCAACCTTCTACCCCTCTTCCCCTCCAAAACCCTGTTTGTTTCTCAGAGTTCACAATCTCTCAAGATTTGTCTCCCCTTCCAATTTCCCCCAACTCACTTCTCCTTTCCATCTCCCCAATCCTCCATGTTATTCCTTATTCTCCACAAGTAAGTGAAACCATATGATAATTGACACTCTCTGCTTGACTTATTTCACTCAGCATAATCTCTTCCAGTCCAGTCCATATTGATACAAAAGTTGGGTATTCATCCCTTCTCTTGGAGGCATAATACTCCATTGTATATATGGACCATATCGTCTTTATCTATTCGTCCATTGAAGGGCATCTTGGTTCTTTCCATAGTTTGGCAACCGTGGCCATTGCTGCTCGAAACAGATAAAAGACCTCAAAGTGAGGCAGGAATCTATCAAAATCCTAGAGGAAACCATAGGCAGTAAACTCTTCGACATCAGCCACAGCAACTTCTTTCAAGATATGTCTCCAAAGGCAAAGGAAACAAACGCGAAAATGAACTCTTGGGACTTTATCAAGATCAAAAGCTTCTGCACAGCAAAAGAAACAGTCAACAAAACAAAGAGGCAACCCATGGAATGGGAGAAGATATTCACAAATGACACTACAGACAAAAGGCTAATATCCGAGATCTGTAAAGAACTCCTCAAACTCAACACACACAAAACCGATAATCACATCAAAAAATGGGAAGAAGTCATGAACAGACACTTCTGCAAAGAAGACATACAAATGGCTAACAGACACATGAAAAAAAATGTTCATCATCATTAGCTATCAGGGAGATCCAAATCAAAACCACATTGAGATACCATCTTATACCACTTAGAATGGCCAAAATTAACAAGACAGTAAATAACAAGTGTTGAAGAGGATGTGGAGAAAGGGGAACCCTCTCACACTGTTGGTGGGAATACAAGTTGGTGCAGCCACATTGGAAAACAGTGTGGAGATTCCTTAAAAAATTAAAAATAGAGCTTCCCTATGACCCTTCAATTGCACTACTGGGTATTTACTCCAAAGATACTGATGTAGTGAAAAGAAGGGTAATTTGTACCCCAATGTTCATAGCAAAAAACTCTATTTCTTAATGATACTGTGTTGAAAGATTCTAACTCTCTAGTTATTTATAAATTTTTTGTAGATTGTTCTATTTGTTGGCATGTAATTCAGAGTAGTCTCCTATGATTATTTGTATTTCTGTGGTATAACCTATAACTTTTCTTTCATTTCTGATTTTATTCATTTGAACCCTCTCTCTTTTTTCTTGAGTCTATATACAGGTTTTTGTTTTGTTTTGTTTTTTGAGATTTTATTTATTTATGTGAGAGAGAGAGAATGAGAGAGAGCATGAGAGAGGAGAAGGTCAGAGGGAGAAGCAGACTCCCTGCTGAGGAGGGAGCCCGATGTGGGACTCAATCCTGGGACTCCAGGATCATGACCTAAACTAAAAGGACAGCTGCTTAACCAACTGAGCCACCCAGACACCCCAATACAGTTTTTTTTTTTTTTAACGTTATCTTTTCAAAGAAGCAGCACTGAGTTTCATTTATCTTTTATACTGTCTTTTAAGCCTCTATCTCATGTTTCCATTCTGATCTTCATTATGTCTTTCCTTCTATTAAATTTGGGTTTCATATGTTTTTCTTTTTCTAGTTCCTTAAGAGTAAAGCTAAATTTTTTATGTCTCTTAGAACCACTTTTGCTGCACTCTATATATTTTGGCATGTCATATTTCCATTTTCATTTATCTCTATTTTTTTCTCTTTGATTTCTTCTATGACCCAATAGTTTTTCAGTATTATGTTGTTATATGTTGTAGATATGTTGTTATATGTTATATGTTGTTATATGTTATATGTTGTAATTCAGTAATATGTTGTATATTTTAAAATTTTTTTTCATTTATTTAACAGAGAGAGAGAGAACAAGGAGGGGGAAGAGCAGGCAGAGCAGGCAGAGGGAGAAGCAGGCTTCCCATTGAGCAAGGAGCCTGATGTGGGATTTGATCCTAGGACCCTAGGATCATGACCTGAGCTGAAGGCAGACATTTAATTGACTGAGCCACCCAGGCATCCCTAATACATATGTGTAATTTTTCCAGTTTTCTGGTTTTCACTGAAATCAAGTTTCATACTATTGTGGCCAGATAAGACACTTGATACAACTTCAATCTTCTTGAATTACAGAACTATTTTGTGGCATAATGTGTGATCTATCCTGGAGAATGTCCAAGTGCACTTGAGAAGAATGCATATTCTGCTGCTTTGGGTGGAATGTTCTGCATGCATCTATTAAGTTCATCTGGTCTAATGTGTCATTGAAGGCTGATGTTTCTTTATTAATTTTCTATCTGGATGTTCTACCCATTGATAGGTATGGAGTGTTAACGTCCTTTATTATTATCATATTGCTGTCAACTTTTCCTTTTAGGTCTGCTAATATTTATTTTATATATTTTTGTGTTTTTCTTTTGGGTCCATATATATTTAAAATTGTGCTGGATTGACTGCTTCACCATTAGATAGTACCTCACTATGTCTTTTATTGCAGTCTTTGTTTTAAAGTCTATTTTGTCAGATATTACTTACAGCTACATCAGTTTTTAATTTTCATTTACAAGGTATATCTTTTTCTACCCCTTCACTTTCAGACTCTGCGTGTTCCAACTTCTGAAGTGAATCTTTTAAAGCCAGTATGTGGCTGTCTTGATTTTTATCCATTCAGCCACTCTATATGTCTTTTGATTAGACAATTTAGTCCATTTACATTTAAAGGAATTATTGATAAATACATAATTATTGTCAGTTTAATTGTTTTCTGTCATTGTATTGTATTATTCCTCTCTGCAAGTTTTGCCTCTTTCTCTCTTCCATTTTGATTTGATGATTTCATCTTTAGTATTATGTTTAGATTGCTTTCTCATTTTCTTTTGTATACTACTATAAGTTTTTGCTTTCTGGTTACTGTGATGTTAACATATATCACCCTACATATATAACAATCTCTTCTAAGTCTACAACAACTTTAAACATATTCTAAAACTCTACATTTTACTCCCCAGACCCACCAATGTTTTATGTGTTTTGGTAGCACATTTTATAACTTTTTATTTTATGTATCCCTTAATTAATTACTGTAGTTTTAGTTTATTTTTATTGTATTTGGCTTTTAACTTTCATAGTAACTATTTTATACTGATCAATCCACTACCTGTATTGTATAGTCACCTTTTTCACTGAGATTTTCATTTTCATGTATTTTCTTATTATTAATTAGTGTCATTTTTGTTTTTTTCTAGCTAAAAGAAGTTCTTTTAACATTTCTTGTAAAACTGGTTTACTAGTGTAAACTCATTTTGCTTTTGCTTGTCAGGAAAACTCTTTTTCTCTTCAATTTTGAATAATAACCTTGCTAAGTAGAGTATTCTTGTTTGGAAGTTTTATTGTCATTGTTGTTCTCCTTTTAGCAATTTGAATATATCATGCCATTTTCCCTCTGGCCTGCAAAGTTTCTACTGGGAAATTTGCTGACTACCTTATAGGGTTTCCCTTTTATATAACAATGTGTTCTCTGGGGTGCCTGGGTGGCTTAGTCATTATGCATCTGTCTTCAGTTCAGGTAATGATTTCAGGGATTGAATTGGGATTGAGCCCTGTGTCAGGTACCCACTTCTCCCTTTCCCAGTCCCCTGCTTGTTTTCCCTCTCTTGCTCTCTCTCTCTCTGTCAAATAAATAAATAAATAAAATCTTTAAAAAATGTGTTCTCTTGTTTAAGATTCTTTAGCTTCTGACACTTTTTATTTTTTAATATGTCTTGGCATAGATCTCTTTCGTTTTACCTTATTTGGAATTTTCTGAGCTTTCTGAACCTGGATGTTTGTTTTCTTCCCTTGTTTAGGAAAGTTTTCAGCCATTAGTTTTTCAAGTATGTTTTATGTACCTTTCTCCCTCTCTCCTTTGAAATCCCCACAATGAAAATGTTATTTTACTTGATGCTGTCTAATTGGTCCTTTAGTTTATCTTTTTTTTTTTTTTTTCCTTTTGCTGTTCTGTCAGCATGAGTTCCATTACTTTTTCTTTCACCTCACTGATCCATTCTTTTGCTTCATCCAGTTTTCTGCTAAACAGCTCAAGTTTTGTTTTGTTTTGTTTTCTTTCCATTCATTGTATTTTTCAGCTCTGTGACTTATTTCTAGTAAGGCCTTAATTGATGGCCTTGACTGATTATTCAACATACTTTTTTTGAGAGGCAGAATGACAAGTGGTTTGTCCATAGTCAAACTGCCTGGGTTTGGAGTGTGACTATACTTGTCTGACCCTGGACAAGTTATATAAACTCTTTGTGCTTTAATTTTCTTATCTTCATAATGGGGATGAATAATAATAGTGTTTACCTCATACATTTGTGCTGGTGCTCAATTGTGTTTTTATTATTATTATTTTCAATTAAGATATAATTGATATGATATAATATTAGTTTCAGGTATACAACATTATTTGATATTTGTATATACTGTGAAATGATCATCATAAGTCTAGTTACCATTTATCACAATACAGAGTTATACTTTTTCTTATGCTAAGAAATTTTAAGATTTACTCTCTTAGCAACTTTTAAATACGTATTACAATATTACTGACTATAGTCACCATGCTGTACCTTATATCCTCATGACTTATTTTAACTGGACATTTGTTCCTCTTGATCCCCCTCACCCATTTTGCCTACCTCCCACCTTCCCTTTCCCTTTGGGCAACCAACAATCTGTTCTCTATGTTTATTAGTTTTGTCTTGTTTGTTCATTTTTAAAAATTCAAGTAGAATTAAGATACAATATTATAGGATCACATGGATGTCAGCCTTCTTGGTTTTCTAAGCCAGACCTTTTGGGGGTTTGTCTTTCCTGTGTAAATCCCAAGTGTTAGAGTGCTCTATGTGGGGGCATTAACCCCTTGCTTCCCTGGGAGACGTTTCTTCTTATTATGTGTTGCCAACATTATTATGTGTTGTTACACCAGGGATGGAGTTTTTGGTGAGATCATGTTTCTGCCTCTCCTAACTGCCTTTATATAGTCCTTTTGTTCTTTGTTGTGGAAATGCAGTTCATCTAGTTTTCAGAGAGAAAATACCTATATTTAGCTTAGATTTGCTATGTCTGTGGGAGGAGGTAGTTCAGAACCTTCTTCTTATGCCTCTGTCTTAAACTCTCCTTCACACAGTTTTCAAGGTGGCAAAAAAACAAAACAGACTGTGACTGTCACTACAAGCTGAAAATTTGAAAACACAAATGAACATCACCTTAAAATACATTATTTCATACTTACAATTATAAAGAAAACTTCCTTCAGTCACTTTGCCTGGAAATTCAGTGTCAGTCTATACAAATGAAACAATCATGGCATGCCTGATCTGCCACTGTTTACCTTCTCTAGATCATAGAATGGGATCTGCCATAGTTTACCTTCTCTAGATCATAGAAAACTCAAGTCTAGAACTGTACATGGGCTTGCCTAACCCACTAAAATATTATATTATTATTATTATTATTACTTCTAGAGGTTCTCTTCTAGCTAATGCTTATTCATAAAGAGATAAATGATGTCTATAGAGATGATCACTACTGTATATTTGCCCAAAATCTAAAAAGTGACTTTTCTTGCATAATGACTAAGCTAATTAAAAATGATTAATACTTGACATCCTCTGCATGTTATGAGACAAAAAATAACTCAGAATAGAATAAAACAAAACAAACAACACTGCTGCAATAATGCTGCTATGGCAAAACAAAGAACAGACTACACTTTAAAAACCGGATTTAAATGGATAGATAGAAAATTAGGTAGCTGTAGCTGAGCAGGTAGAAACACAGAGTCAGATTTATGTGTGTTTATCTATCTATGTAAAATATATTTTATCTCATATCTCCCAAAGGAGTTTTTTAAAGATTATATTGTAAGGTTATGTTTCTAGTTCACTGAAAAATATGTAAAGAACTTGCTTTTTAGGTGATTTTTTACCCAAACTACAATAGTGCTACATTATATACATACGCTGAAAAAAGACCATACAATGTTAAGTGCCTCTATTTTCCTTTAGTGACATTAGACAATAACCTCAATGAGACTTGAGTTTAGCAACAGTAAAATTAGTATATGTGAGGGTATGGATTGATGATTCTTACAAATACTGCAAGAATAAAAAAAAAATTCAGTAAAATATGTTTATTCATTGACTAGATAATTCCCATTGAAAATTATTAAGGAACCATCATAAACAAAATTTTTCTTTTCTAGTTCCTAACAATACATCTGAAATTAAAAGAAACATATTCCTGTCTGCATGGAACAGACATTCTTCCAGGAAACAGCATAGTAAGGTCCAGCTCTTATTTTTGTAGCTGACAATATATTTTTTTAACAGATTTATCTTATTAGTCTGCCCTCACATTTTTATTTGGTATATAGGAAATAACAAAAAAAAATAGGAAAGAAAAAGTAAAAGGGAAAAAGAGAAAACTTTCTTTGGATTCATTTCAATGTTTATATCCTTTAAACTTATATAACTTGATTTTTATTTCTTAAACATGAAAAAATCATGAGGCCTATGATATTGAAATAGATATAACACCTATAAATACTCATAATATCATTTCTTCTTTCAAAAGTCTGACCACTGTGCTCTTTGTAATATAATGGATTATAAACTTATAAACCTTTAAAATAAGGAGGAAGTAAATAGTAGCTATACAAAATTATGTTTTTTACTTGAACCTAAGTAAACCAGGTAGATCCCAGCTAACCATAAAAAAGAATATTTTTAGGACAGTCAAATTCAAAAATAAGAAACATTTCTTAATCTATATTTCTCTTAACATTTAAAATATCATGAATCTATATTAAGTTGATTTTCCACAAATGTGTTTTTTGAATCTGTGAATAGAATAAGTAGGTTTGATACTTATTTGATCTCAAAGACTATCTTGAAGGAATGTCTATACCATTATTGAATAAAAAAATCTTCTTAGTCATAGGAAGTATCTGGATCAAGTTTAACAGAAGAAATCATTGTATACTTGAAGAAGAATAACAAAAATATTTTATTAGAGCAACCATGAATTGCAAAGATTTTACTAGTCACACATCTTAGAAATATTAGTGTTTTTACAGTAGTAGCAGCAGGATTAGAAGTAGCAGTAATACTTAGTGTCAAAATGACAGAATAGGAGGACCCTAAGCTTACCTCATCCCATGTTAACAACTAGATATCATACAAATCCAAGTCAATAAACTGGAGACGAAACTGGCATTAGAAACTCCACAACTAAATATAGAGAAGATGCTGCATCTGAAAGATTTGGAAACTCAGAAAAGCGGAGGGAGGCTGTGTGTGTGGAGAAGGCAGAAAAATGGGCTTTTACACCAGGGACCTCACATAGGGAAGACAAACACCTAGAATGTGTGGCTTTAATAAGCAGAGGGGTTGAATTCTGTGAGTTTGTAAAGCCAGTGGGACTTAGAGCCTGGAGCTTCAAAAGTCAGCTGAGTCAGCACCAGGCCAGCCCAGAGAGCAAATGGTAGGTGGGTTGCCATGCTTAAAGAGATAGCAGACCCTGGGGAAAGGCAACAAAAAAATGGCAGTTTACACAACCCTGGGGTGAACTTGAGACAGATATTTTCATGCTGACTTTGGACTGTGTCTGGGGAATTCTCTGAGAACGAGGGAGGTGGCAGATGCGATTTTCCTCCCCCACCTCTCACATAAACACAGGGCCACCTGAGGGAGTCAGTGCTGTATAGACAACTGTTACCTAATCTGCTAGCAGTGTACCATGCCAATGAGTTCTCCTGAGGACTTGCCCTTTCTAAGCCTGCTAGCCTTGGCCCTGGGCTCAGCATTAATTTTGTTAAAGCTGCATTCGTGTCCTGCCCAGCTGCTGGGTACACAGCTGCTGCCATGTGCCATACCCAATTGCCACACCTTACCCAAATGCTGTACCCAGCTACATGCCTCCAGGCACCATCATGCAATTGCACCCAGCTTCATGACCCTGGCTGCCCCATTGTGCAGCACTCAACTACCACAGCACTTCAGGAGATAGGGTATAGGACAAGTGACACAGCTCAAATTTTGCTAACACTGCTGTTCTGCTCCAGAGTTTCCTGGTGGGCATTCCTCCTCAGAGCTGGCCTACATGTGTCCCACTAACACCACAGAGAGCTAGCATAACCCCACAATAGGCAGAGTCAGTACAGATGACTGCAATGAAAGGACAAGTGACTCAGACACAATAACAGGATGAAAGTAACATCATAGGATATTCTCCTAAAGTGCCAGGTTCTGGTGAACAAGGGACATTAAACTGCAGGGCACTCCAGAACCTCTTTTTCATAAAGTCACTGCTTTCAAGAGCAGAAGACATAGCTGACTTTCCTAACACATATAAACAGACAAAGAGAGACAGACAAAATGAGGAGACAGAAATTTCTCCTAAATGAAAGAATAGGACAAGGCCATGGCCAGAGATATAAGTGAAACAGATAGAAGTAGAAGTAACATGTCTGATAAAGAAGTTAAAGCAATGATCATGAACATACTCACTGGACCTGAGAAGAGAGTGGAAGTTATGAGCCTCAATAGAGAGATAAAGGATAACATAGCAAAGATAAAAAGTTCAATAAATGAAATGAAAAACATGCTTCATGGAATGAACAGCAGGATGGAAAAAGCAGAGGGAAAATTAGTGACCTGGAAGACTGAGTAATGGAAAGTAATCAAGCTGAACAAAAGAGAGAGAAAAGCATTATATAAAACAAGAAGTTGCAATACCATAACAATAATTAAGTTGAGTACCCTTCAATTCACGCTTGAATGTAGAAACCTGAAAATATGCACTGACTCAGAAAGACAGAAACTGTTGTTTGGATTAGATAAGCCAGATGGCAATTTATAAGGCAGAGTTCCACAATCAACAAAAAGAAACATATTCACAAAGCTGCATATAGATCCTACTGTAACTTCAGCCAAATACCAATTTGTACATTTATAGTCTGAAAGTCAATTTTTCAGAAATCACAAAGAGCTGGGAGTCATGGAAATTCTCACAAGTCAGAGTTGAGACACGCTATTAAAATCATGGTTAAGTATCTTAAATATCATATGTCCACATCTTGGGAATGTGGCAAGCTAGTCCTAGATTAAAGGATGCTCTAGGCCTGCCCTATTTAAGCTTAAAAACGGACTTTAGAATGAGTTAACCGATCTATAGTTAAATCTATTGCTTGCCAGAGCAAAATGTAAAAGAATTTAATAGCGTTAAAAAATCCAACATTTAATAATGTAAAATTTATAAATCTGGCATCCAATAAAAATTATCATATATGCAAAGAAGGAACATTTAACTTATAACTAATAAAAATAAGCAAATAGAAATCAACCAAAACATGACTGGAGATGATAAAATTTGCAAACGCATTAGTTCTACTATTCCAAAAATGATCAACACGTAAACAAATGTAAAGTGAAGCATGAACAATAATGGGTAAAACAAATAAAATATATAAAAAATACAAAACAAACATCTGGACATGATAAAAATAATATCTGAAAAATTTCACTAGACCATGTTAACAAGATAACAAGATATTAGATACTACAGAACACAATATCAGTAAAACCAAAGACAAAGCAACAAAACTACTAAAAATTAAGAACATCCAGAAAAATAATACTAAAAAATGTAAATAGCACTTTAGTAATGTGTTTATAAGATTAAGGAATCTAGCATACATATAATCAGAGTTCCAGATACAGATCAGGCACATACATGATTATTTTATTTGATGAAATTTACAAATACAAACATACAACTTGATGAAAATTACAAACATACAACTTAAGAACCTCAAAAACCACAAGGAAACTCAACTTAAGAAAATAATGCCAATACTCGATAACTGATCTGTTTACTACCAAACAGTCAGAGAAAAAAAGTTTTACTATGTATGCTAGAAAGAAAGAAAGTAATACTGCATACTTTTTGTCAGGAACTATTTAAGTCAAAAGATAATTTCATCAAAAAATACTGTGAAAAGAACAACAATCAAAAATCTAAATGTGTAGCTCTACAGAGCCAATAAAATTATCTTTTAAAAAGGCAGATAAGGGGGTGCCTGGGTGGCTCAGTGGGTTAAGTCTCTGCCTTCGGCTCAGGTCATGATCTTAGGGTCCTGGGATCAAGCCCCACATCAGGCTCTCTGCTCCACAGGAAGCCTGCTTCCCTCTCTCTCTTTCTGCCTGCCTCTCTGCCTACTTGTGATCTCTGTCTGTCAAAAAAAAAAAAAAAAAAAAAGGCAGATAAGGGGCTTCTAATCCGTGCTTGGCAATATAAAACTTCAGATTGTTGTTTCCACCTTTATAGAAACAAACAGTTGAAGCACAAAATTTACCATTTTCTTGAACTTATCAAAGACCTGAGTTGGCCGAGCAAAAACTAACCTGAAATCTACACAAGTTGAAATTTATAAAATATGAAAAAACCTGCAAGGAGAGAAAATATATGATTATATGATTATCTGGGCAGAAACAGCTTGACACTAATGAGAACTGTTAAATAACTGAAAATTGTTAAAGAACTAGTAAAGGCTAAATATGATCTAACAGACGATAGAATCCATGGGGGATGCAAATGCACCTACTTGCATGCTCTTCCCCAAGGACTTCAACAGGAGCTCATAAAAACAAACAAACATACAAAAAAACAACCTGATGAGAAACTGGAGAAAGCTTTCCTTGTAGCAAAGGCCAAGTGAGAACAGCAGCTGCTGTAGGAAACATATGAAATAATTCCCTATTACCTCCCATAGAGAACAAAAGACTTCAATTGGAAGGTAAAGGCAATATACAATGTCACTTTTATGACAGTGAAAAGAAACATACACAAAACTCCTAGCCCTGGGGAAAGAGCAGGAATGCATGCTGCACCCAGAGCTATAGCTACAGGAGGAGCAGGAATAGTGAGAAATCCATACTCTCAAGACTTAGAGAAAGAGTGGCTATCTGACACTGAAGCATGATAATTGTAACTGAGAAGGTACTTTCCCCCATAATCCAACAACTAACACCAGCTCACAAAAGTCAAAAACAGTGAAATACTGGAGAGATACCCTCTCCAAGACACAGCAGAAAGGGAAGGCCTAAAGCTAAATGTGGAACAGTAATCAAAAGAAAACTTCTGACAAATAAATTCCCACTCCAAACGTTAAGTATCACTAAAGTAACCTAAAGCCTGCTGGGCATTAAGGGCAACAAGAGTAATAATACTATCCAAATAACCCACCTTTGCTTCTGAAAAACTAACTTCAAACCTCATGTGAAAAGTCTAGAAGCAGGAAAAATATGAAGGCATGTGTATTTCAAAGCATAAATACTTGTTTCTGTGTATTTTTTCAATCTTTATTATACTACCCAAGCTTTCCTAAATAAAAATAAAATAAAAACATGTCAAGAAATATAAAAATTAGAAGAAACAGACTAAGATATAACAGGAATTTAAAATAAGCACAATTAATATGTTAAAAGCTCTAGTGGAAAAGGTGGGGTAACATGCAAGATAATACAAGCAATTTTAGCCTAGAGATGGATACTGTAATGTAAACTGCAAGTAGAGAGTAAAAAGACATGAAGAACTACTTTTAGTTTCAAAATACAATGCACTGAGCTAAGAAGAAAAAGGAATTTTAGGATAAGTCATTACAATTTACCCAAACAAAAATATTAGGAAAACTGTCTGGCAGGCCATGGGAGGCACTCACTCGCTTCCTCCTTCCAACGTTGTTGATTTCAGGGAAGGTTAACATGGTGGGGTAGGAATACCCTGAGTTTACCTCCTCCCAGAGATACAGCAAATCCACTACATATGAAATAATTCCCTCTGAAATAGGCCTAGGAACTATTATATCTCTGTGCTCATCTAGTTTACTAAGCCAGAGAGGGATGCAGTCAGGACTCTCCCTGGGGACTGAAATACTCATGGTGGCACCAACTGCTACTACATTATACTGCCATACTAATCCTGGCAGTAAGGGTACTACTTTGGAATTCTCCTTCTAGACTGCAAGTACCAGGGAAGTGTGTCTACTGAAAGTCCTGCATAACCCAGTACCTCAGTCAGAAGTCACAGAAGATAGGATAATCCTGCCCACCAGCACATCTACAGATGTCATAGCTTGGCCATGCAGCTAGATGGACCAGGAGCCAGCCATATTCATCAGTACCCCCACTGCATTCACAGACCAGACACAATGGAAGGCACATACAGCACACTGAGAATATCTGGTTTTGGTGACCAGGGAAAACTGTGCTTCTGGGTGTCACAGGATACCTCCTATCTAAGGCCATTTCTTCAAGACCAGAGAAGGTAGCTGATCTCTCTAATACATAGAAACAAACACAGAAGAGTCAGGCAAAATGAGGAGACAGAGAAATATGCCTCCCCAAACAAATCAAAACAAATAAGACAACATAAAACAAAACAATAAGACAGAATCTCAGAAAACAAACAAACAAAACCTATATGAAACTCTGATAAAGACTTCAAAGTAATGATGATAAAAACTCTCTCTGAATTCATGAAAATAATGGATGAACAGTGAAAACTTGAAAAAAGGAGAGAAAATGTAAAAAAGAACCAATCAGAGATGAAGAATATAATAAATGAAATGAAAATATATTTTAAAAATAGCAAATTAAATGTAGAACAGATCAGAAAACGAGAAAAGAAGTAGGTGGAAATCACTCAAGCTAAAGAGAAAAATAAATAAATTAATTAATTTAAATTTAAATTTAAAAAAAGTAACATGAGGATAGTTTAACAGACTCTGAGACAACATTAAGTACACTAACAATTTCATTATACAAGTCCAGGAAGGAGAAGAGACAGAAAAGGTGCAGAAAATGTATTCAAAGAAACAATAACTGAAAACTTTCCCAACCTGGAGGAGAAGACATTCAGATCCAAGAAGCACAGGGAGCACCAAAAAAGAGGAAGTCAAAAGGTCCACACCAAGACACATAATTAAAATGTCAAATTTCAAGATAAAGAGAATCATAAAAGTGGCAAGAGAAAAGCAACTAATTATGTACAAGGAAATGCCCATAGGACTATCAGATGATTTTTTAGAAGGAATCTCAGGTTAAAGGGATTGACACCATATATTCAAAGTGGCAAAAGGAAAACAAACAAACAAAGAAACAAAAAACCTATAATCATGAATACTTTAACTAGTAAGGTCAACATTCAAAATTGAAGGACAGAAAAAGAGTTTCCCAGACAAACAAAAGTCAAAGGAGTTGATCACCAATAAACCAGTCTTAAAAGAAATGTTAAAGGACTTCTTTAAGGTGAAAGAAAGGCCATAACCTAAAGCAAGGAAAATATAAGAAAAAATTCTCAATTGTAAAAGCACACATATAGGTAGTAGATTGACTACTTATAAAGCTAATAGGAAGGCTGAAAGATGAAAGTAGTAAAATTGGCTATATCTGTAATAATTAGAAGAGGGCTATAAAAACATGCAAAATATGATGTGAAAAACAAAACATGGGGAGGATTAATAATATAGTGTTTTTAAAATGTGTTCAAACTTAAGTGACCATAAACTTAAAAATAGACTCTTATAATATATAGGGTGTTATATATGAACCTCATGTTAACCACAGACCAAAAACCTATAATAGATACAAAAAATAAAGAAATAAAGAGAAAAGAATTCAAACATAACACCGAAGAAAGTCATCAAATCTATATCTATCTATCTATCTAAAGGCAAAAGAAGGAGCAGAAAGAGAACTATAAAACAATGAGAAAACAATTTAAAAATGGCAATAAGTGCATAAATATCAATAATTACTTTAAATGTAAATGATCTAGATACTTCATTTAAAAAACATAAAGTGAAGGAATGGATAAAAAAAAAAAAGACTCATCTGTATACTGCCTAAAAGAGATTTATATCAGGCTTAAAAATGTAAAAGAATAAAAGATAAGGGTTAGAAAAAAATTATTCCATGAAAATGGAAACAAAAAGAAAGCTGGGATATAGCAATACCTGTAGTCAACAAAATAGACTTTACAACACAGACTTTAGGAGGGCACGTGTTGTGATGAGCACTGGGTGTTATATGCAACTAATGAATTATTGAACACTATGTCAAAAACTAATGATGTACTATATGGTGGCTAACTGAACATAATAAAAATAAATAAAATAAAACAAAGAGTGTAACAAGAGAAAAGGGTATTAAATATTGAAAAGGAATCAATCTAACAAGAAGATAAGACAATTATGAATATCTATGAATCCAGTAGAGGAGCACCTACATATATAATGCAAATATTAGCAGAAATAAAGGAAGAAACAGATAGCAACATAATAATAGAAGATTTTAAAAACCCACTTACATCAATGGATATATCATCTAGACAGAACATTAATAAGGAAACAGTGGCTTTAAATGACACATAAGGCCAGATGGACTTAATACATATACACAGAACATTCCATACAATGCATTTTTTTCCAGAAAACAAAACAAAACAAACAAACAAAAAGAGAAAAACACATGGAGGCTAAACAATATGCTGCTAAACAACCAGTTGGTCTATGAAGAAATAAAAGGAAATTGGAAAAAAAAATGCCTTGAGACAAAAGAAAGTTGAAACACAATGTTTCAAAATCAAGAGGACCCAGCAAAAGTAGTTCTAAGAAGGAAGTTTATAGTGTTATAGGCCTATCTCAAGAAATAAGATATATCTCAAATAAACAATCCAACCATACATCTAAAGAAGCTAGAAAAAGAAAAGCAAAAAAGCACGATGATAATAGGAGAAAAAAATATTAAAGATTAGTATAGAAGTAAATAAAAGAGCTGAAAAAAAAAACCCTACAAAACAAAACGAAACAAATAGCAATAGAAAAGATCAGTGAAACAAAAAGCCAGTTCTTTAAAAAGATACAAAAAGCTGATAAACCTTTAGTCAGATTCATAAAGAAAAGAGAGGTCTCACAAATTAAAATTGAAAATGAAAGAGGAAAAGTTAGAACCAACAGCATAAAAATACAAAGGATTATAAGAGACTACTACTGCGAGCAACTATATACCAACAAATTGGACAGCCTAGATAAAATGGATAAATTCCTAGAAACATACAATCTATCAACACTAACAGGAAGAAATAGAAAATCTAAACAAATCAATAACAAGAACAGTTAATATATACATTTCTCAAACTACTCACAAAACTGAAGAAAAACAAGTACTTCCAAATTCATTCTTTTTTTTTATAATTTTTTTTAAAGATTTTATTTATTTGTCAGAGAGAGAGAGAGAGAGAGAGAGCGAGCACAAGCAGGCAGACTAGCAGGCAGAAGCTGAAAGAGAACCAGGCTCCCCGCTGAGCAAGGAGCCCGATGCGGGACTCGATCCCAGGACTCTGGGATCATGACCTGAGCAGAAGGCAGTGGCTTAACTGACTGAGCCATGCAGGCATCCCCTTCCAAATTCATTCTATGCCAGAATTACCTTAATATCTAAACCAAAGACAGTATAAGAAAAGAAAATTATAGACCAATATTCTTGATGAACATAGATGCAAAAACCCTTAACAAAATATTAGCAAAGTAAATTAAAAGTAAATTGAAGGGATCATACACAAAGATCAAGTAGGATTTATTTCAGGAATGAAAGGATAGTTCGATATTCACAAATCAATCAGTGTAATCCATCAAATTAACAATATGAAAGATAAAAATCATGATCATCTTAAGTGCAGAAAAGCATTTGAAAAAACTTAACATCCATTTATGATAAAACTCTCAACAAAGTGGTTAGATAGGGAATTTACCTCAAATTATTAAAGGCAATATATAACAAGCCAATAGCTAACATCATATTTAATCATGAAACTCTTGAAGCTTTTCCTCTAAGATCAGGAATAAGAGAAAGATGCCCACTCTCACCATGTTTATTCAACATTGTACTTGAAGTCCTAGCTTCAGCAATCAGATAAGAAATAGTAATAAAAGATATCCAATTGATGAGAAAGAAGTAAAGCTGTCACTATTTGCACATGACATGTTACTATAAATGGGAAACCCTAAAGATTCCACACACACACACAAAAACCACATTAGAATAATAAATGGATTCAGTAAAGTTGCAGGATATAAAATTAATACACAGAAACGGTTTCATTTCTATATACTAATAACTATAACACAAAGAAATAGGAAAAAAAAATCACAAGTGTACTAAAAAGAATAAAATACCTAGGAATGAATTTAAATAACTATGACACTGATGAAAGAACTTGAAAATGGCATAAGTAAAGATATTGCATAATCATGGATTGGAAGAACTAATATTTTTAAAATGTCCATACCACCAAAAGCAATCTACAGATCAGTGTAGTCCCTTTCAAACACTAAAGGCATTTTTTACAGAACTAAAATAAATAAACCTAGGATTTGTATGGAGCCACAAAGACCCTGAATACCCAAGACAATTTTGAAAAAGAACAAAGCTGGAGGTATCACATTCCTGGATTTAAAATAGTATCACAAAGCTATAGTAATTAAAACACTATGGTACTCACACAAGACAAAAGGGGCAATGCAATACAACAGAGAGCCCAGAAACAAGCCCATGCTTATATGTTCAACTAATTTACAATAAGGAAGGAAGACTAATGGAGAAGAGACACTCTTCAAAAAATCATGTCAGGAAAACTGGACAGCTATTTTCAAAACAATGAAACTGAGCCACTTTCTTACATCACATACAACAATAAACTCAAAATTGATAAAAGACCTAAATGTAAGACCTAAAATCATAAAACTACCAAAACAAAACCAAAACAAAACACATTGGAAGTAAAACACTGGACATTAGTCTTATATATATATACATACATATACGTGTACACATATATGTATGTATATATAGCTATGCATGTACATGTATATTATACATACATACATATAGTATGTATATATGTACACATATGTATGTATATGTATATTATACATATACATATGTGTATATGTATGTATGTATGTATGTATACATATATGTTGTCCTTGGCCAAGGGCAACAAAAGTAAAAATTTTAAAAAAGTTGGACTAAATCAGACTAAAAACCTTTTGCACAGCAAAGGAAACCATCAACGGAATGAAAAGGCAACCTATTGAATGGGAAGAGATACAGCTGACCCTTGAACAACATGAGTTTGAACTATGTGCAGGCCCACTTATATGTAGAATTTTTTTTTCCAATAAATACAGTAGAGTACTGTAAATGTATCTTCTCTCCCTTATGTTTTCTAAATTAATTAATTAATTTATTTATTTATTTATTTATTTATTTATTTATGAGAGAGGGAGAGAGAGAGAGGGAGAGACACTACCAGCATGAGGGGAGAAGCAGAGGGAGATGGGGAGAGAATCTCAAGCAAACTCTGCACAGAGCATGGAGCCTGATGTAGGGCTCAATCTCACAACCCTGAGATCAGGATCTGAGCTGAAACTGTGAGTCAGAAGCTGAACCAACTGCACCACCCAGGTGCCCCTCCCTTATGATTTTCTAAATAACATTTTCTTTTCCTCTTATTTTATTGTGAGAATACAGTATACAATACATATAACATATTAAATACACGTTAATTGACTTTTTATGTTATCAGTAATGCTTTTGGTCAATGGTAGTCTATTAGAAGTTAACTTTTGGGGGAGTCAAAAGTTATATATAAATTTTCAATTGCAGGAGGTGTCATCATCCCTAACACCCACTTTATGGATGATACATTTGATAAGGGGTTAATATCTAAAATATATAAAGAACTCAAACAGCTCCCTCCCTCCCCCCCAAAAACAACAACGAAAATCAAATAATCTAACTAAAGACTGGGCAGAGGGCATGTATAAACATTTCTCCAAAGAAGACATATAGATGGCCAACAGTCACATGAAGATGCCCATCATCACTAATCATCAAGGAAAGGCAAATGAAAGCCCCAATGAGATAATGCCTTACACCTGTCATGCCTATTATAAAGAAGCACAAGAAATAAAAAGTGTTGGTGAAAACGTGAAGAAAGGGACCACTTGTGCACTACTGGTAGAAATGGAAATTGGTACAGCTATTATGAAAGAGAGTACTGGGGTTCCTCAATAAATTAAAAATAGAGCTGCCATATGATCCAGCAATTCCACTTGTTGGCATTTATTTATTTGAAGAATATATGTGTGTTAATTTAGACGGACTGTTCAGACAATCTGAACATCTGAGCTAAGATGTGAATCAAAGGAATCATGCCATGCAAAAATCAAGAAACACAGCATTCCAAACATAGGGGAGAGAATAATTCAAAGGCCTTTGTAAGAAATTGAGCTTGACTTATTTGATTAACAAAAAGATAGTGTGATTGAAACTTCATGGAGGGAGATTTTGTAAGAGAGGTTAAGAGGGGCTTTGAAAGCAAAGGTAACGAGATTTTATTTTATATTCAGTGAGAATTAGAAACAGTTGTGGGGTAAAAAGAAAGAAAAATAATCTGACTTATTATTTAAAAGATCATTCTGGTTGTTGTGAAATATGGATTGTAGATGTTAGGATATTTTAGATAACCATATCATTTAGTTTTCCACAAAAACCAGTATACACAGGACTGTTCCTATTAACCAGAACAAATGATCTTCCTAGGTATAGCAAATGTGTTTTGTCTGTTATTTTCCATTGTTTTCTTCTTTCTTTCTAATAAAACCCCAATATTGCTCATGCATCCAGTTCTTATGCAGTCTAGGGAAGCCAGTTCCAGCTCTGCTCAAGCAGGCCTTATTTTTCTAATGTTACCCCCATTGTCCTTAAAAGGAATTATTTCAGAAATGGAGTTTTAGTCATGACTGTAAATAGGATAACTAAGATAAAATAGATTTTTAAAAGACACCAGCTGCCAAAGCTCATTCAAGAAGAAATAAGTAACGTGAAAAGCTCTATTTCTACCAATAATTTTAATATGTAAAGTGAACAAACAAACAAAACATCTTTCTATAAAGAAAACTCCAGGTCTAGGTGGTTTCACTGATTAATTCTACCATATCTTTAAGTCAGAAACATTATTTGTATATAAACTCTGTCAGAAAACTGAACAAGAGGGAATACTTCCCAACTTTGTTTATGAAGTTAGTGCTATACTGATACCTGATCTTCAAAAACACTTAAAAAAATGAGAACACAAGCCATAGACTGGTAGAAAATATTTATATGAGAAAATAAAGCATATGTTAATACAAATAGATATATACAAATGTATGTAACAGCTTTATAATGTATTAAAGCAGTAAACAACCCAACATTGGCAAATAAATGAAAATAATTAACAATATATCGTATATCCATATAGTGAAATTCTACTCAGTCCGAAAAAAGAGAAACTGAATATTGATTCATACTTTGACATAGGTTTTTCTCAAAATGCAGAATGAAGTAATTTCATGTATGATGGCATTTCTTTTTTTAAAGATTTTATCCATTTATTTGACAGAGATCACAAGCAGGCAGAGAGGCAGGCAGAGAAAGTGGGGTGTGGAGGGGGGAGAGCAGACTCCCTACTGAGCAGAGAGCCCAATGTGGGGCTCAATCCCAGGACCCTAACACCACAACCCAAGCCAAAGGCAGAGGCCTAACTCACTGAGCCACCCAGATGCCCCTATGATGACATTTTTATAAAATTCTAGGAAGTACAAAGTAACACATAATGACATAAAACTGATGAGTGGCTGCCTGGTGATACAAGGGGGATGAAGATGTAGGGATGAGCAAAATGGAGGGATGGCAAAATCCTGGAGAAATTTATGGGGTGATATATATATTTAGTGTCTTAATTTTGGTGATGATTTTACAGGTAATGATTTGACATTTAGACAAATGTCAAAACTTACCAAATTGTATATTTTCAATATATATATAGGTGATATGTCTGTCATGAAAAATATTACAATTTGAGTTTCTTAGTTACGTGTGGTTAGGTTGAATATACGCATTTATATCAACTTTCTATAGAACGTATATTCACAATGAGGATACAGTGGGGGTCTGTAATGTTAATTCTCTCTCTCTCTCTCTATATATATATATAAATGTTAAATATATATATGTTTTGTTAATATATATGTTATATATATTTAGTGTTTGTCACCAAAGAAAAGATCAGCCTCTGATATTTGAATATTTCTCTCTTTTACCATCTTGCAGTGAAGCCTACCGATCAAAATCCTTGCTTCTCACACAGAAATTCTAATGATCATTTTAGTGTTTCAATCTAAAATATAAACTGCTAGCCACACCTTGCTGGATATACGAAGACAACACAACCATAAAAATAATTAAGAAGACCTTGTCTGTGAATAAAAAAAATATATTTCACTATGAAATAAGAACAGGATGCTATTTAGGAAAGGATCAATCCAAGGATAAGACTATATTCTTGGGGCGCCTGGGTGGCTCAGTGGGTTAAAGCCACTGCCTTCGGCTCGGGTCATGATCCCGGCGTCCTGGGATCGAGCCCCGCATCGGGCTCTCTGCTCAGCAGGGAGCCTGCTTCCTCCCTTCTCTCTTTGCCTGCCTCTCTGCCTACTTGTGATCTGTCTGTCAAATAAATAAATAAAATCTTTAAAAAAAAAAGACTATATTCTTGGAAATTAAAATTATGAGAAACAAAAATTATTAAATATGAGACCCCAAATTAAAAACATCAGAAGAAATGAATGATTAAACTGAGGAAATTATTCTGGTATAAGATTTTTTTTTAAAAGGTAGAGATGGGAAATATTTTAAAAAATGATGAGTATATGATTATAAGAGAAGTGTAAGAGATGAGTACAAGAGTTCAGTTCTAGAACTCTAGAATTTAAGGGCAAGGAAAGAGGTGAGAAAAAAATTATCATATATTAACAGAAAAAAAAATCCCAGAACTGAGGATACATGTTCTATATTTTAAAGGGCTCAGTGATACATAACAAACAAGATACCCACTCAAATATAATAATGTAATTTTTTCAAGAATTAAAAAAATATTCTCAATTTCTGGAGAGAATTTAAACAGTTCAAATACAGAAGATTAATAATGTCATTAGAGTGATCAAGAGTAACACATTAGAATATAATACAATGGAGATAATGTCACTTAAATTTTAAAGAAATATGATGTTCATCCAAATATTCTATACCCAGCAAAACCATCAATTAAATGTGAGACTAACATTGAAGTATTATCATACAGTGATTTTAAAAATGTCTTTCCCAGGTACTCCTCAGTAATCTTCTGAAGGATATGTTCTATGACTAATGAAAAAGGAGAAAGATATGGGTCATGAAACATGGGATTGAAAGAGAATAGGAAAATCCCTGAAGACAGTCTTAGATAACTTAATGAAAAGAAACATTTTATCCCAGAGCAAAGAAAAGAGACTGTTTAGAAGGGATGTCCACAAAGGGCAAGAAAAAATCCTGACATGTTTGACTGAACTGAGTTGGGTTTTAAACTTCTGTTGCAAAGTTGAGGGAATAAAGTATTAAATGATACAGAGAAAAGTAATCAATGTAAAACCTGCAATTACTAATACTAGGGATAACAAAATGGTGTGCAACAAGAAAAGTATGTTTATTAAACATTCTTTAGCTCACCTAGCTCTTTACCAGTCTTAGGAAGATCATTAATAGTCCTTATATCTTTGATAGTCATATAAATAAAAGAAATGTATATTCATTTAACTGATCCTGATTATTGTTTCATCAATTATTAGATCCAGTTTTTTTCCCCCCTATTTTAACAACCCTGAAGTTAGAACACATTTTATCATCAATCCATAGTATCTTATAAAAGCTTTTGACCAGGACTCATTTGTGATACAGTTGTCCTTGCCTGTATATAAAAGAATATGGTTACTAATCCTGGTGGCAATCCTGGACAGCTATAACACTATATTTTTCAAGTAATAGACTATTTAATCACTATTTATGGAAGAAATTAGAGCACCAGTTTTGGTCTGAAAATTTTCTACAGACAATTTCTCTTAAGATCAAGAAAATGCCGGAGTGTTAGAGGCTTGGGAAAAATTCAAGAGACAACAGTGAAGTAATCACTTACAGTATTTACCTTTCTAGCACTCTTGATAGTACAGAGGATAATAATATTATTCTGAAAAACAATATTGTCTTGAAACACATTAAAATAGAACCCTGAACTGAAAAGTGATTCACAAGTCAGATTCTCAATGAAAAGAACTTTCAGAAAAGCCTTAACCAATTTATCTCTCTTTCTTTTTATGTAGGCAAAAATATGATATATATGATAAAAACTTATTTCTAAATAAATCTTTAAAAAGTTCTTTCAATATATATAAAAACTCGATGATAAGAAAATATCATAATAAGAAAAAATAGTTTAGTTAGAAGCATTTTATTTAAGTGACAGCATCCTTAACAGCATCCTATAGCAAGGTAAGTGTTTCCCATTACTTTGTACAAGTCCATGGACAATACTCATATTCCAATCTATATCTACAGTGCCTCCAGGAAAACAAGCAGAAAACTGCAAAGTGGTAGCCTAAAGTGAAAGAGTTCAAACATTCTATTTCTTAGAGAGAAATTAATACATGACCTCTAAAAATGAGAAGTTAGAAAATAGTAATGTAAGTGAAGTATTTTACAAAATGAAGGCAAATACCAGAAGAAACATCTAAAATAATTGAAAGGCATCACTCATAGGCATTGAAGAACAGAGACCATTGACGTTTCTTTTTAATTATAAGACTTGTAACTTTGTTTTTAAACTAGTCACCTGGACTACTGTCATAATTTTAAAAAATGGACATAATATAATTTAAAAATTTTAATGCAGCAAAATATATTTGGATGTTTAGTTTAGTTGAGACTATCAGAGAAGATAAAAAGTAAACAGCCATGATCACAATGGACTACTTCCATAATCTGTGTATTTTTTTTTTTTTGATAACTTAAGTGACAAATTTTAGACTGTTCATAAAATGCTTTATCTGCAAAAATAATATAGGGCACTTTTGCCTGTGATATGCTATGTAAATTTTTTTGAAAGAATAACATTAAAATGTTCTATCTCTAATATTAAGAATGATTTTTAGGGATGGATAGTACATAGAAAGAATAAAGGTTTCAGCAAAATTGGGTGAGGCAAGATGAGGAATGAAAAAGCAGAAGGGTTGAGAAGATGTGCCAATAGTTGATGAGAGGAAGTCAGGGACAAGGACTCAAGGATGACATTGTTAGAAGATTGCCAAAGAAGTGGGGCTGATTGTGGATTTCCTTATTTTAAAAGCAGAACATGCTTCAAATGCCCAGAGGTCTCTTACCTACTCACTGTAGGAAAGAGCTGGACGATCACTTTTCTTTTACTGACAAAATTGGAGGCTGTTCGAGTGATTATCTGCCATCTGTTGTCTACAGGAGTTCAATTGCTGAAGAGTCCTCTAGAAGGGGGGAGAAAGAGCTCATTCTCGATGGAAGGTTGAATGTACATTCAGAGGTAGATTCAGCTGAGCAAGTGCCCAGCTAATCCCTTTTGCACACAGGGACAAGGCTGCCACCAACCCTAATTGATTCTGAAATGAATCCGTATAGAAAATTAGAAGGTTTTGGATTCCCATGTGAGCTTCAATAAAGAGCCAGGATGTAAGCCTGACAGCTGAATGGATTCAGAAATGAAAATCTGATAAGCAGCTTAAAACTGTACTTAAGTCCAGAAATGATTTGAATGCTGTTGTTAATGGCATATTGTATGTTGTCACCTAGTTAATTATCTCTGAAGATGAGTTCTTGCAGAGAAGATATGCTATTCTTCCACAGCTTTTCCTCATCACATATTTATTAACCCCCCTCCCCCGCACCCCTGTTCCCAGCTATCATTGCTAGAAGGCAGAAAGAAAGGATTAGACCACTGCAGCTCCTCTGTGGCTGTCAGTTCACTGTGCCAAACTTCAAATATGAACTGTTGCATGTACTGCCACCGACATTTCCTTTTACATCTTCATTTGCAAATGAGGAGCTGACATTTGTTAGGCCTTGTATTTGCACACAGTTCCACCACATGAAAAGCAAACACTGTCACTGCTGGATACTTTGTTTATTCCTTTGCAGATAGTATATGGCCTATTTAGAAATTTTCTTCAGAATTTTTTTTTTAAACTAACTGAGATAGATAGTCACAGAGCTACATGTCCTCATATTTTATTCAGTAAGCCGTCTGCAGTTTATGGAGCGTGCACTGCATTTGATAGCTATTTAAAACTCTATTTTTTAAAACTGATTTGCACTTTTCTGGTTTATACTCCTTAGGTTTATTTTCTCTAGATAAATGTAGGTTCATTTTTTGATTTAGGAGTTCAGGTTTTTTGTCATTGATTTTTTTTTTAATAAGAGGAAAATATTTTCCACCAAATGAAAATAATGACATAAATTTTAAAAATATGATACATTTTCCAAATATTGTTTGTGATTTATTAAAGCCTCATCTTTTCAAAAGTAGCTTGACAACGTCAACATACTCAAAATCATTAAGTTAATTATCTGTTATTATTAAGAGCCTTTCTGTGAAACAGAAGCTTGGAGACAACTTTATAGAGAGTATCTATGGCTGCAGGTGAGCTACATCTCTGCCTAAAGAGTTGGAGATCTGTTTGCTAAGGTGGTCACTGTGGTTTATTTCCAATAACAGAATTTCATGAGAGCAAATTTTAAGAGTTTTATAAAAAACAATAAATCAAAATCACCTATATGGACAATAATATCATCAAGGAAGAGAAAAATAAAAGGAATATTTCATGGTTATTAGTAAATTTAAAAGAACAGCAAACTAAAAATTCTCATCCTATTTTTACCAGTTCTCTAGAGTGGTATTTATCAGCAATTATGTCCTATAATATATGTCTCGCTAACAGCATTTTCCTCACATATTTAACCATCAACTACAATCCTTCCCTATACCTTCCCAATTTGTTTGACAGGACCCAACTAGTTCTCCAAAATTTGGAAATTGCTGTTCTTTATTTCTAACCAACTCAAAAGTCAAGAGGCACAAACAAATGAAATATTACAGATGAAAAGTTCAGAGTATTGTATAGAGCCAGGGCTCTTTTTAATGCCAAAGACAATAGAAGAAAATTACTTCCGTCTATATCACATATTAGGTGGTTAAGTTCTTAGGGGCCAGAGTGTGTGTGTGTGTATCTTTGTATCTCACACTTGCCTCTTCTCACATCTAAATAATGATCAGCTAACTTGAACTGAAAAATTTTTCCTTCAGTCAGTTATTTTAAAGTGTTTTCCTTTATTTCATATTGATCTGCTTTGACACCATGCAAAAAATAACAACTTATATGTTACTAAAATACTAAAAAGTTGATGTTCAAAATGCAAATGATGATAAGTAAATGCAAGAGGTAATATTTCCCTAGATATGTCAGTGACAAAGAACTAAAAATGGTCAGAAAATGTTAGAAGTGTAGTAAGTGAAATTTAATTGAGCTCAGCTACTCAGGCTTAGAATTGTTTCAACTATTTATTTGAAAACTAAGCTCTATGTCCCAAATTAGTTAAAAAAAAAAAAAGAGGTATAAACTAGATATGTGGAAAGAAATTCCTCCACTACTACACCATTCTCATTCAGATTTATGTTATGTATGCACTGTTTTTTTTAATAAGAAAATAAGAAACTTAAAACAAGTGTCATAGAATAACTTAAAATAGAATGTCATAGAATAACTTAAAACAAGTGTCATAGAATAAGAATGTCCACAAAATATGTCTGTTTAGTGTTTAGTGGAGATAGCTAACAGAAGGAAAAAGGTACTTTAAAAGTATCCTTTATTATGAGTGTTTGCGTTTACTGACAAATATATGTATGTATCACTTCGTGCTGTTCCGCTGAGCATTTAAATTTTTCTAGGAAACAGTATCTTATGGGCCTATTATCTCTAGTGAGCAAGGCCAGCTGAAGATCAGTGAAAAAACAGGCGGATTCCTCATTAAAACATCATTCAACCAGATAGCTATGCTGCTTAGACTTAGACTCATTTGAAAGTACTGTGAAAAATACCAATTACTTTTGATTTTTCACCATTTTTGATTACTTAATATATTTACTCATCTACTAGATGGTATCCCCTCATGTTTTTCTCTCACTGTAAGTTTATACCATTTTCTTTTCAAAAATTGAACATCAGACACACTATCATCAGTATAGCTATGATAGAGGAAGGAATGTCACTTTTGCTCATCATTTAATTTTTCATAACTGCTCAAATAATTTGTTTTAATGTTTGCATGAAATACCTACTTTTCAACATTATAAAACCAAAATCTTATTTTGGTCTCTTACGTAGTACCATTTTCTAAGGTACTATGTACATTTTTTCAAACTACAATTGTTTCTCTCCTATGATTTGTGATGGCTTTAATGGAAATAAATTTTATCTCCATATTTAGATATTCAATACTTGGCTTAGAATGTATTTTTTTTTAATCCCAGGCCCTTTGTTTTGAAAGTTATTATAAAAAGGTAATGATCCAGGTCTTGATGGTACTGGATATAAGCCTGCAAGTGATAGCCAATTGCACAGCTTGCTTCCAAGCAAGCAGTGAAAAGCAGCTCTTATCACACAGGAGGCCACAATTAGTACAACATGACTTCCACACAGGCCACAATTTATTAGATCAAGAACCAAAGAGTGATGCCTCCAATTAGGCTATGTAGTGGCTCTGAGATGTAAGACATAAGAGCAGGGTTTAGCAAAGTTATAACATACTATTAACTAACTGGCTCAAGTAGACCTTATTTTGGGCTCAGTACTCTTTGAAAAAATGTAGCTTCAAAACATGAAAAAAAAAATAGGAAGTATGTTAGAGAAATAGTTACATTAAACAAAGCAAAAAGTAATGAGTAGTACTAGAATAAAGAGTAAGGATTCTTCCACAGAAAGGAAGACAGGATGACCAACTTATTAGAGCTTTATCTAGAATTGTGTGTCTGCAAACACTGCTTTCTATTCTTCCTTCTTAGTACATCCATTCAGCAAATATTCACTAGCAGAATTAATCTGAACATGGCTCTTCTTTTGTGATCTAAAAAAAAAAAAGAATTAAAAACAAACAAGCATAGGAAAGGTGAAGAGCTGAAAAGTTAAGAGAAATATATTTTTAACATTCAACTTTAGAAATGAATATGTTTCTTCTAAATTCATATAAGCAAATCTTATTCATAGGAGAATAAAAAAATAAAACACTATATCTACAAAATGTCACTGAACATTTAAAGGTTTAATATATTTTAATTTTATGTTTCCACTTAGCTAGGCCACAATATCCAATATTTGGTCAAAAATTAGCCTAGACATTGCTCTGAAGGTGTTTTCTTAGATGAGATTCACATTTAAATCAGTAGTCCTTGATTACTAGCAGATTACTTTCCTAGAAGATGAGCTTCATCTAATCAGTTGAGAGCCTTAAGAAAAAACAAAACAAAACAAAGACTGACCTTCTCCAATGAGGACGAATTCTGTCTTTAGAGTATCTTCAGGCTCTAGCTGCAACATCAGCTTCTTCTTGGGTTTGCAACCTGCTGGCCTACCCTGCAAATTTTAGATTTGCCAGCTTCTTCCACAAATGCATGTGTCAATTCCTTAAAATCTATCATATATATACATATATGTATAGAATCCTTGAACAATATGGAGATTAGGAGCTCTGACACCCCATTCAATCAAAAGTCCATGAATAACTTTTGACTTCCCCAAAACTTAACTACCAATAACCTGCTGTTGACTTGAAGTCGTATCAGAAACAAAAACAGTTGATTAACACATATTTGTATATTACACGTATTACATACTGTATTCTTATCATAAAGTAAACTAGAAAAAATAAATTACATTACAACATTTTAGTTTTCTGCAATAAAGATATGAACTATGTGCTGAGGTATCTGAGGGGAGAAAGAGCCACTAGGGAGAATATCATTTCAGTTAGAAGAGACAAAGTATGAGCAAATACCTAGAAGTAGTTTAAAGTTAGTATAGTTGACCCCTGAACAACTATATAGTTGAAATGTCAACTGTTTATCTCTTTAGTTTGTTTCTCTGGAAGAATCTTAAGAATACAACATATCTTCATTATATCAAATACTTTGTTATTCATAAATGGTGCTATATTAGAATTTAAGCATAAATAATAAACATATTTGGGGAATGTCAAGGTTTAGGATGGCTATTCTTATTTATTTATTTATTTATTTGACAGTGAGAGAGATTGCAAGTAGGCAGAGAGGCAGGCAGAGAGGGGGGAAGCAAGCTCCCTGCCAACCAGAGAGCTGTCTGTGGGGCTCAATCCCAGGACCCCAAGATCATGACCTGAGCCAAAGGCAGAAGCTTAACCCACTGAGCCACCCAGGAACCCCAGGATGGCTATTTTTTTTTTTTTTAAGATTTTATTTATTTATTTGACAGACAGAGATCACAAGCAGGCAGAGAGAGAGGAGGAAGCAGGCTCACCACCGAGCAGAGAGCCCGATGTGGGGCTCCATCTCAGGACCATGGGATCATGACCTGAGCTGAAGGCAGAGGCTTTAACCCACTGAGCCACCCAGGCGCCCCCAGGATGGCTATTCTTGATTCAAAACTTCCTACAGTTAACCTAACTCTAGGTGGCTCTAGGTAGCCCCCATAAAGGACATAGTTAAGTTCTCAACACACAGCGTAATCAGAAAAACTTCCATGCTCTTCACGGAATGAAATCTGGTTAGAACGGAAATCTGGTTAGAACATTAATCTTTATCAATCACAATATAATTACTGACAAGTGCCAGTATTTACATTTACTTTTAGTTTTATGAATTTACATAGCAAAAGCCAAACTTGACATGGTCACTGACCTCACCTATCTCTGGTTACATACTTTGGTAATCATGCTCACATGGAATAATGAGAAAAATAATTTCTAGATTCTGAGGAATGTCTTTATTCTACTCAGTTGGAGTTATTTACATATCCCTTGTTACAGAGATAGTCCTTGTTTCTCTAATCCCCATGATACTGAAACTCAGACTATCTTCAACAGAGCCCTTTTTCCTCTTTCAGAGAATTTTTTTAATCAAGAAATAAGAGAAAAAAAAAAGAAATAAGTAAAGAAGATCCAAAACACATTGTGTTAAAAAATATTTTATGTGCTAGAACAAATAGATTATCCTTCTCCTAGTGAAATCTTAGACGAGGATGCTAAAAAAGTCTTATGTCCTCTGCATCAGTCCAGATAGGCTAAATTATGGTGTTATTATGTAAAACCCCCAAATCTTAGTAGTATTTTAGCAATAAGGTTTTTTTCTTTCTTATACTATGTGCCCATCACAGGGTCTGCTGGAGACTGTGCCCCACATCCTCTGGTTCCAGGTCTCAGGCTAAGAGGGCATCCACTACATAGAACATTTCCAACCACTCTATCTGGGAGAATGGAAGATGGTAAGTCATTCACTAACTTCAGTTACATTTGCCTAAAAAAGATGCAGACAATCACACATAGATTTCATTGTCCAAAGCATTAGCCACAGCTAGTTGTCCCAGCAAAGTGGGACAATCACAAGTATTTGACAAAAAGATTAAAAGATGACCACACTCACCCTCCAAATGTGTAGTGTAGGAAGGTCACTACAAGCACTGCATCAGGGACACTATGTCCCAGACAAAGAACATTAATACGCTAAAAATAGTATCTACTAGGTAACAAGCAACATATTGAGTCACTTATATATTTTTTCATTTACATATATTTTCACAATACTCTCTAAACTTCCCCAATATTATGTAACAAAAGTTGTTAAATATTAGAGTTATTTGATCAAAATCATACTCCTATTGAGTTATGGAGTCAGATTTCCAACTCAGGACTGCTGGATCTCAGAGTCAAGACACCAAAACCATTTTACCATTCTATAATACTGTCAGTGTTCCTAATGAGGGTTCAAGGATTGGAGACATAAAGAAAAACTATGACCAAAGAGTCAGGGAAGATAAATGAGAGATAATCAGAATATAAAAACACATAGTGAACTAGATAAATGGGATAATGTTGGAGCAATTTTATTTGTTCTCAACGTAACTTAAGCTCAGTGAAGCTAGAGCTACGATGGAGATTACTGAAGTAGTGATAGCAAGGGTAAAATGTAAAGTACTTATCCTGCATGAGCATTATTACTAACTGAATGATTCTGGAAAGTTACTTAATTTCTTTGTTCCTCAGTTTTCTTATCTCTTAATTGTGGTGACAATAATACCTAACTTAAAGTCTGTTAGCTTAAATTAGGCAATGTAAGTTATCAAAAACAGATAAAACATAACAGGCATATGTAACTAGAAAGTGCCTATGATTCCTTAAAGATTTTAATAATCCCTCTTCATATACCCTCAAGACCCAGGCACTTTTTTCTTTCTGTCTCTCACTGAAACTATCTGATTTATGAGGCGCCTGGGTGGCTCAGTAGGTTAAGCATCTTCCTTTGGCTTAGGTCCTGATCCCAAAGATTCTGGGATCCAGTCCTGTGTCTGGCTCCCCATTCAACGGGGAGTCGGCTTCTCCCTCTTCTTCTGTCCCTCTCCCCGCGCTCATTGTCTTACTCTCTCTCTCTCTCTCTCTCACTCTCAAATGAATAAATAAAATCTTAAAAAAAAAAAAAAAAGAAACTCTCTGATTTAAAGTTTGGGTACTTTAAATAAATTATAATGCAATATCTATTTCATGACCATCCTCTTATTG
Source organism: Martes martes (assembly GCF_963455335.1). NCBI lineage: Eukaryota > Metazoa > Chordata > Mammalia > Carnivora > Mustelidae > Martes > Martes martes. The sequence continues at coordinate 36,339,589 of NC_137893.1, forward strand.
TATATATCATGCTTTCAACATTTCCTTGTGTTGCTATTTTATGTATTTATTCAACAGATATATGTGGGCTTTTACTCTCTCTGTTTTTGTTTGTTTTGTTTTGTTTCAAAATGAGTCACTGTTTTTTTTTAAAGATTTTATTTATTTATTTGACAGAGAAAGAGATCACAAGTAGGCAGAGAGAGAGGAGGAAGCAGGCTTTCCACTGAGCAAAGAGCCCGATGCAGGGCTCAATCCCAGGACCCCCAGGACCCTGAGATCATGACCTGTGCCAAAGGCAGAGGCTTAACCCACTGAGCCACCCAGGCTCCCTGAGTCACTGGTTTAAAATAGAGAATCTCTGCTTCAGTGACCAGTGTTCAAAATCTGGGCATTTTTCCATGTTTCCCACGTATGTGTACATATGAAATGATTTACAAATGAAAGAGTTAGCTTATACAACAGAAGGCATAGCTTGTATTAAGATGCTTAGGTGGAAACAAAATGTGTATATTTAAGGGAAAGGAAGGTGGCCAGATCGTATGTGGCTGGTGAGAGGAGAGTGACAGAGAGAGCAAAGCAATAAGCAAATCATTATGATAATAGGAAGTAAGGAAAAGTAAGGAAAAAATGTACATTTAATTCTGTTTGTGAGGTAAGTTACATTGATGAAATATACTGCAATTTACAGGTGTGCCCTGAGAACAAAATGGCAATATGCTGGCTACATCCATGTCGCTTGGCTCCTGGTATGTCTATTGGAGTCAGTACCTATCAGGGCTTGTCACAGCAAACAAAGCAGGGCAGGGGGATTTGAGGTCATTGCTTCTTATGCTCTCTTTCTTCTTTTTCTAAATAAAGTAGAGCTACTAGAGAAGGATTTTCACTTAGCACATCAATATATTTTCATTATGACCAGCAATTTATTGTTCTTTCAATATCCTCATCAGTCACTTTAAAATCCTCTCACATGAAACATTATTTTTCTTTGATTGAAGATTAAGATGAATGACCTAGATGAATATGCTGTAGCTCACACTTACAGGAATCTCTTAAGGGAATCTGAATCAGTTCACACATGCCGAAGACCACTGTAAAATTAACGCTGAGTTACATAGTGTTTACGGAAGATACCCATTGTCTTAAAAACTTTTATTGAAAATCATAAAGAAATCTTTCAGTCACAAAAGAAGTCACAGAATTTTCCCCTGTGATTCAAGGTACCTTTTTATTGATGAAAAAAAAACATAGCCTGGGCTTCCCTCCCTCCCCCAAGAAAGGCAGCTACGGTTCATTCTCTTTGATCTGGCGTATTTTCCAAGGTTGGAACAAATCAGGAGAGGTTGAAAAAAATCTATTCAGGTAAGTAAAATATTGTTTATAATACATACAAATGTAATATCTTAGTATCTTAGATGAGAATTGGCAATGTTAGAATATACTTATGATTTTGAGGGGGATTATGTTCCGAAAAGGTCTCAGTAAATAAAGTCAATGATGTCTACTGAAATTTCTTTATTAACTTTTTTCATTAATAAATGCTATGATTATAATTAATTTCCTTGCACGAACTCAGCCCGACCTGTTTGCCTATGGCAGAAGTGGGAAAATGCTACTGAGGCATTAAGGAATTACTAACACAAGCTGGCAAAACCCAAAATTAACCTATTCCAGCAAAGAATATCACATTTGGGAAATTAAAGTAGGTGTCTGATGTTTTTGTGTATAGGATGGTGAAAGTAAAAACCATTAGGACAACTTCTATTTGAATTATGATAACTTCTCTAAGATTCTACTGTCTTATGATTCCATTTCTGGTTACTCTTTCTTGATCAACCCTTTATTTTCTTCTACAACTTAAAAAAAAAATCAATTAAGAAGGTAAGTGATGGGGCACCTGCGTGGCTCAGTGGGTTAAGCCTCTGCCTTCAGCTCAGTTCATGATCTCAGGGTTCTGGGATCAAGCCCCGCATCCGTCTGTCTGCTCAGCGGGGAGCCTGCTTTCCCCTCTCTCTCTGCCTCCCTGCTTCTCTGCCTACTTGTGACCTCTCACTTTGTCAGATAAATAAATAAAATCTTTAAAAAAAAAAAAAAAAAAGAAGGTAAGTGATTTGCCCAATATCATATGTCAAGACTTGCCCAATATCATATGTTAAAGGAAGGTTTCTAGCTTGGGTCTGCTAATTCTTTCCAGGAAAAAAGGAAGTGGGATAAGCTTTAAAAAGGAGAAAGCTTAGGGATGTTTGCTTGGTTCAGTCAGTTTAGTGTCCCACTCTTGATTTTGGCTCCTGTCAGAATCTCAGGGTTGTAAGACTGAGCCCCACATTGGGACTTCCTATTCAGCAGGGAGTCTGCCTGGGATTTTCTCCCTCTCCCTCTGCCTCCCCCCACCCACTCTGTCTAAAATAAATAAATAAATATTTTTTTTAAAAAAGGAGAAAGGCTATACAATGCCATATAGATTAAGGGAAAAGAATGTGTGTGTGTATAGATAGAAGCAATATGTTTCCCTTTTAAATGTGTTTAGAACTGTAGACTGAATGTGTAAGAGCTCATGACAGATTAAAATACACCCTCTTTGACCTTTGCCATCACTTGACCCCAGCTATTACTCCCTACCTCCCTACCTACACTGACCAACCCAAACTGGGCAACCAACGGCTTCTAATCCATGGCTCCAGTCTTTTGACCCTATGTCTTATTCCCCAGTGAACAAAACCTACGTTTCCTCTTACTTGCTACAAAGTTGAACAGTGAACAATTCTCATAACAAAACTGAACACTGATATTTCTTCCTCTATCCTGTTAAATCTTTAAGCTTCTTGTCTCCCAGAAATATTCATTTTAAAGCTATTCTCACATTTGGTAATGTTTTAATGAAAATTTGAGCTAATAAAGAGTTAAGTGTGCTTGTACGTCTCCCTCCTTCACTTTTGGTGCCATGGCTCCATCAGCCCTGAATTTGTGATTCTACTTTAAAGAGGACGTATGTATCAGACCCACTGTCAATTCCCCTTAGGGCCCCAAGCATAGACTGCCATATGAGTGCTGCTTTTGTCTTGCACTCTACCTTGTTATTGGCAACTTGAGCATTAACAGTAACAGTCTTCAATTAAGAACTCCCACTTTCTCTTGCCTTCACTTTTCTGTGGTGCTTTTGAACACACAGGTAAGAGACTGATGTTGGCATTTCCAGCCATACATGTGCATGTGTATTATGCTGCTAATGGTACAGATATTTGGATATTTGGAGAACTTTTACCAAGCAAGTTTTTTTTGCTTGTTTTCCCTTAATTTGGTCCAAATTTATTATGTTGAATTTTACACATAAGCAAAATGTTAACATATTCTATATGACAAAAATTATTATAAATATAATTAAAAGCCATAAAAACTCTTGAGAGAAAATATTTGTAAAATATATTATAAAAGTGGCCAATATCTTTTAATAATTTCTCTGCATTTATTATATTACCACCTATGAATATATGCACACACAAAAATTGTTCATATCCTTATCCTATTTTTCAGTTGGTGTGTAAGTGCTTTTTATATCTTACCAAGGAAATTTAGAATTATAAGGATCACTTAGTACTTTACAATGAGTAATTTTGTTAATTTCACAGGCACCTTAAAACAAAGGGAAGATACCCCAATGAGAAGATGGCCTTTCCTGTGTTTAAGAAATCATAACAAGAAAGAGGTTACTTTATTTAAATGAACTGTAACAAATCTTTGCTGGGTATGTGTGTGTGGGGGTTGCATATGTGCATATGTATGCACATACATGCATGTATATAAAAACAGATTTTCTTCATCTGATCTCTCTTGACTCATTTAAAAAGGAAGATGATTAGCTGCTTTTTTGGATAAATAGTTTTTTACAAGGAAAATTTCTCATGTCTGAAGCTGGCTCCTCTTAATTCTCCTTTATCTATTTATTTTTACTGCCTCTCTAACTCCTTTCTCTATTCTTTTGAAAGTTTTGCACACCAATCCGTTAAAATGTTTTTGTGTCATTATGTGTGCAATCTAGAAATATGTATTCCAGGTAGAGAGTAAAGTTAAAAAAAAGTACACAAAGTTAATAAGTTTTGTTTCTTTTCCCATACAATATTGATTAAAGAAAGTCAAACCTATAACTCTGATTAAAGGAAAACCTAAGAGCTTCTAAGCATTAAAATCTTTAAAATTTAGTTAGGTCAATATAAATACATGGATTTTATTATGAAAATATTCTTTTAATATTTCTGATAAATACATTAATCTAAGTAAGTTAATAATATTTGTTTAAAATCTATTCTATATATTCTTCCAGATTTTATTATATAAAACTAATGTTCATATAATATTTTAGTTGATCTACTTTAATCTTAAAATCACATAATTTGATATTTTAAAATGTCTACAATGGTTTTATGGGTCAAAGAAGTTACTGTTATTTCTGCAACTGTTTAAGATTTTAAATACATAAAATTATGTTTAAATGAAATTTGAATGATGTATGTTTTAAAAGTATTTAATCTTATTTCTTATAATGTCATAAATCATAAGGGCTTAATGTATAGAGGTAAATTATAACTTTCATATTCTTAATCAAATTTAATAGCTTGCACTAACATTAAATTATACTAATTAGTCACTGATATTGGGATAACTGGATAAATTAAAAGTAAAAAATAATCATCAGATTGGTCACTAGATTTAGTTTTAGTTTATCTTTATGCATTGCAGAAGAGCTAAAATTTGTCAGTACATCAAAATGTCTTTAGGTAATCTATTTGCATTCGTATATCTATAAAGGTAACACAAATTATCTGTCCATTAAGAAAAACAGTTAAGACATTTGAATGTCCCAGCTTCTAGATTTTCTTGGTTTAGAGAAACAAAACTTGGTTGTTTTAATAAAAAATGAGAGTTACTATACATATTTGAAATTATATTAAGTATTGCTATTGTAGATACAAGAATACATAAAAATCATAGATATGAACTATCATTTTCTTAAGGAAATGATCATATTTTATTAAGATAGACTAATGAATATAAAATATGCATCATTTTGGTATATTGATAGTGTTCATTATATTGGAGCTATAAATATTAAAGCTATATATAAAGTTAAGATAAAGCAATGATTGATATTATCATGCATATAAATAATTATATATTTGCATATATCTTACCCTACACACATATAGTTACATGTAGATTATAAAATATCAATATGAATATGAATAACTAAATGAAAATAATGAAACATGTTAAGTATTCTAACAATCTTGACTGTATTTTAATTTGTTTAGGGATGCCTGGTTAACTGCCTTCAGCGCAGTTCATGATCCTGGGGTCCTGGGATCGAGCACCTCATCAGGCTCTTGCTCAGCAGGGAGCCTGCTTCTCCCCCTGCTTGTGTGTGTGGTCTCTCTCTGACAAATAAGTAAAATCTTTCAAAAAATATTTATTCATAAGGGAAAAGGTTTATAGTTCATTTTTTTGCAAAATATTTCTCCATAAATACAAAAAGCAAAATTGATTTTTTTTTTTTTTTTTCAAAAAAATGACCAAGTTACTCTCTGCCTGGAGAAAAGCCCCATTTTTATACAACCTTCAATCTGGAGGCCTAGTTTTACTGAAAATGATACCAACCTAAGACTGCTCTTGAATTTTTTTGGAAGGACCTTATTATGTACTACAAATACAGCTATTGAATTACAAGGATTGGATGCCTGGACCTGCATCTGCCAACTTGAAATAATTCAAATCATTCCCATGACCTGGAGTTCGTGACAGCTCAGAGATCTATAATTGAGAATCTCTCAAGATACTCCAGAGAAAACGACATCATGAAGGAGACGGTTTCCCAAGAAGTTTGATCTGGCAGCAGACTTCTATATGTAAACAACTTCTACCAAAAGATTCCTAGACAAAGACCCAAATGCCAAGAATAACTGACTCCATCCTTTCATCCTTTTCTTTGTCTCTACATCTTTTTTTTTTTTTTAAGATTTTATTTATTTATTTGATAGAGAGAGAGAGAGTGCACACCTGCCAGAGAGCAACAGGCAGTGGGAAACTTCAGAGAGTAATATCTGTATTCTAAGATTTGGCTTAGCATATTGGCCTCAAGGCCCATGCTGACCAAAAGATAAGACCATGAAAAACCTTGAAAGGTCTATAAATATTCCACTGTAACATTTATGAGACTTCAGCTCTTTCTGCTCAGTCTCCTTACAAACCCAAATTGCCCAAGCAATGTAACTAAACCATGACTCCAATCATGCTTCCCATATATCCTATTCCCAAATTAATGTAAAGTAAGCTGTCTTTTGGAAAAGTCTACTTCTTGGAAAATATTTTAAAATAAATATACTGAAACATTGGTAAAACACAAAAGAACTTTGTATTTTTTTGTATTTTTTTTTAAAGTTATTGCTGTGCTTTACATTGCCAAATTATATACTCCAAGGCTAAGACGTTTTTGGTTTTGTTTTCTTAGAACTTAGAAAAAGCAACAGAGTAACTGTGTACCTGCGCTTACTTGGGAATGAAACATAAGATCTAATGGGAAGGTAGGAGATAAAAAGATGCTTTGGTATGATTATCCTAATTCTCATGATCAGGATTTCAGACTATGACTATCATTTCATGAATTACCATGCTAAGGTGATGAATCTACTATCTAATTCATCTCATTCAGCAGATCTTCATTGAGTAGATCACACATCCAAGGACTGATCTAAGCTCTTTAGATTCAACAGTGAAAAAAACAGACAAAATTCATTGTCCTCCTGAAACTTAAAATTAGTAGAGGAAGACAGATAACATACAAGTAACACAAAAAATAAATGTGAACTAACAATATAGACCCAGATTCCCAGGAGAATACCAGTATGTGATTATTGTCATTGAGTTGCATTCAGTTTAATGTATTTATAGTATTTTATGTGTATATATGTGTGTGTATATGTATGTATACATATACATGTACACACACGCATATACACATACACACAGGTATACACACATTCATACACACATACACGTATATATGCTTTTGGAAAAACTAGATTCCTGTTTTTAGAAACTATTTTAGACTCATAGGAGGTTGCCAAGTTAGTCTAGAAAGGACTTATGTACACTTTACCAGTTTCCTCCAGTAGTTACAACTTACATAATTATAGCAAGCCATCTATACCAGGAATTTGATATTGGTATAATGTATGTGCATAGTTCTTTGTCACTTTATCATATGTGTAGGTAGGTGTAACAACTTCTGTAACCAACATACAGAAGATTCCTTTACCACAAATATCTCCCTCTGCCTCACTTTTATATTCATGTAAGTTCTTCTCCCTGGCATAGTCCCTAAATAAAACCTGGCAATCAGGAGTCTGTTTTCTACCACTATAATTTCATCATTCAAGAATGTTAATAAATGGAAGTATGCAGTTTTGACTTTTGCATTTGGCTTTTTTCACTCAGCATAATGTCCTTGAGATACAGCCAAGTTGTGTGTATCAACAGTTCATTCCTTTTTTATTGCTAAGCAGTATTCAATGGTATGAATATATGACAGTTAGTTTAACCATTGAGGCACATTTTAGTTGTTTCAAAGTTTTGGCTATCACAAATAAAGCTTTTATGAGCATTCATGTATAGACTCTACAGTGAACATAAGTTAGTTTTCAATTTCCTGAGATAAATAAAATTTCTGAGTCTTATGTATATCTTTGTTTATTTTTAGTTTTTATCTATTTATTAAGAAAGAGAGAAAGAGAGCATGGGGGGAGCAGAGGCAGAGGAAGAAGCGGACTCCCCATTGAGCAGGGAGCCCAATATAGGGCTCGATCCTAGGACTGTGGGGATAATGACGTGAACGGAAGATGGATGCTTAACTGACTGAGCTACCCAGGCATCCCGTTCCATGTTTATTTTTATAAGAAAATACCAAAGTGTTTCCCAGAGTGCTGTACCATTTTACATCCCTACGAGCAATGTTAAGAGATTCAGTTTCTATGTAGCCTCACCAGCATTTGTCATTGTCATTACACACACACACACACACACACACTCACACATATATGTATAAAATAGTTTCTTCTGTTGGGATGTGCAAAAGTAATCAATGCTGCCATCCACTTGCACTCTTACCAGGCTTCAGGCTGCAGTTGCAGACTTATACGTGGCAATAAAAAGTTCCAAGTGTCCTAATAAAGAATACTGTGAGAAATCTGAATGATCTTACCAAAATGTTTTTGTTATTTACCATATAATTAAATCTATATTTTGTTTTATTTTATTTTTTATTTCATTTTATTTTATTATTTTATTGTTTGGTAACCCTTTTCATTGTTCAGTAATTCCTTTTGGCATCAGTGGACTCAAAATAAGAACAACAACAACAACAACAACAACAACAAAACATGGACAATGAAAACTCCAATACTAGTTTACATATTTTATGAAAGTTGATGGTGTGTTTATTACTTTTTATTTATTTTTTATTTTTTTAAATTGTATTTATTTGTTTGTCAGAGACAGCATAAGCAGGGGGAGTGGCAGGCAGAGCAGGCAGAGGGAGAAGCAGGCTCTTTGCTGAGCAAGGAGCTCAACACAGGACTCATGCCCGGACTCTGGGATCATGACCTGAGCTGAAGGCAGACATTTAACCAACTGAACCACCCAGGTGTTCCTGATGGTGAGTTTCAACATATTTCTTATCAACATTCTCTAAGAAATTCCATGAAAAATGTAAATAATTCCATATTGAAAAGGTGTCATGGCAGAGTACTAAAGACAGATATAGCTGAGGAAATTATAAAACAATTTTGATATGTACCAACAGTAACTATTCTGTTTTAATGTTCATATATATTATTAACATTAATATTATAATATAAAAAATTAATCTTACATTATTATTCACATGGATGCTATTTTTATTCTACAGAAATAACTTTAAGAGTACTTTTTAATAGGACCATTTTATAGATTTTCAATATCATAAAACCAATTGTTGGTTGATAAACATATCTTTTAATTATGTCATCTTAATTATTTTAGTGACCTCTTTCAGGACTCAAGGGTCCCAAATTCATGGTAAATCATGTCATTAGCCTAATTCTTTACTATGTTAGAAACTGATGAGATTTATGGTAAAAAATATTTTAAAAAGAGCAGGGAAGACTTATTGGAAGTACCAGGATGGGGACTGGGTGAGATACACAGCAAATACAAATAGAGTGTTCAGGTTGATACTGAGAAAAGACCTAAAGGAAGTGAGGATGTGTTACATATCTGAGAGAAGAGTGTTCCAGGTAGAAGAAATGCAGAACCATTGTACAGCTCCTAAGGCCTGCTGGGTGCAGAGACCAGCAGAAGTTTATATGGATGGAGTTGGAAAAGAAACAGTAAGGGGAGTTAATAAGAAATGAGGTTAGGCAGGTAATGGAGTCATGCTGGTAGGTCAAATTTTGTAGGCCCAGTGGGCCTTTATTTATTTATTTATTTTAATTTGGTTGAAATTAGAAGCCATTGGAAGATTTTGAGCAGAGTTGTGTAATAACCTGATTTATGTTTTAATTGAGAAATTCTGCTTCTGTTTCCAAGACACTAGAGTGACAAGTTACCAGATTATTACTCTAACCCAGCCAAAAGATAGTGACCTGAACCAGGATGGAAAGAGGTGACAAAATTTGAAAATGGAAGCCTCCACTGGACCCAAGCCAGAGCCTAGAACAAATTCTTTCCTCAGAAACTGGATCTGGGTCACCAGTCCAGTCCAGTGTCCCAATCCTTAACACTGAATTGGTCTTGGCGACTCTTATCCTTCTTGTTCTCTTACAGAATTCAGCCTCAATTGAATCTCCCTTCTCCAATCCATTTGACATATTTAATGTGTAGATTTCAAGAGTAATTTTCAAAATCAAAATCCCTTTTATTTTACCCTAGCAATCCCCAAATTCCTTGCTACAAATACTACTATCAGTTTAACAATTGGGATGCAGGATCAATGAAGATTAAAATAAAAGAGGTAAGTGTTGCTATAACAGGTACCTTCCCTGTCTATCATAACTTCAATCCTTTCCTTTGCCTTTTTATCACATTACTTAATATGTCATGAAAGTAACACATAGTATGTCATGAAAGATACAATTCTGTTTCAGTGTAAGGACCAATTATATAATAAATTATTGTACAAATGTGACAACAACCTTATACTTTATGAGAACCACAAAAGCACAATTTTTGAAAGGCACAAGATCGTAGTGCTGTCATGCTCATTTTTATAACCAGCTTATTCAAGTTTCTGTCTCAATAGGATATAAACCTAAAACTTTTTATATTTATTCTAATCACTGTCCTACAATTGGGCCATACACAATCCTCCTTGGCATTCATGTGAAATCATCCTGAGTGAATGAAATAACTTTCTGGTCAGTATGTAATTTTACACCTGATCCACAGCTTTCTTCTCTGTTATTGGTAAGAGGTGTGGCTTGGGAGAGATAGACTGTTAGGAGGAGAGTGCTGTGTTTTTCCACTCCTCTATTCCTTCCTTCTGGTGGTTGCCCTACAGGATGGGGATAGGGAAATCAGATATGGGAGACAAGACTCCAATTTGGTAAATTACCATGCCAGTACTCGGGGTAAGATTGCTTCATGACTCTGGCTTGGTCACTTATCATCACAATCTACTGGTCTCTATCAATCTGAAAAGGAATGAGATTGTGTTTGGGATACTACTCAACTCCACATCCATTCTATCCACTAATAAAGTCTCTCTTATAGAGGATGGCTAAGTCTCCAATCATCTATATCCACCCTTCTCTTTTCTGGTGAGGTACAACCACACATGAAACAGTGACTAATTGTACAGCTCTGTTTTCTGCTTCTTCTTCCTATCCTCTTCTATTCCCTTTGATATTATTTTCTATTTAGACTCTCCATATTATTGTCTCTTCTCACCTTTTTGTTATGTATCACTCCAACATTGGTGGCTCTGAAGATTCTTCAATTTAATCATACAGTCTCCCCTTTTGTAGGTATTGTGAAACACAAGTGATTATATTGGAGACCTCCCAAATGTCCTTTCCGTTATATTCCCAACTGATTTTAGACAAAGTAAAAAGTTCTTATTATAAATACTTTACTTCCTTCAAAGTGAGTGATTTTCTCCTTTTGTTGTCTTCTTCTTTCCACTGCCCATTCTTCTTATATAGTCAGAAATAGAAGGAATTGTGATAATATCTGGGTTTTACAGAGTTAGTTCTGGCATGTCATAATAAGCCCTGGGAGGAGGTTTCCAATATCATCTGTTATCTCCTTTTAAAATTAGTGTGCAGTTGGGGTACTTGGGTGCTCTGGTGGTTAAGGTCCAACTCTTAGTTTTTTTTAAATTTTATTTAATATTTTGTTTATTCATTTGACAGACAGAGATCACAAATAGGCAGAGAGGCAGAGAGAGAGAGAGGAAGGGGAAGCAGGCTCCCTGCGTCACAGAGAGCCCCATGCAGGGCTCGATCCCAGGACCCTGGGATCATGACCTGAGCCGAAGGCAGAGGCTTTAACCCACTGAGCCACCCAGGCGCTCCCCAACTCTTAGTTTTGGCTCAGGTCATGATCTCAGGATCATGAGATGGAGTCCCTCATTGTGCCTGAGTCTGCTTGTCCCTCTTCCTCCCCCTCTGCTCCTTTTCCTGCTCCCAAGAGCAAGCACTGCATTCTCTCTCTATCTAAAATAAATAAAATCTAAAACTAGTGTGCAGTTAACATGGTTATATATAAAATCCACTCATGGCTTGGGAAATCCATACGCAGGTATATTTAATTTTACATAGATCTATATGAAATTACAGTTATTTGCTTTTGTCTCTATAGACAAACTTTTTAAAAGGAGGATTCTTTAAAACAATTTACTAATATTTCACTTAACTGGATAAATATAAAGTTTCTATAAAACGAAATAAGAAACATAAAACATAGGAGTATAGAGATTGGAGGCATATTTTAGGTTAGATCTTTAATATCATTTGACAATAAAAAGTTCAGTATCTAGAAGTCCTTTGTTTGTGTCATACTGGCATGTATCAAACAATGCCAGGCAGTAAAGTAATGAGAAGGTTTAAAGAATATATAAATAATGTGGGTTTACTGTTACTGCACTGTTCTTTTGTGGGGGAGAAGGGCTCCTATATAATTTTATAATGGATATTCTGGAATAAGAGAAATCTCAATGAAAACAGAATTGTTTGAACTGCAGTTAATATTTTGAAAGTAATGAAAGAAGTGGGCTCCGCTCCCCAGCCCCTGATCCTTCTCTCTTGCTCACTCTCTCTAATAAATTAAACAAAACAAAACAACAACAACAAAAAAAAATTTAAAAAAAAAAAAAGTAACAGAGAAGGGAGCCATTCAGAGTAAGACCTGAAGTTACCTCCTGCTAGCAACAAGGAATGAAGGTAGGTATAGCCAGAGACATGCTGCCAAATAAGGACAGTGGACTTTTGATCTAGCTTCACTCAATATTAATCTAACTGATCTAGCCTGACCAAGATGTCCTTTAGTGTAAATAACCATTCTCCTAAAAAATAAAATATGTTTTTGTAACTTCCCAAAGTACAACATTTCTGCCACCAAATTATCAGCAGCATTTCCATTTTATAGACTACTTTCATAGTTACCACTATTCTTTAACCATTTTTTTCTTCATTAAAGCATTTTTTTTTGAAAATAATACATGGAGTTTATTTTTTTTCTCTTCTCTTTATATATATATATATATATATATATATACACACACACACACACATATATAATTTTTTTTAAATTTCTTTTCAGCGTAACAGAATTCATTGTTTATGCACCACACCCAGTGCTCCATGCAATACGTGCCCTCCATATTACCCACCACCTGGCTCCCCCAACCTCCCACCCCCCCGGCCCTTCAAAACCCTCAGATTGTTTTTGAGAGTCCATAGTCTCTCATGGTTCACCTACCCTTCCAATTTCCCTCAACTCCCTTCTCCTCTCCATCTCCCTATGTCCTCCATGTTATTTGTTATGCTCCACAAATAAGTGAAACCATATGATAATTGACTCTCTCTGCTTGACTTATTTCACTCAGCATAATCTCTACCAGTCCCGTCCATGTTGCTACAAAAGTTGGGTATTCATCCTTTCTGATGGAGGCATAATACTCCATAGTGTATATGGACCACATCTTCCTTATCCATCCGTCCATTGAAGGGCACCTTCGTTCTTTCCACAGTTTGGCGACCATGGCCATTGCTGCTATAAACATTAGGGTACAGATGGCCCTTCTTTTCACTACATCTGTATCTTTGGGGTAAATACCCAGTAGTGCAATTGCAGGGTCATAGGGAAGCTCTATTTTTAATTTCTTGAGGAATCTCCACACTGTTCTCCAAAGTGGCTGCACCAACTTGCATTCCCACCAACAGTGGAAGAGGGTTCCCCTTTCTCCACATCCTCTCCAACACACGTTGTTTCCTGTCTTGTTAATTTTGGCCATACTAACTGGTGTAAGGTGGTATCTCAATGTGATTTTTAATTTGAATCTCCCTGATGGCTAGTGATGATGAACATTTTTTCATGTGTCTGATAGCCATTTGTATATCTTCATTGGAGAAATGTCTGTTCATATCTTCTGCCCATTTTTTGATATGATTATCTGTTTTGTGTGTGTTGGGTTTGAGAAGTTCTTTATAGTCATTAAAGCATTTTTAATCACATTTTTGAGATAGTCTGAATGACAGAGACCTAACAATGGTAGTGAGCAATAGATCATCTAAGAACACAGATGCTGGGTTCATTCCCAAGTTACTTTGCAAATATTTGAATTGTGGTTCTTTTTTTTTTTTTTAATATTTTATTTATTTCTTTGACATACAGAGAGAAAGAGACAGCAAGAGAGGGAACACAAACAGGGGGAGTAGGAGACGGAGAAGTAGGCTCTCTGCTGAGCAGGGAGCATGATGCAGAGCTCAATCCCAGTACCCTGGGTTCATGACCTGAGCCAAAAGCACACGCTTAACAACCGAGCCACCCAGGTGCTCCTGAATTGTGGTTCTTTCCCAGATAGAAGACTAAACTCAGGGCATCTTCTTGAGTTAAATAAGGGAGAATGCAATGCTATTCAAGAATTTTACCGACTACTAGTATCTCACTCTCTTGGTGAGTTTAAATGAAATACATGCAACATAGAGTGAAATTATTTGGACAGATATCCAGAATAAACCTAGAGAAAAATTAAAAAAAAAAAAAGTCCACTATGAAGGACTTCTCAGTTACCAAAGGATGCACAGGAGGTGTGCAGACAAATCCTATTAATGGGTAATGGGATTTATTTGCATGTCCAGACACCAGTTTGAAAATGTGATTCTATTGAAGACATAAGAGGAAGAGTTCTTAAAGGAACAAAAATTCTGTCTTCAGGAAAGATGGAATATATTTCACTAAAATCACTCTGATTCATCCTGTAATAAATCACTTGAAGGGGGGAAAAATGTCTTTGTTGATACAGGAAATGCTGAAGCCTCCTGAGCTTAGTCCTCTGAAGTAAGGTCTACAGTAGGCAAGAGAACAACAGAATCTTAAGAGAGGTAGGCTCAGAAACACAAGGGATTTCTGGCTAGTGACATTACTTATTTTTCCTAGGCAAGGTCTAGAATATCACTAATTGAGTATTTTAAAGAATAACATATTTTGTACTAAACACATAAGGCAATATTTGTAAGATGCAATGTCAAAATCTATTCAGCTCACATGAAAAAAAAAGCTACATGACTAAGTGTTAACATATTTTTTTTTCATTGTCTAACTCTTTATCATTAATTGTTTATCTACAAAAAATCCATTAGGTAGATTATGCTGTCATAGAGCAGGGATTGTTTTTTTCTATAGAGAGCCAGACAGTAAGTATTTCAGGCTTTGTTGACTGTAAATTCTCTATCATCTCTACTCCACTCTACCATTGCAATGCAAGAGTAGCTATAAACAATCCATTAAGCAGTAACCATTGCTGGATTTGGCCAGAAGGTTATAGTTTCCTGATCCCTGATACTAGCCATTCAGCATCTTTATCCATACAGTGTTAGCATCTATGACAGTTCCTGGTATGTTATATAAATTAATAAATAAAGAAATTATTAAAAAGCTGGTAGTTCATCCTCTCTGTAGTCTTTTATATATGAATTCTCCGTTGATGATTCCAATTGGTTGGTTCTCAGACCACCCAAACGTTTTGAGAAATTTAACCTCAAAGTACATAACAGAGATATCATTTCTGTGTTATCATGGCCAAAAATTTCATAACATGAATCTATTCTTGAGAAAATATTAGAATTGTGGGATTATCAAATTGTGGGATCTTCTACAAAAATGTCAAGGTCAAGAAACACATGGCAAGGCTGAGATAATGGTCCAAAATAAAGAAAACTAGAGTAATAAAACAAATGCAATGAGTATTCCCAGTGTAGATCCTAATTCAGGGGAAAAACAAACAAACAAAGAAGATAACATTTATTAGACAAATGACAAATTGGAATATATACTGTGGATTAAATGACAGTATTGAATTGATGTTAAAGTTCTTTAAAGGGTTTTTGAAAAAGAATGACCTTGTTCTTAAGTATTATACCCTAAAGTATTTAGTGATGATGGTTGGGGTAGTGATGTCCTAATCTCACTGACAAAATAATACAAGCACATATAAATTAATATAGGATAATAAAGGAAATGGGGGCAAATGAGGCTAAAAGTATAGAAGAGTTCCTTGTAAAAAGTTATAAAAGTAGTACTGCTAGTCCCCTACTCCAGATTTTGAAACATATAAAGCAGGAAACATCCAAATATTTTTTACATATAATTTTTTAGCTCTACATATATTCCACTTCAAGCAGATGAAAGGATACAATAACAGACACTTAGTAAAGAAATGACCTCAACATTTGCAGAGACTTCTAAAAATAAAATGTTTGTAACTTTTTCTTCCAGGAAAATCATTCTTAAACAAATCCCAATAACTAAAAATATTGTCACCTTTAAGCTTTGAAAAATTTCACCAAGGAAATTCCAAGTAATACACTGCAGGAAATATTTAAAATACTTTTTTCAGCTCTTTTTTAATTAGATTATGTTTTGCCTGTAAACCAGATTAACAAGAACAAGAACACAGTGTTTGAGCTAAATGCTGAGTAAGGGCACAACAAATAATTAGGTAAACCCAGAAAACAAGTTTTCAAAATGAGACTGAAAGGGAGGATTTTTCAGACAGATCAGGCCTAAGAGAGTGAAGCAAACAAGGGAAGCTGGAAAGTCCTGGGGGTCCAGGTAGAAACTGGTTACAAAGATAAATGTTTTAGCAGATGAATAACCTGTTTGGTTAGAAAAGTATCCCTTCTCTGGGCAATCTTTGAAGAACTTTGTGTTTGTTCTAAATGAGCTTTGCTGTTACACAGGTTTACTTCTCCTATTTAGTGTTTTTAAATTATTATAAATGTATAACTTCTGAACCTCTACATGCTGGTATATATTAAGGTCTTCCAACTTAGAATACTAAACAAATATGGAAAATCTTAAATTATTTTAAACCACTTTTTAAAACCACGTTGTTGAACTATGACATACAAAAAGCTATAGATTACATACACATAACTTGGAGATAAGTGTACACATGTGAAATCACCGCTGAAATCAAGGCTATGCATTTATCCTTCATTTCTACAAGTTTCCTCCAGCCCCCTTTATTTATTAATTTACATTTACACTGATTTCTTGTATGTATAGTAAGAGCATTTAACATAAATTTTACCATTAGTCAATTTCTAAGTATATAATACAGTATTGTTAACTATAGGCCACATGCTATAGAGTTGATCTCCATCATTAATGAAACTTTGTGCCCTTTGATTAACTTATGCTTATAAGGTTAAACATGAGTGTGAACTAATCACTGGAACCATGAGTACCAAGCTTATTTGTGAAAATAAATATCACCTAAAGAATATCACCAGATTTGGGGCTCCTGGGTGGCTCAGGTCATGATCTCAGGGTCCTGGGATCAAGCCCCGCATCGGGCTCTCTGCTCGGTGGGGAGCCTGCTTCGCCCTCTCTCTCCGCCTGCCTCTCTGCCTACTTATGATCTCTCTCTCTGTCAAATAAATAAATAAAATCTTAAAAAAAAAAAAGAGTATCACCAGATTTAACTGAAAAATAGACATCTGTCACCTAAAAGAAGTTAACTTATTAAAAAAAAAACAAACATACTCATTATTATCTCTACATTTTTAACCACGGGCTGACCTAAGACTTAAGGTTCATTAGCTGATGCCTTTTTGGCAAACGTGAGCTCAGTTAGCTTTCCATAGCTGTATGTTTTAAGGAGTCAATACATTCTATCACTATAAACATACCTGAAAAGTAGCAAATGGTGAAGTTATGACATTAACTTAATAGATAAAGCAATTCCCAAGTGGCCAGTAAAACAATTCTTTAAAAATTAAAGTATCCTCAAATTGTGATTTTTCCAGAAATTGTGTTGCTATATTTATTGCTCTGCAGTAATATCAACTATTTTGATCTGAAATTGGCCAACTGACCTCCATAAATTGCCATTTATCTTAGTTCAGACCTTGCAACATTTCTTCCTCTACAAACTCTTTTCAAATTATAGATATTGTTATCACAGTAGAAGGTCATTTTAAATCTGTTTATAGGTTCAAATAATGGTTGAAATCAATAGTATTTCCTGCATATCGCCACCTTCTACTTGATTCAGCAGGTAAAGTGGTCACATTCTACAGAAAATAGAATTTTTGCTGCTGAAAGTCACCCTTATCAAAAGAGAGAGCATTAGGACCTTATTTATTTTTGTTTTGAAGCTTTGCTTTGATTGATTTATATCAAACCAATACCTGTTTCTGACTGATGTTTCTTGGATATAAACTATGTTAATATAATTATAGATCATAATTTGGTATAAAGGATTTTTTACAGATCTTAATGAATCTTTGAAGTATTTTTTAAAAAACAAAGATGAGTAGATTATAAAAATATAAAATAGTTATTTGCTAAATATCAATTACAGGTATATTTTTACACATACAAACACACACACACATAACTATGTGTAGGAGTCATATTTTCAATGATTCCTCTTCTCTATCTCTAGCTCCAAAGGCATTTTTGATCTTGGCTGTGTGAAACATGCTATTCACAACACCTATAGCTAAGCCACTGCTCTGTCATTCTCCATCAGTAGCAGCAGGCATAGAAGTACAGTGGTTATTCTCTCTTAATATATTACACCAAATTATTTGTTTTA
This sequence comes from Martes martes, assembly GCF_963455335.1. Classification (NCBI taxonomy): domain Eukaryota; kingdom Metazoa; phylum Chordata; class Mammalia; order Carnivora; family Mustelidae; genus Martes; species Martes martes. The sequence continues at coordinate 36,357,917 of NC_137893.1, forward strand.
AATCATATATTCTTTTTTTTTCCTGGATCAGAAATACACATAGATATGGAATGACCATTAATCATTATAACTGTACTGAAGAATCAATGTACAAATTTTATCTTTTTTGATTATTTAATCACAGCTACTTCTTATCTAAAAATATCTGGGAAGAATGTAGTAGTTATGTTAATTTGTCATAGACTTATTTTTTAAACTCTAGATTTTTAATGAAAGCAGTTATCTTCAGATTTTATAATTAATTTCATAGGACAGCACTTTGTTTTCATATAATAAGCATTTATATTAGTATGTTTTTACAGGCATACATACATATACATATATATACACACACACAGAGTGATATATATATACATATATACATGTATATGTGTATGTGTGTGTATACACACACACACACACACATATATATACACACACACACACACACACACATACACATATATATTTATATTAAGTGAAATCATTCATTTCCCTAATTATCAAGCAGGTACGGGGTGGCCCAGCAGTATGTCTGCACTGGTAAACTCTTGGGGGCTGGCTGAGATTTTTATTCAGCTAGTATCAGCAGAATTAATACAGACAGTCAAGGTCAGGGGCCTTGATGCCAGGGCTACCAGCTCAGGGCAAAATTCTATAAAATCAGATATCCATATCATCTCTGTCCTGATATTGATCACCCCAAAATGCAGCTATCTCGAAAAAAATAAAATAAATTAAAAGAAAATACTCCCTTTAAACTCAGAAATGAGATAAGAATGCCCACCATCATCACTTCTATTCAATGTTGTGAGCTCTTAACCAATGTAATATGGAAGACAAAAATTAAGAGGAAGAATGGGGAAAACAATGTGCTCCTTAAAAAATAAATAAAAATAAGGTTCAAAATGAGACCAAATATAAAGTATACAATTAGGGTAAATTTCTATATTTATTCATAACCATTTATGAAAAGATTTTTTTAATAGAATATTTTCTCATGTCACTGAAATCCCTTTGTGTTATATAGCGCTTAGCTCTTACTTTAAAATCTACATGTTGGGGGCGCCTGGGTGGCTCAGTGGGTTAAAGTCTCTGCCTTAGGCTCAGGTCATGATCCCAGGGTTTTGGGATTGAACACGCATAGGGCTCTCTGCTCAGCGGGGAGCCTGCTTCCTCCTCTCTCTCTGCCTCCCTCTCTGCCTACTTGTGATATCTGTCTGTCAAGTAAATAAATAAAATCTTAAAAAAAAAAATCTACATGTTAGAATGATCTTGTACACACCAGACTTAAAGTTGGCTTGTGGAAATCATTGTGAAGGCCTATGGAAGTGCATAAATACTTGCACATATGTACATAAACTTGTTGAAAAAAAAATATATGTATTTGTATAAATGCCATTCATAGATTTTTTTGAATGGTGTAAAAGGGCCTTGCTTGATTCCACTAACCCTTTTTTTTACCAAAATTGTATTATCAGAAATCAAAAGTATTACATCTTTGTTCATGTTCTAGCTGCTACCAAAGATTCATGTCAAATGACAGTAAATTAACATGATTTGAAAGAAAATGAATATATTACATTAACATTAAGCAAAAACTCTAATGAAAGTATTTATGTAAAATTCATGTAAGTTCCCTATAGTGATGTACACATAAAATAAGTGGAGTCTTTACCTCTAAACTAAATTATTGTAACATATGCCTTAGTTCTAAAATAATACATTTCATGATTTTTATATTATGTTGATAATGTAATATAAGTAATATATAAATGATAGCACCATTTGGAAAAACAAAGACCAAATATTTTCTTATATTGCTTTCCTTATGAGATAAATTTCAATCACTATAAACAAGTGTTTGGTTAAAAAGTTATCCCTTTTTTTTTCTTTTTTACGTGATCCCTTTTCAAGAATTGTATTTTTTTATTTTAGTACAGATAAAACAGAATATATCTCAAAACAAGATATATTAAAGGTGTTAATATGTAAATCATGTCCAAATGAATGTATCTGTTTCATAAATTTAACTTTCAAATCCACTTATTATTTGATGCCATATATAGAACTCTGAAAGCTGTGTTCAACAGCTTTTCTGCATCTTTTGAAACATCTCTGTTTCTTTACATTGTTATTGGATATATTAGCTGAAATTAAAAATATAGATAGGAAACTTTGCCTAAATTTTAAAAAGTAGCAAAAATTAAAAAAAAAAATCAGCAGGAAAACATGCAGGTACTGTTGATCATTTAAACTTCTGACTGTATAATGCACATTTAGGATTAGCATAACAATATTAGCTAAGGGCAACACAGACTTTTCCTTTTTAAATTCTTTATTTAAATTTAAATCAGATCAACAGTGAGTTATCTCTCAGTATTAGCAGTAAACTATTTCTGAACATAGAACACAAAATAAGTAGAGAACTTTTCCTTTGCTAGCACTCTCATTAAAAGCAGCACAGATGTGCTGGACTAAATAATGAGGGAAACCGCAAGTTATAGTAAGTTATAGTAAGTTATAGTTAAGTTATACCGCAAGTTATAGTAAGTAATAACTTAAGTAAGTTATAGTAAGACTAATGAGATAAGAATAATAGAATTTGCTATAAGGAAAAAAAAAATCTGAGGTGTGGGGTCTTTTCTGGTCCTGCATGGGAATGGCATTTGGAGAATGAGGTCGTGCTATAGGGGAAACTACACCTGAACATCAAAGAAAGAAAGGTGTAAACAAAACAAATCCAACAAAAACTTTGTCTATTGAATAATTTCCAGACAACTGGTCTTGAGAATATGGCCTAGTGTCCTGCCAACACACATGACTTTGGAGATGAATATAAAAATGTATTTGAAAACATCTATTCCATTTATGGAAGAAAAATGTTGAAGTAAGTTATTTTCTTAATCTACACACACGTGAATATAAACCAAACACTCGTGATATAATCTTCAAAAACTCCCTTTTCCATAAGTATACTGAGATATTGAGTCAATTCCCTCCCTGTTCTAACTCTATTCAATTAATGATAGTCAATCGCTCCTTCATTATGAAACCCGTTCCTCCCTTGCCACTAACTAGAGTATACTTCAGTATAAATTTTCCTCTCAGTTTCTCTGTTCTTCCCTACCCCACATCTTGAACTGCTGCTTTTTTCCTATGCTCACTGCCTTTGAAAGCTTATCACTTCCCTTCAAATTCCTCTCTGTCAATATGAATTTCTAAGACTCAGATTCACTCCTCTATAGGTGACAGCTACATTTATTTATTTGTTATTGTTACAAACCAAACTTCTAAAAGAAAATTTATTTTCCCTCATGATGGAACTCTCTTCTTAGCCTATAGCTTCATTTTTATCATTAGTACTATGTATAATTATCTTGGTCCTCAAATTCCTAAGAGTCTACCAATCCTCTTCATATTCTCAGCCATTCTTCCCACATCATACTGAAAATTCTTCCTTAACCTTCTATCTTGTTTTTTAACTTCCAATAATTTTGTTTCTTGTATCTTATTGCTGATCTTGAACTTGTCTAATGGATTGATATCCTCAAAAGCCTTCCATAAAATATCAATTCCTTTTATAGGAAATTTACTTTGGTGCTCTATTATTCCTCATATTAAAAAAAACAAGCAAACAAAAACCAATTGATTTTCCATGATATACTTAAGACACCCTAAAGTGCCACATTAATTTTTAGTAACTCTATCATATCAAGGCCTCCATTTGAGTCAAGCCACCTTCAGTCTTGTGCTAATTCTCATTTCTTTGTTAGTTCCTTATCAGAAATTCTCCCATGTTTATTTCACGCTGTATTCCATAATTTATTCAACATACAGTAAAGACTTGCCTTCATTTCTGCTACTCTATGGTCACTTTTCCCTGATTTCAATTCCTTTAGCATTTGTAAACACAGTTGGGTAATTTTATATATTTATTCAACATATAGCTTTGGGATTAAACTCCAAATGTGTATTTTTTGTTTTGTTTTGTTTTGTTTTTGTGTTTGTTTGTTTTTGGTGCCACACAGGTCTTGAATGGACTTATTGACTCTAATTTTCTTTAGAACTGCTTTTCTTAAGTCTTTTGGGAATTTGTTTCTTCAGAACTTATCAAATATCTAGGTCACAAAAGGTACTAATAAATTCAGTATAATATAATTATCTTTGTTAAGAACGTTCCATTTATATTTTGATTCTGTAAAGACCACTTTCCTCTTAAATGGGCATTCTTCTTTTTATATTTCCTGGGGTTTTTTTTTTTGTTTGCATTCTGTCTTCTCTGTAGTTATTTTTGCTTCCTTCCCAGGTAATTTAGAAAGAGAATATCTAGCCATTGTTTCCAAATACACCTCTACAACCTTGAGCTGGTATCACTAGGGAAAAGGAATTATACAAATCTATAAATCCTAATTATACTTTTTGTTTTTGAGATAATTTTTAGGAACAGTATAAAAATAAGTAAGTAAATAAATAAGCAGGATTATATACATATACACATATATATATTCACACATATTTATATATAAATGTATATTATAGTATATACAATATTTATATATTATATATAAATATAGTATATGCAGATATATAGATATACTAAATAGATAGAGGTATATATATAGTTGCCAAATGATATCAGATCATATTCTGGTTTTGTTTCTTAAAATTGTACAATTTAACTCAATAAATTTATTATATATTATATATAATAAATTTATTGAGTTAAATATATATTAATATATAATATATAATACATAATATATATAATAAATATATATATTTAACTGTATGTATATAGTTAAATATATAAAATAGGACTTAACATATGGTGTTTTTAGAACATTAAATAATTTGATCCCTGTAAGAACTTTAGGACAGTGATGGGCACATGTAAGTATGGTTGGTGTTGTGTTGTCAAATTGTTTTGTTAACAATTTGACACATGGTGAACCAAAGATCGGTAGCATTTCCCCAACTCTTTGTATTTCATTTATTAGATTTCTTTTAAGTTATGTAGTTGAGAAGATTTTAAATGAGTAATTACGATTACCTTCATTCTACCAAGAAAGCAGAACAGAGCTGATGCAATCACTAGGTAAATACATCTTTCAAATCTACTCTCTTTCTTTGCTATATTATCTCTAAGACTTACTCCTGATTGTATATGCTCTCAGCCTCATCTGAGTATGAAACTAAAGTGATGCATACACAGCATAAATTTATACACAGATGTTCCAGCTATGTTGATGGTAGCAAGCATATGTTGCCTATTCCACATGGAATGTTCAGGCTCACTTTGCTTTGCACAATGGGAGTAATTGGGTTCAGTGGAAAGCATGACCTACTGAGATGCTGCACCTTTTCAGGTGAGAATGCAAATGAGTTGTAGATAAAAAGAAATCACTGTATCTGATAGCAGAAGAGTTAGAGGAAAAAGAATAAATACTTACTGTAGTTAAATTGTGTGTCAAGAGACAATTAGAAATAAACAAGCGAAGGCCAAAGGAAGGGGTAAGGTCACCCAGAGCAGACTAAAGAAAATACCTGAATTTCTTAGAATTAAACCTGGTATCTTTGGAAAGTATTATTAAATTCTGGCCACCAATTTACATGAAAATCAGAATATGGATCTGAGGACCATTCACAGATTGGTCTTTCAGTGATTTGTCAGTAAGCACTTTTCTGATCATTGGTCTAAATACAGAGATTTACAACAGTCAAAAATTAAGGAAGTATATGCAGGCAAGAAGGTTTAATAAACACATTGTTAAGGCAGAGCTAGAAATAGGTAACTACTGATATCCTTTGACTTCCTTGAAAATAGTTGATTATTAACAAGCGGTATCCTTACCAGGACCAGCAGTGCCATAATTATGCAACACCTTGCCCATTACTTAATCAGAGATACCTCTAAGAAATAGCATTTCTAAATATAAACTTAGCACATTAATTCCAAAATTTAAAAATTTTTTAAAATTTTCTTTATTGTTTTGACAGAGAGACACACAGTGAGAGAGGGAACACAAGCAGGGGGAGTGGAAGAGGGAGAAGCAGGCTTTCCGCAGAGCAGGAAGCCTGATGTGGGACTTGATCCCAGGGCCTGAGCTATAGGCAGATGCCTAACGACTGAGCCACCTAGGAACTCTAATTCTGAAATTTATTTGTATGTGCTTCTAAAAGGAGTAACCAGATTCATAATGTAGATAGAAAATTATTTAAATTTTCTGAAGCTATGGCTAGTCACCACACCCGTGCGTCAATCCTGGCTGAACATTACTTAAGGCTATTTATAAAGCAACACATAACACCACTGAATCGGAAAGAAAGTTGCTGGATTAATTTATTTTTTTCTTAAAGAGGGCTTTTAAAAATTTCCTTCATATTTTATTTGACTGATAGGAAGCAATTACAATAGTTTTCAAAAGCCCATCCCTGATTGTTGGAAGTCCATGATATGCAAATATGAATATGAAAAAGAGTGAATTTACTTTGCTTTAGTTTAGATTAGGGTAACAATGGCATCTTGCATTAAATTGAGCATATTACATATGTCTCAACTACCATTAGCAATGGATGTACCAAGAATGCTATAATAGAAGCTCACTAACTTTTTACCACCTGAAAGCTAAGAAGAGTTTTTACATTTTTAAAACGGTTTAGAAAATATGTAAAGAACATAATTATGTTGTGGTAGGTGAAAATTATATGAAATTCACATTTGTGCCCACAAATAAAGTTTTATTTGAACACAGATACACTCATTCATTTATGTATTATCTATGTCTGCTTTCCTACTACAATGATAGAGTTGCAGAAATCTTATGGCTCATCCAGAAAAAGTTACCAACTTCTATTATAAGGTAAAATAAAACAGCACATTAGTCTTTCCTTAAGCAGGCTTAGTGGTTCAAGAGTTGACGCTGGTAGAAACTAAGGGTGTGAGGATTATAGACTAGAGCAGCTAGGTGATTGGATTGATATGAAAACTGCAGGTTTAAAATGTGAGGGGTTCATGATACCCACCACTTAGGGTCTTCTCTTCCTATCTATGGTTGTGTCAGAACAGTCAGAAATGTCTATGACTCACTTTGAGCCCTCTAAGGCCTCTTTTGATTTTATTTCTTCTCATTTTTAACTTCATGAAAATTAAGAGTTAAAAGGTAAATCTATGTATTTTCTAACAGAATATTTGTATTTATTTAAGGATAGGAAAATAAGAGTGTGTCAACCCCTCTGATGAACAGAGGTCATACATCACACTCCAGTTACAGCAATAGTCCATTAGTGCCAGGGTAAAGATTCAGGGCAAGACTACATCATCCTCTAGGTGCTTTCAGTCGCTTACCCTTGACCTGTGAAAAAGTTGCTTTGAAGAAAAGGTGGAAGTTCATGGAGAAAGGTTCTATTTATGTGCCACAGCTGCCCAATTAGTGGGGCATGGTGCTGAGTTTAAGGAACAATTATAAGAAATAGACGGACTTCCCTATGTCTAAGTCCCTTCTATAAAAGGAATGATGGAGCAACTGATCACAAAAGTCATAAGAAAGTGAAGTGCCAAAAGATCATAACATGTTTACAGCAGTTAACTTTAAGAGAACTCACAGAATGGGAGACGTAATCTTTTGGATATGGAGTTAAGATTAATTTAAGGCTGGGTTCATAAGCTGTATTTTGTTGTTGTTGTTCTTTTGGTTTAAATGATTTTTATCCCTAAACATGAGTCATTTTCCACTTTTCTATGTTGTTCATTCACAAAGATCTGAAATGAAAGAGGAGGAAGCAAATTTATTGCACAGCATGCATTCTTGAGCAGAGATGTGCTGATAACAGGCTTATTAGTAAGTACTTCTAGAGGCATTCATTGTGGCCTGATATGGAGCCTCTTGCAATCTGTTCAATGGCAAGTGCTCATACAGACTATTTTCTAAAAATCTAAGAGCCTCTTAGAAAATGACAATAGCATCTGACCTATCAAGCATTCACTAACTGCCAGTCACTTGAGTTCTTTTGGTGCTACTGAAAATAATACTTCACTTTTTTTTTTTTTTTATTATACCTATTGGTTAGTTACAAGTATTTAAAGGCCTTGTCAGAATTTAGAATCTTTCTTTAACATTTCTTGTTCTATAGTAGAGGATAAACGATTGTGCTCTCATCTAGCCAGCATTTTACTTGATTTTGTTGTATTGACAGCAAAGGACTTACTCCGAAGCAAACACAAAATGAACATTGTCTTGTTAAATACATCTGAAGTTTAAAAGGAGAGCTCACAACAATTCTTTTGATCGGGACTGTCTTTTATTACACCAACTATATTGCATTTACCTCTATCAAAAGCTCAGTGAGGCATGATATATTATTAGATAATATAAATAAAAATGTAGAAAAAATTAAAAGGTTTTTGCTTACAAATTAAAATCCATAAGATGACAATATCTAGCTTGTTAAATTTAGTAAGTTCTTGTTAATCATCTATTTTATAGCTAATAGTTCATGCCATGAAGGATAAGCTCACTTCCTAAAACAGAAATAAAAGTAAACATACAACATGATGATAACAGATAATAATGCCGTATGGTATATGTGAAAGTTGCAAAGGGAGTAGAGTGATTTCTCATCACAAGGAAAAACAAAATTGTTAAGTATATGAAGTGATGGATGTTAACTAAACTTATTGTGGTTTTACTATATACATATGTCATGCCATTTCACTATACATCTTAAACTTATATATTTATATATTGTATGTCAATTTTGTCTCAATATAATTGTTGTATGCCAGTTATATATCAATAAAACTGGATAAAATAAAAATACTCATCATATGAAAATCAATAAAGGAAATTTCTTATTTATGAACTGGGAAATTTTATTGAAAAGCATATGAATATATTCTATTATTATATTTTTAACATGGTATTTGATACATTTATGTAATATGAATGCAATATTTTCAAGAATAGTATGGTGAACTCCCAGCAGCCCATTGCCAAACTCAATTAAGAAAACTACCAACCAATCATTTTTTTACCTGCATATTCTCCCCCATCCCTCCTTACCTCTACTATGGATGAGTATCCCAGTTTTGTATTTATCATTATTATGATTATTATAACTTTATCATATTAAATGTAAAACAAATAATATAGTATTATTTTTTCTGGTCTTTATTAAAATATATCTTCCTATAGGTAGCTTTCTGGCAATCGCTTTGCTCACTCCATTGTAGTTTAACATTTATGTATACCTGAGTAGTTGTCACTTATTCATAGCTTGTTATTTCTCACATCTCATTGTCTACACTGCTATTTATTCATCCACTTTTTGTCAATATTTAGTTGTTTCCAGATGTTTGCTTTCACAAAAACCGTTACTGTGAACATTTTTTTATAGGACCAAATGTGAAAATACTTATTTAAAACACATAATTAATTGATTTAGGATATGGGAATATTAAGGTAATGGCAATGATTTTTCTAAAGTATGTTATCAATATATATTCTCACCACAGTCTATTAAAGGTTTCTTTAATCCACAGCTTCTTCACTATTTGGTATTAGGTTCCTTGATAGTTGACAATCTAGGAGATATAAAATGGTCTCCATTGTGGCTTAAATTTTTATTTCCCTAATTAATAATTGTATTGAAAATTTTCCATATATTTATTTAATAAGCATGTCTTCTCTTCCAAATAACACCTACTCCTGTAATTTTTTCCCTCATTTTTATACCGTGTCATGTTCTTGCACACCTTTCCCTTCACACTGCCTTACGGAGTATGTCTTTCCAGGATCTAGTTATATTACAGCAGTAATATCATTCAGAGTACCATGCCAGAAGCCAATAGAAATAGATTTGATTATGTATAAAATAACAATAAAATCAGAATATAAGCTCAGAATTAGAGTATCTATTTTGACATCTAAATTTAAATATAACAAAAGCCAAAACCCAAGGGAAAACAAAAACAACTAGAACGAAGGGGTCAGTCAGGGCTCCCATGAGCTAGTACTTATGATGGGGCTTTATCATTACAGAGAGCAGAAACACCAAAACCAAAAAATCAAACTAAATCAAAGCCAAAAGCGAATTCCAAACTTGGAAATCCAAAAGAGAACCCAAAAAATCTTCAAATGGGTGAACACAGCAAATAAAAAATCAGGATATAGAGCCTGTTGCCAAGGACCAATACAAAGACACAAGTCCAAGTGTGAACCATTCTCAGAGTAAGTGGGAGGGTGCAGGGGCAACTGCCTAGAAATCCATGCTCTTGTCAGAGATGTGATCTTATGCTACTGCCAAAATAAAGTGAATAAATTAGACAGCTGAAGTCAAAGGGCCCAAGATGATAGGCATCATATTGTGATCTGCATAAGTTTTCATGAATTATTCAGAGCCAAGGCTGGAGTCAAATCAACTCATTATAAGTTCAGCATTCTTTGTTTGGTGTACAAGGAAGACAAAAATGTAGATTTGGAGAAAGGCCTGCCAGTTCCCAGGGGTTCACGTAATACTTAAGTCTAGAAGCAAGCTGGGGAGGTAAACGAAGGTCTGAAAAGTCCTATAGGATACACAGATGGCAATGATGCTCAAGGTAAGAATCTGGGGAACTAAGGACAGGGATTGGAATGCCTGTGGAGAGAACACTGTGAAAAAGGAAGAGGTCAGTGAAGTGGCAGTTGCTGTCTCAACTAAGACATATAATACAAATCTGAGTCTGGCCCCACTGACGATACTAAACAAAAATCACAGAGTTCTACTCACATTGAACAATCTATAAAATTTAATCCCATCAATCAAAATAAGAAGAAATCCCCAGGGCCTCTATCTATGATAATCTACATTTGCCTTAGGTAATACCTTATCAAACAAACTTGAAGTGTTCCTTTTCTACCTAGTGGGTATGAAACAGAAAGTTAACATCTATATAATTTAGTAGGCATATTAAATCTCAATCTGACAATGTCATGCTGCAGCTGTTGCTTTTAATTTTTCATTCTAGATATGAATTTTGTTTATTAATCTTAAACTCTATTGTAGCCAAAAACTTATTATTTGTGTATTTTTTTATAATATGTAACTTCAAATCCATAAAAATTACACGAACAAAATCATAGTACACTTTATTCTTAGCTGCACGTATTCCTAAGGAAATGCCAAATGCATTTGGTCTCTTGATTTCCATGCTGCCAAGTCATTCCCATTTGCAGCAAGCCACTAAATTTGAAGATGAGGATTCATGTTTTAACATATAATCATCAGGATATGTGCCAATAATTTTTAAAAATACCTTTTTAATAGTTCTGTTCTTTTTCTCATTCCATTCACAAAAGAACATGGAAGGTGAGATAAGATATATTAATTTAAAAATTAATTTTAATAATAAAACAGCAAGAATAAGTGAGAGAGAAATTTACAGAAAAAAAATACTGCTTATTATTAGCTAGCTAACATATTTGTGTTCACACTTCTAGTACAATAAAAAGTGTTATTTAAAAGATGTCTTTCTGGGAAGCCTGGGTGGTGTAGTCAGTTGAGCAGCCAGCTCTTGGTTTCAACTCAGATCATATTCTCAGGGTCTTAAGATCAAGGTCTCCCCCAATCATCAGGCTCTATGCCCCTCATTAGGCTCCACACTCAATGCAAAGTCTGCTTAACTCATTGCCTCTCCCTCTACCTACCCAACTAAAATAAATAAATAAACCTTTTAAAAAAATAAATAAATAGGGGCACTTGGGTGGCTCAATCCATTAAGCATCTGCCTTCAGCTCAAGTCATGATCCCAGGGTCCTGGCACCCAGCCCTGCACAGGGCTCCCAGCTCAGCCAGGAGCCTGCCCCTCTTTCTGCCCCCACCCCCAGCTCATTCTTGTTCTCTGAAATAAATAAAATATTTTTAAATAAATAAATAAATAATCTCTTTCTCTAAGGTTTTCTTCATAAGCTTATAGCAGGTAATCATCCCAAAACAGCCCCCCCCCCCCAGATCAAAACTGTTAGGAGAACATGTATTGAAACTAGAAATGTATGTATAACAGTCTTCTGTTGAGCCAAAATATCATTTTAATCTTGCTTCAAGGGTCTGGTTCATTTCCTTGCATGTTTGTCTGTAACTCTACTTATTCACTTTCTTACTACTTTGAATTAACAAAACATAAATTCAGAATTATATTCAGTCTTATAAATCTCTTTATGAGAGCAAAGGCACTTATTTCTTCATTTTTATATCTAGTTTCCATGGTACTCTCTAATAAATTGGCTTTACTTCTTAGATATTTTCTACTTCCATTTCTGCTTTGTATGTTCAAGACTGTAGTTTCTCTGTTTGTCCCCTCTCCACCATTTTTAGAACAAAAGAAAAAAAAAACAAATAATGACATTTATCAATAAGAATTATTATCTTCCTCAGAACAAACATAATTGTATTTATCAATATAAGACTAGAACATATATTTGTACTTTAATGTCTATGAACATTTTAAGTTTTCCATTAGAATTTTAACTAATTAATTACAACACATTTATATAATGCACTTAAACATATTCAATCACTTAAAAATTGTATTTCAAAATATAGTCAATTATTATAATAAAATCACACAGACCATCTAGAATATAAATAATTCAGTTATATCAAAGACTAATTTTGACTTCTAATGTATCTTAAATGAGACCACGATTATATTTGAGGAAGGGCATCCTTTCATATAAAAAGTATGTATACATCATGGTTTCTCTTATTTTAAAGTGCCCATGTATACTTGCATAAAATTGTGTCTGGAGAACCAAATATTCAGTCTCCCATTAACAACAGTACACATATATATACTGAAAATACCAGTCTCAAAGAAAGCTTTACCAAATGTACCATCGTCAAATAAGAGGGAATGACCTTTTAAACCTCTCAAAATTACTGATAATTTAAATATCAGGGATTATGTTATATAATAAAATAAAGTATAAATCAAAAAGCTGTAATCTGAATGACTGCAGCATAAAAATACAAATCCCAAAAGTAAGGTTAGCAGGTTATACTCTGGGTAAGGCTGATAACATTAATTACAGAGTAATTTGATTAATGCTGAATTTGCAGTGATCTTACTTTGCATAAACTCTGTAGTTTGTTAGAGATTGTGCAAAGTTGATTTTCAAAGGGTAACCTGCACTTTAAGATCACATTCTCAATAATTTTTACTTCGTTTCATTAACTCTTTTTTTGCCTTAATAGGTCAGTGCTACTGCAGAAAGCAGAGATATTCATAAAGAATTTCAGGTCAACTTTGTTAAAATATTTTCAGAAGAATAGTTCAGTAACTTATTCTGTAGGATTATAACTGAATGGTTTATTTTTGAGTTTGCTTTTTAAAAAATCTTACATACTTACAAATTGTTTTAAAACAATTCACATATTTTTTGTGAAGAAAGTGATACAATTTACATTACTAGTCAAATAAAGAATTACTATAATGATCCCATATGAAGACTATAACTGACCTGCTGAAAAAGGGTTAATAGATTTGAATTGAGATTAACATTCTAGCAAGTAGGTGTCACTAAAGTATATGGGTGCATGGATTCCATAGGCAGAGGTCACAAGGCAGTCACTCTAACATTACTCTAAACACTGAGTCAGATCTGTACCAGATAAGCCTATTGTTTCCAAATTGGAACCTACATGTTATGGCAAAGACCTCTCATGGCCCAAGTAACATTTAAAGATTTAATAAGGCAACTTTGTCATCTAGATAAACTCGAGAGTTCCTGGATCTAATTGATATTGAAACTGACAATTGTGTCACTGACTCATTTTTTTAGACTGAACTATTCTCAACATACTATTTAAGTTTCTTTAGGAGTACAGTGCTATTCCAACATCAAGCATGGGGTTAGTAATACTTTATGACCTTATAGTATATAAAATTATTCATCATACCTGATTAGTAGTCAATTTCAAGTTTCTTAAAAATTTTAAATAGTACCAACCTTGGTCATATAACTCAGGACTAAAAATGCATACTAGATTTTTTTTTAAAGATTTTATTTATTTATTTGACACAGAGAAAGAGATCACAAGTAGGCAGAGGGGGAAGCAGGCTCCCTGCTAAGCAGAGAGCCTGATGTGGGACTCGATCCCAGAACCCTGGTATCATGACCCGAGCTGAAGGCAGAGGCTTTAACCCACTGAGCCACCCACGTGCCCCTACATACTAGTTTTTAAATTAATGATTATCTTTTCTATATTGATCAAATTAATCAAAACAAAACAAATACCTTACTATTTCTGCCTAGCTATGAAATTTTAAAAAAGAACAAAAGAAAGCATAAGTTTCCTTTTCTTTCTCAAGTTATCTACTGTACATCACTCCTTGGACCTCCCCTCTGTAGGTCCCTCACCATTACATGATGCATTTGTTCACATTTTAAATCATTGCCCATACCCCTCAAAGATGCTCTCCATCTTTACTTCTCTATCTAGCCACTACAACTAAAAATCCAGAAATCAACCCAGATTCCTTCCTTTCTGCACCATTCATATCCAGTTGTTCAGTAACTCTAGCCATTTCCTCATACTAATATCTCTCAAGTGTAGCCTTTTTATCTCTTCCACTAAGTAGTCTTAGTTTCAGACCTCATTTTTTCTTATTCCTGTTTTATTTTCTTTCAATTCCTTCTGCATACTCAACTTAATGATATTTCTAAAATAGACCCTTTTACATTGTAACATTAGATAGCTCCCTCAAGGATTCCTTGTAGTCTCATGATAAAATCCATATGCCTACCTCCTCAGCTTCCCTCACACTCCTCTTTATTGTACACATCATTGTTTTCTCATGCCGTGTTTTGCTTTCCATTGCAACAAATGCCTATCTCATTCTTCACTGATGAGCTTCTAAGTAATTACACTAGAGATCAGCTTTACCATCACCTCCCCAAAACTCTTTTTTGGTCCTCAGTCATACTAGGTGTACTTCTAACATGACATTGATCACAGTCTATTATAAAGTCTGTGATCCATCTCCATTGCCACATAGCTGACTGAGCATCATGAAGGTTAGTACTGTGATTTTAGCATCTAACCTAGTGACTAGTATAATTTTTAATAGTGAATAATTAATATTTGCTTAATGAATCATTAAATAAATGAACCCTATTCATTTCTCAATAATACTACAAATCCAGCAGCTATCTCATTCAGTTCCAGAATTCTTGCGCAGAACTCTCAAACTAGCTTTATTCATCAAAGCATGGAGAATATTGTGGTACAACTAGATTCCAATTGTATATTGAGTATATGAGATAAAATGACTTTATACTAATTTATTCAGAGAAGTTGTTCACATATATATATATACAAGGATTTCTTTACATTACTATCTATTTAGATATAGCTGGAGAGAACCAGATTGAATGTATTACATCAGAGGGACTTTTACATTAATAGTATTACTAATTCAAAACATGGGAAAAGTAGTTCTGAAGATCAGTGCGAAATGTCCTTTGTATTGTTTAAACTTTTAACTACGCACTTTGACAGTCACTTTGTTAAGCATGCCCAAACATCAAGAAATAAGAACATACATATCCTCTGCCTGATGAGCCCCAAACCAATGAGATGGGATATTTAAAGTATGAAAAAAAAATTTTTTTTAAAAAGCCATCGTGCTTTAATACAAAAGCATATTATGGCAATATAAGATTAATTTCATTTCTACTCAAGCTAATTTAACTTTAGGCTGTGGTTAGAATTTTTGTTCTATCACATATTAACTGTATTAACCTCTTTATCCCAACTCTCACTCATTTGTGAAATATGCCAAGTAATAATACATAGAAAAATGTTGTGAAAACTAAACAAGATAATGCATGTGACCAATTAAGCACAGTGTCTAGTATATAGTAAGCATTTAATATATGCTAACTTTCCTGTGGAATATTTGCATAAATGACTTAAAATTTTTAAAAAAATTTAAAAAGAAAACATTTATTTTTAATTGAGAATTATTAGTTTGAGTAAATACTGATATCAAATAGATCTACTTTTTCAATGGTCTGAAAGAATCCACTTTTACTGAGTTTTCTTTCCAACACTGTTTGGCATTTTGTAGCTCTGACCTTGCATCACTTTTTACAATCTCAGAGGACTTACTTTTACTAAATTATTCAAAGTAAAATATGTTGGTTGTTTTCAACCACATATTTATTAGAATATCTAATAAGGGAATTAACTATATGACTCTCAATATAAATAATTAGCATTCCTTAGGAAAAAAATGTACTTGTTTTCTTTTCAAAGTCATAGCATGTGTTTGTATTGACCAGTTATTGCACTTAAGTATAGTTAAAGTAGTTAAGTTATAAGTATAGTTAAGTACATATAAATATATGTATGTCACAGAGAATTCTTTTTAACTATTTTCTTATACTGAAGTCATAGTAACAAAAGATAAAAGAATAAAAATATTCTACATAAATTAAGATCAGGCAGAAAAACTCTAAATTCAAATTTAGCTATCCCCAAAGAGAAACTGTTGAAGTATTGCTTTTTTAAAAATCATGTCTAGGTGTTAGAATTAAATAGACTCATATTAATTTTTAAATGTACAACTATTGTATTACAGCATTCCATTTCAAGTCTTGACAATTATTTCCCTGTTGGTTCTAAATCAGGAAATAGATGCCAGTAAACTGAACTATTGTTATGTTTACAGCTGCAGCTGCACCATCTCAGAAATAGCTGTGAAAAAGAAAAAAAGAAAATAAAAAAAAGAAAAATACTGTAGAATGGTTTGCAAAAGGTATGGAAGTCATCTTAGATTTCTGAGAAATCTCAGTCAAACCATTTGCACCTGGGTTCCCATGAGGTACATTTTCTTCTAGATGACAATAACATAGTTGGGAAATTTCTTTATCACCAGTATATAGAAGCACGTTTTAGCTTTTTGATCTTTTGTTGGTATTTCTGTCTTTTCTTATCCTTGGAGATAGGAAAAAAAAACAACAACAACAACAAACAAACACTAATGCCTTTTATTTGTATTCTTGTTTGTTTCTGGTTCTAAGTTTAAAATGCATGCATGTTTATATGTGTATGTATTTTATAAAAATCATTGTTACAGAATCTATACCTTAATGGGAATAGATAAAACATGAATGCTTAAGCATGTTAAAATAAGGGAAGAAAGTATCGTTACCAAGACAGAGACATAAATGACTAGGTCATTTCTGACTTCAACTCCTTCTCACAAGAACTAACATCTAAACATCTGTTCAAGAACAAAATACCACTGAGACAATCCTAGAATATGAGGGTAAGACTGAAGCATCTCCTGCACCTCAGAGACCAAGACAGACTACATTTGAAGGGCAAGAGATGTAACTACACATTGACTGGTTGGTCCCTCCTAGGACAGCACAGCATCCTGCAGAGAGATCTTCCCTAAGCCTCTGTCTCCTCCAACCAGAAAAGAAAGCCTAATTACTTTGTGGGAGACACTATTCTAAATTCCTACCAGGGGGATTGCAAAATAATTTGAGGTGCCCAAGCCACTGGAAATGTAAATGTGATGGAGTGGGGAGGGATTTGCAACAACCAGCATTTGAATCTTAACAGACAGAATTTATACCTAAAGTGCCCAAACAGTAATCCCAACCAGTGTCTTTGTTTACCTGCAAAACCAAATTGGGAGTGCACTCTAACCAGGTATTTGGCAGGGTGTGGATCTACCTGATTCAGATGCTCAAACAAGGAGTTTTGGTGACTTTAGACTTTCTCACCCAGGCAAGAAGCTGAATCATACCTGCTGTAAGAGTGCCTTCTAGACTCATCTGAGCAGAAGGGCTGGCAATAACTCCTGGAAGATATGCAGGCCAACAGTGTTTAAGCCCAGTGGCAGGCAGAGTTGATTGCCCCCAGAGCAAGGCTAATGACAGGTTTGAAGGCTTCCTGTGATATGATTAGGCAGGGGCTTAATATATAAGGAAGGATGAGGGCAGCTTCCAGCATTTCCTAACCAAAGAGCCTATCTGGGAAATCAGAAGTAGAGGTGAGGGGCTCCTCACCTTCCATCTGGGTAAGGGGGCAGAGACATAGCTACATGTACTATGGAAAATGTCTTCTGGTGCCCTTTGACCAGAAGAACTGGAAAAACAAAAAACAAAAAACACCTGAAAAGTGTGTGGCCACATAGTGCTTGAGCTGAGATAAGGGCAGACAGAACTGACAGTTAGCATAGCAGACAGTGGTCCTGTTCAGCCAAGGAATTTAGAGTGTAGGTTGGACAGAGTTAAGACAACAAAGAGTTTTACTGGTTTTCGAGCTGATTCTCCCACTGCACCTGGACAGGGGTACTAATTCATAGCCCACTCATCACTGAATATAGTTTTCAGGCTGTCCAGCCAGGGAACCTAACTAGAATGTATGAGAAGCTGCAGAGCATATTCAATAGCCCTATGTATAGTGATATTTGAACAGAGAACACATCCCCCTGACTTTTCCCATCTGTAGAACAAAACTGGTGGCCGCATCAAACTAGGAAATTCAGTGCACACACAGGCTTAATTTGGGCCCCAAACAACAACCTACATAGGTCTTGGGCCCTGGCCTGCTGCCTTTTAAGAGCAGGAAAACTAATTTATAGACCCATCTACTACTGAATACTGTGCTCTGTCCCAACCATTAATAAGCCTAACTAGAGAATTCAGGCATCTGTGAAGCCCATCCTACAGTGTCATTTGAGTAGGGCAGTTCTATCCAACTGTTCTTAGGCAATGACACTCCACCACTGTCCTCAGAGCTCAAATAGTTGCCTCATCCAAAAATAGACCATAATAGCAGGTCCTATCTAATGGCATTACCAGAATACAGATCCATTAACCCAAACTGAGCTGACTGGCAAAGAATTATCTCTGTCAAAGCAAACATGTAAAGTCTGAAAGAGGAACCCCATTACTCAAATGTGCAGATACCCTTCTAAGGAATCAAAGATCATGAAAAATCATGTAAATATGACACCTCCATATGGAGACCAATAAAACTCTAATAACTCACCCTGAAGAAATGGAGATGTATGAATGGTCAACAAACAATTCAGACTAATCCTCTTAAAGAAGTTTAATGAATGGCAAGAAAATACAGACAAACAACTAAACAAAAATAGGAAAATAACACATAAATGAAACAAGATGTCAGACAAGGAAACAGCAACTATCAACCTCCCCACAAAAAAACCAGAAATCCGAGTTGAAAAATACAGTAACTTAACTGAAGGATTAAATAAAGTTTCAAAAGTAAACTCAGCCATGCAGAAGAAAGACTCAGAAACCTGGAGGACAGGACATTGCAAATTACCCAGAGGAACAAAGGGAAAAAAGAAAGAAAAAGAATAAAGAAAGTCTATGGGAATTATATGACACAATGAAAATAAATAATATTTGTATTATGGGAATTCCAGAAGAAGAGAAAGAGAAAGTATAAAATAATGGCTGAAAACTCCTAGCATCTGTGGAGAAAAATATACATCTCGATCCATGAGGTCCAAAGAATTCAAATAGGTGGAATCTGAATAGAGCTATATCAAAACAAATTATAATTACACTATCAAAAGTCAAAGAGAAAGAAAGAATTTTAAAAGTTGCAATCAAAAAAGTTACAAACAAGGGAACCTTCATAAGGCACTGAGAAAATTTCTCAATAGAAACTTTTTAGGCCAGGAGAGAAAGGGATGACATTCAAAATATTGAAAGAAAATAAATTTTAAGCAAGAATTCTATACCTAGCAAAGCTGCCTTTCAGAAACAAATGAGGGATAAAGAGTTTCTGAAGAAATAAAAGCAAGGGAATTAAATACCACAGATCTGCCCTACAGGAAATGTTATAGGGAGTTATTTGAATGCAAGTAAAATAATACTAATTAATATCAATAAAAATATTAAAAAGTATCATAAATCTCACTGGTAATGGTAAATATATAGTAAATAGATTCTGCAATAATGGTGCATAACTCACAACTTTAAAGGTCTTTATTTTTCAAGGATAGCAAAATTACCATAAATATAATTACTTGCTTTCAGTGTGTATGTGTAAGCATACATATATACAAAAGCATATATATATAATTTACATGTTTGTTTTGTGTATATATATACATATGCGTATATATGTATACATATATATGCATATATGTATATATGCATATATACGTGTACATATATACATATATACATATACATATATACACATATGTATATATATACACACATATACATATATACACATATGTATATATATACACATATACATATATTTTGTATATATAGAACACAAACATGTAAATTACAACTGCAATAACTTAAAATTGGAAAAGGAGAATTTAAAGTACAAAATATATACATTCTATTGAGGTTAAATTGTTACCAGCTTAAAATAGGGTATTGCAAGCTTAAGATATTTTATGTAATGCTCAAGATAATCACAAGGGAAAACCTGTAGTAATTAAACACAAAAAATCATAATAAATACCTCAAAGCATGCTGATACTGAAAGACATACAAACACACACACACTCACACACAAACACACACAATGAGATAGCAGGATGAGACACACGGAACAATGGATCTACAAACAAGTAGACTTCAATGAACAAAATGGCAATTGTAGGCCCTTACTTATCAATAACTACTTTATACATAAACAGACTAAATTCTCCAATCAAAGGATCTAGATTGGTTAAGTAGATAAAAAGAAAGATCCAACAACATGCTGTCTATAGAGACTCACTTTGGCCTTAAAGACACATATACACTGAGAATAAAGAAATGGAAAAAGACATTTCAAGCAAATGATAAACCAAAAACAACAACAATAACAACAACAACAGAAATAAAGGCAGGGGTTGCTATACTCAGATAAAATAGACTTTAAACTAAAATGGTAAAAAGGAGACAGAGAAAGTTATTATATAATTATACAGAAGTTAATGCATCAAGAAGATATAGCAATTATAACTACTTATGTGCCCAACATTGGAGCATCTAAATATACAAAACAAAAACTAACAATTAAAAGGAGAAATAGGGGTGCCTGGGTGGCTCAGTGGTTAAGCGTCTGCCTTTGGCTCAGGTCATGATCCCATGGTACTAGTATCAAGCCCTGCATTGGAATTCCCTTTTTTTTTTTTTTTTTTTTTAAGATTTTATTTATTTATTTGACAGACAAAGATCACAAGTAGAAAAGAGAGAGGGGAGAAGCAGGTTTCCTGCTGAGCAGAGAGCCTGATGCAGGGCTCGATCCCAGGACCCTGAGTTCATGACCTGAGCTGAAGGCAGAGGCTTAACCCACTGAGACACCCAGGAGCTCCCCACACTGGGATTCCTGCTCAGCAGGGAGCCTGTTTCTCCTTCTCCCACTCCCCTGCTTGTGTTCCCTCTCTCATTGTGTCTCTCTCTGTCAAACAAATAAATAAAATCTAAAAAAGAGAAATAAACAGTTATACAATAATAGATGGAGACTTCAATACCCCATTTTTAATAATGGATAGATCATCCAGACAGAGAATCAATTAAAAAAAAAAAAAAAGAAAGAAAGAAAGAGAGAGAGAGAGAGAGAATCTTAACAATGCAATAGACTGAATGGACCTAACAATCATATACAGAACATTCTATCCACAATAGGAGAATATACAGCCTCCTTAAGCACACATGCAACATTTTCTAGGAGAGACCATGTGTTAGGTCCTAAAATAAGTCTTAGCAAATTCAAAAAGACTAATCATATCAGGTATCTTCTCTGACCACAATAACATAAACTATAAATCAATAAAAAGAGGAAAACTGGATAATTCATGAACACATGGAAACTAAACAATGTCTCTTGAACAACCAATGGATCAAGAAAGAAATTAAAGGGAAAATGAAATGTTTATTGAGACAAACAAAAATGGAACACAACATACCAGAGTGTGGGATGCAGTAAAAGCAGTTCTAAGAGGAAGGTTCATAGCAATAAACATCTACATTAAGAAGCAAAAGAGATCCCAAATAAACAACATAACTCTGTGCCTTAAGAAACCAGAAAAAGAAAAAAGTAAAAATTAAAAAAAAAAAAGCCAAGTCCAACATAAGCAGAAGAAAAAATAATACAGATTAGAGAAGATATAAATAAAATCAGGAACAGAAAAACAAAACAACAACAGAAAAGATTAACCAAACCAAGAGTTAGTTCTTTGAAAAGATAAACATTTCAAACTCTTAGCTAGACTAAGGAAGGAAAAAAGAGAAAGGATTCAAATCAACAAAATTATAAATAAAAAAGGAGACATTATAATTGATACCACAGAAATTCAAAGGCTCATAAGAGTCTATTATGAAAATTATTCCCTAACAAAATGGACAACCTAGAAGAAATTAAAAATATATGTATATCTTAGAAATATACAACTTATCAAAACTGAATCAGGAAGAAATAGAAAATCTAGACTAATCACTATTAAGGACATTGGAACCAGTAATAAAAACCTCCTAATGAAGAAAAGCTCAGACAGTTTCATTGAGGAACTTGACTAATATTTAAAGAAGAATTACCAGTCCTTCTCAAATTATTCTAAAAATCAAAGAATAACAACAAACCCAAACTCATTTTACAAGGCTAGTATTATCTTGATATCAAAAGCAGAAAAGGACATTACTAGAAAAGTATAGGGCAATATCCTGATTGATGAAATTAGATGTAAAAATTCCCAATAAAATATTAGGAAACCAAATTCAGCAGCACATTAAAAGAAGTATTTGCCATGATCAAGTAGAATTTATCCTTGGGATGGAAGGATCATTCAACATAGCCAAATCAATCAATGTGATACATCACATTAATAGAATGAAAGCAAAATCATATAGTCATCTCATAGATGCAAAAAAAAAAAAATTTCAATAAAATTCAACATTCATTCCTGGTAAAAACTCTTAACAGATTAGGCATTGAATGAACATATCTCAACATAATAAAAGCCATTTATGACAAGCCCACAGCAAACATCATACTTGATGATGAAAACTAAAAGCTTTTCCTCTAGTATCAGGAATAAGACAAGTGTCCCCATTCTTATCACTCCTTTCAACATATTACTGAAAGTCATAGCTAAAACAATCAGGCAAGATAAAGGAAAAAAGAAAGGTATCAGAATTGGAAAGGAAGAATTAAAATTGTCTCTATTTGCAGATAACATGATTTTATATATAGAAAATCCTAAAAGCTCAACTACAAAACCATTAGATTTAATCAATGAATTCAGTGAAGTTGCAAGATACAAAATTAATATACAAAAATCAGTAGCTTTTTAAATACTAACAAAATTTCTGAAAAATAAAGAAATTGATCCCATATATATTAGCATCAAAACAATAAAATACTTAGGAATAAATTTAACTAAGGAGGTAAAAAATTTGTATACTAAAAATTGCAAAACATTGATAACAGAAATCAAAGGAAACACAAATAATGAAAAAGTATCCTCTGTTCATGAATTGGAAGAATTAATATTGTTAAGGTGTCAATACTACGAAAAATCATCTACAGAGTTACTGCAATCAATATTCTAAAGGCATTATTTTATAGAAGTAGAAAAAACACCCCTAAAATTTATATGGAACCACAAAAGATTACAAATAACCAAAGAAATCCTGGGAAAGAAAAACAAAACAGGAGGTATCACATTTCCTAAATTCAAGCTATGCTATAAAGCCATAGTCATCAAACCAGTATGGTACTGATGTAAAAACAGAAAAATAGACCAATGGAACAAAACTGAGAGCCCAGAAATAAACACAAGCATATACAGTCAACTAATATTTGAGAAGGATCCAAGAATACTGAATGGATAAGAGACAGTTTCTTCAATAAAGGATGCCGGAATATTTGGATATCCATATGTAAAAGAATGAAATTGAACAAATCTTACACCAATCACAAAGAATTAACTTAAAATTGACTAAAGACTTAAATATAAAACCTGAAACCATGAACTCCTAAATGAAAATAGGAGCAAAGCTCCTTGTTATGGGTCCTGGTAATGATCTTTTTGAATTTGACAACAAAAGCACAAGCAACAAAATAAATGATAAACATTTGGGACTAAATCAAATGAAAATGCTTTTGCATAGCAAAAAAACCATCAACAGTGTGAAAGACAACCTACAGAATAGGAAAGTATTTGCAAACCATATAGCTTATAAGGGTTTAAAATGCAAGGTATATAAAGAACTCATACAACTCAATAGCAAAAAAGACAAATAACCCAATTAAGAAGTTGGCAAAGTTCTTGAATAGACATTTCTCCAAAGAAGATATACAGAAGGCCATCAGATACATGAAAAGATGCTCAACATCACTAGTCATTAGGGAAATGGAAATTGAAGTCACAATGAGTTATTACCTTATTCCTATTAGAATGGCCATCACTGAAAAGACAAGAGATAAAAAATACTGGCATTGATAACAAGAAAAGGAAACCACTGTGCACTATTGGTGGTATTGTAAATTGGTACAGCCATAATAGAAAGCAATATGGAAAATCTTCCAAATATTAAAAATAGAATTACAATATGCTCTAACAATTCCAATTCTGGAAATATATCCAAAGGCAATGAAAACACTAACTCAAAAAGATTATATCTGCACTCCCATGTTCATAGCAACATTATTTACAATATCTAAGACATGGAGACAACCCAAGTATCCATCGGTACATGAACAGATAAAGAATTTGTGGTATATACATACAATGGAATATTTTTCTGCCAAGACAAGAAATGAGGAAATCCTACCATTTGCAACCTTAATGGACCTTAAAGGCACTGTGCTAAGTGAAATAAGTCAGAGAGAGAAAGACAAATAAGACAAATACTATATGATCTCAAATCTAAACCAAACTCACAGAAAAAGATATCAAGATCATACTTGTAGTTACCAGAGTTAGGGTAGGGGTAATCAGAGGAAGACAATCAAAAGTTGTAATGACTATAGCTAATAACATTGCTATATGATACATAGGAAAGTTGTTAAAGTAAATTATAACAGTTATCACAAGAAGACTTTTTTCCCTTTAATCTTTCTCTTTCTCCTTCCTTCCTTCCATCCTTCCTTTCTTCCTTCCTTCCTATCTATCAATTGTATCTATATGAGAAAATGGATACTAACTGTACCTATCATGGTAATCACTTCACAATATATAAATCAAACCATCATGCTATATGCCTTAAACTTATACAGTGATATATGTCATTATTTCTCAATAAAACTGAAAAAAAAGAGAACCATCCTATAAAAATACTATTTTACAAATCAACAAGAGAAAATCTCTTTTAGTGAACAGATTTAACTCGATGTTTCTAGATTTACAAGATTGAATACCTAATTCATTTTATTATTTGTCTTAGATTAATAGGGCCGAGAGAATTTTAATTCATATGGATAAAATGCATGAGCGGCCTTACACAATTTTACATTTCAGAAGTTTGCAGATAGAATATAAAAAATTATATTTGTAGACAGCTATAGGCACTTTGTGGGATACATAAAAGTACAGAACTCAAATGTCTTCAAGGAGCTCTCAGTATCTTCAGAAAATGGAGACCATAAAATACTATAATTGAGGCTAAAAGGAGATAACATACTTGGTTTTTTTGTTGTTGTTGTTGTTTTTTTGTTTTTTTTTTAAGATTATAATGTATATAATCCTGGAAAATCCAAATTTTTAAGGGAAAAGTACTGGCAACTACAGGTACTGGGATTGTTTATGAATATAAAAATGTACAAAGATGCCTTAATATCTTAACTATAGAAAGGTCTCTTATTATATATCTCAGGAGTATAGTTCACAGGTAAGTACTTCCAGGAAAGATATCCTGTAAAGTGTATATGCAAGTAAATTAAAAGTAAGTAAAACATTTACAATTAATGTTTTATAAAGAGGAATTATAAAGAAGTAGAAAATTCAGCTTGGGTTAAATATTAAGAGTTCTGAGTTCTTTTTTCAAGAAAAGATTTTGGGAAACACTAGATGAAAGTTCTAATCTTAGCACTGTCACTACTTTCTCATCTATCATCTTCAAAATGAGGGAATTCATGTAAAGTTTTTTCTGTCTTCAGTATTCTAGAATTCCCTCACTGACCTCGTGAGGTCAGTGTTGTGCAGAACAGCACATCCTTTGACTTGTCCTAAACCATGTAGCCCCATTAACTTTACATAGATCTTATTGTAGTCAATGGATTTTCTGTAAGTCAGCAACATTCTTTCGTGACTCTCACAAAAATTAGCTGTAGTAACTATTGATAGAAGGCATCACACTTAAAAGTAAAATCTGAAAACCATCCCTTCCCTATGAATTACTGATAGATATTCCCCCAACTGCCCTATGCTAAACATCCTGCTTATGTCTCTTTGTTAAACCCTAATTTGTTAAGCTGGAGGCTTCATCTGAGTAAAATAGAAACTAAATTTTCACTGCCTCAATAAAGTGGTTGGAAATCCCTGTTGAAATATAATTTTCTTAAGTTTAAATGGGTCTCCAA
Organism: Martes martes; assembly: GCF_963455335.1. NCBI lineage: Eukaryota > Metazoa > Chordata > Mammalia > Carnivora > Mustelidae > Martes > Martes martes. The sequence continues at coordinate 36,384,464 of NC_137893.1, forward strand.
TTATATTTTAATATAACCTGAAAATTATTATGCTGAAATGATTTTTGTAAAATTATTTTCTTAACAGTTATTATATGGTTATTACTTGTGTACTAGAATCTTGACTAAAATTAGGAGGATGCCTCAGTTTATGCATCTATGTATACTTAAAACAGAAGGAAATTTTTAGCTTAACATTTTAAGTCAAAACAAAACATCCTCATTCAGGAATAAGAACATTGTGCATTTGCTTATGTCACTGTCTTACTGTTATTTGCAGAGCACTTTCAATTACTACTGAAAAAAATAAAAATAAACCCCAACGTTTTCAGTAAATAAGTTCACAGAATGAATTTTTCTCTATTTTCTTCAACTTGCTCTACAATGTTGGATGCCTGCTTTCATTTCACACACACATTTTTGCTCACATGACTGCAGCTTTCACTGTACACTGAGCATATTTTCTTTTTTTTTTTGAGCAATTTTTAAAAGATTTTATTTATTTACTTAATTGAAAGAGAGAGAGAGAGAGAGAGAGAGAGAGAGCGAGCCTACACATGAATGGGGAGAGGAGCAGAGGGAAAGGGAGGGAGAAAACTTCAAGCAGACTCCACACTGAGCATGGAGCCTAACACAGGGATTGATCCCAGGACCCTGGGATCATGATCTGCACCAAAATCACAAGCTGGATGCTCAACTGAGTGAGCCACACAGGCTACCCTGAGCACATTTTCTTTAAATGCTAGCTTCTTAACCACTATTGGCATTCTCTATGCTTGTCAATGGACAAGGCATCATAAACTTCTTTTCACACTTTTCACATGAACAATCACAAGATAATTTAAACACAAATTATCCTATTCTACCCCATTGTAATACTTCCAGTATAGTATCTAGTATATTCTGTTAGCAAGAGCAGCACTTTTATTAACGTTCCATAGTCAATGTTATGGTTGCTACACTGACGTTTCACATTTGAGAAACAAGGTCATTCAACATTAAGATAACCCATTTAAAAAATGAGCTACAGACCTTAACAGATACCTCATTAAAGAAGATATACAGATGACAAACATATGAAAAGATGTTCCACATCATATGTCACTAGGGAAATAAAAATTAGAACAGCAATGAGATACCATTATACACCTACTAGAATGGCCAGAATCGACAACACTGACATCATCATATGCTGGTTAAGGTTGTGGAGAAACAGGAACTCTCATACAATGTTGATGGGAATGCAAAATAGTACAGCTACTTTAAAAGACAGTTTGATGGTTTCTCACAAAACCAAACATACTCTTACCAAATGATACCACAGTCATGTTCCTTGGTATGTATCCAAAGGAGATAAAGACTTCTACCTACACAAGAATCTGCACACAGGTATGTGTAGCTGCTTTATTTGTAAGTGCCAAACCTTGGAAGCAACCAAGATGTCCTTCAGTAGATAAATGGATAAAATATGATATACCCAGACAATGGGATATTTATTATTCAGTGCTTTAAAAAAGGACCTTTCAAGCCATGAAAATATATAATGTTCAATGTATATTACTGAGTTAAAGAAGCTAATATGAAAAATCTATATACTGTATTATTCCAACTATAATGCCATATGGAAAAGACAAAACCATGGAAAGAGTTAAAAAAAAATCAGCGATTGCATGGGGATGATGGGGGGAAAGATAAATAGGCAAAGCACAGAGAATTTTCAGAGCAGTGACAATATTCTATATGATATAATGATGGATATATGTCAGTAAACATTTGTCCAAGTCCATAAAATGTGTAACACCAAGGGTGAACTGTAATATAAACTACAGACTTGAGGTGAATATGATGTGTTGATGTAGATTAATCCTTGGTAAAAGTGTACCATTCTGGTGGGAGATGTTGATAATGGTGGAGGCCATGCATGTGTAGGGGCAGGGGGTATAAGAGAAATTTCATACTTCTCTCAATTTTACCGTAAAACTAAAACTGCTTTAAAAAACTAAGTCTATAAAAAAATACCCATAATTTTCACTTTATTTTTAAAATAGGTGTCGAATAATTTTTTATTCTAGAATTAAGTTTTCTATATCATCTTAATAGCATTTTTTTTTCTGATCTCTGATTCCATGAAACTTTAATCCCAGAGAAAGTAGAGTTCAGAGCTAAAATGTGTAACATGGCTCTTACTTTCGACATATTATATACTAGTTTTTTTTTTTTTTTTTTAAAGATTTTTTATTTATCTGAGAGACAGAGAGAGCAAGAGTAGAGGGAGAAGCAGACTTCCTGCTGAGCAGGGAGCCTGATGTGGGACTTGATCCCAGGACCCTGAGATCATGACCTGAGCCGAAGGCAGACACTTAACTGAATGAGCCACCCAGGCACTTTTTTTTTTTTTTTTTTTTAATTTACCAATTCTACACATGCCTGAAGTAAGAAAAAAGAATTAAATTCAGATTTAGGGAGTGTCAAAGTGAGTATTCAAACAATTCTATACATCTCAAATTCAAATGTCCTTTCCATTTGGCTACACTCATCCCCTTTCCAACTGCCTGCAATGCAATCGGCTTTTAACAAGAATTTAACAAGAACAAAGAATCATTAATGCCTTTTTTGACACTGGGGAAAAAAAAAAATAACTCTGTACCATCAAGTGCACCAAACATACTCCCTTCTGTATTTTGAGAGGGCCCTCTATAATGATTACCTAGTTGCTTTCTGGCCCATAATGGAATGGCAAATGCAGTTTGTCCACACCTAGACCGAGCAGTTTGCCAGTGACAAAGAGAAAGGCTTAACTGCGTGTTTCCTCTTAACATTCACTCCATTCTTCTCCACAACAGGCCAGACTTAAAAGTTCACTTTCTACCCCACAAAAGAGTTATTCTTGATTCCAGCCCTCCCCTAATCATATCCCTTAAATTCATTCCGAAGCATAAAAAGAGTTTTGCAGAATAAAACATGCTATAGGATGAATCAGATTTGGAAAACACTGGGTGAAATGAAGATAAATAATTTTCTTTATAGCAGGACTATTCAATGCTTGCATATACTAATATACATTAATATGTACTCATATGATTCTCCAAATGGGGAAATAGTAGCTTTTCTCAAGCTTACTGGACTATGGGAATATGACTTAGCTGAATTCCTGATTAATAGTGTTTGGTAAGCCCAGTTTGAGAAACATAGCCTTAGCTTGTTATCAACTATTTATACTTTAGTGTAAAAGAAGAATAAGAGATTGGGTTTGATAAGACCAAAATTAATTTTGTGTCAGTGAGCTTCCAAATATAAATGCTAGTTTTGGAGGCAAATTTACTTAGGGCTCTTTCTGGAGCAGGCCACCATCACAGATGCAGCTGATGGGCAGTAAAAGGAAACAGAGATTCTCTGTTTTTTCACATGTGTGTGCTGACAGTATAAGTGCAATTTCCTATTTTCATCACAAGATTATACGAACAGCTACATAAATACTCTTGCCAGCATAGCCTGGAATGCAAGAGCAGAGTAATGGGTGCCTTTGGTGCAACAGAGAGCAAACACTTCATCAGGTAATAGAATAATCTTATCTATAATGTGCTAATGGGCTACTAAAACAAAAAAAGGAACAAAAACCTCAGATCTAGTTGAACAATTTCTTATTGAACCAGTTTGTTTTTAATGTCAAAGTCATTTGCAGAATCACTCCTTCTTAGGAAGTTGGTAAACACCTTGAGGAGTCCACCTAATTATCCCATTAATACATATGTACTTTGTTTCTTAATTTGTTAGTAAAGAGATGTAATTGTTAGTAAGGAGATGTAATAACGCTGCAGTTTATTTGCATGTGTATATGCTCTCTGTCCCCAATTATGTAGTGAATTTAAGGTTAAGTGGATGCCCACTTGGCTATTTTTCTTTAAACCTTTTCATTGCTACATTGTTTTTAATATATTGAACATATTTGGTCAGCTGGATGCTCAGGCAGATAAGACAGTTCAGTCTCTCACAGCCACATTTAATTAATAGAATCCTACTAAATGGAAAAGAGTTCAGGTGTCTTTTTAAGTATCTATTTTAATGTATGGATTTAGTTAAATCATAGAGTGACTCAAGAGATTACTTTTATTTGGTTCTTCAGGAGAATCACTCATTGCCTATTCCCACTGACATCTCATTTCTCTAAATAAATGCTCCAGTATGAAAAATCTAGGTGTCATAAAGTGTCTTCTCATACACAGAACCAGAGATTTTACCACTGACAGCTGAATAAAGAATAAAGAAATAAAGAAATAAAGAATAAAGAATAAAGAAAATATTCTTTATACAGTTTTTCTTTTAAGAGTCTTATAACACTCAGATATAAATTTTCTTTATAACATCATAGCAGATTTCAGAATTATCTCAAAACAAGGAAAACCCAGTAACTGTCAATTTCTCTGTGACCTACTCCTTCAGTCAAGTAGCTACACACAGGGTCACTTATCACTCAGTTACAGAAGAAAATGTCTAATTATGTTTTTTTACCTAGCACAAAGCATACATTTATTTTATTTAATAAAGATCTAAGACATTTTCTGAGTCTGCAAAGTCGAAAAATACCCAGTCAAAGGCCCAGCTCTCAGAGCCTTTATGGGTGAGTTGCACTCTACTTACCCCAGGCAGGCAGTTGATGTTTTTTTTTCTACTTCTCTATTAACAGTACTAATGGACTTTGAAAGATTTGCATTTCTTCGGCAGCATTATTCTGCCTCATTTTCTTAATGCTATCCTGTGGGTTTTGTCAACTTCCCCTTTTATCTATTCTTCTAGTCTAAATTAAATTCAAACAAGCATACATCATTCTCTATGAATATTATATAACCTACAAAGCAAACTCTTCTGTGAACACAGTAAATAATACTTCTGAAGGTAATATTTAAGTGCAATTTTAAGCAAAGTCATCCCACATTGTAATAGAACTAGACAATTAAACAAAATAAATTGCTTAAGGTAACATTAAGAAGATGGCTGCAGGAAAATTCAAAGCAAGACAACTGAATTAAGGTTTTGTTTTGTTTCTCCTCATTAGTTCAGGTGAAGCACCTAGGTATGCTATGCTGAAATCTTTCCTCCTCTCTCTCATGAAGACTGTTTTGTCAGGTTTCTGTCTAGTTATTCTTGCCTGTGAGGTTGCTTAGTAAGCAGGAGCCTCAGGAATAGAAAACAGAGAGGACTGTAGAGCAGATACCATGACCTATTTCTATGCAATAACCTCTTCCCACTTGCCATTCAAGTATCTTAAGAATTCTGTAAAAAGTGAAAAGTAGGTTTCAAGGCTATTGTTACTGCTCTGTATTAGAGATTTTCCTCTTAGGAAGCCTAACTGCTTCTCTAAAGTCCACTTGATGGATATGTGAAACTACAACTAATTCACAAACAAGACCCTATTTTCCTTTAGGTGGCTCTGCTATGGCATGAACACGTCTGAACATGTTTGCCCTTTGTCCCTGATGGGAAAAGGGCTTGAGTAACCGAGGTCACTGACTTTGACCCAAAACATGAAGAACAGAAAAGAAGTTGGTTATTCCCACTGGCACCACCTTTTCAGATAGCCAGCAGATAATTTTGGCTTTTGGCATTTCCTTTATCTTCTGCTAGGCCAAAACTTAATCAGGGACATACTCACATTGTAACCTGACTTTCTCTGCTTCTTCTCTCTATTCCTTACATATAAATAAAGAGGAGACTGCAACCCATATTGTTCTCCCTCTACATGGCAAATAATATATGAAAAATGAGTCATAAAAATAAACATAGATCTTTGACACCTTTCTTCAGGACTCCATGTTTGGCTCCCCTTTCTTAACTATCTAAGAAAGACAGGCCAGGTGAGTTGAGGAGAGGAATATCTGGGTCTACAGCAAAACTATCAGAATCCAGGCAACTAAACTAGGGAACACAAGTATTTCAAATCAGTATAATATTCTTTACTATAATAAACTTTCATGTAGTTAGTTTCCTTTCTCTCTTAAGGTACCTTATTTTGTGCTTTCGTATCTGGTACCTAGAAAGAGCTTACAGTTTCAGTAAAAACAGCTGAGAATTCTGAGCTATGACTGAATTATTTATCAAACTGAGGGATCAGTTTGCTCTTTGCAGAATTACAAACAAGGATAGTTATAAAGCCAACCAAAAGAATAACATTAGGAGCCAGAAATATTTGTTACTTCTGAACATCATCTCTTTAATCTATCTGGGGCCTTCTTTGCCCTGGAAGCCCATTCAATCATTGCTACTCTGGGGCTTCCTCACCTTTGGGGCTCAAGCCAAGGTGAGGGAGACCCTCCCAGACTTACTGAGAACACTACTCTCCTTAATGTTACATTTCAAAACTTAGATCTCATTTTCTTCTTTTTTTGGGATAAGGAGGCCCTTGAAACTCTTTTTCAGAGAGTCTTTTAGTACATTTCTGTATTTTCTCTAATTCATTTTCTGCCGCACTTCTGAATCTGATGAAGGGCTGACAGAGAATAGACCTTCTTGATGTATACCACATATGTTTGTGTATGTCTCTTATGCATTAATAGTACTACCAAAAACCCAATTGTTTGTCCTTGATATCAGTGCGTGTAATCTTTTGTTTATTTAACTATTTTGTAAATTTCTTCTTAAATTTACTACATATTTTAAATATATCTAAATATATACTTTATTATAAATCAATATCTACTCTAAAAAGATGTAATAGCTTATTAATGATAATATTATAATACTAATAATTAATATTGTAATAGTTTGTCATTAAAAATATAAGCTAGTCAGAGAAGTCAAATACTGCATGATTCCATTTACATCAAAGGAATCTAAAATGGTCAAACACATAGAAGTACAGAATAGAATGGTATCTGGGGGCAAAGGGAAATAGGGAGTTGTTGTTCAATGTGTATAACATTTCATTTATGCAAGTGCTAGAGATCTGCTGTACAAGGGTGTGCCTATAGTTAACAATACTATAAAATACACTTAAAAATTTTAAAAGGGTATTTCTCATGTTGTGTTCTTACAATGGTTAAAAAAAGAAAAAGAAAAAAAAACATATATATATGTATATGCATACATAAAATATAGAAAAAGAAAACAAAAAATAATTCTTTCACCATTTTCTCTATGCTTTTTAGTAATACTTTACAAACTATATTTTAAAAGAGACGTAATCACAAAGGGTGTAGATTTTTTTGGCGCTTTTCTATATTTTCCTATTTCTACATAGTCATAATAACTTACTTATCTATTGAATGGGTGCTAATGCTCTACTAAATGGATGTTTTATTATGTCTCCTACTAAGGTGATTAAGAGGCTATGTTTTTGGATCACCTGGGCTGGAATTTTGACTCCTTATTTATTACCTGTGGGATCATGGTAAGCTTTGCTATTTACTCATGCTTTGGTTTTCTTATCTTTAAAAAATATAATTTTCACAGTCTAAGGTTTATTGTGAGACTTAAAAGAATTACAAAATGACAAGTATTTAGAACCGTGCTTGATACACAGTAAGCCCTCAATACATGTAAATTAGCATTACTCTTATCATTGGGCATGCATATGATTTCAATATTCAACAGTTGCCAATGCAATCCCACTATGAAAAAAATTTAAGAGACATATGTTTTATATTTGGTATTATCTTAGATATTAGATCTCCTTCGATTCTTTTCACATTCAAATTATAATTATTATTATTTTTTTTACAAGATTTTATTTATTTATTTGACAGACAGAGATCACAAGTAGGCAGAGAGGCAGGCAGAGAGAGGAAGGAAAGCAGGCTCCCTGCTGAGCAGAAAGCCCGATGTGGGGCTCGATCCCAGGACCCTGGGATCATGACCTGAGCTGAAGGCAGTGGCTTAACCCACTGAGCCACCCAGGTGCCCCATAAAATTATTATTTTTTAATGCAGCACCTAAGGAAGTTTTGATAGGTACTTACTGTCTTCTAAAATGTATATAAGACCCCAAAACACCTATTTGAAATTTTATGTAATAGAATTACTGAAGGTATCTTCATAAGGTCCTATTAATATTTTAATAAATAAATATTCTTTGAAATTAGTCCTCTGTGTCTTTTTTTTTTTTTAAAGATTTTATTTATTTATTTGACAGATCACAAGTAGGCATAGAGGCAGGCAGAGAGAGAAGGGAGGAAGCAGGCTCCCCGCTGAGCAGAGAGCCCAATGCGGGGCTCGATTTCAGGACGCTGGGACCATGACCTGAGCCAAAGGCAGCGGCCTTAACCCACTGAGCCACCCAGGCGCCCCTAGTCCTCTGTGTCTTAACAACTCACCTAACTGTTATTCAATAAGTTTCCAAACGTGCTTTGTAGATATACAAAGTATATGGAGTACAGAATAAGAAAGCTTTTAAAAAGAATCATAACTTAGGTCACACAGTATATGAAATAATGCTAAGCTCTAAATACACCCAGGTTCTCATTCACAGCTATGGAATCTTGTTTTACATGAATTCCTAACAGCCTTTTCTGGGTCACCAGTAGAAGAGAAGCAAAATAAAATAAGATTAAAAAATGGAAAGTAACTTAAAATTAAATTGAATTAAATTAAATTAAATGTAAATACAGACTAATAGTTCGAATGAGACTAGCAAAATATGCTAGTTTATTGCCAGGCATCAAAGACAAATATGAAAAATATCCAAAAAACCATCACATAAGAACCACAAATACAGCACAGTGTAAGGTCATTTAACATAATGGCAAACAGCCTCACATAACTCAATATGCCCTGGGGCATTGCTTTATTAGATCACAAGACAATATTTTAAATTCTGACTGAATCATCAGTGACAGTTTAAATGGTCTTCAATGTGCACTATACATACAGGAAGGTATATAGTAAGTTTCAAAAACATATGACAGGGGCGCCTGGGTGGCTCAGTGGGTTAAAGCCTCTGCCTTCAGCTCAGGTCATGATTCCAGGGTCCTGGGATCGAGCCCCACATCGGGCTCTCTGCCTGGCAGGGAGCCTGCTTCCCTTCCTCTCTCTCTGCCTGCCTCTCTGCCTACTTGTGATCTCTATCTGTCAAATAAAATAAATAAAATCTTTAAAAAATAATAAAAACAAAGCAAAACAAAAAAAATGTGTGACAAAAAATTGGTATGATTTTTATTTTTAAGTGCCTTTGTTTAAGAATAAAATAAAATATCACAAAATGAATTATTCAAATTGATTCATTCACAGAAGGTTTGCATTTTGTTTCAGAGACAGCCATGAATAAGTGACATTCTGTGTCCCTTTCCCCTCATGGGTCCTCACAGATACATTGACTAGGCAAAGCAGAGAGAGAGAGGGAAGCCTGGACAGGACAGTTGTTGCAATGAACCAGGACCCCAGCAACCTGTCCTCTATCATATCCTAGAGTTATGTAATGAAAAGAAATGCACCGTTTATAAATTATATATATTGTACTTATTCCACATGTCTTATTTTTTACACTTTAGAATTAATGGTGCAATTGAAATAATACATTTCTTTCTGTCATGTATTTTAAATTAAAAAAAAAAAACATTGACACTGGATTTTCTGAATTTGTATTTTTTTTCCTTCTTGTTTGTTCATTGTGGTATATCCTAATTCTATTAAGGGAAGGCTATTCTCTGAAGAGCCTATCATTCCACAGAAACCATAGCAGCTTAGTCAAGAAGAGACCAGAACTATTGGCTCTATATTCTGCTCCATTAAGCAAAGCATGACTGTAATGAAACACTCAGCTGTATAATTTATTCAGAGAAAAGAATATCATGGTTATATTTATCCATTTCAACTATATTGCAATTAAAATGGTCAGTCCCTTCCATTGTGTATACTAGAAAAATATCTTTCATAAAATGTACGTTAGCAATACTTCTCATTCATGCCTCTCCAGATATAGTAGTAGATTGTTTAAAAATCTGAGTAAAACTTAAAAGGTTGCTCATGTTCATCACTTTATTTTGTATTTAATTGAATCCAGCTGCTAAAGACAATCTCTGAGTTATGCAATAAAGATGTAAAACAGTTTATTACTTGTATATATATGTTTAGAATGCTTAAGAAACTACAAAAAAAGAATTTTACCTACAGATTTTTTTTTGGTTGTTAAGATAGTAAGTAGGATTTGGATTTTTTTTTTCCCCTTTAAATGTTATTTTTTAAATTGCCTGAAAATACTGCCTGACAAAAGTGCTCTGGCTAATACTGTAATTTAGAAGAGCACTGAAATGTGCCCTCAACTAGGAAAGTCACAGGTTCTTGGTTCTCCTGTTACTTGTGCAATAGGGAGTTTATAATGGAAATGACAACAGACCATTAACTATAGCACTGCTTGCGGGCATTGATATAAATATCATTACAGATTAAAGACCTCTGCAAGAATTTAGTCAAGTAGGATTAGCAAATAAACTATTAGAGCTGGAGATTAAATTGTGATAGACCAAATAAAGTAAATTCCCTGCTTATAGTCAATTTGTTTCCCAGAGTGGCAATGATTCTTCTTGGTTTAGAAAATGCCTCCAAAAGTGAAGCCTGTGGCTAAAGTACAGCTGAGAGGTATGGAAGAATACCTAAGGTTCTGGTTGATGATAAGGAGATGGGAGCAGAGACTTTGGGCTCAGTGTGTTTCAACTGTGGCTCATAATCCTTAAATGGTTTGGAGAAGCTACAATTTCAGAGCCATTAATTGCTGTGCATCCACAATCCTCAGCAATACGAACTTGACATTCTAATCTTTTGGACTTCACAGCCTTGTTAGATTTCATGTTTCTCCCTGCTTAGAATTTTCTGCAGTTATAAGGTTATAAGGAGCTCAAAATAATACATGTTTTTAACAGATATTTGTTAGGTAATAACCTACTTGATATATAGGAATATAGCTATGTAAGTATGAATGTTGATATGCATATGAAAGCATGTTTTTGTATATATGTACATGTGTTCCCTCAAGAAAATGTATTTCTTATCTTTGGCTTCCCCTGTTCACTGGATTTGTTTTTACGGATGTCATGACCCAGGCAAACAGTGGCATTTTTGTCTTATTATTGACAGATTAAAAATAAAATTGCATACATGCTCACCTTTACCTTTATATGTATTCAGTGCATTAAAAATTTTATTGGTTTCCATTTATATTCATACTTCGGTTTCATGTGATATATTCCCACCTACTTCTAAAAGTATGCTATAATACAGCTATTTCTGTGAATACATCAAAGCACTCTATAGAGAAATATAAATTAATAATGTTAATTTAAACATTCATTTGTTATTTCTTTTTGTCATTCATTTTATTCAGATCTTCAAAGTCTATACATACTATAGCTTTGAAGGAAAGTCCCAAGTCTGCTCAGGTTTCTTTCAAATATAGACTGTGAATCAGGAAGAAAGAATGGCACTAGTACCATAGAGCTTCTGCAGGAAAATTAGTGGCTTCTCTGGTTCACCCCCTTTCAGAGAAGAAATTGCAAGCAATGGGAACATTCTTATACAGCAACATCATGTGGAAATATGAACTGATGGATGAAATAAAAAATACATGCTCAAAGCACTGCTTGTTTTTCTTTTTTTCTTCTTCTCAAAAGATATGAGTAAAAATTCTGAGGTTAATGTCCGTCACCAGAAGCCTACAATAGTGACAAAGAACTACAATAGGAAAGTTCAGAAGAAGAGATGGATATCATGGTAAAAAGAACAAAACAAAACAAAATTAAAATGCTGGCTATGATTATAAGTTCTGGCAGGACCAGTGAGAATCAGACAACCAAATCCAATCAAAAATTCAAGCAAGAATTATGGTGCCTAACATCAGGGTATAATTGGTGGTAAGGACAAGAAATCAGTGACAGATACAAGACAAATAATAACAGGTCACAACTAAGACTCCACCTATAGTGAATAATGCAAGAAGTTAGGCTGTGAGTGGGTACAGCAAGCACATGAGATGATCCCCACCAACATAAGGACCTCTGGCTTCCATGTGAAAACATTTAGGAATAGTATGTATTTTGATTTTATGTTGGGAAAGAAGTTTTTAGAAAATTAAATCCTTTTGCTTCTGACTAAAAGCATATTTTTGTTAAATAAATAGCTTAGGCTATCAGAGGCTCCTTTATACGTTAACTTAATGATAGTACAATATACCTATGATTGCCATATAAATAATGTAAGCATTCATATTTTTATTGGTACAAAAAATAAATGATACAGTGCTTGTTATACTTCAGGTATTGTTCTAAGCACTTTACAAAAATTTTAACATATTTAAATCTTGTAATAATGATATAAGGTTGATACTATTAATATCCTAATTTCCCAGATGAAGAGCCCAAAACCCAGGCCCTCACTAGTAAGCTATGAAGCAGGAATAAAACCCAAGCAATCTGACTCTGTGTACCTAGTAAGTCATCTCTGATGGCTGCTGGCAAAGATGCACTTGAGTATAAAATTATGAGATGGCCTCTGTATTCCTGGAATGCTCTATATTCTTGGAATGCTTAGCAGAGGAATTGTGGGCTAGATCTAGGAGAATTTAGAACATGTGCAACTGTCCTTTAGCTCAGAATCTCAGGTATTTACTGATGTAAGGAATTAAATCTATTTTATGTTCCCAAAGCACATTCCAGATATAGTAATAAAAGGTCACTTATGTGATTAATTAACAGATAGTAGTACTTAATTGAAGATAAAGGTGCTGTAACAGTCCCTAAATTTTCACGACGTTAAGTCTAGAAGCAGTGTATTGTTTTACTAAACTGTACTCCTTTAATATACTGCACTGATTTATAAACTCTACCATATTTATTCTGTCACAGGTATATGTTTAGAAGTGTATATGAAGATACACTAACAGGACAACTGCATGAAATATATCTGTGTGTGTGAGAAGAGGGGTTCTATTTCTCTCATTGCTTTGCTATGCTTTTATTTTTGGTAGTTTAATTTTAATGTCATAAAAGTACTATAAATATATACCCAAATACTTAATTTCTATTTTTAAAGTGTTGTTTTGAATTTATGTTCTGAGTCAAGTTTGTTTAAACATCTTGAGAAAAATTTAGTTAGCAAAGAAAATCATTATAATTAAAATTATCTATGAAAAGAGTTTGTAGTTAAGATCTTATTGGAAGGAGGAAGGCACTGCCAAGTATTTGGAGAGTATATTGGTGTAGTATGCAGAAAAGCCTAGACCATGCAATTCTAACAAATTAGCCCACAAACATCATTAGTTTAATCCTATAAACATTTGTTGCTTATTCACGGAAGATGGAAGGGTTGGTGGACTTCCTTCATCCTATAGCTATTACTATCTGGACCACCTATTCTCTAACATTGCTATGACCTGGGAATAGAGTGGTAGAGAAAGTACACCATTTCTTAATATTCTCAGACTGGAAAGGAAACACATTGTTTATATTCTAAGTCCACTGGCTAGAACTAGTCATAAGACATGAATTTAATTTCAAGGGATTATGAGAAATATAGGGGAACACATGGAGAAATTTGAAACAATAAAGAATTAATTTTCTCCGCTACAAAGTAATATTAAAAGGCATGAGTCCAATATGTTAGAACTAATAGCAAGATAAAAAAGAACATATTTATTTTTAAAGAGAGTACCTTATAATGATGCTACTTACTTATATATTTTAAAAATGAAAGTTAATAAAGACTAATGTGCTAATATACATGTCAACCATACTTTAGCAAAAATATGATAAGAGAAATTCAAGAGGGCTAGAAATAAGAAAAACAGGCAGACCCAATGGAACAGATGCTGAAGGAGGGGATGGTAGGAGTAAAAATATTAGTGCATGAACAGAGATTAGCTACTTAAGCAATGGTTAAAATTATTGTTGAGCAGGCACTGAACTACCAACTTAGAATTGTCCTTTAAGTTAGAAATTATTACCAATAGAGAAATGCGAGGAGCTGAAACTAAGCCAGCTATGACATAACAAAAGTTGCAGAGCAAGAGTGCAAACATATCCTACTGCCATAATCAAGGCCCCGCTACTCTCCTGTAACTCTCTTTTCATAAAAGGCAAAAATAATTATGAGAAAATAAATGGCCTCTCTAGTTTCAAAAGTCTATCTCAACCAATAAACTATTGTACCAGGTCCCAGATGATTGAGAAGCCATCTCTGGAACAACACATTGATTCTTACTATACAGCACTGTAGATAAACACTGGTTGGGAAGGATTCAGTATGATGACATAGCTGGGCATACATCTTAAGTCTACCAAATAGAGATGTACACATGAGTGTACTATTTAAACCTACTGACCTTCACTAAACCCCCCTTTAAAATGAAGAAAATTATAGCTACCAAGTAAGTTTGTTCTTGAAATTTTGAGATAATGGATGTAAATTTCATAGGTTAGTACTTGTGTACAGAAAGCACTAAAAATAGATTTCTATATAGTAGGCACTAAAACAATAAAAATCAAAAGTAAAACCGGGTAAGGGTACACATTTTGGTATACATTCCGTTAAGAAAACCCTTCCCCAAATATTTTCCCCCCAGTTTCTACAAGCCTACAAGTGTGACTGAGTGGAAAAATACTACTTTGTGGGGGGATAAACACATGATAGGATCATACATGATGAAATCGCCTGTTCTGAGCTCAAGGGGAAAACCGAAGTTGGAAAGGGCAATTTATTTTTTTTTTTCTAGCCTGCAAAAAAAGCTATCCCTCAAGTTGAAGCAGGGCATCACATTTGTTGATTATGTATTAACTGACCATTGGGAAAATTAGTTAATCTTGGTACTTAATCATTTAGGTTCACAAAGACATCATTCATTTCAAAAAAGAAAATAGGAAATGGGATTTTTTGATTGAATACATCTTTTGTAGTATTTATAAAACATCAAGAACCGATGAAAATAAGCTTTAAGACATCAATAGTCTTAATGTCATTCATGATTTTATTTGAAAATTAGTTCTCATATTGATATAAATTTATCACAAATAAAAATTAATTACGGAATCAATTTATTTGGTTTCCCATTTTTATTAAATATGTATTTTTTGATTTTCATATAAAATAAATTATAAGGATTAATTTATAGTTAAAATGAGAACCTTTTTTTATAATATTATCCTTAAGTGGTTTAAAATCAAAATTATCTTTAAGTGGTTTAAAATCAAAACCTACTCAATAATAACCTGTTCTTAGAATACAATGACAAATACCTATAAGCAATATCTAATTAAAATGTTTGATATGCTATTTAAAAATAGGAAAAAAATGTTGTGGCTTAATTTCAGTGTTAATAGAATATCTATTTACATTGAAGACCTTTTACCAGTGTGAAAACAAAATAAAATGTTAAAGGTGCAACCTGTGCCCTCTTCCAGTTTTATTTATATACAACACCAATTCTTTGGGTTGATAAGGTTCAGTAGCTTTGACTCCAAATATTTACACGTGGATAAACTGATAATGGAATAAGCAAGGAGCATCCCCATGTGACTTCTCTAGAAACAGTACAATATTGTGTGGGAAAGTTCAGGGCATTTTCACTTTAGAAAGGGTCACCTTAAAGTTTCCTGAGAACTTGGTTTCGATTTTTTAAAAAATTTACTGTTACTTTTTTAAAGATCAGTTTAGGAGAGTGAGAAAGGAGTCTATTCTATACAAAGTGCTAGAAACTCCAGGAGTGACTTGAAAATGCTCTAGTGCCTTAGCTCTACTTCATTATTCTGAATGCTCCTAATCAGAATAATTACTGGTGAAAAGTAAACGCATGTTCAATTTTCTATGACCTTGTCCAATCCTAAATCCTAATCTTAGTGATCATCATTGCTTGGGCTAATATTTCACAGGGTGGGTACTGGATAACTAAATTTATTCTCCTCTTAAAACCAGTTTATGCTTCTTAAATTGGGAAGCATGACAGAAAAGAAAGGAAAAAAAAATAAAAAACAACTTGTCAAAAGAAGTGTAATGATGAGTTTTATATGTCAACCTGAATTGGCTATGATACTCTGTTACTCAATCAAGGAGCACTAATCTAGATATTTCTGTAAAGGTATTTCACAGATGTGGTTCACATCTGCATCTCTTAAATATAGGAGATTACCTTCAGTGACATGGGGTAAGCCTCATCCAATCAAATGATGGTCTTAAGAGCAAAACCAAAGTTTTCAGGAAAGAAATTCTGTCTCAAGACCACAGCATCAGCTCCTGAATGAGTTTCTAATTTGTCAGTCTGCCTCAAAAATTTTAAAATCCCCAACTCCTGTAATTATGAAACATTTCCTTAAATTTCTCTTGATACATGATAGATAAAATAGATGAAAAATGATTTGAGAGAGAGAGAGAGAGAGAGATTGTACATAGTTACAAAGATTTAGGTAGAGCTATAGATAAAAATATAGTATAGATATCCTATTGATTATTTCTCTGCAGACCCCCGACTACTAATAAAGTTCTCTATTATTTTTTTTAAAGATTTTATTTATTTATTTGACAGAGAGAGATCACAGTAGACAGAGAGGCAGGCGGAGAGAGAGGGAGAGAGGGAAGCAGGCTCTCTGCTGAGCAGAGAGCCCGATGCGGGACTCCATCCCAGGACCCTGAGATCATGACCTGAGCCGAAGGCAGCGGCTTAACCCACTGAGCCACCCAGGCGCCCTCTCTACTAATTTTTAAGTTCATCTAATGTGCCAGCAAACTTACTTCTTAAATTTATCTTTAAAATCTTTTAAATGAGGCAGTTATTATTCAAGATAATTTTTTAGATCTCTTAAATGTTCATTTTCCTAAAATAGCTTGTTATTATTTCATGTGTGAAATGTCTTCTTTCTCATATTATTAATGTTTTTTTTTTTCCTTTTCATTTAGTTATTTTCTTGGAACAATTTTCATGTACCTGTTTTCACAACAGTCTAAGACCTGTACCTAACTCTGATTTTATCAAACTCCTCTGACTTCTGAGTCTCATCAGGACTTTTTCTATGAGAAAATTAAGATATGGAGAAATTAACTAATTAACTTGTCACATTTTCACAATAATAGCATAATTTTCTATTTCAAGATGGTAGACTGAGCACAATAAAATGAGAATGAACATACGAAAAAAAGGAGTAAGTAAATAAATAGCAATGTTGGTTATAAGAATAGATGAAATCTGTGACCATAGATACTAATTTCCCAAATAGGAAAATAACATGGGGTTATATTGATATATTGTTATATTGGCTTAATGTTTAATAGCGGAATTAATTACAATAAAATAAGACTTCTCCCTTTCTGTCTCTTACATTTGCTTATACAAAACTTTCAGAATTTTTTCTTTAATTTGGACCTATAAAACTTTATATCTAATACTTCTCCTTTTATCCTGCTCAACACTCTGTGGGCCTTTACAATATCATGATTTTTATTGGATTTTCAATCATATAAATTTTCTTCTATAACTTAATTTATTCTTTCTCCCCATGATCTGATTTCAATTCTGTATATCCTATTTGGTGGAGGTTAAGCAAATTGGAATTTTCCTCAATTCCTCTCATTTCTTCCATCTCCTTATACTTTTTTGTGTGGGTAACTTTTTTAAGACTTTATTCATTTATTTATTTTTAAAAGATTTTATTTATTTATTTGACAGACAGAGATCACAAGTAGGCAGAGAGGCAGGCAGAGAGAGAGGAAGGGAAGCAGGCTCCCCGCTGAGCAGAGAGCCCGATGCGGGGCTGGATCCCAGGACCCTGGGATCACGACCTGAGCCAAAGGCAGAGGCTTTAACCTACTGAGCCACCCAGGCACCCCAAGACTTTATTTTTTAAAGCAGTTTTAGGTTCATGGCAAAATTCCAAGGAAAGTACAGAGATTTCCCACATACTCCCTCCCCAACACATGCATAGCCTCCCACATTATCAACAACCCCCACTAGTGTGATATGTTTGTTCAACTGATGAATCTACATTTGAAATATAATAATTACCCATAGTTCATAGTTTACCTTGCCGTTGTACATTCTGTAGATATGGACACATTTATAATGACTTATATCCATCATTATGGTATCATACAGAGTATTTTCTGTAGTATACCTGTGCCCTCTGTTGTTCACAGGATTTTATCATTTTTATGCCCATGGGGCCTTTCATTTCTAATGTTAGTAACCTATGTACCTACCCTGTTTTTTTCCCTTAGTTTACTTGGCTAGAGTCTTATCAATTTTATTAGTCTTTTCAAAGAATCAAATTTGGTTTAATTGATTTTCTCTACTGATACCCTGTTTTCAATTTCATTGATTTCTGCATTCTTTCTTTCTTGTTTACTTTGGATTTAATTTGCTCTACTTTTCTAATTTCCTAAGGTAGGAACTTAGATTATTTTTATCTTTCTTCTTTTTTAATACAAACAGTCAATGCTACCAATTTCCCTATAAACACTGCTTTTGCTACATCCCATATTATTTGATAAACTGTATTTTCATTTTATTTATTTCAAAATACATATTAATTTCTCCTGATTTCTTGAGTCATATGTCATTTAGCAACGTGTTGCTTAATTTCCATATATTTGGAGGTCTTCCAGTTATCTTTCTGTTATTAATTTCTAAGTTTATTTTATTATGGTCTGAAAGTAGATGTTGTATGAGCTATTCTTTTAAATTTATTAAGGTATGGGGGCGCCTGGGTGGCTCAGTGGGTTAGGCCTCTGCCTTCAGCTCAGGTCATGATCTCAGGGTCCTGGGATCCAGCCCCGCATCGGACTCTCTGCTCAGCAGGGAGCCTGCTTCCTCCTCTCCCTCTGTCTCTCTCTGCCTGCCT
The DNA here is from genome assembly GCF_963455335.1 of Martes martes. NCBI lineage: Eukaryota > Metazoa > Chordata > Mammalia > Carnivora > Mustelidae > Martes > Martes martes. Next base: position 36,403,242 of record NC_137893.1, read on the forward strand.
CTCTGCCTACTTGTGATCTCTGTCAAATAAATAAATAAAATCTTTTAAAAAAAATAAATTTATTAAGGTATGGTTTATGGCCCAGATTGTGGTCTATCCTCGTGAATGTTACCTTGAGCTTGAAAATGGGTTAGATGAAGTAGTCTGTAGATGTCAATTATATCCAGTTGATTGATGGTGTTTTTGAGCTCAACCATGTCCTTACTGATTTTCTGCCTGCTCGATCTGTCCATATCTGATAGAGAATTGTTGAAGTCTCTGCCCATGATAGTAGATTCATCTATTTCTCTTTGACATTCTATCAGTTTTTGCCTCATGCAGTTTGCCACTGTTATTAAATACATATACATTATGGATTGTTACAACTTCTTGGAATGTTGATCTCTTTATCATTTTTAAATTTTTTTTATTGCAGTTGAATTAGCAAAGTGTTATATTAGCATCAGGTGTCACAATAATGACAATATTTTTTTTTCAATAATTCCTTATGTGACTCAGTGCTCCCCATGATAAGTACAGTCACCATCTCTCACTAATGTTACTACCAATCTTACTGACTACAATCCCTATGTTCTACTTTTTATCTCTGTGACTTATTTATTTTGTAAATGGAAGTTTGTAACTCTTAATCTCCTCATAATGCCCTTCTTTACCCCTATAACTTACCCTCCTTTGAAGTCTCCTCTACATGAAATTAATATATACAGCTACTCTTGCTTTCTTTAGTGTTTGCATGATATATTTTCTTCATCCATTTAATTTTAATCTATATATGTTTCTTTAGTGGATAGCATATAGTTGAATCTTTTTTTTTTAATCCACTCTGACCATTACTATTTTTTTATTGAATTTGGTTAACTGACATTTAAAGTGATTACTGATATACTTAGATTAATACTTACCACATTTGTTGTTATTTTCTATTTATTGCCCTTGTTCTTCATTTTTGTTTTCCTTTTTTTGTTGCTTTTTAAATTTTAATTAAGCATGTTATATGATTCAGCTATCAGTCTTTTAATAGTATATCAGATATACATCTTTTTTTGAACTTTCTTTTTATTTTAGTGGTTGCCCTGAAATTTGCAATATATATTTACAACTAATCCAAATCCATTTTCAAATAACATTGTAATGCTTCACGGGTGGTATGAGTACCTATAATAACAAATAACAAAATAATCCTAATGCCTTCCTCCTTCATTGTGGTCATCCCACTTATATGTAAGCTATACAAGCATATATATATTATACATAATCAAATACAGTATTGACATTTCAAATAAACTATTATCTGTTAGATCAAATAAGAATAAGAAAAAGAATAATTTTTTTAATCTTGACTTAACTCCCTCTTCAATGATCTTTCCTTAAATAAATCCAAGTTTTTAACCTATATTATTTCTTTCTCTCTAAGGACTACCTTTTAGCATTTCTTTCTAGGCAGATCTATAGGCAAGCTTTTGTTTGTCCAAGAAAGTCTTTATTTATTGATAGCTGGATATGATGAACTAGATAAAAGGAACCATGGTAAATAGGCCTTTAGTACTGAGCTGGTGAGGTGTTGGAGAAGGGGAAATTTTCTATAGCCCTATTTTTAGGTCTCAGTCTTTTAGTGAGCCGATACCTCTGGACTACGTACTTTATATGTGTTCCTTAGTTTGTTTTGTTTTGTTTTCCCTCCTCCATCGGTAACACAGGATGGCTAGAGTGGTCTGGAGTTGGGTATATTTTTTCTTCTGGTCAGTTAGGCCTTTACCAGTTAACTAGTTTCACCTGAGGTAGCTTTTGTTAAGAAGAACAGGGTACTCTGGAGTATTCCAAAATGGTTCCTTTTCTCCTCTTCCCACCAGAAGGAATTTTAGTGATGAAGAAATTTTACTAATATTTACTGTGAGAAGGTAGTTGTACTCCTAAAGGTAAATCTCACAAAATTGTGGACTCTTTCCTATGACTGACTAAATGTGGAATTCAACACTCAGCCTCCTCAATTCACCAATTACAATTCAGTTTTTGCTATATCAGCACTGGTACCTGCAGTGGTTTCTGCTGCCAAATCTCTGCTTCTATCAGCTGTGACTCCTGGCACTTGAATGGCTATATCTCTACTTTGGGGGGCAGCATTTTCCCTGTGTCACCTCTGATGGATCCTAGAAGAATTATTGATTTTTCAATCTTCGCAGTTTATTTCTTTACTTGTGTTAGGATGCAGTGATGACTTCTAAGCCCCTTACATGCAGAATTACAGTTTTGCGCTTTTTTCCTTTTTTAATTAAACCTATTTAATCTATTAACATTTTGGTTTTTGTCTCTATTCTTTTCTGTCTTTGCATTTATACATATGTTATGTTTGTTATTAGAAATTATGTTTCAAAATTTCAGGTCTATCTTTTTATTTATCATCCTATTTCTTAGATGTCTTATTTACTTACAAAAAAAATATGGGCCAATGTACTTTGGAAATCTTTAAAGATATCAATAAATATTATTTTTTTAAATTGTCTTCTATTTCCTAAATTAATTGTTATCTATTGCTATTGTTCTTTTTTTCACCTTCCTCCTTTCTTTCAATGTTCTCAGTTTTCTTCAACTATTTGCAGTTCTCTGGTTAGTCTCATCCTATATTATTATTATTATTTTTTTTTTTTTTAAAGATTTTTTTTTTAATTTATTTATTTGACAGACAGAGATCACAAGTAGGCAGAGAGGCAGGCAGAGAGTGGGGAGGAGGAAGCAGGCTCCCCGCTGAGCAGAGAGCCCGATGCGGGGCTCGATCCCAGGACCCTGGGATCATGACCTGAGCCGAAGGCAGAGGCTTTAACCCACTGAGCCACCCAGGCGCCCCTCATCCTATATTATGAATGGGTATCTATCATAATTAGTGTATACAACTGGGTATCCCTAGCTGGTTTTTAAGTATAGGTCTCTCTTCATGTTTTCTGGCTATAGGATGGTTGACCTAGGCTCTTAGAATATTGTGTTACTTTTAACTGTCAGCCTTCACTTTGAGGTTTACAAACTGAACAAGCAGAAAGGACAGATTCATTCAAGTCTAAATTTTGTATTGTTTACTGTGGGGGCTGATTTGCACTTAACTGTAACTCCCTTCTGGACATACCTGTTCTCTGAAGGGTCTCTTTTTGGTTTTAAGTCTGGCTTTTCCTCAGTCTCTGCCCTGGTTCTTTCCTTCTGAGGTCAGCATGGACACTGTCATTCAAGCAGAACTCTTAGTCTTTAGAGTACAGGTTTCAGGAAATACCCAATGAATAAACACTACCATTGCAAGTGACTTGATAACAGAGGTTCATGTCAGATCAGCCCAGGTCTTTTCTTTCTGTAGATAGTCACATAATTACTTACCATGATTACTAACTCAATGTCCACTCCCATTTATTTATTTATTTGCCTTAAATTTAGAATTTTCCTGGGCTCTGTGGGAAAAACACTTAGTTCTGGAGTAAGTAGCTAAATAAATTATTTTTTTCCCCCTTTCTGGTTTAGAGAGATATAGACTAATTTGGATGCAGAGTGAACTACTGATTAGGAAAAAAAAAAAGACAATTTGATTCACAGAATTCTGTTTAGACTCAGAAATCAGAGGAGGCTGATACAAAGAGACACAGGTACAGATCCTGGACAGTTATAAAAGGAGGTGCATGAAATGAATGCCTATTTCCTAAAGAATCAACATCCCCAATCCCCACAAAACAACAGAGAGAGAAAAGGAATAATGTACCAACAGAATAACTAAGTAAAAAAATAAAAATCCTCATTAATAATCTGAGAGAGATAGGGGCACCTGCATGGCTCAGTGGTTAAGTGTCTGCCTTCAGCTTAAGTCATACCACGGTCCTAGGATCTCACCCCACAATGGACTTCCTGCTTAGCACAGAACCTGCTTCTCCCTCTCCCACTTCCCCTGCTTGTATTTCCTCTTTTGCTGTCTCTCTCTCTGTAAAATAAATAAATAAAATCTTAAAAAAAATGAGAGAGAAGACATTTTACAAATGTCATTTTACAAGGACATTTTACAAAGACATTTTACAAATGAAATAACAATGTATTATGGAAAAAAAAATGAGCAATAAGAGAAGAAAATGCTCTTAAATGTTTATGTGTAACTCCTACATTTAAAAAGTTTTAAAGATAAACTTAAGGTGTTCTCCTAAGAGTAGAACCAAAAGAAAATGCACATAGACAAAGAAAGAAAGAGAAAAATTAAAATATTAGTCTCAATCCAGGAAGTTCAATTTCCTATTAGTGGGGGTTCAAAACTTAAAAAAAAAAAAAAAAAAAAAGGAAAATAAAAGAGGGGAAAACTATCAAGGGATTAATACAGGAACATTTCACAAAAGTAAAATCCACAGGCCCTTAAAGAGTAGTACATTTAATAAAAATGACTCTCTCCCAACTAGGCACATCATCATAAAATTTTTACCACGGATAAAAGTTTTCAGAAAAAAGTAGTTAATATGTAAAGGATTAACAATCAGAATGGCACTACACTTCTCAACAGCAACCCAGGAGGCTAGCATAACGTAGATAAAAACTTCAATATTCTAAGGGACAATAATTTTCCACCTAGAATTCTAGGTAAGCCAACTAATCAATTAAGTATAAAGGCATAAAAATACGTAAGAAATATAGGGAGTTATAAAATTGTTCTACTATGTACTCTATTATGGGAGTTCTTAAGACACTATAAATGACATGAGCATATGCCAAGAAAGAAGAAAGTCTAATAACAACAACAGCAGTGGATTCAACACAGTAATAGAAACATGGCAGCTCTGTAGTAGATTTGGGGAGCAAACCAGATAAAAGTAGAAGGACTGTCAGTCGTAGAATTGAGGTCTCTGAGGAAAAAAGCAGGACACTCAATAAAATACCTTGTATAAGCACATTAAAAAAAAAAAGAACTTGTATAAGCATTAAGGATATGTGAATTTCAAAATATGTAATACAAAATGAAGAAAATAATACAATATTCAATTAAAAAATGCAATCATAATATACTAACTTACTCTGCAGAGAACAAAATGAAATTGGAAGGATGTAAATACCCATTACTAATTAAACTAAAAATAGTGATAGTACTATATAAAGAAGAGAGGGGAAGAGGAAATGAAAATCTGGTTAAGTACACTAAAATTCACTATTATCATAACAGAAAGTCATATGAACATATTGTATTAATGAATCATATATATAAACACACTATCTATACATACACACATACTATATAAACATATATATATGTATATATGTATATATGGTACAGAATCTATACACAAAATTATACATATATTATATATGTACATATTCTTGATTTTAAGCTAAACTCTGCCTTATCTTAGTTATGTGACCTTAAAGCAAATTGAATAAATATCTAACCTTCATTGTCTTCACTGTAAAGTGAAAATATATATAGAATCACTTCAGAGGGTTGAAATAAATTTGATGTAATAAATGAAAATATTTGCATACTGCCTAACATGAATTCTCAATAAACATTAACTCCTAATCAGTAGTAGTTTTATAAAATTTTCCTTGATTTTCATATTATGTTCGTCTAAATGTGTTTGTTTCTATCATAAACCTTTACTCAAACAAGTCAAGTAAATCAAAATTATTTACTCAGGATTATATAATTTGTCACCATTTAAGCCCATATTTTTATATGCATTTATCTGACTTTAAATTCATACCTTTAATGTTACACTTTCTTAGGATTTAATAAAGTTTAAGCATGTAAGACAAATCACAGATCTTTCTGAGCAAATGATTTTGTTTCAGACTAAAAATGATCATAAACATATATGAAAACCTAATTTGTGAGGAGAGAGAAGTTAAGCTTTCTCAGGATTTCTCCATCCAGTGTAAATATTGTGTTATTATGACACAGTATTCTTGAATATGCATAATAAGATTATATAACTTTCAATCCACTACTGAAAATAATCTGATACTCAATAAAACTCAGTGATTCTAAATTATCCCCTGGATCTTTACAAGATACCAAAATGTCCTGATTATCCAGAAAGAGACAAAAACAGAGTGCCTAATATAATCCTTTTGAATAAAATGTTATTCTTTGATTTTATTCTAAACAGGAAAAATCAACTTTGTTGGCAATGGAGAAAATCAAATATTAAGAAAGTAGGGTCAGTAGCTGATACTGCCCAATGTATTTACACATCATTGGACTTTGATGTAATAAGATGTTTTCTTTTTCAATACACTAGTTCAATGTTGCGGAAAAAAACTATCAGTACGAAAAAGAAAAATAATTCTGTTAAATTAACGTTATTCAGATTCATAGATTATGTTGCCATCCAATTTTGTATAGAGCAAAATTTAGGTAAAACTTTGGTAAGAAAAGTTCACTTAGGTCAAGCTACTCTTTCCTATTTGATCAAATTCTTTCCTAAAACAGTTGGAAAAGAGAAACACTTTTAATAAAAATGATGTAAGCTGATACCTTCAAAACCTTCAAGGCAAGCTGCTAAAATTGCATGATTTCATCCTAAACTAACTATAGAAGAATGACTCAAGATATAGTTATTCAAAAATACAAATTGCCTTAAAAATAATAACTAATTAAAGTTTTAGGTGCAGATATGCAAAAGTTCTAGTAGACATCATGATGAACCATCTTAATAAGCAAAACATTCTCTCTAACATGCCTCTTAGTCCTGAATTCCATTCTTTTCCCCTTACTAGGATAACTGCTACTCACATTTACTGAAACCAAACCTGTCCTTCAAGTTCCAGTTAAAATTCCAGCGCCTTCTCTGAAAAAACCAATCTAATAAACTCCCTCCTTTGAGCACCTTTGGTTCTTACTGTCTTTATTACTTGGACATTTTAGATTTTCTGCCTTAGGTAGCTGTTTCTGTGTGTCCCTTATGTCTCTAATTAAGGGCTTATACTCTGACAAGACCGGACCTGGCTACACATTACTGCAAGGCTCACTATTACCCCCATACCCCCACAGAGAAACACGTATTATTAACCAGAAAATCACACAAATAATAAGCACTTAATATTTTTTCTTTGAAGAACATAATCTAACTATGTTTTAATAAATAAACTTTATATTTGTTTATCAACATGACAAAACTATGTAGGGACCAAGGGAAATTAAGTGGAGTTTTGAGAGATTCTTCTGTCTTTAAATAAAAATCACACCTTCTAGGAGAAGTAGCAATAAACAAACAAATAAACAAACAACCTCTTTGATTCCTATTTCAATGTTGACTGTGTATGATAATGAATTTTTAAAACTGAGAAAGTATGAACAGAACAATTTTGTATATGCAAGGAATTTCTTTCTCCTAGATATAGAATGAATAGCATCAGATTTAGAATATCTTGGACATAGAGTGATGTCTCTTTCTGGGAAGGAATAGAAATGTTGAGGAATAAATACAGGGAACTTAGCAAAGCCCCACTAATATCCCTTCATTTAGAGACATGGGACAGAAGGCATTCGTACATCAAGTCAAAAGGAATGAATCAAAAGAAACAAATAGATTAATCAACAACTCCAGCAAGAGAGTCAGATACAAGCAGCTACACTCTTTAGATCATCTAAGCTGGCAATTGCTCCTGGTTAAATAATTTTCAGACACAACCATAACAGTCAAAAAGTAAACACACTGCTAAATCTGTTTTTTAAGAATGACTACCATGCTTACATGCACAGTGAAAACAGTCACCTACCAAAGTAAGAAAGCCATGCCAAATGCAGTGAGGAAAAACCCAGGAGAGAAGACACTTTCTAGTCAAATTACATTGAGCTTTAGCCACCTTACCTTTATCTTCAAGCAGAATATATGAAATAGATCAGTCAATTATAGAAACTTGAATATTCTTCCTTTTCATTTATTTGGATCTGAAAGATATAAACAGAATTCATTTCAAATATGAATACCAGAAGATCAAAATAAAGTAAATAACAAGATAAAAGAATTCTTGAGCTATATGAAAACTCTGTATTTTAAAAGAAAGGAACCCATTCTGAAAGACAATTGTAAACAATGCTATTATAAGAAAGAACATTTAGAAATATTTTATTTAAGTTCTCGAAACAACTCAGTAAAACTTATGCAAGACTAACGAGTTTCTGATTAGGAAACAGAAAAGACAATATGATTCTATGACTGCTTAAATAAAAACCACAAAGGAGATGAGATCATCAGATTGGACATTCAGGAAAATAAGATTAATAAAATAAATAACAGTCTTAAGGAATTATCTCAGAAGCCAGGGAGGAAAAATGTAGAATACTGATTAAGATGATCCAACCCAGAGGGAGGGAACAAAACTGACAGGTTATAAAAAGGTAGATCAATGATTTTTAAATTAATAATTAAAAATACTTCTGTATTAAAGAATTAAATTTATGTATAAGAAAAATTCAAAGAGGTCAACATTAGTTAAAAGATACCAGAACTGGGGCGCCTGGGTGGCTCAGTGGGTTAAAGCCTCTGCCTTCGGCTCAGGTCATGATCTCAGGGTCCTGGGATCGAGCCCCACATCGGGCTCTCTGCTCAGCGGGGAGCCTGCTTCCTCCTCTCTCTCTCTGCCTGCCTCTCTGCCTACTTGTGATCTTTCTCTGTCAAATAAATTAAAAAAAAAAAAATCTTAAAAAAAAAAAAAATTTAAAAGATACCAGAACTCAGGCATGCCTTTGTGAAAGTGTTTCATGTTTAAAGGACTTAAAAAATACTCTCTATACACTTCTAGGGGGGAAAAAAAATTAGTACCTAAAAAAGGGAAAGTAGCTGGCTGACTTCAAACTCTTGAAAGTAAGATTGCCAAAAGATAATAAAGATTGTAAAACAAGATTTCTAGATAGAGCCAATATAATTTTTATGCAGAAAGGCAAAAACAATTTAAAATAAATTTTAAAAGTTGTTCTTAGGTAAACATCTCATAAAATATGCCATTTACATTTTGTTTAGAAAAAACAAGTACTCAGTGACATACTCTAAATAACTGAGAGATTATTCAAATCCTAAAAATCCTAGAATGGGACTTTTTATAATAAAAGAACCAGTAATAGACAATGTATCCAATAAAACAGATGTAAATACTTTAATAAGATAATAAAACTTTATCCAAGTATCAAAAATAACTATTATAGAAATTTCACTTGAAATAATATTAACATTGATGATATCAAGTTATGATTCTGTTTATTTAAGCAAAACTTCAATAGAGAGTAAAAGAGAACCAAACTGTTGTACCTGTAGAAAACAGAATATAGACTTAAAATATGACACCAAACCAAGATACTGACTATATCAAATAAAAGATATTTAAGATGTGGAAAATGATCAAAATAAATAAGGGGTAAAATCAACTTCTCAACTGGTACAAACACATAATTACCAAATGTAATTATACATACACCAATACTCACAAAATGTTAGCAGCCATCCTGCTTTGAATAGTAGACTATGAGTCTTTAATATTCTTTTTTATACTTTTGCATGTGTCACAATTCCAAATACATAGACCTTTTATAATCTGTAGTTTTAATAAAAAACATGTTCTTATAGTAATACAGATAAGATCAAACTTTACACATAGGATGAATTTTTTTTGGTCTCTTTAATAGGTAGAAATTAAATTACTACTTATTCTAATGGATTTTTTTTTTTTTTAAATAAATGACTTTGTAAGATATTGTCTCAACTGGGCCCAAGTAGTTGTTGGCCTGGGGGAGCCTGGTCCCACACACTGATATGCATTTGTAATAGTGAATATGCTGGAAAGGTTTTAGTTGTGTTTGTTTGCTTTGCTTAGTTTAAAAAGTAGGAAATTAAGCACAAGGGGCAAATAAAAATGGCCAAAGAAATAAAGAATGAAAGATACTGTGCTGGCTCATGGGAGAAAGGGGTACAGGTAGGATTCTATGTTTGTTTTAAGGCTTGTGAGATTCAGCATAAAGAGTACTACCCATAGAACCAGAGAACAAAAATACACCATGGAATCGAAGAGAAAGACGACATCTTTGCTAATTCTACCATTGGTTTTGAGGCAGCTTGGACATCATCCTAAGGCTTTGGGACCACAGCCAGAGGATTGCAAGTGCAAAAACAGGAGAGTCAGAAGCTAGCCACAGAACATTTCCATGAATGAAAATAGCAACATGGGATGGGGAAATAGTGTGCAGCAGTTTCTTGTGTGAAAATTAGAACAGAAAACTATTAGGAAAAACTTCTTCATAACTAATCATCAGAATTCTTCATGAGATGTCCTCTGAGACTCCTAAAGGTTCTCCATTTCCTTTTCAATACACTTAGAATAATTAATTGCCCATCACAAACAGTGGCCAATGCCCTTCTACCTAATATGACATGTGTCTCCTGCATCAACCTCATTTGTTACCATTCAATACCCACACTTTCTCCAATACAATTTTGCTTGATCTAATGAAAGATTTTTTTTTAATCCTTTTTTTTTTTCTCTTGTAATGGCTAGTACTTCTAAATCCGTATTAAAAAAAAAAAATATTGGGCTTGTTTTATTCCATCCAGCCTTCAACAGAAATGCTTCTAATATTTTTTCAGTGTTTCAGTAATATTTCCAATAAAACTTTAGAAAGTTATGTACAGATACATTTTTTTCATTTTTCAATTGTATTAAAGTAAGAGTCAACTACTGCTATTTTACTAAGGGTTAAAAATCAAATAGTTTTAAAATTTTGTCATATGCCTTTGTAGTGTATACTGAGATGGTCATGCATCTTTTCTTTTTTGACTTTTTTTTTTTTTTTTTAGATTTTATTTATTTAACAGAGAGAAAGATCACAAGTAGGCAGAGAGACAGCCAGAGAAAGAGAGGGGGAATCAGGCTCCCTGCTGAGCAGAGTGCCCTATGTGGGGCTTGATCGCAGGACCCTGAGATCATGACCTGAGCCAAAGGCAGAGGCTTAACCCACTGAGCCACCCAAGGTGCCCCTCTTTTTTCACCTTTTTATATGGTTATCTATGTGAGAAGATTTTCTATTTTTTAGCTATCTTTGCATCACTGGAATGATTTCGAAGAAATTCAATAAATTCCTAAGACTCTATCTATAGAAATGTGAGAAAAATAGGAAGTGGAGATGGGAAATATACGAAGGATGTTAAAACAACAAAGAATTGATATATCAACTCAATGACTACTTTAAAAAAGTGAGTTTTACTGATTATCATGACTCATATTCCATAGCCCTCAAAAAACATTCTAGGGACACTTGAAGTGGCCACTTGACATGAAATTAGACCATCATGCTTATTAAAATAAACTATAGAAATACAAAGAAAGTCTATGAAAGAAGATAATTTTGAATAATTATATACATCTTTAACTTCTGATACTCGGGTTTACAACTTTTGGGTAATTTTCCTTTTCATGGGTAAACCCAGAGACAATATTAAAAGAAGAAAAATTTAGTCATCTTTTAATTTGATTGACTCATTTTATACTCTCCCCCCACCCCACTGGCTATTAAAAAAAAGAAAGACATTCAAAACTATTGTGAAGTTTTTTACTTGGACAGAATAGACACATTGTAATTTATAAAAGGAAATTTTCTTCCTCCATGAACAATCACATCTCATTGTTCATAACATTGATAATCATGCATAGTTATGTACAAAAAGCTTGAGAAATACTGCTTTTTGTGTGTTATTTAAAGCTGCCAATTTGCCTAGGCTTATTAAAATCAAGGCTAAATCGTTTCAATGAGCAGAGTCTTAAAGTTGTAGTTGCACTGTCATAGACCCAAGAATAAATTAAAATGTAAAACTTCAACTTGAGAGAAATTTAAATGATCAAACTAAAGCATTAATGCAGGATAAACCTAATCTTAGCAGTACAGGAATGAGGCTTTACTAGCAAGTCTCTCCCAAGAATCAATAAATGTTAGTGAACAATATTAAGTGACGTGCTTAACAGTCCAACTATTAATACACTTAACCTGGTTTTCTCAAAAGAGAAGGTTTGGCGACCTTGGATAGAAGCAGCCTGATACATTAAAATGTAAATTGTCTCTTTCCAAGATGCATTTTTTTAACTACATAATCCATTAGTATCAAACCTGATTTTTAAAATTAAGACAAATAATTTATTTTGCATATGATACAACTGTAATATAAGAATCTTAATACCATAAAATCTGGATAGACCATTCAGACTTAAGCAATCTCCTTGTAATAATATCCCCTGGTAGAAAGAATCCTTACTAATGATTAGTTATTTTTATAGATAGCTTTATAGTATAGAGACAGAGTTAAAGGTAACTCTTTTCTGTGACTTTCATTTCATTTAAAAACAGACATAATACTGAACAAAGGTGGTCTAAAATACTCATGTGTACTACATACTTAAAATGTTTTAAGGGAACCTAGTTGTTTCTTATATTCATTTAAATTTCAAAAATTTTATTCATTATGTGCTTTCACTTTCTATTGCAAGTATTAAGACTTAAGATTTTGTGTAGTTCAATTTTTAAGAAATGCTTGTGTAATATATGTTGATATTTCATGTATTCTGATCTCTGTCTTTCCTCATATAAATCTCAAAGATATTTATAATCTCTTTGAGGTCAGAATATCTATTTGTTCTACCCCACAGGACATAAAAAAATTCAACCACAGGTAACAAGGTTTATTCCAGGCAATTATACTGGTTTATCAACTCTCCCTGACTCACTAAGGTTGCTGTATTTTGTCTACCTGGCTTTAATGATCCTTCTATCTATATTCAGTTTAATTTCTACTTTTGGCCACTTTTTTGTGTCATCTCTATTTTGCTAAATGGACTTTAATTGTACACTTAAGTCTTAGTTCTAACTCATTCCACCCTCTATATATCATCTGCAATCCATATGGTGAAGTTTTCTTTCTCAGTCTCAGAGCTTGATCATAACCAGCCCAAGTTAATCCATTACTCAGCACCCAGGAGAATCAGGGTGGTATATTATATTGATTTCTGTATTCAATTTAAAGGAATTTATTTCTTACTCTTAATAAACTAGGAAGCCTGGGTGGGACTGGGCAGAGAAGTGACATGGTCTAACTTACATTTTTAATAAAACCACCTCGGCTGTTATGTTTGGAAGAGTCTGAAGAGTGTGGGGTAAGGGCTAGAAAAGAAATGTCAGTTCACACGTTGTTTCATTAATCCTAGTTTGAAAATGATATCAGCTTACGTAACAGTCTTCACAGTAATAGCAGTGTAAGATGGTAAGGTTTTGTAAACATTAAACTGTGTAGCAGATAAGGTTTACAAATATATTTGTGAAGGAAAGAAGTTAAGGATTATTCCAAGATTTTGAACCAAGTAACTAAATAGAAAAACTGTGGGAGGAAAAGGTCTGGAGGAGATTAGGAGCTCAGTATTCAATACTGGGTTTGAGATGTCTATTAGACATCTAAGGAGAGACATCCAGTAAGTTAATTGATATACATGTTGGAAATTGAAGGGAGGGACTGATGTAGATAGTACATTTGGGAATGGATAATACAATTGGGAATTGATATAGATCATATATTTGGGATTAAAATAGAGTTCCTTTCATTGAGCCTTATTAAGAGGTTAAAGGATTGAGAAATTTAGCTCATATGTGGAAACTGATGATGTCACACATGTACCAAGAAGATATAAAAATGCTTATTACTCTTAAAAGGCTTTATGGAGACATCAAGAAAAGTCCTCCCAAACTAATTCAAAATGGCTTGAGAGGGCAAAGAAGAGGGACAGGCCTGGAGTTTTTATTATTGTTCAGGGTGGCATCAGACTGAGGATTTCTGTGCACAGTCAGGAAACTTGTGTGGATTAAATCTGCTATCTGATGCTATCGAGTGAGCACCTAGGTTTTCTTATAAATTTGCTTAGATGTGTGGGCTGAAGGAGAAGAGGAAAGAATGAATAAGTAAAGCCGAAAAAATGTCTGCAGTGAAATTTTTAAAAAGGTGGGGACTCAGTTCCTTATTTTAGATAACTAGAAAAATATCACCTTAGAGTTAGGAGGTTATCTCAAGAGAAGTAGAAAAAGGATGTTCTGAGAAGGACTGAGTTATCAGTGGGGCCAAATATTGATGGTAAGTCCAGTAATACAAGTGGTATGAATAACCACTAGATTTAGTATTATGGAGGTCTTTACGTCCTTAGAAAAAACAGTCTCACTGGAGTGCTGGGATAAAGTCTTAAAGACTTCTCAAGTAAGAATGAGAGAGGAGATATTGGAGGGTGTGAAATTAGACTTTTTTATAGAAATTCTACCATGAAGAGGAAGGAAAAAATATATAGAGTGGGAAGAGGAGATGAGAATTAAGTAAAACCAAGAGAAGCTTGTGCTTTTAAGTAATTTTGATGCCTAATACCACTAAAATTGTCACCTTCACATGAATTTCAAATTGCCCCAGGCAAATAGGCATCAACAATTAGAACTCATATAGAGTTTCCAGTTCAATACTGCAAACTTAACACATATGATTTAGCTCCCTAAATCTCATTTAAATGAGAAATCTATTACAGTTCTAAGAATGGCAGGACAACAATTCATCTTTCATTATTATATCATTAATTCTTTTAAGGGATGAGCAAGAATGGAGGAAGACATAGACCAGAACATATTCATTAACATGCAGAATGGCAGAAAGTCTCTCAGCTTAGTGAATACTGACAACAGTAATAGGCTGTGAGAAACAGTCAGGTTAAATTAATTAAAAGATGCATTCATAAGACTGAGAATCTCCTACATATTTGCCCCTCCCATATTACAACATGGCAAACTATTATGTTGCTCTCCATCCTTCCTTGTCTACAAGGATATTTCTACTCTATAGTCTAAAAAAGCAGTAAGTCTGAGAATGAGAAGGGTACCTAGTATGGCTATTAGATTCCAAAAGTGAAGTTGTTTTTTTTTTTTCTGTACTAGTATGGACCCCAGAATGTTCATCTATTTCTCATTAAACCTAAAAGTGAGTCTTGCTAAGTCAGGAAGACCTTCCCACATACTCAGTTCACCCAAGTAGATCTTACAACTGAGGAAAGGCCTGTAGTGGAAACACAATGCCACATAACCTAGCTACCTATCATAATTCTAATCCTAAATTCACCATCTGCATAAGAACTACCGGGCACCTAAGGAAAATTAATAGTATAAAGAATCAAGTTGAAGAAAGAGAACTTAAGCCAAAGGAAGCAAAACCTTTAAGATATTAATTATAACTAATAAATCTAGAGTTATACATAATGAAAGATTCAAGAACAAGAAACAACTCTAGAAAAATAAAAATAAAATACAATTCTCGAAAGAACTGAATAAAAGTTTAAAAGGCAAAAGTTAAGCAGAAATAATGAAGGAAAAATAATGAAATACACAAAAATTATGAAGTTAACATGTTTTCAGAGTTAAGGTCTCAACATGACAAATGAAAACACTTCCACTCGGACATGTGGCTTATGAAATTTTAGAATATCAGAGAAAACAGAAGCTACAAAAACTTTGAGAGGGAAGAAAATCAGCTTATCCTATAAAGGTATGAAAATAAGATGATCCTCAGACTTCATCAGTCATATTAGATCTTAGAGAAAAATAGAGCAAAGATTTCACTGTTAAGAGGAAAACTGATTCTACCTAGAATATGCAAACTAGAAAGTTATCAAATAAAAAGTAAAGGCACTTTCAATTGTTCAAAAATTAACAATTAAATTCCATTTATTTTTCTGTCTAAGGTGAAATAAGAAAATAGAAAAGTGGGAGAAGACTGTCATAAATAATGAAGCCAATTCTCCATAACAAACTTCATAACTACATGAATATGAGAGACAGAATATTGGAGTGATTGAGAGGCTTTAGTTTTCCACTATCTGCTACACCATTAATTCCATGATCTTTGCCAAGTCATTTCATTTCTGTGTCAGTTTCTTCATTTGTAAAATGAGCAATAATTGGACCAACCTCATAGAGTTTTGTGATAATTAAATGAATTAATACGTGTGAAATACTTAAATGTGATTATCTCATTAACAACGTGAACACATAGTATCAGGTTATATACTGGCCATCAAAAATTGAAGGAAATACAGGTAGAATGTTTTTAATTATATAATGGAATATATGGTTGACCCTTAAGCATTGTGGAGGCTAAGGACAAAATCCACATATAACTTTTGACTCCCCCCAAAACCTGACCACTAATAGCCTACTGTTCACAGGAAGCCTTACTGATAACATAAGCAACCAAATAATACAAATTTTACATGTTCTATGTATCATATACTGTATGTTTATGGTATATTAAGCTATAGAAAAGAAAACATTAAAAAATCACAAGGAAGAGAAAATAAATTTACAGTACTGTACTTTACTGAAAATGATCTGAATATAAGTGTACCCACATAGTTCAAACCCATATTGTTCAAGGACCATATTTAAGGGAATTAATAAAAGAAGAAAGCATTAAAACTTGAAAGTATGTTAAAAACTCAAAAGATTCAATTACACAATGAAACAGATATTATGATTTATATATATGTGTAATCTTTTCATAAAGTAGAGAATATGTGAATGGGTGGAAATTGGACTGGGCAAACTCGTGTGCTTGACTTATTAGTAATTATATGTTGAATAAAGAACTTTTATCAAGCTTTGTGCTAAAAAAGTCCAAGTCTAGGCAACTTCTCAGTTCCTCACTGGTAAAATGTGTCTATTGGACACATTGCTGGTAGAAGAGGATGTAAATAGAAGAATGAGCTTCCTTCCTGGTTATAGCAGGCTCTGGCTTCACCCTACTCTATCTGCTAACACAACTGTCTAGGAGAAAGAAGTTTCTGAGTATATTATGAGTCACCTTGTGCTTGATTATGAACTTGCTGCTGTAGGAGCTGCCACAAAATCAGAAAACTAAAGTTTATAGACCTGGCTCTCCCCAGTCTCCATAGAGGCAATGTAGCAAAGAATGGGAAGTCTCCCCATAGTCAAAAGTTTAAGGCAGAAAATAAGATTTAAAAAAATCATGATATATTGAGTATTATGTTTTCATTGCTTAGACACTGAACAGAAAATTTATATCTTCATGAATAAATACAGTGTTATCAACACTGAAAATATTAAAGTGGTATAGAAGGACAAATTGGGCAGGTTAAAAGACTAAGGAAGATTTGAGAAACAAGTAAGGATAGAAGTTTCTTTTTACATAATAGGCTAATAACATAAATATTGAATTTTGGTGTATCAAGAAATATTATTAAATCAACTAATAGATGATTTAATAATAAAAAAAAGCAAGTCAAAAAATTGAAAAAGAGCATAAGAGGGATAGGATGAGTTACACTCCTATTCTTCATAAGAAGAAAGTCATCAGACACTGTCAAAATTGATTAATCAAACTATGGTCATATAAACACATTATTTGGAACTAGGAAGACAACTACCAGAAACATCAAAAATAAAATTTAACCTGATTGCTTGTGGAGAGAGGGAAAATGGGAAAAAAAGAGGGATGTGTACGTGTGTGTGTGTGTGTGTGTGTGTGTGTGTGTGACAGAGGGGAGAAGGAGAATAAGAGGGAATGAGGCAGTCCTTATTACAGCCAATTGGAATTAACATTTCTGTTAAGAATCAGCATTGTTGGGGCGCCTGGGTGGCTCAGTGGGTTAAAGCCTCTGCCTTCAGCTCAGGTCATGATCCCAGGGTCCTGGGATTGAGCCCCACATCGGGCTCACTGCTCAGTGGGGAGCCTGCTTCCTCCTCTCTCTCTGCCTGCCTCTCTGCCTGCTTGTGATCTCTGCCTGTCAAATAAATAAATAAAATCTTAAAAAAAAAAAAAAAAGAACCAGCATTGTTTTGTTGTTTACTCAGGTATATCAAGCCAACTATACAACAGGGACTAGAACCCAAATTACTTGTCCATCTTCACCCTATGAAACTTTAAGGAAAGAGGAAAGAATTAACAATGAAGATAGAACATTAAGTATCCAAGTGCTATTGTTTAAAGAAGTTTGTTGCTACCTTAGCAATCCATACATGGATAAGCACAAAACAATCATTATTAGCCAACAAACTGAATTAATATTATGGGTTGACTCATCAAGAAACAACCCACATTCAAGAAGTGTATTTATAGCACACAATATTTATTTATTTTCTGTTCAGAAGAATAAACCATTAGAGTCAAATCCTCAAGATGGTCTTGAGGTCGAATTGCTAGTTACTGAGCTGTGCTGAATAGTTTCTTCAGCCACAGTTAATAAACTACTTCAGGCATGCTGGCTGTTTGAAATGAGCCACACAATGGTGAAATGAAGATAGAAAAAGACACTTTTGAACAAGATTTGGGAGACTCTGCTAATGCACTAAATGACATTATGCACAGTCTCTTGATGAGACCATTTCAACATTTCCCAATTTCCATCACAATTTAACAGTTACAGCAGACCTAGTTTCCTTGAAATTTGTTGTGAGGTTAGTAATGAATTAATTCTACCTGCACTAGATAGAGGATTAAAGAACTCATTTTGATTTAAAATAGCTGCTAATCCTATTATGTCTGACTATCAACATTTTTGTCTGCCCAAGAAATCCTTGTGAACTATTTCCACTACCACCCTACCCCCATAGGATTCAAATTAATGTCAAAGAACAAAATTATCTCTCAACACACCAACTGAAAGTATGATATATAAAATATATAATACATGATTACCATATACATATATATCCTTGCAAGATTTTTTTAAATCATCAGTCTCTCTGGTGAATATCTGATACTGTACAATACTCGTAAGTGTTATATCTACTGTTTTATTAATATTTTAATTTATTCCCACACCATTTGCACTAGAGTAGTTGTAACTTTAACAGTGCACTAAAAATACCCAATGTTACAACTGCAGCTAAAACAAAATATTATTTCACTAACATAGTACTTTATTTTTATTTTGAAAAAAGTATCTTTAATAGTAACTACTGAAATACATGTAGTAACTCTTTAAATTTTCTGTTTAGATAATTTTTAAAAATCATAGAACTGTAACATGAAATTTACATATAGGAAGTTGTCATATGGTGCAAACCATTCCATAAAGTCCTCTTATATGTGTTCTTCAGTCTGCATAGTTATTCTACTTAATACTTCTTAAAATTAGATCATAGCACCTATATAATTCTGTTACTGCAAACTTACTCACTTGTCAAACATTGTGACAAATCGCTAGCAGTTTGAAATTGAACAGTTGTATTTGAACACCACCTTAATATAATCTGTTTTCAAATAACTATTTAAGGACATCCTATAATGTTAAATGTATTATTATTAATACAGATTCAATAATTATATTTCCACGTGCTTTATATCTGATCAATTTTGCAGTTAGAAGTTTTATCAATAACTCAATGACTGGCACAAAGATCAATGAATCATGACCTACGTATAGTTCAAACTCTCCACTTTTGAACTGACCCAACATAATTTTAAATAATTGTGTTTTTAATGTGCTTTATTATGACTTATTCAGCTTGAAATTCTACAATTGAGGTATTCCCTCATGAGTTCATGCTAACTCCTGGGAAAGAGTACTAGGGAAACAGAATAAAACAACACAGTAGATGGATAAATGAAGAGTCAGAATCAAAGTTATTGTAATGCATTCATCTTGTTCCCCAGAGTATCCACAAACATGCCAAATTTGGGACAGTAAAGCATGCCAGCTCACCTAATTCAGCTTGTTTATCAAACAAATCTTGATATAATATTGTTATAGGCTAGTACATGTCTTCTATTTGTAATTGTCATAAAACATACATAGCATATTTATCATTTTAACTATTTGTAAATATACAATTCAGACATTAAATACATTTACAATGTTGTATAACCACCACACATTCTATAACTCAAATTTTTTATCATCCCCAACAAAAATTCTGAACTCACCAAACACTAACTCCATTTTTTCCTTCCCCCATCCTTGGTAACCTCCATTCTTTTATTTTGTATCTATGCATGTGCCTATTGTGGATACTTCATATAAGTGCAGTCACATAATATGTGCTCTTCTATGTTGGGCTTATTACACTAAATGTAATATTTTAAAGGTCCATTCATGTATCATGAAGCAAAATTTAATTCCTTTCTATGTGTGAATACTATTTAATTGAACGTATAATAATTACATTTTTTAAAAGATTTATTTATTTGAGAGAGAGAGATACTGAGACAGAAAGAGAATGCAAGGGGATGGACAGAGGGAGAGGGAAGCAAGTAGACTTCCAATGCAGGGCTAGATCCCAGGACCCTGAGACCATGATGTGAGCCGAAATCAAGAGTCCCACACTTAACTGACTGAGCCACCCAGGTGCCTTAACAATTAAATTTTTAAAGTAAATTTAAAAAGACAAACATGGCATATATAACAAAAAATGTCAATACCTTTATACTATATTTTGGGTGGCCAAGTGATTTGTTATTCTTTTTTTCTGAGAGTAAAAGGGATAACTAATAACAATTAAGCCTGAACAACAGGCTTATACTAGGATTCTCTAAGTCAAACAAGAAAAATGGTCATCCTAGGTATCAAGGAACTCATTGCGGCAAGCAGCAGAATATAGATAGTTACCTATGGCAAACAAAGTATTTTCTTCATGAAGAACTAGATATGGAATTGCCTTGTGGGATTCCTTGATTTTGATGTATTAAAGGTTTTTAAAATAAAACAAAATTCAAATGGCAAACAGTATCTTTAAAGATAACACCGTTTTCCAAACAAACTGGCCTTGTAGGTTCCTAAGAATTGGTGGGAACCAGAATACCTTCATTAGCTGGTTAGAGTACTGCAGAGACCACCATAATTTCACCTGAACACTGTAGACTGATGTCATTTTGAAAACCTAATTTCATCTTGTGCTATGGTTACAGAACAAAGAGCCTCTTAAAATCAGTAAATACTCATCACTCTTCCTCCACTTCCATTTTTACCTAAATCTTTTCAATTCTCTTATCTATCTTTCAAAATTTTACTCATCATGTCAGTTTTCACCAGGAGCCTTCCCTGAATATCACGGCAGACTGTCTACTTCAACTAGAGTACTTATTTTTCCAATCTTATGATTGAATCTTATGATTATATATACTTTTAATACATATATTTGGAGCTTGAGATGATTGGTATCTTCCATATTTTCCATCATCTAATCTATTATACCTTTTAAAATAGAGTTTCACAAATGTATAAAAGTAAAATAATGGGTTAAGTTCCGCCCACAAAAGAAATAGCTCTTTCTTGAGACACACAGGACACCTAACACTCTCCTGACCAATTATCTTCCAAAATTTCAAGGTCATATGGGGCCTAAAAACAATAGAAGAGGTTGCTGAAGTTGGGAAATATTTATCAGAGTATCATAATACTTTTACCTGCTGCAGATACCTAAAACAGTCAAGAGCATGCTAGAGTTTGTCATAGTAATAGCATTGCATCAGGGAAAAATATTATCTTAAGAAAACGATTTTGACTGAAGGACTAGAATCATAAAACTTCAGAGTTTGAGTCAACCATAAAATTCATCCTTTTTAGAAAGCTACCTTCTCCAATCTTCTTATAATGTACTAATTTACTGGACAATATACTAGAGAGATGATTGTTCTAATTCACCTTAATACCTCCATTAATGGGAACTCATTACCAGTTGAAAAAGCCTCTTCAATTTAGTGTTAATGTGTTCTCAGGGCTAATTTAGAAAACTTCAGTTTCATATATATTTTGTGTGTAAAATATTACTCTATTCCTCAATATTCTTTAAGATTTCATGCTGTCTAAATGAATCCTACCCCATTCATATAGCTGGACCTATTGTATTGAGATAGGATATAATACAAAATAATGAGAGTCTTGACAGGAAGTTAAAAGCTTAGCTTTTAAAGATGGGATGTAAAGACCTTATGCTATAGTGACAGCGTTAGAAGTGCAGTTGATAAGTGTAATATTTCTACTTCCTGGAGACCAGATAACCTTGCCCTGAAAAGGGAAGAAATCATAAAGTAAAAAGTAAAAAGAATCTAAGAAATCTAAGAAGTCATAAAATAAAAAGTAAAAAGAATCTAGGTACTGCTGTAAGGCCCTGAGAAGCATGGGTACTCCCATGTCTAAGTTTTTGTTAGTGGGGAGGGCTGATAATAGAAACTCCAATAATTTCAAGTGATCTCCATCCCTCATTCCTGCTCCAAGTAAAGGTTGAAATTTTGCAAAACCTAGAGAGCCCATACAGATCAGTCTCCCAAAAAAAAGAACAGTTTTGGAAAGTGTAAAGAATGGATCTGGAGAGACAACAAGAAAATGTCTGATAGAAATGCAGCAGGATTTATGGAAGGTCTGAAGGCTCACTTGAGGTTTGTAGCCATCAATTCAAAGACAGACCCGTCAGTGAGATTGCATTTTCTTCTCTAACCCCTACAATCAGCAGCCTGGATATATTGCAGAAAAAGTTGGAGAATTTAGATTTTGTCAGGTAAGTACAAAAGGTAGAGGGGAAAAAAAAAAAGGAATATTGGAGTAGAGATTGTATTCATGATACTGATTGCAGTGCTAGATCAGGTTATAAACTGAAAAAGGAAAAATGATAGACCTCTCATTCTGCAAACAACATAGGGTTAATAAATTAGAGGAACTATTAGGGTGAAACATTTTAAAATAGGATATAGAATAGGAAAGTAAAAGAGAGTGGCCAGAAATCAGAACATTTGTTATCTGAGATGTCTGAAATTGACACACTTGGTAATTTTGAGTTGCAGAATGAGCATGATAGCATTTTGCTGAAGAGGTATGTTAATGCAATGATTTCCACAATCAAGGTGCTTTCTTCTATTAAACTACATTATTTTTAAAAGGGAGGGGTGTAGATTAGAGGAGAAATTCCTGGTATTATCTTGTCCAGGGGATTTCAAATCCTTGGATAGGTATTGACTTAAAAAAGAAACAAAAATCCTCACAGGAGTTTTACTATTAAAATATCAGTCAACTATTTTTTTTTAACATACTGATGGTACTGGTTCCATATCATGGAGGCAAATAAATTGTCAGCACATGCAAGAGTGCAAGGCATATAGTAAGTATTTAATATGTATTTATGAGAAAGTATTTGAAGGAATTAATATAATTTTAAGAACTAATGAGAAAATCATTATGAAAATGATTATTCATTCAGTTATTATTTGTGTCATAAATAGATGAGGTAGTATATCTGAAAGCTTTTTAGATCTTAAAGCTTCATAATCATTACGTTTCTGCAATTTTGATGTATTAATATCCATTTAACAACCATTTATAGAAAAATGCTGTAAAGAAGAAGAAAATTTCTAAAATCCTTAATATGAGACATACATCAATTGGGTTCTTGGTTTTTTTTTTTTTTTTAAGATTTTATTTACTTATTTGACAGACAGAGATCACAAGTAGGCAGAGAGGCAGGCAGAGAGAGAGGAAGGGAAGCAGGCTCCCTGCCGAGCAGAGAGCCCGATGCGGGACTCAATCCCAGAACCCTGGGATCATGACCTGAGCCAAAGGCAGAGGCTTTAACCCACTGAGCCACCCAGGCGCCCCTAAACTGGGTTCTTAAGTTGGACTTAACATCCTTCAATTACATAAAGAATGGTTTTGAAAATATAACCTTGTTTTTGACTGTTGAGTACCATTAATCCAGTGCTGTGTTTACCCATTTTTGTCTTCATATGATAAATGTTGCTAGTTTTATTTATTTATTTAATCAGTTTTATTTCTTATCTAATTTCATTTCTTTCTACTCTCCTTTTATTTATTCATTTGTTTTCTTACAGGAGCAAACACATTTTTTCTCTTCTTACAAAAACAGAAAGAATAACAGTTTGTGTTACTCTCAGGACTGCATGCTTAGGAAGCTCTTCCTTTATGGATGTTTTCATGATTTGCTTCTTATAGTTCTCAGGTTAAATATCTGCTCCACTCCCCATCCTAGACACTATCATAACTCTAGCATATCATTCTTTTTTTTTTTCTTTAACAAAGCACTTATCAACACTTGAACTTATGTTGCTTCCATGTATAATCCTAATCTCACATCTAACCCTCACTATCAAGTAAGCCCCTTAGGGTCAAGGATTCAGTTTGTCTTTAATCCTGTGTTCCTAACACTTAGAGAAGTACTTAACAAATAGTAGGTTCCCATAGAACACTGGTAGGTTTCCTAACATTAATAAATCTGTAAATCTCTCCTTTTAAGGTTTCTTTAATGGATATCATAGATAAATAACAGTACCGTATCAGCCAGTCTAGTCCAAATACAAAAATTTCAATAGACAGTTTAACAGAGTTTTTGGTATAAAGAATTTTACACCATGTCTCAGAGAACTAGAAAGACAAAAAGGAGATACTAAAGTATCACAGAAGGAAGCAATTACCACTTTCATGGCTGGGGAACAAAGAGCTAAGGTTGGAATAGGTAGCATTTAGAAACCTGGAGGAAGAGTCCTCTGAATCTGGAACTCAGATCTCTGAGGAACAGATGATGTTAAGATGGGGCTATGTATGAGATGCCACAGCAGAAAGTTATGCTTTCCCACAGCATTAAAAGACTGAAAAGTGGAATCAGCTGCTACCACAGGAATTGGTTCTCTGGTGCTCTAAGGATGAAGAAATGCTGTGGTGATGGTGAGAGAAGCAGGAAGCAAACAGAAGTCACAGGTTCTTATTCCTACACCCTTCTATTTACCTCTACTGAAAGACTCTAATAAGGAACCATCTATCAAAGAAGAAAATTGGTTTGCAAAACTCCAGCCCCATATCAAAACACAGTACAAAAGTGTCTGTTTGAAGTCAAGAGCCTAAGTTTAATAACCAAAATATTCCCTAAGAATATTTAATTTTTATTTTACTTGGGTAATCTTCTAATTAAATTTTAAAATTTTAAACATGTTTTTAAATACTTACTATATTTGAAATTTATTTTGTTAAATGTTTTGAAATTTATATAATTAAATTGTCTTCCAGTTATTTTTTGTCCCATCACTATTCATTTAATAATTCTTTCCTTATATAAAATTCTTTTTTACACAGTAAATTCTAATGAAGAGAGAGAAACAGTGCGGATAGAGATACACAAATGCTTGGTTTACTTTTTTTTAAATTCCTGTTCTATTTTCTGATTTCCTCAAACCTTTTAATTTTTCAATTTTTTTAAATACCTATTCAATTCTTTAGTAAAGAGAAAGAGAGGGAGAGCATGAGCTGGGGGAGGAGCACAGGAAGAGAGAATCTCAAGCAGACTCCCAGTTGAGAGCAGAGCTCAACAGAGGGCTCTATCTCACAACCCTGAGATCATGACCTGAGCCAAAACCAAGAGTCAGATGCTCAACTGACTGAGCCACCCAGGTGCCCCAGTTCTTTCAATATTTCTATCTTACTAAATGACACTACTTCCATCCCCAAGCCTGGGTGTCCTTTTTTTTTTTTGGGGGGGGGGTGTCCTCTTTGTCTTCATCTTCTGTGCTTTCCTTTCTTGTCTTTCAGGGAATTCTTATCCCCTTTTTAATTTGTTCTCTCATTGCAGCCAGTGTGATTTTTATTGGGAAAAAAAAAAAAAAGGATCACACTTTCTTCTTACTTGAAATGTCACCATGGTCTTCCTTTGCTCTTAAGAGCACATCTTTACCATGTCTAAGTAGGACTAACATCATCTGATATATACCCCCTATCATAGTCTCACCTTTCAATGTACTTATTTTCACTCACCATACTTTAATTCCACAGGAGTTTTTCCCTGATACTGCTATGTTTCTGCTCCAACCAGAGTCTTAAAGGTTTCTTCTGCTTTGAAGGGGCTATCTACTCCCACCCACTGCAGGTAGGAGCCTCTTCAAATTATTTTCGATTTTATATATTTTATCTCTTTCTAGGGTAGTTTCTATGAACTTCTTTACTAGGTTACAGTCTTCTATTATATAATAACTTTATAGGCCATATGACTAATTCTTCTGCCACTCAATAGTAAGTTCTGTAAAGGCAATGTTTGGCTCATACATTTTATCCATGGGTATTTGCCATAAACTGATAATTCAATAAATATGTGCACAGTAAATTAACAGAGATAATACCATCTATTATTAGGTATATAATTCAATTATTTGTTTGCTTCAGTTTCCTTCTAAGAGACAATTATAATGCACATTTTTAAGTTCTGTATATTTTTATTCATTTAGTACTAGGCATTTTATATTTTATGTTGCCATATGGAACTATTCAAATTGTATGTTCAGATAAGAGGAATTTTTAAAATTTCAACAATGTTTTAATTGAGCTTCTTGGGAGATATTTTTTAAAAATACAATCAGAAATAAACTCACAATTATGTGGTCAATTAATCTGACAAAAAAAGACAAGAATATGCAATCGGAAAAAGACAGTCCTTCAACAAATGGTGTCGGGAAAACTGGATAGCAACAAGCAGAAGAATGAAACTGGACCACCTTTTCAAACCATACACGGAGATAAATTCAAAATGTATTAAAGACCTAAATGTGGGACCTGACACCATAAAAATCCTAAAAGACAGCACAGACAGTAATTTCCATGACAGCATAGGCAGTAATTTTTCTGACGTTGGAAGTAGCAACATTTTTTATATGTCTCCTGAGACAAGAGGAACAAAAGAAAATTAAACTATTGCAAATACATAAGGTAAAAAGCTTACACACAGCAAAAAGCAAAAGCAAAAACAAAAACAAAAAAACAAAAATGAAAATTTTCTGTAATTTTTCTGACATTGGAAGTAGCAACATTTTTCTAGATATGTCTCCTGAGACAAGGGGAACAAAAGAAAATTAAACTATTGCAAATACATAAGGTAAAAAGCTTATGCACAGCAAAAAACAAAAGCAAAAATGAAAACAAAAACAAAAAAACAAAAACAAAATTCAAAAAAAACAGCAAATGCCAAAAAAAATGAAATGAAAAGACAACTCAATGGGAAAAGATATTTGCAAATGACATAACCGATAAAGGGTCAGAATACAGAATATATAAAGAACTTACACACTTCAACACACACATACACACAGACACAGACACACATCCAATTTAAAAATGAGCAGAAGGCATGAACAGACATTTCTCCAAAGATAACATACAGATGGCCAACAGACACATGAAAAGATGCTCAACATCACTCATCTTCATGGAAATGAAAATCAAAACCACAGAGAGATATTACCTCAGACTTGCCAGAATGGCTAAAATCAAACACGAGAAACAGTAAGTGTTGGCAAAGGTGTGGAGAAAAGGAACTCTCATGCACTCTTGTAGGAATGCAAACTGGGGCAGCCACTGTGAAAAAGAGTATGGAGGTTCCTCAAAAAAATTAAAAAAATAGAATTACCACATGATCCAGTAATTCCACTACTGAGTATTTACTCAAAGAATATGAAAACACTAATCTGAAAATACATATGCAACCCAATGTTTACTGCATTATTTACAGTAGCCAAGATATGGAAGCAGCCCAAGTGTCCGTCAACAGATGAATGGGTGAAGAAGATGTGGTATATATACATACAAATGAATATTGCCTAGCCATAAAAAAAAATGAAATGGTGTCATGTGCAATGACATGGATGGATCTAAAGGGTATAATGCTAAGCAAAATAAGTCGGTCAGAAAAAGACAAATACCATATGATTTCACTCATATGTATAATTTAAGAAACAAAACAAACGAACAAAGAAAAAGTAGAAGAACCAAAAAAACAAAAACCAGACTCAATTATAGAGAACACATTGATGGTTATCAGAGGAGAGGTCAGGGGAAGGGATATGTGAAGTAGGTGAAGGGGATTAAAAGTATACTTAGTGTGATAAACACTGAGTAATGTACAGAATCGTGGAATCACTGTATTGTACACCCGAAATTAATATAACACTCTACATTAACTATACTGAAAAAAATTTTAAATAGAATCACTTCTGCAAATGCTAATAATACTAATGATAATTTTCCTTTCTTTCAATTATCTACCCTTTAGTCTTTCTTGATTATTATCTAAAACTTCCACCAAAAAATATGTAATGATAGGAGTGATTACGTCATCCTTACAAACACCTTTGAAAATATTTTGGGGTTAAAATAAGAGAAAGAGTAAGTTACACTAATAAATAGTAGAAAGAATGGAACTGTTCAATTTCTACTTTACACTTACCTTGTTAAAAATACTGCCCACGCTTGGTATGTGGTCATTCTACTTCCAAGACAATGTTGTATTTTTTTCTTCTTTGAATCCCATTAACAAGTTTCCCATATTCTTTTGTGTGTAATAATATGTAGTTTGATTTATTGTTTATCCTATGTTGCCAGAAGTTCCAATAAAGCCCAGAGGACTCCAGACAAGGCTGGTCTGATTTAAATCCTTGCTTCATTTCTTACCAGCTTTGTGACCTAGGATAGTCATCTGAGTTCACTGTGACTCATTTCCTTCTCTGTAAAATAGTATGAGAATAAGATGAGTTAGGATATGTAAAACATTAAAAGATCTTGAAGATTTACAGGGCTATTATTTAGGATCCTATGATTATATAATCACAAACAGAATTATAGAATGTTGGATAGAAAATTATGTGATACAGGAAAATGATTTTTATCATTTAAAACTGAAAATGTATCTTTTTTTTTACTCTTATTCAATCAATAGCACTTTAAAATAGCTTAAAGGATATGAGCTAAAAATACATATCAAAAGCATTTATTTTAGTGAAATTTCTATGTGATCAAAAGCCAGTTATAGGTCAAGAAACATTGAGAATGGTTCTGATTTACTTTTAGCAGCTCAAGGACAGGAAGAACACTTAAAATTAATGAAGTGAGAATTTTGAGAATAAGTTTGAAAGATGTGTCCCTTTAATTTCAATAAAAGACTAGCCACAGAAGAGAAAAGGTGGAAAAATCAAAAGGTAATATTTGAGAGGTGCCATCCTAGAAATAGCTCATCCTTCAGGGCAATTTGTAAATATGTGGAATATCCTCAAACCCAATCAAGATGACTAGAGTATATTTGCAAGGAAAAAAGCAATCATCAAACTTAGAAAAAGTTATAACTTAATCACTATTTGTTATCCCTCATGAAACCTTCTGCTTAGAATTTAGTCCAATGCACATTTATACCAGGCTGGGATTCCAAGATGATGAACATCAGTGTTCCACTCCCTCAAAAAGCAACGGCATAATCCTCATAGCGAATGTATTAAAGTGCCTGTTTGTCTTAAATCTAAGTCTCCCATGTGTTTATCATTGAGAATCAGTCCATGAATCTGATTAAATATATAATTGATTTAATATTAGAAGAATCAAGCAAAATCTCTTATTTTATGATATTTAAATTTAACCTAAGATAAATCATTGGGCTTGTAAAATATTAAATCAGCATTAAATATTATGTATATTTGTTATAAGGATATGCTTTTAAAATTAGGTTTACAGGGACACCTGGGTGGCTCAATTGGTTAAGGGTCTACCTTTGGGTCAGGTCAGGATCACAGGGTCCTGGGATTAAGTCCCACACTGGGCCCCTTGCTCAGCAAGGAGCCTGCTTCTCCTTCTGCCCCTCCCCCTGGCTTGTGCACTCTCTCTCTCTGTCTGACAAATAAAATCTTTTTTAAAAAATCAGATTTACATAAGCCACACATTATATTGAAATGTGTGTCGCTATTCCTTATATCAATAAGCAAAGTCTGCCAATAAGGGAGCATCCTCTTATAATGAGTCTCAGAAGTCAATTTCTGAGAATTTAGGGCTGTAATAATATTGATGAGGGTTTGGGTGAATTATGGATAGCATAAAAGATGTTATCTAAGAGATATGTGAGCAGCAGAGTTTTGAAAAAGGAGTGGCATTAGAAATTTTAAAAATATACATATGCTGTCTTCCCTACTCTCCTGTAAAAAGACATTATCGACAAATGTGGTGTGATTCATGATAGAAAAAGGTTTTTAGTTAAAAGATATCTAATATCATAAGGGACATTCTAAATCCTTAAAAATGATAGCTATGTAGCTAAAACAGTTGAAATTTTGGAAGATTTGAACAACATAATTTATGAATTGTTCTAATAGATAATCGGTAACACTGCTCTGCTCCCCAAAAGCTGAACATACACATTTGTTTTCCTTTTCAAAAAAAAAATTTTTAAAGATTATTTATTTATTTATTTGACAGACAGAGATCACAAGTAGGCAGAGAGGCAGGCAGAGAGAGAGAGAAGGAAGCAGGTTCCCTGCTGAGCAGAGAACCTGATGTGGGGCTCAATCAAATGTCCCTGGGATCATGACCTGCGCTGAAGGTAGAGGCTTTAACTCACTGAGCCACCCAGGCACCCGGGAAATTTTTTAAAATAAGCATATTTAACGTCTATGGCATGAAATTTTGTTACACATACACATCATGAAATGATTACTACAGTCAAGCTAATTATAACATAACCATCTCCTCACATAGTTATCATTTTCCTCCTCAGGAGATGAGGTGTGCCTGTCTCAGTTTCTTGAGACAGGCAAGAGAGAAGCCAGTCCTTCCAGTAGCAGCTGGAAACGGTGTGGGGGGGGTGCGTCCTAGATGCATGGTCCACTTCCTTCTCTCCTCAAGGAGAACCTGGGAGCTGGAGTGCCCACCCACTCTGCCCTGAGCTGGGGGACAGAGTGTGGCAAATGCCTGCACTCTTGCCGTGCCTTTTCTTACGGTTGTTTTGCTCTCTGTCACTCTCAGGGGACAAGCAAATGGCAAGCCTCATCAGTTCTCAGAGATACGTGGTTAGCTGGAGGCTTAGCTCCATCTTTGGAGTAAGGGGGCAGGCGGGGTGCTGCAGTTAGTGCCCACAGCCGTTTCAGGTTACCAGGAGACTGGGGATTACCTGCCAGAGACAAGCCAGTTAGGAGCCAGACCTCCGGAGAAAAGCCGGAGAAGATGAGGCACAGGATGTGCAGTCTAACCCCTTCCAGGGAGAAGGTGGGAGATGGGTATTATTATAGGAGCGTGATAGGCCCAGACTCGCAGGAGAGCCTGCAGCCCGTTTAAAGCTTCTGCTTTGTTCACCGGAGATGGGAGGGACCGGCAAATGTCAGGCCTCAGGAGTTCTCAGACAGAGGCGACGGAAGCACAAGGAGGCCGTCAGGCCGCGGCGGAAACGGGAGGGCTCGGGAAGTATCGTCCAGTTCCTTCTGGGTAGAAGCGAAAGGTTGGCGCTCCTTTGTTTTCCTCAGAAGAGCAAGGGGATGGCGGGAGGGAGGTACGCCGGAAGCGTCCGTAAGCCTCTCCTACCTCACGTGTCAGTGGCTCCCACCGCGGACCCCAGAAAAACAGCGGTGGGTGGTGTTATTACTGAGTTCAAGGTCTCACCAGCCGCAAACTGGCCAAGCTCGCCGAGGACCCTGCCGGCAGCCAAAGGTAGGAGAGTTAGAAGCTGGACTCTCTAGCCCCAGTCGGAAGAGCCGGAATTTAGACTCCAAAGCCTGGTCTAGACCCTTCCAGGGAGAAGCTGGGAGCTGAGCTTTTATGGCGGAGGCTCACTCCGCGCAGAGCGGCGGGGACTAGCTGCTGGAAGCGCTCTTGCACCGGTTTAAAGTGGACTCTTCGTTCTCTGTGGTCCCAGAGGGTTAATGAATCTCTGTCAACTCCCAGAAATACATGCGTTAGGGGTCAGTTCTCAGGTGGCAATAGTAAAGGTTGCTGCATTGATTGCGTGGTCTAAACTTTTCTTCACTCTTCAGGAAAAAGGTGGGAGTTGATTCCTTTTGGATTGTATGGTGCTGCGCCGGGGGTGGCGTTTAGGATGAGAATGTGTTTCAGCTCTTCCTACGTGTTCCATTGTGTGTATTTTCACAGC
The DNA here is from genome assembly GCF_963455335.1 of Martes martes. Lineage (NCBI taxonomy): Eukaryota > Metazoa > Chordata > Mammalia > Carnivora > Mustelidae > Martes > Martes martes. The sequence continues at coordinate 36,435,136 of NC_137893.1, forward strand.
CACTGGGTGTATAGGAGATTCTCAGCCAGTTTCTGGATTTTTTTCATAGAGCCATCCGACACGTGTAGCCGCTAATTACTTGCATCCCTCTTTGGGAGGAGGAAGAAATCAGGAACGTTCTATTTCACCGTCTTGTTAATGTGAGTCCTCCCCCCCCCCAATTCTTTTCAGAGATTAATGAAACATTTACCAAAAAAAATGGTGTTTCCAGGTTGTAAAGAGAGTGCCATTAAATTATAAAATATCAACTCCACATTATGATTACACCATAAGATTAGTAATTCGCTAACAAACACATTCACATTCTTAGACCTATAGATCTGGAATGTAAAAATGGGTTTATGAAAATTAGGTGAGTAAACTTCACATGATGTGTGAAGTTTTTTTTTAATTTTTTAATTTATTATTATTATTATTATTATTTATAAACATATAATGTATTTTTATCCCCAGGGGTACAGGTCTGTGAATCGGCAGGTTTACACACTTCACAGCAATCACCATAACACATACCCTCCCCAGTGTCCGTCCATAACCCCACCCCCCTCTCCCGACCCCCCTCCCCCCAGCAACCCTCAGTTTGTTTTGTGAGATTAAGAGTCACTTATGGTTTGTCTCCCTCCCGATCCCATCTTGTTTCATTTATTCTTCTCCTACCCCCCCCAGCCCCCATGTTGCATCTCCACTTCCTCATATCAGGGAGATCATGTGGTAGTTGTCTTTCTCTGATGGACTTATTTCACTAAGTATGATACCCTCTAGTTCCACCCACGTCATCGCAAATAGCAAGATTTCATTCCTTTTGATGGCTGCATAGTATTCCATTGTGTATATATACCATGATGTGTGAAGTATAATGAAGCTAAATAAGAACTTGGAAGGGAATTTATATTCTTAAATTTGTTTTAGAAAAGAGGAAATATTAGGGGGACCTGGATGGCCCAGTTGGCTAAGTGTCAGACTCTTGGTTTCAACTGAGGTTATGATGTCAGAGTCCTGAGATCCAGCCCTGATGGGCCTCCTCTCAAAGAAAGTCTGCTTGAGATTCCTTCCCTCACCCTCGCTTTTCCCCCTGCTCATACTCCTGAAGTGCATCTCTCTCTCTCTCAAATAAATAAGTAAAGTATTTAAAAAGAAAATAGGATATATTAAATATTAATGAGTATTTTCCTAAACATGCTGGGTACATATCATCATTCCAAAGGAACTATAGAAAAGAAAGTGGTAAAAATAAAAATAATAATAAAATTTTAAAAAATCAGATTAATTAACTATCCTTAGGGATAATCATTAAAACAAGAAGCCATTTTAAAAAACTAATAAAATACCTTGGTATAAGAAAATATAAATAAGTAGTACTTAACTAATTTAAAGTTAAATGTAAAAGCAATATAGGAATACAAAAGATGCTTCACAAACTTGGGCTATTCTAAAATTTTAAATCTTGAAATTCAAAATATTGAAAGTTTTAAATACAGTTAAGGAACTAGAAAAATAGTCAACACTTATGAAAAAGACAAAGACAATCCTTAGACAAAGATAATACAGTCCTTAGAAAAATTAAGGGCAGGGCACCTGGGTGACTCAGTGGGTTAAGCCTCGGCCTTCGGCTCAGGTCTTGATCCTAGCGTCCTGGGATTGAGCCCCGGATCGGACTCTCTGCTCAGCAGGGAGCCTGCATCCTCCTCTCTGCCTGCCTCTCTGCCTGCGTGTGATCTCTGTCAAATAAATAAATAAAATCTTTAAAAAAGAAAAAAAAGAAAAATTAAGGGCATAAACTGAATGTTCACAAAAAGGAAATATAGTTAAAATTAAAAATAAAAACAATTACTGTATGATCTAGCAGTTTCATTTCTGGGTATATATCTAAAGGAAATGAATCTGTATCTCAAAGAGATATCTGCACTCCCACGTTCATTGCCAGCATTATTCACAATACCCAACATATGGAAACAATGTCTCTTGAGGAAAGAGTGGATAAAGAAAATATGATATATGTATATATATGATATATATATTTGTGATGATATGAATGAACCTGGAGAGCATAATGATAACTGAAATTAGAGAAAGATAAATACTGTATGACCTCACTTATATGTGCTATCTAAAAAAAAATTGAACTCCTAGAAATAGAATGATGGTTGTCAGGGAATAAGAGGGGGGGAAATGGGGAGATGTTGGTTAAAGGGAAAAAAACTTTCAGTTTTGAGGAATAAGTTTTGTATAGAATGTACAGAGTGATGACTATAGTTAATAATACTGTATTGTATACTTAAAATTTGCTAAAAGTAAATCTAAAGTGTTCTTATCACACACATATACAATGGTAACTGTGATGTGATGATGTGTTAATTAACTTGATTGTAGTAATCATTCCATAATGTAAACATATATCAAATTATAATGTTATACAACTTAAATATATACTAGTTTACTCGTCAATTATACTTTAGTAAAGCTAGGGTGAAAAAGCCCTCTCAAACTTGAGAAGCACTGACACAGATTTTAATTGACATTTATTTAAAATTATACTTCACATACTTTGAAATTTTTATTAATTCATTCATGATTCACAAATAAAGATACTGTCCAAAAACTAAAACAAAAACTATTTGTTTAAATCAAATTAAATTTAATTTTTGCATATGCAACTAAGTGAAATATATATGATGATAGAAATAAATAGCGATCATGATGGTAACTTTACTTTGAGCATTCTTATACCTGGAGCAGAAGTTTCATTGAAACAAACATTATTAAATCAATTTAGCAAAATATGTCAAGGATTATAAAAAAATTAATTAAGATTTGTACCAGTAATTCTCTTCCTAGTAATCTATTAAAAAGAAAAAACAAAACATATATATACACACAGAAACTCTTACAATGATTTATCTACAGCAGAGTTTAACAAGACATTGCTTATGATAATAATAAAATAGAAGTAGTCTAAATATCTCCAAATGGAGGACAAGTTAAATAAAATATGGTACGTGGATATTATAGTTGGCATTCGTGAGGAACTGCGTATCATTCATTATATCTTGTCCCTTTCTCACAGTACCTGGATTTTTCTCCCATTTTATAGCATCTATATCGTTTTTGTGGTGTGGGCCCTGACTGGCTTGATTGAAAAATATATATAAATGGACAGAAATTAGTAAGGTGAGAGGCAATAGACAGACATAAGCCAGTCAGTTCCCATAATTCTCTCTGGATATAGTGATTGGTTCAGGGTAAATATATCAAGTATTATGTTCAGCTGTATATAACTGAGAACCCCAAAAATAGCGATTTAACCAAGTATCAGTTTATTTGTATCATGGAAAAAGCCTAGAGCCAGGCAGGCTGGGACAGGGTCAGTCAGTGGCTGCATTATTCATCACAATATTAAGTATGTTCTTTCTCTGCTCTGCCATCCTTAACAGACAGTGTGTTTCATACTTGTCTTTTCATAGTCCCTAAATGGCGGCTATACAACTAGCACTATGCCAGCATTCCAGGAAGAAGAGAAAAGGGCAAAGGCAAGATGTTCATTTCAGCAAGTTGTTCACACTTGAACTTCCTTTGGAGCCACCCAACAACTACTGTGTGCTACTCAGAGGTTGTATGCTTAGGAAGTCTGGAAAATGCTGTTTTTAGTTTTTTGAGGTATTGTTGATAAACGAGGAAAAGACTAGGTAAGGTAGGCAATTAATGATTTCACAAAGGTAGGTATAAAAAATGAGTTAGTCCTAACAGTGTGATGCCTTTGACTTTTCCCATGGTTTAGGGAGAAGGGTTTGCATTTAAGACTTTAAACGTCTTTTTTGTGTGAATTAAATAATGCTTGATTAGTATACATCATCAATGTCCTATCATATTATTGTTTTCACTAATCGAGAATAAGATAATAAAATTGAATATTCTGTGAAGATAATTTGTGCTCTTATAGAAATAAGCTACATAAAATTGTCTCTTAAATGACAACCAATGCAAATTACTCTTCATTCCATAAAAAATATTTGCTTTCAGGGAGCCTGGGTGGCTCAGTGGGTTAAAGCCTCAGATCATGATCAGATCAGCTCAGATCATGATCCCAGGGTCCTGGGATCAAGCCCCGAGTTGGGCTCTCTGCTCAGCGGGGAGCCTGCTTCCCCCTGTCTCTCTGTACCTGCCTCTCTGCCTACTTGTGATCTGTCAAATAAATAAGTAAAATCTTTAAAAAAATTGTTTGTTTTCTATATATGGATACAGTTTATTTTGGGAAATTAAATACACCTTGACTATATCTACCCTATCATTCTCTCTCTTACGGTGACACATGGTGATGGGAAGGATAAGGGAGTTGTAACAGGAGATTTGAGTTTGGGCCCAGACCCCATGTTTACTAATTAGGGGCTCTTAAGCAACTATCTGAATATAATTTCTCCATCTATAAAATGGAAGTAACTAGAGTATACTCAGAGGACTCTTATGGGGATTAAAAGAGAAAATATTTGAGAAGCATTTAAAAAAACTGTCCAGTTCTGCACACATGTTTTTGAACATTACCCTTTCCTCCCTTTTTATTTTGTTTTATCTGCTTATAAAGCACAATGTTGACTTACTCAGCTTAATTAATGTAATACCATGTAACCTCAGTTTCATACAAAGCTCTACCATAATGAAATGTTATTTCACTTACACTTTAGAAACACTCTGGTGCCATTTCCTGGGCAGAAACAAGGGGGAAAGCTAGCCCTAGGCATGGGTCTAACAGGCTGGACTTTCACCAAGCATATGGGCAGGCAGTGCTTCAGTGGAGAGATCAAAGCGCAGTGGATGGCCTTTCTCTGGATGACTTCCCCAGATGCTTAAGGTTCTTAAAACAGCTGTTTCAATCCAGGCACAGCAGGTTTCCCACTCTACCCTCTGCAGATTGTGGATTCTTTGCAATATCCCCAATGGATTTTTTTTTCCCTTACAAATTGGCCTATAGATTAGGCATGACAATTAGCACTAGTCTATAGACTTAGAAAAAGAAAGAAATTAGTCTGGAACTAAAAGAAAACATGCTGTGCACTAGTAAAACATATGATATAAATTAAGTCATAGGATTATAAATGATGGAACTAGAAGGGACCTTTGAGACTCCATAGCCCATTGTCCTAATTTTACAGATGAGGAATCTGATGATACCATATTTTGTTAGGCTGCTCATGGTCACTATCTCTAAAATTGCTAATTTTGTCAGTGGAAGGGAGAAAACAAAGACAATTTTGCAGATTCATTTTGTATATGGCTATATTTTGAATCTAAACATAAAGCAAGCTTATACATTTATTTAAAACACAGCAATCATTTAATCCTTATAATCTATAAGAATACTCCCAAATTTAAAAAATATGATATTTTTTCCCTTTAATATGTTTTAACTCAAATATAGTTTTCATTAGTATTTTAAGTGCAGGCAGTTTCTTGCTCTTTGGCCAAATCTTTTTTTTTTTTCTTCCCATTTTATTTTATTTTATTTCTTTTCAGTGTTCCAGAATTCATTGTTTATGTCCACACCCAGTGCTCCATGCAAATCCAGTACATCAAGGCAAAAAGCACTCTATTAAAATATTCATTTATTCATTTGTCATTCATTGATTTATGTAATAATCATCCAGTGAATATTTACAAAGTGTCTATTGCTGTTTTAGTATTGTCCTGCACAGTTAAGATAGATAAACAGAGAAATGGCTCTTGTTCTCTAAAGGAAAAAGTATAGTATAGTTCGTGAGAAAACCAGCCTGGAGCTACCTTGTCTAGGTTTGAATTTTGTCTTCATTACCATCTAGCCAAGAGACAGTCAGCAAGTTACTTAACCTCTCTGCCTTTAGTTTCCTCATCTGTTAACTCTTCATAATAATACTATTATCTACTTCACAAGAGCTTATGAGGGTTAAGTGATGTAATCTATGCATAGTTTTAACATACTCCCTGACAATTATTAATCACTGAAAAAGTGTTCATTACATATGACATTAGAAAACTCCTTATCTAGTGAGAAATATAGAAGATTATACCACTGCTCACACTATGATAAAGTGTGGTCTGAGAAAGATGAAAACATTCATAAGTCCCTGAAAAATATGTCCCTGTTCCTATGGTACTACCAAGATGCAACACCAAATCTATGGTTGGAAGATGAGGCCACTGTTCCCTGAGAAGTTAATGCTTGAGTTGCTTTTTATAGATATTTTTTCTTTTCAGTTACTTGACAGGGACTTAGGAGAAACAATATAAGGATTCAATATTCCAGGTAGAAGAATGCATTTTGATTTTAGAATGATTGCTCTGCCAGTGATATGTAAGGTTGCTTGAACTTATCCTGAAGGCGGGTGTTATGAAGGTAGACTATTGGGGTACTGCAACTGAGGAAATAATGTGTGAAGAGTTTGAGAGAGAAGATATATTTGATAATCATTTAGAAGATGGAATTAGCTAGACTTAGTTGCTGATTATATATGAAAAGTGGAGGAGGAAGGAATTGTGTAAACTTCTTGAAGTCTTTACTTTAAAAAAAAAGTGGCTATGGATTGGAGTTCATTTACTGCAATAAGGAAGACCAGGCTTGATGAAACGATGAGACGATGAGTCCGCCTGTGTTTTCCATGAGCAAAACTTTCCAAATGACCTGTAATTCATGAGAGAAAAGGATAGCAAAGCTAGACATGAAGATAAAGATAACTTCATTGTAAAGTGTCTAGAAATCATATGTATGGATGGAATTATTTATTTAGAAGAGAAAAGAATGCTTGGGTTAGGCCCAAGATTAAAAGACTTGGACTGGGAGTAGTGAGGAGATAAAGCAACCACTGAAACTGTCAGATACATTTGGGATGAGTTAAGGTAAAGGCAAGAAGAAGTATATTGAAGTACCTAACATTTAATAAACACACACAATAACCTGAGCCATTTATATGTTAAAATATTTAATTCTCAAAAGAGCCTGTGATACAGTCATCATCATTTCAATAATGAGAAGGCTGAGGCTCTGCTGGCACAATATTTTCAGTCACACAACTCCTATGTAGCAGGACTGAGGTAATACTTCAGCCAACTTAACATCAGAGCCTTCACGTTTCAGTACCTCATTTTACAACTGAAAAAGCAGGATGAAACAAAACAAAGTAATATCAGACAAGCCAAAAAAGGAGAAAATTTCATGAACATAGATGTAGAGAAAATAGAAACAGAATATTTTTGAAAAAGTTCCAAGTAAAAAGAGTAAGACTATTTATTTTGGTTGATATTGTTGTTACTATTTTGAAGACAGGAGAAATTTAAAAATATACACACATACACATATATATACGGTTATAGCATCCATGTTTTCTTAACGATGCAACTTTGGAATAACTTTTCATTGACTGAATGACTGAGGCATAAACTTATATGTGTATTGTGAGTTGAAAAAATACATAATCAGAATTTATTTCAGTAATATTTTATTTCAGGAATATCATCTTATTTGTGGGAATACATTCTTTGATTATCCAGATTAGAATGAAAGGTAGACCTTGGAGGGGATGGGGGAGCAGACTTTGGCAGTGACTGTGTTTTAAAGCGTAGAGTTTCTTGGTTGTGAGAAATAAAAGGATGGGAAAAGCAAGAGGAAGAGAAAAGGAAAAGCCCACTGATATAGCCTATGACGAGAAGATTGTGCAGTGTATTATATGAATCCCTCCAAGGGGCATTGGTGCATTCTGTACATGTCCGTAGAACACCAAATATCTTGACCTCAGTGGATTTCTTGTTTTATTAACTGTTAAATGGGTAAACTTAGCTCTAGGAATACAGATGTTAACTATTATAGGTTCTTTGTGAGAATTTCTTCTCTTTAATATCTTTTGGTTTATTTTAATTTTTTTTTCCTTTGTCTATGTCTTTCAATAATTTCAATATGTTGAACCTCAGTATACATTGCAGTTAATTTAACCCGCTAAGGATTCATTCAGATTTTTTTCTTTTAAATATGTGTATGATGTCTTTTGTTCATTTTGGAAAGTTTTCAGCCATTATCTCTTAAATAATTTCTCTACCTAAATTTCCAACTTGTAGGACTCTATTAAGTGTTTCATCTTTGTATTGTATTATTTTATCTTACCCTCTTTTCCAAAATTTTACCTCTTTGCTTTATTCTAAAAGGATTCTTCTGATCGTCCAGTGTACTACTTCTCTATGCAGCTATTCAGTTTAATCTATTCATTGAATTCATCTTGATAGTATTTTTCATTTCTATGAATTGTATTTCATAGTTTTATAAATCTTCTCTATTATTTTTTATTAATTAATTAATTAATTTTAATAAGCATATAATGTATTTTTATCCCCAGGGGTACAGGTCTGTGAATCTCCAGGTTTATACATTTCACAGCACTCATCATAGCACATACCCTCCCCAATGTCCATATCCCCACAACCCTCTCCTGTCCCCCCTCCCCCCAGCAACCCTCAGTCTATTTTTTGAGATTGAGTCTTTTATGGTTTGTCTCCCTCCTGATCCCATCTTCTTTCATTTTTTCTTTTCCTACCCCCCCAAACCCCCACATCGCATCTCCACTTCCTCATATCAGGGAGATCATATGATAGTTGTCTTTCTCCGATTGACTTATTTCGCTAAGCATAATACCCTCTAGTTCCATCCACGTTGTTGCAAATGGCAAGATTTCATTTCTTTTGATGGCTGCATAGTATTCCATTGTGTATATATACCACATCTTCTTTATCCATTCATTTGTTGATGGACATCTAGGTTCTTTCCATAGATTGGCTATTGTGGACATTGCTGCTATAAACATTCGAGTGCACGTGCCCCTTCAGAGCACCACATTTGTATCTTTAGGATATAAACCCAGTAGTGCAATCGCTGGGTCATAGGGTAGCTCTATTTTCAGTTTTTTGAGGAACCTCCACACTGTTTTCCAGCGTCTTCTCTATTATTTTTAAGGTTTTTTGTTTTTAGTAATCTTTTTTTAGTCTGATGGAATGGTCATCTTTTTTAGTCTTATGGAATGGTAATCTACTATGGGCCCTTAAAATTCTTGCTAGGCATTTCAAAAAATGAAGTCTCTCAGTGCTCTTTATTTGAGCCATTTCTTGGGCTTGAACCATTTTTTTGTATTTGCAGTGAGCAACTATGGAGAATGAGGGAGCATCTCTTTTTGGACAAAAATCAGACATCCTTTTATTTACTATAAAAGTGGTGAATTTAGTAAGCGCTCAATTAACACAACCCACTGTGTATGCAGGCATTCACCATAGGCACTGTGCCCCGACCCGGATGTGGGGAAGCAGTGTGAACAATTTGCTATGTTCTAGTTACCGCTTTGCCCTAAATAATATTCAAAATCATTCTGAGTTTATATCAGTTATTTTCCCAAAACTATGGAGCTTCTCTACAATGTTTAAATCTTTCACAGTGAATATTTTTTTCTACCTTTTTTCTGAAAATTTAGTTTGTTTTAGAGCTAGTATAAGATGGAGTTAACTGCAATGACATGATTATGAATGCTCTATGTAGACCAGTTAGATTAAAATATTTTGCTATCTCATAGAAAAGGTAAGTAAATGAAAGTTGTACTTATATGTGCATACTTTCTAGAGAAGGTGGTTTATTTGGAAGTAAAATAAGTTGAATCTGATTATCTATTGGAACACGGTAAGATAAAGTCATTTTAAAGAACCCAATGGGGAGTATTTTCATACAAATTTATTAAAGAGTTCACATTTCTATAATGTATGGGCTCTGATAATGAGTAAATTGTCTTAAGTGAAAAAACCTAATGAAAGCCCTAGTTATTTTTTACCATTTTAAAATATAATTTTAATATCAATTTTATAATTAATTTAACTCTAAGAAAAGTCATCAGATACATAGAATTTGGAAAAGAAATTGTTTTTAATCAATTATGTTCACTTTGCTTTTTATGGGAACTTGTCCACCTCACTTTTCTCACTGTAAATTCCTTTATAGCAAGCATAGGTCTTAGCAAACAAATAATAAATGATATTTTTGAAAGAAAATAATTCTGTTTTCGTGGGTAGTCAGGAACAATAAGCTTCACCTTACCCCCTGGCATAGATGTATATGCCTTTAAAATGAATACACCAGAGTGATTTGCACTGAATATTTTTTATCGTTTGATACTTTACCTGATGCTTTACAAAGTCTAAAAGCCTCAAAGCTTTGGTTTGAATGGTGCCAAACATGAAGTAGAAAGCACTAAGTTTGATCTGGAACCCACAAAATCAAAAGATTGCCTAACCAAAAATCCAACATTTTACTGTCTGTAGATTGCAATGGGAATTAAAGTATTGCTTTTTTATTCCTTTCATCCAACATTCTGAAGGACATTTGAGAACTTGACGTATGGCTTTGAGGAAGGGGGTTAACCAGCAAAGAATTCAAACATCCATATATTCCTTCAAAGATGTACCATTGGTACCTCATGTACTTTCATTAAGTGGCATATCTAGATTATAAGGCCGAAGGAGGAGACTTCTTGCAGTCTACGTTTTTCATTGATGTGGATTTAGCAGAATGTCTTTGATATATCATTCATGTATCCCACAAATTTTTTATTATCTAAAGTGCAAGTTGAAGCTGTAATTCATATAACTCCAAAATTACGATCAAGCATTTAAAATGCCCATACAGGAGATGGAGATGATATATAAATATACCAAGTCTTTCTTAAAAGAGGACAAATTATTTTGAAAATGTGGGATAGAAGAAAGGATTCATTGTATAAACCGTGCAGCTCAGAAATAATTTCACAATTGCACCTGGGACAGTGAGCCTATATTTTGACTTATTAAACTCACAGGCCAACATATGTTAATTGTTGAAAAATGGTTTTGGGAATATCTCTTAGGAGTATCTCTAGTAATGCCTTGCAAGTCTGACCAAGATATTAGAAACATTCTCTAGTATCCACTGACACTCTTTTCTGTTTTCTTCATCCTTTTCTTTTTCTGCCTTTAGTCAGTTTAAATTGATTTCTTCTCTCCAAAGTTAAAAAAAAAAAAAAAAAAAGTAGGAATAGGGCTGGCAAAAAACAAAGACATTGTCCTGGGGGAAGAAGTATACAAGACAGAGTCAGACCTAAGGATCCAGACTGTAGCTTTGTAAGATGCCATCAGAAATCAGCCAGAATCACATAGGTGCATCCATGTGGTACCAGATATGTCAGTGCCCTAAGTTAATAGTGTGAGTATAATTGGTTGAGGGATATATATTCAAATTGCCAGAAGCTGAATCTCAGTACATAACTAAGTGCCTGTGTCTGATACTTGGAATAGAAATTTTTCAAACTTCCTCACAACTATAGTGAATGTAAAGAAGTCCTTTACTTTTCTCTATTTTGCAACAAAATATTTGCATTGAGTTGCTTGCAGTGTGAATTAATGCTAAGTATTCAATATGAAAAGCAGTGTGACATTCATTTTTAAATTTCATGCTTCGTGTCACTTCACCTCTCTCCTTACTAAATTACATTTGGTCACACTTTAACCACACAGGATGATGCAGCAGTGTTATATGTGGAAGAGGGGCAGGTAGGTGGAAAGGTGCAAAAGTGTAGTGCAAAAAAATTAAAATTTTGTTTACAACTATCAAAGGAAAAAAAATATAAAGCTGTGGTCTACAGGCCAAAATATTTTAAAAGATAATGAAACTGAGTCTTATAATTCTGTATATATTTATATTCATACTGAAGTTTAATTCATTCATTTTAATTCATTCATGTGCAGTTGTTAAAATATCTATCTTATATATTTTGTTGTGATGATGTTACTTATGAGATTTATATATTAAAAGTTTAGAATTTTTTATGTTATCGTTACTTTGTACAGTAAAAAATGTTATATTCTGAAAGATCTGAAAAAGATAGGGAAAACATTCTGCAAGATCTTAAAGAGGAAAGTAGAAGTTAAATGGTAGCTTATACTGAATCCTTAATTAACATTTATTCAATAATTACTCAGTACCTGCTATGAATAAGACACTCCTTAACACCCTACAATGTAAGTATTGTAGTCTTCATTTTATAGATAAGAAAACTGAGTCTCAGAGAGAAGCCTTTGTTTTAAGCCTACACTAGTAGTACATCAAAATCTGGGATTTTTATCCAAACATAACCTCTCTTGGAGTCTCGTGCCTTTTACTATATATCCCACATTTTCCTTGCTATAACTGTTTCTTACTTGTAAGAAGCTTACTTTTAAGAAGCTTAATATAAATGGCAGAGATATAAAGAGCTAAGTATAATAAAATTAGGATGAAGTAAGAACTAAACAAGATGTGATACTCTTGCTGTACTGATGAGAAAATAATTAAAAATATTAATGAGGTCAGATAAGATTTGCTGGAGGAAAATGTTCTTATTTAATCAAAGTTCTTTAACAAAAACAGTAGATATGCAATTAAGTATAGTATACACACAGTTATGTTTTTTTTTTTTTTTTTTTAAATATTTTATTTATTTATTTATTTGACAGACAGAGATCACAAGCAGGCAGAGAGGCAGACAGAGAGAGAGGAGGAAGCAGGCTCCCCGCCGAGCAGAGAGCCTGATGCGGGACTCGATCCCAGGACCCTGGGATCATGACCTGAGCCGAAAGCAGAGGCCTTAACCCACTGAGCCACCCAGGTTCCCCACACAGTTATGTTTTAAGTGTAGACACATAAATAACCACAGACTACATAAAAAGTCTATTTTCTGTAAATATTAGGAGCAGAATCTATAGGCCACATCTGCTTCGACTCAAAATCCAACGTTTGCTACTTCCCTACTGCATGGTATTACAAAGCCAGTTTCTTCATCTATAAATTAGGCTGTATAGTACCTACTTTATGTTTTTATGAGACTTAAATGTGATAATCCATATAAAGCTAGCACAGTGCCTGGAAAATAACTAAAGAATCCCATAAATAGTTACATACCGATCATTTGTGAAAGGCATATGGTATGGAGTTTACAAGCAGAGATTGGGAGAAGAGATAAAGAAGATACCCTGGCTGGGTGAATAGTGTTGCAAGTGCATAGAGCTCTTAATAAAGCAATTTGCTAGGGAATAATGGTTGGTATGGCCAGAAGGCTAAGTGCAAGGTCATGGGAACGTCATGGGAAGGAGCAGGAGATGATACTAAAATTCACTTTAGCTTTTTTGGAGGATGCATGTTTTTGTGAATAGCTTGCTTATATTATTATTCTTATAAAGCTTTAGTATACATTTAATACCAGTCTCCAAGAAGGCACTGATTGCCCTGACCAAAGCATGTATACCAGGAATTTTGGAACTGACCAAGAAGAAGCTCTAGGCTAGAGAATCAGAGGAAGACAAGTTAAATCTCTTTGGGGGTACCAATGATGGTTTACTTGGAAGCCAGCAAGAAAGAAAGAGATTAAAAATAAAATTCTCAAGAATGAACAAAAAGGCAGAGTAGACACTAAATCTGGACATGTTAATTAAAATTACTTCTTTATAAGTAATAGAAATCCATTCTGAGTAACTCAAACCAGAAGGGAATCAATAGTAAGCATTTATCAAGACTCAAAAATAACACGAAGTCTAGAAAACCCAGCTGGATAAAAATTAGTAGTCATGGACACCCAAGATCTAGGTTAAAAAACACAACAATAACTAATTTCCAGTTTTATCTCAGCACAAATGCTAGCTTAGCTCTCTCTGTTTAAGAATGGATTCCAAGGGGGCACCTGGGTGGCTCAGTGGTTTAAGCCGCTGCCTTCGGCTCAGGTCATGATCTCAGGGTCCTGGGATCAAGTCCCACATCGGGCTCTCTGCTTGGCACAGAGCCTGCTCCCCTCTCACTCTCTCTGCCTGCCTCTCTGCCTACTTGTGATCTCTGTCAAATAAATAAATAAAGGGGCGCCTGGGTGGCTCAGTGGGTTAAAGCCTCTGCCTTCGGCTCAGGTCATGATCCCAGGGTCCTGGGATCGAGCCCCGCATCGGGCTCTCTGCTTGGCAGGAAGCCCGCTTTCCCCTCTCTCTCTCTCTGCCTGCCTCTCTGCCTACTTGTGATCTCTGTCTGTCAAATAAATAAATAAAATCTAAAATAAATAAATAAATAAATAAATAAATAAATAAAATCTTTAAAAAAATTAAAAAAAAAAGAAGAATGGATTCCAGGGAAAGAGAACAATTTTTTATTTGTGTAAACTGGGTCATTTTGAACACAATGATCAAGTATAGCACCTAGATTAATATTTCAGCCTTCACTCTGAGTATGGTCAAAGAATATGTGATAATTCCCCAAAAGGAAATTGTCTTTTCCTGCCAAAAGAAAATAAAATAGATGTTAGGCAGCCATTCTCCCCATCCCCAACATATACACACCAGTTGCTTTTTGAAGGAGCCTGAGTGAAGAGTCTAGAAAATGTGAGAGAGGATTCCTAATGACTTAAGTGAGACATTGTAGGCAGATCATATTTTGTGAAGAGTTAGTGTTTTTCCTTAAAGGAACATGGAGTAGAAAGCATGCCATATTCCTGACTTGGTGAGTTCATGATGAACAGAGGTTATAGAGGTTTCACTTCAATTATGTTTCTATCTGAGAACTTAGACCTGTGTCTGGATTGTAGCTGGCACTTAAAACTTGGATAAAAGGATGAATTAGTAAATTAATAGTTCTTTTATGGTTTTTTTTCATTCATTTTATATCAATTCCCTAGGATAGGTTCCTGGAAATAAAAATGTATAAACACTTTAAAACTCTGGACATGATCACTATTTTAGAATAAAAAATATATTGAAGGACTGCCTTCTGGCTTCTTATGCCACCCTTGGAAGTCACTCCAGCCCAACAGTAAGAAACTGGACACATAAATCAACAAATCTTAGATTCATGTGAAAAGAGAGGACACAGAGCACACTAATTTCCCCAATATTGGGGAGTCAGACAGTGAATACAGTGAATTGCAGCTTACCAAAGCAAAGACTCATGAGCAGAAATAACCAATAATTAGTACTGGAGTAGGAATAACTGAACTGTGATTGAGGAATTACAAGAGGCTCAGTATGGATAATTCTGAGAGTTAAAAACTCTAGGGGGACCCAGTCAACCCTTCCACCCCCACAATTTTATGAAATTTACCTCCAGAAGCTCGGCTCGTTTCCCACAGTGTATATTGGAGAAAAGTCCTCTTTGGCCTCTGGCTGGGGGATGGGTAGAGGAACTAATTTGGTATGTGCCAAAATGCTTTGTTTTTCTTTCTTTCTTTCTTTCTTTTTTTTTAAAGATTTTATTTATTTGACAGAGATCACAAGTAGGCAGAGAGGCAGGCAGAGAGAGAGGAAGGGAAGCAGGCTCCCCACTGAGCAGAGAGCCAGTCCCAGGACTCTAGGATCTTGACCTGAGCTGAAGGCAGAGGCTTTAACCCACTGAGCCACCCAGGCGCCCCTGCTTTGTTTTTCTTAACAAGGCCTGCCCTCAAGGAAAACTAGTTAAATCAGAACCTAACTGGGGAATTATCAGAGTATAATGGAATAGCATGAAGGAAAATACCAACTTTGGCCCACTCTAGCCATCCTATCCAACCTGAGGGGAGGAAAAACAGTACAAAACAAAACACTAAGGTAAAGAAAGACTTGAGCTTATAGTCCAGAGGAACAGTCTCACTGAAAGACTAGAGACCTAATCATAGGACTCCCCCTCATCCCACGCCTCAGCATCTAACTAAAGGTCTGTTTATAACATTTCTTTATGTGAGTTTTTTACATAATGTCTGGCTATCAAGAAAAAAAAATTACAAGGCATATCAAAAGGCAAAAGAACACAATTTGAAGAGATAGGACAAGCATCAAGATCATATATAGTAGGGATGTTAAAGTTCTCAGACCAGAAATCTAAAACAACCATGATTAGATTAATATTTTAAGGAATCTAATGAATAAAGTAGACAGCATGCAAGAACAGATGGACAGGGAAACAGAGAGAAATCCTAAGAAAGAATAAAAGAAAAAAATTCTAGCAATTGAAAACACTAACAGAAGTGAAGAATGTTTTTGATGGGTTATTAGTAGACTGTGTGGCTGAGGAAAGACTCTGTGAGCTAGAGATTATATTAATAGAATCCTCAAACAATTGAAAAGCTAAGAGAACAATATGTTATCTATAAGAAACCCACTATAAATATGAAAACACATCTCGTTTAATAGTAAATGGATATCATGAAAGGACATGGAAGACCTTAAATGCATATTACTTAGTGAAAAAAGCCAATTTGAAAAGGCTGCATACTGTATATTTCCAACTTCATGGCATTCTGGAAGAGACAAAATTATGAGACAGGAAAAACAGCAGCAGTTTCTAGGGGATGAGGGAAAGAGATGAATAGGTAGAACACAAAATATTTTTAGGGCAATGAATATACTCTCTATGATGCTGAAATGGTATGTCATTATACATTTGTCCAAACCCATAGAATGTACAACGCCAAGAGTGAATGGTAATTTGATTACAACGTGTCAATATAAGTTCATCAGTTCTAACAAATGTACTACTCCGGTGGAGAATGTAGATAATTGGGAAGACTATACATGTGTTGGGGCAGGGGACATATGAGTAATCTCTGTACCTTCCTCTCGATTTTTCTGTGAACCTAAAACTTCTCTAAAAAAAAAAAAAAGAACTATTTTTTTTCAAGTTAATTTAAACACTCTGGACATACTTTAAGTATATTTCTGAATTTTAAAAAATTAAATTACAATATCATCAACAATGTGGACTAACTCTAACTTCAAAACAAACACAAATTGGCAAGTACTGTAAACAAACAAAACCCCAGTGTAATCCAAAATAGAATAGATTCTCTACCCATTGTGAAGTTTGTGTGTATATTTTAATCCAAAATAGGCACCATTCTTTTTGAGCCTATTCTGATATATTAGTTGTAGAAATAGCAGCAACTGACTTCCTTTTAGCAGCTGCAGTGGACATACTCTCACTTTGAGGGTATGGTGAGTTCCAGAAGTTTTAGCCAACAAATCTATACAGAAAATTGTGATGAAAACTTTTTGCTATAATAGCCTATAATCAAAGAACTTGGAGAGAGCATAGTTGTAAAAAAGATTCATGGAAACTGATTTTTATTTAATATCTATTGAATGCCAGCCACAACCACCATACCTGCATATAAAGACTAAAACTATGATTGCACTTATTTCTTTCCTCACTGTAACCCCCTTAGATAAGCATTGTTTTCTTTATTGTACATATTAAAAAAAAACAAACCTTCATTGAAGCTAAAGGATGTTTACAACTTCATGTATTTTGTGGTGATAGAACTATGATCTTATTCTGTATCTTGTGGCCTTTTACTTATTACAGTATAAAAATAACATTAATCTATAAACTTTCTGGAAGACTCTAGATCTTTAGATCTAGATAACTCTAGATAACAGATCTCATAGCAAAAGTCAACTTTATTCTAGTTCTGTCATCTCAGATAAATATTGAAAAGGTGAAAAGAAAAGTCTTATAAGGCCAATTGAAAATCTAAAATTGATATGATCTTTTTTGTCTCTAGAAGCCTTAGTTAAGGATTCCTGGAGAAAAGAAAGCTTTAGATATCACCTGATTCAGTGGCAAAAGTGGTAAGCCTTACCAGCCAACCTTAACATATTAATAACAATCTGTGCCATTGCTTCAGCTTGAATCATTACCTAAGCATCCTAGGAACAAGTGCTGATTGAAGTATTATTCCACAAATAGCCCAGAAAATACCCAAAATGATGCCCTCAGAAATAAAATGCTATGGCAACTGTATAGCTGAAATTAATGCATTCTAAGGGCATTTAATTTTTCAAGAATTTTCTCTACCAAACAATTTTTTATATCTAATTTTAGTAGTAAAGTTAATCTAAATTGTTTATTTAGTTAACTTGAGAAAGCATTGCAAAAAATTCTAATGAAAAAAAGTTTAATTTCAGGCACACAAAGGAAAAGGCAGATGTGGTCTGGGGAAAAGAATATTTAGACAAAGGCTTAGAAGTCTTGGGTTTGAATTTCCATTTTTATCCATTTATCAGCTGATTTTCATAGATAAGTTGTTTGCCTTTTTGAACTTTATGTCCTTCTATGAAAATGTAGATGATAAAACATCCCTTCAGTAAAGCTTTTTGAGATTTGCAACCCAATAGGATTTTTGTTCATTTGGGTATACTTTTAGAGATTGTATATTTCTTAAAATTTTACACAGCTGTCTTAAAGGTATCAAAACACCTCCTAACAGTTTAAAAATTACCAAATTAGACTGTTTCAAGATAATTACAAGAAAATGACCCTAAGGGACTAGACTGTAGTTCAGTGAACAGTTGATTCTTAAATGTGAATCTGAACTCAGGACATAAGAATAAATTATTACCTTTCAAATATTGTGCATATTCAAATAACAGGTGTCCTGAAGCCGTGCATTTCTCTACTTCACTTTCTTGTTTCTGTTTTTGTAACTATTGTATTGTGTAACTGTTTGAGGGCAAGATGATGTTTATCTGTATAGCCTGGCACAGAGTTTGTTGTTAATAAACACTTACCAGAATAAATGGGAAAAAGCAAATTGTTACATACATTATGACGTATAATTAACACAATTATTAAATAATGCAATTACTTAAATGCAGTGCTGACAAATTTGGCAGTTATTGAAAAGAAATGTACAAAACACTTGCTAAAAATGAAATTTAAAATTATAAAAACTCAGACCATTACTGTCATGCACTTTGCAAATGCCTCACAAGCACTTAAGGCGCAGCTAATGAAGAGCACCAGACTCCCTGGTAATATTTATGTAACTTACAGTTTCCCAAAATGATGTCTTGCAAAACAACAAGGTGACTCTGTGGGAAAGAAGTCTTTTTTGTTTTGTTTTGTTTTTTGTTTGTTTTAATAAATAAATAAGAAAATTTGGGTTAAATAAGACAAAACTGTCTTAAGTGCAGAACCACTGAATACTTCAGTATGTTAAAATTTCATGTAGCTATCAAAACAACAGAATAGCCTTTCCTCAATATTTTTATTTTTTTATGGGACTTTTCATTGTTAACATGGCAGGCTTTGTGTTGTTTGAGGGAAGAACCTATTATTATTCCTCACAGCTAGTTCCCACACTAACTAAAGAAATATATAGGGTTGTCCTTTGTCACCCTGTCATGAAGAAACACCTGTAGCTAATATACGCTCTAAAGGGAGATCTATAAAATGTCTTGTAAATATTTTTTAAACTTTTTTTTTTCAGTAAATTATGTATTTGGTGCCCAGAATATGGCAGATACAGCTCTAGGTATTAGTATACACATATCAGTTATCACTCTGGTGCTTTTAAAGCTTGCTTACTAGAATGTACTAAATAAGGAAAAAGAATTAATAAATATGAGAAATGTTGAGAGTAGAATGGGCACAAAACACTAACTAAGGCAATAATGAACCATGTCAGAGGAGAGGAGCTTGAGGAATTCTGGAGTCAATGAAATCTTACTTGGTCAAACAATGAGCCTTCCTATTTTAAGAAAATTGCAAGGGCTTAACTTTGTTTTGAGGTTGATGTTGTTATTGATTATTGAGCATTTTGGTTCCTTGAGTCTCTGTGATAATGATCAGAAAGAGTTACCTAAATTGCTTTGATCCACAGGTAATTAAATGACTCTCTACCTCACTGTGAGCTATGAAAGAAGATTACACAATTTATCTTGTCCAATAAGGCAGAAAAATAGGAACAATATGCTATTACACTGTTTTATTTTTTAGCACATAAATTAGTGCTAGAAATAGACTTGAAAGAAAAATATTTGAATGCGTAATATCCGCTTTTAAAGCAATTTTGTTGAATGTCAATTCATCATGCTTTTCTCCACATTGCTCTATGGGTACTAGTTATGGGACTAGCCATGGACATATACATTGTTTATAGCAAATGAAATGGTTAGTTTGAACTACCGTTTTTCCCTTAAGAAATAATATAGCTGAAGATTTTATCCATTTCAGGAATCAGTGTTTTTGCCTTTATAATAATACTGTGTCCTGGGGCGCCTGGGTGGCTCAGTGGGTTAAAGCCTCTGCCTTCAGCTCAGGTCATGATCCCAGGGTCCTGGGATCGAGCCCCGCATCGGGCTCCCTGCTCAGCACGGAGCCTGCTTCCCTTCCTCTCTCTCTCTGCCTGCCTCTCTGCCTACTTGTGATCTCTGTCTGTCAAATAAGTAAATAAAATCTTTAAGAAAAAAAATAATAATAATACTGTGTCCTCCAACATGGAAAAGTCAAAGTTTGACAGTCTTTGTATCAAATTAACTGAAAGGCCATTGCCTTAATAAAGTTATCTATTTTGCCATTGTCCTTCAAAAATTGTGCTTCATAAAGTTGTTTATTATATTCCAGTAAAATTACATTTTAGAAGGATACAGATTCTGGTGTCTAAACTATAATAATTAAAGAGTATGTATTCTAAATAAGGAAAATTTTTGAATATTTCTTTCACAGTAACTAGCATAAAATTACTAATGGAAGAATCTTCCTACAATTATAGTTACTGATATCAAGTGTAGTATGGTATCATGCTGTGTAGACATAGTTGTTTATAAAGTAAGTCACAAGAGTGCTGACTTTAGGCTAGCATTTAGGCAAGATTTTTAAGTGAGTGTGGGTGTTTACTTTTAGAGTGAGGAGAGTAAGTGGATGTTAAAGAGGACAACTCCCATGTTAACAAACATATACTGGTTAGAGATACAGAGCCATCTTGGGCTACGTGAGAACTTTGGCAATGGAAGCTTTGTATGGAGAAGAAGATAGAAGGATCCTACTCCAACACTAGGAAAATCATATACAGCTTTTAAACCTACTTCTTCCAGTTAGGAAAACATTTTGATTGTAATGGGACAGGCTTTTTTGTTGCTATTGCTGTTGCTACACTCAGCCAAACCCTAATTCCAATAATTCATTTGCCATCAGGAAATGCTCATGATGGATTGTATGTGGGGGAAATGATGGATATGAATAATATGTAATTTTGTGGGAAGGGTGTGATAATAAGAAAGAAGGTGAGGAGAAAGAGAAGTAGGAAAACGTGAAGACTGGAAATAAACAGATGTATTCATTTTAGTGTTTATCCTAGAGATTATAAGTAACTGAATTATTTTCTTTGGGTATTCTGTATTTTCCTATGAAATACAATCAGTATTAATAAACTTATAGTTAGAATACTATAGTTTTAAACATTGTTTAAATAATAAACATTGTTTAAAACAAAAGTTTTGTTTAAAACAAAAGTTTTAAACATTGATTATGCACAGGAAAAATGAAATTTAGCTTGTACTTCAGTGGCTGGGTCCTGAAAAAGTCTCATCCTGGTTTCTTTATTCTGTGTCACCCTGTACTGATGGTAAAATGTATACATATTCTTCACTGATTATAAAAAGACAGTTCAAAAGGTGAATAAAGGGTCATTATAAATATTGAATGGTCAGGGAAAGCTTTAGCTATATCACACAGTTACCACTATCTGTATTAAAGTTCCTTAATGGAAGTGCATAATAGATTTCATAAGTCACAGAGTGCTACAGATCTTTGCCGAGAAAATTAAGCACAGAAAGCAATATAGACTGTTGAGTAAAAACACATAGCCTTCAGTAAAAGAGAGATTTATAATGCTATACTATGAATTTTGCAAATCACGAAAGTACATAGGCTTGCAGAGATGTCAAACTGGGACCCTCGGTGAGAAGAACACTTCAGTAAAGAAGGTTGTGGATGATCACATTTCTCTGTTGTGGGTGGGATTGTGTCCCCACAAAGATTTATATATTGAAATTCTAACAGTCACATTGGGAACAGCATCCTTCAGTGATACTTTTTTTTTTTTTTTTTTTAAGTGAAGTCCAAACTCTTCACTTTGCCTACCAGTAATCTCAAAGTCTGGCCCCATCCCACCTCTGCAGCTGACTTTCTGGTATTCTTAGGTTACATTATTAGTCTTCTGGTACCATATATAAACAACTTTCATCTTTAAAAAAAAAAAAAAGTCATGTTTTACCTTTTTCCTTCATCATACTTTTACACTTTCTGTTTGTACTTCTGGAAATGTTTTCCTCTCTTCTGCTTTATCCTATTCATTCTTCAGATTTCTGTTCAAATGTATTTTCAAATGTATTTTCCTTTAGAGAAGACTTCCCTGCCCATGCAAGATTGCCTTAGCAGTGGTCTTTCTGTGTCCCCCCTTTAGTACCCTTTACTTATCTGTGTGAGAACACTTACTCATTTGCATTGAATTAGGTTATCTATTTACTTGTCTATATTTTCTTCTACTTATTTAAAAATTTTATTTATTGAGAGAGAGAGAGAGAGAAGGGTGAGAGGGAGAGGCAGACTCCCTACAGAGCTGGGAGTGATGTGGGACTTTATCCTGGGACTCCAGGATCATGACTTGAGCCAAAGACAGTGGCTTAACCAACTGAGCCACCCAGGCACCCTATGTTTTCTTCTATTATATAAGTTTTTTGGAGCATAAACTGTGTCTTTGTCATTATTTTCTCTCAGGTATCTAGACTTCTAGGCTAAATAGGGCCATAATGTGTACTTGAAAAGCTGTATATAAATGCATGAGTCATCAGTAGAGTGATGCCAAATTTCTCATGGCAACTGGGTACTCTTTGTTGGGCCAAATTAGCTTCATTATAAGGAAATCGCTATTTATGGTGAAGGATTTAAAAAAGCTGTTGATATTTTGTAGAGGGATTGAAGTTTCTTAAGTGAAAAATCTAACTGATACGTCAAAAGGCGAATCTTTGTATATGATACATATAAATTTAGAGCATATATATAAAATATGTATATCACATATAATATATATATTATATATTGAGTTTAGGGGAAAAAGCATTTGATTAGGATTCAGCAAACCTCTGATCTTTATTATCACTCATCGTGTCTCACTCAGCCTTTCAGACCTCAGCTTCTCCATGTTCAAAAGGAGAAATCATGGGTTGTACCCATTTCATAGATGACTATGGAAAATCAGTGCAACAATGTAAGTGAAAATCATGAAGAAAGAATTCATAAGCAAATATAAGAGTTTTTATTGATGTTAGTGGGCTAGGAAGCATCTATAGATAAGTCCTCTGAGATAGTATAGTGTTATAGGAGCAGACAGTAGAGATGAAAGATCTCATTTAACCATTTAGAAAGTGACATTTTGATGGTTTATTTTTGTGGAAAAGGAGCATGGAAGCAATATTAATAACATTCTTAAATTAAAAACACGAATGTAAAAGTAACTGTTCTACACTTCATAAAATAAGTCTGTATATTTTATTTTTATATAATTTATGTTAAAATGTTTTAGAAACAAAAAAGCAGTATATATATATATATATATACACACATACATATATATATATGTATATATTCTATTTATTTTATGCATCAATGTTTTGGAGCTCTTCCTAGGTGAGGAGTATATTTTAAGTACTTTTCATTAGTCAGAAAAGTGGTGCTCAAATCTGTTGAGACATAATTTATGAGGTTCATGAAGAAAAGACAGATGAGTAGGACTAAACAGTTGGCCTTTTCTTTTTATATCCTATGCTCTTTTCTGTACAGCCCATCACTTCCTTTATGAAAGATAATTTTCGCATATTGACATCAGATGACACAGTGGACTTGGTGCTCAAGAGCACAAAAAAGAATATGGCTGAGGATTAAAAATCCAACTATTTGTGCCAAATGGCCATCCTTTCACCTTTTGGACAGAGACATTATAGAGATTGATACAACATAGGCATCTATGAATATTTAATATTTTTAATGAAACCAGTTGCTTTCCTTGCTCTCTGTATAATTTCATGAATAAGACTGCCAGAAAAAAATAATGAAAAACAAGTACTTTTCAATATGTTAGACATTTGACACTCCCATCTAGATAAAGAAGGAGGAAAAAAGGGAAGTATGTTATACTTTCAGGCCCCAAAGCATGATCTGAGTAATCTGTTGCTTAAAAAAAAAAAAAAAAAAAAAAAAAAAAAAAAAAAAAAAAAGATGTATTTTGAGTTCAATATTCTATGTTCTGAGGTGTTTTAAAACCAAAACAGAATAAAACATTCTTTGACACTTACTTTTTAACTGTCACTGAATATAATTCTGAGTAAAGAATTAGTCAGTTAATTCTCTTTGAGGAGTATTGCTTGAGACCTTGAGGTCAAATCAAAGGTCCTCAATTTGGAGAAGTAATATTTGAAATCACCTTATAAGCCTAAACTAGTATTTCCTTATGTACCTACCAGTAACCTCCTTTCTTATTCCAGGCCTTTTGAATCCTTTTGATTCTGAGGTAAGAGTTGAGCAAATATAGTATTTGTTTTGTTTTTTTTTTTTAAATTAACATATAATGTATTATTTGTTTCAGGGGTACAGGTCTGTGATTCATCAGTCTTACAAAATTCACAGCACTCTCCATAGCATATACCCTCTGCAGTGTCCATCATCCAGCCACCCCATCCCTCCAGCAACTCTGTTTCCTGAGATTGAGTCTTTTGTGGTTTCTCTCCCTCTCTGTTTTCATCTTGTTTCATTTTTCCCTCCCTTCCACATCCTCTGCCTTGTTTCTCAAATTCCACATATCACTGAAATCATCTGATAATTGTCTTTCTCTGATTGACTTATTGCACTTAGATAATACCCTCTAGTTCTATCCACATTGTTGCAAATGGCAAGATTTTATTTTTTGATGGCTGCATAATATTCCTGTGTGTGTGTGTGTATATACCACATCTTCTTTATCCATTCATCTGTTGATGGACATCTAGGTTTTTTCCATAGTTTGGCTATTGTGGACATTGCTGCTATAAACATTGAGGTGCACATGCCCCTACAGATCACTATATTTTTATCTTTGGGGTAAATACCCAGTAGTGCAATTGCTGGGTTGTAGGGTAGCTCTATTTTCAACTTTTTCAGGAACCTCCATACTGTTTTCCAGGGTGTCTGCACCAGCTTGTATTCCCGCCAACAGTGTAGGATGGTTCACCTTTCTCCATATCCTTGTCATTTGTCGTTTCCTGATTTGTTAATTTTAGCCATTCTGACTGGTGTGAGGTGGTGTCTCATTGAGGTTTTTATTTGTATTTCCCTGATGCCGAGTGATGTGGAGCACTTTTTCATGTGTCTGTTGGCCATCTGGATGTCTTCTTTGCAGAAATACCTGTTCATGTCTTCTGCCCATTTCTTGATTGGATTATTTGTTCTTTGGATGTTGAGTTTGATAAGTTCTTTATAGGTTTTGGATACCACCCCTTTATCTGATATGTCATTTACAAATATCTTCTCCCATTCTGTCAGTTGTCATTTGGTTTTGTTGACTGTTCCCATTGCTGTGCAAAAAGCTTTGATCTTGATGAAGTCCCAATAGTTCATATTTGCCCTTGCTTCCCTTGCCTTTGGTGGTGTATCTAGGAAGAAGTTGCTATAGCTAAGGTCAAGGAGGTTGCTGCTTGTGTTCTCCTCAAGGATTTTGATGGATTCCTGTCTCACATTGAGGTCTTTCATCCATTTTGAGTCTTTTTGTGTATTGTAAGGAAATGATCCAGTTTCATTCTTCTGCATGTGGCTGTCCAATTTTCCCAACACCATTTGTTGAAGAGACTGTCGTTTTTTCATTCGACATTCTTTCCTGTTTTATCAAAGAACAGTTGACCATAGAGTTGACGATCCATTTCTGGGCTCTCTATTCTGTTCCACTAATCTATGTGTCTGTTTTTGTGCCAATACCATGCTGTCTTAATGATTACAGCTTTGTAATAGAGCTTGAAGTCTGGAATTCTGATGCTACCAAGTTTGCTTTTCTTTTCCAGCAGTCCTCTGGCTACTCGAGGACTTTTCTGGTTTCATACAAATTTTAGTATTATTTGTTCTATTTCTTTGAAAAAGGTTGGTGGTATTTTTATAGGTATTGCATTAAATGTGTAGATTACTCTGGTAGAATTGACATTTTCACAATATTTGTTCTTCCAATACACGAGCATGGAACATTTTTCCATTTCTTTGTGTCTTCCTCAATTTCTTTTTTTTTTTTCTTCTTCTTCCTCAATTTCTTTCAGAATTTTCTATAGTTTTCCAAGTACATATTCTTTGCTTCTTTGGTTAGGTTTATTTCTAGTTATCTTATGGTTTGGGGTGCAGTTGTAAATGGGATTAACTCCTTAATTTTTCTTTCCTCTGTCTTGTTGATGTTTAGAAATGTAACTGATTTCTGTGCATTGATTTTCTATCCTGCCACTTCACTGAATTCCTGAAAGAATTCTAGCCGTTTTGGGGTGGGGTCTTTGGGTTTTCCACATCAAGTATCATATCATCTGCAAAGAGTTAGAGTTTGATTCTTCTTTGCTGATTTGGATGTCTTTTACTTCTTTTTGTTGTCTGACTGCTGAGGCTAGGACTTCTAGTAGTATGTTGAATAGCAGTGGTGATAATGGTCCTGTTCCTGCCCTTAGGGGAAAAGCTCTCAGTTTTTCCCCATTAAGAACGTTATTCGCTGTGAGTTTTTCATGGATGGCTTTTATGATATTGAAGTATGTATCTTCTATCCATACACTGTGAAGAGTTTTGATCAAGAAAGGATGCTGTACTTTATTAAATCCTTTTTCTGGGGTGCCTGGGTGGCTCAGTCGGTTGAGCGGCTGCCATCGGCTCAGGTCATGGTCCCAGGATCCTGGGATCGAGTCCCGCATTTGGCTCCCTGCTCTGCGGAGAGCCTGCTTCTCCCTCTGCCTGCCACTCTGCCTAACTTGTGCTCTCTCTCTGTCAAATAAATAAAATCTTAAAAAAAAAAAAATTCTTTTTCTGCATCTACTGAGAGTATCATATGGTTCTTATTCTTTCTTTCATTTATGTATTGTATCACATTGATTGATTTGCAGATACTGAACCACCCTTGCATCCCAGGAGTAAATCCCACTTGATTGTGATGAATAATCCTTTTAATGTACTTTTGGATTTTCGTGAGAATATTTCCATCCATGTTCATCAGGGATATTGGTCTGTAATTCTCCTTTTTGATGGCGTCTTTGGTTTGGCAATCAAGGTAATGCTCTCCTCATAGAAAGAGTTTGGAAGTTCTCCTTACATTTCTATTTTTTGGAACAGTTTCAGAAGAATAGGTATTAATTCTTCTTTAAATGTTTGGTAGAATTTCCCTAGGAAGCCATCTGGCCCTGGACTCTTGTTTGTTGAGAGATTTTTGATTACTGCTTCAATTTCCTTGTTGGTTAAGGGTCTGTTCAAGTTTTCCATTCCTTCCTGGTTCAGTTTTGGTAGTTTATACATCCCTAGGAATGCATCCATTTCTTCCACATTGCTCATAATATGTTCTTATAATTGCTTGTACTTCTTTGGTGTTGGTTGTGATCTCTCCTCTTTCATTCTTGATTTTACTGATTTGGGTCCCTTCTCTTTTCTTTTTGATAAGTCTGGCCAGGGGGTTTATCAGTCTTACCAATTCTTTCAAAGAACCAGCTCCTAGTTTCATTGATCTGTTCTACTGTTCTTTTGGTTCCTGTTTCATTGATTTTTGCTCTGATCTTACAATTTCTCTTCTCCTGCTAGGTCTAGGCTTTATTTGCTGTTCTTTCTCCAGCTCCTTTAGATATAAGGTTAGGTTATGTATTTGAGACCTTTCTCAAGGTCTCTTGAGAAAGGTTTCCTGAGAAAGGCTTGTATTTCTATATACTTTCCTCTTAGGATGGCTTTTGAACAGTTGTGTTTTCATTTTCATTTGTTTCCATGAATTTTGTTTAATTTTTCTTTAAATTCCTGGTTGATCTATTCATTCTTTAGAAGGATGCTCTTTAACCTCTGTGTATTTAAGTTCTTTCCAACTTTCCTCTTGTTATTGAGTTCTAGTTTCAAAGCACTGTGGTCTAAAAATATGCAGGGAATGATCCCAGTCTTTTGGTACTGGTTGATACCTGATTTGTAATCCAGAATGTGATCTGTTCTGGAGAATGTTCCATGTGCACTAGAGAAGAATGTGTATTCTGTTGCTTTGGGATTGAATGTTCTGAATATATCTGAGAAGTCCATCTGGTCCAGTGTGTCATTTAAGGCCTTTATTTCCTTGTTGATCTTTTGCTTGGATGAGCTGTCCATTTCAGTGAGGGGGTGTTAAAGTCCCCTACTGTTACTGTATTATTGTTGATGTGTTTCTTTGATTTTGTTATTCATTGGCTTATATAATTGGCTTCTCCCATATTAGGGGCATAACTATTTACAATTGTTATGTCTTTTTGTTGGAGAGATCCTTTGAGTATGATATAATGTCCTTCCTCATCTCTTTATTAAAGTTTTTGGTTTAAAACCTAATTTGTCTAGTATAAGGATTGCCACCCCAACTTTATTTTCATGTCCATTAGCATGGTAAATAGTTTTCCATCCCCTCACTTTAAATCTGGAGGTGTTTTTGAGTCTAAAATGAGTCTTTTGCAGATAGCATGTCGATGGTTCTTTTTTTTTTTTTTTTTTTTTTTTAATCCAGTCCGATACCCTGTGTCTTTGAATGGGGACATTTAGCCCATTTACATTCAGAGTAACTATTGAAGGATATGAATTTAGTGTCATTGTATTGCCTGTAAGGTGACTGTTACTATGTATTGTTTCTGTTCCTTTCTGGTCTAGGTTATTTTTAGGCTCTCTCTTTACTCAGAGGACCCCTTCCAGTATTTCTTGTAGGGATGTTTTGGTGATCACAAATTCTTGTAGTTTTTGTTTTTCCTGGAAGCTTTTTATCTCTTCTATTTTCGGTGACAGTGTAGCTGGGTATGGTATTCTGGGCTGCATATTTTTCTCATTTAGTGCTCTGACTATATCATGTCAGTCCTTTCTGGCCTGCCAGGTCTCTGTAAATAGCTCCTCTGACAATCTAATGTTTCCAGTTTGGTAGGTTACAGACCTCTTGTCTGTAGGGACAAGGATTTTTTCTTTGTCTTTGAGATTTGTAAGTTTTACTATTAGATGTTGGGATATTGACCTATGTTTATTGATTTTGAAGGGGGTTCTCTGTGTCTCTGGATTTTGGTGGGTTTCCATTCCCAAATTAGGGAAGCTCTCCACTATAATTTGCCCCAGTATACTTTCTGCCCCCTCTCTCTTTCTTCTGGGATTCCAATTATTCTAATATTGTTTTTTCTTATGGTCTTACTTATCTCTTGAATTCTCTTGTGGTCCAGTAGTTGTTTACCTTTCTTTTTCTCAGGTTCTTTATTCTCCATCATTTGGTTTTCTATATCGCTAATTCTCTCTTCTGCTTCATTAATCCTAGTAGTTAGAGCCTCCATTTTTTATCGCACCTTTTTAATAGCCTTTTTGATCTCGACTTGGTTATATTTTATTTCTCCAAAAAAGAGATTCTCTAGTATCTTCTATGCTTTTTTCAAGGCCAGATAGTATCTTTATAATCATCATTTTGAACTTTAGTTCCTACATCTTACTAATACTAGTATTGATTAAGTCCCTGGCAGTTGGTTGCCACTTCCTGATGGCGCACATGAGAAGAATGAAGCACAAACAAGTCAGCTGCAAGAGAAAGGGAGCAGGGGACAATAGTAGAAAAGACTGTTGCCCCAAAAAACTCCTTAGTCCCGTTTTTATTAGATATAGACAGTAATCAACAAAGGAGCTGAAGAAGACTACACATTAATCATATGCCTGTGGATAGACAAGAAGGAAGGCAAAATATATCTGTTCAAGCAGTATAAAGTTTATAGTTGAGCAAGCATATTCAAAGGACTCATCTACTTAGCTACAGGTGTTGGGGTGGGGGGAGGGCAGATAACAGAAAAATGAAGCAAGCGGCGATCCACCCTGAGTGGGCCGGGTGTTCCCAGCTGCTCGGCTTCAATGAAGCAGGCAGCATTCTGCCCTGAGCTAGACGGGAATCCCCCAGCTGCTCAGCTTCAAGGACATATATCATCCTCTCCCCTAGAGGCCTGTTGCCAGTATATGTTTTTCCTAAGGCTGTATCTAAACATGCTTGGTAACTAATATAATTTCTCATGGGTTATATTTTAAGTAATACATTGTTCTGAGGGACAGTTATAGTTGGTACTGCCTCTTCTTTTTTTTTGAGTCAAGTTTTTCTGTTTTGTCATTTTTTCCAAAGAAGAATAGATGAAAGAGAGAACAAAATGCTAAAAGGGTAACAACGACCTCAGAAAAATATACACTAACTAAATCCGAAGAGACCTGTAATGGGGGAAAAGAAAAAAAAAAAAAGTTTATGAACAGCTGGTGAATAGAACAGAGCCTCACACTAGATTTTGGGTGTATTTTCATCTGTTCGAAGAAACTGCTTCCCAAAATTTTCAAGAAAGAAAAATATATATACAAAAATAAAGCTAAATATGTTGAAGGGATGGACTATGACTGTAAAATGAAAATTTAAAAAAAAAGATTTTTTAAAGAGGAATTGGTAAGATAAGAAGTTGGTTGAAAAAAGAAAGGAAAAATAAAAAAAAAAGAAGAGAATTTGATCAGGTGGAAGAATAGAACAAAAATCATACACTAGATTTAGGGTATATTTTAGTCTGTTAGAAGAAACTTTATCCCAAATTTTTAAAGAAAGAAAACCTTACATATATATACAAAAAATACGATTACATACAATGAAGGGGTAGAATATGACTGTAAAAATGAAAATCAAAAAGAAAAAATAAGAAGGTAATTAGTAAGATATGATGTTGGTTGAAAAAGGAAAGAAGAAAAATTCCAGGAAAAAAAAGAAAAGAAATAGAAAGAAATAAAATTTATAAAATTATCTCTGAAAGTCTAAAGAATCTTGGGGGAAAAGTCTTGAATTCTATGTGCTATATTCCACTAATGCTGGAGTTTAGCAGTTCTCAGTGATCGGTAAACTTGGTCTTGGCTGGATGTTTTTGCTTATCAGTTCTTGCTGATCTAGGGGCTTGTTGCAATGATTCTGAAATGTCTTTGTCAGAGGCGGAATTGTATCACTCTTGCCAGGGGCCAAACTACATGATCTTCTTGGGTTTGTTCTCGGTAGTTTTTGTTCCCTGAGAACTTTTGGTACAGCTTTAGAGGATGAGAGGAGTAGCTGAGAGCTTAGGGTTCCATTCCTCAGTGAACCCGCAGACAAAAGCAGTCAGTCACTCCTGTCTCCCTGTTCTCCAGTTGCACTCTGTGCTCGTCTGGCCTGTGACCAAGCATTTCTGTCTCTGGCTGATAACCCCATTTGGTGTCTGCAAACCCTGCAGATTCCTGTGGTGTGCTCCCATGCCACACCTCCCGGGCGTTGGGGGAGAGGAATCTCCCTGTATCTGCCGCTTATTGGGTCCCTGCTTAAAGAGTGGTGACCTGACTGTGCCACAGGTCACAGTTATGGCAACCCCAAACTGAGAGCCCACTCCTCAGCTCATTCTTTGTAGTTGGCTTCCCCACTCTGATACATGGGAACTCTGCCACACTCAGGCACCCTGGTCTTTCTGTGACCCTAAGGGTCCTGAGACCACACTATCCCAGCAAGGGTTCCACCCCCTGCTTAGCCACTGGAGTGATGCAGAGCAGTCTTCTAAAAGTTCTGATTTTGTGCTCCACTACTCTATCACTTGCTGGTAGCCGGCTGCAGAGGCTCTCTTCCCCCACATTCTATCTTCCCATATATCACCTCAGATTCACTTTTCCCCACATCCTGCCTTCCAGAAAGTGGTCGCTTTTCTGTTCATAGAGTTGCTGCTATTCTTTTCTTCAATCTCCTGTTGAGTTCGTAGGTGTTCAGAATGGTTTGGTAACTATCTACCAGAATTCCTGGGACCAGACAAAATTTAGGTCTCTTACTACTCTGCCATCTTACTCCTCTCTTACAAATACGGTTTAAAGTTCTCTTACATATTCCCAGTGGAAAACCACATGTGATAATGGTATATCATGAAAAGAGCTCCTCACTTGGTTCTTTTGCAAATGATTTCCATTAGGACTATTTCAGTAAGATTTTAGGGCTTCTTCTAATTTTCCACACACTATACTTATAAAGGCTCTCAAACTAAAATCCTCTTTAACTCTAGGATCTATCCACATTTCTGGTGAGGCAAAATCTTCCTGGTATATATAAGCCTTTCTGTTAATCTTTTCAACTTCACTTGACAAAACATCAAAAAAAAAAAAAAAATGTTCCCTTGAATGAATGTCATAACTTACAAGTCTAATATAGGACTACATTTATTTAAACAAATATATTCTTTCTCCCTTTTAGATAACATTTTTTTTCTCCTAAAAAATTTAGATTACAACAGGATAGATGCATCTCTACCTGTTGTAAGGGATATCTGTGAAATGAAGTACTCTTATTTGGTATTGTGCATATATGTTCTTTTTATTTGTATCAGATATAATTCACACAATATTACATATTGCAACAGAGGCTTTTACCTTAAATTAAAACTCATAGGGGCACCTGGATGGCTCAGTGGGTTAAAGCCTCTGCCTTTGGCTCAGGTCATGATCCCAGGGTCCTGGGATCAAGCCCCACATCAGGCTCTCTGCTCAGCAGGGAGCTTGCTTCCCTTCCTCTCTCTGCCTGTGTATCTGCCTGCTTGTGATCTCTCTCTGTCAAATAAATAAATAAAATCTTTAAAAATAAATAAATAAATAAATAAATAAAACTAATAAATTTTGACTATGTTGCATTCTATTTTATTTACCTTTGTTGGTATAAAAGTTTGAGTTTTCATACAATGCCCTTTCAGAGATGGAGCCCTTTACTTTCACTTGAAATCTCTTAAGGCTTAGAAATGTTTGCTTTCACTTGACCCATCCCATTGATAAAAGAGCAAAAAGATCCATGAAAATTATCAGTGACAGGTTACAGTGCTATTTATGAATATCAACCAAATAGTAGAACTCTCAGAACCAAATAGTAGAAGAATATGGAAAGGCCTGTACTCAGTCGTGTCTGATATCATTTCTAGACTGTTCCCCCCAAAAGCTTATTTTTGCTCTTGCCAAACCCGAATATTTATATTAGAAAACCGCCTTCTATGCAATGAATCTATAATTAATATACTGAAGATTTCAGAAGGATGTAAGTAGAGAATTTTTAAAATTATCTATAGTAGTTCAGCTCAAAATCTTACTTAGGTATTCCTTACAAAATTGTACTTTTGTGCTTCAAATCCATATAGCACCCATGCTGTAGTATTTAACCTTCATTTGTGCTTCCACTCTCCAGTTATCCCTTTCCATCCATTCATGATAACAGAGCCCTGCACCACTCTCCAAACTTGTTTCCTTACTTGTATAACATCACCTATTCATTACTTAATAGGGTCTTCTAGTTGATTATTTCATTTGTAATTTCGTTAAGTAAACATGTTTTTTAAAGTGCCTCCTCAACTTGTTTTGAATGGACACTTCAAATTAGTTTTATTTTACAAAATCTTTCCTTGCTGAAGATTTGGAGTGGTGATTTCCAGTTTGTGAATACTAGAGTTACTTCAAAGTGCTCTGAATCCCATATGCATACCAAAATATTTATACATGTGGAATGATTTTGTACATGTGTGCAAATGAAATACATGCAATTAAAAAATAAATCAGCAGCTATTAAGGGCATATTTATTTAAGCCAGGAAAATACAAATATCACATGAGAGGTATCTACAGAATTTTCATCTGAAGTTTTTTGGAAGATATTTAATTGGAGAAGGCACACCTGAAATTCTAGTTACTTCATTCTCAAGTGGAACTAAGGTAGTCCTATTCTCTTTTAACATCACTGCCCCTTGTCCCAACTGCAGCTCTAAGTAGTTAATTATTAGTTGAAATTGAAACTAAGTCTTTTCTTCAAAACACATCAGAGATCAATAATAATATAAAAGGACACTGGTGATTTTCCCCACTATGTTTTTCCCTTTACAGATCTGATCAAGCAGATCAAGACTGACTGTTTTCTCTCTTCTGGTTACAACACCTTACAGGTCTTCTATTACTGATTCCTATTTTTACGCAAAAATCATAAAATTCCTGAGAATACAGAGAATCTGTCCTATCAGAAGATATTGATTATTATCAGGGTAATGTGGTAGATATCATCTTTCCTTATGCCCTTAAATATCATGATTGTCACAGCTGTTCTCAGTCAGGGTTAACTGGTTTAGTGGTTTAGGCAAAAGCTACTTAAGACTTTCCCTCCCAAATCCTGCTCTGTACCAAGGAACAGTTAGCTATGTTACCTAGTGACAAAAAGGACTTCAGACTTCCATTCCTGCCTAACCCTATTTTCTGAGTCCAAAAACATTCTCATTTGAGAACGGAAGAGGGACGCCTGGGTGCCTTAGTCCGTTATGCATCTGCATTTGGCTCAGGTCATGATCCCAGGGTACTGGGATCCAACCCTGGGTCAGGTCAGGCTCCCTGCTCAGCAGGGAGTCTGCTTCTCCCTCTGCCTTTCCCCCCTCCTAGTGCTCACATGCTCACTCTCTCTCTCTCTCTCTCAAATAAATAAAATCTTAAAAAAAAACAAAACTGAAGAGAAAAAAAATGAGCAATTTGTACCGGGCATCAGTGATATTCTTGAGTTTATTAGCTACTACTGATAATTTGTGGGGTCACATGATGGGAGTCCTATCATAAATAGCCTTAGGAAATTTGTTGCTATAGCTCTGGTTCCTTGATTTTTACATTAACATCCATCCAATGCTAATGGAACCAGTGCCATTTGAAAAGTCTAATTTTCCTTAAAAGGGAAAGTTTTTACGAGAAATAGAGATATATGGAGATAGATCTTTTCCTTTGTTTTGGTAACTCTTCTTTCTCCACCTATATATTTTTACATTGAGAAAAAAAAAAAAGAATGTTACAGTTGTAGTAGGAAAGCTTAATCCACTGGTAGACTTGTAGAAGATTTTTTTCTAGACCTATTCCTTTAATTCAACATAGATTTTTTTTTAATATAAAATGTATGGCATCAAAATAGAATGATTTCTTATTCTCAGATACTAATAATTGGATCAGGATCATTTCTTGCTAAATTGTTACTTGCTGTCATGAATAAAATTACATTGCATATTGTTAATGAAATAATTAGAGACTCTGATGTATCATAATGTGTAACAATTAAAATGCTTCCTAAGATTGGGTTACTCTTTTCCCTGAAGTTATGCTGCCTTTTCAGCCAAGTATGAAGTACTAAATTTTTGTCATAGCAAAACTATGATGAACATTGTTAAGTGCTTGTAATTATTATTACTATTATTATTATTAGTTTCAATCCATTATATCTCAGAGTCTAAACATATGTAACAAAAAATATCAACTGAACTAAGAGTACTTTTTATTTTCCATTTATATATCCTCACATGTTCTGTGGTTGAGATCCAATTTCCACCTGGAAAAAACTGAGGAGGAAAGTAGAAATGATTAAGGCAATGTCATCAAATAAATAATGAATTTGGTTAATTTTTTCAACACTTAATTGATTCAGTGAAAACAATCAACAAGCTAATTGCTTCACCAAAATTAATAAATCACTTGAAGCAATCAATTGCTTAGCCCTAAATCTCACTTTAATCCTAGGAAGGATGAACTGAGCCAGGAAACATACAATCCAGTATTAATTAGTATTTTTTAGTTGAGAATTCCAAAGTATAGAGCTTATTTTTTTGAAATATCTTTCACATCAGTATATACAATTTAAAGGAATAAATCCAAATTATTTAAAGTGCCAAATATTTTAAATATTAAGTGTAGAAAAAGCATAGACTTTACAAGTAGAGATCTAAAATAGTTGGTATTATTTTTGACATATTAAATCAATATACCAGTAATTCTTAAGAATTTTTTTTTTCTGAGTATACTTGATTTTTCTAATAGCTACAATGTCTTCCATCAGCTTCGTTTAAATAAATTATTTACCTCCAATGTGATTTTTCAGTTGTCCACTAGGTAAGCCTCTACAAGGGTTTCTTTCTTTTCTTTTTTCTTTTGTGTGTGTGTGTGTGTGTGTGTATGTGTGTGTGTTTGTGTTTTAATTATGCACTTTTGTGACCAGCATTTCATATTTCAAGATGTTTGTTTCATTGGGATATATTTCCAAAATATTGACCTGAGAACACTCTAAGCCTTTTTTTTCAATAAGTATTTCATAAGGTTTGGTATATATTATTTCATTGGTCTCCAGAATAACTGAGCAGATTTACAACCCACTAACAAGATTTAACATGTACTGTGCCTCTATGTAGCCTGGCAAACCAAGTTAATGATTTTTATTAGATTAATAGATGTAAAATAAATCATTAAAATTATTTTAACTCGCATTACTATGCATGGTTTTTATTATTAAGTATTATTATTAAGTATCTATATCTCCTTAACAATAAACTTTATTTCTGTCCTTTGTAAAAATTTGTCCATAATGATTTATCTTTAGAAATATCTATGTATCAGTTCTTATGAATTTTTAGAATAATTCTGTCATATATTTCATGGTTATATTTGTTTGATTACATTTACGCTAAAGGTTGAATGATTTATGTTTATATGTCTCTATTAATTATGACTTAGTTGATTTTCTCTATTTCTTTAAAACTCCTAAATTTTGTCTTGGCTTCACTGTTTTATTGCTTCTGATTTGTCATTACCAGAATAGCACTGGTCTACTTTGATATTATAATACCTTTGAAATTAAGATTTTGGAATTTTTAAAAATGCCTTGTTTAGTACCTATTCCATGCAGCTGGATCTTTAAAATGGTGTAATCTTGAGTAACAAATACTGTGGACTATACTGTCAGGATTCCCTTGATTCATTATTTTAGTATATTTCCATAAATTACATAATCTACAACCTGGTGGCATAATTCCTGTGTAAGTGTGTGTTATGTGCCAAGTTATTTTATTTATTCATTGACTCTTCACAAGAGCAAGCATTCTTCAAAGTCAGATGTCATCTCTGTCAGTCACCTAAACTGTTTCAACAAGGACCACTGAGTTAAAATCTCTGAGAATTTGAGGATTAGGCTGGAGGAATCTATTTTTTGTTTTGTTTTTGCTCTTAGGAACTTTTACGGGATTTTTTTTTTTTTCCTTTCTACACACCAAAGTCTGAAGACTGCTGTTTTATAACACTATCTTAATCACTCTCATTCTAAGTATGGGAAAATAAAGTCCAAGAGGAGTTAAATGTCTTATCTAAAGCCATCTGAACTTCAAGCATGAGATCAAGATTACAGATCTGGTATCCTTTCTCCAAGACTGATTATCTAACCTTTAACACCAACTCAACCCTGGGGGAGATGCCTAAAGAGGCCTGAAACTTTTTATTCTATTTGAGCTAAAATTAACTAGTTTGTTTTGATTCAACTGTTATTAAGAACTAACACTTGGGGAGTGCCTGAGTGGCTCAGTCACCTAAGTGTCTGCTTTTGGATTGGGTCCTGATCTCAGGGTGCTGGGATCTGTCCCCACATCAGGCCCTTTGCTCAGTGGCAAGTCTGCTTCCCCCTCTCCCTCTCCCTCTGTGATCTCTCTTGCTGTCTCTCAAGTAAATAAATGAAATCTTTAAAGAAAAAAAAAAAAAACACCTCAAACTTGGGTTTTGAGTGGATCATGCTGGCATTGAGGCTTGAAAGAAGACAATTTTAGTAAAAACAATCATCCATGGGACATACTTTTAAAAGTGTAAATATCATCTGTGAAACAAGCTATATATTCTAGGTCATAATTAGCATAATATTACACCCATTACTATATGCTTTGGTGGATATCTGGTAACAAAATAATATGAAAGTACATGTGCCTACACACACACACACACACACCCCAGCTTGAGAATTATTACTCTAACTTGATTCTTTTTAAATACACTTTTCACATATTTGATATGATTATAATGTCCGTGGAAATTCAGTTATATGTTTAGGGAAGAAATGATTGCATATTGTTACAGAAAGAATTATAAAGTCTAGCAAAATAGTTATTTTGCAGTAGAGCAGCTTTGATCCTAATAAGTACTATGGGGTAGGTAGGCAATTCTACAACTCATGGCCTATGGCCAACACAAATGAAGAAATGCTGTATTAACATAAATAAATCTGTAAACTAGGAGGTCCTTTATTACTTTGAGAAACAAATACAAAAATTCACAATCACCTAGTTTTTAATAAAATGTAAGTGGCATAAAACAGGTTTTAACAGAAAAACAAGAAATCAGTGGCACCTGGCTGGCTCAGTCGGTTAAGCATCTGCCTTTGGCTTAGGTCACGATCCCAGGGTCCTAGAATCCAGCCTGCTTCTCCCTCTCCCTTCCTACCCTGCTCATGCTTGCTTTCTCTCTCTGTCTCTCAAATAAAAATCTTAAAAATAAATATTTTTTAAAAAATCAGATTCACATTTTTTTTTTTAATTTTTTTAGAAAGAGATTGAGAGAGCAAGCAAGGATGGGGCCAGAGGGAGAGAAAATCTCGGGCAAGCTCCATGCCCAGTGCAGAGTCTATGTGATGCAGGGCTGGATCTCACAACCCTGAGATCATTACCTGCGCTGAAATCAAGGGTCCGACGCTTAACCCACTGAACCACCCAGGCACCTCTGGATTCACATAACTTTTAAATAGGCAATAGGGAACGTAACAATTTTGTACAAGAAGTAAACATTTTAAAAAATTTTAATGATCCATTAGAACCAACAAAAATGAGAGTGAGGGTAAATATGGCAAAGAGTCAAGAAAACAGAAGGGAAATAAAAATTAAAAGGCAGGGAAGAGAAATATGTAGATTATCATCATACAATTTTGTATTGTGCAAAATGAATGATAATAGTATATGGGCCAGGGGTCCTGTCTGTGAGGTAGAAGTGGAACAGAAGTTAAGCATAGTGGAGTTTAGATTGGTCAGACCAGATGTGGAGATGACCAACATCATGAGAATACCTTGGGATGTCTCTAGCCCTGTGAACAGGACCTACTTAGGTTCTGGCAGTGGCAAGTTAGGTAGCAAGTTAGTAAATTAGGTAGCAAGTTAAGGGGAAAAGTCAGGGAGGTTCAATTTAATTTTTCTAGCCAGAAAATTTCTCATGTAGAGCTATTTTAAAAAGATTGGTATCTCACTTTTGGCCCAGTGGAGTAGAGACATAGAAAGGAAGAACCACACACCAAGATAAAAATAAGAAATGGGGGAAACATACAGATAGAAAAATAAGTTCTCTG
Organism: Martes martes; assembly: GCF_963455335.1. Classification (NCBI taxonomy): domain Eukaryota; kingdom Metazoa; phylum Chordata; class Mammalia; order Carnivora; family Mustelidae; genus Martes; species Martes martes. The sequence goes on from NC_137893.1 coordinate 36,474,356, forward strand.
TTATGTATGAAGAAAGTTGAAGTTGTCATTCAGAGGTGGTGGGCCTCTGAGGGTTATTACTTATTTCCCTAAAAAAAATGGGGGCTGATTCTTTTCACAGCTGCTGATTTTTTGTCCTTAAATTATAAAAGCATCCTTTATCATAGAAATGAGAAGGCTGTGAATGAAGAGATACAATTTTGTATATTGCAGTGACCTTGACTAGAACTTTATTATCTCCAAAACCGTATGGAATCAATCACATAGTGTATTGTATAGCTATGAAATCATACCTTCTTTGTCATACAGGGATCATACATAAGTGATTGAATGAAATTGATTGTGTGACCAGAGGATCTTCACATGGAACATGTGCAATTTTAAAATAATAATTTATTAATTTTCACCTCAATTTCTAATGCTTATTTTCCTGTGAATACGAAGACACAAAGTATAGAGACATAGAGCTCAGTTCTGTACTTAGACATACCTGAATTGGAAATTTTACTCCTCACTAACTCCCTTGAGCAAACTGCTTAACTTTTATATTTCTGTGTCCTCATCTACAAATTGAGGATATTTATAGTACAGACCTCAAGAAGTTATAGGGAAGATTTAGTAAGATAATCTATTACACATATTAAGCATTCACTAAATGGTAGCTGTTATTAAGAAGGTCAAAAGGACCTACAAAGCTTGAGTTTTTGCTTTATCAGAATCCCTCTCTAGAATGAAATCATCACCTGTCATTTCTCTCTGAATATGATGACCTCTATATATTATAACCCCACAGAAACCAGACTCTCTGTAAAGAGCACACAGAACTGACAAAATACCACACATGTTTTTTATTGAGGTCTAATTTTGGGGGAAAATTAAATAAAACAATGAATTCAGCATGCATTTAAGAGTAAAAGTCCCTGAAGCAACCAACCACCTATATTTAAAAGCTTTGCTTTTAAATTAGATGATATTCAGAAAATGTTTTGGGCAGAAACAGCAGAATCTGTCCTTCCCCCTTTTCTGCATCACTTTACTTGAAATTACAGTTATCTTCTCAACTGCTTGATTTGCTGAACTGGATGTCAGAAAATGTGTTCTAAACTTCATTACCAGACTAATATTGCATAGCTGTTAACAGTAAAAACAGTAAAGATTGATATCTTGAATGATATAAAAATGGATAATTTCAGAATCTTTTTAACACCTTTTTTGGGGATTGATACACAGTAAGCTGTACTTATAGTATACAATTTTCTAAGTTTTTAGATATGTATAAATCATACTAGTATCACAATCAATGTGATTAATATTTCTAGCACCCCTAAAAATGTCCCTTTGTAATACCTCTCCCTCACTCCTCCATGCCCACCCCCATCCTAGGCAACCACTGATAACTGTTGCTTTATGATAATTTTAATGACACTTTCTGTCAGTCTGCTTTTTCTAGAATTTTGTATAAATGCGGCTATATAGTGTGTACTTTATTTTCCTCCTTGGTTCATTAAGAGTAACTCATTCTGTTGTGTGTATTAATATTCTGTTCTTCTCTCTTGCTAAATAGTGCATCCCATTGTACGGACATAACACAATTTGTTATTATGCATTCATCTGAAGATGATGAACATTTGAGTTGTTTCTGATTTTCAGCTGTGAAAATTAAGGCTACTATGGTATTTGTAGAAAAATCTTTGTATGGACATTTTCTTTCATTTCTCTTAGATAAAATCTAGCAGTGGAACGTCTGGATCAAGTGGTAAGTTCTTGTTTAATTTTTTAAGAAACTGTCAAACCTGGTTTCCAAGTACTTGTACAATTGAACATCTCTGTCAATAGTGTACATATGAGAATTTCAGTGCCTCCATATCTGCACCAACACTTCAAATGGTCATACTTTAAAATTTTAGACTCCTAATATATGTGTAATAGTATCTCATTGTGCTTTTTTAATTGGCTTTAGTTTTTAGAGGAGTTTTGGGTTTACAACAAAATTGAACAGAAAATACAGACCATTCCCATATGTTCCCTCCCATTCCCTGCATTCTGAGCATTCCCTAACAAAGTAGTACATTTGTTACAGTCCGTGAACTTTTTAACACATGATTATTATGTAAAGTCCATAATTTACATTTTGATTCACTCATGGTATTGTACATTCTGTGGGTTAGACAAAAGTATAATGTTCTTTATCATTATGGTATCATACAAAATACTTTCATTGCCTTAAAACTCCTCTGTGGTCCACCTATACATCCCTTTTCCCCACCCCTAAGCCCTAGCTATAAATGATTTTTTTTTTAATTGTCTCCATACTTTTGGAGACACAAAGACACATCCTTTTCTAGAATGTCATATAGTTAAAATCTTACAATATATAGCCTCTTTAGATTGGCTTCTTTCACTTAGTAATAAAAGTTTAGGGTTCTTCCATGACTTAAATTTAAAAGCGATAGCTCATTTTTAAGCACTGAATAATATGCCATAATATCCCATAATAATATTCCATAATAGGTCTGGATGTACCAATTTTTTCACTTACTTAAGGACATCTTGGTTGCTTCTGAATTTTGGCAATTGTGAATATAGCTGCTTGTTATGGTTTTAATTTGTTTTACTCAAATGATGAATCATGCTGAGTACTAATTATGTGTTTGTTATATATATTTTGTTATTGACATGTTTATTTAAGTTTTGCCCTTTTTTGTTAACTGCTTCATTGAAGCATAATGTACTAACATAAAATTCACCTATTTTAACTGTACTGTTCAATGAAAAAGAGTTTTTCAGTGACCGTCAGGAGAGAGTTCCAGTACATTTTTATTGCTCCCAAAGTGTCCTTGTACTTAGTGAGAGTTGGTTGCTACTCCCATCCCTAGTCCAGGAATCTGTTCCCCTCCCTAATTATGCTGCTTGCTTGATGCCTATAAGGTTTGCTTTATCTACAAATTTCATATAAATAGACTCATAAATTAATTTTTTCTTCTGGTTTATTTCCCTTCTGTAAAACTTTTGCAGCTTAGGAATATTGTAGGTTATATTGTCCCTCTTTCTTTCTGAAAAGTATCCCATTATGTACTTCATTTGTTTATCCATTCACCAGTTATTATCCTTTTGGCTAGATTGTAATTTCAGCTGTTTTGAATAATATTGCTGTTAAGATAAACAGACAAATCCTTGTGTGGATGTAAGGTTCCAGTTCACTTGGGGTACTTATCCTTTAAACAAAACAAAACTAAAACTTCTTTCCAAAACGGCAGTACCACTTTACATTCCCCCCAACAAGGTATAAGGGTACTGCTCTCTGTACTTACAGTGGCAACACCTGGTATTGACAGTTTATATTACTCTAACTAATCTATAGAGGTGTGTAGCAATATTCCATTGTAATTTTAATTTGTATTTCCCTAATGATTGCTGATGTTGAGCATCCTTTCATGTTCCTTTGAGCCATGCATACATCTTATTTTATAAAATGTCTATTCAATTTATTTGCCCATTTTATAAATTCTCTTGGTGATGGTATATAATTGATTTTATAGCTTTCTGGATATAGTTTGCTAATGTTTGTTAAACTATTTTAAAATGAAGACTTTATTTTTTTGACAGAGATCACAAGTAGGCAGAGAGGCAGGTGGCGGGCAGTGCTGGGGGAGGCAGGAAGCAGGCTCCCTGCTGAGCAGAGAGCCCAATGTGGGGCTCGATCCCAGTACCCTGAGATCATGACCTGAGCCGAAGGCAGAGGCTTAACCTACTGAACCCCCAGGCACCCCAAACACTAATTTTATTAGAGTAGTTTGTGGTATCTCTGTCATACACAACATGAAGTTTAATTACCTCTTGAAGTAAACATTCTGAAAAGAACAATGAGTTGTTTGTACTAATCTCTAATAATCCTTTTAATTTCTGCAGTGTCTGTAATGATGTTCTATATGCTTCCAACCTACTGCTAATTTGTGTCTGTGTATGTGTATATATATGTGTGTATATATATTCTAGGGACATATAAACATGCACACATTCCTAGAGAGTCTAGCTAAATTTGAATTTTACTCATTTTCAAATAACCATTTTTTGTTTTATTAATATTTTTATTGATATGTATCAATTTTTAAAAATTTTATAAAATTTTATTTTTTTTAAATTACCTAAAATATATTGAGGCTTGCTTTGTATCGTGGCACTTGGTCTAGGCTGGAGAATAGTCTATGCTTTTTAAAAGAGTGTATATTTTGCTATTATTGGGTGAAGTATTATGAAATTTCACTTAATACAAATTGGTTTATAGTATTGTTCAAAACTTCTTTATTACCAATTTTCTTACTAATTGTTCTCTAAATCACTGACATGGAGATAATGAAATCACCAACAATTGAATTGTCTTTTTCTTTTTTCAAAATTGTCAGTTTTTGCTTAACCTAGTTTGTGGTCTATTCTTTGGTACTTTTTTTTTTTTTTATTTCTTATATGTATCCAATGTATAAAATAAACTTTTAGTCATTTTGAAATGTCCCTGTTTTTCTATTAATAATTCTTTTCTAAAATCTACACTTTTCTAATATTAATATAATCACTGCAGCCCTCTTAAAGTTCTGTTTGCATGCCCATGTTTTTGCATCCTTTGACTTTGACTTTTGTGTATCATTGCATTTTGTGTCATTGACCTTTCTGTGTTTCCTGTGCTATTGATAGCATAGCCATGTCTTTTTTTCCTTAGCCATTTCTCCAATATCTACCTTTTGATTAGAATGTTTGGTCCATTGATTTTTAATGTAATCACTTATGTGGTTTGATTTATATCAACCATTTTGCTATTTGTTTGCTATATTCTTCCTACTTATTTCTTTTGTTTAAATTTATTTGTGTAAAATATTCTTAGTGTATAATTGCAATTCCACTGTTAACTTATAAAAGATTTATTGTTATATTGAATGTCCAGTGTCTTGAAAAATGTTTTGTATATATTTTGTACTTTTTTTTTTTTCTATTTTTAGAGAGAGAGAATGAGTGTGAGAGAGTTTGGGGGGAGAGCAGAGGGAGAGGAGAGAATCTTAGGCTTCATATCCAGTGCAGAATCCCATGTGGGCTCCATCTCTCGATCCTGCAGTCATGACCTGAGCTAAAATCAAGTCAATTTTTTAACCAATTGAGCTACCCAGGCACTCCTATTTTGTACTTCATTAAAGTTCTTTCAATCAGCCTCTCCTCTTAGTTCACTCTGGTTAAAGGTGGAAGACTATTCATTCATTCAAAGATTTCTGTGTAATTTCTATGTTAAACATAATAATTACAGAAAATTTCATATTGAAAAGCAATTTCCCACATTTTATTCACATCATTGTAACATAGGGAAGCCTCACCAACATAAAGATTCCCTTATCCTCCCTTTTTATTCAGTAATAATAATAATTATATGCTATCTAAATATATTAGAGATCGTCATGCAGTTTTATAGTTTTTCTTTCAACTATCATACTTGTTTAATATATATATATATAATGTTTACCCTTTGTAATGCTCTCTTTTCTCTCTTTCTCTCTCTCTTCTCTTTATCCCTTCCTTTCTTTCTCTTTTTCTTAGAAATTAAGTTTCCCTTTGGCATCATTTCCCTTCCATCAGAAGAACTTCTTTCGGTATTTCTTTTGGAACATTTTTGCTGGTGACAAATTCTGTAAGTTTTCCATTATGTGTCTTTTAGTTGGTGTTTTTAAGCCATTTATATTTAATGTAATTATTTATATAATTATGATTTTTAATTGTATCATTTGTTTTCTGTTTGTTTCCTCTGTTTTCTGTTTCTGCTTCTCTTTCCTGCCATCTTTTGTGTTCTTTAAATTGTTTTTCGTATTTCATTTCCATTTATATGTCATTTTTAACTATTTTTTTCTAGTACATGTTTCTTCCCCTGAACATAGAATTCTAAATTGTCATTTTTTTTCTTTCAACATTTTAAAAAAATGTTGGTTTATTTCCTTCTGCCTCCACAGTTTCTGATGAGAAAAAAAAAATCACAGTCATTTGTTTAATTGATCTTTTATATATTTTGTTTTTCTGATTGCTTTTTAGGAATTTTTCCTTATTTTTGTTTCTCATCATTTTTATTATATTTATAGGGGGAGGGAATGCTTTGATCCTATTCAGTTTTATATCTCTGATCTTCTTGAATCTCTTGTCTTTCACCAGAACTTGGAAGGTTTTACTCATTATTTCTTCATTTTTTTTTTCCCATCACTATGCTCTTCCTCCTTGCCTTCTGAGAGCCTGATGACAAAAAAGTTGGGCCTTTTTTATTGTATTGTGTCAGTGGCTCCTTATTTCTTTTATTTATATTCAACTTCAGTCTTTATTCTATCATCTCTATTCTGCTATTGAACTCATCCAGTGAATTTTATATTCTTGTAAATGTGTTATTCTAAAATTTTTATTTAATCTTTATGTTATCTATTTCTCTGCTGAGATTTTCTATCATTCTATTTGTTTTAAGTCGGTTCACCCTTACTTCTTTGAGCATGGTTGTAATAAAAGCCTTCAAGTCCATTAGTGATAGTTTCAACATTAGTAGCAACTTTGCATGTCTTTTCTCTTGTTAGTTGAAATTATCCTGATTGTTTGTATGCCAAAACTTCTAAATTATATAATGGAAATTTTGGTTGCTGTATATGAGACTCTGGGTATTTGTTTAATTTTTTTTTTCTTATATCTGTTTATGTTATGACAGGGAATCTATCAGATTAGATTCAGTCTGAAAGTTCTAACCTTCCTTCTGTAGTGTGCAGTTTTAATGTCAAGTCAGTTTTCAAGATGTTTATATATGTTTATATGTATGTTTATCTGTTACTCAGATCAACATCATGTGCCCACTAGTGGTCAATCTCAATCTTAAGTGCTAATCTACCATATAGTTAGTTGTCAAAGCCTATTTTTGTTTTTCTGGGCCAGATTCATGCATGCAGTCCTCTGAGATAAACTCAGGAGATTTTTCACAACTTTATGAGATTGTTCTCCTGAATTTTCACCACTGACATTTTCTGGTTCCATAGAGGCTTCCCTTCCAGTCCTCTGGCCAGAACACTGGGACTGTAGGTTTTCTACTCTGTTGCTCATTTCTTGTACATAAGGCTGCATATTGAGCTAAGAAATAGAAGGACAAAGAGAGAAAAAAGAGCAACAAGAATTTAATCCAAGATCTTAAGGCCACAACCCATGCCTTCCAGCTGATGGTGACTTCACCTCCCAGCCCCAGCAAGATTATTGTGGACTGAGTCAAAAGGAATGGATGAAGGGGGGAAATTCCACAGAATTATCTCCATTCTATTTAACTCTTAGAATAGAGAGGGATTTTTTAAGGATTCTTTCTGTCCTTATTCAGTTTCTGTTTCTGCATTTCAAGCTACCTTAGAGTCTAGGCTGGGTGATATCAGAGGAACAAGACTCATCACTGATTTGTTAGTACTTAAGATTCTGACATCTTTCCCTAATCTTCCCGCTCACAAATTTGGCTCCAGGTCCTTAGATAGCTCTTTCATGCAAATTGCCCAGGGTTTTATTTCATTCAGTGAGAGAATAAGATGCAGTGAGCTTCTTCCATATGGAACTGGGTGGTACTCCTTTAGGTTCCAAAAGTTGAACACTTTGGTACTTTTTTAAGCTTCCCCAATCTAATCCTTGGAATAAGAATATTTAGAATATAGTGTAAGTTTATATATATATATATATATATATATAGAGAGAGAGAGAGAGAGAGAGAGAGAGAAAGGGAGAGAGAGAGAGAGAATATTCATCATACTGTTAATTGTTGGGGTAAATAGTATACTTTTTTTTTTTTTTCTTTTGCTAAGGATGAGGGGTGCTGGGGGTAGTAAGGATAGAGCATATGCTCCCTGGATGGTAGAGAAGACATAGTAGAATTTCCAAAGCTAAAGGGAAAGAAAAACATACTTTATGTATGACCCAGAGATAATACAAATATCCCTATCTTGTAGGGTTTTGATTGCTTGACTCCACACTCACGTAAGATGACTGCCCTAAAGAAAAATTGTAGAGCAAAACCTTATGGAAAAAAATTTCACTGAAAAAGTTAATAAACTCAAAATCTAGGGGATTGAGCTGTTAGAGCTTCCATGACAACAGGTTTTTCCAGTGGTACTTATCTTTTGCAATTAGTATTTTTTATTTACACTATACATCAAAACTCTAAATATGTCTATTATTTGATCATATAATTCATTATAGTGGTTTAAATATAATTCATTTTAATGGTTTAAGTGTATATATGTGTGTGTGTGTGTGTGTGTGTGTGTGTGTGTATATATAGTTTTTCTTCCACATCATTAAATCAATGAGTTTTTAGAGTTTTGAAGTGAAAAAAGTTTCAGAAATTTTGTTTACATTTTTTCCCTTTTAGAGATTTGCAATGAACATTATTACTATTGTAAGTGCTCAGAGAAGTTATTCAGTACAGAAAGCTATTAAATTATGTTGAACCCAACACTTCCCAATCCTGTTATATCAGAAAAAACTGTTTTTTGTTTTTGTTTTGTTGTCATCTAACACTTAATAAATTTACAGAAATCAGTGTTTCCTGATGAAACACACTTGAGAATTACTGTTCCACTATAATTCAGGAGATTTCATCTTTAATTTGATCATTTATATTAATTTATGAACAACAGAAAAATAATATCCCATCAAGTAGTTTGAACAGATGTTACCATATCCATTGATTCCCTAAAATTGCAGTATGATTTTGGAGATGAAAACAGACATAAATGAGAAAAGAGGTAGATTCTTGTAATTCGTAAGGACCTTGATATAAATTGTCAACAATTCATGAAACTAATTAAGAAGTAAAAGCATTGACTTTAACCACTTATGATAATATTAAGAAAGGGGCATAAATAAATGCTTCTTTTGAAATTCAAACTTAAAGAAAAAATACTAGAAATACTTTTCAAATGGCAAAAAGAAAAAATAAACTCCTAAATTTATTTTAGCCATTCTGGTCAGGTGTGAGGTGCTGTCTCCTTGTGGTTTTGATTTGATTTCCTTCATGATTAGTGATGTTGAGCATCTTTCCATGTGTCTGTTGACCATCTATATGTCTTCTTTGGAGAAATATCTATTCATTTGTTTACCCGCTTTTTTTTTTTTTAAAGATTTTTATTTATTTATTTGATAGAGGAAGATCACAAGTAGGCCGAGAGGCAGGCAGAGAGAGAGGGGGAGAATCAGGCTCCCCACTGAGCAGAGGGCCCGATGTGGGGCTCGATCCCAGGACCCTGAGATCATGACCTGAGCCGAAGGCAGAGGCTTAACCCACTGAGCCACCCAGGCACCCCTGTTTACCCGCTTTTAATTGAATTATTTGTGGAGGTTTTTGGTGTTGAGTTTATAAGTTCTTATATGTTGTAACCTAATACTTTCATTATTTATTTTGTTATTTATTTTGTTGCCCATATTACTCCACCCGTGACCATTAAAAGCTCTTTCAGAACAATTCCTTGGTCCCCACGTCCTTTACACATGCTCCAGTACTTTATTGTTTTATTATTTGTCTGTGTGTGTATGTGTGTGTATGTGCATGTGTGTGTTTAAGCATTTCCTTACTTTATGGAACTATAAGTGTTTGGCCTGTTTTTGATTTGTTATGAAGCATGTATCCAAACACAGCTGAAAGTATTAACTACAAGCAAGTGCCACATTGTTTTAGTGAATAACTAAAGAAATGTTACAGTCTAGCAACATTGCATCCAGAAAGTTAAGGTTCTTTTGCTGAGTTTATATGGCAGCAGCACTTTCATTTGGGATGATTATTATGGTAATAAAATATTTTGTATGCCACATTACAGTAAAATATTTTGTATGCCACATTACAATCTCTGATTCCTCTTGGGATATCTGCACTTTGATAAGTACATTGTTGTTAAAAATTATAAGGAGATTTTAGATATTAGAAATTATAGAGTTTTAAATCCTCAAAATAGGATGCAAAACTGTTTCCCAATGGCACACTTTCCCCTTTTTCTAATGAGAATATTGTGTGGCAATAGTACCCCTATATAATTACAAAAAATTAGAAGGACCTTTACAAAGAAAAAATTGGTGTATCTTAAAAGGGTACTTCTCGGGTTTCTGGGAACTATACAGTAAAAGTATTCGTTGAGTTTTAAGAAGAAAAAAATGTAGTTAGTTTAATCAGGGCAATGATATATTTCTGGTAAATTGCTTTAGGTTACACAGTATTATCAGGTACTTCCAGTGATGTCATACCATCAGCAACATTATACATTACAGAAACATGTCATTCTCTGTAACTGAAGTTGTTATTTCATATGTACAAGGATCATTGTAATGCCATTTTCACCCCTTTAACAATTTTAACCATAGTAGTTTTATTTTTCCCAAAAACTGGTTGCTGAATGATATTACTTTATTAAAGGTGTATTTTTAGAGGTAATATTATTAATTATGGCTCAATCAGAAACAAAAATTAATTCCATAACTGCTGCTAATACTATTTTAATGGAATATCCTAGGACTTCCCCAATTTTCTATGGGAAAGGACATGCCTAAAAGGTAATTAAAGTTCCTATTCAATTATACTCTTACTGAACCTAAAACAACACACTATCTAAGTAGTTTATCCTAATATTACCATAATTAGAAAAACAATAATGTAACATATCAGAGGAATTAAAATATACATAAGTAGCCCTATTTAAAGGTATCAATATTGACCTGTTGTTCCCAGGTAAAGCTACTTTATACTGTCTATGATACTGAAATTGATACTGAAATTGTCTGCTAGTCTGATACCAATACTGCCCTGCAAACACATGCACATACAGTTAGAGAGAGAGATATTTATTTGAAAAGATATTGATTTATTATAAAGATTTATATTCTGAGATTCATTGCAAGGAATTGCCATATGTGATTATGGGCGCCGCCCAAGTAAATAAAAAATCAGTAAAGCAGGTTATAAGTAGTATAGCATTCCACTGGTGCAGGTGGAATTTCTTCTTCCTTGGGAAAACTTTCAAGGCTTTTCACTGAGTAAGGCAGGCCCACCCAGATTATCTAGAATAATTTCTCTTACTAAAAGTAAACCATTTAGGACTTTAATTGAATCTGAAAAATCTTTCTTCAGCAATACACAAATGATGTGATTGAAAGACTAAAGATTGTGGCCTATTCAGGTTGACACATCAAAAAAGCTCTTATAGCCATTGCCTTAATTGATAGTTCAACCTCCTCTTCTCTTACTTTTTTAAAAATTTTAATTATAGCATTAGCAATAAAGAAAAAAATTAACCCGAATATTTAAAACATTGTTTTTTCTTCCTCAAGATTATTGATTTTTTCTTTTTTAAAAAAATTATATAAGTATATATTACTCTCTTCATAGCATTCAGCATTGGAAGTAGAGTTATAATTAGTGGATATAAAAAAAGTGGGATTTTCTCAAAGCAATGTTAGTTTTGAGCAGTAAGACCCCATGTTTAATATAGAGCAAAGTATCAATCTATTACAAAGGAAAGTTACAAGGAATGAATGACACAGAAACATTGTCAATGGAAGAAGTAGAAATATTAGTCACTGAAATTCAAGACTTTAAATAATATAAAAAATTTAGAAATATTGGGAAGTTGTTTCATTATTAAAGTAAACCTCAGTGTATTACACTTTATTCATAATTTATTTTCTGTGACAACACTACAAATGTATAAGAATGTTACATAGGATCAGAAATACAATATTTAGGACAAACGTATCTATAATTTCTCACTAGGTCCAAACCTAAGTATGATTTAGACTTTTTTAAATCAGTTTTTTAAAATTTATTTTACTCCAAAAGTGAGATTGAGAAAACACTCTAACAGATTTTTTTTTTTAAGATTGCTTAATTTTATTTATTTATTTATTTGTTTGAAAGAGAGAGAGAGACAGGGAGAGAGGGAACACGAGCAGGGGGAGGAGCAGAAGGAGAAGCAGACTCCCCACTGAGAAGGGAGCCTGATGTGGGGGTAGATCCCAGGCAGGACCCTGGGATCATGACCTGAGCCGAAGGCAGACACTTAATGACTGAGCCACCCAGGCATCCCTATTTCTTAAAGAGTATTTCTTAAAGAGAACAGGAAAAATTTTATACTTATTTGAAAACAGAATGCCTAAAAAAAAATTATGGACAGAGGGTACAGGACAATACTTAGGTAATTCTCCCTTTAACACCTTGAAAGCTACTTTCTAGGACACCTTCCAACCAGGGAGCTCAAGTTCTTTCTTAAAGCTAAGGTACACAAAATACCTTAGCTGATGTACTTCTGGTTCTCTAGCTGAAGTAATATCTGCTCCAACTTCCTGACCAAAGGTTAATCTGTATATGTAAGTAGAGGAAAGGCTCAGTTGGAGGTAATATTTTCATGTTTTCTTGAAATTCCATCTTATTAATAGCTAACCCTAAATTATCTTCATCATGAGTACCTGAAATGCTTGTTTAAAATCTAATTTCCTAGGCTCCAACCCAGAAACAGACTGTCCTTACTGGGGCATAGGAAGTAAACATGATAGAGCAAACATTCTGAATATTCTCCTGTGCACTTAATTTTGAGAGCAACTATCTTTGGTAAATTACTTTGTAACATAGGACTTCACATGTTTAAACTTTCACAAAATACTGTTTTCTCTGGAATGCTTTTTTTTTTTTTTTTCTTTCTGTGCTACAGGAAAATAATAAGAAACTGATCATTTAAAAGTACATATCAACCAGTTTAGATCATTCAAATTAATCACCCAGAGAAGGCTTCCTACCTCCCCTGTCAATTGAACAACTTATTTAAGGAGCTCTGTCAGATACAATCCGCTTTACTTCACTTTGTCCCCTGCTGGTATCATTTTACAGGGGATTGCCAACACGCTGAGCGCCTGAGGGATCTAAACTCAGATTACAAAAGCAAACCCTGAATGCATGCTCTCTGAAAGGTAGACTTCTATGGGCTACAATGCCAAGTGTTTAGGAATGTGTCAAATAACAGTGACACCACCTTGCAACTATTTCACTTTATAAGATATTTTTAATGCTCACCCTCAGGAAAAGATTCTCATGGACAGATTACATATATCAAGAACTCGCTAAAAATCATAGCACAAAGCTGTGCTCCATATGCATTCTACAGCCAGAATTCCAAGTCTAGTTATGACCTAGAGATTAGAGGATTATTCGAATAGTGTTTTCTCCCACCCAACCCCCAATAAATATTTTACTTTCTCTTGCTAAGGATCTTTTAAGGAACATTTAGGTCATATTTCTGTAACTACAGAGCAAGATCTATCCCTCACATAGAGGTAAATGTCCAGGCTCTTTTGCTATTATGTCAGGAATTTAAGATTTGCTATTATGTCAGGAATTTAAGACTTAAACCAGAAATTTTCATTTCTTTTCTTGCTGTTTGAAGACTAAAGCCAATGAACATGTTAACAAAATATGTTACAATACAGCAGGCTGAGGAGTCTATTCAGAAACCTATCCAAGAATGATATGTAACCAAATTTTAAAATCTGCAGACACTCACTGCTTGCTTGTAAAATAGACGTGGTGAGCTCCATTGGGAACCCTGTCAATAGCCAGACATTTCTTCCCATTCCACTACTGAACTCAAATCTTAGAGGCTTATCCCTGGAAGATCTGCATAGTCCCATCAAAGCCACTCAACCCATAATGCCTAAAGTAATTCAGATAAACTCATTTCTTAGTAGGAAAGATGTGTAGCAAGCAAAACAAACAAAGTGGTCTTCATTCCTGCCAGCTTAAATGAGAGTCCTCTCCCCACCAGCTCATTTGCAAGGCTTTTAAATTTTTACTGTACTGAGTAGCTTTCACAGAGCTCACATACTCCCTCTACATTAACTACCACTGTTAAGCAGATTCAATATTCAATTAAATTCAGTACTCTTGAAGACACAGATGCAGTCATAAAAATAATTTTAAAATGTCCTCAAGGAACTTATTCTTAAAATTGTGTGATGAACGAAAAAGTAATTATGAAGATAATCCAATGGCATATGTCAGGTGTCTCAAAAGAAGGGGGAAATTGCCACTGAGGTTCAAAGACAGATTATGAGTCTCAAGTGCTCAGAGATGATGTCACCCTGACCTCCTCAAGGTAACCAGGAAATCACTATATTTGAAAATAGTAAATACATGGAATGCTTTTTAGAGTAAATAGGAGGATTTTAACATACTTATTTTAACATTGATACCAAGTCATAGCACATCAATTTTGAGAATATTGCATCTCTTTGACCTTGGTGAAACAACTTAGCCTCTCAAGTTATGGAGGCGGCACAGTACAGAGTTTAAGATGTGAAATGTCATAAGCCACAATACCAGTTCAAGTTACATAAAGTAATAACTATATGACCTTGAGCTACTTACTTTTCGTTGGGACTCTGAGTTTCCACATTATTAAGAGGGTGAAACAATAAGTACCTAATTTTCAAGATTGAATGAGATGATTGAGTAAAGACATAGTATCTAAGGCTTGTTTCAGATGTTTAACACACAAGTGTGTGCACACTTACAGTCTTTAGAAAGCTTGGAGTTTGCCATCCGTATATATGGCAAGCATTAGCCACTCTAAATTTGTCATCAGGAAGAACTCAGTCTCAGAGCAAAGAAATATTGGGACAAGAATATACTATTGCCCAGGCTGACTCACAAATTCAGATGCCTATCATACACTTGCAAGTAATATAAAGGAATACGATGGGCCACAAATAAATATGTTTATTCCCTTTTTTCTTGAAATCTAGACTCTACGATAATCTCTTTTTTTTTCCTTTTTGACAAAGACATAGGTACAGATAATATTTCTATAATATAAGAAGAGTAACAGAATAAGGACAACAATAAGTGGCAACTGTCACTCTTCTGTGATGTCAGTAGGATGACAATGTGGAAATTATTGATTTGGGCAGTTTATGTCCCTTCTAAAAAGAGCAGTTGTTACTCGATCTTGACAACTCTTGTTATATGGAAATTCAGACACTATGCTAGTAGGTTTTTCAAAAGAAATTGGAAACCTGATTTTTTTTTTTTAAATAAAATCTACTGGTTGAAATGTGAGTTGAAACAAAACAAAACAAAAACCCATTCACACTCATTCTGCTGAGCAAACATGTCTGTGAAATTGCTCATATAACCTCAGTATTGTTGTTCTGTTTGATGTAACCATAAATGTATGTGTTCCTCTCTTGTCTATTTATGTTACCAGTGAAAGCAAATGGCAGTAGGCAACCCCTGAGTTTATTTTTGCTGAATTCCCACCATCATTTTCTCTCAGAATCCCAGATAGAAATCACAGGAGTAATGTTATCACTTTTGGCATCATAAATGAAAAGTTGGACACTATTTATAATTTAGTCTAATAATACTAAACCCTAGCTCATATTAAAACTACTCAAATTATCTGATATGATTAGTTACAAAACAACTTGAAATTTCTGATTTAATTAGTTACAAGTGGGTCTAGGGCATCATTATTTTAAAGAGAG
Organism: Martes martes; assembly: GCF_963455335.1. Classification (NCBI taxonomy): domain Eukaryota; kingdom Metazoa; phylum Chordata; class Mammalia; order Carnivora; family Mustelidae; genus Martes; species Martes martes. The sequence continues at coordinate 36,489,884 of NC_137893.1, forward strand.
GCAGAGGCAGAAGGAGAAGCAGGCTCCCTGCTGAGCAGGGAGCTCAAGGCAAGACTCAATTCCAGGACCCCGAGATCATAACCTGAGCCGAAGGCAGACCCTTAACCAACTGAACCACCCAGGCATCCTGGAGAGTGAATTTAATTATTTGATACCGTTTTATATGAGTTTGGAACAGACGTCAGCAAATTTATCTTTTTTTTTTTTTTTTTAATTGCCAGATAAATACTTTAGGCTTTGCAGACCAGATGGTCTCTATTGTAGCTATAGAACTCTACCATTCTAGGGGCGCCTGGGTGGCTCAGTGGGTTAAGCCGCTGCCTTCGGCTCAGGTCATGATCCCAGAATTCTGGGATCGAGTCCCGCATCGGGCTCTCTGCTCAGCAGGGAGCCTGCTTCTCCCCCTCTCCCTCTCTCTCTGCCTGCCTCTCCGCCTACTTGTGATCTCTGTCTGTCAAATAAATAAATAAAATCTTTAAAAAAAAAAAAACAAAACTCTACCATTCTAGTGGGAAAGCAGCTGTAGACAAAATGTAAACAAATAGGCATGGCTGTGTCCTAATAAAACTTTATTTATAAAAGTAGGCTTCAGGCTGCTGGATGAGAGTGGACCCATGGATCATAATTTGCCAACCTTGGCTATACTGGATAATAATAAATGATACCCAATTTTTGAATATGATTGAGTTATAAATAGGTATGCTTCCCTGAAAACTGCCAGGATCTTCATATAACTCAAAATGAAAATAAATCTAGCCAATATACATAATTAGTTAGGTAGAATGATTAAATCAAATATATTTAAAGTATTTGATGAGTTGCTAGAGTAGTGCTAGAGAAGCTAAACTCTATGAGAAGTTCCCAAAAATCTCTTATTTTCTATGATAATTTATGTATTAACTGTTTTGAAAAAGGAAGATCTAACCCAGCAATTTTTATGCTGATGATTCAGATTAGATGAATTTTTTTGAAAACTCGGACATACTATACTACAATGGTTGCTAGTTAAAGTCATCTCATTTCTCTTGATCCCTACCCTAGCTGTTAAATTGATTAATTTCTAATAAGATTTCATTGAGATTGGGATTCATACTTCATCAGTTTCTCAATTTCATGTCTCATGAGACATGAATCCTTATGCAAATTCTACCATGTCTACCTTTACTGGGTAATAAATGCCACTGCTTGTACACCTGTCTACATAGCCCCCTACTGAATAGATGCAACAGCTGCTGGTAAACATTGCTTAGGACCTTGCTACTCAGACTGTGATTCATGGGCCAACAGTGTTTATGTCATCTGGGATATTGTTAGAAAAGCAAAATACTGAATCAGAATCATATGTGTATTAAAGTTCAAAAACTACTGCTTAGAACACATACAAAATATGCTCCTAGGTACTCAGTAGAAATCTGAAATGACTTTATGATCTTACAGTGTTTATTTTAATTAGGAATTTACCCTGAGGGTGCCCCTATGAGTAGGGACTCCAGCCTTGGCTAGGACTACAAAACAAATCCAACCAAATGGGGAAAATGTTCTTTAGCAAAGAAAATCAGAATATGCAATTGAAAATGTTTACTTTTCAACCGACAGCTCGTATTTCCTGTTGAGAGAACCCTCACACTCATGTAGATATTCTTATCATGTGGTAAGTTAGCCCAAGGGGGGTTGTTACTTTTTAGGCTAACAACTGGAATATGGCCATTACAGAGGTATAAACTGACCAGTGATAGAAGTGTTGACCCTAAAATGAGAAGACTGGAATGGAATATAGAGGCCACACTTATAAGACACTAGAGAATCCATTATATTCACCTTAAGAGTCAGTACAGTAACACTTTAATCTCAGAGAATAACTCCTTTTCAGAACCCTGAAACCGGTTTAGTATATTATTCCCCAGAGTGCACAGCTTTGGTCCTGACCCATATTCCCATTGAATTACCCTTTGACCTTAGGAGACTACCATGTTTTACTATAGATTAAGGGTTTCCAGAACACTTCCCTATAGGTGTACAAGGTGATCCGTAGGGAGCAGAATGGCAATATTAAAATTTTATTTCCAATTTCTCAATTTCTTCATACTTCAGTTCTTTTTCTTTATTACTTATTAATATAGTTATGTGTATTAATAAATTAATATTGAATAAATATTCATATATTAGAGACACAGAGTCTCTCTTTCATTTTACTTAGAGTAGTATATGTTCAGGGTGCCTGGGTGGCTCAGTCAGTTAAGCCTCTGCCTTTGGCTAAGGTCATGATCCCGGGGTCCTGGGATCAAGCCCTGCATGGGTCTCTCTGCTCAGTGGGGAGTCTGCTTCTCTGTCTGCTCTGACCCCTGCCCATGCTCTCTCTCACTCTCTCCCTTGCACTCTTTCTCATAAATAAATACAATCTTTAAAAAAAACAAGAGTAGTATATGTTCAAAATACGGAAACCTTTAGAGTAGAAAACCAGGAAGCTCCAAGATGATGATCTATCAGAATTCTGTTGTATATTTGTGAATCTGTATATATAATATGTATGTAAAAGTAAATTTGAAAGACATTTCTTTACAAAATTGATTAACATTTTGATATTGTTTCATTTAGCAATCTATATTTTATGAGAGGGTTCTTTTCTCATATAATGTATAGAGAGCCATAGACATTGTATAGTACAAAAAACTGGATTCATAATTTTTACTATAAAATACCAAAAGGCCCTTATTTCTAATTATTTTAAAAGATTTTTTATTTATTTGACAGAGAGAGAGAGAAAGCACAAGTAGGCAGAGCAGCAGGCAGAGGGAAAGAGAGAGGCAGAGTCCCCACTGAGCAGAGAGCCTGATTTGGGGCTCCATCCCAGGACCCTGGGATCATGACCTGAGCTCAAGGCAGTTGCTTAACGCACTGAGCCACCCAGGCTCCCTAAAGGACCTTATTTCTATGAGCAGCCAAGTCAACATATAGATCTTAAGGGAGTAATGTACAGTCATTTTCACACACAAAGAAAACTTATATTCCAACTTACTTTGGCTTCTATTATACTCATTATATGCTTATTTTTATTATATATTAACTCAACATAGTAGTCTTCAATTTATTTTTCCTATGTTTCTATCTTAGCTGTCAATTTCACATGTAAATAGAGTAGCTTTAAAAAAAAGTTTCAGCCTCAACCGTCCTCGCTGCTCTAAATGTTAAACTACAAGCTAAACTGAAGTCAACAATTGCCTTAAATCAGTACCTTCTGAATATTTCGCAGGATTACATATTTTTATTTGAATTTAATGGAAATAAACACATGTTTTTAAGTAGAACACAGAAGTGCTACTTTGCGCTTTGAAGAATATGACAATCATGAAACATAATTCTTACCAATTTCAACTGACTACATCCTTGTTGGTCTGTGTTTATTAGCATTAAAGATAACTTTTTAGTACTTCTTCATAATATTGAGATCCCTCTAAAAGTCCTGTTCAATACTTGTATGTCAATCCCAGAGACACATGCCTGTGCTTACTTTCAAAACAACAAAAGTATTTACCACCTCATAATTTTTTATTTGTATAAGCATCTATAGTTTTAAAGTACATTAAGTTTTTAGAAATTAAAAAAAAAATCTATTATTATGAGTTTGACTAGGATAAAACCAAAGGTAAATGACTTTTGACTGACTAATCCTGCCTGAACACTAAACACTGGAAGATCTCAATGAAACATTAAAGACTAGGATCATACTGGCTGTTTGTCCAATTTTGAAACTTTTTGATATAGTATAAATTGTAACAAGGTCATGATAAGTGTTTTGATCTGAATTATTTTGGCTTTAGTTTTCATTTTTTTATACCCCTTGCTGCATTTTAGACTCTAAATTTGTTACCTAGTTATCTATTAATAAACATATTCATATACTAGAGGTTGATACTATATTTAAATACCTATATATGCATATTCATAAGTGTAGTTTTATACAAATAGAACACGATTTTAATTGAAATGTAGGATAATCTTTAATTATTTCTAGATGAAGTTACAACCTGGGAGTTGCAAAACCTAAGTTTGGATCCACTACTAATTAATGACATAACTTTGGGTATGAATGTCTTTTCGATTTCTGGACTCCGGTTTCATCATGCGTCAAAAGGAGAAGAAACCAACCTTACAGTTTTTTAATAATTTCTGAGTTGCAAAATCATTTGAAATCTATAAAACTCTAATAAGGTGTGCCTTGTTACTAGTAATTTCACAAAATGAGCGAAGTTCAAGGATTAAGTCAATTAAGTCTTCCTGTTGGACTCAATGCAAATTTAATTTCAGTGTTCATATGCGTACGTGTGTATGTATGTGTCTATATACCATTAAAATTTATTTTTAAACTTTGAACTGGATTTTACCAACACTTTGTTTTCCCTCTACCCACCAGGCTACAAATTTTAACAAGGTTTGCCAATGTCTCATTGTACAAAAGTGACACTATTTCATTCTATGTCTTCTATGAGCTAAAGGAGGTATTGTTCAATATATAAGAATCCTGAGGCTTCAAAAGAAATCTACTAAAAGGAATATTTTTTCTTCCTTTATACTTTCCATTAATTAGCACCTAACATGAAGAGTTGTCCCTGACCCCCCCCCAAAAAAGTGATAAGTAAACTTTATAAAACATAACAATAATGGTTTTATAGCCATTATTGGAAGGATTACTTCTCAAAAAAAAAAAAAAAGTTATTTCAAATGAATATTTTCCTGTAGTTATGTAGACAAAACCTATGTTCTTATTTGAGGACATAATGAGGATGTAGTTCTTAGTAAAGAGAAACACAGTTTCAAAAAGAATCTTTGGGGCATCTGAGTGGCTCAGTTGGTTAAGCATCTGCCTTTGGCTCTGGTATTGATCCCAGGATCCTGGTCCTGAGTCCCATGTTGGGCTCCCTGCTCACTGGGGCGTCTGCTTCTCCTACTCCTTCTATCCCTCGCCCCTGCTCATGTGTGAACTCTCTCTCTCTCTTCAATAAATAAATGTAATCTTAAAAGAAGAAAAATCTCTTAAAATGTGTTCCTAAAATCTTCCTAAAGATATCCAAATTTACCATACAACTTTCTTAATAGAAGACTTTAAATTTTAGTATAAGCAAAGAGTAACATGAGAAAATAAAAATAATACTGAGATTGCATAATTATTTGCTTAATAATGTAATCAGTGCACATGAAATTTTCTAACTAAACTAAACTTCAGAGGTCTGTAATTTGCCACGAGTCATTTACCATTGACCCACATAGCCTCAGTAGTTCTTTTACAGAATGTTGTGTGATGTGTAGGACCCTTCAGTAATGCTAATTGTGGGGAAAGAATTATTAGTGATAAATCCAACAGAATCCCCAAACATTGGATTTACATGTGCAACTTAATGGTTTCAACATTAAAATATAAGAGTAATTTTATTTTGTTTTATATAGTTTAAAAGTGGCCCCGGTATATTCAATAAGTAATGATTGCTAGGAAATACTCAGGTAGCTGTATTGCAATTTGGAAATTATGATTACATTTGAGAAAAAATAATGTGCAGTTTTTAAATAATTGTACAATTATAAGATCAAAAACTTGTAAGTAGAGAATGTTTCAGATAATAACTATAAACCTACATAAATAGTTTCTCATTTTTAGCTATTATCAAAATAAACACTTGAATACATTCATTCAAGTAATTTGCTGATTTTCACCAAACAAACAAACAAACAAACAAAAAACAGTCAAACTTGCTTAATGGCTTGCTGGTTATTCATCTGAAGTGTCTAGAAACATCTATTAAAATGGTAGATGTTGGACATGTCACGGGCTTTTTATGCTTTCACAGACTAGAAAATGCAACTTAAATAGAATAAACTTATTCTTTGTATGAAACCTATAATAAGCTGTGAACATAGATTTATTTGTAATTTGGTCATTTGTGATACATTTTAAATAGTATTAGAGATTTAGTGTATGCTTTTTGCTCATATGACCTTGTGTGTGTGTGTGTGTGTACACAGAAGTATTAAACTTTCAGGTTCTCACAAAATTTTGGAAAAATATCTTGATTCAGGTTTTTTTTAATTAATTTATTTTTTTAACTTGGCAATTTCTAGCAGTTACTACTTTTTCACTTTGCAGAGACACTGGTAAGACATTAATGGGAATTTACTGTGAAAAGTCTTGTCGAATTCTTCAGTTGAATGCTTCTTTTACCTGTACTGAACAAAGATGTTTGAAATTATTGATGCTGAATTCAATGTTCATCCCTTTTCTATTTCAGATTATCTTTATGTTTCTTAAAGCTTACTAGTTCTGCAGTGAAATTTGCTTAAAGATTCACATCACTAAATTAGAGTTAAAAAAAATCTAAGAAGAAAAGTTCTAATAAACAAAAGCTGTAAACTGTATTATACGTAGCTCTTACCGTTTGTGTTCCCAACATGTCTAACTTACTGCAGCGGATTAGGTTGTAGTTATAGGAACACAATTACTGGACCATGGCATGGCTTGTTTGGTGAGCTCAGACATCTTATCTGTTTGAATTACTCCACACTCACTCTAATCAATTCAGCTGTGAGCAGTGGTTAAATATGGCTGGAAGAAAAATCAACCATGAAACAGTCAATTTAGAGACTGCCTAAAAAATACACACATACTGTGTGGAAAATAGATTCTAATGATAATAAAAAAAAATGAATAAAACAGCTTAAAATAAGGTGAGATGAAATAGAACTTATTTTAACACTTGAAATACTTTTAAGTATTTTGGGGGGTAAGGACCAGTTTCTCAAAATAACATGGACCTTTCACTAATCCAACTGCCACTTACTTTCTTTATAAATTTTTTGTAGAAATGATACAGATAAGTCATAATTTCTACAGAAATTCTCTCTAGAAATATCCTCTATTTTAGATGCTCTAAACAGCATCTATTCACTCCATTTTTCATTCAGAGAGTAATGAAACACATAATCCTCTGCTAAGTTAGCTGTGGAAAATCCCATTGCATTTCAAAGCAGTAATCTTTCTAGTCAAAAGATAACATTTTTAAAGGTTGAATTGGACCCCTGTGTTTTCCTTAACTAGACACCTGAGAATGAAAAACACAACTGTCGAGATATCTCCTAGCTGGCATTACAGGAAACTTAATCCATTTACTTAATAGTGGGATGTTCTGTTAGCTGCAAGCCAGAAAACACTAATAAAACACTTCGGTTCATTATTTAAATGCCTATATTTCTCCCCCCAGCCCCCCCAAAAGTATGTCTGGTGCAGTTTTAGGGTTCTTGAGGGAGAAAATGAGCTATTTTCTTAGCAACTGGTAAGTAAAGAAACATTACAAATTACATAATTGTAGCTACAGACAAAATAAAAATGAAGATCCTGAAATATGATAAGCATGTATAAATGTTTTTTAAGATACAGTATTTCAGATAGATCCCACGTAATTAACTGAATTTGTTTAGAATTAAGGACACATATAAAGTCAACAGATAAGTGACCAAATTTCAAAAAACTAGGGTCAGAAGTAACAAAGTTCACAGAACTTCGGACTAAGATTGATATTGTCATTACAGAACCTTCCTCCACTTTCAAACCAGATAATATATATGGGGATGCCTGGGTGGCTTATTCGCTGGGCATCTGCCTTTGGCTCAGGTCATGATCCCAGGGTTCTGGGAACAAGCCCCCGCATCTCCCACTCCCCCTGCTTGCGTTCCCTCTCTTTCTCTCAAATAAATAAATAAAATCTTTAAAAAAAAATAAAACCAGATAATATATATGAAGGCTAGTTAATGGATGGTTATTCATTTTATAGAGATATCCCTAAAAACTAGATGAGACTCGGAAGACTCAGCCAAACTTTCAAGATAGGATAGTTTTTCATCAAATGACTTTAGAATGAAATGACTTTAGAATGAAAATGTACTCCATATGTGTATAGGTCTATGTATATATTTTCTTGAACATGCTTATATTAATAAGTAACATATATTTTATAGGTGTTAAGAATTTTTTGTGCTAATGAAGTGACCTGCTGTCATCAGTTTTCTCAAGTACTATTCAAAACTTTGCTTTGGTTTTTCAAAAATCAATGAAGAAATGAGAAATGTTTCTTAAATAGTAGGTGCTGACATAGTGTTCTTTATTGAGCATCACCTGACATAACTAGATAAAAAGAACAGTGAACTGATCTTGTGGTAAGAGCTAAAACAACTGAAAAATATTTACTGTTCTATTAAAAATGAATTAACCCAAACAGACAGCATTTTAATTGAAATCTTTATCACATTTCCTTTCTATTTAAATGCAAATGTAAAATCCTTTACACACTAATAGAAATCAGAAACTAAAAAGTGAACTACAGCTTACATGATACAGTAACCTAAAATAAGTTCAGGTCCAATATAACATATGAAACATTAAAGGCATTAAAATCACTTTTATAGAATTGTATAAAATGTTGCTATTTTGAGAATTTCTAAAGTAATTGCTTATTTCAAGCATCATTTTATTTTTTATGCCAATTGATAATTTAAAATATATTTTTCTATTACTAACTTTCTTAGAGTAGAAGATCATATTTTTGTCTCTAATAAATTACTATTTACATCACTCTAATGTTCTACATTATAACACCTTTTTTTCCAACAGGAAGTATTGATAAATGCTTATATTGTGAACACAACATTATTTAAGCTTAAGCAGACAGTGCATATATTAGGTACTTTTAACCATTAGGTGTGACTAAGGCCACAGTCTAAATAAAGGAGAAAAAATTTGGAAAACCCCTCATGATGTTTATGGACTTGAATTTCTTAGTTACTCTAACAGCTTTTTTAAAAAGCCTAGTATTTTAGGACCTATGAGAACTAAAATCCTCATAAATATGTTTCTTTTAAACTTTCATGGACGTTTATGTTTCTTAACTTACCTAAAGTAATCTGGTTATGTAGGATGAGCTGGAACTAGATGTCAATGGAAAAACAGGTGTGTGTGTGTTTTCTGTTGGTCTAAATGGTCACAAGAAGTACAAAGTGGTATAATCATTCGAAGGTATTCTTTTTATGTCCCTTGTGTGTTATTTTTCCTATGTCCTTTACCCTACCTGACGTTTTTTGTTTGTTGGGTTTTTTGGTTGTTGGTTTTTTGTTTTGTTTTGTTTTGTTTTTTGCTTTATTCTCATTTTGAAGCACCATATCCTCCAGTAACTTTCAGGGAAAGTATATATAAGAGGTAAATTTTCTGAAATCTTACATTTTTAAAAATGTCTGCATTTTATCTTCTCACTTGATTATTTAGGTTGGTATCTCTTCAGAACTAAGTTCTGAACATATAGACTGAATATGTATTATATATAGTATATATAATATATTATATATACATAATATATATAACACAGTATACATAATATACATATTAAATATAATATATATAAAATATATATAAATATATATATTAGACATTATCAAACATGTACAAAAAGAGAAAGGATAATAATGCCCTCATCTCCCTGTGCCCTTCACTCAGCATTACCACCCATCAGCTTTTCTGCTATACTGTGTCATCTACTCATACTCCATACTCCACACTTTTCTTGGGGAGAAGGAAGAGGACAGGACAATTTTAAAGAAAATTCCCGAAATCATGTTGTCTATTGTAAATATTTCAGTATGTATCTATATGAAATAACAACTACTTTTGTTAAACAGACTACAATCACAGTGACACAACCGGTAAGTTAAACATTAATATATTTAATAACAGGTCATGTTTAGTCTCTCCCAACTCTCTCACACATCCTCTTTTTTTGTCTTAAGTTGGCTGATGAGAATAAGTACCTAAGCAGAGAAGGTCCACATGATCCATTTGTTGTATTTCGTTCCTACGTGTCTTAAGTTTCTTTTGATATCTAACAATTATACTGTACCCAGCCTTGTGACATTGCTTTATTGAAGCAATTAGTCATTTGTATAGCAAAATTCTGTTGATTGTATCTTACTGATACTAACATGTTCTTTTGCTCCACTATCTCCTACATCCTAAGATTGCTATGAGAAATTCGAAGAACTCTTTATATACTCTACTGCATCCCATCCCAAGGACATCGTAGAATCCCATTTTGCTTCATCTGTTTTGCTGGAACACTCATTTATTTATTTATTTTTTTATTTTTTATTAACATATAATGTATTATTTTCTCCAGGGGTACAGGTCTGTGAATCATCAGTCTTACACAATTCACAGCATTCACCATAGCACGTACCCTCCCCAGTGTCCATAACCCAGCCACCCTATCCCTCGTCCACCCAGTAAACCTCGGTTTGTTTCCTGAGGTTAAGAGTTTCTTATGGTTTCTCTCCCTCCTTGGTCCCATCTTGTTTCATTTTTTCCCTCCTTACCCACCATGACCCCCTGCCCTGCCTCTCAAATTCCTTATATCAGAGAAATCATGTGATAATTGTCTTTCTCTGATTGACTTATTTTGCTTAGCATAATACCCTCTAGTTTCATCCTTGTCGTTGCCAATGACAGGATTTCATTTTTTTTTAATGACTGCGTAGTATTCCATTACATATATATACATCTTCTTTATCCATTTATTTGTTGATGGACATCTAGGTTCTTTCCATAATTTGCCTATTGTGGATATTGCTGCTATAAATATTTGGCTGCACGTGCCCCTTTGGATCACTACATTTGTATCTTGGGTAAATACCCAGTAGTGCGATTGCTGGGTCATAGCGTAGCTCTGTTTTCAACTTTTTGAGGAACATCCATACTGTTTTCCAGAGTGACTGCACCAACTTGCATTCCCACCAACGGTGTAGGAGGGTTTCCCTTTCTCCGCATCCTTGCCAACATCTGTCATTTCCTGACTTGTTAATTTTAGCCATTCTGACTGGTGTGAGGTGGTATCTCACTGTGGTTTTGATTTGTATTTCCCTGGTGTTACTGGCATACTCTTGGCACTTTTCTTGAATATTTTGTTGATGATTTCCTCTTTTTTTTTTTTTTTTTCAATTCTATTTTTTGGGAAATTTCATGAATTTGTGCATTGAAACTTCTAGTGTGAGCCTCCATATTTCTTATCATTTCCACCTTATTTTCCATATATTTGCCTTTGTGATATATTTTCAAATACATGGTCTTAATTCTCCTTTATCTTCTAACGAGTTTTGTTTTTAACTTCCCAGAACTCTATTTTTTTCTTTTTTATAGTATCTTGTTCTTGTTTCATACATATAATACCTTCTGTTTTCTCTCTGAGAATATTGATTTTCTTTTCTTTTTTTTTTTTTAAGATTTTATTTATTTATTTGACAGACAGATCACAAGTAGGCAGAGAGGCAGGCAGAGAGAGGAGGAAGCAGGCTCCCTGCGGAGAAGAGAGCCCGATGTGGGGCTTGATCCCAGGACTCCAGGATCACGACCTGAGCCGAAGGCAGAGGCTTTAACCCACTGAGTCACCCAGGCGCCCTGATTTTATTTTCTTAATCCTTCAATAATCTTTGATTTCTCCATGTTTTTTAATATATTCCATTTTTTTTAATGTTAGAGGGTTTTTGTGCACAATTACTAATCTCTGATTTTCTTCCAAAGCTACAGAAGAGCTTATTATAAGATCTTTGCCATAATCAGGCTCACCTTTGGGCTTCACTGTAAGGATGATCTGTTTGGGCCATTTCATCTTTAACATAGACATATTTATGTCTTCTCTGTTAGGCTGTTCAGATTTTCCAAAGAGAATCTGGGTAGCGTACTCTTATCTGAGTACCCTAAAGGCAATTTTTGAAGGAAGAAAGCTTGTATCTCTGCCTTGATGTATAGATATTCATTTATCTCAATAATACTAGGTATAAAATTCCTGCCCTCAACTATCACTTGTGTTCCCCTTTCTCCAAAGTAAGCTCTTTGCTTTACAGGCTAAGTCATCAGTCTTCTTTGGAGATTAGGAAGAGTCATTGTTGCAGGTCTGGTTTCTGGGAAGGAGGCTCTGAGTGAATAAGTGTGAAGGATGGGTATTAAGGCAAACCCTTGGGTTCAGTATCTTTAAGACAGGAGAGGAAGAGATGCAATATAGAAGATACAATTCAGAAATAGAAGTTGGAGTAGTTACAGTTGAAAATCCTAAATTTAGGATTCTTTCAGAAGCAGACTGAGGCTTCCCTTGTTGCTCTAGCAGAGAGAGACTAAACATTGTAGTCAGTTTACCAAATCCATGATGCCACTTGCCTGTATGTTTGCTAACAACAGACCAACATTATGGAAGTCTCTAGATTGAAAAGGAACCTCTCTCACTCCTGCCCTGACAGTGAAGTGGTTAGGACTCTGTATAAATAAAAACAGTGCTTTTAGGGGGAAAAAAAAAAGATACTGTAAAGTCCAACAGACATACTCAGCTGACCCATGCAGCTGTGAAACTAAAACAGGCCTTCAGAGTTGAACCTATTTGTGCTTAAAGAGCTAGGCCTTTATCATTCTGCACTGATTAGCTGTTAGATGTAGGCCACCATGAGTCAGGCTGAGACCTTAAATGAGATGGCCTTCTGAAGGGCTAACACCTGAGGTCGGTTTGCAGCGCCACTCATAGCAGTCTGATGACAAGTTGTGCATTGAAGGGGAATCTGAACTGTTCATTAGACTATCCAGCAGCACAGCATTCACAAGAACTGCATGGGAGGATAGAGGGGGCCTCCGACTACTACGTCAATAAACTTTTAATACAGTTCTGGTTTCTTTTTTCTGTTCTTTGTTTTTCCTCACTTCAGGAAGCATCCAGTGCTGCCAGTCTCTACATCTTTTCATGGTTCTGTTTTATAAATTGTGTTATTCAACTTGTCCCACTACCAGTTTAGGATTCAGGTCTCTTGGATATGCTGAGTTAGTCACATGCATCTGTCAACATTCCAGATTCCAGAAAGTTGTTGTTTTGTTTTTCCTTTTTTTTTCATCCTTGTAGGTATAAGACTTTTTAAAAAGCCTTATCTCTGCAGTGGAAAGCAAAAATTAATGGGGTGTTCAACCCATTATCTTTATCCACATATGTCCCTGGCCTCTCACTCTCAATATGGTGAGTTTTAGGGCTCTCTGCTTGGCAGGGAGCCCTCTTCCTCCTCTCTCTCTCTCCTGCCTCTCTGCCTACTTGTGATCTCTCTGTCAAATAAATAAATAAAACCTTAAAAAAAAATAGTGAGTTTTATCATTCCCTCTACCTTACCTTTTGCTTATTTTTTCAAAAATTTACTATGCATTTCATTATTTATGTAATTCTCTTGCCAAATGCATAAGGAATCACTTTCTTAATTATCTTAAAGTTTTATCTAAGTTTTCTCAGGTTTTATCTAATAGTCTCTAATTATGTCTTAATAAATATTTTTCTACATATTAAAAAAAAAGATGTGTTTACCTCCTCAACATAGCGTATTCTGTTTTAAGCTATTTTAATGTAGTCATTATAGTTGTGGTAGAGAGATACTCTTCTTTCCTAAGTTGGGTCTAACATTATTATGTTCCTATTATAATAGGATCTGAACAGAAACCAGTCCAGGTAGGTAGAGAGGACTTTTCTCTCATAAAGAATTCTGTGTATAGTGTAAAATTTGTAGTTTTACAGGTACATTTTTAAAAAGTAAGTAATGTGGACTTGTAGCCCCTGTCCCTATGTAATATCACAATATATATTAAAGGTCTCAGTATGAAATAAATGGCATTTTCATTTTTCCTCAAAATTTTACTTCTTAATTTTATTTGTTATTTTTAATTAATTAATTAATTAATTAATTATTGTTTTTTTAACCTTCCTGCTCCTGAGGCTTGAGGTAAATACCTTTGGATGTCCTTGGTCTTGAAATATTTTTTCTAAGCACATCTGAAGGGACATGTGGGTGGCTCAGTTGGTTAAGTGTCTGCTTTCAGCTCAGGTCTTGATCCCAGAGTCCTGGGATCAAGTTCGGCCTCAGGGTCCTTGCTTAGCGTTTAGCCTGCTTCTTCCTCTCCCTGCTGCTCCCCCTGCTGGTGCGCTTGCCCACGCGCGCTCTCTCTCTTTCCCCCTCTGACAAATAAATAAATTAAATTAAATTAAAAAAAATCTGAAGCTGTTATAAGTAAATATCTATAATATATATTAATGTAGTGAGTGGATACATGCCCTACACTAAGTTTTGTCCTTTAAATAATTTCCCTATTGTGTAGGCCATTGGGTAGGTAGAACAAACATTCGGAAAAGAGACAGAAATTATAATTACGTTATCACAACACTAATGCTACTGCTAAATGCTATGAAAAGGAACATTTATTATTTGTCACAAAATAACAATGTTAGGCTCTATTTTAGTAATCAACAGGCCATAGAAACAACCTAGTGCAATTCTTGGGTTCACTCACTCAGGTCAATCCTGTGAATTAATGTATGCAGCACAAGTGTCTATGTGAAAAGAGCAAACTGTGCCCAGCAATGGGGAAGAATTTCACTCATTATAATACTAAATACACAGGGTGAATTATATAGCACACAGAGTGATATAAGCTGACAGATAGAGGGATATAACTATATATAAGTAAGCTAAAGCTGACTTTTTTTTTCCCCCTTCCTGGAAATCTAATAAATGCTGAATAGGCCTTTTATATGATCTTCCTTTAATGCAAGCATCAGCTGTTCGTTATAGAGGGAGCTGATAGAAGAAAAAAAAAAAATCAAACTCCATCCCCCACAACACTTGTCTCTAAAGGTTCCTTTCTAGTAAATGGCAGTCTATTAAGGTTCTTCCTAGACTTAATCAAAGTGTTGTACAGAAAGATCTGCCTCTGTGTGAACAGCTCTCTAGTCTCTCGGTGAGAGCCCAGGTCTCTAATTTTGTAGCTGGCCTAGTCCTGCGAAGCCCACAGTCTGCACAGTGTGTGGCTTCTCACTCCCTGTGGTTCTTAGTGGCAACAGGAAGTTGGGGGAGAGAGAGGCTGCAGTGCCAGAGCTGCAGGCAGGGATGCTGTCAAGATTGCCTTTCTCTCTTTTCTGCAAATAAGGGGCTAAATCCAATTGACACACACTGAGGTAAACAGGCAGTGACATATTTGTAGACAAATTGTCATACTGTAGATTATTCACAAAACAAATTGTTTTTGATTTGTACTCATAGATTGGGGGGAGAAAAGTCTGCCAGCACTAACAGCTGCTCCCTTTTCAAGGGAAACAA
Organism: Martes martes; assembly: GCF_963455335.1. Lineage (NCBI taxonomy): Eukaryota > Metazoa > Chordata > Mammalia > Carnivora > Mustelidae > Martes > Martes martes. The sequence continues at coordinate 36,505,076 of NC_137893.1, forward strand.
GCATTTAATGAAAAAGTTAATTTAAAAATAATGCTATACTGTTGCTAAAATTCCTTAGGGGAAATGTTTAACACTGCTCAAAACTAAAGGAAAAGATACTGTTTTGAGTCCATGTAGAAATATCCCAGTTTCCCTAGAGAATGCAATAAGTCTGTAGTTCTTGGAATCATTTGAACTTTCTTATTTTTGAGAGAATATTTTTTAAATAATAATAAAATAATATAATAATAAATGTCCAAATATTTTCCTATGGCTCTTTTCTCATTTATAAAGCATTTAATAGTTTCTTTACAATAAGATTTGAGCTTAAAAAATTATGTCATCTTCCACATGTGTTCCTTGTGTATCTTTTAGAATCACTTGGGAAGCAGTGCCGGAACTCTTACAGGGAGAACTTACATGGATTCCATCACCATCTTTAAGACCAGGCCAGCTTTCACCCATTATTCTTATGTCAGTGCTAATATCACCTTTTATGGTATCCTCCAGTCTTCAGAAAAATCAGTCTATATTGATATCATTGATTACAAACCACCTCTAGTACCCTTTTACCTCATCCCAGATCCTTCTTCCTAATTCTACTACTTTTAGGCATTTTCTTAATTCTACAACTCTCTCCTCGATTTTCCCAAGACAAATTCCATTCCCTACATTTTTTTTTTCTTTTGGTTTGGCTGCAAGGGGTCGATTAACTAATCTTGGGAATGAATTTGAACCTATTAACTGATCATGGTTGAGGGTTAGAGGGTAATTTGCAAGCAGTATGTATGTAGGCTGAACATTTTACATTATAAACCTTTTTTAAAATGAAAAACAAATGTATTTTTGACTAATCTGACCTGTCAGCACTACTCTAGTCATGCTCTACAGGCTGCCACCTAGCTTAATGTAATCTACCACTTTATAGAACTAATTTTGCCTCAGGGTGCCTCTCTCCTTTACTTTCTTATATTGTTATTAAAAAAAAAAAATCTCTGAGCTGTGAACATTCTTTGGGTCTAATCAGATAAACCAAATATGGAAAATATAGTTAACATTGTATAACTTACATCTTCTCTTTTAGCATTACTATTTAAAGTACATCTTTTTTCAATTTCTCTTCATGCCATTTCCCTTTTCAAAGGCATTATGACTGAACAGTTTATCTGTAATCATTGCTTTGTATAATTTATGCTACATAGTATTTGTTGTCTTGAATTATTTAATACTTTAAAACATTGAAGGTATATATCTCATATAATGTTTTCCCCTAAAGAAAGGAATGTATATGCTATTTAAAAGTATTTCAAATGTTAATTTCCTTCTACATTTATTTTTATTATTTTCAATATTTGGTCCCAAGTGTGTTGCCTAATGTTTTATTCTCTGGCAAATAATTAAGAACATGATGTTTGTCAAAATATGTCAGAACCAGAGGAAGCCCTGTAAAAATTTGAATTTTTTTTTTTTAATTTGACAGTGATTGCATTATTTCAAAAGGAAACAAAAAAGGCAAAAATGGTTTCACTGTATTTCTGGTCTCTTCTATTACACTCTCATTTATTATTCCATTATCAGACAGTCCTCTTAAAATATTTCAGTATTTTAAAGCCATTTTAACTTCTAGTGGGAAAGGTATTTCAAGAAAAAAACTAATACAGTCATTCACCAAATACATAATAACTTAAAGATTAATTTATGAAAAAGCAACCCAGTGATAGGAATGTCTTCTTTCTTTTCATTGTGCACTGTCCAGAGCACTATCCCAATCTGTGTTAGAAGCTGCTTCTACCAGGCCTTTTCATCTCCCACCCCATGCCTGCCTACTAAGTGGTCCTAACTGCCATATCTGATATAAATAGAGGGAGAAGAGAAAGGAATCTCACAGTTTCTCAGCAAATAGAGCATCCTTAGCTTTTGATTTTCCAGATGTGATTCAGTGCCAACATAATGACTGTCACTGCTTGAAGAGGTAACATAAATGAATAAAGCAAGATTCTTGAGATGTATAGAGTCTAAGGAGAGAATCATAAATGGAAGTACAATTGAGGTACCTGGGCAGTGCAGTGGGTTAAGCGTCTGACTCTTAGTTTCAGCTCAGGTTGTGATCTCACGATGGTGAGATAGAGCCTTGCAATCGGCTCTGTGCTCAGAGTGGAGTCTGCTTGAGATTCTCTCTCCGTCTCCCTTACCTTCTCCCTTGTGCACTCTCTCTCTCTTTCAATGAAATAAATAAACAAATCTTAAAAAAAAAAATGGAAGCACAAATCATGATGTCAACATAATAATAATGTTTTATACAAAATGCTATAGCCACAAAGAGGTGGAGTTAAACAATCTTTTGGAAGTGAGAATGTGGGGAAGGTTTCACCAAGAAGATGACATTTAAAGAGTGGTAACGGATGGGAAGACCTTCATGTATTGCTTCCTCAAAGACTTGGGTATAAAAAAAGAGCATGGTGTGTTTAAGAACAGTGTGGGGATTGGTAGATTTGGCTTATGGAAAGCACTGCTGTATCTCAGAATGAGCTGAAGCCCAGCTAAGCTTCTTGCACAAGCTATACATAAAATTTCTGGAATTAAATTCTGTAGTTTGAATTCTATAATAATGTAGCTGAGGAGATGTAATCTTGCATTATCCAACTGGAATCAGGAAAAAATTTGGAGAGGCAGTTTAAGATAATGTTTAAATATCGGGCTGTGAAATTGAACAGAGCTGGGTTTGAGGAATGGCTCCATCACTTACCAGTTATTTAGGTAATTGATTTAAGCTTTTAAAGCCTCAATTTCTTATCTACAAAATAAGAATAATATTTTGTATTACAAATATTATTACAAATAATATTACAAAATAAATAATAATATACAAGACCCCATGGGGTCTTGTAGAAGTCAATGAGATAATATATCAGAATCTGGTAATACCCTGTTTGAACATGGTAAGTGTTCAATAAATAATAACTATTATTCTTCATCTCCATAGGAAAAAGTGCAGAACAAGGTCATTGCATTGTAGAGCTCTGGTTTGTCATCAGCCAATTTTTTTACTTAAGTCAGTTTTGTCTGCTGATGTCAAAGGAGCAGCAGGTTAGCCAGGGGTGCAGATCAGAACAGAAGGTGCATACACCTGCACAGCCACTAAATGAATCTGTCTTTGTGGGACAGGTGTTGGCAAGCAGGCTCAGTAGCAAGAAATCAAGAAGGTAAAATGTGCATATCTGAGGCTCAGTGCTCTCTCTTAATCTCTGTCACTCGTGTTCTCTCTATCACATGTGCTCACTCACTCTTGCTCTCATTCTTAACGAGTCACCTCCAATTAAATAGTTTACAAACTGAAGTCATTTTCTAACCCCTACCCTACTTCTGCAACACCCAAACAACTCAGCTCAATTAAGGAATTAAAATCAAGAATACATATTGACCATTAAATCCTCTGGATTCTACTTTCAAATACACCTCTTCCTCTCTAACTCTATTCCAGTATTAAACCACCAATGCTCTCATTTGGGTTATTTCAGTATATTACTAGACCTCTGTATCTTCTCTAATTTTTATAGAACTGGTAGAATTTGTCCTTTTTCATAGTGCAAACATGGCCATGTTATTTTACCTCATAATCTGACCGCTGGCTAACTGTAAAGCCCCACCAACATCTCTCCCCAGCTTGACTCCCTTCAGTCTAGGCCACAGTATATTCTCTGATTTACAGCAATATGTATTGATTTAGGAAAGTAAACATTTGTTATTTTGAATCTCAGATCAACAGTCACTAACTATGTAATCATGTAAAAAATATATTAATCCTCTCTGAGCTTCAGGTGTGATATATGTAAAATACTGATAATACCTTCATTGAAATAGTTTGTGATTATTGTTAATATTACAAAGTACCTAGAAAAGTTTCTGGCATCTTGTAAACTATAATATCTGCAGTACTAGTAAATAAATGAATCAATGAGTGGTACCTAAAATTAATCACTCAAATTTTTAGTATCTTTGTTCCTATCTTTGTCTGGGATGCCCTCTACCATCTTGGACAACAAATATAATTATACTCTTAAGACTCACCTGACTCTGAATTATTCTCTTATTTCCCCAACTAGAATAAACACTTCAGTCCACTATTTCTTACTCTCCTATAGGGGGTTATCTCTCACTTGAGGAGTTCAAGTGAGTGAGGAGTGCAAGCAATTTAACTAGTCTTAAATTTGCCTAAATTATTTTAAAATAAATCAGCATCTTTTGTAGACCCTTTAAGGTAGCATTAAAAACATAAATTTTGAGGGGCACCTGGGTGGCTCAGTGGTTAAGTGTCTGCCTTCAGCTCAGGTCATGATCTCGGGGTCCTGGGATCCAGCCCTACATCAGGCTCCCTGCTAGGTAGGAAGCCTCTTCTCCCTTGCCCTCTCCCACTCCCTCTCCTTGTGTTCCTGTTCTCGCTGTCTCCCTTTCTGTCAAATAAATAAATAAAATCTCAAAAAAAATAAATAAATTTTGAAATTAAATTTTGGTGAGATCCAAAGAAGATACATAAATTACATTTTTTATGGGTTACCTCTTACCCAAACATGGGGCCCAGGGTAGTGTCTCAGTTGCCCTACTCAAAGAAGCATTGCGTCTAGTTTTTTAATCTTATTCTTGTCATACTCTAGCATTTCTTTGTTTCCAGACAGTTATTACCTCTTGTAAGTTCATGAAAGGCAGAGGATTTTTTTTTTTTAATTTGTGTATTCAAAGCATAGTTCCTAAGCTAAATTGAAGTGGATTGACTTTCCTCTGCTATAAATGGAGAGGAGAAAACACTGATAGCATAGCTGTAAGTATGTCAGGGAGTTCTGTAAGAGGTAATGGGGTAGACATCCCAGTGGGGCTAGAGCAGAGAAATAAGGGGTTTAGAAGAAAATTATATGATGAACCAGGAAGACTGGGTGATTAACAGTGCTCTCCAACATGGATTTGAGACCTGGGCTGCCTAGGTTCAAATCCTGGCTCTTCTGAGCACTTAGTTCTGTGATCTTGGGAAAATTATTTAATTACTCTGCTTCTGTTTCTTAAACTGTCCCAGCCACAGAAGGTTATAATAATGATTATATGAAATGATATATATGAATGGTTTACAACAGTATTCCATAAATGTTAGTTTTATTGGGAAAGGTTAGTAGCAAAATATCATTTACAGAGCTAGTGTTAAAAGTCTTAGAGGAATTAAAGTAATGCTATTTTTAAAAAAACGTGTTTTAACAAAAGGAACAAAGCAAAGACTCAGTCAGTCATGAGAACTAAGTTTCCAAGGTCAGTGGTTTTGGATAAGAACAAGAAAAAAGGTGCTAATGAACACTGAATCTAATCTGGGACAGGACCAAAATTACATGCAGGGACTATGAAGGGAAAATTGTCAAATGGTACTTGGAATGAGAAGTGGAGAGATCAAGTGACAGCGCTCTCGAAAGGCCTCTAGATGGTTTGGAAGTATAGTCTGACTTTATAAGCTTATTTGGGGGAAAAAATGATGCTCTGAATTTCAAACAAATTATAAGTGAATGTTTAAAAATAATTTCATCCTGAAGTTGTCTGTTTTATCTCATTTAACGTGATAAAATTACTTACTTTCTGTTTTCATCTTTTAGAGATAAAATGAATTCCAGCAGACTTGGAATATCCAGATGATGATTTAAATTGCTAAAAGGTACTGAACATTTAAATTATGCATTCATGATAGCCAGTATTCCACACCAGTCAGAGCATCCTCATGAGGTCATACTGGCCATAGAAGCCTTCAGGTTTTTATTCCTTTATGACACCAGTCTGGATCATTTTTTGCCCTCTCACCTTCTCTCTCGTTAGAGGCTATAAAACTATATCAGATTATCTCCCGTTTCTTCCTAATTGTGACTATCAAAATAAAACATTATAAAGTTAGGTGCAAGGAGCCAGCTGAGTGTTAAAACTATTCATGCTTGCCCACAACCCTGTCAGAGAACTCTCAAAGACAGTGTGACCTCCCTCCCAAGGGTGGGAAGGATGAAGGGATCACCTATTCATGCTTTTATGCTGTGGCCCCCAAATTTCCAGTGACTCCGAGGAGCAAAACAAACAGAGAAAATGAGAGAATGAGAGTAGCCACACATAATTAGAATGGTTAGACCCTTTTACTTCCTGCAGTAATTCAATGGAGAGATTTGTGTAAGCAATCAGTAAGTCAGACCTAAGAGAAAAGTTTGAGTTTAGAAGGAGAGAGTAGTAATGAGATAAGCGGTAAGAAAATTAACTTCTGTCCAAGTAGCACTTCACATTTGTCTCAGACCTTCCTTTATTTTATCTTCTCAGCAAAGTGGCAACTATAATTTGTAACTCAAAATGTCACTCTTCTTCCTCTGATTTAATAAAATATATTGAATGATGTAAAACAAATAGCTTGATTTTATCATTTTCCAAAATTAAAAGTTATCTAAAACATTTTCATTACATTTTTGTTTCATATTTTAGGAAGTTTTAATTCTGTAAGCGAAGCACTTAATGATTTAAAGTGTCAAATCTAAAATTAACCATCTTTTCCCTGAGTACTTGAGAAGAGGTGAGTCAATGGAGTAGTTTATGAGTTAATAATAGAGTCCACACTTTAGAATTAATGAAAGAAAAGAAATTACCTACTGATCCATATAAAGCAGAATTGTCCTAAAATAAGCAATAAAGCAGTGGCATAACTGTAAAAAATACCAAAATAAGTTTTTTAATGCACACTGCTCATTCTCTTTTTTTCATTGCTTCTATATCTTTATAATTGGATTAATTTTTGACATTACTAAACATGCAGTATTTGCATTTAAATTCTAAATGTGGCATCTTGATACTTCCAGAGGACACTTACAATGAAAGTCACATAAGTTAGCTAAACTAATTAATGTATATCAATTTTTCTTGATATCCTTCATTTCCCACCCCATCTCCTTGATGGTTAGTTATAACATTAAAATATTGATGTTTCTTCATGGTTCATATCCAAAGACATTTATGAACTTAATTTGCTTTTCACATTCTCATTTTAAAGGATTTATGGTAGGATGAAGTGGGAACACATGGTAACTTCCACCAGCTTGGAGTACCAGCTGGTGGTGCTTGGTTGTTAAATAATCACCCAGCTTTGCTTTTGTCATCTGGAGAAAGGGAGGATTAATAATACATTTAAAATGAGAATTTTAAAAATAATAATAATGAGCCTAATGTCCTTGATAATAACTACAGAGGAGTGAGGTTAATCATCACTGAAAATTTTTCATCTTCTCTACAGATTGGTTAAACTGATTAAAAACCAAGAACAAATTTGCACAACAGTTTAGCAGGTGGACTAAAAAAAAAAATACTGGTAGGAGGAGATGAGGTCATTAGAATGCAAGTAAAGAGTGACTAAGGGCAGAGTACTGGAACACACCCACTTAAATTAAATGCTGGATTACTAACTAAAAGAATACAAGTTTTATTTCTTCTGTTATTGAATATTGGCTTTCTTTCCTTGCTAGTATTTTTCCAAAAGTTCAGATAATAGTACCACAGTTGTTTGAATAAAACTTTGCAAAGCATTTCGAAAAGTACCCACACAAACCAATAAGAACAATGTCATCAGTTTTACAAATAAGGCAGCCAAGGCACAGGCAGGTATTTAAATAACAACTACAGAGTCAGTTAAAAAGCAGAGTCAAGATAGAATACAGTCTTAATGAAGCAAACCTCACGTTGATAACACTGGCCTATGGAGAATGGAGCTAGAGACATAGATCAGTTACATATTAATTTCAAATTGTCTGTGATTTTTTTCATTTCTCTTAAATGTCATGACCTTTATCCATGCTCCTTGCATATCTGTCCTGTAAATCATTCTGCTTATTAGCCTATGTAGTTGCCATTTCATAATTAACAGATGGCTTTTTGTTGTTTTTCCCTCTAGTCATGACAGTAGTCACTGGGCGTGGCCACATAATGGGGCCTCACTTGCCTCACCAATTTATTAAATAGGCAACATAATTTTCATTTTAAAAAAGTCCTTTAAAGGCATTTCTACCACAATTCCTAGCTATAACCCTAGAACCAATGAATTAAATAAAATAATAAAAGAGAATTCAGCATCACCAACAACAAAATTCTCTTCAAGGAAAGGAGGAATAACTACCCAAAATGTAAAGAATGATTGTAAAATCAGTGATATTAATCAAGAATGAAGAGTGGGTATATATCATAATAGGAACACAACACCAGAATTTGCTGACCAAAATACTGAAAACAAAGAAGCAAATACAAAAATATATGACTTATCTGAACACAAAAATGTCTGATACATCAATATTAGTGAGATTCAATTGTTTTGAAAAAATGAATACTCTCATATTTAACCAAAAATAGAGATTCCAGCCTCTTCCATTTGCTATATAACTACTTGAAAGTTAAAGAAAAATAATAACTACTTGGTAAGTGCAAATCAAAACAAATAATGATGAGAGTAAAAGGATATCAAATTTAATATAAAAAAGTATAAGATGGGGCACCTGGGTGGCTCAGTGGGTTAAGCTGCTGCCTTCGGCTCAGGTCATGATCTCAGGGTCCTGGGATCGAGCTCCGGATCGGGCTCTTTGCTCAGTGGGGAGCCTGCTTCTCTCTCTCTCTTTGCCTCTCTGCCTACTTGTGATCTTTCTCTGTCAAATAAATAAATAAAATCTTAAAAAAAGAAAAGGTATAAAATGAAGCAAAGAGAACTCATTTATAATGATAAACTACAAAAAGCTACAATGGGTAATTATTAAGATTTATGTATGGATGAGAATTCTTATGAAAAAGCTTCTGTAAATACAAAAATAAATTTTTGTAGGAAACAAATTAAAAGAAACTTAAACTCAGTCTATTACTGCTTATGTAGACACAAACGAGTGAAGATATTGAAAATAGTAAGAGCACCTAGAATACTAAACTAATAAAGAGGTATAAAATTCTCCTTATCTCATTCTTGATCTTTTTACACATACACCTTCAAATATATTTCATGCCCTGAACATGAACAATGCGCTCTCATTTCTCATACTCGTGAAACATGGAAACAGACCCTCATAATTCTCATTCTTCAAGAAACTCTAGAAGTAGTATATACCATATTTTCTGGACATAATACAATTAAATTGCATGCTAGTTTATATGAACCCTAATGTAAACTATGATCTTTGGATAATAATGGTGGGTCAGTGTAAATTTATTAATTGTGAGGACTGTTCCAGTCTGGTGGGAAATAAGAGATAAGGAGGAGGCTATGCATGTATGGAGGCAGGGAATATATGGGAAATTTCTGTACCTTCCTCTCAGTGGTGCTCTAATCCTAAAACTGCTCTAAAAAATAAAGTCTACTAAAAATTAATAATGAGGGCTCCTGGTGGCTCAGTTGGTTAAGTGTCTGCCTTTAGCTCAGGTTCCCAGGGTCCTGGAATTGAGTCCTGCATCTGGCTCTCTGCTCAGTGGGGAGTCTGCTTCTCCTTCTACTCCTCTCCCTGCTTAAGCTCCCTCTCTCTCAAATAAATTTAAAAAATGTAAATCCCAACCACCTTACATTTACCAAAATCCAAACAAAAACAAGAACATCCAAACTTCTGTTTTAAAAGATTCCTGTTGACAGAGTGAAAAGTAATACCTAAGTTGCTTACTGTCTAAAAAGAAACATAGTGAAAACACTATGTTTCAGTTTCTGTGAGCACAATTACAGAAGTTTTCAGATGAAGACCAATGTCTTAAACACTTTTATTTTCTAAATAAATTTAGAAATACTTATAATAAGAATTAAATATTTTCAACTATAAATGATAGAGATGGCCAAAATAAATTAAAGGAAAGATGGAAAACTAAATACATATGAAAACAGAAATTAATTAATTATGAAAAGGATATAATAAATACAAAGTAATAAAATAGTAAATATTTTAAAAATAAGAAAAAAGAGGAGTGATTATAAAAGCACACAATTAAAAATGAAAATGACCAAAGAAGAATAAAAAGACACTAAAATACTTATAAGAGGATAATTTGTTAAATACTGTTCAAATAAATTTGACACTCTTAGATGAGGCATATACTATTCTGAAAAACTACATTACCCATAATATCAACTATAACATCAAAAATTACTGGTTCATCAAAAATGAACCAGTACAACCATGAAAAAACACAAAGTGGGAGGAGATACTTGCAATGCATCTTATTAAGACTTTCTAAAGAACTTACAAATCCACATGGAAAAATGCTGATAACTTAATAGAAATATAAGCAGAAGACTTGAGAATTACCTTGGTAAAAAAGAGTATCCTGCTGAAGAGTGAACATATTGTTCAGCATCATTAGTCCTCAGGGAACTACCCAGTTATAAACTACAATAAATTACAAATATGCAATACATACAATACATACAATACATTACAAATAATCATTTGTTGGCAAAAAGGTAGGGCAACCAGGACTCTCATAAGCTGCTACTAGAAGTGTAAATGAGTACAACCACTTGCAAACACTGTCAGCATGCATTAAAGTTGAAGATAGATCCTATGAACCAGTAGTTCTCTTCCTATATAGACACACAACAGAGATAGGTAAATATGGGCTCCCAAGATATATATAAAAATATTCATAGCCACTTTATTCAATATAAGCAAAAGTTGGAAACAATTTAAAAGTCCATAAACTGCATAATATATAAATAGATTGCAGTCCTTTCATAAAGTAAATAAGAGTGATGAACTAATGCTTCTACACATGGTGAAAAAAAAATCTTCTAGCAAAATCTTGGATCAATCCCATTGAAAAGAAAGATCGAAAAAAGCCAGATACTATATAACTTCAATTATATAAAGTTCAAAAACAGGCAAAAACTTTCTATGGTGATAGAAATCAGAATAGTGGTTACCATTGGGGGCATAAAGAATGAATGGAAGGCAAAAAAAAAAAAAAAAAAAAAGACTTCTGAAGCGTTGATAATGCTCCATATATTCATCTGGGTTATGCATATATTGTGTTTAACTTAAAAATGCTTCCAGTTGTTGCCAAGATTTTTGTTATTTAATTCAATGTGGTTTTTTTCTAGAACCAAACTTGAAAGAATGCTTTTAAAACTCTAAGACACCAGTAGAGGATAGCTAAAATTTTTGAGTAGGTAATTTTCTTTTCTTCTCTTTTCTTCTCTTTTCTTTTCTTTCTTTTCTTTTCTTTTTTCTCTCTTTTTCTTTCTTTCCTTCTTTCTTTCCTTCTTTCTTTTTCTTTCTTTCCTTCTTTCTTTCTTTCTTTTTTTAAACGTTTTATTTATTTATTTGAGAGAGAAAGAGAGAACACAAACCTGGGGAAAGGCAGAGGGAGAGAGAGAAGCAGGCTCCCTACTGAGCAGGGAGCTTGATGTGGGGCTCCATCTCAGGACCCTGGGATGATGACCTGAGCCAAAGGCAGAAGCCTAGCTCACGAGCCACCCAGGCAGCCCTGATTAGGTAATTTTCAAAGGAAAATTAGCAAATGGTTCTTTCTGAAGAAAAATTAATAGAATAATATATAGTTGATATTATAATAAGGTACCATTTGTTAAGTATCTGAAGATAAAGAATAATAATATACCAAGGTTTTATGAGGCTGTGGTGTAATAACATTCTAATATATGGTTGTTGATTATGTAAAGGATCACAACATTTCTTAAGAACAATTTGGCAATCTACTTAAACAATGGATGACTTTATTCTTTTTTTTTTTTTTTTAAGATTTTATTAAGTAAGCCCTACACCCAATATGGGACTCGAATTTATAACCCTGAGATCAAGAGTTGCATGCTCAACTGGTTGAGCCAGCAGGAGCCCCAGAATAACTTTGAATGCCGTATTCTTGAACTCATTATTTAATCCTTAGCTTTTTATCCAGTGATCAATTCAGATAAACAAAGATGTTAGCACAAGATCTATGTAGGAGAAAAATCCAATGGTAATCTATAAAAATAGATTGTGACATAAAATGTGTGCTTTTCAAACTTTAAAAACATGTTGACAGTAACACTGGAAAATGATGAAAAATGTCATTGTCATAAGTTGTAAGATAGCACGTATGAAAGGAATCTTACTTCTGGGAGAAAAATGTATGCTTGTCTGCATACACTGTACTGAAAAGGGCTTATAAGTATACCAAAATTATAATTATCTCTTATTATTTCTCTTTATTAATTATTAATTTGTGTATTAAACAGAAGATAATTTTATCTAAAAGACATATTTGTGCAGCCAGGTTTAAGTGTAAAAATAGACAAGATCCTAAAATCCTGGGTTCCTGGTCACCCTGTGATTTTGTTTGTTTAGAGAATGGTGGGGATATATTTGAGCATTCACTGATCTTACTTTTTATGGTATTGTTACTGTATATTTCCAGTGCTTAACTGGAGGGTTTAGCACAAGGAACACTGGCTAAGTTTCAGTCTCCACTTACCCTGTACACTGGGTGTTCTGCTGGGTACACTCAGCACAGCCATCTCCAGTAGTCTCATATGTCTTTATGCCTATGCAAATCCACTGCATGATTTTCTATTGAGATTCTGGTGTTCTGAACAGCCACCATTGTCACTAACCCAGAACTGCTATCAATCATAATTTATTATAACCTAGAACTCACTTCCAAATATAGATTAAACATTTTTCAACTCTCTGTGAGTGATATCTTAGAGTAAAACCTATGAGACAACCTTGGGTACATCCCTTTAATTAGTGACAGTTTCTCATTTCAGTCAAAAGAGCATTGAGAGTATTTAGGAAGTCAGCTCCCATATTTTAATAAATGACTTTTAGTGGTCTTCCTAATCCTTGAATTCATATATGATGACTATGCCACACACTCTGACTTCTATACACATTCCTTGTCATATTAAAAAGTAAGGAATGGAAATTAACACTTATTAATCACCAAGCTCATGTCAAGCACAATGCTGGACACCTCATTATGTAAAAATATTTCATTCTTATAATGACTCCTGAGAGGTAGGAAAAATCATTTTTTACTGAAGATGGAAAAATAAAGCTCAGAAAGTTAGGGAACTTCAAAACGACAAAAAGTAGTATGTGGCAGAACTGGTATTTGAACATTTATGCCTTACTCCAAAGATCCTGATCTTCTAAGTGCGGTATAGTGGATAAACCTATATGTGCTGAGAACCTAAAACTTCCATTAGGAGGCAGCACAGTATAATAATCAGGAACTTAGGCTGAGGAGTCAGACTACCCACCTTGGTCTAAATGCTAATTTCAATGCATTGGCTATATGACTTGAGTAAGGAAAGTTATTTAACATCTCTCAGCACTACTGTCTGGGTATAAAAGCAGTTTATACCCTATCAGATTATTATGAGGATTAAATTAATTACTTACTGAAATTAATGAAAAAAATTAGTGTATGATACATGGTAAGCATTTAATAAGTGTTAGCTTTACCTCCACTTTTGTTTCTTCCTTTTTATTATTATTAAATGTTCACTTTCAAGATGGGCAATACTCTGCTTTATTTTGAAAGAAGATGGAATCATTTTGTGATTTGCTCTAAAGATGGGGAATTCAGTAGATACACTTACTGAAATGTTTCTATCGATAACTACAAAGTTCATAAACTACAGCTGCATTATTTCCTTATGCTTTTTGCTTTACTTATGCTTTCAGGAGGTATGAAGTAGTGTATAGGCTTATCAAATCTTTATGTTTTACCAATTTTAATTTTATTCCTACAAATTAAAAAGATACCAGGTGGTAATAACATTGGTCTAATAAATTCTCTATTTTAGAACCATATAAAAAGATAAGTATATATTACTAACACAGATACTTCTGAACAGAAGAGCTTTTTAAAGAGTTTAGAGACAAATGCAGTTAATAATTTCTAGAAATAAAAATATTTAGAACTAAGTTACACGTTAATGTCAAACTTCTGTGGATGAGTAACTTTGTAGAGATTTCAAACATCCTTCAGCACTGAAACTTTCACCTCTGCTTTTGAAAATTTAATCTTTCATTCCAACAGGACTGAAATTTGATATTTTTAATCATCAAATATGTAGTAATGTATTTCCACAATACATATTTCCACAGTTTCTTACCTTGTATTAAATGAAGGAAATTGGAAAAGCATTTTATGTCTCCTCACAAAACAGATTTGTTGATATTTGAAAGTTGTTAATCAAAACTATTTCACTTCCCAAATGCATATTGCTATTAAAAAGAATACTGATATCATGTCTTATCTATAAGATATCTTTTCCTTTCTTCTTGTTATTGTGGTTACATTTTCTTTCCTTGAGGTACTTTTTTTAAAGATTACTTAAGACTTTTTCCATTTGAATGAATGCAGTTGAGTGGAAAACAACAAAAGCCATAGAAAATTAGAGTAAGTCTAAAATGAAGAGACTGGCTCATTTTTTCTCCTTATCTTTGCTTAACATAAACTTGGTAAAGAATCATTTAGTGTATCTATGGCCATTTACAGAAGATAAAGATTTACAGTTACCTTTCCTCTGAATTAGAATTTATGGCATTATGCCTACTATGTGGTTCAGAGTCCTTTGAGAAACATTATATAGAAACAAATATAAGAATTATTCATTTGTTCATTTAGCAAATATTTGTGCAGAGCATACCATGAGCAAGGATATTTCTTGGCTCTGTGACAGCAAACAACATGATACCTGTTCTTTCAGCACTTTTGTACAAGGTGAGATGGGCAGATATTTAATAAGTAACAAATTCGAAAAAAAGAAAGTAAATCAACAAAATAATCTCAGATTGCAGTTAATTTTATGAGGAAACTAGTATTGAATGAGCTTGAAAATAACTGCAGGTTGCTGCAGTGCTCAGGGTTACTTGGATTGAGATCTGATAACTAAAAAACAAGAGGAGCCTGGTACTTGAAGATCCAGTTTAGAGTAATCAAGACATGAAAGAAGATCCTCTGAAGTAGAAAAGAAAGAAAATATGATTGTAGTACAGTATACTATAGTGTCTGAGTGATAAATAGAAGATACTGTGGGTCAAAAGAGATTTCTAGACAAAGTGCTTGAAGATCAGGTCTTGCAAAGACCTGTAGGGTTTTCATTATAGATTTTCAGCAATACACACTAGGTGTAATTTTCCTTTTATAAAAAGATCACTCTAGCTTCTCATTTGAGAATGGGTTCTAGTGAAGAAAAGGGGAATTAGAGAATTTTATTATTGTTGTGGTTGTGCAGGTGAGATAGATAGTGACTTAACCAATGGAGGTTGCAGAGAAGATGGAGGCAAGTGGATAGGTATGAGCTATAATTTGGACAGAACCCATGGTGAATGGAATTTCAAGGTCTGAGTTATACAGAGGACTCAAATATTACTCAATTCTGAGTAATTGGGTAGTTATATTGTCAACTCCTGAGGTAGGGAGGAAGAGTTTGAGACAACTAGTGACCTCTTACTGTATCAAAAATGTTCATTATCATTACTTTCCTTATTTCATATTTATTTTCTAGCCTATGTAGGGAGATGTTGTTTTGATCAAATTAATGTATGTTCTTAATTCCCATTACCAAGAATTACCTGGATAGAGGAAGTTCTGTAAAGAAACTTTTGTTAGGAAGTTATTACAGTGTTCTCTTCAAGTCGTAATAATCAGTACAAGTAATTTAGAAAAATCTCAAGTTTTACAAACATCCAGATTGGTAGACTTCAAGAATGTTTATTAATAACTGAACTCTAGAGAGAATAATAATAAAACAATGTAATTATATTAAATAAAAAAAATTGAAATCCCTCCCTCCCCTTCCTCTTTGCATAAATTTTATTTAAACCACGGTCCTTGTTCTGGTTATCTATTGCTGCATTACTGGTAAATTACTAAATATCAAAATTTAGCAATATAAAGTGACAGCAATCATTAGCTTTGCTCATAAATCTGCACTTTCTGCAGGGCTTGACAGAATGGCTTTTTTTTTTCATTTTATTTTATTTTATTTTATTTTTCAGTGTTCCAGCATTCATTGTTTATGCACCACACCCAGTGCTCTATGCGATACATGCCCTGCATAATACCCACCACCAGGCTCATCCAACCCCCCACCCCCACCCTCCAATGGCTTTTTTACTTGATGCAGCATCAGCTGGGATGAATTACATGAGGCTGAAGGATTCACTTCCAAGGCGGCTCACTCACGTAGCTGCCGCATTGGTGTTGGCTGTCAGCTAGGAGCTGTCATCTGGGTGCCTCAGTTCTTCACGTAAGCATTTTCATAGGTCTGCATGTGTGTCCTCACAAACTGGCAACTGATTTCAATAAGCCAGGTGTTCCAAAAGACCCAAATGAAAGCTGCAAGACTTAGAAGTCTCAAGACATTCTTGCAGTATTCTTTTGGCCAAAGCTCACTGAGGACAGCCCAGATTCAAGGGAAAGGGAATTGGACTACCCCTCTCAGAAGCTGCAAAGAATTTGTGGCCATCTTTAATCTACCACACCCCATCTTAATAATTCCACAGTGCTGCTGATAAGTAAATAAATAAATGTATTTTAAAAAGGTCATGATCTCGGGGTCCTGGGATCGAGTCCCGCATCGGGCTCTCTGCTCGGCAGGGAGCCTGCTTCCCTCTCTCTCTCTCTCTGCCTGCCTCTCTGTCTACTGTGATCTCTCTCTGTCAAATGAATAAATAAAAAAAAAAAAAAAAAAAAAATTTAAAAAGTGCATTTTTCTGCTGTGCCTTCTTGCACTAGTTGCTTATTAGGGGCATTCCCAATGAACTTTTTGTGGTTGCTAATGAGTATGCTTATGGACCTTTGAAGATTTGAAAAAGGAAATCCATACATGCAGATAAACTATAAGCAGGTGATTATGACAAACTAAATTTCCAAGTAGAATTTCCATTACAATGATTAAATGCTAGAAAACAAATTGAAATGCCAAATAATGTTCAGTTGAGTTGTGTCCTCAGATAACATTTTTCTAATTGCAGTTCTTGCTTTAGAGAACAGCAATTAGAAAATTACATATGCCGAGAAAAGAGGCCCAGAAAAGGCCTTGAGATTCTGGCTCACCATTGTTAATGAAGTCATACAATCTGTCTTTACTTATTAAGGTTTTTAAGCAGAGAACAGCTGAAAAGTAAGGCCCATTTAAAATGAAATTACAGAAAGGCAGAAAAGACTTTGATAAATATATTTGAAAGAGTAGTATTTTTTCACCTGTTCATGTGGTGAACATCTGTGGTTTTTTGGCAATTCGTGTTTTCACTCTAAAAGAATCTCCTAGTTCAAAGACTCATCCTCCCTTGTATCTAGTTCTTTGAAGTGTTCCCTTGGATCCCTTAAACTATGGGTAGCCAAATGATTTTGGCATGTGGGATATAGATTCATTACAAATGGAGTCTCAGGATTCAATATTTTATCTTTTAGCTTGTCACTACCTGCTTAGACTTTTAACCAGGTTGTTTGACCACTTAGCCTTGCAGTTAAGCACAAATGCCACTTTCACAGGCAAAACTATAGTTAGTGTAACATGAGAGTCTTTTCACATGAAAAGAAATGGAAAAAAAGGTAGTGAGATTGTTAACTGATGGTGACGGTGATAATAGATAATAGACAATAAAGGCATACATGCTGGTAGAGTAAGTTTCTCTGATATGCTTAAATGAAAATTATTACACTACCTTATTTTGGAGATTGTCAATAGTGAAATGCAGCTTGCTCTTTGAGATTTAATTTTAGGGATAAGTTTAAAACCCCCTTAATTGAAGTTATGACATCAAAACTAAATATTCTGATGTTCACTGCTAAATCATACAAACAGCATCTATATAAGTGTTGTATATGCAGAACCATTATGTACATTTTCAGTCATATTATTAAGTTAGTAAAACCCAGCCATTACCAATTACGTATGCATATACTATTCAAGGTTACCAAGCCTAAGTGTAATCACAATTCTCTAGCGATCTGCCGACATCTATTTACAAACAACCTCAGATTTTCTATATATCTTGTTAAGTAACTATTGGCTAGCCTGCATTAGAAATATTGATTCCATCCAGAATTTTTTTTTTCTGAAATTGTACATGGTAAGAAATTTCAGTGGGACCATATTATTACAATATGCATTTATTAGATCGTTCTATGCATTTCCCTTACTTTAACAAAGCAATTCCTCAGATTTTTTACTAACTGAATGTTTTAAGTATTTCTCTTCATGGGAAGTCCACAATGTATGTAGAGAGCCAGAGCTTTAAAAAAAGGAAAAGGATGATCAAAACTTAGGTAATGGAGTGATTCTTCTACATATTCAGCCAAGTATTGAACTGCTCTTACTTCTGTGGTTAAAGGCCTCATATTATTACCTCATTTATTGTCCAGAACATTTTAACCCAGTAATAGGCAGTGTAATTGTTAAGGTAATTTTGTGATTTATATTCAGTATACTAATGTATTTTGGTTCAAATCACCAGATGGTGATAGATGACCCTTTTTATTTATATTTTTTGAGAGAAAAGAGAAGGCCTTTACATGTTTCATCTTTAAGATAGGAAAATACATCGGTTTAGCATAATTTGGTGTTTACTATTTAGTATTCTCATAGGCAACTCGTTTCTACATATCAAAATACTTACCTATGTCGCTTTACCTTAGTAAGGACATAATAAGGATAATTTGCACTGCATCATGACCATTTGTTCTTTTTATTATTCTTCTAAATTGTCTATGAAAACATACATATTTATAAGCTGAAACTATAAGGTGATTAATTTTAGCCTACATATTTTTTAGTTCTGTTCCTCTTGAAAATTATAGTAATAATCATCATGCTTATAGTAATGATTGCTAACATGTATTGATCAATTAGTATGTGCAAGGTGACATTTTAAAGACACAAAAAATCCATGAAATATATGTGCTATTTTTATGCCAAATTCAATTTGGGGGAAGTAAAGTACAGAAAGTTTAAGATATTCTCCCAAGGTTCACAGCTTATAAATTTCAGAGTCAAGATTTGAACCCATGGATTCTGATTCTAACTTTATAAAATTTAGCTCTCCTGACTCTACTACTTGAGAAGCCCAGCTTCTGGTTAAAAGCTTTTAGGCTTGACAATGGGCAGTTACAGAGGCTTTACCTGGCAGGCCTCGTGGGATAAAGTTGCCCCCCTCCCCATTCCTCCAGTATCCTATCACACACGTGCATGTGCGTGTGCGCGCGCACACACACAGACACACGCACACGCATCAGACTTGGTGCACAGCTAGAGTATTGCAGTTGCTCTTAAGGGAATTATATTCAAGGACTCAGATTCCCCTGGCCAGTCATGCTCTGAGGAATATTTGCATGCCTTGCCCAGACATTTCAGTCTTAGATCTCTGTATGAGTCCTTGGACAGAAGTCCTTCTTCTAGAAGAGAGGAGAGGAAGGGGACCTTGAAGACACTTTTCTCCACTCTGACTCAGTATCCAGTACTTTCCTTCTACTAGCTCTCTTCTTTATCTTCCTCTCAGCTTCAGGGTTCATAAAACTGCTGAAGCCTTTTGCTCAGGCTTCTCTCACTTACAAGACAACCCTCATATCTGGGCTGATCTGTGTAACCCTCAACTGATGTACCCTCCTGTGGGAGAAAATAGAACCAGGGGAATTGGCACCTTCTCCACTTCATTGCTTATACTATGGCAGTAAGTAATTAAAGGTTTAACTCTTTCCTATTTGGCTTTCTGTTTAATGGGCTCCTCTGACACTTTGGCAGCTCATCTGAGCTCCTGACAGTACTTGATACAGTCACTGTTGTGATAGAATCAGATCTGGATTTCAGAAAGGTCATTCTAACTAATAAAAAGAAATGGTTGAAGCTAGATGGAACTAGGAGTCTGGGAAATCTAAGTGAAACCTGATAATGTCATAGATTAGGTTAGTGAAGTGTGATGGAGAAAAGTAGACATATTAGAGGTATATTTAATTGGTAGAATTATCAGGGGTCAGTGATTAAAGATAGAGGAGTGAGGATGGGAGAGATAAAGGATATGTTATGTCAAAATTCATGTTGAAGTTCTAACCCCCCAGTACTTCAGAATGTGAGTATATTTGGAGATAGAGACTCTTCAGTGAGTTAAAATGAAGCCATTAGAGTGGGCCTAATCCAATATGATTGGTGTCATTATAAGAAGAAGACATAAGTATAGAGGGAAAATCATACTAAGAAACAGGAAGACACAGTACTCCTCCCTTCTTTAAAGGGGATATGCTCCAAGACCCCCAGTGGATACCTAAAGTCGAAGATAATACTGAACCCTATACATACTGTGTTTTCTTCTTTTCGAAGATAATACTGAACCCTATACATACTGTGTTTTCTTCGTATTCCTAAGTATGATAAAGTTTAATTTATAAATTAGGTACAATAAGAAGTTAACAACAATAATAATAAAATAACACAATTATAAAATTTATAAAATAAAAGTTATGTGAATGTGTAGTCTCTTGAAAAGTATCTTCTAGTACTTTACTCTCTCATCTTGGGATATGAGATGATAAAATGCCTATGTGTGAGATGAAGTGATGTAAATAATGTAGGCATTGTGACAGAGCCTTAGGCTTCTATTGACTTTCTGATGATATGTCAGGAGGATCATCTCCTTCAACACCTTGACCTTTGACTTCCATCTCCCAGAATTATGAGAAAGTAAATCTGTGTATAAACCACCAAACCCGTGATACTTTATTTGGGCAACCCTAGCTAAACAACACAGGGCCATGTCCATTTTTTTGAAACTAGATGTTTTGTAGTTGTGCTCCCTGATATTTGAAAGTTATGAGAAAGTGATCTAGGGAATGGGAATCAGAGTTTACGGGCTCAACTGAGTTTGAGATGTCATTGAGCAATCAAATTGAGAAACTATATATACAACTCAGTCAGTCGATCTAAACCTCAGAGATATCTGTACTAGAAATTGCAATCTGTGAATCATGACATAATATGTAGAGTATCGTTGGAACCTTATACACAAGGTGAGATCCATCACTATATATATTTGAATATAATTGTGTAGACTTGTCCTATATTTCTCTAGCATGGTGCTATCAAGAACTTCCTACAAATGAATAAAGACAAAGAAAATATCAGTACTTAGAGTATTTTACAAATGCTGAATATATAAAGTAGAATAAAGATAAAATGCTTAGAACACAAGGCCAGGGTCAGTGGAAGAGATCTATAGGTGTTACAGTGAGTTAATACTTACTTAAGCCTACCAAGATTTTCAAAGGAAAATGCAGTGAGCCTTAAATAACGAAGGAAAACATATAGGGAAAAGACCGCTCATAATTGTTCAGTGGACTTATAATTAGAGTCCATTCAATGCTAGCTTATACTACTTTTACGATTGCATTATTGACTTATGTGTGACTACCATCACAAGAGAACAATAGGAGAACATACTAGAGAAGCTAATGTGAACAAAAATGGAACCCACGCTTTCAGGGGCAAGTAGGTCTAGGTCATGTTCTATGGTAGCAAATGTATGCAGACTGTCCAAGGGGCTGTAGAAGCCAGAAAACATAGGATTTGTACTGACAGAAGAGGCCATCCTGGGGCACTTGGCTTACAGTGACAAGGTACTAAAAGAGAGAAAAGAAATTTTTAACCTTCTCTCCTCTTGATTCAACACATTGAAACATATGAAAAGAAAAATTCAGATACTTAGAAAAAAGTGCTTGTTTCAGTCTCCTTACATTTTCACAGTGGGTAAAGTGACCTTTGATTTTAATCTAGGTGCTTGCTTTTCCTCTTTGGTTTGAGAAAACTGGGAGTTTTCTTTTAATAACTCTTTGCTCAAATTCTTGAATTCTTTTCCAATATACTTGACCCACATTCAATGTTCTCTGAAGTTTTGAATTCCTTTTTCTAATTATGATGATGGCTGATTTTTGAGGTGCGGATTTATTTTTGTACTGGACACTAAAAGATTTAACATTAGCAATCAGAACATAAAAATCATCAAAATTTTGCTAAGTTCTTTACTGGAGTGTATGGAAAACATCATGCATTTCTGTTTATTTTTTTGAACATATAAAATGGACTATTGTAAACCATGATGTGAAAAAACATACTCAGCAATGGTAAAGCCTTTTCAGAATTAGCCTCTCCAAAAGTCTACAACTTTCCAAGTTGTTGGAGTGCTACTTAAAAATATCAAACTGCAAAGATGCACTTCTAGAAATTATAAGTAATTTGTGCATCAAACAATATGTACAATAGTACTATACAGTAAATTGGACCAGCTGCCTATGCCTACCATTACAGCTGGTTGCAAAGTATATAATTTATGTTTTCTGCAGTAGAAAGTGGGAAGGTTTTTTAAAACTGTGTTCATGCTTTTATAAAGAGCCTTTTCCTGTTTTATTTTTTTAACCATTGTAAGCTCAAAAGAGGTGGTATTTTGCCATTATGTTTAATGTTAATCCATTTCTGTTATAGTTGAAGGGTCTATCAAAGCAGTTTGCCTATGACCTCTTGTTTCATCCTTCTAAGTAGATGAATTAGACACATATTTATCTTCATGTTTTTCTTAAAATATGGGTTTATTTTGTTTAACGAAAGACATTGACAATGACTAATAAAGGGTACTTGATAACAA
Source organism: Martes martes (assembly GCF_963455335.1). Classification (NCBI taxonomy): domain Eukaryota; kingdom Metazoa; phylum Chordata; class Mammalia; order Carnivora; family Mustelidae; genus Martes; species Martes martes. Next base: position 36,527,704 of record NC_137893.1, read on the forward strand.
ATAATTGCCATTCAACAAATGGCATATGTTAAAAAAGTTAAGAAACAATGCTTTCTATTGATAAACTGAACAAGCTTCAGAATGGCACTGTTGAAATTCATTTTCTATTAGCTCTGTACATTTTTTGTTTGGTAACAAATAAACAATATGAAGTATATTTGTATACTAATCAGTGGTTTCCAGTGTGTATAGTAGAATGGCTCAAAATCTGGGGAAAAGATCAGATGTAGAACAACTGTTTAGAAAAGTAATCTCTGGGGCACCTGAGTGGCTCAGTAGGTTAAACCTCGGCCTTTGGCTCAGGTCATGATCTCAAGGTCCTGGGATTGAGTCCCACATCGGACTCCTTGCTCAGCAGGGAGCCTCCTTCCCCCTCTCTCTCTCTGTCTGCTGCTCTGCCTACTTGTGATCTCTCTCTCTCTCTCTCTCTCTGTCAAATGAATAAATAAAATCTTTAAAAAAGAAAAAAGAAAAGTAGTCTCTGACAAATTTATTTTGTGTTAAAATAAGTTTTATTTTACTACCATATTCTGAATAGTATTTGAAAAACAAATGGAAGTATACAATATTTAGTTGGTATATAATATTTAGTTGGTAAAACAGTGCTGAAAATTTCAATCTTTTTACCCATATAATTTTGTTCATTGGCAAAGATGTTAATGGTTTATGAAATTTTACTGATGACTTTATAATTTTTTAATGGTAAATTAACATAACCAAGTTACATAAAGTTTAAGCTGTGAGGTATAAATATTCATGCTATCGAACTTTACTCAAACAATTATTATGCATTTAGAATATGGACAAATTAACCTTAAATAGATTGTATCCCTCAATTAATGAAGATTTAAGTGATATGACTTATAAATGATTTATATAAATAAAAAAATGGTGTCCTGACTGACTTTAGTGTAACTATTAATATTAATATGTATCTCCTGCATATTAATATGCAAATGTGTAGTTGAACACGTAATAAATTTCTCTGAAGAATATTTCCGAAGTGTTTTTTTGTTGTTATTATTTTACTCACTCATTTGGCTTTATTATGGTTCTTTTTTGATTAACTAATGGTGACAAAAATATACTTTCATCATTTTGCCCATGTCTCCCTCATGAAAGGAACTGACACCTGCTGGAGAATATCTCCTAAGCACACCAATCCAGGTGGGGGGCTCCGAAAATGTGGGGGAGAGAGATTCCAGACCTATTGCAGAATGGAGGAACATATTTTTCTTGTGTTGGGGCAAGATAAAATTAATAAGTTGCCTCTTCAGAAAATCAACCTCCTAGAAGAGCTTTCTCCAATCCTTAACATGCCACCAATTAATAAGGTGATAGGGGAGGAGCGACTTGCCAATAGCCTAAGTTAGCTGGTAAATAAAGGGAGAAAAACAAAAGCAAAGGTTCATTTAAAGTGAGCCCTTAGGATACTATTATCCCATTTTTGAACAGTAGTTTTTACTTATATGTAATTATGAAACTTCCATATTTATATAATTTTACCTCACTAAGTCCTATGCAATGTGAAGAAAATACTCCACCTTTGAAAAGAAAATAAATCTAATTGCAAACAGGATCTCAGAAATACAATATTGACACTCTAAAATTAGGCTCAGGGTCTCATTAAAATTTACAGAAATGTACATATAATTTTAGTGACAAAAAGGAAATGTCAAATTTCTTTTCCATGTTTTATCCCTTCAGCTTTCTATTCTTTAGGTCTTTGTTTATCTAAAAATACGGTAACCTCAAGCAGGTTAGCCTCTTTGAGTCCATTATGCCACCTATAATATGGGAATAATACTAATTCTCCATTTTGATGTTTCAGAATATTAGAGATATCCTCATTCTAATGAACTTTGTACAGACCTGTTTATTGTACTGTGGATGCTACTGTTAAAAACCCTCTGGTTTTTCACACTGTTGCTTTGTGTAAGAAAGTGAAAGATAATTAACTTTTTAAATAATAAAGTAGGATTTGATTTCTTCCAGTAGAAAAGTAGGTAAGTAAATGATTGTTTTTGTTGTCAGCTTAAATAATAATAACCTATGTTGTGGGGCCTAAAAATCATGAAATTTGGAATCAAGCAGATTTGGTTCAGTGCTATCCCATCTATTAGTGACCTAGATTACAGTTTATTTAACTTTCCTGAAAGTCACTACCCTCTCTGGAAAAAATAAGAATTAAACCTCCTAGGGTCCTTCAGCTCAGGTCATGACCCCAGGGCCCCATGATCCCAGGGTCCCCATATCAGCCTCCCTGCTCAGCGGAAAGCTTACTTCTTCCTCCCCAACTCCCCTGCTTGTGTTCCTTCTCTTGCTGTGTCTCTCTCTGTCAGATAAATAATATCTTTAAGAAAAAAAAAATAAAGAATTAAACCTCCTATTTAGGATTGCTGTTAAGATTATAAATATCACAGGGCCTATTAGAATAAATATATATATATATATATATATATATATATAGAGAGAGAGAGAGAGAGAGAGAGAGATGGCCCCTCCCCACCCTGGTTCCACATTTCTTTCTTGGTGACCTCACAGACAGTAGATGGGGAATAGTCAGGTAAAGGAATTGAAAGTAAGGGTCAAATAAGGGAAACAGAGCACTCTGTGTGCCCCTAGGTCCCACAGGCTGTGGCTCCTTTGAATTACTCTATTACTGGGGCCCTTGCACTCTGGGCCTATGATAGGAGTAGCAGCTGTGAGGATCTCTGAAATGCCTTGCTTTGGAGTGAGGTCGTTCTTCCTTTGTCTTAAACAATAGCTCCTAGCTTCTGTGGAAGTGGCTGACTAAACTCCTAGGAAATGTTGGTTAGTTATACCCATAGTGTTCCTTTCTGAGCACATTTCTTCATTTTATCAATATGGATAGGCTGACAATTTTACAGATCTTTAAGTTCTGCTTCCTTTTTGATTAAAATTTCATTTTCAATTCATTTCTCTCTTCTGGCATTTTACTATAAGCAATCAGGAGAACAAAAGCCACACCTTCAGCATTTTATTGGAAGTAGCTTCAGCTAACTACCCAATTTCATAATTCGTGAGTTCTACTTTTCACAAAAAACCAGGGCACAAACAATCAGCCAAGTTTTTTTGCTACTTTATAATAAGGGCAGTGTTTCTTCTAGTTTTACTTAACATGTTCCTCATTTCTTTCTGAGACCTCATCAGAATGACCTTTATCATCTGTATTTCTAAAAACATTCCAGTGAGGATTACCTAAATATTCTATAAGAAGATTGTGTTTTTTTGTTTAGTTTTGTTTTGTTTATTTTGTTAGTTGTTTTGCAATTTCTTCCCCCTCCCCCTTCCAGGTCTCCTCTTTTCTTTCTGGGCCTTCCCCCAAATCACCCATGGAAACAGTTCATTCACATGGATGTAAGATTTTTTTTACTGTGCACTTCAAAATTCTTCCAACCACTACACATTACCCAGTTCCAAAGCCATTCCACATTTTTAGATGTCTGTTACAGCAGCACTCCACTTCTCAGTACTAAATTCTGTCTTAGTCCATTTTGGCTGCTTTAACAAAAATATTATTGGGTGGCTTAAAAACTTTTTTTTTTTTTTTTCCCCTAAGAGTTCTGGAGGTTGGAAAGTCCAAGATCAGGAAGCCAAGATCAGGAAGTCTGGTGATGGCCCGCTTCCTGGTTCATAGATGGTCATTTTTTTGCTGTGTCCTCATGCTGCAGAAGGGGTGAGAGAGCTCTTTGGGACCTTTCTCTTCTATAAAGGTAATAATCATATTCATGTGAGTTCCATCCTCATGACCTAATCAGCTCCCAAAGGCCCCATGTCCTAATACCATCACATTGGAAATTAAGTTTCATTTTATGAATGTTGGTGTAATGCAAACATTCAGTCTAGAGCAGATTGAATCAGTCACTTACAGGCCTGGTCATTTCTACCCAACATGAGAGAACTCATGGGCCTTGTTTAGCTCCAGAATATCTCTTTAGGGTCAGATAATACTGTAGTCTGGTCTGTTTTACAGCTGGACTTTCTACCCATTTTTGCTTCTTTATTTTCTTTGTAATACCTCTTAATCCCAAGACCACTCAAAAATAAATAATTCTGCTTACTAATTCATCTTCAAATCTACTTCCAGAAGAATGCAACCTGTAAATTTTCATAGACATCTCAAAATCAGTATTTCTAAAATGTTAACATTGCCCAGAAACTGTTTCTCTTGTGGGTTTTCTTATACATTACCTCCTGGTTTAAAAATATGGGACACCTGGGTGGCTCAGTCAGTTAAGCATCTGCTTTCAGCTTGGGTCATGATCTCAAGGTCCTGGGATCAAGCCCAAATCGGCTCCCCGATCAATGGGGAGACTGCTTCTCCTTCTGCCCCTTCCCCTGCTTCCCTGCTTGTGTTTCTGTCTCTCTCTCTACCCCTCAAATAAATAAACAAAATCTTTAATAAAATAAAATAAAAATAAAGACCTTATTTTCATTTTTTTAAAATTAGGCTTTCGTTTTGAGAAAATTAGATTTACTTGTATTTGTAAGAAATAATAATGACAGATCCCACTTACCTTGTACCTACTTTTTCCCACTGGTAACATTATGCAAATTATAGTACATATCATAACTCAGATATAGCGTTGATATAGTCAGTATACAGAATATTCTCATCACTGAAGGATCCTTTGCGTTGACCTGCTTCCTCCCTGCCCCTACCCCTCCTTAATTCCTGGCTATCACTAGTCTGTTCTCTATTTGATAATTTTGTCATTTCAAGAATGTTAAACAAGTAAAATCAAACAGTATGTAACCTTTGAGGGTGGGCTTTTTCACATAGTCTAATTCTCTGGAGATTTAGCCAGATCAACAATACATTTGTTTTTATTGCTGAGTAGTACTTCCTGTTTTGTTTAGCCATTCATTTTGAGGGACATCTGGGTTATTTCCAGTTTGAGGCTTTTAAGAATAAAACTAATACAGAAACATTTGTGTATAGGTTTTTGGATGAACATAAGTCTTCCTTTCTTTGGATAGATTCTCAGGAGTGCAGTTGCTGAGTCACTTGCCAGTTGCATGTTAAACTGCCAGTTTTCTATAGTGTCTGTACCATTTTAGATTCCCAACAGCAATATATGAGTGATCCAGTATTTTCACATACTTGCTAGCATTTGGGTGGTCATTTTTTTCCCCTATTCTTAATGTTTGATGTTTGGCAGTAACACTTGAGGTTTTAATTTGCGTTTACATAAGGACTAATGATGGTTAACATCCTTCGTTTTATTTCTTAATTACTTAAATTTTTAAAAGAATTTCCAGTTGTTTATCTCATTCAGTGAAATGTCTCTTCATGTATTTCGCCAATGTTTTAATTGGGTCATTTGCTTTTTTCTCCAGTTGGGTTTTGAGAGTTTGTGATATATTTTTGATATTAGTATTTGAGATATATAATTTGAAAATATTTTCTCCCAGTCTTCTACTTGCCTGTTTATTCTCTTGACAAAAACTCTAATAGAATAAATATTTTTAATATTAATGAAATAAAACTCACACATTTTCTTTTTTTGTAGATCATGCTTTGTATGTCAAGTCTGATAATTTTTACTAGGCCTAGATCTTGAAAACTTTTTCCTATATGGTTTTATAAAATTTTTACACTTTATATTTGTGTTCATGATTCTTTTTTTTTTAACTTAATTTGTGTACAAGGTGTGAGACTTGGTAAACATCATTATTTTGCCTATTGATATTAAATTGTTCCAGTATGATTTTTTGAAGAGGCTGTCTTTTCATCAATTTGCCTTTGGACCTTTTTCAAAATTAGTTGGGCTATGAAAACTCAGTGCTCACAAAATTGATAACCTAGATTTAAAAAACCAATTTCTTAAAAGACGTAATTTGTCAAAACTCACAAAAGAAGAAACAGATAATCTGAATAAAGTTAGATCTATAAGACAAATTGGGACAATAATTAATAACTGTTCAAGAAAGAAAACACTATGGCTAGATGGGTTCAGTGGTAAATTCTACCAAACATTTAAGAAAGAAATTGCAGTAATTCTCTGCTTTGTTTCAGAGGGTAAAAGAAAAGGGATTACTTCCTAACTCATTCTATGAAGCCAGAAATACCCTAATAACACCAAAACCAGACAAAGACATTGCAAGAAGAGAAAACTATAGACCAATATCTCTCACATAGATGCAAAAATTCTCATTAAAATATTAACAAATAAAATGCAAAAAATATAAAAATATATACCATAATCAATTGTGATTTATACTAGGTTTGCAAAGCTAGTTTAACACTTGAAAATCAGCTAATACAATCCATCCCATCAATAGCTAAAAAAAGGTCATATTAATAGATACAGAAAAGAATTGATAAAATCTAGTATTTATGATAAAAACTCACAGTAAATTAGTAATAGGGGGAAACTTTATCAACTTGGTAATAAATATCTACAAAAGCAAAAAAATACATCGCTGACATTGTACTTCATAGTAAAAAAACCTCAAAAGCTTTTCACTGAGATCAGAAGGTCAAGTACAAGAAAATATGTCTCCTCTCACCACTTCTTTTCAGTATTGCACTGGAAATTCTAGCTAATACAATAAGGTGAGAAAAGGAAATAATAACATTATTGTCTATGCAGAAAATTCAAAAGAATTAAACATCTAGAATTAAGTGATTATAGCAATGTTGATGGATACAGGATTAATATACAAAAGTCATTAGTTTTCTTATATCCCCATAATAAACAAGGGGAATTTGAAGTTAAAAACACAATACCAGGGCATCTGGGTGGTTCAGTTGGTTAAGCATCTCCCTTCAGCTCAGGTCATGATCTAAGGGTCCTGGGATCGAACCCTGCATTGGGCTCCATGTTCAGTGGGGAGCCAGCTTCTTTCCTCTCCCTTTGCTTCTCTCCCTGCTTGTGCTTATATGCTCTCTCTCTCTGTCAGATAAAAAATAAATAAAAATCTTTTTTAAAAATGCCATTTATAATAGAATAGCAACTCAAAAATGTGAAATATGTATAAATCTAACAAAATATGTAAAATACCTACATGAGAATAACCTCAGAACTCTTAAGTCTTATTTCAAAGAAGAACTGAATAAATGGAGAGATATTCCATGTTCATAGATAGGATGATTCAATATTGTCAAGGTATCAGTTCTTTCCAAATTGATCTAAGATTCAATACAATCCTGGTAAAAACCCAAGTTGTTTTGTGGATATTGACAAATTGATTCTAAAATTTATGTGGAGAGGAATAAGACCCAGAATAATAAATAAAATATCGAAGAAGAAGAACAAGGTTGGAGGACACTACCTGGCTTAAAAGCTAACTATAAAGCTATAGTAATTAAGCCAATGTGGTATTTGCAGAAGAGGAACAGATCAATAGAACAGAATAGAGAGCCCAGAATTAGAACTCCATAAATATAATCAACTGATCTTTGATAAAGGAGCAAAGTCAGTGCAATGAAACAAAGATAGTGTATTCAACAGTGTTGTTGAAACAATTGGATATTCACATGCAAAACAAAACAAAACAAAAAATCTAGATACAGACCTTGCTTTCTTCACAAAAACTAACTGAAAATGGATCACAGACCTAAATGTAAAACATTAAACTATAAAACTCCTCTATGATAAAATAGGAGAAAGCCTTGATGACCTTAAGCGTGATGACTTTTATTTTATTTTATTTTTTTTTAGATTTTATTTATTTATTTGTCAGAGAGAGAGAGGGAGAGAGAGCGAATGAGCACAGGTAGGCAGAGTGGCAGGCAGAGGCAGAGGGAGAAGCAGGCTTCCTGCTGAGCAAGGAGCCCAATGTGGGACTTGATCCCAGGACGCTGGGATCATGACCTGAGCTGAAGGCAGCCGCTTAACCAATTGAGCCACCCAGGCATCCGAAGCATGATGACTTTTAGATACAGCACCAAAGGCATGATCCAAGTGAGAAATAATTGATGAGTTGGACATCATTAAAACTTAAAACTTCAGCTCCATTAAAGTCACAAAAGAATGAGAGGAAAAATCACAGACTGGGAGGAAAATATTTGAAAATGATACATCGAGGGGTCTCTGGGTGGCTCAGTCAGTTGAAAGTCTGACTTTTGATTTCAGCTCAGGTCATGATCTTAGGGTTGTGAGATCCAGCCCCATGCCTCAGGCTTTGCACTGGGCATGGAGCCTGCTTAAGATCTCTCCCTCTCCCTCTGCCTTACCCCACCTTCCTCTCTTTAAAAAAAGAAAAAAAAAATCACACATCTATAAAAATCTGCTTTGCAAAGAACTCTTAAAACAAGAAAATAATCTGATTTAAAAATGAACCAAACACTTGAATAGACACTTCAACAAAGAAGATAGATGCATGTGGTAAATAAACAGATGAAAAGATCTTCCACATGATAAGTCATCAGAAAGTTCGATCAATCGATCAATTAGATGGTACTATACACCTTTTAGAATGGTTGAAATCTGGAAAACTGACAATACCAATACTCATGAAGTTGTAGAGCAAGAGAAACTGTCATTCTTTGCTGGTGGGAATGTGAAATGTTATAGCCATTTTGGAAGACAGTTTTATAGTTTCTTACAAAACTAAACACTTTTTTTTTTTTTAAGATTTTATTTATTTATTTGACAGAGAGAGATCACAAGTAGGCAGAGAGGCAAGCAGAGAGAAAGGGAAGCAGGCTCCCCGCCAAGCAGACAGCCTATTGTGGAGCTTGATCCGAGGAACCCAAGATCATGACCTGAGCCAAAGGCAGAGGCTTTACCCACTGAGCCACACAGGTGCCCCACTAAACACACTCTTATATGATTCAGCAATCATATTTCTGTCATATTGGTATTTACTCAAAGGAGTTGAAAATTTGCCTTCACACAAAAACCTGTACATGATATTTATAGCAATTGTATTTAGTATTACCAAAACTTGACAGGAACCAAGATGTCCTTAATGTGGGTGGATGGATAGATAAATGGTAGAACATTCAGAAAATGAAAGTATTCAATGTTAAAAAGAAATGAGCTATCAAGCCATGAAAAGACATGGGGGAATCTTAAAAGAATATTAATAATTAAAAGAAGCCAATCTGAAAAGTCTACATAATGTATAATTCCAACTATATGCTCTGATGGAAAGGCAAAACTATGGGGATAGTAAAAAAAGTCAGTGGTAGCCAGGGTTTTGGGGAGTGGGAAGTGATGAACAGGCAGAAAACAGATATTTTAGCACAGTGAAAATACTCTGTGTGATACTATAATGACAGATACATGTCATTATGCATTTGTCCAAACTCATAAAATGCCCAACAGCAAGAGGAAAGAATAAAAAAATTGTGGATTCTTCATGATTATAATATGTTAACATAGGTACATCAGTTATAACAAATGTGCCATTCTGCTGGGGATGTTGACAATGGGGTAGGCTATGCATGTATGGAGACAGGGGTTATTTGGGGTATCTACTTTCCTCTCAACTTTTCACTGAACCTTAAACTGCTCAAAAAATAGAGTCTTAATTTTTAAAAATTAGTTATATGCATTTTTGTGAGTTGATTTCTGAGTTCTCTATTCTGTTTCACTCATCTGTCTCCATCTGGTGACCAACACCAGTCTTTTTACTGTAGCTATATATTGGTTTGAAATCAAGTTGACTGGTTTCTCCTACTTTATTTTTCTTTTCCAAAAGTACTTCAGTTATTCTTATTCCTTATCTTTCCATATAGACTTTAAGATAATATTGTCTATATCTTCAAAACTGTTTCTGAAATGTTGTTAGGAATTGCATTAAACTTGTATATCAATTATAGATGAAATTCAAAAGACATCTCCAAATCAATCAATATCTGTTATTAGAAATATTTGAACAGTGTGAAAATCTGACTTTTTGTGATGTATGTCTGTTTCTCTCATTAAATTATAAAGTACTTCAGGGAAGGCAGTCTTTCCAAATTCATTCATACATTTTTGAGGTCTAGCTTCTTTGTGTGCGAGAGAAGATATTCAGTAAGTCATTACTTAATGAGTTGTATTATTAGTATTACTAACTTTAGCAGGTTACACTACACTCTCAAAGTTTATTTTCCAATACATTATTCATTACTCAAAATAATGCCGTTCTTTTAAAACTTAATTCTTACCCCTTTCTTTCATGATGATATCCTTCCGTTATTACCTTGAGTGGTTTAGAAAATGCCTCTAATTATCTGATAGTTAATTGCATGAAATCACCAAAACTTATTTTGTCTTTTATGTGTTGATTTTGAACAGAATTGGTGATTATTGTGCTTGCCTAGAAATTCACATTTGTAAATTTATGTTAACAGATCAGATCTTTATAAGAGATAACTGGGAATTAAGTCCATTGCATTTTTTTCTCTCTCTCTGTTGCCTGTGTAAAACCCAAGATTACAACACACTGTCCAACATTTACTTTTCTACATACATTTTTCAAGGCAAAAGTACCTTTGTGAAGTTATTATCCATTTTTTTTCATCAGTTCAAAAACTACCCATCAACCATACATAAATAAAGGTGCTCTATTACATTTTTATTGTGGGTTAAATATTGCCAAATGAAACTTCTTTTATTACTAATAATATCCTTCTCTTTTCACATGTAGTGGATTCTTCTAGGTCAATCTCTTAATATAATTTTTTTTAAAGATTTTATTTGAGAGAGAGAGAATGAGAGAGAGCGAGAGAGCACGAGAGGGGAGAGGGTCAGAAGGAGAAGCAGACTCCCTGCTGAGCAGGGAGCCAGATGCAGGACTCAATCATGGGACTCCAGGATCATGACCTGAACTGGAGGCAGTCACTTAACCAACTGACCTACCCCGGCACCCATCTATCTCTTACATAAATTCTTTTCTGAAAAAACTTACCTGATTATCTTTAGCTTATGGATAATATTCAATTTGTTGTATCAATTAGTGGGGAATTAAGTCTACAATTTCTCCTGACAGTGTTTTTATTGCCATTTAACCACTACTTAAATATTAATTTTTCCTTGGAGGAGGAGATTTTGGGTTTCTTTGTTTGTCTTATTTTTTTTTTATTATTTTTTATATACTTTGTTGTTTCTCCCAGTTGTAGATTCCTGGAAACCTATGGTATATAGTATATTATAAAGACATTTTTATATGATTTGATTTGAGTAATATTTATACCTCAGAAGCACACTAAATGGTCAGTTGTGACCCAGAAGCTGTATTTTCAAAACCTTTAGCAACATCTTTCTTTTATTCCTATCTTGAAAATTTTGACCAAACAATTATTCAAGGTATTTTATTGTAATGAATATTCACATGATCATATGATAATAAAGAACTAAACTCTATGGTGGTCATATGGTCTCCATTCAGATTTCTGCTACACCATTCTTGTTATCCCTTAACTGTGTTAGTTTAACCTTTCTACTATGTATTCCTAATGAAGATTATTTTATTGTATAATTCTGTGATTTTTAAAAAGTAGTCAAATTTCTCTTGGATCAGATTTCAGTAAATATCATGCACTTTTGAGAAATGCATCTTTTTGTACCTCAAAGAGGTACTGTATGTAAAGCACTTAGTATGTGCTTGTAATGTAGTAAGCAATATCATATATGTTACTTATTATTAATGGCGTATCTTCAAAGATGAATGCTTTTTCCCATTCACAAGCTACATTGTAGAAATTACTGCAATTATTGGGAGTTACCAGTTACTTCAGATTACTATTACTACTACTACTACTACTACTACTACTATTTCCATAGTACTATCCTAAAAGAACAGGAATATAGCATCTGAATTTTTTTTTAAAGATTTTATTTATTTACTTGACAGACAGAGATCACAAGTAGGCAGAGAGACAGGCAGAGAGAGAGGGGGGGGGGGAAGCAGGCTCCCTGCTGAGCAGAGAGCCCAATGCAGGGCTCAATCCCAGGACCCTGGGATTATGACCCGAGCCGAAGGCAGAGGCTTAACCCACTGAGCCACCCAGGTGCCCCAGCATCTGAAATTTTTAAAGAGAGATGAAAACTTCAGTGTTGAGTTTTTTCTTCTAAAATACATGTATTGTATTATTACAAGTAACATTTAATATATGCTCAATAATCTGTAATAATATTCCAACTGTTGAATGTGTTCATTAATTTTTCCAGTAATATTCTGCCTACATTTCTAGACCACGTGTTCAATTTTAACAAATCCTGATTCTATGGAAGACTGTCACAGTCATAACACCCTCCTTCTAAACTAATTTGCATCACCAGTGCAAGCTGTCTCAGTGCTCTGGTAGTCTGATTCTCTTTGATCAAACTTCAGTAAACATTCTGTGCTTCTGTGCACTATATCTTACTGGCTTCCATTTATCTCCTGGGCATGATTTTAGTTAGAGGGCAAGCCTTAGGGAAAGAACTTTGTAAGATCCTTTAAAGAACAAATTGTCTCTCTGCTTTGGCAGCAGTTAACTTGTCCTGGTCTAATCCTAACAACAACTCATATTTTCTGAAGGTTGTGTGAGAATTTACATCATCGCTGTTCTAGCTTAATCTTATTGTTTGTCATCCCTCTAGGTTAGTATGGATCCCGAGTGATTTGAGGAAATTGAAATAGTGAAATAATACCAATTGAAAAATGATTTCTACTTATAGAGTATTAATCTGTGGAGTTCAAACTCATTAATCTAGAGCACCTCCCTTTGAGAGAGCAGGAAACATGTATGACAATGTAACTGAGAGGTCAGATTGAAAAAAAAAATGAAAGAAAGAAAGAAAGAAAAGAGAGATATTAAAGAACTTTAAGGTTACATAATAAATCAAAGAGGAGTTAGAAAATTTGCTAAACTTTTAGTTTGCTTAATAGGGCATTTCTCAAAGCCAAATGAAATTATTTTGGTTTAAAATGCCCTACTAACCCAGAGAAGGAAACTTCCAAAAATTAAACACGATAATACTCAGAGAAAAAAATTCTTTTAAGGACAAATTTTGATTTTTTTTTTCCCCATTCCACTTAAACTCTTCAGTTACAACTAATAAAACTCATTCCAAAAATATAATCAGGCTCTGTGTGATTTTACCCCTTTTATTCTTTGTTCAGATGTTACTCTTTAGAGATTTAGAGAAATAGATGCTGAGGAGGGATGGCATTTGTTACTGTGGCAGCTGTAACCATTTGGGTGGCAGGAAAGACATTTGTTAAAACAGAAGTATTTCTAACTTGGCAGGTGTGTCCTTAATGACAGCTATAGAACCTTATAACTCTCTGGGACAGTGATGGTAATATCATTGCCTATGGTGTTTTATATAAATGTTCCATTATAGTACAGGAACAAATATATGGAAGATGCCTGTGGAATCAAATAAATAAATAAATCTAATACCAAATATTATAGCCATAGCACTGAGAATATTGACAGTGTTCTTGGGAGTTAAGTAAACTGATTAAAGGAATGTAACTATTTTGTTGAGGAAATTTATTGTCCAACACAAATGTTATATAAGATTAATATCCAGTACCATGATTTCTATGAAAGAACACTACTAAACAAAAGACAGATGAGGAATTTTAAGTGTCTTGGAGAATGAGACAGTCATTTAATAGGGAACAACTAGAGAGAAAAGTCCCATTGGTGGGAACTTCAAAACAAGATTTGAAAAACCAGCATCTAAAATGAATGTGTTTTTTGTTTGTTTTCATTTCTTTAGGATTGTTTTCTGTGGTGTATGTCTAATGTCAAACTTCTCCAAGGACATAAAAAATTCTAGTAAAGTCATCTTAATCACTTAAGGTTTCTTTGAAAATTAGAAGAGGCTTTGAATTTTGCATCCAATAACACCATAAGACCCAGAGAATGAAGAAGATATATAGAAGATACACTAGAGATATATTTTAAGGTTTTAAAAAATATAAAAATATTTTAAAGAAAACACTTTGTTATACTAGTTTCAACAATAAAATACCATATTTTCTAATTTAGTTATTTTTTTAAAGATTTTATTTATTTGACAAAGAGAAAGATCACAAGTAGGCAGAGAAGCAGGCAGAAAGAGAGGGGAAAGCAGCAGGGAGCCTGATGCGGGCCTAGATCCCAGGACCCTGAGATCATGACCTGAGCAGAAGGCAGAGGCTTAACCCCCTGAGCCACCCAGGCGCCCCTCTAATTTAATTCTGTAGGTAGAACGACTGCATCTGAAATATTATCAGTTTTGCTGCCTGAACCTAAAATGCTTTTTCAAATTTACGTTTATCAATTATTCTTAATAATAGTAGAGTTGAAAATATTCTAAGATTTGAAATTTTAACCTTTTTTTAAAGCATACTGACATCCAGTTAAAATTATGAAGGTTGAAAAAAAGTTTTATGTGGCATGGCTGAAATGCATTAATATATTCATGAGGCTAATTAAAGGAGAACAATAGAAAATGGAAGTATTCATTGAATGAATGTAGCTCTGTGTTTGTGTGTGGGAAAGAGGGGTATGTATAATATCCATATATTTATTATAGGTATTTACTTATTTATTTTTGTAGTTCTTTAAATTATTTCTCATATTTCACATAACCTCCTAATTATTTTAAAGGTAATAAAAATGCCAAATATATTATTGGTGACTGGAAACTAAAATTACTTGTTTTTAAGTATTTATTTCCTCAAAGCAATATGTGGTAATGACTACTAACGTTAAATGCTGTACTCTCAGAAGAAATATTATAAATATTGGCTTTGTATGTCTTTCTTATATTCAGACAATAAAAAGAAAGCAATTAATGGTGGTTAGGAAAATATATATTTAGTATTTGTCTCATTTCAATGATAACAAAGAAAGAGTAATGAGAAGCACATTTAAGATTGGAAGAGCAAATACTTTCGACAGGTGCCTGGATTTCATGGAGTATAGAGGGTATTCAAACTGTCCTCTGTTGGTTGCTGCCAGATAGCTATGCTTTTTGGCCTCTTTATAGAATTAAACAAGATTACCCAGCTGGCTAATAATTAACTGGTAGGATAGTGCTTTTCATCCTTTTTATGGAGGATTGTCCATACCTTCCTTTACAGCTTTTTTAATCCTGGATTTGTTTGCATACATGTAGTTGAGAAAAGTTTTTTAAAATATTGAACTCTAGAAATAAAAAAAACTTAGTATATTCAATTTTAGCCTGACAAAAGACTCCTGATTTTGTGTCTCAGGACACTGGTTTTTCTGTTTTTTTAGTGTCACAATAACACCTGTTACAAATAGATAATTTAGCTAAGGTATGAGGATGTGAAGGGTCATATTAATTAGTCATATTTTTAGCAATAAAGAAGTGTCAAGTATTTTTTATGTTAATGCCAGCTTTCTAGATCTGTAACTGGAAAATAGTACATGCTGTCCCAAGTGGGATGGGCTCCAGCTTTTCCTCTCCATTTTAACTAAAAGTGTTTCACTTGGGTTAGTTTATAATAACTTTCTAAGTAAGGTTTTAGATGAAAACATGTCTTGTAAATTAAAAGCAAAGGTGGGAAAAAAAAGTTCTATGGCAAACAGGTTGTTATGTCCTATAGTATGTAAAGGCCAAACTGAAGACCAGATTCTTCACGTACTAATCCCGGCTCACCAGATATATATACATATACATATACATATACATATACATATACATATACATATACATATACATATACATATATATGTGTGTGTGTGTGTGTATATATATGTGTGTGTGTATATATATATACACTAACCTCTTTGTACTTCAGTTTTCTCATGTGTAAAAGAAGATAACAATACTACCTACCTCAGAAAGTTGCTTTGAGAATTAAATGCATTAGTAGTACCTTGCAGAACACTTAGAATGATGACTGGCAAAATACTAAATTGATAAAACTTAGACATTATTAACATTTTTGTTGTCATTACTTTTGTATTTTTATCATTATGCTCATTGGCTCTTATATCTCCTTTTATAATGACATAGGAGGAGATGTCTAACTTACCTCATTAAATTATAGATTGAAGAACAGAGGTAGTAGGTAGGGCTGCTCACAAATATTCTGGTTGTACTTCTAGGTAGCAGAAAGGACTTCACATTCTTGCTCTTGTAGTAAGGAATTGCCATGTGTCTTTTTTTGCTCAAGGAAATGAGAAATGGAAATATGCATATCACTTTCAGATAGAAGCTTTAACAATCAATGCACAATTTACTGTGTCACCTCCCTGTGTCTTGGTGACTGTGGAAGCATGTTAATACTGAACTTCCATCAGCCTCAGTGGCTATAATGGCCAGAGACTTTGTCACTGCCCTGCATGAAACCTGCAGCAAAAATAAGAAGTAACTTTTTGTTGCTTTAAGCTGCTGAGAATTTGGAGTTAGTTTATTATCATAGCTTGAATTAACCTATTTTGACTTATACAGGAGGCAAATATTGGTATTCCTTTCCTTTTTTTCTCAATTTATTCAACAGTACAGAATCTTGTCAAACAAATGAAAGAAAATATCTTTATTGAAATAGTTGTTCTTCCTTGTGAAAACATGTGAATTCCACAAACTGTACTATCTTCAATCAAAGGATTATTTTCACCTTGTGTTTGACATTTTAATATCAGTTGACTGTTGCTTAATCCTGCTTCTTTCGTTTCATCTCATCATGAATCTACCTTATAGGGCTGCTTTCACTGGGAAATTTATAGGTTATTGCTGTGTTTCACTATAAAATCATACTTTCTGACATTTATTTCCCTTGGAAATGACAATGAAAGAACAATTGTTTAGTTGATTATTATGAAAATCTTCTGTGTTTTCTTGGTATTAATCACAAAATGTTGGAAATGTTTTTGTCTTAAAAAGATGTAGTTTCACTTTTATTTTTTTAAAGTACTCAATTAAGATTTTAGAAAGCACCAAGGCTTAGGGGATTCAGGAGAATCAGGGGAGGCATGCACTGAAAGCTCTGGGAAAGAATGAAGACTTCGAGAAAAGATTGTGGCTTCCAGAAAATGTTGTTGTTGCTTTCTAAAACCTTTCAGGTTTTTGTGCTTCTCTCTCTACATACAGGGGACCAATAGATCCTGCTTACATGAAAGTATTTTGGGGAGAATTGGTTTAGGGCACCTGGGTGGCTCAGTCAGTCTGCCTTTGGCTCAGCCCATGATCCCTGGGTCCTGGGATCGAGTCCCACATAGGTCTCCCTGCTCAGTGGCGAGTCTCCTTCTTCCCTATCCCTCTGCCTTTCCCCTCTGCTCATGCTTTCTCTTTCTCTCTCACTCTCACTCTCACTTGCTTTCAAATAAATAAAATCTTAAAAAAAAAAAAAAAAGAATTGGTTTGGTAAAATATTCTGGCCTGGAATTTATAAAAATATAATAATAGGAAGTTAATTAGAGTATGTGAATTTTCATATAGAAACCCAAAATATGGCAAGGTCATTGAATTATTTTATTTTGATGATTTTGTTCTGTTTTAAAAATAAACACATATGTTTTCTTATTCTTTCTGCTCATGAGCTTCTGCTCTGTTTTCTTGCTCATCATGCTCATGAAAGAGACTGTAGGGAACTTATGGCTATGGATGAGTGAGATACTCCCCAAAAAATAACTATAAAATGAGCATGGTTAATTAAGCTATCACTATAATTTACAAACATGGAAGATTCTAGAGGAAGCCACCATAAGGAGTATTAGAGATAAAACAACTCAGAATGCAAAGAAGAGATACAGGGAAAAGTCAACTCCTTGGTGATATCATTCTAACCATTAGATCAAGCCTTACTAGCTTCCACATTTTTTAATATATTTTTAGAACAGTTTTAAGTTCACAGCAAAATTGAGCAGAAAGTACGGAGAATTGTCTTATAACTCCTGCACAAACACAATCTTTCCTATTGTCAACATCCCACACCAGAATAATACATTTTTTACAATTGATGAATCTAGAGTGATTCATCATTATTACCCAAAGTTTACACTAAATCTCTCTCTTGGTATTATACGTTCAGTGGGTTTGGACAAATGTGTAATGGCATGTATCCATCATTATAGTATCATGTAGGAAAGTTTTACTAGCCTAAAAATCCTCTGTGCTCTACCAATCATTACTTCCTCCCTATACCCAATCCCTGGCAAATGCTGATCGTTTTACTATCTCCATAATTCTGCCTGTTGCAAAATGTTAATTAGTTGGAATCATACAGTATGTAGCCTTTTCATGACTTTATTCATGTGGTAATATTCATTTAAGTATAGCCGCCCCCCCCCCCGCCCCACCGTCTTTTCAAGGCATGGCAGCTGGTTTCTTTTTAGCACTGAATGATACTCCATTGTTTGCATGTCCCACCATTTATTCATTCACATACTAAAGTATATTATTATGGTTGCCTTCAAGGTTTGAGAATTATGAATAAAGCTACTAAAAAATCTGTCTGCAGGTTTTTGTGTAGACAAAGTTTTCGACTTATTTGAGTAAATTCCAAGGGGTATGGTTGCTGGATCATTGGTAAGAGCATGTATAGTTTTTTAAGAAACCACCAAACTGTCTTCCAGAGTAACCATACCTTATACATTCCTACCAGCAATGAATGAGAGTTTTATTGTTCCAGAACCTTACCAGCATTTTGTGGTGTTAGTGTTCTGGATTTTGGCCATTCTAATAGGTATGTGGTAGTATCTAATTGTTTTAACTTCCTGATTACATACGATGTACAGCATCTTCCTGTAAGGTTATTTGCCATGTGTATCTTTTTTAGTGAGGCCTTTTACTTACTTTTAAATTGGGTTGTTCATTTTCTTATTATTGAAGTTTAAGAGTTCTTTATATTGCGGCTAACAGTCATTTATTAGATATATCTTTTGCAGTTATTCTCTCCTAGTCTGTGCCTTGTCTTCTTATTTTCTTTATAATTACATGAAGAAATATATCCCTTTCAATTTATAAGGCATTAAAAAATCTAAATGATACAATATTTTTCAAGAGTTTTTGGATGGTAGCATAACCACTCAAAGAAGAGAATTATTTTAAGTGACTTTAAGATAATGCATTTTGACAATATATTTCTAGTAAGTTATAGATTAAAGGCAAGAGAGAGAGAAATCTTAAACCACAAACAATACAATTAGTAGTAAGAAAATAAGTATTATTTTGAAATTATTTTATGTGTATATAAAGAAAGTAGACTACATGTTAATATTATTAGAACCAAGATTTCAATGTAGGATAAAAGAGATATAAATATAAAATCAGAGAGGTCAAGTAAAACTCTATAATCTTAAATTTGAATTTGCAATACCAGCATAAATTTATGATTTCTATTTCCTTTCTAAAAATGTGTATTTCTAGCTGTATACACTAAAAAGAGCAAGAATCAATAGCAACCCAATGGCAAAGAAGATCCACTTTTGGTCTCTAAACATAATTTCCACTAAAGGAATCGGAGTTCTTTGGGGAAATGGCTAATTTCAGGTTTAGGGCAGGATATGAATGCACAAGATGAATCTAAAACATCTTTTTCCCAGGAATCAAGGAATTTGAAAGTGAAAGTGAAAGACTAATGTGGTCATGTGAAAAGGACATTCCAGTCAACCTGAGAAGCTCTCATTGGCATATAAGAAAATAATCTGAGCATTGAAAAAGCACTATAATTGGGGCACCTGGGTGACTCAGTCCTTTGAGCATCTGACTCTTGGTTTCAGCTCAAGTTATGATCTCAGGATCATGGGATCAGTCCACACAGGGCTCTGAGCTTAGCTCGGAGTCTGCTTGAGATTCTCTCCCTCCCCCTTACACCTCTCCCCTCTTTCACTCTTTGTCCTTCTCTCTTTCTAAAATAGATAAACAAATCTTTTTGTAAAAGACTATAATTTATTGGAACAAGACAAAAAAGAATTCACAAACTCATAATAGTCAAGAAAGAAAGACCTAGTTTATCACTGTTAAATGTTGTTTGGGACTATGTTTCTTTTCTTTGAAAATTAAAAGTAAGTGGAAATAATATTTTTTATGAAAAAAAAGGGGGAATTTTTACTAATTTCAGAAGCCAGTCCACACATAATTAAGAATGGTTCAGAAAAATTATGGGTCATTAGTTCAGAAAAATTAAGGGTCATTAAATTGCTTAGCCAAGTACAAAGTAGAAATTTGAGACTTGAAAGAGTATTTTAAAATGTGCTCTATACTTCATTAAAATTCAGTGTGAAAGGAGAATGTCTACTGTAGACATTTTATAGAAAATAGATTTTAGTGAATCTAAAATCATTAATGTTCAATTCTTTATTCCTGCTATTGGTTATTGTACCTCCTCTCTTTTTCTTATCAGTCTTCGTAGTGTTTTTTTCAGACAATGAACATTTCTTTTGTTCATCTCCTCTATCATTGTTTTTATGTCTCCAAAGTCTGTACTTATCTTTATTAGTTATTCCTACTGCAATCTTTAATTTTATGTTCCTTTTCTAACTCTTGACATGAATACATGGATAGTTTATTATTCATTCTTTAAATGTTTTTCCTATGTACAATTGTGAAGTCTATGAATCTTCTTCAGAGCATGGGATTTAACTGGATCCCACAAATTCTGATATGTAGTTTTCCTATTATGAGTCAGTCGAGAACATTACCAAATATTCTCTGATCTCTGTTAGATAGACCTCTTTGCCTTCTGGATTATTTAAAGGGATATAATTTTTAGGATTTTAGAATTTTAAATTGCCTTTTGTTTTTTATTTCTAATTTCATTATTGTCAAAACTTATACTTTCTATCATTTCAGTCCTTTATGAATTTATTAAAATTCACATCATGGACCAACATATGGTCTATTTTGGTAAGTGTTCCATGTGTACTTGAAAAGAATACATCTTTCAGTTTTAGATTCCATATTCCATATATGTCAGTTACATAAATTTCTTGGTTATATTTGTTCAATTTTTTTTAATACACTTACTTATTTTTTGTTGTTGTCTTATTACTGTCATTCACTCGGAGGTGAGTGTTAGAATCTCATTGTGTGGTTATAAATGTGTTTATTTCTCCTTATACATAAGTCAAATTTATGTTTATCTCTTTTGAGTGATTTCTGTTACATCCATCATATTCAATTTTTTAAGAATTTTTTACAGATTCCTGAATGATCAACCACATTATCATTATGGCATATTTCTGATTATCTCTAATAATGACCATGGCCTTAAAAGAGATTTCTTTTTTTTTTAATTTTTTTATTTTAATAAACATATAATGTATTTTTATCCCCAGGGGTACAGGTCTGTGAATCGCCAGGTTTACACATTTCACAGCACTCATCATAGCACATACCCTCCCCAATGTCCATTTCCCCACCACCCTCTCCCATCCCCCCTCCCCCCAGCAACCCTCTGTTTCTTGAGATTGAGTCTTTTATGGTTTGTCTCCCTCCCAATCCCATCTTTTCATTTTTTCTTTTCCTACCTCCCCCCTCCCCCGCCTTGCATCTCCACTTCCTCATATCAAAGAGATCATATGATAGTTGTCTTTCTCCGATTGACTTATTTCGCTAAGCATGATACCCTCTAGTTCCATCCACGTCGTTGCAAATGGCAAGATTTCATGTCTTTTGATGGCTGCATAGTATTCCATTGTGTATATATACCACCTCTTCTTTATCCATTCATCTGTTGATGGACATCTAGGCTCTTTCCACAGTTTGGCTATTGTGGACATTGCTGCTATAAACATTCGGGTGCACGTGCCCCTTCGGAGCACCACGTTTGTATCTTTAGGATATATACCCAGGAGTGCAATTGCTGGGTCGTAGGGTAGCTCTATTTTCAGTTTTTTGAGGAACCTCCACACTGTTTTCCAGAGTGGTTGCACCAGCTTGCATTCCCACCAGCAGTGTAGGAGGGTTCCCCTCTCTCCGCATCCTCGCCAGCATCTGTCATTTCTTGACTTGTTAATTTTAGCCATTCTGACTGGTGTGAGGTGGTATCTCATTGTGGTTTTGATTTGTATTTCCCTGATGCCGAGTGATGTGGAGCATTTTTTCATGTGTCTGTTGGCCATCTGGATGTCTTCTTTGCAGAAATGTCTGTTCATGTCCTCTGCCCATTTCTTGACTGGATTATTTGTTCTTTGGGTATTGAGTCTGATAAGCTCTTTATAGATTTTGGATACTAGCCCTTTATCTGATATGTCGTTGGCAAATATCTTCTCCCATTCTGTCAGTTGTCTTTTGGTTTTGTTAACTGTTTCCTTTGCTGTGCAAAAGCCTTTGATCTTGATGAAATCCCAATAGTTCATTTTTGCCCTTGCTTCTGTTGCCTTTGGCGACATTCCTAGGAAGAAGTTGCTGCGGTTGAGGTCAAAGAGGTTGCTGCCTGCATTCTCCTCAAGGATTTTGATGGATTCCTTTCTCACATTGAGGTCCTTCATCCATTTTGAGTCTATTTTCGTGTGTGGTGTAAGGAAATAGTCCAATTTCATTTTTCTGCATGTGGCTGTCCAATTTTCCCAGCACCATTTGTTGAAGAGGCTGTCTTTTTTCTGTTGGATATTCGTTCCTGCTTTGTCGAAGATTAGTTGACCATAGAGTTGAGGGTCTATTTCTGGGATCTCTCTTCTGTTCCATTGGTCTATATGTCTGTTTTTGTGCCAGTACCATACTGTCTTGATGATGACAGCTTTGTAGTAGAGCTTGGAGTCTGAAATTGTGATGCCACCAACTTTGGCTTTCTTTTTCAATATTCCTTTGGCTATTCGAGGTCTTTTCTGGTTCCATATAAATTTTAGGATTATTTGTTCTATTTCTTTAAAAAAAATGGATGGGATTTTGATAGGGATTGCATTAAATGTGTAGATTGCTTTAGGTGGAATAGACATTTTCACAATATTTGTTCTTCCAATCCATGAGCATGGAAAATTTTTCCATTTCTTTGTGTCTTCCTCAATTTCTTTCATGAGTACTTCATAGTTTTCTGAGTATAGATTCTTTGCCTCTTTGGTTAGATTTATTCCTAGGTATCTTATGGTTTTAACGGGTGTGATTGTAAATGGGACTGACTCCTCAATTTCTCTTTCTTCTGTCTTGTTGTTAGTGTAAAGAAATGCGACTAATTTCTGTGCATTGACTTTATATCCTGACACTTGACTGAATTCCTGTATAAGTTCTAGCAGTTTTGGAGTGGAGCCTTTTGGGTTTTCCACATATAGTATCATATCATCTGCAAAGAATGATAGTTTGACTTCTTCTTTGCCAATTTGGATGCCTTTAATTTCTTTTTGTTGTCTGATTGCTGAGGCTAGGACTTCTAGTACTATGTTGAACAGCAGTGGTGATAACGGACATCCCTGCCGTGTTCCTGACCTTAGCGGAAAAGCTTTCAGTTTTTCTCCATTGAGAATGATATTTGCGGTGGGTTTTTCATAGATGGCTTTGATAATATTGAGGTATGTGCCTTCTATCCCTACACTTTGAAGAGTTTTAATCAGGAAGGGATGCTGCACTTTGTCAAATGCTTTTTCAGCATCTATTGAGAGTATCATATGGTTCTTACTCTTTCTTTTATTAATGTATTGTATCACATTGATGGATTTGCGGATGTTGAACCAAACTTGCAGCCCTGGAATAAATCCCACTTGGTCGTGGTGAATAATCCTTTTAATGTACTGTTGGATCCTATTGGCCAGTATTTTGGTGAGAATTTTCGCATCTGTGTTCATCAAAGATATTGGTCTGTAATTCTCTTTTTTGGTGGGATCCTTGTCTGGTTTTGGGATCAAGGTAATGCTGGCCTCATAGAATGAGTTTGGAAGTTTTCCTTCCATTTCTATTTTTTGGAACAGTTTCAGGAGAATAGGAATTAATTCTTCTTTAAATGTTTGGTAGAATTCCCCTGGGAAGCCGTCTGGTCCTGGACTTTTGTTTGTTTGGAGATTTTTGATGACTGTTTCAATCTCCTTACTGGTTATGGGTCTGTTCAGGTTATCTATTTCTTCCTGGTTCAGTTGTGGTAGTTTATACGTCTCTAGAAATGTATCCATTTCTTCCAGATTGTCAAATTTGTTGGCGTAGAGTTGCTCATAGTATGTTCTTATAATTGTTTGTATTTCTTTGGTGTTGGTTGTGATCTCTCCTCTTTCATTCATGATTTTATTTATTTGCATCCTTTCTCTTTTCTTTTTGATAAGTCTGGCCAGGGGCTTATCAATCTTATTAATTCTTTCAAAGAACCAGCTCCTAGTTTTGTTGATTTGTTCTGTTGTTTTTTTAG
Source organism: Martes martes (assembly GCF_963455335.1). Lineage (NCBI taxonomy): Eukaryota > Metazoa > Chordata > Mammalia > Carnivora > Mustelidae > Martes > Martes martes. Next base: position 36,551,893 of record NC_137893.1, read on the forward strand.
TTTCTATTTCATTGAATTCTGCTCTGATCTTTATGATTTCTCTTCTCCTGCTGGGTTTAGGTTTTCTTTGTTGTTCTCTCTCCAGCTCCTTTAGGTGTAGGGTTAGGTTGTGTATTTGAGACCTTTCTTGTTTCTTGAGAAAGGCTTGCACTGCTATATACTTTCCTCTCAGGACTGCCTTTGTCGTGTCCCACAGATTTTGAACCATTGTGTTTTCATTATCATTTGTTGCCATGAATTTTTTCAATTCTTCTTTAATTTCCTGGTTGACCCATTCATTTTTTAGAAGGATGCTGTTTAGTCTCCATGTATTTGCATTCTTTCCAAATTTCCTCTTGTGGTTGAGTTCGAGCTTCAGAGCATTGTGGTCTGAAAATATGCAGGGAATGATCTCAATCTTTTGGTACCGATTGAGACCTGATTTATGACCCAGGATGTGGTCTATTCTGGAGAATGTTCCATGTGCACTAGAGAAGAATGCATATTCAGTTGCTTTGGGATGGAATTTTCTGAATATATCTGGACATATATATATGTCCATCTGGTCCAGTGTGTCATTTAAGGCCTTTATTTCCTTATTGATCTTTTGCTTAGATGATCTGTCCATTTCAGTGAGGGGAGTGTTAAAGTCCCCTGCTATTATTGTATTACTGTCGATGTATTTCTTTGATTTTGTTATTAATTGGTTTATATAGTTGGCTGCTCCCATGTTAGGGGCATAGATATTTAAGATTGTTAGGTCTTCTTGTTGGGCAGACCCTTTGAGTATGATATAGTGTCCTTCCTCATCTCTTATTATAGTCTTTGGCTTAAAATCTAATTGATCTGATATAAGGATTGCCACCCCAGCTTTCTTCTGATGTCCATTAGCATGGTACATTGTTTTCCACCCCCTCACTTTAAATCTGGAGGTGTCTTCGGGTCTAAAATGAGTTTCTTGTAGGCAGCATATTGATGGGTTTTGTTTTTTTATCCATTCTGATACCCTGTGTCTTTTGATTGGGGCATTTAGCCCATTAACATTCAGGGTAACTATTGAGAGATATGAATTTAGTGCCATTGTATTGCCTGTAAGGTGACTGTTACTGTATATTGTCTCTGTTTCTTTCTGATCTACTACTTTTAGAGTCTCTCTTTGCTTAGAGGACCCCTTTCAATATTTCCTGTAGAGCTGGTTTGGTGTTTGCAAATTCTTTCAGCTTTTGTTTGTCCTGGAAGCTCTTTATCTCTCCTTCTATTTTCAATGATAGCCTAGCCAGATATAGTATTCTTGGCTGCATGTTTTTCTCGTTTAGTGCTCTGAATACATCATGCCAGTTCTTTCTGGCCTGCCAGGTCTCTGTGGATAGGTCTGCTGCCAATCTAATGTTTTTACCCTTGTATGTTACAGACTTCTTTTCCCGGGCTGCTTTCAGGATTTTTTCTTTGTCGCTAAGACTTGTAAATTTTACTATCAGGTGACGAGGTGTGGACCTATTTTTATTGATTTTGAGGGGCGTTCTTAGCATCTCCTGGATTTTGATGTTTGTTCCCTTTGCCATATTAGGGAAATTCTCTCCAATAATTGTCTCCAATATACCTTCTGATCCCCTCTCTCTTTCTTCTTCTTCTGGAATCCCAATTATTCTAATGTTGTGTCGTCTTATGGTGTCGCTTATCTCTCGAATTCTCTCCTCGTGGTCCAATATTTGTTTGTCTCTCTTTTGCTCAGCTTCTTTATTCTCTGTCATTTGGTCTTCTATGTCACTAATTCTTTCTTCTGCCTCATTGATCCTAGCAGTGAGAGCTTCCATTTTTGACTGCACCTCATTAATAGCTTTTTTGATTTCAAGTTGGTTAGATTTTAGTTCTTTTATTTCTCCAGAAAGGGCTTTTATCTCTCCGGAGAGGGCTTCTCTAATATCTTCTATGCCTTTTTCGAGCCCGGCTAGAACCTTGAGAATTGTCATTCTGAACTCTAGATCTGTCATGTTACCAATGTCCATATTGATTAGGTCTCCAGCCTTTGGTACAGCCTCTTGTTCTTTTTTTTGAGGTGAGTTTTTCCGCCTTGTCATTTTGTCCAGGTAGGATTTGCTTTCTCCTGCTGTGGAATTCCGCTGTTCTTGGTGAGTGAAGTTGGTTTTGGATGGGTTTCTTGTTGATCTTCTGGGGGAGGGGCCTGTTGTAGTGATTCTCAAGTGTCTTTGCCGCAGGCAGAATTGCACCGCCCTTGCCAGGGACCGGGCTAAGTAATCCGCTTGGGTTTGCTTTCGGGAGCTTTTGTTCCCTGAGCGCTTTCCGTAGAGTTCCGGAGGACGGGAATGAAGATGGTGGCCTCCCAATCTCTCGGCCCGGAGGAGCCGAGAGCTTGGGGTTCCTCTCCTCAGTGCGCTCTCAGAGCAAAGCACCCAACCGCCCCACCTCCCTGGCCTGCGGTCGCGCCTTGAGGAAAGCAGTCAATTGCTGGAGTTGGAGAAAAGCGCCAGGTCGCTTCCATCTCCGCAGCCTCCAGCCACGCTCTGAGCCCACCCAGCCTGCGACCGGCACAAGGTAACCCCGGGCTTAGAGCTCGCTCCTCGGCTTTGTCGCTGTAGCCGGCTTCCCTTCTCTAATACCTGTGAGCTCTGTGGCACTCAGACACCCCCAGTCCTTCTGTGACCCCGCGGGACCTGGGGTTATGCTGACCCCACCTGGGTTTCCCCCCGGTTTAGCCTCTGGAGTGATGTTTCCCAGTCGACCCGACTTTTAAAAGTCCCGATTTTGTGCTCCGTTGCTCCACCGCTTCCCGGGAGCCAGCCCCTCCCCCCGGGGTCTATCTTCCTGTCGCTTTGGATTCACTTCTCCGCAGGTCCTACCTTTCAGAAAGTGATCGATTTTCTGTTTCTAGAATTGTTGCTCTTCTTCTCTTCGATTTCCCATTGGATTTGTAGGTGTTCACAATGGTTAGATAAGCTGTCTAGCTGATCTCCTGCTACCCGATGTCGTCTCAACCTGCGACTTCTCCGCCATCTTGACTCCTCCCCCTTAAAAGAGATTTCTTTCCGATACAGTACATTTCCAACTCCAGCTCTACTTTCGTTGGTGTTCATGTGATAAATCTTTTTCTATCTTTTATTTTTGTATACTTATGCATGATATGTGTCTCATGAGAAAGTTTAAGCAATCATTTCTTTTAATTGAATATTCAGACCACTTATATTAATATAATTTTTATGTATTTAGAATTAAATTTATTATTTGCTTATTTATCCTTTATGCTTTAATGTTTTCTTTTCTCTACTCTCTTTACTTCTTTTGACTTCCTTCAGTATTTTTAAAATTACTCCATTCCCCTCTTTTAGATTGCTAGTTAAATATCCTTTTATTATTTTAATGGCTACCCTAGCGAGTATAATATCACAAAGCAAAGATAGTAGAACAAATTAATGCTATGTATACATTGCACTTTTGTAGGATATTCACTTATATTTTAATTTTTATGTTTTAAATAAACAACATATAATTATTTCTGTTTTGTTCTATTCTATTATATTTATCTACATACTTTTTTTTCTTTTGATTATTGATCTTATCTGCATGTCCATACTTGTATCCCAGATGATTTTTTCTTTGGTATTATGGGTTATTTGGAAGTATACTATTTGGTTTTCAAATACTTAACAATTTTTTTCAGAGATCTTTCTTTTAGTGGTTTCTAATTTAATTACATTTATAATATTTGAGAGCTTTTTATGACAAACAGTTTTGCCTATTTTGGTACATGTTCTGTGTGTACTTGAAATAAGTATACATTCTGACATTCCTGGTTAGAGCATTCTAAATGTCAATCAGTTCAAATTAGTTCAAATCTTCTATATCCTAAGTGATTTTCTCTTTCCTGGTTTTATCATGTAATGAGGGAAGGCCTCTCTGACTACAGACAGCGCATTTCTTTCTTTTCCCTCAATCTAGCAGTTTTTGCCTCATACATTTTTTTTTTAAGATTTTATTTATTTATTTATTTATTAGAGAGAGAGAGAGGAAGCACAAGCAGGGAGAGCAGCAGGCAGAGAGAAAGACAGGCTCCCCACTGAGCAAGGAGCCTGCTATAGAAGTTGATTTTAAGATCCTGGGATCAGGACCTGAGCCTAAGGCAGATACTTAACCAACTGAGCGACTCCAGGCATCCTGTGCTTCGTGCATTTTGAATCTCTATTTTGAGGAACATGAACATTTGGATTATTATGGACCTCAGATGAACTAATCCTTCTATCACATGAACAGTCATTTTTATTTTTGGTAAAATTCTTTGGTCTACTTTGTCTGAAATTAATGTAGGAAATTCAGCTTGCTTTTAAGTAATATTAACATGGTATATCTTGTTTCATCCTTTTACTTATAGCCTATTTGTGTTTATATATTTAAAGTGTGTTTGTTATAGGGAGCAAGCATTTGGGTCTTGCTCATTTCTCCATTCTACCACTGACTTAATTAGGAGTGTTCAGATAATTTATTTCATGTGATTATTGATATGGTTAGGTTTATTTCTGTTATTTTGCTATTGATTTTCTATCTCACATGTTCTTTGCTCTTTTTCCACTTTCTGTGTTTTCTTTTGAATTAAGTATTTTCTACAATTTTTATCCCCCCCCTTAGGACTTACTAGTTATGAATCATGTTTTGTTATTTTAGTGGTTGGTTTAAGGTTTATGATTTTTATGGTTAAATTATCAATCTAGTTTCAATTAATATGTTAACATATTAATATTTCCATATGGTATGCATTTCATATTATAAACCCCACAGTACATTATTTTTTAAGAGCCATATTTTCAGAGAGATAAAGAGAAAAGTTATTACGTATTTGTCCATGTAGTTATCATTTCTAGTGCCCTTTGTTCACTTTTGTGTAGATTTGTAGATTTATACCTCCTTTTGATATCACATTTTTTCTACTGGAAGGACTTTTTTTTTTGTATCTGTAGGGCTTTGGGTCTGATGGAGATGAACTATTTTAAATTTTGTATGTCTAAAAAGTTTTCATTTTGCTTCCATTTGTAAAAGATAGTTTACCCTGCATATAGAATTGTGTTTTTTTTTCTTTTTTTTTCCTCTCAGTAATTTTAAGCAGTTCTCCACTATCTCTCCACCACCATCACCCCCCCCCCCATTATAAAGCTGGCTGTCAATCTCATCTGTATTCTCCTATACATAAGATGTGTTTTTCTGTGGCATCTTTGGTGTTTTTTTCCTGCAGTACTGGTTTCAAGCAATGTGATTATAATTTTCTTCAGCACTGGTTTCTTTGTGCTTTGTGCGCTGGGGTTCCTCGAAATTCTTGGACCTTTTTTCATAGTTTTTTTGGAATTTGCATAATTTTCCAGGATTATTATTTTTTTTAATTAGGCCACTCAGACTTGTTCTACAGGTCAGTGATGCTCTTTACATATTTTTTATCCTTCTCTCTGTGTTTCATTTTGGATTGTCTATTGCTGACAAATTCAGTTCAAATCCAGTAGTATTTTCTTTGTAATATCTAATTTGCCATTAATTCTACTCACTGCCAGTTTTTAAAATCACAGCCAGTATAGATTTTGTGCTATAATTTTGATTAGAGTACTTTTCAATCTTTCATGTTGGCAGTTACCTTTTTTAATATGGCCCACATATAGTTATAGCTGTTTGTTAGTTCTGGTCAGCTTCAATGAACTTACTTTTCTTTTCATCATGAATTGCATTTTCTTGCTTTTTTTCATACCTGGTAATTTTTGCCTTGGATGCCAGATAGTGTGACTTTTACTTTGTGATATACCTGACACTTTTGTATCTCTATAAATCTTGAGGTTTGTTGAAGCAATTAAGTTAACTTGGAGATGCTCTTGCTTTTAATATCAGTTGGGCAGCACCAGAGCAGTACTAATTTTAAAGCTAATTTTTCTCCAAACATGACATAAGACTTATCTGGATTTTATATCTAATGTCACATGAATTATGAGGTTTCTAGTCTGTTTAGTGGAAATTAGCACTATTCCCAACCCTATGTGACTGCCAGTGAGGCACTGTTACTTATAAATCCTTTAGTGTTTTATTTTGTTCACTTTAGGTGATTAGACCTGCATGTCCTGATTAGTACTCTGCTGAATATTCTAAGATGATCCTCTATAAATCTCCATATTTCTTTCTCAGAGCATCCTCCTCCTTTCCAGGAGGCTGTTCTGCAAACTCCATTTTTCCTGTTCTCCCCACGTTCAGCTCAACCTTCTGAAGGGAACCCCTTCTTCACAATATAGTCTGACACTGTCTCAAAGCTGTAACTTGGGACAATTAATTGGATTCATCTAAATTGTTCCTTGTCTCTAGAGATAATTTTTCTTCATTGCCTGAAATCTAGTTTCTTGAAAACTATTGTTTTATATGTCTTTTCCAGATTTTGGCTATTTCAAGCAGAGAAAATTCTAAGAAAGGAAAATTTGGTTCTCATTATTCCATTTTGTTTAGAAAGGGAAGATCCTGTCCATTTAATTTTTAATTTTATCAATACATTTTTGTTGTTGTTGCTGTGGCACTTTTACTTGACTTTTTTTTTCATACTCTGCTGAAATTCTCAACCTATCCCTAATTTGTTCAATGTATTAATCATGATTATACATAAATTTGTATCCAGTAACTTCAGTATGGATCTTCTGTGGATCTGTTCCCATTTTGTTTCCCCTCCTGCTTTTTAGTAACCCTTTGTATTTTTTGTAATTGGACTGTGTTTCAATAAGTGGTACATATTATATATGAAAAATTAAAGATATAATCTTATTGATGTTATGTTCCTCCAGAGGCTATTTAGTTTTGCTTCTAATAGACCATAGGCTAGGAGAAGAGCTCTTTAATTCAATAAAAAAACTGAACTGATATAAAGATGGGTGTCAATCTTTTATTCCTAGGAACAGCTCTTTGGAGCCCCCACTGGGTATTTTTAAAACAAGGGTCCCTTCTCTAAGACATATGTGAAATTCCTTTTTTTTCCCCCATCAACCAGGTAAGTCTTCACAAACTCTGTGAAGCTTTTCAGCTGTGTTTGAATCAGTACATGGTTTGAAGGCAAAAGCAATATTAAATACTGGGCTTTCCTCTGGTTTTCCCTTCTCTCTGAGATTAAGTTCTCATTACCTTGGTAGCTTTCAGATGACTTCAAACAGATTTTTTTTTTCCTATCAAGTTTTCAAGTTGTTTTCAGCACAAAGGTTGATCTGAAACAAATTCATCTACTAAAGCTTGAAGCAAAAAGTCCCCAATAATATATTTTAAAATAACTAGAAGGAAGGGGAAAATAGAGGTACTGACTTAATGCCTTTTTGGCTAAGATATTTTAGAATCTAACATACATCTTCAGCAAAGAGTTAAAAATGGAACAAAATCATACAGGATGTTCTACATTCATATATTAAAATATTCATTGAGTGCTTACTACTAACCAGATTAATGGTTATAAGTCATATTACATTATGAGTTTTAAACTTACAAAGACAAGTTTATGCTTTTACAAAATATCTTTTTATCCCAGAAGGATGTTTGAAATAAGTAAACAAGAATAGTATAGATTTGAAATTCGAGACTGAGCTATTTGGGAGTTATAGAATTCTTAATTATAAAGAGAAGCAGGAAATGTTCAAACTGGAAACAGAGGAGTAAGTAAATTACAACTGATTCATTTGATCAAATGAAATGTGATTTAATTCAAAACATATTTACTGAGTGCTTACTTTTGCAAGTTACTCTGCTAAGCACCAATGAGAGGGACCATTGTTACACAGCCTCCACCAGTATTTATTATTAATTTGGATTGAGTCATTTTCAATCTTGTATGTCACAGGAATATATTTTACCCTTTGCTGAAAAATTCAGTTATAGAGAGACGGATCTAGTAGAGTCTTTTGATGTTATGAGCACTAAAAAAAAATGAGTCGTTATATGAGGGGCACTTGGGTGGCTCAGTTGGTTACGCATCTGCCTTTGGCTCAGGTCATGATCCCAGGGTCCTGGGATTGAGCCTTGCATCTGGCTCCCTGCTGAGTGAAGAGTCTGCTACTCCCTCTCCCTCTGCCTGCTGCTCCCCCTGCTTATGCTCTGTGTGTGTGTGTGTGTGTGTGTGTGTGTGAAATAAAGAAATAAAATCTTTTTTAAAAAAAAAATAAGGTTTTATGTTGAGAAATTATCGTAAAAACCTAGTCTCTCAATGACTCATCATTACCAGTATAATATTTCCAAATCATTGTGTCTTGTTTATATGACCACCCTAATTGCTCCTCACTCTCTTTATTCTTGAGTAGAAGTCATTGAACCACTTACTCTTCAACATGCCATTTCTCTATATACTTATCTCTCAGGATGGTCAAATCTTTGCTACCTCATTTAACTGGAAAACAACTACACAAACTCCAAAGTTTAGTTAAAAGTGTTCTTACATCTCTAAAGTATTCTGTAGCAGCCTTATTTAGATTCTTACTTTCATAAGAATTACATTTTATGTATTATCTGGTCCTGTTTGTGTATTTGTTTATCTTGAGAGATAAACAGGAAAATTTCATTTGAAAAAACTCTTAATAATTCAAACCTACCTCTAAAAAGTGGTGCATAATTTTTAACAATTAAATTGACACAACCATGTATCAATAGAAAGCCAAGTTCAGTATAGCCAAGTTCATAGGTCATTCTGCTATAAATCCTAAAATTATGCACTTTTGATGAATTTTTAATTTAGGGTTGAGTTACCCTATTTTAAAGTTTTTGCATAAAATAAGACTTTATTAATATTTTATATGATGCTTTCAAACTTGCATAATTCAAATTTGCATAAAGTTCAAACACAATACACTATTGTTATGGCACTTGTTTTTCTATTTTGCACCCATCTAACCAATAGACTTGTGTAATCCTCAAATTCAGACAATATTTTTCATGTAAATATCACCAAAGCTTAAACTAAAGCTGTGATGGTGTTTAGTATGCAGTTATTGTTGAATGAATTAAAAGACAAGAATAGAACCACTAAGCAATATATATATATATATATATTTTTTTTTAATTAACTTATCATCTCTATAAAGTTTTTTAAAAAGAAGGAAGAAAAGAAGGAAGGAATCTTATAGTTCAAGAACACATAAATTTTTTTTTGTTTGTCTTTGTGTGGGTTCCACGTTGACAGAAAATATTCATTTTGGCTGATTATTAAATCAGTTGGTAATTATTGCAGTTGTTCCAATTCCTTTTGTTTTTTAAATATTTTATTTATTATTTATTTATTTAAGAGAGGGGGAGAGAGAGAGAGAATGCATAACAAGGGGGAGGTGCAGAGAGAGAATTTCAAGCGGACTCCATGCTGAGCTCAGGGCCCCACTCAGGGCTTGATCTCATGACCCATGAGACCATAACCTAAGCCAAAACCAAGAGTTGAACGCTTAACCAACTGAGCCACCCAGGTGTCCCTGTTCTATTTCCTCTTAATATGGTTTTTATGTTTGTTACACAACAGTATAGTTTCATTCACCTCAAGCACTATAAACCATCCCATTTGATTTTATATATTAAAAATATTTCTAAAGTGATGATAAAAACTTTTACAGCTTATTCATTTATTATTTAAGAATTCTGTTTTTTAAAAAATTCACTTGAAAATGAGTATTTTAGCAAACCAGTATACCTATTAAAATTAGTCTCTAATCTTCGTTAAAAATGCTTAAGCAATTGAGGATGTAGAAGTGTGTTTGGAAAGAACTGTAAAAATAATGCATTTTTCTTGTTTTACTTTTATGTTTATATGTTCAAAGTGAAAAAAAAACACATTTTACTATTTTTTCAAGTTTTTATTTAAGTCCCAATTAGTTAACATACAGTGTAATATTATTTTCAGGTGTAGAATTTAGTGATTCAACATTTACTTATAACACCCCGTCCCGGTGCTCATCACAAGTGCCTTCCTTAATCTCCATCACCTATATAACCTATCCCCTATACTCCCCTCCGGCACCCACCAATCTGCTATTACAGTTGAGTCTGTTTCTTAGTTTTCCTCCCCCTGCCATGTTCATTTGTTTTGATTCTTAAATTCCACATCTGAGTGAAATCATAGGACATTTGTCTGAGTTATTTCACTTAGCAAAATAATTTCTAGCTCCATCCACATCATTGCAAATGGCAAGATTTCGTTCTTTAATATGACTAATAACTCTGTACCACAACATCTTTATCCATTCATCAGTCAGTGGGCATTTGGGCTTTTTCGTAATTTGGCTGTTGTTGATAATGTTGCTGTAAACATCGGGGTTCATGTATCCCTCTGAATTAGCATTTTTGTATCCTTTGGATAAATACCTAGTGGTGCAGTTGCTAGGTAGTAGAGTAGTTCTATTTTTAACTTTTTGAGGACACCCCATGCTGTTTTCCACAGTGGCTATACCAGTTTGCATTCCCACCAACAGTATAAGAGGGTTCCCCTTAAATTTTACTATTTTTGACACTTGCATAAATGTAATGAACTACATAGAAAATCAATCCATGGTTTCTTTCTTTCATTTTGCTACCTATATTTGCAGATCAAATATATAAAACATTTTTAAGACACTGCAGACATTCATAGTTGATTAAAATTATTATTTGAGATGCTAAATGTGTTTAGTTACCTGGAGTCACGTGTCAGTAGAAAATCACACAAAATAATATGCAAAGTCCTCACATCAAGAATTTTTTAATTTAATTTTTTAATTAATTTCTAAAATTATTTATTTATTTATTTGGATTTTAATTTATTTATTTTAGAGACAGAGAGAGTGGGGGAGGGGGGAGGAGTAGAGGGACAAGCAGACTCCCCACTGAGTATGGAGCCTGATTGGGGCTCAATCTCAGGACCCTGAGATCATGACCTGAGCTGAAACCAATAGTCAGACACTTAACCAACTGAGCCACCAAGGTGCCCCAAGAATTAAAATTTTTGGTGAGCCTTTGAAATACCCACATATGATATGTATGTTATCTATTTCTCTATGCACACACATATTTGTTTTTTTGAAGCTTATGTGTATGTATTTACTGAATATATCTACTTGCTTCTTTTTATTAGAACTGCTGATCAAAATAGTTTAGTTGGCAGAATCATAAACCTTATAGGACAAAATTCTAAATTTTGTAACAGGCGTCAGACTTATGTACTGATAACAGCATTGATGTTTTCTTGGAAAATCTGGGGAACTGAAGACAATAATAAATCTATCCATATGTGAGATGGATACACTGCCTTGTAATGATACACTCTTTTTTTTTTTTTTTTGACTTGGGTGGGAAATTTAAATCGGATTTAGAATGGGAGGAGAGACCTGTATGGTAGCCTTTTTTTTTTTCCTCCTGAGTGGCAAAATGCAAGTCTTCAAATTATGTTAACTGTATATGTTGTTGTTGAAAAGGCTTAGTAATTAACCTCATGTTATGATGGGCATTTTTCTTATGTAAAGGTCCAGAGAAGGTAAGAGTTAGAATTGGTCTTGGTTGGAAATTGGCAAAAGGACACTTGGCAGTGGAGTTTTGCCCAGAATTTTGTTGTAGGTTTTCAGCTAATTAAAAAAGAGAAAATGAGGGGGGGGGGGGAAGGAAAATGAATATAATATTGGGACATTTGTCGTTCAGCCTTATAAGCTTCTTTCTTTTCTCTTTCTTTCCATGTTCTTTAATCTATGGACAAATGCCATGTGCCATGAAAGCAATTGGCTCTTTAAACTGGACACTATCCAAAGCCCAGTGTGTAAAGATGAAAACTAAATAAATATTGGAGCCAGAATGTTACACATCTTATCTTTGGAGAGTTATTATTTCAGAGTTGCCATATGTGATGCCTGTCTACGGTTAGCGTGGTCAAAATCATTATTAGGCATAGCGAACCTACAACACTAATTCCAGGGTCATGAATTGAGTTTAAAAGCAACTCTTTTGCAGTCAGGTTCTGGCAAAACTTCAAAGCTAGCATTCAAAGTCAGAAAGCTTAAAACCATGCAAGCTTATTTAGATTCCTTAAATGGGCTGGTTTAGGAGATTTCTGGGCATTTGAAGTGTTGTAAGCTATTGCAGAATGAAAAAAGTTAATCTGTGCAGCTACGTTTTCAATAACGTGACATTAGATTCATTTCAAAGGCTTTTCTTCTTGGGTATCAAACCACACTCAGGATTTCTCCAGGGTGTAAGATACACAGTCTCTTCCTTTATTTATTTATTTATTTGTTTGTTTATTTATTTTTAATGAAGGGATTGCTTCTCATGTTGAGGATTATATAGTCAGAGTCTAAAGATATTTGGTTTTTTTTGTTACATCAAACAGCAAAAATGTGCTGTTTTCTTTAAAAAAAAAAAAAAAACAAAAAAAAACTATGCCCAAAACTAGAGAGAAAGTACATTTTTTTAAGGCAGCAAATGCCTAAAAATACAGGTGGATTTTGGAGTAAAACTGGCATTTGTGGCTCTATGGGCTATATTATCATGAAATTTGAAATATAACATTCTAAATTCTCTCAATCTCTCTCTCACTTTCTCTCTCTAACATCTTTAGAATGCATCTAATTCTCTAAGTTAGTAGAATATATGAGATGAATATATTTATATCATTGACCATCTAAGCTTCTTTCTACTTAAGTCTTTCAAAATGCATTTTAAAATATTAGGCAATTTAAAGATTATTTAAAAAACTCAAATAGGACCCTGAATAGTCAAGAAATAATAAATAAATGTTGTGGAAAAAATGTTTATTTTGTTTTCTTTATATGAGAAGAAAATTTCCCTTAGACCATTTTATTAGTGTTTTACAAAGTATTTTTCTCCAGAAGATAGGGAGAATATCCCATCAAAATGTATACTTAATACTGTTGAAAGATAAACTGAAATTTAATAAAAATTTTAAGAGTTTATTTGAGCAAAAATCTTTTGGAAACAGGCAGCATCCAACCTAGCAGAGAGAAAGGAGCTCCAAGTAGCTGTACAAAATTAAAGACTCATATTGACAGAAGGGAGTGGGAACAAAAAGGATATATTGGCAAAAAAGTGAGTTGGTTGTTGTAAAGTTACTTTCCTTGAGAGGATGGCAGGGGTCTATCAGATTACCTAACTAGTGCTGATTTGGCAATTCCTGATTCATTGGTTTAAGATTCCATTTCTGGAAGAGTCAAATTATAATTAAGTCTTGGTTTGCTGATGCAGAGCTTAGCTTATGCAACTCGATTTTAGGCCTGTTGTATTGTTTTTAACAATACTCAAATCTGTATATTCACCTGATATTGTGCTCAGCTCCAGTCTCTGCATTTGGGAATATTTTGTCCTTGGAATATCAATTTTGGAACTTTTAAAAGTTGACACAATTAGCCACAAAGAGTGTATAGAGGTTTTTTGTTTGTTATTTTAATTGCAAACTATATTTCATATTTCACCAACTTGGTTTGAAAGTGTCTGGATCACAGTAACTTCACCTTAAAACACATTTTCATCTCTTTGGGTACCTTTCACAGTATTCTCTATTGAATAGATTAATTTTAAAACTAGTTTTGGAAAAATGGATATATGAAATAAGGAATAATTTAATTTTGATAATTATTTGGAGATTCACATCTTGACCCCAAACCAAAATTGAAAAGTAAGGTTGTCATGCATTTCTTTTAAAAACCAGCTTTTAGGGGCGCCTGGGTGGCTCAGTGGGTTAAAGCTTCTGCCTTCGGCTCAGGTCATTATCCGGGGACCCGGGGATGGAGCCCCGCGGCGGGCTTTCTGCCTAGCGGAGGGCCTGATTCCTCCTCTCTCCCTTCCTGCCTCTCTACCTACTTATGATCTCTCTCTCTGTCAAATAAATAAATAAAATCTTTAAAAACATAATAATAAAAACCAGTTTTTATTTCCTGAGGTAACTTGTGTTCTCTTCTAGATAATTATTTTTCTAGATTTTAAGTCAAATGTTTAAATTATATATTTATAACTGCTTACATATATATTTATAAGTAGATATAAAACTATAACTATTGAACTATTGAATATATATAAATAAATATATTCAGTAGTTGAATTAGCAAAATTGGAAATAGTATTTCCAAAAACTTACATTTAGAAAACTGTAAATCCATAATATAGAATATAACCACTAAAACACTGATGACTATTTTTAATGTCCTTTGTCATCTCGCCTTCATTTCTGTCCCTTCCACCATCTCAAGGGAGAAACTGGCAGTTCATGTCTCATGATTCTTTTGCAGAACTGTTTCAGGTGAAATTCTGTAGGCAAAACCCTTGTCTCTAAAGGAAGTTGTACACAAGCAAATTGTGATTTTGGAAGCCCCACCTAACGATCATCCACTTGAGTCTTGAAGCACCTGAGGTCTCCGACAGCATTCAGGTATCCACAGACATGCTCTTCAGGATCACTCTCTTTGATAATTGAGATATGGCAATAATCATTGGTGGCATGTTCTTTGTAATCCTTTCACTTCCAGATTGACTGAATATGGCCTTACTAGTTTTCATTCCCCTAGCCTGTTGAGAAGCACTTAAATGTCCACTTAACCAAACCCTTGTGGTAGTGTCAATTTACTTCATGCTTCCTGGACATAAATACCTTCTGCAGCAAATGAATGATAGATTTTAAAAATACATCATAATGCAAGTGAGGTGATCCACAAACACATGGACTTTTTTAGTGCCAGTACAGAACAGTATTATTGATGAATGACTGTTCTGAACTCTAGATTTTCCTAAAAATACTCAAAATATGCTGAGTTTTCCTTGGTTATAATTTTACCTTATGAAGTTGAAAACAAGTGTCCTATGATTAACTGTTTTAGAATATAAGCAAGAACACGCAAAAAAAACTTTTTTAAGTTAGTTGTTTTTTTTTAATTAATTTACTTGTGGGATTAAATAATATAGTCTTTGGGTCCCTTTTTTTTTCTTAGTCAATAAGACCCTAAACTAAAAATGTATAAGGACTTGAGAATTTAAACAGGTACCAAATGAAAATCAAAACAAACTTTATTATAACATAGTTAAAAACCAAGTTAAACTTTTATTTTGACTAAAACCTAATCTGGTAGATATCTCTGAAAATATTTCTAAAAGTGAATTTCTTATAGAATTAAGTTAGGGCATAACTATAATATTTATCTTCTTTGGTAGAACATCAAAAATTTTTGATTGTCATTTGAAATGAAAACATTTTACATTTAATGCTTATAATTTTTTCCCATTTTCAGGAAGCTTTTCCATATATCTTATTTTATACCCATTTCATAGACTAATTTCTTAAGGGTTTTCTCAAAATGCTGGACAGGCAACTTAGAAAGAACTAAAGCAAAAGAATGCCCACTGTTTTTTTGGAAGTGTAAAAAGGGCTATTGTAAGTGAGGTGCCATTTAAATACCTCAAGATGAGACAGGAAAGAGAAACTCTTTGTTGTTGCAGAAGGGGCCTGACATTTTAGGAAGAAAGTATTTTAAATATCAAAGGTGAGTAGGAGGTAGCTGAGAAGCAATACAAATGTGTTCAATGCCAGAAACATGATTGAAATACTTTGATATTTCTTCCTATTCAGGAAAAACAGAGACAAAGTGGAAACCTGAAGTAGTCCATTAATGAAACAGATCTGGGAGCTAAATGAAGAGAGAGAGAGAGAGAGAGAGAGTGTGTGTGTGTGTGTGTGTGTGTGTGTGTGTTGATATTTTGAAAATATGGTTGAATAAATACTAAACAAAAATTAATATGGAATTAAAATATAAGAACTAAAGCTAGTTAAATCAGTAAAAATAAATGATGAAGATAGCCTAAAGTAGATATGACTTGCTCAATGAAAATAAAAATGATCTTTAGATGTCAAGGATCATTATTTTAACCAACATTATTATAACACAATGTACTGAAAATGTAAGTATTAAACAGAATTCAGGGAGAATCCTGCCAACGCATTTTAGGAAAGATGTTGTAATTGATTTTAATGAAATAATATGTAGGGTTATTTAATGTTGTCACTGGAAGTGTCTACTAAGGATTTTTTAGCACTGTACTGTAGCACACCAGAGAAAGCATGTGGGAACTCTCATCCTAATGCCTCCACCATGCACCAATAAATTCATAGGTGTAGGCAGTTTCAAATGAACACTCTCACCATTAGGTTAACATCATCAAAGCTAAGTGGTTTTATTTTACGTGTGAAAACTAGAACACTGCTCACACAACTGCTGACATGCAAACAGTTTATATAAGTTACTAACTCTAAATGTCCATTCATATAGCAAGGGCAGTATCTCCATGTTTCAACTGTTTGACACAATGATGGATTATTTATTTACTGAACAGCACTGGTGGCCAGAAAATCTGATTTCCATGCATGAAATCCATGAAACCTCAGCCACTGAACAGTTTCTTTTCCATGTGGCAAAGGTCATCTATCAAGGGATTTTCTCACGTTTTGTGTGATTGGTCATGCCTCATTTCCTTCAAGAAAATATGATTTCCCTAAAGTCCGTGCATTTTAAATGACTCACAAAAGGCCTAGAAAGTTATTTCCTCTCTGTTTCTGATAAGCACAGAATATAGAGGCTAACCTACAGGGAATGACAAGTAACTGTTTGTAGCTAGAAACCATATTTAATCCTATCATTAGGAAAGCCTTAGCACTCACCAGGTATAAAAGGGCTGCAAAATTAGACACTTAACCTTGTCATTTAACCTTGCAGAGTTTAATCTGTATTCAAACTTTAATAAATATGTTCCAAAGACCTATCCTTACATTTTAGAAGCGATTTCTTTCAAAAAATGTATTTCGGATTTTGAATTTTATTTGCTAAAGAACTATGTGAAGATTTGACTCCCTCAAAATGCAAAATCATTCTTTTTATTTTTGGCCTAAAAAAATCAATGAGAAAAAAACAGTAAAAGATGATATTTTTAGTAAAACCTTTGAGAACAATAAGTATGAAACATGGTAAAATGAAGAGCAATTCAAAAAGCACCATTTGCCTGAGAAAAAATTATAACATGTAATTCTAGAGATTAAAAATAAATAGCCCTAGTATCCTAACTTAATTATGTTTACAAAATGTTCTTTGGCACACAGTTCAAAAGGATCTTAGAGTAGCACAAATATCCCAAATCTTTTCATACTTGCAGGTTATGTCCAAAAACTTCTAAGTATCAGTGGCTAGTTGATATAACCAAAAGCACACCCACACCTCCATCATTGTACCCATGTGTTCAGTTTAGGCAAGTGATGCAGGAAGACCAAGAATAATCACTGATTATTAGTATTATTGTGATAAATTTATAAAGACATCAGCTATAGTTGGTAGACAGGATGTGACAAATGATAAATAGTACTCTTATCAGTTACTGAGTAGAATATAAAACAATGTCACAGATAATGTTGTGAATCTATTGAAGTGTAAGCTTCATAGCTCCTGATTATATGGAGCTCTTTTCAAGGCCTTGTACATATTTTTGATTTAGTAGTTTTGAATTATTTCTTTTTTAATAAGGGCATCTTTGATTATATTAGGCCCTCAAAATCTGAATCCATCAACTGGGACTGTACCTGGATTTCTTTACTATTTTTAGCTCCTTTATGTAATTAAGCATTCATTTGTCTGCTCAAAACTATTCAAAGTTAGATTTGGAGGACAATGAGTAGGAGGTTGGGAATAGCGAGCTTTCTTACTACATTTGTGTTTGTATATATGTCTAATTTGAGTCGTAACTTGTACTGAGATCTTAGGAATAAAAAATGTAATCTAAGGGACAACCATCACAGTTAAAATTGTGTTCAAAGAAAGTGGTATAGAAAACAATAAATTTCCTAAAGGAATTGCAAAAGAAGGGTAGAGAGTTTACAAACAGATAAAAGCAGTATTTATACACTGACACAAATACACACATACACATTTGGATATGGGCAAAATATGTTAATACCCTCTTTCTCTAGCAGTTTTCTTGACAACCAATATATATGAGATTTTGGAAAAATCAACCTTAATATCTTTATCTTAGTTATGGATATTTCTGGAGCCTCAGCTACTTTAATGTACCAAAATTAACAAAATGATGTAAACGCAGTGTATTTATACACACACATACACTTACATATACACATATATCATCTTTGGTTATATGTGTGTATATGTATATATGTATATATATGTGTGTGTGTGTATGTATAGAGTATATACATATATATACATATATACACGCATATATATACATATATACTCTATACATATATATATAATTATATAGTAATATATTAATTAATATTTTAATCTTTATGAACAGTAATATATTAAATATATAGGTGTGTGATTACATGTGTGTGTGTGTGTGTGTGTATACACACATTAATGAGACCAAATATCAACTCAAAGGAATTTAACTTCTATAGAAACACAAATTTCCAATTACTAATTTTGAGTAATTGACCTATATTAAAAAAATAATAATTACTCACAGACTTGACAGTAGATACATATTTTTTACCTTGGACATAATACTGTATTAAAATTAATGATAGCAATATTAGGAGTTAGAATTTTTGTCAACATTTTTTGTATAATTTGTTGTATTATATATTCCTAATGTCTTCCCTAAATCTTAAGAAAGGGTCATTTCTATGTCTTTTAAGAGTAACTTCAGTTTTAACACTGAACTTCTGTTAAGGTGTATTGGTTTACAAAAAAGGAGAATACTGGAGAATTTACTACAAATAATCAGAATACTTCTTTAAACTATTTAATATACTCAGTTCAGCTATATATAGATTAATATTCCTTGAATTAGATTTTGTTGGAAAATTACTTTTCTACCTAATGATTTAATATTTTTGCCATGAGTATTTTAAATTATAAATATGTATTTTTTAAAGATTTGCTTATTTATTTGAGAGAGAGAGAGAGAGAGCAAACATGTGCACAAGTGGGAGGGAGGGCCAGAGGGAGAGAATCTTTAAGTAACTCTCCATCAACTGCAGAGCCAGCCAATAGGGAGCTCCATCTCAGGACCCATGAGATCACAACCTGAGCCAAAAATAAGAGTCAGAGGCTTACCAGCTGAGCCACCCCAGCTCCCCTTAAATTATAAATATGTATTTAACCAAATAAAGTAAAACACGGTTTGCTTAGCTATTCCTCAACTAAATGTATCACTTTTTTAAAAAAATTATAGGGGCACCTGGGTGGCTCAGTGGGTTAAGCCTCTGCCTTCAGCTCATGTCATGATCCCAGAGTCCTGGGATGGAGCCCCACATAGGCCTCTCTGCTCAGCCGGGAACCTGCTTCCCCCTCTCTCTCTGCCTGTCTCTCTGCCTACTCCTGATCTCTCTCTCTCTCTTTCTGTCAAATAAATAAATAAATAATTTTAAAAAATAAAAATAAAAATAAAAAAATTATCGTTAGTCTACTTCATAATTGTGTGGTATATTTGAGACATACATTTTCTTATAATAAATCATATTAATATTAAACTATATAGCTTTGTAAATAAGTATTTTGACAACTAAATGATATGATTTTACTAGTTGTACTTTAAGGAGTTACAAAGATGTTCATCCAAAGAAGTACTTAGTATTTATTTTCCAATATAATTCTTACTAAAGTAGATTAAATTTTTTGGTGTTTTTGGTGTTTTACTTACTTGTTATATTATGAAAAGAGAAAGATTTCTAATGGACCCAGTCCTTTTTTATGAATTTTGAAAATAACAAATAATCGTTACTTATCATAAATTTTTGACAGTTTAAGGATTAAAAAATCAATTTCTATAAAACTAATATCTAGATTACTGATGAAAAGAAACTTGCTTCATTACTACTCACTACCACAGAACTGATTTTGTTTTGTTTGAAATATTCTAACTTTATTTAATACGTTTTACTGATTTTCAAACTTTTTATACTGTAATCCATATATTCAGTACATAGGAAATAGGTTTAATTTCTTATGGCAAAGTATTGTCAGTCACTGTACTCAACAATTGTACATGAATGAGAACAGTGCTTAGTAATTTGCTGAGTATATAAGAACAAAACTAGCAGTCTTTCCCTTTATCATTTATAAGTATCAAGAGGTCCACAAATAGGGCTGCTTATATGGACTCCAATGTGAAGACCTGGCAATGTATGTAATAGCTGTACACTGCAGCTCCTGGTGCCTTATGCTTTATTATGTCTAAATGTCTTGAGGTGAGGAAGAATCTGTGGATTACAGAGAAACTAAACTCTAAAGAACATATGTTGCTTGACATTACATATTTCCAGTGAAGATGCAATAAAAAGTAGGTTGATACCCTTCTTACAACAAAATACAGAAATGAATAAGGACCTCAAAATTCCCTAGTATTCAAAAATTTACCCTGATGCATGCAGTCCAGTTCACAAGAGACTAATAGAATTCAATTTTATAATAATGTCTGCCTTACTGAAAAAATGCAGCGGTCCCTTGAAAAAAGAAATGCAAAAGTTTCTATCAAATAAATGTAAAATATGTTAATAAAGTGATTGGAAAGTCAAATGCATATTAAGGCTGACACTTGGGATTGCTTTGGTTTCTAATGTTACAGATTGTGACAAAGATCAGAATTATTTGGTGTAGTAATTAGTTATCCTTTTTATTCAAGTCCAACAAAACAATCTGTTTCATTATCCAACACTCACCCCCTCCTTCATTTTTCTTCTCATTCTTCTATACAGAGTTTTTTTTCCCATGAATTCGAAGATATTTAAAACACCATTTGGTTAAATTACGTATTTTAGTTTTATATTTAGATTACCTTTCCTTAATTAATGTAATAGTATGATGGCTCTTTGTCTCCTTCTGTCTTTTCATTTAATTTTTTGTCATGGGAGTATGGATCAAAATTTGGGGTTTCAATAAGTAAACGTAAAATCTCAGTATTCAAAGACATGGTGCCATGGTCCATTTCTATTAAATCATCAGGCTTTTCTGTGTTAATGTTTATATTTATATTTAAACATAATAAATTATACATGTTATAATGAATAGCATGGAAAATAATTGAAATCATGCTACTTCATAATTATGCAAACCCAGTGAAATGCTTGAAATGTTTAAAGTAATATAAATGAATAAAAGAAGAAATGGGTTTTGGTAAAAAAAAAATTATTTTTGGATAATAGGTAATGCCTGTTAATTTGGAGGGCAAATTATAGGTAACTACGGATGAATGAAGTCACTGCTTATTTAAAAATGTAGGGGACAGAAGCGCCTGGGTAGCTCAGTTGATTAAGTGTCTGCCTCTTGATCTCAGCTCAGGTCTTAATCTCAAGGTCATGAGTTCAAACCCTGTGTTGAACTCCACACTGGGCCTGCAGCCTACCTAAAAAAAAAAAAAAAAAATGTTGGGGACACCTGGTATTTTAAACTTAAATCTTATTTATATTTAAACTTAAATCTTAAATAGGTTACTACACTGAGGAATATTTCTATCTATATGAGTTTCTATTTTAAGAAGCAAAGAAACATGAGGTTGCATTCTGAGAACTGGGAAAAAACTCAGTGGAAATATTGCCAAATTTCAGGATAGTGTGAGATGGTCACACAACCCTGGCATCCCCTAAAGTCCAGTAGGGTGACAAGTTTATCACTTTCCTAAATTTTCCATAAGAACTCTTAAGTTATTCTCTTAAACTCTTATGATTTAATTCCTTTGGTTTTGGTGAATATTCAGTCACAACCCCACTTTTTCCAGAGGGTCTTCCACTCTAATCAAGTCAAGCCCATTATTTTTTCCTCCCAGAAATGTCTTTGATCTTGCCTTTCTTTTAGAATATATACAGTGTTTTTAAGTATCTTTCAAGACTTTTCTTTTCTTCCAAAGTAGAAGTTTAACTCTTAACAGAACAGAGGTATTGTGAGTGTTCCTCACCATTGAATTCCAATGACAAGAATATTGCTTCGAATAAATAGAACACTTCTTAACAGAAGTGTTGGTTCAGGGGTGCCTGGGTGGCTCAGTGGGTTAAAGCCTCTGCCTTAGGCTCAGGTCATGATCCCAGGGTCCTGGGATCAAGCCCCACATCAGGCTCTCTGTGCAGCGGGGAGCCTGCTTCCTCCTCTCTCTGCCTGACTCTTGGCTTACTTGTGATCTCTCTCTCTCTCTGTCAAATAAATAAATAAAATAAAATAATATAAAAAAAGAAGTGTTGGTTCATTGGGGTGTCTGGGTGGCTCAGTTGGTTAAGTGGCTGCCTTTGGCTCAGGTAATGATCCCCGGGTCCTGGGATTGAGCCCCACGTCGTGCTCCCTGCCCAGTGGAGGGCCTGCTTGTCTTTCTCCCTGCCACTCTGCCTGCTCTATCTCTCTCTCAAATAAATACATAACATCTTAAAAAAAAAAAAAAAAGTTGGTTCATTGATAGCAATAAATGGAAGACTGTAATCAATTGACAAAAGCCATGATAACCTTGATAATATAACAATTTATAAGGTTTCTCATTTATTCTTTCATTTTCACAATGACTGAGCTAGAAACCCCTATTCCCATTTCACATGTGAAACTAAAACCCTAATTAATTTGTCAGTACTGTTCAAAGGTACATAAGTGGTCACCTAGCCTTGCCTTTTATACTCTTGATTAGGAATATCTAGTGGTATTTTGTGTATCTCTGTTGACACTTCATGCCATGGATTATTCCTGCTCTTATTACTACTGGAAGTAAGAGTCATAGTGCTTTTAAATCTAATGAGATTAGAAAACCAATTCTAGGAAACTCAGAACTAATTCAGAAAACTGATCCTTAAAGTTCTGATCCTCTCTTGGCCCCCAAATCTGTATTAGTCACAATTCTATAAAGAAAATTTCTATAAAGAAAAGAACATTAAAGAAAGTGAGCAAGAAAGAGATTGAGAATTGGCTCATGCTATTGTAGAGACGGGCAGATCCAAATTCTGCAAGGTAGGCTGGCAAATGGGAGACCAAGAAAAGAGATACTATTGTACCTTGATTCCCAAGGCAGTCTGGGGCAGAATTTCCTCTTCCTCTATTTTTTTCATCTCAGTATCTTCAACTAATGGATAAGGTCTACTATGTTATGGAGTGCAGTTTGCTTTTCTCAAAGTCTGTTGATCTAAATGTTACTCTTACCTAACAAATACCTTCACAGTGACATTTAAACTAGCATTTGACTAAATGCTGAGTACTGTGGCCTACCTAAGTTTCATGTAAAATTAATCATCACAAGGCAGCAAAGCTCAGTTGCTCTGGACTTGCAGTAAAACATACTCAGGATTGTGCTAGACTCCCTGTTCTTCCTAGCTTGACTAAATGGGTTCCTGTGGCACTGGGGATGCTCTTGGACAAAATTTATGAAGACCTGGTTAAGTTATATCTGAGCTTGCAGGGAATAATCATAACAGCTGCAGCCAAAATTAGGTGATAGGCAGAGAAGATGAGTCTGTGAGAGCTCCCAAATCTATTTCTAGCCTTACCAACTCTACCTATGCATCAATAATTTTAACAGTATAATAATCACATTAGACATCAGACATACCCTGATTAGCAACACATTCTTTTTTTTTTTTTTTCCTACAGCTGATCTTTCAACATTTTCCTTATTAGTGAATGGTGCCAATGTTCATCAGTTTGCACAACCTATAAATATGGGAATCATCTCAAATCTACTCTTTGCCAGTATGTTCTCTTGGTTATGCTTTCTCTACTTCCACTACTGCTATCCTACTTCAAGTCATTATCAGTTTTTGCCAAACAAACCAAAATAGGCTGCAGAATGGGCATTTAAAAATATAAATCAGATATTACCACTCTTGTTCAAAAGTAGCTAATGTCTTCCATCAGAATCATAATGAGAGCATCTGGGTGGCTCAGTTCATTAAGCATCTGCCTTCTGCTCAGGTCATGATCCCAGGGTCCTGGGATGGAGCCTTCATGGCGGGGATGTTGGTGGGGGAAGCTGCTTATCAGGGAGCCTACTTCTCCCTCTCCTCTCTGCTCATCCTCTCACTCTCTCTCTTTTAAATAAATAAATAATATCTTAAAAAAAAGAATCATAATGAAATCTAAACTCTGTACCTAATCTGACTCTTTCCTGACCCTTGATGCCTCTCTTATCTCTTCCCATTTTATTTGTTGTACTCCAGTCATATTCCTATATCTGCTCAAATGTCACCTTCTCAACAAGCCTCCCCCAAAATGCCTTATCTAAAATTATCCACCCTTTCTCTGCCTCTTTACCATCACACTTCATGCTTCACTCTATTTTGTTGGTTTCACAGACTTATCATAATACCTGGCATTATATCATGCATCTGTTTGTTTTCTTTCCCTCATTAAAATGTAAGTTTTATGAGGGCAAAGTTTTTCCATTTCTATATTATTTTCTATGCCTAAAAATTAAACTAGCACACAATTACACTGAATAAGTAGTTGCCAAGTGAAAGAATTGCTATTGAATTTAGATACATCTGACAGTGGTTAAGAAGAAAATTTAAATATCACAATCTGTTTATTTATGACATAATTGCAATAACAAGGGATTCATTGAGAAAACATGTTGGATATTTCTGCAAAAGAAGCAAGCAAAATAATTGGAGTAGTTACCTTAAAAAGTTACCATCAAAGAAATATACACAATGCTAAGGTTTTTTCACTTAAATTTTAGCACTTGATGGTTTAAAGAGTTCCATAAGGATAAAGGCCACAATGTTATCCAGATATGTAATATATATTTTTGCTTATACTTGTTTTATAATTTAAAAAATAACATTACAGGACTTTTTGGCATACATTTTTTTTCTCATTTTAAGATAAAAAAAGGTACACAGTTACCCTTTATTGTTTTAATATTTTTCTTGGTAGAATTTCTTTTCCTTCTCCATATGATTTATTTATACCTAAGAGTTTGACATCTTAAACTCCATGCAATCCTGCTTCAGTAGATATGTGCTTAGTATTCTAATTAAATGAAAATAGCTAACATTAACATGGGACACAGATTCTATACAAGACTTATTATATTAAACTATCCAGGAAATAACTCATACTGAGACTAAAATAAACTAAACCCAGAAAGAATTTCTCTGGCTTTAACAAAAATTACTGTTTGAATTTATAGCTTATAATTTGACATTCTCAAAAGGAAAAGTATAGCATTTTGAATGCTTAATTATAGAACAAAAGAAAAAAGTGGATGGCCTTATATTAAACTTTGACATTGACATGTAAGGTATTACAATAGGTATAACTAGTGGTACCTAGTGGTGTCTGGGTGGCTTAGTAGATTAAGCAACTGACTCTTGATTTTGGCTCAGGTCACTATCTCAGGGACATGGGATCCAGCCCTGAAGTAGGCTCCATGCTCAGCAGGGCGTCTGCTTGTCCCTCTTCCTCTGCTCCTCCCCCCCACCATTACCCCATGCTCACTCACTGGCTCTCTCTCATAAGTAAGTAAGTAAGTAAATAAATAAATAAAATATTTTAAAAAATAAATAAGTTAAATAAAATAGTTACTACTATTATGGTAATTGGCTCATGGCCTTTACTTAATATTACTTAATAAATGAATAAATTAGTTATAAAGAAAATATCTTCAGTCTTTTGCTTTGTGAGTCTAAATGCCATTTCTGATCCAATTTGACTTTCAATGAAGTAAATCAAAGAGCTAGATGAGTATTCTAAAAATTGTTTCAAATAGCAAATTTCACACCTTCCCTTGAGAACTTCATAAAATTGGGGCACCTGGGTGGCTCAGTCAGTTAAGTGTCTGACTTCAGTTCAGATCATGATCTCAAGGTCCTGGGATCCAGCTCCTGTGGAGCCCCATATAGGGCTCCATGCTCAGTGGAGAATCTACATGTCCCTTTGCTCCTCCCCCTGCTTCTGTCCCCTCTCTCTCTCTCCCTCTCTCTCTCTCTCTCTCTCAAATAAATAATAAGATCTTTTTAAGAAAGAATTTTATAAAATCATCAAATGCAGTTTTCCTGTTATGATATTGATCTAATGGCCTGTTTTTACCTATTTTTTTCACATAGTCTTCTCTTTTTTAATTATATAAATTTAGATAATTTTATATGAGTTATTCTCATACATCTAAGTATTTAAATAATATTTTCTCATTAAAAATTTTGAGAAGGAAATTTTTCAAAAACTCATTTCTGCTTTCATATTAAGTTTTTATTTTTATTTCTCCCTAACTGACCTCTAAGTCATCAACATTTATCTTCCAGTTAGGTATACAATCTGACTAAGTTATCAGTGAGATCAAATATTACAAAGTGTCATGTTTTCAAATGCTATGTCTCATTTCTGACACATACCAAGTCTGATTTTTGTTATCAATCCGGTTCTTTTTAGCCTACCTTGGTTTCAGATTCCATTTGACCATTAAGTGTTTCAATATTATGTTCTGTTATTTTCCTCCAGGCACAATCATATTCTCAAAGTGAATTTCTTTCTACTTTTTTCAAACCAGGGAGTGAAACTTATAGTTTTGAACACCCCTGGATGCTATCTTCAGCTTCACGGTGTAGCATCATCACCGTCCTACATCTGCACAACACCGTCCTGCACAAATCTGTCGCTCCATATGTCACACCGTGCAAGGAGATTACAATGGACTTGAATTTGGATCTCAGTCAGAGATTCTCTGGAGACCTTCCACATAAAAAAATATTGCTCAAGCCGATATTTAAATCTTTGCCTAGAGCTACCCCCACTCCAAAGACAAATATAATGAGAATGAAAGCAGAAGCCCCAAATTCTATCACCATATTTTTTTTTTCCTTCTTTTGAGGAGTTTGTCCTGTTCTCCTTGTTGTAATTCCTTTCTGTTGGTACTGGCAGATGCCAGATGGGCTTTATTTTTAAATTTAAATGTTTTATTTTGTGGCAGTGTTGCCCACTGCATTGTGTTTAGTGCCAACTCTTATTCCTTTAAAATTCAAATGCTTGGCACATACTTAAATTGTTTAAGGCTCAGAGACTAGGAACTTATGTGAGGGGGAAAGTGTACATTGCTTTCACTCTAATATTGAGAATAATTGAACCATAGAATGGCTATTAATAGGAACCTTTGAACCTAGCTATGTGTTTCTTTTGGTCACATGTGGTAGCTAAATACTGCTCACAGTCTATTGACAAATAGTAAAACCTAGAAGAACATAAGCTGTTAAAGAGATTCAACAATGCAGAGAACAAAGATACCTTGAAAAACAAAGCTGATATATCACAGTGCCCATACTTTTTTCTTATCGACACAAGAACAGCGGGCAGAAACTTGGAGAGGTAATTAGCACTGAAATTTAGAAAGTTTTTTATCGATGGCATAAAAAAGTACTCGTCTTGCAAATATAAGCATAAAATCCATTATGTAGAAATAATTTTTCTCACATGAGTACATCGATGTTAATATTTATTAAAAATGAGTAAAATTTATTCTTTGGTGTATATAGCTTTTTAGTAACATTATTTAAATATAGTTTGGCAGACCAGTTAAATATTAAAAGTATATTTAGAGGCATCTTCTTATAACCAAAGACCAGTGCTTTTGTGTGTACAAATTATCTGAGTCTCAGAATCCATGTATGAGTAAAGTAGCTTTCCCATTATGTCCTTCTGGTACTGAAAATTATTTCTTTTTTCAATCTATTCAGTCCAGTGGTCAGTAGTATAAAGCACAACTCAATTCTGCCTCTCATCTTCATACTATATAAAATATACTTTTAAGTATATTCATCTGGAAATTTCAGCATTTTAGAACATATTTCACAAAGAAAGAAGAATCACTGACCTCTGAACAATAACAAGAGCATTATAAAATCCATACACTAACGTGTAATTACTTTTACCTTTGCTCCTCCCCAAAACTCTGCCTTAGCGATACATTTTTCTCCTTTCCAAACTCAACTTAAATGCTTCTCTGATTCACAGAGGCAAAATTAGTTGGTCCCTCTTCTGCTTTGCCATTTCGTTTCTGTTATGCCTCTTATCTTCATTATGTATTTTTTAATTACACTAAAGTATAAGTATTAAGGGGCCAAGGCAAAAATTTATTTATCTCTTTATTTTCCAATAAAATTACTGCATAGTTGGGGCGCCTGGGTAGCTCAGTGGGTTAAGCCTCTGCCTTTGGCTCAGGTCATGATCTCAGGGTCCTGGAATCAAGACCCGCATTGGGCTCTCTGCTTAGTGGAGAGCCTGCTTTCCCCTCTCTGCCTGCCTCTGCCTCCTTGTGATCTCTCTCTCTCTCTGTCAAATAAATAAATAAAATCTTTAAAAAAAAATTACTGCATAGTAAGAACTCAGTAATAGCTAGTTAATGTAAGAAATGAATTTAAAAATGGCATTAAATTCTCACTTTGAGATTATTGACCCTCCTTTCAGTTGTACCATATTGGATATTATGACAGACCAGAGGAACAATATGTGAGGTTAGAGAACACCCTAGGATTGGGGAATTATTAAGCAAGGGCACAGTGATGATGATGATGATGATGATGATGATGATGAAGAATCATGACTGTGAGGCAGAAAATCTCAAAAGCAAAAATTAAGTAAAAAGTAATTTACAGGGCGCCTCGGTGGCTCAGTGGGTTAAAGCCTCTGCCTTCGGCTTGGGTCATGATTCCAGGGTCCTGGGATCGAGCCCCACATCGGGCTCTCTGCTCTGCAGGGAGCCTGCTTCCTCCTCTCTCTGCCTGCCTCTCTGCCTCCTTGTGATCTCTGTCTGTCAAATAAGTAAATAAAATCCTTAAAAAAAAAAGTAATTTACAGGCTATTGTGATAGAATGTGATCGCTGAAGTTAAAAATTAATGTGCAGAGTCATCAAGATATTAATGTACAGAAATGAGCAACAAAGAAAAAAAAAGGAAAACATTTGTTCAATTGATTTTATCATTGTTATATATGACAGTAGAATGAAGCACTGAAAAGCCATCATTACTTACAAATATTGGTATTGGAATATTTGAGTGACAAATATGACATCATAAATTATGGTATTAGAAAACTAAATTAGTCCTTTAAATGTATGACTCATTTGGAAGAAAGTACTATATTTTTGCCAAAGATTAATGCTCTAAGTAGCTAGGTATTTTTATTTGTTTGTTTTTAAATGAAATGACAAAATGGTAAGAAAATATATGTATGTTGTTATTGGAATTGTCATGCAGTGACTGAGTTAGTGTCCTTGTTTAAAAGTTTCTATAAGATTTTATTGTTCTACTCTGTCCATCTTTGTAGGTACCAGGTTACAGAACACTTAAATAATGTAGGAAGAATAAGACAGAAACAGAAGACTGCCAGAACGTGTTGAATAATTGGGCATCTCAAAACAACTAGCTGACCGCTGAGAAGGACAGTTAGGGTGAAAACGTAGGCTGGATACTCTACACCAAGAAAGGCTTCTCAGATTTGGTAGAAAAGGCAGCAAATGATTTTTTATTTTTTTTCTCTCTACTCATCCATTCTTCACATTTTTAAAAACCAAGAGAAAGACTGAAGTGTTGAAAGTGGTGTTTACAACACAACCTAGAGAATATTGACATATCGATCCTACCCTTTATGCAGATTTGTTCCAGAAGGGAAGCTCACTCATATCACACACACAGTGCCAATGGAACAAGAAGGTGTGCAACTGAAAGAGCAGAGCAGAACTTCTTAGCTAAAATAAATGGTTTGTAGGATTTTAATAATATTTTATGATTTAATGATATATTGATCCTTAATAGTATCCTCAGTTCAAATGTCATTCTTATAATAAGGAAATGAAAAGAGAAAACTCTTTTCACCATTTGCCCTCATAACCCACGGTTGCCATTTTCCTCAACCTCTAATTATTTTATAGTTAATAAAGGAAAAAAGTTCTTTCTAAAACTTGTGCTTGCGGCTTAGGGTTTGAACTCACAGTATTACTTAACGTGAAAAGGGAAAAGCTTAATTACACTCCACAAGCAGTTCTAAAATTATGTTATTAAACTGGTGACTAACAAAATCTTTTTCTTTGAAGAAAAAAATGGAAGAAAATAGACTAGAATTTTGAATAGCAAGAGAAGTTAGTGTATGTTAAATAAACACGTTTTAAATGGAAGGGTCACCAAACATTGTAAATCTATGAAAAAAATGAGATCCTATACTGTGTTTTTAAATTAGTAATTTAAGCAAACTATATTAGAATCACATATGATTTGCTTTTGAAAATAACTTTTGCAAAGAGAAGGTTTTCAGATTTGTTCCTAAATTAATAATGGGATGAGCATCTTTATATACCACTTAACTCAGTATAAGTAGGACAATAAGGCCCAGAGTTTGCAGTAAATGAACACAAATTTGTAGAAAACTTAACCTCTCATACCTAACATAAGTACATCTTTGATTAGTTAATGCAGTTATTTACAGCTATATATTAATAAATGCAGTTTCTTCAAACAGTGCGTCCTCAATTTTACATAGCAATGTACCCAGCAATAAAACCATAAAAGAAAACAGTAAGATAGTTGATTATTAACTGAAGTGTCAGGAAAGAGAGGTAGAGTAGAAGTAGGCACTATTGAATTTGATATTTTTATTTATATATATATATGTGTATATATATATACACATACATATATATGTGTATATATATACACACACACACACACATATATATATATGAAATTTCTCTCAGAATGCAGAGGATTTCTAAGTTGGTAATAGGAGGGAAATGTTTTAAAAGATAAATTATGTCATATTTTGGGGCGCCTGGGTGGCTCAGTGGATTTAAGCTGTTGCCTTCAGCTCAGGTCATGATCCCAGCATCCCGGGATCGAGCCCCGCATCGGGCTCTCTGCTCAGCAGGGATCCTGCTTCCTGCTTCCTCCCTTCTCTCTCTGCCTGCCTCTCTGCCTACTTGTGATCTGTCTGTCAAATAAATAAATAAAATATTAAAAAAAAGATAAATTATGTCATATTTTAAAATTCTCTCTTAACATAGCATGAATTGAAAATCCCTAAAAATTGGTTAATAAATACTATATATCTCATTTGTTATTCTAAAATAAATATAAGTATAGTTACTAAAAACAATTAATATATAGCAGAAGATTAGTGCAAATCTACTTACAGTTCAGAATATGTACCCTGGAGTTATTAAAAAAGAGTGAGAGACAGAATAAATGCCTCAATCCCCACACCCATCTATGTGGCTTGGGAAGGATGGTTATAAATAAAACCTTCCCTTTGTGATTTTTATATTTGTGAACAGTATTCCCCCAAAGCATATGATGATTGGCTGAAGGCTGGCTGTAGCCTGCGGAGAGAGACCAATGGCATCTCAGTAGTGATCACTTAGGCATCTGGTTTCTGGCTATGTTGTCAGATTTGTGATCACCTTGAGTTAAGTGTAACATTTCCCCTTTTATAGAAAATATATTCCCCAAATCAGTCTTTTCTGGAATATTCTGATCAGGTTTGTGTCAAATGAACAACAGAGTACTTACGAGGTTAAGAAAAGTGAAGTCTATGGTTTTCTTATTTCATCTATAGGAAAATAAATTATCAGCTTCTCTATGAACTATGTCATTGACTCTAAAAAGTTTCACTTTAAATCATCACTAATTTTCTCAAGTTCTTTATCTTAAAATGTGTAGATCATTATAAAAATAGAGCAAATTTCACAAAATCACGAATGTAGACAGATCATTACTTCAAATTATCCAACAGCAGGCTGGGCATTGATACGTCAGTGAGAAGAAAAACATCAGACATGGATGAATGCTGTCTACAAACCTGCAGATGAATTCATCAGCCACAAGAAATGCATCTCTCAGCAGCAGGGTTAAGATTGGGTGTCATTTGAGAAATATGCAAAGATATTTTTGTCAGTCTTCTTTTGTCCACCCACCACTCCCTTCTGTCCTCCTCTCCCACTTATGCACCCTTCTTATACTATGATTCTACAGATCACTCCTCACTGTTATGCTCAGTGCTTCTGCACAATATTTAACCCAATTTGAGTAAGATTAATTGAATTAAAAATTAGGTATTGAATGTGATTTTGTCAACAGAGTTGCATTTTTTTCTTTCTTCATGAAGGGAAGTTTCCCTCACTGTGGCAAAAAGTAAATGTTGCCGTATACATACAACTTCAAGTTATATTACAATACCTCAAGTTCCCCAGACTTCAGGATATCACCTCTCCTTTGAACACCTAGCCAACACAAGTCCTCCTTTCTACCTGTCTGTAGGAATTCTATGCTTTCCTCCTTCCTCCTTTTTCTCCCTTCCTCCTCCTTCCAACATATGTCATTTACTACTGCTGAAAATCCCTGAGGATACCTGTTAAATCAAATGGATAGCTATCCCCTCTTAGGGATTGCTGTCCAGCCATCAGTTTGGGTCACCTGTTACAATTTCATATCTGCTTTCCTGGCTACTGATGGCCTCACTGGTTTACTTTTCTCTAATCAGAACAAAGTAGAATTAATAAACCTTTCCTGAAATCTTAATGAAAATGAAAGCTTTAGAGTGTAATGAAGAAATGGGGGGGGTACAATACAACCCTGAGTTCACCAGTAAGATCCATATTTTCCATGTTCTCTGACCCCTTGGCCTGTCACAATCGTCAAAGATTTTAATACTCTGACCCCTTGGCCTGTCACAATCATCAAAGATCTTAATACCTTGTACACAAGGGCTTATTTCAGGCCCACTTTATTCCTATGCAAGTTCTATTATTACAACCAGAAAAGTACTAAAAAATGCACTTGTATTAATTTTATAAAAATCAAACTATAACCCCAGTGCAGACAAAGATGTAATTTTTAGATTAAAGTTCCTACATTGGATTAACTCATTGGTAAAGTTTCTGAGAGTTGTACAGTTGTGTTACATTTTATCCGCTCACACACATACACAACTGTCCTCCCAGAACTATGACAGAGGACACACTTCCAAATACAAATTCTGTCCAACTTCACAGGACTTTTTATGACCTCCACATGACAATTCTACACTCAACTAATTTAGATCCTACTCTCATAATAGGAAGAATACTACATTTGTTTTCCAGCAACAAATTTGCACACAGGAAACAATTTTTAAATGTATGTAAAATGAATAATGATGCATTACTAATGTATAGTCAGTATTTTAAAGTCATATTTTATTGTGATATTGTTACTTGTTGCCCGTATTTTAAAGCATAAATATATAAATATATGTATGCACACATATGCATACATGTACATGCTATATATTGAATGTTGTGATTCCCTTTACTTTTCCCATGATTTGTAATTAAAATGATCAATGTATTTAGACAAAAGGCAAGATGTTCACATCATTTTCTTTAGTAAATGGGAATTCATTTTGTTTGAATTTGTGCTTGAATGTCTAATTATGTTGTTTTGGGGACTCTGGGGATTTTACAATTACCTCTTCAAATGAAAATTGATCAAGGTTGAATATCAAAGGAAATAGAGAAAACCTTTTAAATATATTTGGTTTCAGAAACTTCAAAAGTATACTCTAGTAGGTGCTATTTATAGTTTGAATTGAGTGTCTCTTACTGCTTGGTACCATGCAGCCACATGGACAATAATCAAACTAAAAGTTGTAAGCTTCTATTAGGAAGCTTACAACTGGTAAGCTGGTAAATATTTTTGTAAAATTTAAGTGTAACCCTGAACCTGGGTAAAATTTATTTATTCTACAAGTTTAATATAACCACTTATGTTTTTTCTTTCCTACTGAATTTTATGTTTTGTTTGTTTTCCTCTCTGTTTTTGTTTACTGTAAGAACTAAAAATATATTTATTATACAAGCTGATGCTTGTGTCAATTAGTATTTAGAGCAATTACATAAACACTTAGGTATAATTGCTGATAGAAAATTTACAAAATAAAATGGAATTTTAAATCAATTAATGCAATGCAATGCAACTTGTTTGCATTCCATACTGTAATTGAGCATGGTATTATTTTTTCCTCCATAATTGAGCATGGTATTTTTTTTTCCTCCTCTGAGTTCACCTATGGAACATGAGTTTGAAGAGTGTTCCTATATCACATTGTCTAAAAGTTAAACTATTAAGCATTATTTATTAAAATCAAATATTATATCATGCATGAAGGAGGTAGTCATTATTAGTAATTAAGGAGTCTTGCCCAAAAGCAAACACAAACATAACTAGTAGGATTCTCTTCAAACCATGGAAATTCAAATGTAAAATTGAATTAATGAAATGTGCCATCATAGGCAAGAAATAAGTTGATCATTCAGCAGAGACCCACAACTTGATTCTTAAAGTCTTTGTCATACTTTTCTACAATTATATGTCAAATTTGGGTTAAAACTGTGATACATCACTATTTTTAGCCATAAATATCTGTGGAAAACCCATGCAGTCATGAATGAGCATTTCTCTTTTTATGTCTATAAATGTAATTTGTAAATTTCGTAAAACAGTACTATTTAGGAAACATGAATTATAGGACTTTCAATTTGCTTTGAAAATAGTATCTAATCTGAATTGCTTTAAATGCTTTTAGTTTGTTAGTTAAAAAAACAGAACCATGAGTATTCTCTCTGTTGAAATAGTCGCAGGATATTTGCTCACTAATTTGTTCAAATAGGTCAGCTATGACTTGCTACACGACAGCTATGTATCCCTACATAGAGGAGCTGTGTCTAAGTTAAAATGAGAAAATGATACTATAATCACCCCATGTATAAAAACAGCCTTAGGCTGTTCTCCTAATATATCCTGTTAACCCTTGTATATTGGTATTACATAAGATACTGACACTCTTCTGAAAGGGAAAAAAAATCAAGAGAATTATCCATTAAAATCCCATTATGGAAATTACACAAGTTATTTGTATCCAGGGCTGGCCTCAGGCAAAATCTTGAAGTTTTTGCTTTTTCTGGGTCCTGTGCAAGGTCTTGCTCTTAGTATCTATGGAATGGTTTACATGCAAAATACAAAATGATAAGAGCTTAAGGTGGTACCTCTTTTAATAATCCCAGTATTTTTTTAAAGCAAAAATCTATGACTTTTGTGTATCTCCATGCATGATGTCACTGCCCACTCAGTTGCCTGAGACAATAAATGGACATCTTGATGCCTCCTTTACCAACATAAACAGTTGTTTATTGGGTCTTGTTGGTTCTCCATCCTGAGGATGCCTTCCATTCCTACCTGTCTTTTTCACGCTTCACACTGCCAGTGCTCTGTCAAGTTCAGATGTTCCTAGATTCCCATAGAACTATTGTGGTACCCACCAACTGCATATCTGCCTCCAGCCTTCTTTCAGCCAACCCATCTTCTATAGTTCTTTCAGAGTTGTCTCTCTACAGTGCAAAGATGGCTTTTTTTTCCCCCATTTAATTTCAGGCAGTAGCTTCTTAGACCTTCACAAAATTTCTTGGATTATCAGGCCTAATTTTTCTCATATATGTCCCATATAGACTGCTCACCTCTATAGAAAAACTTCAAGTATACACATGTAATGTGCTTTTTCATAAATCACCTCCTTTTTTGTTTATTATCTGTCAATGGAATGTATGAATGAGTGCATGCTCTGAGACTGTTTTAATCAAAATTAAACAATCTCTTTCTTTTATACCTCTTGTTAAATAATATTAACATGTGATGTAAAATAATACATGCTTATCAAGAAAATGTGGATAATACTGAAAAGTATGAAGGAGAATTTTTACAAAGCATATGAGCTTTATAACATGGAGATTACCATTACTATTTCAGATTTCATTCCATTATTTTTCTATACATTTACTCCATAATTTTAATACCTTTTAACATTATAACCTAACTTAACATTATAACCTAAACATTTCTTCTTCCTAGAAAATTTGCTGAACATATTTTTATAATTCATTTGTGGTTGTACTATAAATCACAATTTCCTCATTGCTAGACATTCAATTACATCTACTCTTTTACTATTTATTTTAATGAACATATTTTTCATTTTTTTGAGTATTTCTTAATATAAACACCAAGAAGTAGAACTATTGGGTAAGAAGACAAAGAAACGAATACATCTTGAAGCCTATTATTGCACTGCTTTCCACAATGTTTTAACTGTTTCTGTTCTTGCAATCCAACTATGAAAGTCTTATCTCACCAGCCTTGAGTAGTCTCATTCTTGTAATTACTACTTTGGTGAAATAATCACCTCGTAATATTTTAACCAGTGTTTAAGCAATCACTTTTAAAGGTGTGGTAGTTTTTATATATTGTCGTTTTATCCATCCAGTTCTTAACTTTCTTGTAATAATTTAAATGATGTCTACAAGTGTGAGGATATAAAATTTGTCATATTTGATTTATTATTTTCTAGTTTGTAATATGCATTTAATTATATATGCTGGCATATAGATAATTTCACATTTCATGTATGCAATCGATTTTTAGATTTATTTCTACAGTTGTTACTGAGTTTAAAAAGTATTCAAATGTTCAAAAATTTGACAGAATTAATTTCTCTTCTTTTTTTCTTATTTGTTTAATTGCTTCATATTAAAATTTCAGTCAACTGTAATTTCAACTGAGCTATTTAGGCATTAGGAATTTAGCAATTTTATGAAACTAATGTGTGCAAACATGCAATTATGGTTCCTTGACCCTTGGGGTTTTCAGGGGATTGACTCATTCACAAGTGACTTTCCAATTCAGAATCATACCTGTAAAATAAAAGGAGAACTACAGAACAAAAAGCAATTTTCCAGAAAATAAAAGGAGATAATATTTTGGGGAGAGAGGCCACCTGTAGAGAGTCTAGCACAACATAAGAATCCTACCTGAGAATCTGCTTCCATAATGCTTCATAATTTTGGGATTAATTCCGTCCTTTAATTTTGAATTCACAGATTTCTCTAAAAGATCTGTCTCAGCTACAAAATCATAGTTAGTTAAATGGAAGAAAGGTGAGAAGAGGACAAAGGGATAGTATAAAGTAGAAGTTATTTGTGTGTCTATGTATTTGTAAATGGTCTGACAACAGGATTATTATAGCCAAGTAGTTAACAGATTGTTCAGATTCATCTATAGTTTATATATAAATGGCCTTTCAGTGACAATTCATATGCTTATTTAATGAGGAACTCACTTTTATAGTAACAGAAAGTACACTTCAAAAAAATTTAGAATTAGCATGCTGTCAGTAATTCAAAAATGAAGTGAAATATAGTGAATTTGAATAAGTATGTCAGAAAATGTGACTAGTTCATCCCATAATTATTTCAGACCCAGTGGACAGAGGAATCTATGTTTCCCTAGCTGCAGTGAGAGAGTTACATTTGCTATCATTGCCAGAGTGAATTACAGCATCAGAAGCTTTCTCTTAGTAGGCCAATCATGTCTGATTTTACCATTGTCCTCATTGCATACACCTGCTATGGAAATTTAATATACTAAACAACATGCCTCCTTTTTCCTGTTGCTTCCAATTGGATCTCATGCATTTGCATTTAACTCTGAAGGCTGTCAAATTATATGCAACAATTTGGATTCAGCAAGTTTAATCACATCTAGAGACGATTAAAAGAATATTTTAATCATCCATTTTCTTAGTTTGACCTAATTTATTAAGTCACTGCTTTGTCTTGCATTTCAGTTTTACTGAATTTTCTATATAACATTAACATTTTCTATTTAAAAGGATGGGATATTTTTTAGAAATATGTTAATATGGTAGCAATAGGGATGCAGTTATAAGAACTTTGCAATCATTCTCATTCTTTCTTTAGACTGCGCTGTTTGTAACAACCCTTTTGACCTCACAAGTCTCAACACTTTCCCCTCACATACATTTTTTTCCCTCTCATTACCAAAATGCTAAGTTGAGACCATTAACATCTGCCTAGAGCAGATGTCCCTGAAGTTCTCCTACAAACATAAAATTTCCCTGAAAGCCAAAAGCATAGGTGTTATAAAGAAGCAGTTTTTAAACATAACAGAATTCATTGTTTTCTGTTTTTTTTTTTTCCTGGCACAATACCATTATTCTTTTTAAGAAATTTTTTTTTAAACTAACATATAACATATTATTGGTTTCAGAAGTACAGAACTGTGATTCAGTCTTATATAATACCCAGTGCTCATTGGGTATTACATCCCATGCTCTCCTTAATGTCCATCACCCAGTTACCCCATCCCCCCCACCACCCTCCCCTCCAGCAACCCTCAATTTGTGTCCTGTGATTAAGAGTCTCTTACATTTTGTCTCCCCCCCGGCTTCATCTTGTTTTATTTTTCCCTCTCTTTCCATATGATCCTCTGTTTTGCTTCCTAAATTCCACATATCTGTGAGATCATATGATACCTGGCTTTCTCTGATGGACTTATTTTACTTAGCATAATACCCTCTAGTTCCATCCGCATTGTTGTAAATGGCAACATTTCTTTTTTTTTTGGTGGCTGAGTAATATTCCATTGTGTGTGTGTGTGTGTATATATATATATATAGAGAGAGAGAGAGAGTGTGTGTATGTGTGTGTGTGTGTGTGTGTGTGTGTGTGTGTGTATATACCATTCATGCTTTACCCATTCATCTGTGGATGGACATCTGGACTCCTCTTCCATAGTTTGGCTGTTGTGGACATTACTACTATAAATATTGGGATGCAGGTATCCCTTTGGATCACTACATTTGTATCTTTGGGGTAAATACCCAATTGTTGGGTCAATACCCAACTTTTTGAAGGGCCTCCATAGTGTTTTCCAGAATGGCTGCACCAGTTTGCATTCCCACCAACAGTATGAGAGGGTTCCCCTTTTTCCACATCCTCACCAACATCTCTCAATTCCTGACTTGTTAATTGTAGCCATTCTATCCAAAGTGCGTGGTTTTTCATTTTTTCATTGTGGCTTTGATTTGTATTTCCTGATTTTTAGTGATACTGAACATTTTTTCACGTGTCTGTTGGCCATTTGGATGTCTTCTTTGCAGAAATGTCTCTGTTCATGTCTTCTGCCCAATTTTTGATGGGATTGTTTGTTCTTTGGGTGTTGAGTTTGATAAGTTCTTTATAGATTTTAGATCCTAGCCCTTTATCTGATATGTCATTTGTAAATATCTTCTCCCATTCTCTTGGTTGTCTTTTGGGTTTGTTAACTGTTTGCTTTGCTGTACAAAAGCTTTTTATCTTGATGAATTCATAGTGGCTTATTTTTACTTTTGTTTCCCTTGCCTTTGGAGATGTGTCTAAGAAGAAGTTGCTGTGGCTGAGGTCGAAGAGGTTGTTGCTTTATTCTCCTCTAGGATTTTGATGGATTCCTCCTCACATTTAGGTCTTTCTTTCGAGTCTATTTTTGAGTATGAGGTAAGGAAATGGTCCAGTTTCATTCTTCCATGTGGCTGTCCACTTTTCCCAACACTATTTGTTGAAGATTCTGTCTTTTTTCCATTGGATATTCTTTCCTGCTTTATCAAAGATAGTTGACCTCATAGAGTTGAGAGTCCATTTCTGGATTCTCTATTCTGTTGCATTGATC
Organism: Martes martes; assembly: GCF_963455335.1. Classification (NCBI taxonomy): domain Eukaryota; kingdom Metazoa; phylum Chordata; class Mammalia; order Carnivora; family Mustelidae; genus Martes; species Martes martes. Next base: position 36,591,366 of record NC_137893.1, read on the forward strand.
TATGTGTCTGTTTTTGCGCCCGTACTCTATCATCTTGATTGTAAGGATCTATTTAGCCAGAGTGACTCCATCTCGGTTAAATAGCCATTTTGTTGTTTGTGCAGTAATCTTAAATTGACTCTCCCCACCCCCCAAGAGAAACTTACTTAGAAGCAAGTCCAGGAAACCAGTAAAATGTAGTCGGCTAGTTCCTGATAACAGAGCCCAGAATACAAGGACAAGTCAGGCCAGATGGAGACATCTAATCAGTACCAAGTACTGATTGTAACAGTGAGAAGGTCTTGCCCAAACCAAAATGACTTCATCTTGGGAAGGATGACGATTTTATTATTCACACTGAATATGTTAGCTGACTAAAGCCTTCCCAGAAAATACTGTTTGTAACAGTTCCTAGTATGGAGTAATCTTAAATAACATGTCACCAGACCAGATGAAACTAACCAATCAGCAAGAGACACACAAACCCTGTGGGTTGAGATACCAAGATATGGGTTGCAGTTTTACCCAATAAAAGGTAGCCTGTAAGATTGGGAGGGGTCACTCTCTTCAGAGGTGGCCCTGACCAGTCAGTTGATTCTTGAGCCTGTAAGCTGGGGGTGGTCGCTCTCTTCGGAGGCAGCCCTGGCCGGTCAGTCTGACTTCTAATGCTTGGCATAGAGTAAAGCTTTGCATAACTTTAACTTTGTTTCAGTCTCATTCTCCTGGCCAATCAGTCTGCCTTCTAATGCTTGGCATAAAATAAAGATTTAAATAACTTTCACCTTGTCTCAGTCTCGTTACTTTGATAACGGACCTAACATTGATGATTATAGCTTTGTAATAGAACTTGAAATCCAGGATTGTGATGCCACCAGTTTTGGTTTTCTTTTTCAACATTTATTTGGCTTTTTTGTTTCCATACAAATTTTAGGATTATTTGTTCCAACTCTCTGAAAAAAGTGGATGGATTTTGATAGGGATTGCATTGAATGTGTAAATTGCTATAAGTAGCATAGACATTTTAACAATATTTGTTCTACCAATCCATGAGCATGGAACGTTTTTCCATTTCTTTGTGTCTTCCTCAATTCTTTCATGAGTATTCTATAGTTTCTGAGTATAGATCCTTTGCCTCTTTGATTAGGTTTATTCCTATGTATCTTATGGTTTGGGGTGCAGTTGTAAATGGGATTGACTCCTTAATTTCTCTTTCTTCTGTCTCATTGTTCGGGTATAGAAATGCAAATGATTTCTGTGTATCAATTTTATATCCTGCCATGTTGCTGAATTCTTGTATGAGTTCTGCTGATTTGGTGATGGAGTCTTTTGGGTTTTGCACATAGATTATCATGTCATCTGCAGAGAGTGAGAGTTTGACTTTGGCAATTCAGATGCCTCTTATTTCTTTTTGTTGTCTGATTGCTGAGGCTAGGACTTCTAGTACTATTTTTAATAGCAGTGGTGATAATGGACATCCCTGCCATGTTCCTGACCATAGCAGAAAAGCTCTCAGTTTTTCCCCATTGAGAATGATAGTTGCTGTGAGCTTTTCATATATGGCTTTAATGATATTGAGGTATGTTCCCTCTGTCCTTACACTGAGAATTTTAATCAAGAAAGGATGCTGTACTATGTCAAATGCTTTTTATGCATTTATTTAGAAAATCATATGGTTCTTGTCCTTTCTTTTATTTATGTAGTGTATCACACTGATTGAATTGCAGATGTCGAACCACCCAGGAATAAATCTCATGTGGTTATGGTTAATAATCCTTTTAATGTAGTGTTGGATCCTATTGGCTAGTATCTTGGTGGAAATTTTTGCATCCATGTTCATCAGGGATATTGGTCTGTAATTCTCCTTTTTGGTTGGGTATGTGTCTGGTTTGAGGATCAAGGTAATGCTGTCCTCATAGAAAGAGTTTGGAAGTTTTCCTCCCATTTCTATTTTTTGAAACAGCTTCAGGAGAATAGGTATTAATTCTGTCAGTGTTTGGTAGAATTCCCCTGGGAAGCCAGCTTGCCATGGAATCTTGTTTGTTGGGAGATTTTTGATTACTGCTTCAATTTTCTTGCTGGTTATGGGCCCATTCAGATTTTCTCTTTCTTCCTGTTTCAGTTTTGGTAGTTTATACATCTCTAGGAATGAATCCATTTCTTTCACATTGCCTAATTTGTTGGCATATAGTTGCTGATAATATGTTCTTATGATTATATTTCTTTGGTGTGGTTGTGATTTTTTCTCTTTCATTCATGATTTTATTGATTTGGATTTGGGTCCTTTCTCTTTTCTTTTTCATAAGTTTGGCTAGGGGGTTATCAATCTTATTAATTCTTTCAAATAACTAGCTCCTAGTTTTGTTGATCTATTCTACTGTTCTTTTGGTTTCTATTTCATTGATTTCTGCTCTAATTTTTATTATTTCTCTTCTCCGGCTGGGTGTAGACTTTCTTTGCTGCTCTTTCTTCAACTCCTTTAGGTGTAATGTTAGGTTGTATATTTGAAACCTTTCTCGTCTCTTGAGAAAGTCTTATATTGCTTACATTGCTTCCCTCTCAGGACCACCTTTGCTGCATCCCAAAGATTTTGAACAGTTGTGTTTTCATTTTCATTTGTTTCCATGAATTTTATTTTTTATTCTTCTTTAATTTCCTTGTTGACCCATTCATTCTTTAGTAGGATGATCTTTAGCCTCCATGTATTTGAGTTCTTTCCAACTTTCTCTTATGACTGAGTTCCAGTTTCAAAGCATTGTGGTCTGAAATATGCAGGGAATGATCCCACTCTTTTGATACTGGTTGAGACCTGATTTGAGACCCAGGATATGATCTATTCTGGAGATTGTTCCATGTGCACTTGAGAAGAATGTATATTCTGTTGCTTTGGGATGGAATGTTCTGAATATATCTGAGAAGGTCCAGTGTGTCATTCAAAGCCCTTATTTCCTTGTTGGTCTTCAGCTTAGATGATCTGCCCATTGCAGTGAGGGGGTGTTAAAGTCCCCTACTATTGTATTATTATCCATGTGTCTCTTTTATTTTGTTATTAGTTGGGTTAGATAATTGGCTACTCCCATGTTAGGGGCATAAATATTTATAATTATTAGATCTTCTTGTTGGATAGACCTTTTAATTATGGCATAGTGTCCTTCCTCCTCTCTTATTACAGTCTTTGGTTTAAAATCTAATTTTTTGATATAAGGACTGCCACCCCAGCTTTCTTTTGATGTCCATTACCATGATAAATTGTTTTCCACCCCCTCGCTTTAAATCTGGAGGTGTCTTGGGGTATGCAATGAGTCTCTTGCAGACTGCATATTGATGGGTCTTGCTTTTTTTATCCAATCTGATACCCTGTGTCTTTTGATTGGGGCATTTAGTCCATTTACATTCAGAGTCTTTACTGATAGATATTAATTTAACACCATTGTATTACCTGTAAAGTCACTGTTTCTATATATTGTCTCTGTTCCTTTTGGGTCTTTGTTCCTTTTGGGCTCTCTCATTGCTTAGAGGATCCCTTTTAATATTTCTTGTAGGGCTGGTTTAGTGATCAAAAATTCTTTCAGTTTCTTATCCTGGAAGTTTTTCCATCTTGTCATTCTGCCCAGAGATGAACAGATGAACGAAAGAACAAAATATTAAAATGGCAGCAATGACCCCAGAGAAATATGTACTAAACAAATCAGAAGAGACCTGAAATTAGAAAAAAGAAGAAAAAAAAATTAAAAGGGGGGGAAAAAAACAGACAATATAATCAGATAGGTGAGCAGAACAGAGCAATACACTGGATTCTACATGTATTTTGGTCTGTTTTTTTAGAAAACTAGATCCCAAATTTGTAAAGAAAGAAAAGCTTATATATGTACAAAGATAAAATTAAATATAATGAAAGGATAGAGTGTAATAATGGAAATTAAAAGATAAGAAAAAAAAAAAGAGAGAAAAATAAACAACAACAACAAGAAAAGAAGGGACATAGATGGGTGAATAGAAAAGAACAATATACTATCTTCTGGGTGTATTTTGGTCAGTTAAAAGAAATTATATCTCTGTGTTCGTCCAGTCTGTGACAAGCACTTCTATCTCAGGCACATGACTCTGCTTTGACTCTCAAACCCTGTAGACTTCTGTGGCATGCTCTTTCACCACTTCTCCAAGGGGAGGAAGGTTCTGCTGCTGTTGGGTCCCTGCTTGGAGAGCAGTTGCCCAGATGTGCTACAGTTTGCAGTTCATGGCAACCCCAAGCTGAGAGACCACTCCTGGCTCACTCTTTGTAGGTGATCATTCTCTGATGCCTGGGAGCAATGCTGTACTCAAACACCTGGTCTTCCTGTGATCTCAAGGATCCTGAGACCACATTGTCCCAGCTAGGATTCTGTCCCTGCTTAGCCTGAGTGACATCCCTCACCAAAGCAGACTTAAAAAGTTCTGATTTTGTGTTCTGCTGCTCCATCACTTGCCAGTAGCTGGTTTATAGAGGCTCCCTCTCCCCATGGTTCACGTTCCCATATATTGCCTCAAATTTACTTCTCTGCACCTCCTACCTTGCAAAAAGTGGTTGCTTTTCTATTTGTAGACTTGCAGCTATTCTTTTCTTAGATCTCCATATGAGTTTGCAGGTGCTTGGAATAATTTGATAGCTATCTAGATGAATTCCTGGGACCAGACAAAAGGTCTCCTACTGTTCTGCCATCTTGGACTTCTCCTATTCTTTTTAAGAAATTTTCACATGATTATTTCCAAATTTGATTCAACTTATGTAGTTGTTTTAAACCCTGTATTTCTCAAAACTAAGACTTATTCCAGATAGTTTAATTTTTGTTAAATTAAATGCATTAACAGTTTACCCATATCCTCAAATAGTGTTGAATCACTGCTCTTTATGGTGCAAAATGGCATAAAAATAGTCATTCAAAAGATTAAAAAAATTATATCTACTGAAAATTCATAAGATATTCAACTGTATTAGAAACAAAATGAATCCACTTTAGAAAATGAGCTATTATATCTATTCCTATTAAATTGTCAAATATTTAGAAAGAAGAGGAGAGAGAAAAAACAAAAGGAGAAAAAAAAAGACACCCTTTCTCCATTTCTTTGCACATTGACTCTGTACTGAGGCTCTTTTTCCTCACTCTTCCAGGCCATTCACACCTGTGCCTGCCTTCACTTCTAGCTTATAACCCAGAGGTGAAAGTTTAGGATTTTCTCTGACATCTTCTGAGTCAGTGCCCCATTTTATGCATGCGTGTGTATAGGGCACTTTTTAATGCTCTAATCTCCCAAAGAAATTTTCCCCAGCTTTTTCTCCCAGGCTTTTAGTGCTCTTGAGAATGTCTCAAGGATATAATCTTTTGACTCAGGCTGCTATGGGCTGCTCATTGACTTTAAAATGTTTTTGAGGAATGCAATCTACTCACTTTAGTAGGTTCCTACTTAGGCAAAACAAAGACAAACAGCTGACATCCGTCCTTCAGTAGGCCCCAGTTAGCTTAGAAGAGGCATACCCAATTATTTGTTAATAAGGATTGCCCTGCAATAACTTTAGGTTGCCTGGGTGGCACAGTCAGTTAAGCTTCTGACTCTTGGTTTCAGCTCATGCAGTGATCTTAGGGTGGTGGGATGGAGCCCCCATAAGGCTACAGGAAGTCTGCCTGATACTCTCTTTCTCCCTCTAGCCCTCCCCACTGTGCTCTCATTTTCTTTCTCTCTCAAATAACTAAATCTTTTTTAAAAAGGTAACTGTATAAATATATAAGCTTTTTCCTTAGCATTCCAATCAAAGTCACTTGCTTTCCAGGATATTCAATGTTTTCCCAGGATACTCAATGTTTTCTTCCACAATTATTTTTGTTACTCATCACTGAATTATCCCTCAAAAGTAGACCTAAGGAAAACCTACCTATTCTTTCACTATTATTTCAAAACCACATATTTCATGATCTCTATAACCAGGCATGTTTACCTACCTTGTTGAACTTCTGAAGCATTTTTGGTATTTTGTTTGTGGCTCATTCAACCTTATATTACAATTGCATGTATATCTGATTGTTTTCCCTTTATTAGTTTATAAGCTTTATGAGAAAAGAAACAATATCTTATTTTTCTTTCCAGGGTATTTACAATAATAGGGCACTGCATAAATACTGCAATTTTTTTTGTGGTTTTGTAGTTATTGTTTTTAGAGATTTATTTATTTTTGAGAGAGAGAACAGTGGTGGGTGGGGGGTGGGTAGAGGGAAATAATCTCAAACAGAGTCTCTGCTGAGTACAAAGCCCAAGGAGGGGCTCAATCCCAGGACCCTGAGATCATGACCCAAGCCAAAATCAAGAGCTGGATGCTCTTTATTGCATAGACCACTGGGTGTTATATGCAAACAATGAATCATGGAACACTACATCAAAAACTAATGATGTACTTTATGGTGACTAACATAACACAATAAAAAAGAAAGAAAGAAGTGGACGCTCAACCAACTGAACCACCCAGGTGCCCCAATACTGGATATGTTTTATATCTCTATTTTACATCCTGAAACTTCAGGTCTATGTTGTCTTGACACAAACACACCTTTTTTTTTTTTTTTTTAATTGTTGTTATTTACTTGCTAATTATTATTTATTTTCAACATTCAGGTCAATTATATTCCTCTTTTAGGGAGTTCTCCCTGAATATGCACTAGTTTAATTTTTATTCTTCTTCTGTCAGATGCTACAGGAATCCTTGATGATTTCTTTTCTTTTCTTTTTTTTTTTTTAGATTGTAATCTCCTTTAGGGAAGGAATGAAGTCTTATTTAATATAATTGCATAGTGTAGTCCCTGACACATAGTAGACACCTAATATTTATGGAAAGGAGAAAGTAATGAATAAAGAGAAATTACTAACTTCTTTACAGTATAAATAAAACCATATTCTTAAAATATATTCATGTAAAATAAGAAATTGACCACAATCATTTCTCATTTGTGGTCAATTTCTTATTTAGGAAAATTCCTTAGTTAGGAAAATATAAGGAAAACATAAACAAGGCCTGAGCAATTACCTTCTCCAACCTTCAGAAAACCTTCACAATATCAACTTCAGATATATGACGTTAATGAAGATGGGGAAGGCAGGATTAAGAACTTTGATTAAATACCACACACCCATTTATGTGACCATTTTGTCATACATATCAACACAATATGAATGTTTTCAAATTTTATATATGAATTTTTTATCTTATATGGGTCACTTAGTTTGATTTCTTTTGGCATTTAGCTACATTTATGCAGTTTATAACATAAATATGTTACCTTCAAGATTCAACATTTTGTAATATTGGAAATATTTACCAGAATCTCATAATTCTTGTGATTATCAGCAAAGTAGATTCGATTATCAGATGTGTTTTTTTTATAGTAGTGTAATAGCATTTACCATCAATGATGACTATTTACATGCTTAAAAGATAACTATGTCCATCTGAATTATTTTTTAAAAGAAAAATTTTTTGATAAAATAGGTTAAATTTTTACAATATTTTGGTTCTAATATGCATCTGTAAAACATCTATTTATCTTTCTATCCATCTAACATGTAATTGCCTGGACTGCAGTCTCAAATGATGAATATTTATCATTGGGGACAGACAGAGCCTGAAAAGAAGTTGAAGTGATGCCCCTCAGAGGTCTGCCACCATGTCTCTCTACTGTAACCCTCCATATATTCTTAATAGCTGAAATGGCATTTTACCTGTAACTCATCACTGACTTAATTATCTTTCTGCTCTTATCTAGCTAGGCCAGGAATAGAATAATAAAATAAATGACAATCTATGTTGTTGCTCTTATTTAAGCAAATTTCCTAGATGACAGTTGCTCCTGAAGGAAAGAAATCAGATTGAATTATTGGTGGCAGAGACTGAAGAGTACTATACTCTACTGTCACATAAAGGCTCTGAGGGAACTTCCCAGATTATGAGCCTCACTTGTGTGTATGTAAATAATTGCATCTTTTTTAGGGATATAATGCTAGGTAACATGCATATTTATTTCATATCTCTTTTAAACATGATGTTGATAAATGAACACAATAAACATTTGTGTCACCCAAAGAACAATACCCCTTCTCTGAAAACATATGAATTCAGGTGTAAGTAGTATAATGTTTGCATTTACTTTTTTATTTTGGAAATTCAGAAATCATAGGAAAACACTAATGCAATAAAAAATAACTTTTTTATTTAAAAATAATTATCGCTCTCTTCCTGTCAGTCTCTTCCACATCCTTAAAAAAATGGATAGAATAAGTGAATTTAGATGATGGTATATGAACCTTGTATAAATATGATTATACAGACCTAATTCTGAAAGTCTTCACTCCGTTGGTACTATAGGACATCAGAAATACAAACTGAAATTATGCAAGGCAATCTTAACAATCAGTGGGAAAAATTACAGTTGTTCTGTGACTTTAAAAACGTGTCAAACATTTTTAAAAACTGTTACTGGCAGTTATAAATATACAGGGAAATGAAAAATAGTAAAACTAACATTTAATATACTATAAATCATTAGAAATGTTGAAATTTAAGTGCTTTATTTCTTTGAAAAAAATTAGAATCTTATTGAATAATACTTGCCTTTTCTCTCTTCATATAACTTACAGTGCACAGTGAGAATTTTTTCTATGCCTTGGAAAATTGTCAGACTCCTTTCCAAGTTTGGGTTAGCTCCCAACATTTTATCCTTTGCATTTTCAATATCATGAAATATCTCTGAGAGTTTCTTCAAAGTTTTTTTTACCAATGCACTTCCCCTGGAACTTTTTTTTTTTTTTCATTACAACCACTTTCCTCATTTATAGGCAACAACTTAAAAAAAATACAACAAATAAAGTGGAAGGCAACACCTAAAATATTTAAAGAATGAACAGATCTCATAAACAATTTCTTACAGAAATCAGAAGAAAACATACTAAGCTTCCTTGCTGTCAAAAGAATAATAGAAAATCTCCAACTGAGAAATTGGAACATATAATAAATTTCTATAGAAACAGAAATAATAGAAAAGTAAATATGTAAAAGAAATAAAAATTTAAGTAGTCAAAAAATGTAATATAAAATGTTTAGAGCAAGCCAATAAGAAGGAGAATTGGTACCAAGGAAAACCAAGTCAGATTTTGAGGAAAATTCTGAAATAAATGTCTCAAAGAACAAAAAGGAAATAGAAGAAAGAATGAAAATTATCTGACACAATGATTGGAATGAGTATAAGAAAGACAGAAATGAATACAGCTTTGGAGAGCTGAGATAATATCAGATATACACACTGTGAAAGTACTATATTATGGGAAAAATTGACACAAACCATAAACTCAACAACAGTAAAATAATTTAGAAACAGACAAATGAATATAAATGATAATAATATTTTTCTCCCAGTTAGTAAAAAAAAAAAAAGAAAGAAAGAAAGACAAAACAGTAAAGGCAAAACAAAATGAAATGTCATACTTTTTGCAGTAAAAACTAAACTCAGCCTCGCTTCAGCCAGCTCTGCAACACTAACTGCCAGAAGACAATAAGTAACATTTATAAATTTCTGAGGGGAAAGATCATGCCCCAACTTTTACATAGCCAAATTGACTTTCACATTTAAGGATCACATTTAAGGAAAGAGAATCTCATTATAAAACAAATAAGGTTATAAGCGATCTATGTAAATCTTTTTCTAATCGCTTGAATGTACAGATTAAATAAATCACAAGTTCAAAATTGATAAAATGTGCTATAAGTATAGGAAAGTTGACTCCAAAAGTTGTTATCAAAAATTGTGTTACAGATGCCTGGGTGGCTCAGTCAGTTAAGCATCTGCCTTTGGCTCAGCTCATAATTCCTGGGTCCTGGGGTTGAATCCTCCATTGGGCTCCTTGCTCAGCAGAGAGCCTGTTTCTCCCTCTGTCTGCTGCTCCCCCTGCTCATGCTTTCTCTCTCTCTTTTTCTGTCTGCCAAATAAATAAATAAAATCTTTAAATAAATAAATAAATAAATAAATAAATATAAATAAATGTTGTGTATTATTCAAATGGGTCATTTAACTAGTTTGGCATCGTTAGAATCCAGCCATAGTATAGTAGTATATTTAAGTTACTCAAAGAAGTTCTTGGTCTTTGTTACTCTTATGTTTATGCTTTTGCATGTGCTGTATAACATTGCATAAAAATATAAAATAACAATGGTAATATGTAATTTGAGTGTGGCATAAACAATGCAATGTATAAACAAAAGTTGATGATACACTAAATGATCTCCTTCCCAATTTTCCTCTTGTTGTAGCTAGAAGCTAATTATCCCAGCATGACTTAGACTTAAGGGACTAGCCAATACTATGTATGGACGAGGCTGGACCGGTGCAGATGTCCGTCTTCTTTCATATCTCCTTTCATATCATATTGTTTCAGTTCTTCAATATTCTTTCATGATGTCTCTTAAATAGGTCCTCTTTTCTGAATCTCCACCACCATGCTAATCTGAGGTTTTTACTTGGGTTTTAGTAGGCAAACACCCACCCATCTATTCTGGCATAAAAAATCCTATTTCCATGCCATTTTAACACTAATCTCATACTGATAAAGATCTTTCTTTTAAAAATGGAAAATTGATGCTATTTATCTGCTCTTCTTTTTCTAGCTGACTGTAGCTTCCATGGAACAGATGAAATTGTGTTAGTTTTCCATGGATTTCTGAGAAATTACCACAAATGTAGTAGCTTCAAAAACCACAAATGTATTATCTCAGTTTCCATGGGTCAGGAAAGCACAGCACAGCATGGTTGGGTTCTCACCAGGTTGAACTTAAGGCATCAGCTGAGTATGTCATGTCCTAAACTGGAGACTCAGCTAAGGCCACTTCCAAGTTCTCTCTGATTGTTAGCAGAATATCTCTCTTCATGATTACATGACTGAGGTCCCTGCTTCAGTTTGTTCGTTCATTCGTTTGTTTGTTTGCTTGTTTAAGATTTTTATTTTTAAGTAAGGGGTTCCGGTTTTCTTACTGCTGTTGGCCAGGAACAGCTCTCAGCTTCTAGAGGCTACTCTCAGGTCCTTGAGACATTGCTCCCTCTGTCTCATGTTGATTGAATTTACATGTTCCCTGTCTTTAGGAAAGGTCCAGTCCCTTTTAGGGCCCTTTTGATTAGATTGGGACCACCTAGGATAATCTCCCTTTTTTTAAAGCAAACTGTGCCATGAACACAACTTAAGCATATGGGTGATATTCATCATATTTACAGGTAACACCCATTCTCAAGAGATTATAGAGGAGCAGGGGTACTGCTGGTCATTTCAGAATTTTGCCTACCACATATATAATGTTCCTCACCATTTTATTTCCAGCAAGTAACACAGTGTGTGGTCAACAGTAGGTTCCTAACAAATATTTTACCTCAGATCCCAATTTGTATTTTTTGCCCATCTTCCAACTTCACTTCTCCATTTGAGTACCGAGAAGCCATGTAAAATTATTGTGACCAAAGCAGAATGCTGAATTTATGCCCACCACTCCTCAAGTCTTAACCAGGCCTCAAAATGTATTATCATTAACTGCTTCTAAGCCAAAATTTAGGCATCATCTCTGGTTTCTTCCTATGATTATATCTCATATTCAGTGCATCTCCAAATCTTGTCAGCTTTAGTTATAAAAAACATACTGTATCTTATACTTAATTGTTTTTCCATTGCTTTCATCCTAGGCCACCTCGCATTACTCTGGTGTATATCACTGTTCTTGCAGTTGAAGCGGTCTTACTATTTCCATGCTCTGTCTGCATACCTCCATTTAGTCTGTTCTCTAGAAAGGATTTTTTTAAACTTTTTTAAAAATATTTATTTATTTATTTTGAGAGAGAGAGAGAGAGAGAGCACAAGTGGGAGGGGCAGAAAGAGAAGAGAGACTCTCAAGCAGACTCCTTGTTCAGTGTAGAGCCATACATGGGCTTGATCTTACCACCCTGAAACCAAGAGTTAGGACTGAGCCACCCAGGCACCCTGGGAAGGATTTTTTTTAATGAGGATATGGTCATTTCTCTCCAATCTCATCTTCCAACCTTCTTGCACTATTTTATTATAGCCAGCTCCAATGGCTTTCACTCTTTCCCTCAGATACGAGGTGCATTCCTGCTTCAGCACCTCCATTCCTTTGTTTTTTCTTTTTTTTTTTTTAACCATTCTTTGTTCAAGTATAATTAACATACAGTGTTATATTAATTTCAGGGATGCAATATAATGAGTCAGCAATTCTATGCATTACTCAGTGCTCATGATAAGTATACTCTTAACCATCTTCAACTCTTTCATCCACCCAGCCCCACCCCCACCTTCTCTCTTGCAAACCACCAGTTTATTCTCAATATTTAAGAATCAGGGGTTTTGTTTTGTGTTGTTTCTCCCTTTTTTCTTTGTTCATTTGTTTTGTTTCTTAAATTCCACATAGGAGTGAAATCAAAGGTATTTGTTTTTCTCTGACAGATGTATTTCACATAGCCTTATATCCTTTAGATCCATCCATGTTGTTGCAAATAGCAAGATTTCATTATTTTTTATGGATGAGTAATATTCCAGTGTGTGTGTGTGTGTATGTATATATGTGTGTGTATATGTTTATATACACACCGCATCTTTGTTTTTCCTTTTTTTTCTTTTCACATCTTCTTTATCCACTCATCTATCAAAGGGTACATAGATTGCTTCCATATCCTGGATATTATAAATAATGCTGCTGATAACCATGGGAGGGGATTACACATATTTTTTCTATTTAGTGTTTTCATTTTTCTTGGGTAAATACTCAATAGTGAAATTACTGAATCATATGGTAATTCTAACTTTAATTTTTTGAGGTGCCTCTGTACTATTTCCCACAGTGCCTGCAGCAGCTTGCATTCCTACCACTAGTGTACCTGGGTTCATTTTGCTCAGTATTCTCAAAAACACTTATTATTTCTTGTATTTTTAATTTTAGCCATTCTGACAAGTAAGAGATGATATTTCATTGTGATTTTGATGTGTATTTCCCTGATAGTGATGTTGAGCATCTTTTCATGTGTCTTTTTGCCATCTGTTTGTCTTTTTTTTTTTTTAACATTTTATTTATTTATTTGAGAGATAGTGAGATTGCATGAGACTGGGGAGAGTTAAAGGGAGAAGCACACTCCCTGATGAGCAGGGAGCAAGATGTGGGACTAGATCTTGGAGTTCCAGGATCATGACCTGAGCCAAAGACGGTCACTTAATAAACTGAGCCTCCCAGGCACCTTCTATGTGTCTTCTTCTTCTTCTTTTTTTTTTTTTTTTTTTAAGATTTTATTTATTTATTTATTTGACAGCCAGAGATCACAAGTAGGCAGAGAGGCAGGCAGAGAGAGGAGGAAGCAGGCTCTCTGCAGAGGAGAGAGCCCGATGCGGGGCTCGATCCCAGGACCCTGGGATCATGACCTGAGCTGAAGGCAGAGGCTTTAACCCACTGAGCCACCCAGGTGCCCCTGTGTCTTCTTTAGAAAAATGTCTATTCATGTCCTCTGTCATTGTTAACTGGATTATTTGAGGTATTTTTGGTTTTGAGTTGTGTAAGTTCTTTATATAGTTGGGTACTAACCTCTTATTGCTTATACCATTTGTAGTATCTTCTCCCATTCATCAGGTTGTCTGTTTTGTTAATTGTTTCCACTATGCAAAAGCTTTGATTTTGGTATAGCTGCAGTAGTTTTATTTTGTTTTTGTTTCTGTTCCCAAAGAAGACGTATCTAGAAAACTGTTTCTTTGGCTGATAGCAGAGAAGTTACTCCTTATGTTTTCTTCTAGGACCTTTATGGTTTCAGATCTCACATTTAGGTTTTAAACCTGTTTTTATTTGAGTTTTATTTTATTTTAGGTTATGTAGTAAGAGAGTGGTCCAGTTTCATTCTTTTTCAAATAGCTTTCCAATGGTCCCAACACAATTTTTTTTTTTTAAGATTTTATTTATTTGACAGAGAGACAGCAAGAGAGAGAATATAAGCGGGGGGAGTGGGAGAGGGAGAAGCAGACCTCCTGCTGAGCAGGGAGCCTGATGTGGGGCTCAATCCCAGGACCCTGGGGTCATGACCTGAGCCAAAGACAGATGCTTAACAACTGAGCCACCCAGGTGTCCCTCAACACAATTTGTCGAAGAGATGTATATTCTTGCCTCCTTTGTTTTAGGTTAATTCACTATAAAAATGCAGGTTCATTTCTGGACTATACTTTTCTATTGATCTGTGTTGTCTATTTTGTGCGAGTACCATATTTTTTCATTACTATAGTTTTGTAGTGTATCTTGAAATCTGGGATTGAGATACCTCCCATTTTGTTCTTTATCAACATTGCCTTTGGCTATCTGGGGTCTTTTGTGGTTGCCTACAAATTTTAGGATTATTTGTTCTAGTCTACTTCTGTGAAAAATGCTGTTGGCATTTTGAGAGGGATTACATTAAATATGTCACATTTTGTTCTTCTTTTTCAACATTGCTTTTGGCTCTCTGGAGTCTTTTGTGGTTGCATACAAATTTTAGGATCATTTGTTATAGTTTTATGAAAAATGCCATTGATATTTTGAGAGGGATTTCTTTTGGTAGTATGGACATTTTAATAATATTGGTTTTCCCAGTCCATGAACTTAGAGTATCTTTTTTGTTCATGTCATCTTCAGTTTCTTCAATCAGTGTTTTAGAGTTTTCAGAGTACAGATCTTTCACCTCCTTGGTTAAGTTTATTCCTAAGTATTTTATTATTCTTGGTGCAATTATAAAGGATTTTTTTCTTAATATCTCTTTTTGCTACTTCATTATTAGTGTATAGAAATACAAGAGATTTATGTATACTAATTTTGTATCCTGTGACCTTACTGAGTTCATTTATCAGTTCTAGTAATTTTTTGGTGGAGTCTTTAGGGTTTTCTATATAGAGTACCATGTCCTCTGCCAATAGTGAAAGTTTTACTTCTTCCTTACCCATTCAGATACCTTTTTTTTCTTTTTCTTGTCTGATTGCTCTAACTAGGACTTCCACTACTATGTTGAATAAAAGTGGTGAGAGTAGATATCCTCGTCTTGTTGCTGATCTTCGAGGAAAAGCTCTCAGTTTTTCACCACTGAGTATGATGTCTGTGCATTTTTCATAGCTGGCCTTTATTATGTAGAGGTTTGATCCCTCTGAAACTACTTTGTTGAGAGGGGTTTTTTTGTTTTTGTTTTGTTTGTTTTGTTTTGTTTTGTTTTGTGAATGGATATTGTACCCTGTCAAATGCTTTTCTGCAAAATCTATAGAACTTATTAAACAAGTTTTTTTTTTTTTAATCTTTTGTCTTACTGCTGTGATGTAGCATGTTGTTTTGCAAATATTGAACCACATTTTCATTTTTGGAATAAAACCATAATCATGGTGAATTTTTTTTAAGTTGTTGTTGCAGTCAATTAGTATTTTGTTGAGGATTTTTGCATCTGTGTTCATTACAGATATTGGCTTGTAGTTCTCTTTTTTTAGTGTCTTTCTCTAGTTTTGGTATCAAGGTAATGCTGGCTTCCCAGAATGAATTTGGAAGCTTTTCTATTTTTTGGAACAGTTTCAGAAGAATAGGTACTAGATCTTTGTAAAATGTGTGATAGAAATCATCTATGAAGCTATCTGGTACTGTACTTCTGTTCATTGGGAGTTTTTTTTTTTTTAATTACCAGTTCAATTTGATTGCTAGTAATTGGTCTGTTCAAATTTCCTATTTCTTTCTGATTCAGTTTTGGGAGGTTTTATGTTTCTAGAAATTTATCCATTTCTTCTAGGTTGTCCAATTTGTTGGCATGTAAGTTTTCATAGTATTTCATATCATCTTTTGTGTTTCTGTGGTGGTTGCTATTTCTCCTTTTCTATTTATGATTTCATTTATTCAAGTGCTTGTGTGCTCTCTGTCTCTCTGTGTCTCTCACTCTCTCCCTTTCCCCCTCTCCTTCTCTGTTGTTGTTGTTGAGTCTGGCTAAATGTTTATCAATTTTGTTGATCTTTTCAAAGAACCACCTCCAGGTTTCACTGATCTGTTCTATTTATTTTTTAGTTCCTATTTCATTTATGTCTGCTTTAATTTTTATTTTTTTCCCTTCTACTAGCTTTGGGTTTTGTTCTTTTTCTAGCTCTTATGGGTGTAGGTTTAGGTTGTTTGAGATTTCTCTTGCTTTTTGAATTAGGCTTGTATTGCTATTATCTTCTCTGCTACAATAGTTTTTACTGCATCCAAAGGATTTTGGACCATTGTGTTTTTATTTCATTTTTTCTCTATGTACTTTTTGATTTTCTCTTTGATTTCTTGGTTAAGCCACTCATTGAATAGTAGCATGTTATTTAATCTCCATGTGTTTGTGTTCTTTCATGATTTTTTTCTAATAATTGATTTCTGTGGTCATACTGTTGTAGTCAGAAAAATGCATGATAATATTTCAGTCTTTTTTGAATTTGTTGAGACTTGTTTGGGGGCTTAACATGTGATCTGTTCTGGAAAATATTCCATGTGCATTTGAAAAAAATGTGTATTCCTCCGTTTTTGGATGGAATGTTCTGAATATATCTGTTAGGTCTATCTGGTCCAGTCTGTGATTCAAAGCCACAGTCTCCTTGGTTTTCTGTTAGGAGGATCTATCGATTGATCTAGGTGGGGTGTTCAAGTCCCCTACTATTATTGTATTACTATCAATTTCCTCCATTATGTCTGTTAATAGTTGCTTTATGTATTTGGGTGCTCTCATGTTGGGTACATAAATATTTATAATTATTTATCTTCTTGTTAATTATTCCCTTTATAATTATGTACTGTTCTTTGTGTCTTATTATAGTCTTCATTTTAAAGTCTATTTTATTCAATATAAGTATTGTTACCCCAGCTTTCTTTTTGCTTCTATTTGCATGACAGATATTTTACCATCCCTTCACTTTCAATCTGCATGTGACTTTAGGTCTAAATTGAGTCTCTCATAGGCAGAATATAGATGGGTCTTTTTTTCTTTCTTTTTTTCTTTCTTTCTTTCTTTGTAATCCATTCAGTCACCCTTTGTCTTTTGATTGGACCATTTAGTCTGTTTACATTCAAAGCAGTGATTGATAGGATCTGTTCCTTTCTTCTCTGTCCCTTTCTTCTCTTGCTGTCTTTCCTTGTGGTTTAATGACTTTTTTTTAGCAATATGCTTGGATTCCTTTCTCTTTATTTTTTTTGCATACTTATACAGATTTTTATTTGTAGTTACCATTTCCTACGTGTACAACAGTCTGTGTTTAGATGATGGTAACTGAAGTTTCAACCATTCTAAAAGTACCAAATTTTTATTCTCCCACCTACCTTTTATGTATATGATATCATACTCTTCATCATTTTGTGAATCAATTGAAGTTTTATAGGTATAATTGATGTTACTGCCTTTTGGGTTTACCTCTGCACTGGCAATTATTAGTGATTAACTTAACTACTTTTATTATGTTTGTGTATGTGCGATTTTTTTTTTCCTTTCCTAATTTTCTTATTCCTGGTGATAGCCTTTTGTTTCCACTCAAAGAATTACCTTGAACATCCACTCAATGTATTACCATTCACATTTCTTATAAGGCTAGAAATGTAATGTAATGAAATGCAATGTAATGTAATGAAATGTAAATGTAATGAAAATGAATTTCTTTAGCTTTTGTTTGTCTAGGAATCTCTTTATCTCTCCTATTCTGAATAATAGCCTTCCTGGATAGAGTATTTTGGGCTGCAGATTTTTCCCTTCTAGCACATCGAATACATCATGCTGCTCTCTCTTACATGTACAGTTTCTGCTGAAAAATTAGCTGATAGGCTTATGGGGTTTCCCTTGTATGCAGCTGTTTCCTTTTCTCTTGATGCTTTTAAAATTCTCTCTTCATCTCTGTGTTTTGCCATTTTAATTACTATATGTCTTGGTGTGGACCTCCTTGGGTTGATTTTGTTGGAGCTCTCTGTATCTCCTGGATCTGGGTATCTGTTACCTTCTCCAGCTTAGGAAAGTTTTCAGCTCTTATTTCTTCAAATACATTTTCTTCCCCCTTTTCTCTTGATTCTCCCTCGGGGATCCCTATAATGCAAATATTATCATACTTGATGTTGCTGAGTACCTTTAACCTAATTCTTGTTTTTTATTATTATTTTTTTTTTTTTTCTGTTCAGCTTGGTTGCTTTCCATTAATCTATCTTCTTGCCTGCTGACCCATTCTTCTGCTTTCTCTATTCTATATTTTATTCCTTGTAGTGTTTTTTTTTAAATTTCAGTTATTGAGTTCTTCATCTATGATTGGTTCTTTTTATATATTTTCTTTCTCTTTGTTGGAGGTCTCACTGAGTTCCTCCACTCTTCTCTCAAGTCAAGTGAGTACCTTTATGACCATTATCACCATTTCACTTAGCTCTTTTGCTGTGATTTTTGTCCTGTTCTTTCATTTGGAACATATTTCTCTGTCTCCTCATTTTGTATAATTCTCTGTTTGTTTTTGTATATTAGGAAAGTCAGATACAACTCCTGATCTTGAAAGTAGTGGCATTATGAAGAAAAGGGCCTGGAGTGCCCTGGAGTGCAATGTCTCCTTTTCACCAGAATCTGGCACTTCAGGGGTGTCTTATGTTGTGTGTGTCCTACTGGTATGGTTTAGCCATGTTTGCCTTCTGTCCAGTTGGCTGCAGTGGTCCATTTTGCCTCTGCTTGGCAGGGTTTGGTCTCTGTGCTGTTAAGAGGCCAGTCTGGGACTGTCTTGGGCTCGTAGGTAGTTCAAACCAGATTTTTCCCCTCGGCTTGTTTACTGGAACTGTGGTCACTCTCAACTGCAGGGCATTCTCCCTGCATTGTCCCCTGAAAGGCTTTTGTTGGTTGGTGGGGACTATAGTCAGACTAGTCTGCCCCTAATCTGTCTGTTGGAGTTGCAGTCACACTAAATGGGGTTCTCTCTTTGTGTTGCCCCATGTGAGATTTTGGTGATGGTCAGGGCCAGCAACCAGTTAGATGTCTTCCCCCATCACAATGCTGGGGCTACAGTAGAACTGATGTGTATGGTTATCTTCCCCTCTCCCCATGGTAAGAATCACTTTGGGGTGGTGCTGACCACTGTTGGGACTACTTGCAAATGAGATGCATTAGACACTATTTTGGAGGGACTGCTGGCAAGTAGGGTTAGTTGGATGGGATAGTCTGGGAGAATGCAGGGGCCAGGCACAGGGTGTTAGCAAGCAGAGCAGCACTTTCATTCTTGACCATACTTGTTTGCATGGTTGGCTCCCTCTTTACCAATATTCCAGTTCAAGTGTCACTTGTGCAGAGTTGCTTTTCCTGACTTCCCAAGCTGAAGTTCTTTATTCCTGTCACATCTCTGCCATTCTCTATCACATCGCCCATTGTTCTCTGAACTTCTCTGGCCATGTAATATTTTAGGTACTGCTTTTCTGATTTTAATTACAAGATGGGTTTGTGATAAAAAGTGCTGAATAAATTAGTGCCACCATGATAGGATTTGAATAAATTTTAAAGGGTCTTCTGCTTATCATTCATGATATACTTGAACATTCCAACTTTAGACTAACACATGCTTTAACAAACAATGGAGGAATGGGAGTACTATCCTCTAGAGACTGCAGTAAACATGTGCTAACTAGTGTGGCATGCAGCTTTGTTGTACTATTTCTTTAGAATGGGCTAATTCATAAAACAACCTACTTAATTAGTGAAAACCAGAGTGTATGATGTTTGATAGTTTTGGGATTCATGACAGTGTCTGGAAAATTCTCCATGTCTCCAGTGGACATCCTGGATAAAGCAAACTATACCATATGACATAACCACATGTCTTCCTGATATAAAAGAGATAATGTGCTTCAGGTGCAAATGTTTGGGGAGAGATAACAGCAATTATTATAGCCTACCACTTTATGTACATTATTTCAGGTCTAAAGCACTGTTATTTTTTCTCATTTTGCTATAGAGAAAATCTGAGTCAAAGAAGGGGTAGAAGACCTACTCAAGTAGTAGTAATTACAACTAATAATTGGAGGAGCTGGTATTTCAACCCAGGAAGTGAAAGTCTGGAGCCAGTCCTTTTAATCACCATACTACATTTTATGTGGAAAGAGTAGGAAGTAAAAGTTTTGTTGTTGTTGACGTTGTTTTTCCCTAGAGTAGTTCCCATTAGTATAATGGTATGCTTAATAGGGAGAATCAGTTAAATCAGAATTTCCAAAAATGTGTTCCATGGAACACTAATAACTCTAGACAGTCTGTGAGGAGAAAATATTCTAGAGTAATATAATTTTAAGAAAACCATTTAATTATAATGCCTTTATCAGGGAATCCTGTTTAATGTCAGTCTTATAGGAGCTTATCTGGCTCCGAAGCACTCCAGAGCATTGACATAGAACATTCCCACATTACTTTTACAATGGAACAACCCCTCCTCCTCCTTTTTTTTTTTTTTTTTTTTTTGCATTGCACTTATTGATAACCCAAGAGACAAAGCATAATTATTGGAACCCCTTTTAAGATGAATTTTTAGGACAGTCAAACTTAGTAGAACTGGCAGTAGAATATCAAAACTGAGAATGGCAGCAGTTTTATTGTACCTCCATCTAATAATAACTATTAGCATTAGACGACTGAAAATATTTTAGTCTCCATTTCACTGATGGCTTATTAATGTACAGAGAAACAGATCGACTTGTAGTATGCTCATATGAAGTAAGTCAGCAGCACTTGGGAATGCAGATCTCTGTGTGGGTGTTCATGTGGGCTGTGAGGAGGGAGAAGCAGGGCAGAGGAGAAAAGAAGCTTAGTTACATACATATTTAAAAGTCAAGAGGATGTGATGCTTAATTTTTTCCCTTGTATTCATTACTCTTCTAATCCTTGATTTTGTTACCTTCAATTCTGCTGATTAAAAGGTATTATGTGTGTGGGTTAGTCAGTGCTGTGGTGTTACTGAACAGTAGGTAGATGGTAAGTATAGTTCTTTTATGCAGTAGGACAATTAAAAATGTAGTCAGCTTTGAAACTGGATTACAAAAAAGAAATACCATGAATAGACATGGATCTAAATAACTGCCTGGCTACCAGACGGTCATTGCACATCTCTAGAATTGGAATAAATTCTTTTTAAAATTTGGAGAGGAGTCAGATTAGAAAAGAGATAATTTTTCTGATTGATCATTGCATACAAAAAGGCTTGACTTACACATTTTGCAACAGAACACAATGTAAAAGCTGAAAAATATACCATAAAATACAATGCAAAAATTTCCATATCACAGCTGCCCAGAGTGCATAACAAGGAGAATATTAGTAATGTCCAGATGCACATAAGTCTATAGGGATGCCTCTTGCCAACAGCAAAATGAAAGGAATGGCAATGTCAATCACATCCAATAGACTATGTTAATGTTTTTCAAACAGTTCTTTCACACTCAGAAATAGTGCTCATTAATAATGGATAGTACTGTATGAAGGAAAAGGAATGTTGCCTACAAAACTGATGGAATTCATTGTTCATTGCTCGTCTCCTCTCAACAATGAACTACATTTCTGCAAGATGATTTTTCTTTTGTCTTTAAAACTGTGCCAAAATGGCTTTAAAACTTTTAGGCTAATTGATCCCTTTCTTTTCTGAACTAACATTTCATATATGGCATTAATGCAGAGCCCATCCTCACATTTCCCTCTCCATTCCTACCTGTTCCTGTTTAAAGTCACCTCCTTTTTAGTCATATTTTTTTGACTAGTACTGCTGAAATATACAAGAAAGTTCTCACACTTTCAAAACTACCTTGAAATCCTGCTGGTAAAATCAAGATTGAGGTTTGGGGTTGTGTGTGTATGTGTGTGTGTGTGTGTGTGTGTGTGTGCATGTGTGTTTTGTTTTTGTTTTTTAGGGTTTTTTTTTTTTTTTTAATTGTTAAACAGCTGTCAGTCGGGCCTGTGGTTTTGCTGGTGTATTTGGAGTTTTCCAGATTATATAATCAAATATAAGAACTGAAAAATCACTGAAATTCAGAAAGGTTACCAATTCCATGGAGATTAATTTCCTAATATACCACTTTCTTCAGGGAAGCACCTAATTATCTCTCTTTGACTAAGAAGCCATTTGGAGTCAATTTTGTATAATGACCTCCATTTTTTAACATTTTTAAGCAAATGCTTTTTTGAAATAGCTTTGAATATTAGACCATTATTCTGTTCACATTAAAAGCTACCTTTTAGCAATATATTGGAAAACCCATGTACAGAAATACAGGATACCACTTACAGCTATAGGAAAAAGTATATTTATCTAAACTCTAATGATAATGCTTTCATGTAAAAATGAATGCTAGATGAAAATGACAATTTATGTTAAGATATATAACAATAAAAAGAGAAATTCTGTCTTTTGACATAGATGAATTTCCAGTTAGTTGACAAATTCAGGTTTTTCCATCTCTATAATTACAGGAGTGATTTCCTATCTATTGGATTCATTTGTCTCAATAAAATGATGCCTTATCAAGGGATGAAAGAAGTACAGTAATGTTTAGTTACCCCAGATCCACATAAGCAAAGAAGTCATATATGACAGACAAAATAATTACCCAACCACTCACCTCTGCCAAAGTTGTTGAAGTCCAAATTCCCACCACCAGTGATTATATTATGCTATAGAACAAAGGTAAATTAAAGTTGTAGATGGAGTAAAGGTTGTTAATCAGCTGTCCTTTATATATATAAGTTATCCTGGATTATCTGAATGGGTCCAATGTAATCACAGCGTCGTTAAAAGCAGAGGAGGGAGATAGAAGAGAAAGAGTAAAGCTATGTTAGGAGGACTCCATCCTCCATTGCTGGCTTTGAAGATGAAGGGAAGGGGTCCATGGTGCTAAGAAATGCAGGAACGTTTAGAAGCTAGAAAAGGCGAGGAAATAGATGCTCTCCTGGATCCTCCAGAAAGCAACTGATTTCTGCTGTTACTTTGATTTTAGCCCAGTGAGAGATGTGTTGTACTTATACAATCTACAGAACTGTGAAGTAATGAATTTGTGTTGTTTTAAGTTTCTAAGTTTGTAGTAATTTTTACCGCAGCCATAAAAAACTAATACATCATATACCTAGATTTTGGAGCATGGTCAGATTTGTCTTTGCCCTTTAAAATTAAAAAGTTACAAACCATAAAAAAAGACTCTTTCAGACTTCCATTCAAAATGTCTGCCCTCACCAATTTAAACTGAGGAAAGAGAGAGTAGATAAAAATATAGAAGGGGCGTCTGGGTGGCTCAGTGGGTTAAGCCTCTGTCTTCAGCTCAGGTCATGATCTCAGGGTCCTGGGATCGAGCCCCGCATCGGGCTCTCTGCTCGGCGGGGAGCCTGCTTCACCCCCTCTCTCTGCCTGCCTCTCCGCCTACTTGTGACCTCTCTCTGCCAAATAAATAAAATCCTTAAAAAAAAAAAAAATTGAAAAGTACTTACTTCACTGGCGGTTCTGTGACCTGGCCTCAGGATCTCTGGAACTGGCAGGTATTTAAAACTGAGTCATGGATATTTCCATGTGTTCTTTGTTGTCTAACCTGCTGAGTATTGTGATGGGTACTCCCTGTATCTAAGAATTCACCTAGAGAAAAAGACCCAGTAGGAGATATATAGATATATAGATTATTCCAAGAAATTGGCTTATCCAATAGTGGTGGCTGACTAAACAAGTCTGAAGTTCACAGAGCCTACAATCAAGAAGGAAAGATCACAAGCAGATTGAAATACTATGGACAAGGACCTAAACATGTTGCCCACTAATTATTCACTCTTTTTCTGTCTCAGAAGGCTTATGTCCTTTTTTCCTAGGGCTAATAACTGATTGTTAGGTCTACCCAAATAATTACTAAACTGAAGTCAGCTGATTAAAAGCATTAATTACATAAATAAAATCCCGTTCAGAGCAACACCTAGATTTGAGTTTGAGTAACTGGGAGAAAGTGTGTGTGTGTGCACATGCATGCATGCACATGCATGTGCCTGTGCTAGGAAATTACTTGCTTTCCTTAGTTCTCCAAACAACAGTTTGAATATATGGAATTGAATTGAATTGATACTGAATTGAAAATATATTGAATATATTTTGATTTATCCTACCTCACCAATCTGGACACATACTAGAAGAGGAATTTTAGCCTCAGAAAACTGATACACCACAAAATAATTACAAACCCTCAGTTTGAGATGTGCTCTTCCTATCCTGCCACTTTATGTCTTCCTTTAGCATCTGTATTTATGAGAATACAGCCTCTTACTACCAAGTATATTTCTCATCTTTCAGAGTACCAAAAATATCATGGATATCATGACTCTCAAGGATAACATGTGGTCGGAGATGGTGGGGAGTATGTGGTACATGGTTCTTAGTAATAAACGAAACAGGAAATGTTTAACATTTCATTTTAAGTGGGAGCCTATATCTTACGTCTCTAAATTTATTCCTTGCTGTTTTCCTTGCTCACTGACCTTACTGCTGACACACTGAAAGCCCTTGTCTGTTCTCTACCTGGGGAGAGGACTTTGCCCACTCTAACTTCCAGGCCTGGGATGCTGCCTTCAGAGTTTCACAGGACTTTCTCCATTGCTTCAGTTAGATTTGATCTGTTACCACATCTATGTTGGTTACTCTTTATGGCTTTATACTACTTAATTTTTATTCCTAGAGCTAATTATTACATTAAATTTCATTACATGTTTGCTTACTTCATTGTTTTTTTGCTCTCCCATTTGAATTAGAAACTCCTTGAAAGCAAGAGCTGTCTCTCTTTGGTTCAACCTATGTCTGTCAACCAGAACTGTGCCTAGCACTGTCAATAAAATATGGTTCATTCTGAGGTTTTGCTTGAATGAATGAGTGATTGAAAGTTCTCATACATTATTAGGAAAAGTGCTAGGCTTTTAGATAACTTAGTATGAAATAGGTAATCTTAAATTTTTCAATGAATAATATTCTACTAATGTTCATAAAATAACCAAAGACACTTTTTTGTATCAAAACTCTAAGATTCATAGTTAAGTATATTTTGAAAAGTTTTTGAGTGATTCCTTATTATTGGGAATTTTCAATGTGCTAAATTTTGACCAAGAGATGGACAGATTTATGAGCCCAAGCTATACCACTTCTTAGTCATGTGACTTTGAATTAAGTAAGCCTGAGATTTTCCAGCTTCCTAGTGGAGATAATATTGGACATGCAGATTTTAATGAGAATTGCATGAGCTCTACACATAGTAAATCCTCAATAAATGCTATATCCGTCTGCATTTCTCATTAGTTGTAGTACGCATTTCACTCTTTAATTATCCCATAGAAGTTACATATGATCTCATTAAGCAATCACTATTTAGCACTGACCATTGATAAAATATAAGTACTAGTATCCTCTTATTGCATTGCTTAATCTTAAAAGATATGTCTAATTGTACTTTTTATTAAAACATGGTTTGGATGTCATTGTAATCACAGGAATGACTAAATGAAACGAATGTAAAAAAAAATAGAAGGAAAGAAACATTGCTACTAAATGCTAAGAATATGAAACTAACTAGATATACCCCTGGAGTTCTGTCCCATATCATGATACTCCAAGGTTATACCTGTTATTATGGTATAAGTAATAGCATCTCTAATTCTCAAAATTACCTTCGTTAGGCTAATAAGTTTATCATTGAGCTAAATTGAAATAAACAACATGAAGGATGAACAGAGACTTAACTACATACGTTTCAGAGATCAAAAATATTTAAAAAAAGGTATTTTCCGCAATTACAAACCAGTATATTTGAACACTTAGATGAAATAAACTTATTTAAAAGGAACATATTAAAATTGACAACTATATTTTATATATATACACATACATAAAACTACACATATATTACCTTAACTACATATACAACTATATATGTATGTATATAACCTGAGAAGTCTTAAAATCATCAGAGGAGTTTAATGTGTTAAATGCCTTCCCACAAAGAAAACATCTGACTGAGATGGTAACATCCAAAGAATAAATAATCCAATTTTAACATAACTCTTGTGGAGAGAGAAAAAAAATGATAGCTTCTCAGTCTTTATGAGACAAACATAATTTTAATAATAACATAAAATATTGATAACACTAGGGAGAAAGAAACTAAAAACATAATCTTAGTCTAGAACATGGCTATAGACTCCTAAACAAAATATTGGCCAAGAAAATATAAATATTTTCCTTCATATAAATCCGAAATGATGATCTATTGGACACATATACAACACATAACATCCTCCAAAATACAAAAGCATATTCTATTCAAGACCAAAGAGTTTATCTCCAGTCTCTAAGTCTTCCCCTAAAAGTCCACACATTGACCTTTTTACTAAAGGGTTCTGATTAGATAAACCTATTGCCAAATCAAATTCAGAATTTCCAAAACTGCATTTATAGCTATTTAATAAATCTTTCTCACATCCTCTTTTTTTTCGTACTTTAACTGGTTCACCGAGCAAGAACTCTTGGAGTCATCCTAAACTACTTCTGTCCCTTGTGCAGAAACTTTGACTTGGTTACTATGTCCTGCCAGTTCTATTGTCAACATGACTCCAAGAGCAGCCCTCCCTTTTCCATCTGCATTGGTAACACTTTAGCGAGGCCCTGGTTGTCACCATTTAAACTACTGCAGCCTTCAATATCATAATTTTCTTACCCATTCTTCCGATTATTGCAACTCCTATAGATGTATCTGTAATACATGTATCTGATCTCTAATACATGTATCTGATCATCACTATCCACTTAAAACCCTTTTGTGGTTTTGTATCCTCTTTAGAATAAAATCTAATCTCAACATAACATAGAGAAGTTTCTGGCCTCTGCCTTCTTGACATATTGCCATATTTCTCTACACTGTGCTTTATCAACACTAAATTACTTGCAGCACCTGAAAACCAATGCTTCTTTGCATTTGCAAATGCTCCTTCTTTTGCTCGTAGTATTATTTTTCCCTTCTTAAATGAAATGGTTAATCCATCATTTCTTTAGAGATCAATCACAGGAATGCTGTATTCTAGGATACTTTACAATTAATTATTTTTACCCTTCTCAGGACTACTCCCTCCCCCCTGTTTCTGTTCCTACTGTACTTACTACACTGTAGCTTGGGTTTTTGTTTGTTTACCCTTTTTTCCCTATCTAGACTGCAAGCTCCTTGAAAGAAGGAATCAGTGAAGGAATCAGCACCCATGAAGATCTAAATAAGTGAACATAAAGAAGTAGAATATGAAAGCATATGTATTAGTATCCATATGTACACTTACATTTTTGAAAGCGATTCTGTTTTGACTAAATATGAGTTTTTTTTTCCTTTCGATATCCTTCTTAGTTTATATTTTGAGGAATAATGTGTACATATGCAATTTTTAAGGTGGACAAATAATTACTACAAAAATCCACTGTGGAATGAGTTAAAGTATATTTGGACTGTTTGTGTTCCTTTTTGGGTTACTAAAAATTTTAATATTAACTTTGAACACTTGAAAGAAAAGAAACAGAATAATCAGTAGAAACTAAACCACTTTCTGGCTTGTGCAATGCATTTGCTGAAGCAGAAGCCTGCCATATGCCATACATGATATGCCACCCAACTTTGCCATCATGTCAGTGAATGCATTGTATCCTGCAGCCAAGCCACATGGGCATGACATGCTTTCCACTTCAGCATTTCTACGAACATTTTCCCACTTAATTCTGTCACACATGGTATCTATAATCTGTTAGGAGGAGTTCTGCCCATTTTGTCACCTTTAACATCTGAGAGTTCTTATGATGGCGCCAAATTGATTGTTCTTCTGCTTTGAATCAGATGTGAGTCATTCTGGGTAAAATTTCTAAAGAGGGTTTCCAGTAGTCACTTTTCCATAAAAATTGAAACAAGAATGCGTACTGGCACATACAAGAAATCACTTGGAGTATAGTTAATTGCATATGTGATTTTTTTTTTACTCACACAATCATTCATTGACCAAATATTTATTGAGTTTTCATGATGTGACAAGTACTGTGCTATATGCTGAGGAAGGAAATAAAAGAAAAAGAGAATGTGTACTAAACTAGGATCTTCCTCTTCCTCCTCAAGAAAGCTGGGGGAGAATGAAAAAAAAAGAAAAAGAAGAAGTTTTCATTTCATTTAATTCATTTTATCTTGTTGTTTTAAAATAATTCTATTTCAAATTTTTATCCACTCAAACTTTCTTCTTGCCATTTTGAAAACAAAACAAAACAAAAAAAAAAAAAAACGGCCTATGGGTACAGCTATTTTTTTCAAGAAAGAATGTAGTATAACAATTCAAAAGTACAGAAAAGAATCAGAAAAATTTTATGTATAAACAAAGCAAACAAAAACTGTGTACACATTTTTACATGTATATTTTCAGTAAAAATCATTTTGGGGTTTTGGCAGAAAAGATGACATGAAAAACATTTCCTTACCAGTCTTCCATCATTTAATTTGGAAGAAAAGAGAGGCTTTTTTTTTTTTTAATTGTTTTATCTTAAACATATATTTTGGTGGTCATATTAAGAAAAAGGCCATCCTCGGGGTACCTGGGTGGCTCAGTCAGTTAAGCATCTGCCTTTGGCTCAGGTTATGATCCCAGGGCCCTGGGATCAAGCCCTGCATCAGGCTTTCTGCTTAGTGGGGAGCCTGCTTCTCCCTCTCCTGCGCCCTTTGCTTGTGTGCTCTCTCTCTCTGCTTTGTCTCTCTCTGTGTCAAATAAATATATAAAATCTTAAAAAGAGAGAGAGAGAGAGAAAGGCTGTCCTCAAAATAAATATCGAAGTAATACTTAAGACATTTGCCCTTTTGAAATATTACACTTAGTGAGAAGATGAACAGATTTAAGTAATAGAATAGGTAAATTTCAAAGCTAATTTTTAAATCAAAGATTTTTGGAAATGTTTGTGGAATATCAAAACCAGTATTTATGAAGGGAAAGGACTAAATTTTATCGCAGACTGACATTTGCAGAGCAATCAATTGAATTTTTATTTTTTAAATGCTCAAATTTTTACTTTTTAACTTTTTTTAGAATGTGTTATTTTTATTTGAATTCAATTAATTAACATATAGTGTATTACTAGTTTCAGAGGTAGAGTTCAATGATTCATCAGTCTTATAAAATACCCAGTGCTCATTACATCACGTGCCTTCCTTGATGCCTGATACCCAGTTACCCCATCCCCCACCACCCTCCTCTCCAGCAACCCTCAATATGATTAAGAGTCTATGATTAAGAGTCTTTTATGGTTTGTCTCCCTCTCTGGTTTCGTCTTGTTTTATTTTTCCCTCTCTTCCCCTATAATCCTCTGTTTTGCTTCCTAAATTCCACATATCAGTGAGATCATGTGATACTTGGTTTTCTCTAGTGGACTTGTTTTGCTTATGATAATACCCTCAAGTTCCATATGCATCATTGTAAATGGCAACGTTTCTTTTTTTTTTTAAGTGGCTGAGTAATATTCCATTGTACATATAGTGTATATATATATATATATATATCATTCATGTTTTATCCATTCATCTGTGGGTGGACATCTGGACTCCATCCATAGTTTGGTTGTTGTGGACATTGCTGCTATAAATATTGTGATTCAGGTGCCCCTTTGGATCACTACATTTGTATCTTTGGGGTAACTACCCAATTGCTGGGTCATAGGATTTGGATATTTCCAACTTTTTGAAGGACCTCCATAGTGTTTTCCAGAATGGCTGCACTGCCCTGTATTCCCACCAACAGTGTGAGAGGGTTCCCCTTTCTCCACAACCTCACCAACATCTCTCCTTTCCTGACTTGTTAACTGTAGCCATTCTAACCAATATGAGGTGGTATTTCATTGTGGTTTTGATTTGTATTTCCTGATGCTGAGTGATGTTGAGCACTTTTTCATGTGTCTGTTGACCATTTGTATGTTTTTGAAGAAATGTCTGTTTGTGTCTTCTGTCCATTTCTTGATTGGATTATTTGTCCTTTGTGTGTTGAGTTTCATAAGTTCTTTATAGATTTTGGATACTAGCCCTTTATCTGATACATCATTTGTAAATATCTTCTCCCGTTCTGTTGGTTGTCTTTTTTATTTTGTCAACAGAATTGAATATTTAAACATAAGAACTCTGTTTACTATTCCATATATATTCCTATAAACATTTATTTAATTTAGACCATGTGTCATTTATTAAACTCTGTTAGCATGTTTCATCATAATGAGAGTTGGACTGCGTAAAATTCAAGGTAGACTTCTGGTTTGAATCTTTTATTTTCCCATAATAAATATTAATAAACCTGATTATATAATTTTGTATCTATCTTCCAGAGGTATAATGTACATAAAATATCTGAGTCTATTGCTCATTAATAAGGCTCTTGATTTTTAGCTAACATCACATTAAAACCATAGCATAGAGATACAAAAACCAGAAAAGGATGGACCTTCCTGGATTAACTTTAAAATAAGAAAGTTATTGAATTCAACAAGAGATAAGAAAATAAATGTTAGAATTTTAAGAACATTGTAATTTTTTTAAAATATTTTATTTATTTATTTGACAGACAGAGATCACAAGTAGGCAGAGAGGCAGGCAGAGAGAGAGGTGGAAGCAGACTCCCTGCCGTGCAGAGAGCCCGATGTGGGGCTCAATCCCAGGACCCCAGGATCATGACTTCAGCCAAGGCAGAGGCTTTATTTAACCCACTGAGCCACCCAGTTGCCCCGAACATTGTTAATATTTTATACAAAAACCAAATTGTAATACCATTTTGATAAAAACAAAAGCAAAATATTCTCTAGAATCTCAAAATTCTAAAAACTTACTGTTTATACATTTCTTATATTAAGAGACCACTCTATTACCAAAACGTATACTTCTACCTGTTCTTAGTGTCCTGGGTCAATCTTAGGCATGACACCAGTAGCACAATAATTGAATGAATAATAATATAGGAACAACAGTAAGATTAAAGTAGCCACAGACACAGGAAATACTTGAGTCTAATAAAAAGCATTAAAAGGTGTATCATTGGGTGAAAAAGCAATTTGTAATGGCCATTGCTGTGGGACTGGCTAAATCAGACTTCTCGCACAGACCTTCATCAGTGGCTACAACTCAATGAGTTTCCATTGATCTTATAAAGAACAAGATAAATGTACATAAACTCATTCTTGTTGATGACTGCTTTCCTTCAGGAATGTCATTTGAATTTTATGTGTCTCTACAAATATTTTGGCAGTGCCTGAATGAACTGATGTAATGAAGAACACTGGCTTGAGAATTGTGAGACTTTGATTCTTGATATTAAATTTATCAAAAAAATTAGCTTCTTGGAATTATCTGTTTGGGAACAGGAGGAAAATTAACAGGTGACCTCTAACGTACTTTATATCTTTAACATTTATACCTATATCAATGATCAGAAGCTGCTTTGTGGTAGTATTATAGTTTGTTAATATTAGATTCATGCATGTAGACACAGCTGAAACCTAAGCATTTAGAGCCTCACTGTCAATATTTAGTGTGCTGATCTTCATGCTTTCTTCCCATCTTTTTGTCAATATTTCTCTTTCTCCTTTCTCACCCTCCCTCCTTCCAATTTCTGTAGAGTAGAAGAACATGTACAAGTTTTATTTTTGTTCTTTTTTAATCTGTGTATTTATATGTCTATGTGAAATGACTGACCACACAAATTCACATCAGCCTCCCCAGTGAAGATGTTAGAAAGAAAGAAAAGAAAGAAAGAAAAAGCAAACTTTTGGTGATACTAGGGAACTTAAACAATTGACACTGTAATTATCTTTTTTTTTTTTTTTTTTACCATACCAAAGTAAAATTATTGAAGATTTGAAGAGGTACCTATTTTTGGACAACTGATCAGTAATATTAGAGTCCTGTGTGGGTTATGAAAGACATGGCATGTCTTAGGCATTAGCTGAATTACTGGGGGTATTTATTCATCTCATGTTTAATATTTTAGTTAATATACTAAATTCCTTTCTTGAATCTGGTGATCTATTTTCTGTGAGTATTTTTCAGTTTTGGAAACAGAAAATAGGAAAATGTTATCCTAATGTGTCTTCATATCTGCTTCCTTTCTTTCACCTCCTGTAAACTTACTTCCATCTTTTTAGAGGTAAATATTTACACAGTATCAAGAATCCTCTTTCTAGAGGAGCCTGGGTGGTTCAGTTGGTTAAGTGTCTGCCTTCGGCTCAAGTCTTGATCCTAGGGTTCTGGAATGGAGTCCCACATCATGTTGCCTGCTCTGTGGAGAGCCTGCTTGTCCCTCTCCCCTTGCCTGTCACTCTGCCTACTTGTGCTCTCTCTGTGTCTCTCTGTCAAATAGATAAATAAATAAATAAAATCTTTATTATTATTGTTATTATTATTATTATTTATTTTCTCACCATAGCATATACCCTCCCCAATGTCCATCACCCAGCCTCCCCATCCTTTCCATCCCTCTCCCCTCCAGCAATCCTCAATTTGTTTCCTGGGATTAAGAGTCTTTTATGGTTTGCCTCCCTCTTTGGTTTCATCTTGTTTCATTTTTCCCTGCTTTTCCCTATGATCCTGTCTTCTTTCTCAAATTCCTCATATCAGTGAGATATTATGAAATGATCTTTCTCTGATTGACTTACTTCATTGGCATAATACCCTCTAGTTCCATCCACGTCATTGCAAATGGCAAGATTTCATCTTTTTGATGGTTGCATAATATTCCATTGTGTGTGCGTGTGCACGTGTGTGTGCACGCGCGCGCGTGTGTGTATATATATATATATATATATATATGCCAAGAATTTATTATTGAGAGGTATCAAATGGGTTTGAAGGTGGAGAGCAGTAAAAAACCACTAGAAATCTTTAATGGATTCCATTCATATGGTTAAATTAAAGTTGCATAAGGATCTATCTATGCTGCCATGCAGCCTGTTTACTCTCCATGAATTTCTTTTTCCCTTTATTTTGTTTTAATGTGAATTTGACCATCAGCCATGATACTTTCTGCAGAAAACAATTAGTCAGCAATGAGTGCTATCATGGTCTTTATTTTAAAAATTTTGTTAACTGACATCAAACAAATGCGTTGACATTACACAATAACTCCTAAATTTTGATCAATCCTTTAAATTTATTTAGACTCTGTGTTTCTTACTGCTTGTTAAGGGAAACTAGGTTAGTGGTTTATTTATTCTTCAAGTGAGGCTGCAAGAAAAATGTGAAAAAGAAATAAACTTAAAAGGAAAAGAAAAAAAAGTTTTGAAATTTATCAATTTCCATTCTCAAATTGTCATAGATACTACCTTGCAGATTTATGTTTTCCATTACCAAAGAATAATATCTGCTTTATCTTTGACAAAAATTTTTTCAAGATCATTTGTTAGTGATCCCTGTTTTAGTTTCAAAAAAGAAGATGGAATTTCCACAAGCTTATATATTATAGATCCAAAACATATAAATACATATGCATACATATATATATGCATAAAAATGTGTGTGTATATATATATATATATGTATCTACTTATCTATCTATACACACACACATACATGTATTTTACTATATGTAGGCATTCAGAGTTTATTTACTTTCTTTACTTGTAATGTAAAATAAACCTGACATATAAATTTAAATATATCCATAAACCCGTCTTTCAATTTTTTTAAGTTTATTTTTTTTTTTGGTAATCTCTGCACCTGATGTGGGGTTCAAACTCATGACCCCAAGACAAAGAGTCACATGCTCTTCTGACTAAGGCAGCCAGTTAACCCCCTTCAATGTTATATAAAGAAAAAAAATCAGATTTTAATGTAGTTTACCACATAATACTTCTGGATTGATCAATGTATGTTATTAACTACTTTAAGATTTCTTTTAATGTATTAGATTTAGAATTATCTTTTAAGGAATTGGTGTCTGCATCTTCAAAAATCATAATTAACTTTGTTCAGCAGGAAAAAAAAATAAAATAATATAGAGAAACTGCTTAATTGGTATGTAATTAGAGTGAATTGTAACTTAAAACTTGTGAGATAAACATTTTCTGATAGGTTAATAGTTTTTATCCCACACAAGAGAATTGATTAACCAATAATTTTAATCATTGTAAGTGTTACAGCTGTTATTATACCCCTTTAATTTATGGTTTAAAAAAATCAATTTAAGATTTCCTTTGATACAAACAAAAATATAAATAATTCAGTGGGGTCATTCCAATGCATTGTATTGTTTCTTAAGGAATAACTTCGTCATAATGACATGAGTGAAAATGGCAGAGTGAGTTCTCTTGGAAATTCTATTAAAAAACAATAAGAACACTGGCAAAAATAGTCAGACTCAATCTTTTAAACTCTTCAAATTAACCAGACTTTCACCAATCAAGGGAATTTTTATTCCAGGGAAAACAAAACAAAACAAAACAAAACCTGAATCTCATTAAGAAAAGTGAGCTTTATGGCTTTTTTTTTCTTTTTTTAGATTTATTTATTTATTTATTTGAGAGCGAGAGTACAAGCAGAGGGAGGGAGAGGAATGAGCAGACTGTTGACTGAGCATAGAGCCTGACAAGGGGCTCAAGCTCAGGACTCTGAGACCCTGAGATTGTGACCTAAGCTGAAATCAAGAGTCTGAAGCTTAACCAACTGAGCCACCCAGGTGCTCCGCAAACTTTGTGGCATTTTAACACTATTTAATCCAACCCCCCTCCTCTCAGTTTTCAGTAGCCTTTGAAATCTACCACCATATTTACAATGAAA
The DNA here is from genome assembly GCF_963455335.1 of Martes martes. Taxonomy (NCBI): domain Eukaryota; kingdom Metazoa; phylum Chordata; class Mammalia; order Carnivora; family Mustelidae; genus Martes; species Martes martes. The sequence continues at coordinate 36,626,212 of NC_137893.1, forward strand.
AACAGCAATCTGGCAGAAATGGAAAGAGGCAGTAAGGGGTTGGAGTACCTTCAAGCCTCATTCTCAGGGAATTGTCATTCTTTGACTTATCTGTGGTTCTTGTTGGGTCCATGGTCAAAGGAACGAGACTGATACAAAACGAAGGTCAAGCAAAGTTTTATTTTGCACCAAGCATCAAGAATCAAACTGACCGGCCAGGGCCGTCTCTTACAAAGAGGTGACCTCTCTCTGTCTTACAGACTAGCTTTTAAGGGCAAAGGCCATGTGGTTGGGCCTGGCCATGCACAGGTGGCCAATGAGATTGTAACACACAGAGAAAGCTACACAGTCATGCTAGGTCACACATAAGCGACCAATTGAATCAACTGGATTACAATTTACCCAATAGTAGATATTTGAACTAGTCTATCACCTTGGTCCGAATTGGCACCCAAAAGGTGCCCAAAGGGCGGGGCCCATACTCCTTGGTAGCTAGGGAGACAGTATGCGCCCACACTGGTTGGATACCTCCACCTGGCCTGATCCACCCTTGTATTTGGGCTTTGTTACCTGGGACTGGTTTCCGGGACTTGTTTTTAAGTAAGTCCCCTGGGGGGAAGGGGGCCAAGGACAGTTTAAGTTTTACTGTATAAACAACAAAATCACTGTTTAACTGGATGGAATCGCTCTGGCTAAATAGGCCCTTACAGTTCTCAGAGAGACCCCGTTTAAAAAGCCATATTTATTGGACCTGACTCTGAGCTTGCTCAGTGCAACCAATCTTGTGGGACATTTGTCAAAAACAATTATAGGTAATTGTTGAATTTTTGAACAATTGTTGAATTACCCAAAGCAGTGGATAGTAGTTGCGGAAAACAATAGGTCAACCAAAGAAAACTTAAAAGAAAAAGCTGGGAAATGAGATATCCATATGGGGCTTTAAAAGTTCCAGCATATTTCAAGGAATCTAGAAGGCCGTATACATATGTAGGGTTGTGCATATGCCAAGAGTATTATGCATTCTCAGGAAAAATGCAATAGCCTCTAAAGCCTCAACTCTGGCTAACTATGAGTCTCTCCCCAGGAAGATGTAAAGGCTCAGGTGTAGTTGTAAACTCCTGACTGAGTGTTGGAGGCATGATTCAATGTACACAAAGCCTCTTGGTAGAGACTAGCAGACTTATTAATTCCAGGTATCTAAAGAAATCTCTGTCTAGCCATCAGCTGACTACTTAATTAACCCCAAACAGAGACTTCAGTGACCACAGACACACAAAATATTCATATAGACTCAGTTGAGAATAGTCAATATAAGCAAACAACAACAAACCAAGGAAGATGGAGGGAGAACTGATTGCCAGAGTTGTTGTATTACTTAAAATATCCTTTTTTCCACCAAAAAAAGTATAAATTGCAAAACAAACAAAAAAGCTTCCTTACAGAAAAAAAGGCACTTAATAGACAATGTTTCTAAGGAAGCCCAGATAAAACTTTAAGTCAGTTATTTTAAATATGTTCAAAGAACCAAAGGAAGCCATAAAAGGAAAGTATAATAATGTCTCACTCATCACATGAAGGATATCTATATCTATATCTATGTCTATATCTGTATCTATATCTTTATTACATATAACCAAATAGGAATACTGGAGGTGAAAGTATAATAATTCTAATGAAAAATTCACTGGAGAGTCTGAATAGCAAATCTGAGTGGCAAATTAAGAAATTCAGCGAACTTGAAGATAGGTAAATTGAAATTTTTATGGTGTGAGGAAATGTTGGGGAAAAGAAGAAAGAAAAAGTCAACAGTCTCAGACATTCATGGGGCATCATCAAGCATATCAAAAGCTACATAACTGGAGTCCCAGAATAAGAAGAGACCAAGAAAAGAGCAGAAAAAATATTTGAAGAAATGAAGGCTGAAAACTTGACAAATTCAGCAAAACACACTAACTTAAATAGCCAATAAAGAAAATAAACTCCAATTAGGATGCATTAAAAAAGACTCACACTAGACAAATCATAAGCAAACAAAGAATATCTTAAAAGCAGCAAACAAAACAAACAAACAAACAAACAAAGTGGTGAAAGGGAAAGTGGTGAAGGGGAAACTAAGAATTCTCTATTCAGCAAAACTATCCTTCAAAAATGAAGGAGGAATCAGGGTGCCTGAGTGGCTCAGTCAGTTGAGCTTCAGACTTGATTTCAGTTTTGTCTCAGTTCATGATCTCAGGGTTGCAGGACCTAACCGTGTTTTGAGCTCCATGTTCATAGGGAAATTTGCTTCTCTTCCTCTCCTTCTATCCCTCTCCCTGCTCATGCTCTTTATCTCTCTCAAATAAATAAATAAATCTTTTAAAAAATGAAGGGGGAATCAGAAATTCCCAGATAACCAAAAACAGAGTCATCACCAGACATGCCTTATGAGAAATATGAAAAACATACTTTAGGCTGAAAGGGAATAATGTTAGAAAGTAAATTCCACAAGAAGAAATAAAGAGCAGTGGTAATTACATAGATTAAAATAAAATACAATATATAATTATATTTTATTCATATAAATATACATACAATACAATAAAATATGTATCTTATACATATAAATATAAATGTAATTTTTGTTTGAAACTGTTTTGCTCCTATCCTATTTAAAAGATAACTGAATTAAAAAAATAAAAGATAACTGAATTAACAATTATTTGTGTTGATGAGCATAAAATGAATTAAGATATAATTTGTATGAGAAGACAATACATGGATAAGTAAAAGATAGAGCTATATAAGAGCAAAGTTTTGTATAATGTTGTATTTAGAGTAGTAGTATTGCGGACTTGTTGGTTAAAAGGTAAAATATTGCCATTCATAGGTAATCCCTAAGAAAACTACTAAAAAAGAAACAATAAGGGAATTTGACAGAAACTGTGCAAAATATAAGAATACTGTATTGGGAGAATAAAGGAATGAAATGGCATAATACTTACTAGGAAAAAAATAACCAAAATAGTGGAAATAAATTAAGTAAAGACTGGAAGAGCAAAAGAAAAAAATCAACAAAAGTAAAAGTTGTTTCTTCAAAAAGATGAACAAAATTGACAAATTATTATGTAGACTGACCAAAGGAGGTAAAAGAAGATGATTCAGTTTACTAGAATTGGGAATGAAACAGAGGAAATCACTACCAAACTTACAGAAATAAAAGGTATTTTAAGGGAATACTATGAACAGTTGTATGAAAACAAATTAAATTTAAAAAATGAAATGGACAAAGCTTCTAGAAATACATAAACTAATGAAACTGACTCAAGAAATAGAAAATCTGAATAGACTTATAATAGGCCAAAAGAGAAATTAGTAATCAAAACAACTTTCCACAAAGAAAACACCAAAGTCAGATGACTTTATTGATGAAATCTACCAAATATATAAGAAGAATTAACATCGCTTTTTCCCAAACTCTGCCCAAAAATAGAAGGGGAAACACTTGCAAACTCATTCTATGAGGCCGTTATTAACTTGGTGACAAAACCAAACAATGACAACACAAGGAAAGAAAACTGCAAATCAATATCACTTATGGGTGTAGAAGTAGAAATTCTCAATAAAAACTAGCAAACTGAATCCAGCAAGATACAGAAAGGGGTATACACCAGGAACAAACTGGATATATACCAAGAATGGAAGTCTGTCTCAAAATACAGAAATCGATCAATGGTACACACTTATTAACAGAATAAAGAATAATAGCAACATGATAAATAAGTGCAAAAAAGTAACAAAATTCAATACCCCTTCTAAATAAAAAATACTACATAAACTAAAAACACAGAGGAACTTAACCTATAACAGGCATCTGCAAACGACCCACAACTAACTTAACAGTGAAAAATGTAAAGCTTTTCTACTAAGATTTAGGAAGAAGGCAAGGCTGTCCTCTCTCACCACTAATATTAAACATTTTACTGGAAATTCTAGCCAGTGTAAAGTAAAAGAAATAAAAAGGTCCAGTTTAGAAGGAAAGAATCAAACATATCCTTGCTTACAAATTCCATGATCTTCAGTGTACATAAAAATCTTAAGGACTTTACAAAGAACTATTAGAGCTAATAAAGGTTGCAATATACTAGATCAATATACAAAAGATGTTGTATTTGTATACACTAGAAATTAACAACGCAAAAATGAAACTATGAAGACTGTTCCCACAATAGCATGAAGTGGAATGATACGCTTAGGAATAAAGTCAACAAAAAAAGTATAAGACATGTACACTGAAAACCACATCACTGAACTAAATTTAAGATCTAAATGAATGGAAAGATATCCTTTGTGTATTGGAGAATTTTTCTATCCCAAATTAACTGTATAGATTCAGCAGAATGCCAATCAAAATCCCAACTGCCTTAAAATAGTCTTTTAAACAAATGGTATCAGAACAACTGGATATCTACATGCAAAAAGTGAAGATGGGCTCCATCTCACATCATATGAAAAATGAACTCAACCTAGATCAAATATCTAAATGTCAGAGCTGAACTATAATACTCTTAGAAGAAGCAATAGACCTTGGATTAAGCAACAGTTTGTTAAATATGACAACTAAAGTACAACCAACCAGAGCAAAAATAGATAAATTGGACTTCTTCAAAATTATTATTATTGTTATTATTATTATTTTGTTGGGAGAACATTATCAAGAGGGTGAAAGACAACTCAAAATAGGAGGAAATATTTTCCAATCCTGTATTTAGGAACAGCTTTGTATCCAAAATATATAAAGAATTCTGTATATACTGCAACAATAAAAACAAAAATCAACCAATTAAAAATGGGCAAAGGATTTGAATAAACATTTCTCAAAAAAAGGTACATAAATGACTAATAAATATGTGAAAAGATGCTCAACTTGTTTAGCCAGTAGAGAATTGCAGATTAAAACCACAGTAAGATAAAAATTTCATGCCTATTAGAGTGGCTATAATAAAAAAGATGGAATAACAGGTGTTAAGGAGAATGTGGAAAAATTAGGAAACTCATATCGCCAGTGGGATGGCAAATGAAGCAGTTGCCTTGGAAACTGTTTGACATTTCCTTAAAAATTGAGCATAGAGTTACCAAATGACCCAGTGTTGCACTCTTAGGTATATACTCAAGAGAATTGACAAACTTTGACCACACAATAACTTGTACACAAATGTTTAGAGCAGCATTAATTCCTAAAAGCTAGACTCTAGTAACAAACCACATATCTATCAGAAGATGGATGGATAAACACGTATGGTACATCCATATAATGTAATATTATTCAGCCATAAAATAAGAATGATAGAGTGTATTATGCTAAGAGAAGTCAATCAGAGAAAGAAAAATACCATATGATCTCACTCGTATATAGCATTAAAAAAAAAAAAAAGATGAACATATGGAAGGGGGGGAAGGAGAGAGATAAACACACCATAAGATATTTTTTTTTTTTTTGAGAGAGAGAGAACAGGAGTGTGGCCACAGGATAGGGTGGGTGGGGGGCAGTACAGAGGGAGAGAGCAAGGAAGAATTGTAAGCAGCTTCATGCTCAGTGCAGAGCCTGATGCAAGACTCACTCTCATGACCCTGAGATCATGATCTGAGCTGAAATCAGGAACTGGCCACTTAACCATCTAAGCCATCAGGCACCCCCATAAGAGACTCTTAAGGATAGAGAAAAACTTGAGGGTTGATGGAGAAAAGTGGGTGGGGGATAGGCTAGGCAGGTTTTAAAGAAGGCACTTGTGATGAGCACTGGGTGTTTTATGTAAGTGATAAAGCACTGAATTCTAGTCTTGAAACCAATATTGTGGTGTATGTTAACTAAAATTTAAATAAAATTTAAAAATTAAAAAATAAGAATGAAATGTTGATTCATGGTACAAAATAGAGGAAATTTGAAAGCATTATATTAAGTGAAGAAGCCAGATACAGAAGGCCCCATATTGTATGATTTCAGTGATACAAATATCCAGAATTGGCAAATCCAGAGACCATAGTGGTTGCCAAGGGTGTGGGGAACTAGGGAACGAGCAGTGTTGCTAATGAGTATGATGTGAAATATTCTGGAATTAGATAATGATACTGATCACACAACTTTGTGATATACTAAAAGCACTGAATTGTACACTTCTAGAAGGATGAATTTTATAGGCTGTGAATTACATCTCAATAAAAAAGGGAAAAAGTGAATTTTGCTTACTATAATCAGCTACTTGTATGTTTCTGAGAAAAAAATACAGGTCATAGAAGATATATAAATATTGTAATGATAAAATCAGTGGTATATGGTCTGCTTGAAGCTGGCAACTACAATTGTGTCTGTGACTTGAAAATATAATATATCTGCTGTTTTCTTAGTTATATTTTTAATCATTTTGATTTTTTAACCTTTTAGATATATTTTGTACTTTCTTCAGATAAATAGACCATTATAACCACTTAAGTACTTTTAAAAATAATTATGTAGAAATTCCAAGATGAGATTTAATGAGTGAAAAAATGGTTTGGTTTTTAGATTGAAAGAAACTAGTTTACTTTTTTTTTTTTTTTTTAAGATTTTATTCATTTATTTGACGGAGATCACAAGTAGGCAGAGAGGCAGGCAGAGAGAGAAGGAAGCAGGCTTCCTGCTGAGCAGAGAGCCCGATGCGGGGCTCGATCCCAGGACCCTGGGATCATGACCTGAGCTGAAGGCAGAGGCTTTAACCCACTGAGCCACCCAGGCACCCCGAAACTAGTTTACTTTTAATAGCAGGAAAAAAAAAGAATTTGAGGACACAAATTAGTTTATTTTATGCCTCATGTGCATTTTTCCTTAATGGAAAATTAGATATATAGAACTGAATTCATCAATTCTTTATTCACAGCACATTTTTGTGTGTCTATCCATAGTCCATTTTCATAATCTATTTTATGTTTTTTATTCATATACTTCATAATACATTAAATCACTATGAACATTCCATCCAACCTCAAAGCTAGCACACTCTCTGTACCTTTTATTGAATTACATAAACTTCTCCATATCATCTCCAAGTCTTCCCTTCAGAAGTAACTCATTTTTATATTCTCATTTTTCTTGTTTTTATATTTATAATGAATGCTTAAACATTATATAGTTAATTTCTACTTGCTTTTAATTCACAGAAAACAATATAGCATATATTTTCGACTAAGAGCTTCTCTTCCAACACAAGTATGATGTTAATAAGATTAATCATTATTAAATATGCCTGCTATTCATTTATTTTTACTGCTATATGCTATATTATGGAATAAGTATACTTTATTTTCTATCCATTTTTGGTCAATGTTCAGTTTCTTTCAGTTTTGCTGATAATGCAAAGATCATTTCTATAAAAGTTCTTAGTCATTTTTTTTGTTACACATGACCTGAGTTGCTCCTTTATGATTCTTAATTTTATAATATATTGCCAAATTATTTTAGAAGGCAGCTGAAAACTTTCACTGGCAATGTTTTAGCAATATAGATTATATAAAGACCCTCAGAACTTTGATATGGTCAGTCCTTTTGCATTATGCCACTCAGATATTTCCAAACTGGTATCTCATTTATGTTTTAATTTGCTTTTCTTTGTCTAATAATAAGGTTGAACATCTCTTAATAAGCCTGTGTTAAATATTGTATAATAGACCCATTCATAATTAATACCTCTTTTTTCATTTGTCTTTTTTAAAATTAATGTGAAGTTTTTAAAATTACATATATATTCTTGGTACAAGTTCTTTGTGACTATGTGACACAAATATCTTTCTCTGTATCGTTCCAATTTTAGTATATGTGCTGCCAAAGCGAGCACACAAATATCTTTTATAACATATCTTTCACTCTCTTTAAATGTCTTTTGATGAATTAATTTTAATTTTAATGCTATATTTACTCTTATTTTCCTTTATGATTATTTTGTACTTATTAAAATCTCTTATCTTTTCCCCAAATCAGAAAGATACACTGTATTTTTTCTAAAAGTTTAAAATTTTTCCTTTTCACATCTAAATTCTTAATCCAGAGTTTATTTTTGTGTATGAGTTGGGGGTGTTTTTTTTCCAACTCCATTCATTGACTTATTCCTTATTTCTCCAGTGATTTTTTTTTTTTTTTCATTTCATTTGAATCCTTTCTCAAGGTTTTAAGTTAATATGTGTATAAGCTCTCCTTGGGCTCCAAAGATCAATTTAGTCTATCCCTTCACCAATACCAAGCCATTTTAATTATAATATTTTACAGCGATGTGTAAAGTAAGTACTTCCTTACTCTTTTTTGGTGTTTTTAGTGGATCTTGGCACTCTGTTTCTCCATATAGAGTTTAGACTATTCTTTCCTAATTCAAAGAAGTTCTTATCATTTCTTGAAATGACTCCTCTTCATTTATTTTTGACAACTTATTTTATCTGAATGTTGTGTTTCTACTTTTATGTGCCATAGCTCTTAAATTTTCAATTTTATCTTTCTCATTTTTGTTTACTTCTGAGAGAGTTCCTTAATATGACTTGATCTTCAGCTGAGGATCTAATTATCATGTCTTTATTGTATTTTTAATAATAAATTCATTATAAATTTATATTATCATATCATGCCCACATTATTTATATATATATATAGATATATAATTATTTCTTTATTTATATCTATATCTGTATCTGTATCTATATCTATATATCAGTTGATAGTCCATCTGGCTCTTTTTTTTTAAATTAGTTAATTTATTTATTTTAATAAACGTATAATGTATTTTTATCCGCAGGGGTACAGGTCTGTGAATTGCCAGGTTTACACATTTCACAGCACTCATCATAGCACATACCCTCCCCAATGTGCATATCCCCACCACCCTCTTTATCTGATATGTCGCTTGCAAATATCTTCTCCCATTCTGTCAGTTGTCTTTTGGTTTTGTTAACTGTATCCTTTGCTGTGCAAAAGCTTTTGATCTTGATGAAATCCCAATAGTTCATTTTTGCCCTTGCTTCTGTGGCCTTTGGCGATGTTCCTAGGAAGAAGTTGTTGCGGTTGAGGTCAAAGAGGTTGCTGCCTGCGTTCTCCTCAAGGATTTCGATGGATTCCTTTCTCACATTGAGGTCCTTCATCCATTTTGAGTCTATTTTCGTGTGTGGTGTAAGGAAATAGTCCAATTTCATTTTTCTGCATGTGGCTGTCCAATTTTCCCAGCACCATTTGTTGAAGAGGTTGTCTTTTTTCCACTGGACATACCTTCCTGCTCTGTTGAAGATTAGTTGACCATAGAGTTGAGGGTCTATTTCTGGGCTCTCTATTCTGTTCCATTGATCTGTGTGTCTGTTTTTGTGCCAGTACCATACTGTCTTGATGATGACAGCTTTGTAATAGAGCTTGACGTCTGGAATTGTGATGCCACCAACTTTGGCTTTCTTTTTCAATATTCCTTTGGCTCTTCAAGGTCTTTTCTGGTTCCATATAAATTTTAGGATTATTTGTTCTATTTCTTTGAAAAAAATGGATGGGATTTTGACAGGGATTGCATTAAATGTGTAGATTGCTTTAGGTGGAATAGACATTTTCACAATATTTGTTCTTCCAATCCATGAGCATGGAACATTTTTCCATTTCTTTGTGTCTTCCTCAATTTCTTTCATGAGTACTTCATAGTTTTCTGAGTATAGATTCTTTGCCTCTTTGGTTAGATTTATTCCTAGGTATCTTATGGCTTGGAGTGCAATTGTAAATGGGACTGACTCCTCAATTTCTCTTTCTTCTGTCTTGTTGTTAGAGTAAAGAAATGCAACTGATTTCTGTGCATTGATTTTATATCTTGACACTTTACTGAATTCCTGTACAAGTTCTAGCAGTTTTGGAGTGGAGCCTTCTGGGTTTTCCACATATAGTATCATATCATCTGCAAAGAGTGAAAGTTTGACTTCTTCTTTGCCAATTTGGATGCCTTTAATTTCTTTTTATTGTGTGATTGCTGAGGCTAGGACTTCTACTACTATGTTGAACAGCAGTGGTGATAACGGACATCCTTGCCGTGTTCCTGACCTTAGCAGAAAAGCTTTCAGTTTTTCTCCATTGAGAATGATATTTGCAGTGGGTTTTTCATAGATGGCTTTGATAATATTGAGGTATGTGCCCTCTATCCCTACACTTTGAAGAGTTTTAATCAGGAAGGGATGCTGCACTTTGTCAAATGCTTTTTCAGCATCTATTGAGAGTATCATATGGTTCTTATTCTTTCTTTCATTAATGTTTTGTATCACATTGATTGATTTGCGGATGTTGAACCAACCTTGCAGCCCTGGAATAAATCCCACTTGGTCGTGGTGAATAATCCTTTTAATGTACTGTTGGATCCTATTGGCCAGTATTTTGGTGAGAATTTTCGCATCTGTGTTCATCAAGGATATTGGTCTGTAATTCTCTATTTTGGTGGGATCCTTGTCGGGTTTTGGGATCAAGGTGATGCTGGCCTCATAAAATGAGTTTGGAAGTTTTCCTTCCATTTCTATTTTTTGGAACAGTTTCAGGAGAATAGGAATTAATTCTTCTTTAAATGTTTGGTAGAATTCCCCTGGGAGGCCATCTGGTCCTGGACTTTTGTTTGTTTGGAGATTTTTGATGACTGTTTCAATCTCCTTACTGGTTATGGGTCTGTTCAGGTTTTCTATTTCTTCCTGGTTCAGTTGTGGTAGTTTATATGTTTCTAGAAATGTATCCATTTCTTCCAGATTGTCGAATTTGTTGGCGTAGAATTGCTCATAGTATGTTCTCATAATTGTTTGTATTTCTTTGGTGTTGGTTGTGATCTCTCCTCTTTCATTCATGATTTTATTTATTTGCGTCCTTTCTCTTTTCTTTTTGATAAGTCTGGCCAGGGGTTTGTCAATCTTATTAATTCTTTCAAAGAACAGCTCCTAGTTTCGTTGATTTGTTCTATTATTTTTTTTCATTTCTATTTCATTGATTTCTTCTCTGATCTTTATGATTTCTCTTCTCCTGCTGGCTTTAGGCTTTCTTTTTTGTTCTTTCTCCAGCTCCTTTAGGTGTAGGGTTAGGTTGTGTATTTGAGACCTTTCTTGTTTCTTGAGAAAGGCTTATACCGCTATATATTTTCCTCTCAGGACTGCCTTTGTTGTGTCCCACAGATTTTGAACCGTCGTGTTTGCATTATCATTTGTTTCCATGAATTTTTTTCAATTCTTCTTTAATTTCCTGGTGGACCCACTCATTTTTTAGAAGTATGCTGTTTAGTCTCCATGTATTTGGGTTCTTTCCAAATTTCCTCTTGTGATTGAGTTCTAGCTTCAGAGCATTGTGGTCTGAAAATATGCAGGGAATGATCTCAATCTTTTGATACCAGTTGAGACCTGATTTATGACCCAGGATGTGGCCTATTCTGGAGAATGTTCCATGTGAGCTAGAGAAGAATGTATATTCTGTTGCTTTGGGATGGAATGTTCTGAATATATCTGTGATGTCCATCTAGTCCAGTGTGTCATTTAAGGCCTTTATTTCCTTGTTGATCTTTTGCTTAGATGATCTGTCCATTTCAGTGAGGGGAGTGTTAAAGTCCCCTGCTATTATTGTATTACTGTCGATGTATTTCTTTGATTTTGTTATTAATTGGTTTATATAGTTGGCTGCTCCCATGTTAGTGGCATAGATATTTAAGATTGTTAGGTCTTCTTGTTGGACAGACCCTTTGAGTATGATATAGTGTCCTTCCTCATCTCTTATTATAGTCTTTGGCTTAAAATCTAATTGATCTGATATAAGAATTGCCACCCCAGCTTTCTTCTGATGTCCATTAGCATGGTACATTGTTTTCCATCCCCTCACTTTCAATCTGGAGGTGTCTTCGGATCTAAAATGAGTTTCTTGTAGGCAGCATATTGATGGGTTTTGTTTTTTTATCCATTCTGATACCCTGTGTCTTTTGATTGAGGCATTTAGCCCATTAACATTCAGGGTAACTATTGAGAGATATGAATTTAGTGCCATTGTATTGCCTGTAAGGTGACTGTTACTGTATATTGTCTCTGTTTCTTTCTGATCTACTACTTTTAGAGTCTCTCTTTGCTTAGAGGACCCCTTTCAATATTTCCTGTAGAGCTGGTTTGGTGTTTGCAAATTCTTTCAGCTTTTGTTTGTCCTGGAAGCTCTTTATCTCTCCTTCTATTTTCAGTGATAGCCTAGCCGGATATAGTATTCTTTGCTGCATGTTTTTCTCGTTTAGTGCTCTGAATATATCATGCCAGTTCTTTCTGGCCTGCCAGGTCTCTGTGGATAGGTCCGCTGCCAATCTAATGTTTTTACCCTTGTATGTTACAGACTTCTTTTCCCGGGCTGCTTTCAGGATTTTCTCTTTGTCGCTAAGACTTGTAAATTTTACTATCAGGTGACGAGGTGTGGACCTATTTTTATTGATTTTGAGGGGCGTTCTTAGCATCTCCTGGATTTTGATGTTTGTTCCCTTTGCCATATTAGGGAAATTCTCTCCAATAATTGTCTCCAATATACCTTCTGCTCCCCTCTCTCTTTCTTCTTCTTCTGGAATCCCAATCATTCTAATGTTGCATCATCTTATGGTATTGCTTATCTCTTGAATTCTCTCCTCGTGGTCCAGTATTTGTTTGTCTCTCTTTTGCTCAGCTTCTTTATTCTCTGTCATTTGGTCTTCTATGTCACTAATTCTTTCTTCTGCCTCATTTATCCTAGCAGTAAGAGCTTCCATTTTTTATTTCACCTCATTAATAGCTTTTTTGATTTCACCTTGGTTAGATTTTAGTTCTTTTATTTCTCCAGAAAGGGCTTTTATCTCTCCGGAGAGGGTTTCTCTAATATCTTCTATGCCTTTTTCGAGCCTGGCTAGAACCTTGAGAATCGTCATTCTGAAATCTAGATCTGTCATATTACCAATGTCCGTATTGATTAGGTCCCCAGCCTTTGGTACTGCCTCTTGTTCTTTTTTGTGTGGTGAGTTTTTCTGCCTTGTCATTTTGTCCAGATAAGATTTGCTTTCTTCTCCTCTGGAATTCCACTGTTCTTGGTGAGTGAAGTTGGTCTTGGCTGGGTTTCTTGTTGATCTTCTGGGGGAGGGGCCTGTTGTAGTGATTCTCAAGTGTCTTTGCCCCAGACAGAATTGCACCACTCTTACCAGGGGCCTGGCTAAGTAATCCGCTCGGGTTCGCTTTCGGGAGCTTTTGTTCCCTGAGTGCTTTCCGTAGAGTTCTGGAGGACGGGAATGAAGATGGCAGCCTCCCAATCTCTGGCCCGGAGGAGCCAAGAGCTGGGGTCCCACTCCTCAGTGCACCCTCAGAGAAAGGTGCCCAACTGCCCCAATCTCCCTGGCCTCCGGTCGTGCCTGGAGGAAAGCGCTCAATTGCTCGCACTTGGAGAAAAGCACCCGGTCACTTCTGTCTCCATGGCCTCCAGCCACTCTCTGAGCCCACCCAGCCTGCAACCGGCTCAAGGTAACCCCGAGCTATGAGCTCGCTCCTCAGCTTTGTCACTGTAGCTGGCTTCCCTGCTCTAATACCTGTGAGCTCTGTGACACTCAGATGCCCCCGGTCCTTCTGTGACCCCGCAGGACCTGGGGTTACGCTGACCCAGTGTGGGCTTCCCCCCGGTTTAGCCTCTGGAGCGATGTCCCTCTGTGGAGCAGACTTTTGAAAGTCCTGATTTTGTGCTCCGTTGCTCTGCCACTTGCCGGGAGCCGGCCCCTCCCCCTGCAGTCTGTCTTCCTGTCACTTTGGATTCACTTCTCCGCAGGTCCTACCTTTTAGAAAGTGATCGATTTTCTGTTTCTAGAATTGTTGCTCTTCTTCTCTTCGATTTCCCATTGGATTTGTAGGTGTTCACAATGGTTAGATAAGCTATCTAGCTGATCTCCTGCTACCTGATGTCGTCTCAGCCTGCTACTTCTCTGCCATCTTGACTCCTCTCCCCATCTGGCTCTTTTAAGGGTCTCTCATTCTTATTGAATTTGCTAGTATAACTTAATTACTTTTCTTAAATTTTTGGTCTGGCTGTTCTAATATTTCTGCTTCTGATGGTGTAGAATGCTTATTTTTTCTTCTTTGAAGATAAGTTTTCTTTAAATATTTAAGTTTCTTTATTGTATGATTCTTTATTTTAATGACTCTATCATCTGTTTTACTTTAAAGTATGTATTAAGGGATTGAAGGCTGGCACCTGGTTCAAGTGAATTCAAGGAGGCTGTGGAGGATGAGCCCTCACATAGACAGAGAAATCCAGGCGCCATCAAACCATTGTTAATTCCATATATTTTCTATAATTTGCACAAAGTCAGTTTTAAAACTTCATGAAAAGGAGGAACATTGGGAAAAGGCAATGTTCTTAGAAAAATCATTTAAAAAATCACAGAAAAATCAATCATGTCTCACCTATATCCTTCAGCACCTCATCCAAGGGCTTTTGTGGAGCTTTGATACCACCTACCAACTTCAGCAGAAAGGAACACCTGATGACTGTTCCAAGGTGGTGGTGGTGGGAGGGAAGGTGGAATATGGGTACTAATAACAAACTCCAACTAATGCTTATCTTATCCATCATTCTCTCACCACCATGGCTGGCCCAGGTCTGTCTTGGTTATAACCACCCACAATCCACACAACTTTTTCAATCTTCTGTCTTACTGGGTCTCCTCACTTTTATTGTGGGTGCCATCTCTCTCTTTTTACAGGGTAGGTTTTGACAGAAGAGGCTATTTCCCATTATGTCAGGAATCACAGTTGTCCTTTTTCCTTTTCACTTAGATGTATATTTGTAAGTTTTCTTTATTTCATAAAATAATGACATGGGCTAGTGTAAGTATTTTTAAGTGCACTTTTTTTTGTTTTTTTCTATCTGTATTAAAAAAAAAAGAAATAACTTCTTTAGAATAGTTTGACTTTCTTAACACAAAAACTGTTTATTCCCTAAAGAAATGTGATACTCTTTTTTTTTTTTTTTTTTACTATGACAGTGGCAGAAAAGAAATTGACAGTGTAGGCCTATGTTTTCTATAAAATTCCCTGCACACTGGAAAACACTTGGAGTTTTCAACAGCTATGTTATCTTAGTTGCAAACCAGCAATAATGGCTTTTTTTCTCCTATAGTCCACTAAAGCTAAGTTAACCAATCTATACTTCTACACTTTTCCCTCTGTTCCAATTATATTACTAATGGAATTGGGGGAAAAAATCCTTTTAATCTGTAATGACAGGTCAATCCTACTTTGCCTGTTCTAAGTTCAGAGTCTCTTGAAGTCCTTTTATCCTTGGTGAATTTCTTACCAAATTATATTTAATAATTGTCCAAGTCATTACTGATTCATTTGTTGCCCATTTACGAAAACAAATATGTTATAGATACCAGGTTTGCTACTCTTCTATGGTAAGAGTTATCATAGTGCTTCCCTTCAGCCATTTTTTATAGAAAACAATACTACTTCTCCATTCCTCACTTCCCCTCCCTCTCTCTTTCCCTTCTCCCTCTCCCACACGCATACTACAATCTACAAATATAAAACGAATTTTTAAATTCCGGTATAATCAATGTGTTAGTTTCAGATGTATAATATAGTGATATGCAGTTCTGTATGTTACTCAGTTCTCATCACTATAAGTGTACTCTTAATCCCCTTCACGTATTTTACCCATTTCCCCACAAACCTTAAAATGCAATTTTTTGAGCATAAGGAGAAAGAGAGAGAGAGAGAGAGGAACACCAAGAAACAGATGCTAATCTATAGAGAACACACTGATGGTTACCAGAGGAGAGGTGGGGGGGGGATGATGCATGAAATAGGTGATGGGGATTAAAGAGTGAACTTGTGATGAGCATCGGGTGTTTATGGAAGTGTTGCATCACTATATTGTACACCTGAAACTAATATTACACTGTATGTTTACTAGAACTTAAATAAAAACTTTTAAAAAAACTAAGAAAGAGGCACAAAAAGATAATAGAATTATTCAATAAATATATGAGAAAATGCAGTTTTAATTATTTTCTGAAAGACAGGTGAGAAGAATTTGTAGCGATCCTCTGAAATAAGCTTTTCTGATGGTTTTCTGCCAATGGCACATGGGTGAGAGATGGTTGGCTAGCACTTGGCAGGTAGTCTGGTCTCACAAACTAAATAAACAAGTTGGATATTTCTGAGTAGAAGTTGACTCAGGCTTTATTAGCAACAATGTCTATAGAAATGGTAGAGAATCAATATATAACAGCCTAAATACCAAAAGAGTGAACATTTTTATCAACGATAAATGATTGCTGTGTGCATGCTATTAATAGAAACAGAAATAAACACTAAGCATTTAATTTTTTAATCAATGGTCAAATTTAGTGGTTAAATTTATGTTTGTATATTTAAATGTATACATGCACACACACATATATATAATATACATGAAAAATTAATCAGTATTTGAAAAGGTGATAATAATAGGATTTATGAGATAGGGTAATGCATGTCTATCTGAGGAAAACACCAATAACCATTCAGTTCAACTAAAAATTACAGATGCAGTCACTGACAATTAAAAAATAATAGTTTCAGAACACCTCATATTGACTCAACTAGTTTCGTTTAAAATTCTGCTTAACAAGACACCTAAATAATGCTTTCCTCATAATTAATTTTATGTATTTTTCAATACAAAAATTGTTTTTAGCTCTTAAAAACTTGGGTACAAAATTGATACTTATAGTATCTGTTTATTGATAGTTTATAGTATCTGTTTATTAGTTTCTCCTTCCCTTTCCCACATCCCAGACATCCAAAATCAATGCATTAGTTTTAGTCTACCCGTCATGACAAATGCATGGTTGGTAAAATATTTCCGGACCATAGGTATATAATATTTTAAAGAGATTCAGCCACATTTATGAGAAAGTATGCCTATCTTTAAATCCAGTTCTCTTCTGAATTAACTTAAAGTCTCTTTCTGTTGAATATTCCTCATACACAGAGTTCAATTAGTATATCAGAAATTCACAATATATTATCTTAAACTTACTGTTTAGAGATGAACTTTTTAAGGAAATGTTTTATGAATCAGTAAAATATTTTTAAATGAAATATAACACTTAAGAGAGCAACAGTTGCATTTTAGCTTTCACTTTTGTTTGGTAGAAGTCTATTGTTTTTCAGCTGCCAGTATCCACCTATTGGATGAATATTGGCCTCCACCCCTCCTTCTCACTGTGCTTTCCTCCCTTGGTCCTTTAGGTGACAGCCATTAATTTCTGGAACTACCCATCATCCATCTCTATGCAGTCCAAGTAAGGTTGATCCCATCCACATCTTTGGGTGTGGACACAAAGCTGAGCAAATTGAGTATTTTGTTTTTTTTTTTTTTTTTCATTTTTATTTTTTATTTTTTTTATTTTAATAAACATATAATGTATTTTTATCCCCAGGGGTACAGGTCTGTGAATCGTCTGGTTTACACATTTCACAGCACTCATCATAGCACATACCCTCCCCAATGTCCATTTCCCCACCACCCTCTCCCATCCCCCTTCCCCCCCGCAACCCTCAGTCTGTTTCTTGAGATTGAGTCTTTTATGGTTTGTCTCCCTCCCAATCCCATCTTTTCATTTTTTCTTTTCCTACCTCCCCCCAACCCCCCCCACCTTGCATCTCCACTTCCTCATATCAAAGAGATCATATGATAGTTATATTTCTCCGATTGACTTATTTCGCTAAGCATGATACCCTCTAGTTCCATCCACGTCGTCGCAAATGGCAAGATTTCATGTCTTTTGATGGCTGCATAGTATTCCATTGTGTATATATACCACATCTTCTTTATCCATTCATCTGTTGATGGACATCTAGGCGCTTTCCACAGTTTGGCTATTGTGGACATTGCTGCTATAAACATTCGGGTGCACGTGCCCCTTCGGAGCACCACGTTTGTATCTTTAGGATATATACCCAGGAGTGCAATTGCTGGGTCGTAGGGTAGCTCTATTTTCAGTTTTTTGAGGAACCTCCACACTGTTTTCCAGAGTGGTTGCACCAGCTTGCATTCCCACCAACAGTGTAGGAGGGTTCCCCTCTCTCCGCATCCTCGCCAGCATCTGTCATTTCTTGACTTGTTAATTTTAGCCATTCTGACTGGTGTGAGGTGGTATCTCATTGTGGTTTTGATTTGTATTTCCCTGATGCCGAGTGATGTGGAGCATTTTTTCATGTGTCTGTTGGCCATCTGGATGTCTTCCTTGCAGAAATGTCTGTTCATGTCCTCTGCCCATTTCTTGACTGGATTATTTGTTCTTTGGGTATTGAGTTTGATAAGCTCTTTATAGATTTTGGATACGAGCCCTTTATCTGATATGTCGTTTGCAAATATCTTCTCCCATTCTGTCAGTTGTCTTTTGGTTTTGTTAACTGTTTCCTTTGCTGTGCAAAAGCTTTTGATCTTGATGAAATCCCAATAGTTCATTTTTGCCCTTGCTTCTGTTGCCTTTGGCGATGTTCCTAGGAAGAAGTTGCTGCGGTGGAGGGCAAAGAAGTTGCTGCCTGCATTGTCCTCAAGGATTTTGATAGATTCCTTTCGCACATTGAGGTCCTTCATCCACTTTGAGTCTATTTTCGTGTGTGGTGTAAGGAAATAGTCCAATTTCATTTTTCTGCATGTGGCTGTCCAATTTTCCCAGCACCATTTGTTGAAGAGGCTGTCTTTTTTCCATTGGATATTCTTTCCTGCTTTGTCGAAGATTAGTTGACCATAGAGTTGAGGGTCTATTTCTGGGCTCTCTATTCTGTTCCATTGGTCTATATGTCTGTTTTTGTGCCAGTACCATACTGTCTTGATGATGACAGCTTTGTAATAGAGCTTGAAGTCTGGAATTGTGATACCACCGACTTTGGCTTTCTTTTTCAATATTCCTTTGGCTATTCGAGGTCTTTTCTGGTTCCATATAAATTTTAGGATTATTTGTTCTATTTCTTTAAAAAAAATGGATGGGATTTTGATAGGGATTGCATTAAATGTGTAGATTGCTTTAGGTAAAATAGACATTTTCACAATATTTGTTCTTCCAATCCATGAGCATGGAATATTTTTCCATTTCTTTGTGTCTTCCTCAATTTCTTTCATGAGTACTTTATAGTTTTCTGAGTATAGATTCTTTACCTCTTTGGTTAGATTTATTCCTAGGTATCTTATGGTTTTGGGTACGATTGTAAATGGGACTGACTCCTCAATTTCTCTTTCTTCTGTCTTGTTGTTAGTGTAAAGAAATGCGACTGATTTCTGTGCATTGACTTTATATCCTGACACTTTACTGAATTCCTGTACAAGTTCTAGCAGTTTTGGAGTGGAGCCTTTTGGGTTTTCCACATATAGTATCATATCATCTGCAAAGAGTGATAGTTTGACTTCTTCTTTGCTGATTTGGATGCCTTTAATTTCTTTTTGTTGTCTGATTGCTGAGGCTAGGACTTCTACTACTATATTGAACAGCAGTGGTGATAACGGACATCCCTGCCGTGTTCCTGACCTTAGCGGAAAAGCTTTCAGTTTTTCTCCATTGAGAATGATATTTGCGGTGGGTTTTTCATAGATGGCTTTGATAATGTTGAGGTATGTGCCTTCTATCCCTACACTTTGAAGAGTTTTAATCAGGAAGGGATGCTGCACTTTGTCAAACGCTTTTTCAGCATCTATTGAGAGTATCATATGGTTCTTACTCTTTCTTTTATTAATGTATTGTATCACATTGATGGATTTGCGGATGTTGAACCAACCTTGCAGCCCTGGAATAAATCCCACTTGGTCGTGGTGAATAATCCTTTTAATGTACTGTTGGATCCTATTGGCCAGTATTTTGGTGAGAATTTTCGCATCTGTGTTCATCAAGGATATTGGTCTGTAATTCTCTTTTTTGGTGGGATCCTTGTCTGGTTTTGGGATCAAGGTGATGCTGGCCTCATAGAATGAGTTTGGAAGTTTTCCTTCCATTTCTATTTTTTGGAACAGTTTCAGGAGAATAGGAATTAATTCTTCTTTAAATGTTTGGTAGAATTCCCCTGGGAAGCCGTCTGGTCCTGGACTTTTGTTTGTTTGGAGATTTTTGATGACTGTTTCAATCTCCTTACTGGTTATGGGTCTGTTCAGGTTATCTATTTCTTCCTGGTTCAGTTGTGGTAGTTTATACATCTCTAGAAATGTATCCATTTCTTCCAGGTTGTCAAATTTGTTGCCATAGAGTTGCTCGTAGTATGTTCTTATAATTGTTTGTATTTCTTTGGTGTTGGTTGTGATCTCTCCTCTTTCATTCATGATTTTATTTATTTGCGTCCTTTCTCTTTTCTTTTTGATAAGTCTGGCCAGGGGCTTATCAATCTTATTAATTCTTTCAAAGAACCAGCTCCTAGTTTTGTTGATTTGTTCTATTGTTTTTTTAGTTTCTATTTCATTGATTTCTGCTCTGATCTTTATGATTTCTCTTCTCCTGCTGGGTTTAGGCTTTCTTTGTTGTTCTCTCTCCAGCTCCTTTAGGTGTAGGGTTAGGTTGTGTATTTGAGACCTTTCTTGTTTCTTGAGAAAGGCTTGCACTGCTATATATTTTCCTCTCAGGACTGCCTTTGTTGTGTCCCACAGATTTTGAACTGTTGTGTTTTCATTATCATTTGTTTCCATGAATTTTTTCAATTCTTCTTTAATTTCCTGGTTGACCCATTCATTTTTTAGAAGGATGCTGTTTAGTCTCCATGTATTTGCGTTCTTTCCAAATTTCCTCTTGTGATTGAGTTCGAGCTTCAGAGCATTGTGGTCTGAAAATATGCAGGGAATGATCTCGATCTTTTGGTACCGATTGAGACCTGATTTATGACCCAGGATGTGGTCTATTCTGGAGAATGTTCCATGTGCACTAGAGAAGAATGTATATTCTGTTGCTTTGGGATGGAATGTTCTGAATATATCTGTGATGTCCATCTGGTCCAGTGTGTCATTTAAGGCCTTTATTTCCTTGTTGATCTTTTGCTTAGATGATCTGTCCATTTCAGTGAGGGGAGTGTTAAAGTCCCCTGCTATTATTGTATTACTGTCGATGTATTTCTTTGATTTTGTTATTAATTGGTTTATATAGTTGGCTGCTCCCATGTTAGGGGCATAGATATTTAAGATTGTTAGATCTTCTTGTTGGACAGACCCTTTGAGTATGATATAGTGTCCTTCCTCATCTCTTATTATAGTCTTTGGCTTAAAATCTAATTGATCTGATATAAGGATTGCCACCCCAGCTTTCTTCTGATGTCCATTAGCATGGTACATTGTTTTCCACCCCCTCACTTTAAATCTGGAGGTGTCTTCGGGTCTAAAATGAGTTTCTTGTAGGCAGCATATGGATGGGTTTTGTTTTTTTATCCATTCTGATACCCTGTGTCTTTTGATTGGGGCATTTAGCCCATTAACATTCAGGGTAACTATTGAGAGATATGAATTTAGTGCCATTGTATTGCCTGTAAGATGATTGTTACTGTATATTGTCTCTGTTTCTTTCTGATCTACTACTTTTAGAGTCTCTCTTTGCTTAGAGGACCCCTTTCAATATTTCCTGTAGAGCTGGTTTGGTGTTTGCAAATTCTTTCAGCTTTTGTTTGTCCTGGAAGCTCTTTATCTCTCCTTCTATTTTCAATGATAGCCTAGCCGGATATAGTATTCTTGGCTGCATGTTTTTCTCGTTTAGTGCTCTGAATATATCATGCCAGTTCTTTCTGGCCTGCCAGGTCTCTGTGGATAGGTCCGCTGCCAATCTAATGTTTTTACCCTTGTATGTTACAGACTTCTTTTCCCGGGCTGCTTTCAGGATTTTCTCTTTGTCGCTAAGACTTGTAAATTTTACTATCAGGTGACGAGGTGTGGACCTATTTTTATTGATTTTGAGGGGCGTTCTTAGCATCTCCTGGATTTTGATGTTTGTTCCCTTTGCCATATTAGGGAAATTCTCTCCAATAATTGTCTCCAATATACCTTCTGCTCCCCTCTCTCTTTCTTCTTCTTCTGGAATCCCAATTATTCTAATGTTGTGTCGTCTTATGGTGTCACTTATCTCTCGAATCCTCTCCTCGTGTTCCAGTAGTTGTTTGTCTCTCTTTTGCTCAGCTTCTTTATTCTCTGTCATTTGGTCTTCTATGTCACTAATTCTTTCTTCTGCCTCATTTATCCTGGCAGTGAGAGCTTCCATTTTTGATTGCACCTCATGAATAGCCTTTTTGATTTCAACTTGGTTAGATTTTAGTTCTTTTATTTCTCCAGAAAGGGCTTTTATCTCTCCGGAGAGGGTTTCTCTAATATCTTCTATGCCTTTTTCGAGCCCGGCTAGAACCTTGAGAATTGTCATTCTGAACTCTAGATCTGTCATGCTACCTATGTCTGTATTGATTAGGTCTCCAGCCTTCGGTACGGCCTCTTGTTCTTTTTTTTGAGGTGAGTTTTTCCGCCTTGTCATTTTGTCCAGGTAGGATTTGCTTTCTCCTGCTGTGGAATTCCGCTGTTCTTGGTGACTGAAGTTGGTTTTGGA
The DNA here is from genome assembly GCF_963455335.1 of Martes martes. Lineage (NCBI taxonomy): Eukaryota > Metazoa > Chordata > Mammalia > Carnivora > Mustelidae > Martes > Martes martes. The sequence continues at coordinate 36,648,759 of NC_137893.1, forward strand.
TGGTTTCTTGTTGATCTTCTGGGGGAGGGGCCTGTTGTAGTGATTCTCAAGTGTCTTTGCCGCAGGCGGAATTGCACCGCCCTTGCCAGGGGCCGGGCTAAGTAATCCGCTCGGGTTCGCTTTCGGGAGCTTTTGTTCCCTGAGCGCTTTCCGTAGAGTTCCGGAGGACGGGAATGAAGATGGCGGCCTCCCAATCTCTCGGCCCAGAGGAGCCGAGAGCTTGGGGTTCCGCTCCTCAGTGCGCTCTCAGAGCAAAGCGCCCAATAGCCCCGCCTCCCTGGCTTGCGGTCGCGCCTCGAGGAAAGCAGTCAATTGTTGGAGCTGGAGAAAAGCGCCGGGTCGCTTTTGTCTCCGTGGCCTCCGGCCGCGCTCCGAGCCCACCCAGCCTGCGACCGGCACAAGGTAACCCCGGGCTTAGAGCTCACTCCTCGGCTTTGTCGCTATAGCCGGCTTCCCCGCTCTAATACCTGCGAGCTCTGCGGCACTCAGACACCCCCAGTCCTTCTGTGACCCCGCGGGTCCTGGGGTTATGCTGACCCCGCCTGGGTTTCCCCCCAGTTTAGCCTCTGGAGCGATGTCTCCCAGTGGAGCCGACTTTTAAAAGTCCCGGTTTTGTGCTCCGTCGCTCCGCCGCTTGCCGGGTGCCGGCCCCTCCCCCCGGGGTCTATCTTCCCGTCGCTTTGGATTCACTTCTCCGCAGGTCCTACCTTTCAGAAAGTGATCGATTTTCTGTTTCTGGGATTGTTGCTCTTCTTCTCTTCGATTTCCCGTTGGATTTATAGGTGTTCACAATGGTTAGATAAGCTATCTAGCTGATCTCCTGCTACCCGATGTCGTCTCAGCCTGCTACTTCTCCGCCATCTTGACTCCTCCCCCCGAGTATTTTGTTTTTGATATAGTGATTTATTCAGGAATGGGCATGTGACACATGCAAGGCCAATAAGGATAGGAAGATGCAGTCTTAAGACTTATGTTTAAACATTTGGTCTAAAAAATATTTAGCCTCTGACTATGGCAAACTAGATTACTTTACACCATCCAACCACACAAAAACAACTAAAATAGTTGGAAGGCTAATATAAAACATCTATTTAAAAGGATTGGGGCTTTATCAGTGAAGCAAGAAAAGTCCAGAAAGTGAGTCCGACATTCGGCATCACTTTCTTAGATATTTGCCAAGAAACAGAACGGGAATGCTGCTGAGAACCTGAGCCAGAAGAGGAGGTTGAGAGGCTAAGATGTAGAATAAAGTTTTAATTAATTTAATAAGGTGAGAGGTACAAAGTAGGTCAGGTACTGATAAATACCCTGGACTTTCCTTTGGGAAAATAAAGGTCTAAAACCTAGGAGTAAGCTCATACCAGAAAAGAATAGTTATGACAAGGCCTAAACAAACTTTAACTCAGCTCCTAATGGGTTAAGGAATTGGTTCTTAAGCAGAGGTGAGGCCAGAGTCAGCCCCCAGGGGACATTTGACCATATATGGAAGCAGTTTTGATTGTCAGAACTTAGGAAAATATTACTGGCATCTTTACAAAACAAAGCGCCAAGGTTTAGAAACCCTGGTTAAAGGTAATTTGCACTATCCTGACAGGGAAGGAAAATCTGGATGAATATATTACTTATTCTTTAAAATCACCTATCTAATTTTTATACAAAATTTCCCTACTTATTAAAAATCCAATCAAAGGGGTGCCTAGTGGCTCAGTGGGTTAAGCCTCTGCCTTCAGCTCAGGTCATTGTCTCAGGGTCTCGGGATCCAGCCTCTCATCAAGCTCTCCGCTCCACCGGGAGCCTGCTTCCCCCTCTCTGTCTGCCTAGTCGTGATCTCTGTGTCGAATAAATAAATAAAGTCTTTTAAAAAAATCCAATCAAAATAACTTATAATTAAAAAAAATAAGAAATAACTAAAAACCAAGAGAAGAAAATAGGTGATAAAAACAGATAAAATGGAGATTTAGAAATTGGAATAATTAGGCTCTGATTCTAAAAGAATAGTGAATATTTCAAGGGTTATAATGATGATAAATGTTGACAGAAACCTAGAGGCTATATAAAATAGTCAAATGGATTCTAAAACTGCAAATCAATACAACTTTTAAACTATGGATTGGCAGATGGGAAAAAATATTAGGAGAAATATAAGCATTTGAACAGCATAATTATCTAACCTTAGAATTTAATTGGCCTTTATATAAAAACACTGCAGAAAACACGTTTATTTTATCCATTCATGGTACATTTATGAAAATAACTGTATGTTGCCCCACGAAGCAAGTAAACTTCAACAAGCTTTTAGGGATTGATAGTACATGTAGCAGGTTCTCTAATCACAATGGAATTAACTCAAGAATCAGTAACAAAAAGATAACTAATAAGTAGTAATATCCTTGAAAATTAAGGAGTACTCTTTTAACTAAGTAGTATTACATAAGAAAATGCTTATTTATTTAAATGTTTTAATAAAGGCTTGGCATATAATGTTAGACTTTTACATTTATAGTTACTATCTTACAGCATACAGTTTGTACTTTGTATTTAAAGATAAATAAGGTAATATATTCTCTAGGTCTATGTCAATGTGCCTTTTTTATACTTTTCAACTCTGGTTTCCCTTAATTGGATCCATTCTCAGGAGGTGTCCTACTTTGTGTAACATGATGGTTGCCATGAAACACGCTTTGCATTCTAACCTCACCAACCCAAGTTGAAGCATTTCTATTCCTTAACAATATATCTTTTTTTCAAATGAACTTTTTTTTTTAATTGAAGGGTAACTCAGTACAGAAAAGTATGCAAGCATAAATATACTCTGTACATATAGATAAATGTATAATGAGTACAGACCATATAACCACAACACTAGTTAAGAAATAAAACATAGCCAGCATCTAAAAATTCCTTTTTGCCTTGTTAGGTCAAAGGAGCAATTGAAGTGGAGATTAGAAAACACTGAAAGTACTACAAGTCAAAACTTGCAAGATGTAGTTAAATGACATGATTAGAGGACAAAAAAAATCTGGACATACCCTGACACTCATCCACTGGGGTCTTATCCAAAATTTTGAGCAGGCCAATTGTATGGTATTTTTGGAAGCTTAAGTAGGTAGTTGTACAGAGTGACCTGTAGAGTAAAGAAACTGAAGTCAATAAATACAAATATGATATTGTTGAAGTAAGTCCAAAGTGAGGCTTTTATATATAGATAATCATAGAGTTGGAAATGAGGTTGGGGGAGACAAAAATATAGAGGAATCATTGATTATAATGTGTCAGTTGCTTAGCTGATGAGAAGGAGAAGGAAGAGCAAAGGGTAGCATTATGTCTTTGTTCCTGAATTCCAGTGATGTCAAGAGAAATAAGAAAAATGATTTTAGATAGATGGACGTTGATTGCTTTGGTCTCAACTTCTTGGTTATGACATTTATCTTTGCCACTAAAAATAAAAACAAATTTGTGAGCCAAGTGTGTCTAGTACCTGATTAACATCTTATGGCAATCTTAAAAAATGTGTTCTTAAAAAGCAGTTTGGTCTTTCCGTACAAAGAGGAAAATCCACGGTACATACTGGCTGACCATGTCTAGATCACCTATCCTCAATCCAATAGAATGTAAAATGTAGAGTTTACACAAATATCAGAAATAATTAGATAAAATTGGAACTGCTTATGACAACTGATAGACGTACTTCTTAAACTGGATTCACATTCAGATTGACTACATATATTTCCTTGTGTACTTGTAAAATGGAATGCAAACCTGAGAAAAGGTGAGTGTCAATTTTCAGAGAGACTTTAAAGATATAGGGGCCACAGGAATTGTTCAAGGAGAAGTCTTCTAATTTGATCTCCTTTCAGCTTCTATTTGAGGCAAGTGAGTGATGGTGTCATTTCTCCAGATATTAATATTCAGAAAACTCTGTTACTATACTGGAAAAAGCATCTGAAGATTACATGAGTGGACAACTTGGGAGAGGACAGTTTTAGGCCTGTTACATGAATGCTCTTTCTGAACAGAATCAAGGATCAGGTTTTGCCACTTTTGGAAATAAGGGTTAATTGCTCCATTGATCGAATATGCTTTTCTTTCTTAGGATCACTTTCTTTTACTAAACACGAGGCTTCTGTTTGGCCTTAACATTGATTTCATTATTTGGATAGCACCCCCCTCCTTTTTTCTTTAACCAATTATAACACATTCTAATTCTGTTTTTAAAATCCTGCAATTGCCTCTCTCAGCATCCATGGGTGTACAAAAATCTCATGTGTGTAAGAATGTGCCTTGGGTACATAGAAGAGTTGGCTGAAGTGTCCAGTCTTTTAACTCTGATACGTGTTCTTCAAAATAGGAAAATGAGCTTTATATCAATTAAGTTTAGCTAAGCTAGCAAAGAATTTAAACATATTAATAACAATAATTTTAAGCTAATAGTCAATTTAGGAAAATGTCTCTAAATTGCCTCCAGTACCTGGAAAGAGTTTTTATTTCCACGAAATCATAAAACAAATCAAAAAATTTATGATGTTAATATAATATAACATGTAATTGGTATAAAACATTATTTCTTTAGAGATAATAGGAAAGAGTATTGTTCTTGGTCTGAGTTGTTACAAAGTTTAAATTAGTAAAGTTTTAGTTCATGAGTTAACTTACTGTGTGATTATTTAAAAAATACAGTGTGAATTTTGAGGAACTTCACTTTAAACACATACCAGAAGATAATTCTAAACACCCTGGTTCATAGAGTAATTTAACACGGATAGCCATGTTGAAAACATCAAGATCAGTGAGGTCGCCATGTCTAAAGGCATGTTGCTGCTACTGAATCAGTCAGAAGTAGAACTCTATAAAGCAAGACGCTAGGAGATGTGTCATAGTTTCTCCCAACTGTAAATTTCTCTGTGCATGTGTTACCAACATGCCTGACACTAACTATGACTGTTATAGCTTAGCATTCATTTCCCCTGATACATTGACACTGGAGTGAAAAATGGTGGCCTGGGACAAAGAGATTTGGTGTTCTCACAGTGAATCATCCCACACTGGCTTCTGATAAGCACTGCCACAAATCAGGGATAGCTGGCAAGGTCCTCTGCCCTAATTTGTTTTTAAAATTTTCATTCAGGCAGTGTAACTTCATTACATCCCTGCAAGCAAGACCCCAGGCATTGTGTGAAAGAGATTTACAGCCAAATAAGACAGCCATTTCAGACTGCAAAGAAATCCCTTCAGTTGCATAGTGTCTGCAGTTTTCCTTAGTTTGGTGAAGTAGATTTTCTTACGATATAATTTTTTTAAGATAGGTTTTTTTTTTTCTTCATATGACTAGATGAGGGAATTTACTGCTGGATGTAAAGAAGCATTCATTATCTCTAGTCACAGTCTCATTGAAAATCAATGTGTAAAAACTCTAATATCCTTTACTGTTGTTCCTTAATCATAGTTTTCCTTTTCCTGTTAAAGGTAAAAAGAATTCAGCACATTGAGTCCAGGTGAGGATATACATTCTGACATAGGGCTGGAAGTCTGATGGAGAGAGAATGTATCATGTCAAACACCTTCAGCCATACTGTTGACAAACTAAATCTTGTCAAGTACTGGACAGCTTGCTTTCCCACCAAACTGATTCTCCTGCTTGAGCCATGCATTAAAACTTGGCAGATCAACTTTTAACACTGACAGAAATGTTGTTGCCTACTTACTATTGCTTGGAGAGTAAACAGACCAACTGAACTATTAAGGAGCTTTGACACCCATAAACAATTTATAAAAACTTCAGTTTGGCACAATGAAAACAACTCAACTGAAAAGATTTTGAGCAAGACCTTATCAGAAAGAAAACTTATTTCCTAGAAAAGGATATATTTTCAAACAAAAGAGCCATTTAAAATAACATGTGATTTATTGGCCAGAGGTAATAAAAAAGTCCTACCCTTCCTTTTCTGTTGAATTTGTGTTAACAGTAAAGAATGTCTAAATTCCTTTTTAAAAAATTCATTTTTTCTGCCTTACTAATGTAGTTAATGTTTCTACACATGGTAGAAATTTTGTAGATTATTGAACTCTACTTTGATTTCTAGAATAATAGTATCTTGAAACACTGATTAGATTTAATCCAAAACTGAAAGAGTAATTTAAAGAGATTAAGCTAAAAAGAAGTCTTATGTAAATAGAAGAAATATATAAAAGTTTCCTAATATTCAAATGCATATTTGAAATCATTCAGAATTGAATCTCAGATGATACATATAATTTATTCTTGTATGTTTCTCATTTTCTTGAGGAAAAGACATTTTCTGCATTGAAACTGGACTTTAGTTTCAGCCTAGAACTGTGATGTAAATATAATGTGAAAGACTGTTTATTGTAACTTCAGTGACTGCTTTATCCATAACCTTTCAAAAACTTGTCAGTAATGTGACCAATAAGCGCTCAGTTCTCAACTCACAGCTCAGTAGTTCTGAGTGGAATGAGGAGCAATCCTGATAGCAGATATATGGGCTGCAATGCCCTTCAGGCCCTCAGCCTATGAAGTACCCAGGAGTGGTGAACTTTGAATGTCTTTAGTATTTTTTTTTTTTTTTTTGGTATCAATGCAACAAATCCAAACTAAGTTTGAGATGTTGGCAACATGTTTTTACATTCCCAGGAGTGAGGGGCATTGTGTTTTCTCCCATATACAGAAAACCCAGAAATGTTAAACTAGAAAACAGAATAGAAAGTAATATCTTTGACTCTTTTTGAGCCAATTTTTTTCTTTTACTTTTAATGAAGTCATTGTTAGTTTTGGGTTATTGCACATATTCTTTTCAAAAAGCATGTCTCTGAAGTTTATTCATTAGAATGGTCAATATTATGTTAAATGTGTTTAAACTTTTTAAATTTTGTTAAAATTAACAATTAAACTTGTTAACAAATAATATAAACATATTTCTAGGGACAGTGGAAAAATGATCACATGAAGAAACATGACACAAATTTCTATATTTCATACTAGAATATGTATATGTTCTCTCTTTTTGCCTTTTTTTTTCAGTGCACCTAAGAATAGTGTAGTAATCTCAAGTTATACTTCTCTTCTTTCCCCAAAAGTAAATCCATTTATTTCTTTATTCGATAGCATACAGTATAAGCAAATGCTTCAGAGAAAACACAACCCTTACAATAGTCTGAATTTTAACTGGCTACTGTGTTTAGATTTTCAATTTTCCTTCCTTTTTCCCTGCCAGTTTTGAAGAGAGTGTTCATATGCCTCACAATATGCTGAGCCCAAGATGATCAGCCAAGTCTTGGCTTCTTTGAGAGCTTAAACCCTTTAAACTCAGCGCTCTTTCCAGCTGGCAGGTCAGCAGCACTGAGCAGACACTGCAGGTTTCTGCTTAGTTAAGTTTCCACAAATGCAGCTCTGCTTATTCTTAGCAAGAAAGGGGAAAGATTATCTGCCCCATGAACAATTCTATCCATCTTCCTTTTCTTAGCTCTCTGTATCTAATCTGTTTGGCATAGCAGGCCTTTTTTTTTTTTTATTCATAAGTTTTGATTGACAGCTATTATTAAAAACAAACAAACAAACCATAAGATGTTAATGTCTTTCACTCCTGAAGGCATGTATTTACTTCTCATGAAACCTGCAAATGTTTCACTCATTCTCCCACTTCATATTAATAGACATGCTTGGCAATACTCCATAGATTTACTCTTCAGATGTTAGTTTTTATATAGAGATTAAGTTTACAAAAAACAATGTAGACTTTCTTTAATCTCATTTTATTCATGTCTAAACTCTATTTCAGACATTTCCTCCCTGACACTCCAACTCTTGTTCAAACACTGACAGCTTTTCTTAGGGTTACAGAGATAACTCAAACCAGCTAAATGAAGTTGGAATGTCTGTTTATTCTGCACATTTTCTTTAGGTCATTATTAAAACCTCAAAATAAAAATAAATGGGATTTGGGGTAGCACTTAAATCGTTAATGTAACTTATGAATGAAAAAAATTAAGTTTTGGCATATGGAAGCTTAAATAAGAGTCAGGAGGCAAACATTACCTTGCTACATGTTCTTGATTTTCAAATGCATCTGCAGATGAAATTACTGGTTTGTGTTGGTTTTGGTTTGATTAGTTACTTGACTTTCCTATGGTTGAACTCTGTAAATGGTTGAATTCAAATGCAATAATGCCATTTGTTATATGATTATTAGACTTAGTTGTAGGCAAAATAATAATAACTATTGTTTTTGGCCTTATGTATAACAAGAAGCCCAAAGCAATATATTTTATTTTAAATTGGTTATTCTGAATTTTAAATCCCTTCTCAGCTGCCATTTATTTTTATTTTCAGCTGACATATTATATTTTGCATCTGTTTTCCCGAACTTTAAGAGAAAACCAGATCTTTTCCATGACTTCTTATTTACATATTTTGTTCATCTGACTTATATAGGTTGACCAACATTTTTTATCTTCTTAATTAATTAAGGATTTCTGGCCCAGAGGTTTTTAAATGTCTTTGTACAAGAAAATGATCCATATCTGTGAAATTACTCTATAATTCAAATTTTATTCAGTGTTATGGCAAAATATTAAGGGGTGGGGAAAAGAAATAGGAAATTTTTCAGTGGGATGGAAAACTAGGTTCACAAGAATATGAGAGTCATAGTCCTTTAAAAACTTCTGTTTAAAGCCACATTTAATAATGATAAGAATGATAATACTAAATGTTTCTGTCTTTTAAATTATGAGGAAATTATCAAAATGTATTTTTTGCTTATTTTTTAAAGCTTAAAATTGCTTTTTCATACCCATTGCCCCTCTTGTTTCTGCAATAACCTGAAATCATCATGTAGAAAAGACTTCATTTTTCACATATCCAATAGAAAACCCACACCTGAGAATCTGAAATAAAAACTCAGGTGCTATAAAATCAGTTCTCAATATTTTGTAAAAAAGTGACTTGGAGCAAAAATTATGGAGAGAAAAATAATTAATCCAATGTGATAATTGAAATTCCTGGGAGGAAATATGGCACACTCAAAAGGGGGTGATTCAAGAGAGATTGATATTAAGATGTTTTGTTTTACAAAGCTGCTGACAGGGTTAAGAAAAACCAGTAAGGGATAGTTTTAGCAGAAATCTGTTACTACATATATGGGTGAAGTGACAAGGGGGAAGTTGATACCAGAACTCTGTAACACTTACAACTATAGCAGAGGGCTGCTGACCCTTTAAGAGAAGGTCTCCACCATCATCAACTTACAACCAGGCAGTGAAGGATCTAGCTTTATACTTATCTTGTCTTTCTACTCACTTTCACTAACACACTGCTAGTAGTTCCATTGGCCAAACCAACTGAAAGCCAGAGAGCAAGGGAATTCATTTGATGCAGTTCACAAAGATCAGCTTTCTGGGGAACAGAGCAAAGTGGAAGAGTGGAGAGCAGATCTGTAGGAGTAACCAAAGAATATCCAGTACAATTAACAAACTAAAACGCACAAAGTATTGGAGTAACTGGCTAAATGGTGCATTTCCAGGTAAAGGGTTAATATACTCAAGAATATAAAATATTTAAGAAATCATCCATCTCTACTGAGAATGGAAAGTGGCTCATTCCCATTTACTGAATCATCAGAAAAGGTTATTTTTCATTATATAATAATGACTGGGTTTTATTTCTTATTTTTTAAAGATTTTATTTACTTATTTTGAGTAAGATAGTGATAGAGAGGAAGCACCATGAGCGAGGGGTTGGGGGGAGGAGAGTGAGAGACAGAATCTCAAGCAGACACCATACCAAGCAGGGACCTGACTCTGGGCTCAATCTCACCACTGTGAGATCATGACCTGAACTGAAATCAAGAGTTGTACACTTAACAGAAAGCCACCCAGATGCCTTAGTAATGCCTGTGTTTTAAATTAGTTTATAGAAAAGAGGGTTTTTTTTTTAATAAAAACCTTTTTTAAATAGAGAACTCTAATAACTAAAAAACTAATAATTATGTATAGCAGCCAAATATTTACCATAATGTAGGAGAGTAATATATTTTATTATGACAGCCTGTTGAAATTATTCAATCCAATGGTAAATGTTTATTAAGGAATAGCTGTATAGTTTGTGCTTATAGAATCTATATGGTGTAGATGCATAAAAAACAATACAGAGTTGATTAAACTTAAAAATAAAAGGAACTAAGAGGGGAAACACTATCTGGTTGCCAATATGCTAGTCCATTCAACCTCAACAGCCATAGTATCAGCTGTCTCAACTTCATTTCAAAATTAACTTTGCCACTTCCCTATTTCTGTCAGTGATGTGGCCATGTTTCAAAGTTTTTTACACCATTAATCAATGCATCATCTTTTTCTCCTTCCCTTTTTTTTTGGTCTGGGCTATATGCATGTGAATTGTTTTCAAGAAATCGTGCTTTTAAACAGACATCCCTCCAGTGGACACACCCACACACAGAAGTAGAACCACACATGGGTATATATATACAGATGCAAAACACACAGGTGCATTGAAGAGGAAAGTGCATACTATGATGTTCATGAAATTTAAGTTTAATTTCAAATAGAATAAGAGATTCAGAGTGAATATTGTGACAAAATTGTATAGTCATTGAAGCCAATATGACCAAAAATTACAGAGCAGAAAGAAACAGCACTGTTTAGCATAGATAGGAAATAGAAGTACAGTTAAGGATGAAAATGAATTTTGACTTTACATGTTAAATCTGGGGAGAATGATAGTTATTACTCAAGGAATAGCTGATGCTGCTTGCTAGTGATTAAAATAAGCTTCCTTGTGTTATCTCTTTACGTAACTTGTTAGTGCCTCTCATATTTACCAAAGATACTCTGATCTAGGACCTAAATTTCTGATGATATATAATAAGTTTTTTTACAAAAAATAAGGGACCTAGTTATACAACTTCAGATATATTGTTCTTAGAATTCTGCTCTTAGAGAATTTAATTCAGATGGAAAGTTTATTTTGGATTTTCTGGTGTGTGTGTGCATGCATGTGTGTGTGTGTGTGAACCAACACATGGGTTTTATCAAAAGATATATAAATATCGTTTAATTTATTGTCTTGTAATGTGGTCCTTTAGGTCACTATATACTTGTTAGCTTTTAGAGAATAAAAGAGAAGGCAAGAGATTCAGAAGGCCTTTTCTGAAGAGCACTCCTACTCAGACCTTTTGGTTGCATTTTGTGTTCTCTGCAAAGAGATCACCAGAAAAGGATGACAGTCTCCCACTTAAAAACATTCTGATAGAACCAGCACATTTTTGTGCCCAGTGATAACTCGGGAAAATTGTCTAAACAGCAATTTCAGTTTAATAATCACTCAGGTTTTGCTGCAGGGATTTGTATATTAATATAGATTTTCTATAATTTGTTTAGCCTCCTATCTTCATCCCATCCTCTAAACATCTATAATGGGTACTGAGAAGTGTCAAAAGGCCAAAGTTTCATTTTAAAGAATTATCAGCTAATCTGTAATTGTTTATAAACTTTTATTTTTGTAATGTCAGAGAGTACAATGGGCTTAGTAATTAGAATACTTGCAATTCCATTTTTGTCAAGTACAAAATACATTTTGCCAGATAAAAATACATTGGATCAATTTATTGCATCTTCTTTTATATGTTTTCAAAAGTTTTTTCCTGATTATTTACTTTTTTCATGAGAGGAATTGAACTGCTGTCAGGAATATTTTCAACAGAGCCATCAAAATAGTAGCAATGACAACAATAATACAACAAGCATTTTTAAATGCTTACAAGTTGTCAGACATGGAGCTCTTAAATGGAATTGCTCATTAATTCTTACAGCATCTTTTTCTGACAAGAATTTGTACCACTTACATATGAGGAAACTAAAGAAAAGATCAGTCAAGTGTACTTTGCTCCCTAGGACAATAAGTGGACGGTCAGATCCCACTCTTTAAACTCAGCCCTGCTGTGATGCTTCCTTAAACAAAGCTTTAACAGGACTTTTTCCTTTCTTTCCCCCCTTTTTTTTTTAATATGATAGATCACCAAAGGACTTTGGAAATTAAAATTCATTAACAATCACAGAACCAAAAAGTATGGAGAAATTATTTTTGTCTCAACCCCATATAGCAACAAAAAAACCCTGGACCTTGGACTCAGGTACTATTGAAAGGGAAAACAAAATTATTCTAAATTTAAAACAAACAAACAAAAAACCTTACTAAATAATCTTGCACAGGACCCTAGAAAGTGAGAGAAAGCCACTTGGCAGACTTGAATGTTCGCAAAGTCAATTTATCAATAGACATTACAAAGCGCCTATAAACAAACTCAGGAAAGATGTATTAACATATTCCTTAGTATCAAATAACACTAAAGAAAATTTATTCCCAATTTTAGAATTTTAGTATTCCCTTCCTGTAAAGCTAAAAGCGAGGACCCTTCTGCATGTCTAACATGTGTTTAATGTTTATTCTCTTTTATAGTGATACTCTTTAAGAAAAGTAAATAATTATATTTTATTCAAGCCTAGATAAGTACTCTCACATTATTACCATACCATAAATGATATAAAAATAAAGCCATATTAAATTTATTCACAGGAGAATGATGACCTTTATTCTGTTTTTATTTATGTATTTATACTTGCTCTTTATTAGAAAGTATTAAATTTTTATAGTGTTTTATTAAGATAAAAAGGAAACATACGACTCATTTGATGGATTTATTAAATTATGCACAAATGTATAAGAAATGAGACCTTTATTTATTAATGTTACAAAAGCAACAAAAAAGCTTTTAGATATTTCATATACATAAGAAATTTCCTCCCTTAGACTTTTATAGGGACTTATTGCATTGTCACATATACTGTAAAGGTACACTTCGAAAAGAATTAACATAGGTTTTGTTGTTCACATGCTCTATGTAACTGTTATCACCAAAGAACAAAACAGTTGTGTTTAAAACTAAAGAAGAAATATCAATATGAAGGATATCAGTGCTTTCACCTTGTTCGTTGACACCCCAATACGTAACTGCAAAAACTCTTTTTATTTAGCTATTAACTCTCTTTGTTTGCCGTAGGCCCCACCTCTCTTTCTAAAACAAGAATTTAGGAACCATCAGTAGTTGATACCTCTGACTGATCTTCAAGTAAGTGAAGATATTCCCAAAGAATACCTTAAAAAGAGATTTTGGAAGAATATTGTGTTTGTGAACAGGGTGCATTAGTAGTTCAGGCTACTTAACTGTCTTGAAAAATCTATAAATCATAGGAAATATTCATTTGATAACAAAGTATATTACTGTGTAAAACATAACTGTTCTATATCCATGTTATATTTTTAAATATCTAGTTAATTTTGTTGTTGAGAAAGAGAGAGTGTGTGTGAGCAGGGGGAGGGGAAGAGAGAGAGGGAGAGAGAGAATCTTAAGTAGGCTCCACACCCAGCACAGAGCCTGACTTGGAGCTCCATCTAATGACCCCGAGATCATGATCTGATCCAAAATCAAGAGTCGGATGCTCAATTGACTTAGCCACCCAGGCACCACTAAATTTTTATTTTCTCACCATCAATACAATTCTTCTCTCTTCTAAATCATAGATGTCGGGATTGAGGTATAGGATGAGAAAATTGTTCCATATTAACATATTCCACATTGCTTAATGGAAACATAGCATATGACTGAGGAACATAATTTTTTTTTAACATTTATTAAACACCTATTCCAGACTTCTTCTGTATGTCCAGCAAATTGCATCTGGTCCTGTTTCTTCAATTAACTCACTGTGTAACCTTGATTTCTGAGTCTGTATCTCATATAAGTGAGATAATTAAATGAGGTGAACTACAGGATTTTTCCAGGTGAATATTTTTTGAACTTAGTAGAAATAGTTTTATATGACAATAATTTCATTTAAAATCTATTAGCATCATCATTGCTTGGACCTAATCCAGCCACTGAATTTTTGATGTTTCAAAAGAAATCTTACTATAGGAATGGTTCACCTATAAAATAGCAAGATAATTTTCTGGTGAGGTTCAGAAAAATATAAGGTAATTTTAGGCAACATACTTTGTGTGTTCTGATCTTCCCTAGAGGAGGACAAGCATAAGAGACCAAATAGATCTGCAATGAAATCTAGTCAAATGTAAAGGTTTATGTATTTTCAGTGTTTGAAAGGGAAATGTAGTTTCCACATAGAGAACTAAATGAACACTGACCTTAAGACTAGGTGTGTGTGTTTGAACTTTTCAGAGATAGAGCCCCTGTATAATTATCTCCTGTATCTTCAGAAAGTTTTGTCACAAGTAAATCCTGAACCTGCTAGACACCATCAAACATTTAGTAAATTGATATTCTATTCCACACTATTGTTTTGTTTTATTTTGTTTTTTATTGGCCTAATCCTGTAACTACAGAACAGAAGTACAAAGAATTTTACATTTTTTTTTAACTTGTGCCAAATGTCCTAATTAATAATTCTAATAATTTACCTCGTAATGGGGTTAAATATTAGCCATGCTCCCTCATGCCAATCATTATGATCTAAACCAGAATGCAATAGAATATATTGGGTTTTTCAGAAGCATAACACTTTTCTTGTATTTTTCTCTTTTTTTTCTCTATCTCATTCATTAATAATACTGAATTTTCGACTTTCCTATTTCTGTCACTCACCTTATTTGATCATCCTTCTCTTTCCAAGTGGTAAACCACAGTGTTTGCTCCTTTGCCAAATAAGGCCTTTATGACATTTTAGTGGATGCTGTCTGTGAATTGTAGCTCAAAACTTCCTTCAAGCCTGAAAGATGCAGTCTTTGCTTGCAGAAGTACTTCCAGCTATTAACCTTCCTAGAAAATTGTCCTCAGGGGTGCCTGGGTGGCTCAGTGGGTTAAGGCCTCTGCTTTCGGTTCAGGTCATGGTCCCAGGGTCCTGGGATGGAGTCCCGCATCGGGCGCTCTGTTCGGCGGGGAGCCTGCTTCCTCCTCTCTCTCTCTCTCTCTCTCTCTCTGCCTATTGTGATCTCTGTCAAATGAATAGATAAAATCTTAAAAAAAAAAAAAAAAAAAAAGAAAGAAAATTGTCCTCAGCTGGAGAGAATCATTTCACTCCTGGTTTTGCTCAACGTGTATCACTGGTGGATACGTGATGATATAGGCCCAGCCCTCTCACCATAAAGAAGAATGATTTGAGTAGTTCTCCCAGACTCTTTTCCATTTGGGCTCAGGAGATGTTCTTAAGACCGTATTGCAGTCCAACTTTTCCCCTTGCCTGTTCATTCTTTATTTCCTTCCTCAGGTGCTTATCCTACACATTAGTCTCCCTATCAAGTCTGCTTCCGGGGGACCCATGTTGAAAATGTATCAAAATTATTTAACATCTTTGGACATTTTTTCATTTTATAGAGTCTTTGTCACCCATATTCCTGTAAACAAGAAAGAGAATAAGTTTGTTTGTTAGAAATAATTGGATTTGAAATATAATATATAAGAAGTATAGAATAAGAATCAGGCATATATATTTTTTCTAATGAAAACATAGTTAATATTCATTGTTTAGCATTCACTCTTTTACAATTTAGTTGCCCACACTTTTCACTAATTTAAGTTGGACAATAACTCCCTTTGAGCCTGAGTACAAATAAGACAGTGGATGAATTATTTCCTAGATTTTTCTATAAGCTATGAAAAAAGAATTAAGTTAATAAAAACAAGACTCTTGACTAAAGTATTTTACTTTATTCATTTAAAATTATTTTTAATGGGGGGGCACCTGGGTGGCTCAGTGGGTTAAGCCTCTGCCTTCGGCTCAGGTCATGATCTCAGGGTCCTGGGATTGAGTCCCGCGTTGGGCTCTCTGCTCAGTGGGGAGCCTGCTTACCCCTCTCTTTCTCTGCCTGCCTCTCTGCCTACATGTGATCTCTGTCTGTCAAATAAATAAATAAAATCTTTAAAAAAATTATTTTTAATGGACTTGATCTTATATTTACAGAGATGTTTTCCATCTTTCTCTCTCTGTATCATACTCAACTGTTCCAGTATCTTTAACTTTTATTGCCAAATTACCCTATTTGTATATCTTGCCACATGTGGAAAACAAATATAAAGATATTAGAAAAAGGTAATAAGGTACAACTGTGTTTTCGCAGAATCAGGTATTAGTTTAAGCTCCCTCCAGGAAAGTTTAACTCATGGAGTAGGGAAAGGATTTAACTATATTTTGGCATTCTATACATGAGATCTGATGAATTCCAGAGTAATAGGGAGGACAATCAAAATGGGAACTGAGCTAGAACATATTAATTGTCTAATTAAATCTGCTTCCTAATTCTGAGATGTGCCATTATATCTGTTAGGTCTTGCACATGAAGTCCAAAAACTCCTTGCATGACTGATTAAATTCAAGATTTCACATCAATCACAAGCTCTATGTTTATCTTTCATTTGTTTCTCTTAATTTAAAAGAAAAGTAGAAATTTAAGTACTTACCTTCTACAGTGTTGTAGAACAAGGTAGGATGCCTATGTGGCCTATTTTTTTTTTTTTTAAGATTTTATTTATTTATTTGACAGACAGATCACAAGTAGGCAGAGAGGCAGGCAGAGAGAGAAGGGAGGAAGCAGGCTCCCTGCTGAGCAGAAAGCCCAGGACGTCGGGATCATGACCTGAGCCGAAGGCAGCGGCTTTAACCCACTGAGCCACCCAGGTGCCCCCGGCCTATTTTATCTAGATATGGTAAATGAAATGTTTCAAGTAGATTCACATATGAACCATCCAATAAGCAGATGCACACATTCAACTCAATTGAATGGAAGGAGAGTAAACTATAAATCTTCACATAAAAAATTACTCAGGATAAACCCATATGAGTTATTTTAAGAAAACTGTCCCTTAACATTAATGATTTCCTATGATGAATTCCAACATAGTATCATTCCCTAAACCCAAAGGGCACTGTTTTTGTAGCAGCATCTGCACTTGTTGCTGGTCTAAGGCAATGAGTGCTGGTGGTAGAATTGATAGGGGAAACAATGCCTCAGATAGATATTTACCTCAAGAAATAGGCAAGAAGCTTCATATCTGACCAGCAACGGCACATCTCTCTCAGCTGCGTATTCCAAACCATAATCTACCATGACCAAAAGAGCAGGTTGTTGAGGAATATAACAGTAGGGCTGTCAGATTTAACAAATAAAGATTTAGGACATTCAATTCAATTTAAATTTAGGTATGCAATGGACAATTTCTCACTATAAGCATATACTAAATATTGTATCCTGTATTTTGTCTGGCAACTCTATATAATAAGCTTCCAAAGACAGATAATGAGAATAGATTCAAAGGCCAGGAAAAAAGAACCCATTTTATGTATTTCAGAGAAAATTTGATACAGAAAAATGGTTACATGGTTATTGGAAGGCCTAAGAGAGCAAAAGGGAAATAGCGAGGTAACTTAGATATTAATCACTACAGGAAAGAGCTATGATCTGTAAGGTTGGGGGACAGATGGGAGGGGCTTATTTCCCTAGAGCCCACAATGAACAGGAGAGGTTGCATGGGTTTACCTAGACCTTGACGAGGGGCCTTGCCATTGATACTGTAGCATGGGAGAGGAAGTAACCAAATCAAAGTATGAACCCTGGAAAAGGTTCCAGGTGGGGATAACAAGAGCACCAAGGGAGACAGAGGGCTGATTCTGACTGCTGACTGTAGGAAAGAGGCTCTTTCCAGAATAGGTGTCAGCTACTGTTCTATTTACATGGATATCAGTCCTCCCCCTCCAACTATTGGTAGAGCCCAGCCAGAAATCAGCTGGCAAGTAACTCTAAGAAATATCATTCCCCACTCCTTAAAACACACAGAGTGGCACAGAAAAGTGTGAATAGGGGCAGAAAGCAATTCCTCAAGCAAAGAGCATCTTTTTAAAAATTTGGACAAAAGAATAAGGTTCAGAAAAAAAGTTGAGAAAAGAACAGTAATTTAAGTTCCAAAATTAACAAACTAAAGAATTAACAGCTAAAGTGACAGAATTAATAAGAAAGGCAAAGACTCTAAGTATAAATAATTTCATCAGAGTGGTTAGGATAATATTTCTCTTATAAAAAAGAATTAGATTTCCTATAAACTGCAAATAAATTTGGTAAGGTAAAATTAAGATTATTTCAACTAACAGGCAGAAGAGAAAAATGGCCAATACCAGAGATCAAATTAATCAAATGGAAGAAGGTCTCAGAGAATTTTTTTAGTGTTATAAACACATTTTAAAAAAAGATGGAAAGAGCTAGACTATGCTGGGAGGCTCATCCAATCTGGTGGTCAAGTTTGCCGACACTGACAAGGAGAACATGATCCAGCGAATGTGATGGATGGCTGGCCAGATGGGCGTGTTCAATCCCATGGCCATCCTGTTTGGTGCCCATGGCACTGACACAGAGACACAGACGTAGCAGCAAGCAGCACTAATGACGTTAGTCGAGCAGGATGGCTATCTGAACCCCATGGCTACCTTCACTGCTGCCCAGATGCAGCAGATGGTGACCCTCCACGTGAACGGCCTGGTGCCTTCACACATAACCTTAGCCTCAGGCAGCAGCACCTCTTGGAGCATCACTTCACCAGCTGTGCATGGCTAACATCCCATCCCCTACTGGGGTGAACGCCTCACCAACCTCCCTGCAACAGATCAGTGGGCAACTTGCAGTGGAAGCTGTGTTTACCAAAGACATTCACCCCTACCCAGCACACAGCCCACCAGCGCAGTCCCCCTGCAGGAGGCCTACGCTGGAGTCAGCAGTCTGCCTGTCCAGCCGACCACCACGCTGACTATGGTCAGGTAAGACAGGTCTTTCTGTCCTCAGTAAATTCCAGTAATCTGCCAGCAATAGAGAGAAGGTGCCAAACAAACAGACCAGCCAGGCCATGAGCACCTTCCAGATGGGCATGAAGAGGCTCCAAGTGCAGTGGAAGCAGCCCAGAGAGGCCAGTTACCCATACTTCGTTCCTGGGGGTCTATTTCCTCTGCCTGGGGGAGACCAGGACTCAAACAGGGCGGGATGCTGAACAGGCTACACTAAAAAACAAGCCCCTCTCAACACATATTAAAAATAAGAACCGTTGACATACCAGCTAATATCAAGCAAGCCGAAGACTCCAGACACACTCTGTGAATTGTAACATTTCATTAAGGAAAGTATAGAATCTGGGGGTTCAGAGGGCACATGTTCGGGTGAAAAATACATATGACATAAAGAAGAAGATGGAGAGAACTGAGAAGGAAAAAAGCACAAAAAAGGACAATTTTACAACAAAATAATTTGAGACCGGATGGGAATGCTGAAGGGCTGGAACTAAGGAGAAATGCTGCTTACTGATCCCCAGGACTTTTCTAGCCTGTGGGCACTTGAGGCAGGCTGAGGCTGTGTGGCAGGCCTGGTTCCCATGGGGCAGCTGGGAAGAACCCACTGAGCATCTCTGTTATTCCTTTAACTATTTTGGGATTAAAAGACCAAAGTTTTTATTACAGATGTGTAGTTCTATGTCAAATAGAGGATGGGTGGACGAGATCCTCCTTTCTACCTCATCGCTGTTCTTGAAACAGCTTAGAGTGATTCCCTGAAAAATGTAATAAAAAATGAAATTTAAAAACTAAAAAACAAACAAAAAAAAAAACAAAAAAAGCTTCAACACTTTTAAAACAACAAATTAAGAGTTCTTTGATACTTTGAGAGGTCTTTGATTACCCTCAATCAAGTTTATGACACTTTCTTATGGTTTTCTATATTGTATGTCTGGTTGGAGCTATTAAGCTGAACAAATAGATGGATATTTGGGGAAAGCAACAAAAATATTAGAGCTCACTAACCATGCAGTATGAGAAATCAAGGAGGTTTAAAAAGGGACTGACAAAACAAGATAATTTTTGTGAAAAGTCCATAAATGCTTCTCTTTCTCCTCTTAAAATCATAATAATTGTACAGAATTTTTAAAAAGAAGTTTAAAATACCTGTAAAATAGGAAAAAAATCAGAAAAAAACCCATTTTTTAAAATTAAAGGGAAAAAAAAACACCCTATAGATGTTAGCATTATTGCTAAAATCCCAGATGTTGTAGGATTGTACTTTTGTAGAGTTTTGACTCTACTCATCTGTTCTCCCTATGAGTGCTGTCAGAAGTCCTTGACCCCTAAGGCCAGGCCAGACTCATCCAGACTTACAGGCTCATGGGTGCCCACAACTTGTGGAGGCTGCACAGGCAGAAAGGTCCACTGACAGCCCTTGCCTTTCTTACCCAGGATCTGGATACATGCTTGCCCTTTCTCTTCACGCCCTCAACCCCTTCCATATCACTCAGGTTCCTTGTTTGCTCCAGAGAATTTCCAGGCAAGAGAGATTTGGGAACTTTCATCTTAAAACAACTAAACAATGCAAACACACACCTACACAAACCTTAAAGAAGAGAGAGAAAAATAAACAATCTTTGGGGAGTTTCTGAAAACTGTTTACAAGGAATTTTGAAAAACAGGAATGTTTAAATGATGCTGGCTCAGTTTTTTGTAAATATGTTTGCATATTTTGTAGGATTTTTAATTGTAATATAAAAAAGACTAGGAAAATGATGTAATGAAAGCATAATATTTATTTTTAGTAAATGACTTTATAGCAGTTAAAAAAAAGACTTCTTAAAAAAACTCAGAATGAGAAAAAACATTGAGTTATTTAAGAACACATATATTTTAAAGTACAGCACATTTATTATAATTATTTGCACATTTGGTAAGACTTTCTTTGGCATTCTGCCTTGATAATCCTCCTCTCATTGATGTCTAGTTCATCTGGAAGCCAGGGCGTCTCAGACGTACCATTTTTTTCTTTTTCTTTTTCTTCTTCTTCTTTTTCTTCTTCTCCTCCTCCTCCTTCTTCTCCCCATCCTCCCCTTTCCCTCCTCCTCTTCTTCTTCTTTTTCTTTCTTCCTTTTTCTTTCCTTTTTTCCCTTTTTGACTTAGAAGAACAACTGTCCAGTTCCTCTTAGGCCTCCTTTAACTTTCTATTCCATTTGTTAGTTATTATTTTAAAAATTGTCTTTTTCTTTCTCTTGGCTCCTTCTTTTAGGATGCCTAGAAGTAAAAACAAAAAAACAAAACAGTTAAAGTTCAGTACAACTACTCTTTTCATACTTAACTCCCTAAAATTCAAGATCTTGAAGATCTTGAAATCTTCTAGACCCATTAGGTGGTACTTCCTCCTGGCTTAACTAAAAATAAACCACAGTTGAGAAGAGAAGAGAAGAGAGGAAAAGATAAAAGAGAAAGGAAAAGAAAATGGAAGAATTAAAGAAAGTAATGAAACACAGAGAATAGGTACAGAAATTCCAAAATCAACCAAATGTAGTCACAGAAGTAAAAAAACAAACAAACAAACAAAAAAAACAAAACAGGAAAAGTGGATACAGAATTAAAAAAAAAAATACTTCTTAAAATTGAGGGAGATTTCAGACCAAAAGGGCACACCTAGTTCCAAGAAAGTGAGTATCATAGCCAGTACATCTTGATGAAATTTCAGAATCCCAAGAATAACAAATTAAATTCCTAAAAGATTCCATGAACAAAATTCTAGTTTCTTATAAAAGAACAAATATCAGACATTTTATCAACAACACTGGCTGCCAGGAAACAATAGAAAAATATATTTAAAACCATAACACAAATTAATAACTAAATGTCCAACAGAACTGACATTCAAAATTAAGGAGAAAGAAAACCAAATAAGATTTTGATTTGTTTCAAAAAAAAAAAAACCTACTTTGAAGGAAATATACAAAGATTACTTTATCAAAATGATAACATCATAAGGAAAGAAAGAGAAAGATATAATTAAAAACTGGGAAAAAAGGGATGAACCAAGAAACCAATGAAACATAATAAAAGAAAATTAAGCAGACACCAGATAACATTCACAAAAGAAACTTTTCAATGGTGAATTTATTGAGCATTAAAAGAAATCTTAGAAAAAAGGTTTTGATTTGTTGAACAAATTGGTAGAAAATGCTGGTAAATCTAAGGAGATATGGTTCTGAATAGGACAAAATAATGATGCTTTGTTTGCTTTGTAAACCTAACAGTGAAACAGAAATAGCAATTGCGACAGCAAAGAAAACACCCAAGCAGTAAAGTTTCCACAAAAGTAAGTTATAAATTATTCCCCCAACCCAGTCATGCCAGAACATGACTGAAACAGCAGATCTCTCATAGACCTCTAATGGGTTTAATAGCTGTGCAAAAGTAATGGGGGCAGGGGCAAGAAAAAAGGAGTTTTCTAATAGCTCTAAGGTCTCAGAATCCAGAAAATCCCAGCGTATATTCTCCCACACACTGAGAAAATTGAGAGAAACAGGAAAAAGAATATATAGGATATAATTTGTGGCTGAGAGCTTGAAAATATTCACCAAGCCACACTAAGCTGCATGAATATCAGGGGTAGTTTCATCTCAAGAGCCCAGGTGTCACATAGAGTGGCCAGTAGCCATATATGGCTATTGAACTAGTCTGGATTAAAATTAACTCATAGTGAGATACTCACCAGGTTTTGGAGACTTAGTTCCTCCCAAAAGAAAAACATAAGAGCACATAATATATCCCAAGTTTTTATTTTGATCTAAAATTAAAATGTTATTATTTATGATAAATCAATTATTTAAAATTCATTCTTAAAATTAGTTTCTCCTGTTTCTTTTCTTTCTTCTTCATCTTTTTTTAAAATAATGTGGCTAGTAGAAAAGTTAAAGCTTTTATGAGCTTATATGACTCATACCATCCTATCATATGGTGCTGCTTTAGAGGTTCAGAAATATCTCAGAATATTTCTAAGAAACTGATAGAGACTTCCATTAGAAAACATTGGGAGTAGAACTTACAACTGAGTAGAAAAGAAACACTAGAAAAAATGAAAAATATCAGATATTGGAATGAGAGTGTTCTTTAAATCCAAAATGTAGGACTTTATATAGGAAAAATTACTGTTTCTTTGATAAATCCTTGGCAAGAAAAAGGAAGAGGGAATTTAAAAGAATAAAAGAGACTTGACAAATATGACCAAATTAGTTTTTACAATCTTCAACTTCATTATCTCTTCATTTGTAGTATGAAATCTATAGTAAGCCCATCTCTTGCATTTTTCATTTCAGATATTAAGTTTTTAAGTTCTAGAATTTCTATTTGATTATTTGGTTTTTCTGTTTTAACTTCTTTACCTCATGTTCCCATTCATTAACATGTGGTATCTATATTTTCTTTTTTTATACACTTGAATATATCTGTAATGGGTGTTTTAAGCTCTTGTTCTGCCAATAACAAGATTTTTGTTATTTTTAAGGCTGTTGCTATTGACTTTTTTCCCCTGGTAATGAGTCACATTTTCATTCTTCATAAACGCCTGATGTTGTTGTTGTTGTTGTTGTTATTATTATCATTTAATGAACATTGCATTATTATGCTGCTGAGTATTGTGATTATGTTGTCTTCCTTTAAAGAGTGTTGATTTTTATTTTGAGAGAAGTATAATTACTATCATTTAGCCAGGCCTCATTCAGTTTTGGTTTATGTTTAAGATGGATCTACTATAATCCTTAGTGTAAGATCAGATTAGCCCTTGCCTCACAGTGTGTTTTTTCTTTTTTCTCAGTCAAATTCCTTTTGTGTTCAACAAGGTATCTCCTTGGGGCACCTGGGTGGCTCAGTGGGTTAAAGCCTCTGCCTTTAGCTCTGGTCATGATCCCAGGGTCCTGGGATCGAGCCCCATATCAGGCTCTCTGCTCAGCAGGGAGTCTGCTTTCTCCTCTTTCTCTGCCTACCTCTCTGCCTACTTGTGATCTCTACCTGTCAAATAAATAAATAAAATCTTTAAAAAACAAAAACAAGGTATCTCCTTGTGCTTTAGTATCTCTTAGCATTGTGGGACCTATGAAATCTCCATCCAGTTTTTAGTCTCCCAGTGACTGTTCTCTTTCAGGCTTTGCCTGACCTACATATAGGTTTAGTATTTGGCCAGAACTCAGGAAGAAACCCATGCAAATTTCTGAGACTCCCCTCTATACAGTTTCCTCACCTTCAGTTCTCTGACCCACAAATATCAAATTCCTCATAATATCTGGGATCTGATTACTGTCACTTCCACCTTGATAAACTGATGATCTTATTTGTGTCCCATTTCCCAGTACCATAGTTTGCAGATGGCACCAGAAGAGAAGGTGAGCATGGAATTCAAATCAAGTGTTTTCCTTCTTTAGGATCATAGCCTTGTACTATCTGCTTTCCAATGCCTCAAAAAAAAAAAAAAAAAAAGTTGCTTCATACTGTCTATCAAGTTTTACAGTTTATGGTTGGAAGAGGCAGGTCATCTATGAATCATTCTATCATAGCAGAGACTAGAATTCTACAAAGAGAAATAGATTGATCTGAAATTGTAGTGTGAAAACATCCTCTCAGAAAATTACAGATTGGGAGCACCTGGGTGGCTCAGTTCATTAAGTGTCTGACTCTTGATTTTGCTTCATGTCATGAACTTATGGTTGTGAGATCAATTCCCAAATTGGGTTCAGTGGTCAGCAGGGAGTCTGCTTGGGATTTTCTCACTCTGCCCCCCCCCCAACTCCACCCATTCTATCTCTGAAATAACTAAATAAAATACTTTTTAAAAAGAATGAAAATTATAGATTAAACATATATAAGTTTCACAAAATTTGGCCATTCATTATTTTACAGAGGAAAACTCAAACCTCCCAAAATAAAAACCTACGGACACTCACACTGTGGTGACTTTGTAATTGAGTAAGAATGGTATACCACTGTCTGGGTCATAAGAGAATTCACAATAATTTAAAAGAATTTAATCATACAAAGTATGTTTTTTAGCCACAGTAAAATAAAATTAGAAATTAGTAATGGAAAGATATCCAGAAAATCTGTGGAAGTTTAGAAATTAAATAACATATTTTAATAACATAGGGTTAGTGAGATCAAAATGCAACTTAGAAAATATTCTGAATGGCATGAAATGAAAATACAACATGTTAGAATTTGTGAGATAAAGCTAAAATGCACAAAGGAAAAATTTATATCATTGAACAGTTCTATTAATTTTTTGTTTACCTTAATAAACAAGAACAAAAAGAGCAAATTCTACCCAAAATAAATAGTAAAAAGTAAATAGTAAAGACCATTGCAGAAACTGATAAAACAAGAAACATAAAATAATAGAGAAAATTAATGAAACCAACTACCAGTTTTTTGTAAACATCAAATGCATTAAATAAAATTCTGACAAAACTTACCAACATAAAAAGAAAAAAGATCAAAAGAAATTATACCATTGCAGCTTCTTCAGAAATTAAAATAATAATTAATATTATAATATATATCAATAAATTTGACAACTGAGATAAAATGAAAAATTTTGTAAAAAAAAATGAACTATCAAAGTTCACTCAAAAAGAAAAAGATAAGCAGACTTCTGTGGAAGATGGCAGAGTAGAGGATCCTAAGCTCACCTCATCCCATAGATACAACTAGATAACACACATATCAGTGAAAATAACACAGAAAATGACCCAAAGCCTGGCAGAACAAACTCTTCACAACTAAATATAGAGAAGAGGCCACCTGGAGGAGGGTAGGCAAGGCTGAAATGTAGTGGGAGAAAAAGGGACCCAAGGGACTATCTGCAGGATGAAGAGACACTGTGGGCATAGAGAGGG
Organism: Martes martes; assembly: GCF_963455335.1. NCBI lineage: Eukaryota > Metazoa > Chordata > Mammalia > Carnivora > Mustelidae > Martes > Martes martes. Next base: position 36,674,513 of record NC_137893.1, read on the forward strand.
GAGAAGATCAGATCCCACATGAGGCACCCCAGACATGAGGGACCGATACAGAAGAAAAATCTCCATAAAAATTGGCTTTGAGAACCAGAGAGGCCTAACAATAAGTAGGGCTTAACACCAGGAACTTTAAAAATCAGTAGACTGGGCTCTGAGAGACCAGTAGGACAGTTCCAACCCACCATTCTAAAGTGACTCTCGCCCTAGGGAGTGGGATACATAACCATACACACCAGTCTGACTGTGGCCCCAGTAGTGATAGCAGGAGCAGGCACATGGTCTAACTGCAGGTGCCACCCACCAATGAAATTCTCAGGAGATAACACAGGGAAAATGCCCTGCAGTTCAGTGCTACTGAATCTCTGGCAAATGCCTGATCTGATTCAACTCAAGCCCAGGGAGGCCCCAGACTGGCCCACTAACAACACAGAGACCGAACCCTGCAAAAAACAGGGAAAGAGAGCCATTGCAGACAACTGGACTGAAGGAAGATGCAGCTCAGCCACAACAATAGGGTGCAAGAAACACACATAGGAGATACCCCTAAAGCACCAGATACACCCTGCACTGTAAGGCCCTACAGGACTTCTTCAAAAGTGCACTATTTCCAAAAGCAGGAGATGTAGATGAGTTTCCTAACACATAGAAAAGACACAGGGACTTAGAGAAAATGAGGAGACAAAGGAATATGCCCCAAATGAAAAGAACAGGACAAAAATCACAGCAAAAGAGCTAATGAAACAGAATAAGTAATATGCCTGATGGAAAATATAAAGTAATAGCCATAAAGATATTCACTGGACTTTAGAAAAGACTGGATGATCTCAGTGAGAACCAGTTGGAGATGAAGAACTCAAATGAAATTAAAAATACACTAGAGGAAATAAATAATAGACTAGAGGAACCAGAAGAGTGGATCAGAGACCTGGAGGACAGAGTAATGGAAATCAACCAAGCTCAACAGGAGAGAGAAGAAAGACTAATAAAGAAGGGAAATAGATTAAGGGAACTCACAATGATTAAGAAAGAATTATATAAGCAGCAAGAGGGGAAAAAAAAAATTACAAACATGGGTAATCCCGTAAGGCTATCAGTGGATTTTTCAGCAGAAACTGCAGGCCAGAAGAAAATGGCATGATATATTCAAAGGGTTGAAGAAAAAAAAAAAAATGCAGCAAAGAATACTCTGTTCAAGACGATTGTCATTCAGAATAGAAGGAAATGTAAAGAGTTGCCCAGACAAACAAAACTTAAAGGAATTTGTGACCACTAAACCAGACCTACAAGAAATGTTAAAGGGGAGTCTTTGAATGGAAAGAAAAGACCATAATTAGGAGTAAGAAATGTAGTACACAAAAGCAGTACAATTAGGTATATCTATAAAAACAAGCTAATGATTCACAAAATAAAAACATATATAGTATGATACCATATGCCTAAAATGTGTGAAGGAGAGGAGTAAAGAATGGGTGTAAACTTAAGTGACCATCAACTTAATGTAGACTACTACATGTATAAGATGTTGTATATAAATCTAATGGTAATGACAAATCAAAAAACAGTAATAGATAAGCAAAAAATAATGAGGAAGGAATCCAAGTAGATCACTAAAAAATGCCAGTAATCCATGAAAGAAGAGAGCAAGAGAAGAAAGGAACAGAGGATAACTACAAAAACAACCATAAAATAAGTAACAAAATGGCAATAAATACATACTTAGCAATAATTACTTTGAATGCAAATGGACTAAACGTCCCAATCAAATAACATAGGGTGATGGAGTGGATAAAAAAGCAAGACCTATCTATATGCCGCCTATAACAGACACATTTCAGACCTAAAGACACTTGCAGATTGAGACTGAAAGGATGAAAAAGAATTTTCATGCAAATGGTGATGAAAAGAAAGTCAGGGTAGCAATACATATATTGGACAAAATAGACTTTACAACAAACACTGTGGCAAGAGACAAAGAAGGACACTATTTAATCATAAAGAGAACAATCCAGTAAGAAGATATAACAATTATAAATATTTATACACCTCACATGGGGGCAGCCAAATATGTATAGTGGCAAATGACAAACATAAAGGAAGTAACTGAAAATAATATAAAATAGTAAGGGACTTCAACTCCACTTGCATCAATGGATAAATCATCCAAACAAAATCAACAACGAAACAGTGACTTTGACTCATAAATTGGAACAGGTGGATCTAACAGATATATTCTGAACATTTCATCCTACAACAGCAGAATACACATTCTTTTCAAGTGCACATAGAATATCCTCCAAAATACATCACATGTTAGGCCACAAAACAAGTCTAAACAAATCCAGAAAGACTGAAGTTATACCATGCATCTTTTCCAAGAAAATGCTATGAAACTAGAAATCAACCACAACGACAATAAAATCTGGAAAGAACACAAATATGTAGAGGCTAAATAACATGGTATTAAACAATGAGTGGGTAAACCAAGAAATATAAGAGGTAATCAGAAATACATAGAGACAGGGGGGAGGAGTCAAGATGACAGAGGAGTAGAAGGCTGGGATAACATCAGGTCGCAGGAGTTCAGTTAGATACTTATCAAACCATTCTGAACACCTATAAATCCAACAGGAGATTGAAGAGAAGAGCAACAATCCTAGAAATAGAAAATCAACCACTTTCTGAAAGGTAGGACGTGCAGAGAAGTGAATCTGAAGGGATGGGAGATAGACTGTGGGTGGAGGGGCCAGTCCTGGGAAATGGTGGAGCAACAGAGCACAAAATCAGAACTTTTAAAGGTCTGCTTCACTGAGGGACATTGCTCCAGAGGCTAAGCGGGGGTGGAGCCCTCACGGGGATGGCGTGGTCTCAGGTCCCGCAGGGTCACAGAAGAATTGGAGGTCTGAGTGTAGCAGAGCTCTCAGATACTAGAGCAGAGAAGCCAGCTACAGAGATGCAGCCAAGGAGTGAGCTCTCAGCTCAGGGTTACCTTAAACTGTGATCCATGGCACAGTTGCACCACTGCTCTTTGAGCAGGGATCCAACAGGTGGCAGATCCAGGGAGACTCCCCTGGAAAAGCAGAGTGGCAGGAATCTGCTGGGTTTGGAGACTCCAAATGGGGCTGTGTGCCAGAGACAGGAATGCTTGGTCACAGGCCAGGTGAGCTTGGAGCATGGCTGGAGACCAGGGAGATGGGAGTGATTGAGCACTTTTCTCTGAGGGCGCACTGAGGAGTGGGGCCCTGAACCCTTGGCTTCTCCAGGCCAGAGGGATGGGAGTGATTGAGCACTTTTCTCTGAGGGCGCACTGAGGAGTGGGGCCCTGAACCCTTGGCTTCTCCAGGCCAGAGATTGGGAAGCCACCATTTTCATTCCCATCCTGCAGAGCTCTACAGAAAGCATTCAGGGAACAAAAGTTCCTGAGAGCGAACCCCAGCAGATTACTTAGCCCGGCCCCTGGCAAGGGTGGCGCAATTCCACCTTGGGCAAAGACGCTTGAGAATCACTACAGCAGGCCCCTCCCCCAGAAGATCAGCAAGACCATCCAGCCAAGACCAAGCTCACTGATCAAGGACAACAGTGGAAATCCAGAGGAGGGGAAAGCAAAGCATGGAATTCATGGCTTTTTTGTTTTTAAAAACGGTATTGTTAAGATAAACTAGTTAAAAAAACGTTAAAAGAGTTTTTCTTCTAAAAAATTTGGGATACAACTTCTTCTAATAGATCAAAATATACATTTAATCTACCATAGGGATTTGTTCTAGTCTCCAGCCTGAGCAAATTCTCTCCACTTTGTTTTTTTTTCTTTTCCCAATGAACTTATCAATCCTTTTTTAGATTTTTTTTAATTTTCATCTTTAAATTCATATTCCATGTCTTCATCATGTTCACCCTAATTTTTGTATATATGTATTTTTTCTTTCTTTAAAATTTTGGGAGGTAGTTTCTTCTGAGAGACCAAAATACACCCAAAATCAAGTGGGTGGCTCTGTTCTATTCACCAATCTCTCTCTCTCTCTCATATATATATATATATATATATATATATATATATATATATATATGAGAGAGAGAGATAAATATATTGAATTTAAAAAAAATGAACTTCTTTTTACCCCTTTCTTCTCCCCATGATTTGGGGTCTCTTCTGATTTGGTTAATGCACATTTTCTGGGGTCTTTGCCACCAGGAAAATTATTTTATTCTCTCATTCATATATTTTTATCTTGATAAAATGAAAAGGTGGAAAAGCTTACCACACAAAAAAAAAAAAAAAAAGGACAAGAGGCAGTACTGAAGGCTAGGGTCCTAATCAATATGGACATTGGTAATATGTCAGATCTAGAGTTCAGAATGACAATTTTAAAGGTGCTAGCTGGGCTCGAAAATGGCATGGAAGATATTAGAGAAACACTGTCTGGAGAAATAAAAGCCCTTTCTGGAGAAATAAAAGAACTAAAATCTAACCAAGCTGAAATAAAAAAAATATATTAATGAGGTGCAATAAAAAATGGAGGCTCTTACTGCTAGGATAAATGAGGCAGAAGAAAGAATTAGTGACATAGAAGACCAAATGACAGAGAATAAAGAAGCTGAGCAAAAGAGAGACAACTACTGGACTATGAGGGGAGAATTTGAGAGAGAAGTGATACCATAAGACAAAACAATATTAGAATAATTGGGATTCCAGAAGAAGAAGAAAGAGAGAGGGGGGCAGAAGGTATATTGGAGCAAATTATTGTAGAGAATTTCTCTAATATGGCAAAGGAAATAAACATCAAAATCCAGGAGGCGCTGAGAATGCTCCCTCAAAATCAAAAGAATGGGTCCACCACCGTCATCTAATAATACAACTTATAAGTCTTAGTGACAAAGAGAAAATCCTGAAAGCAGCCCAAGATAAAAAGTCTGTATCATACAATGGTAAAAATATTAGATTGGAGGCAGACTTATCCAGAGACCTGGCAGGCCAGAAAGAACTGGCATGATATATTCAGAACACTAAATGAGAAAAACATGCAGTTAAGAATACTATATCCAGCTAGGATATCACTGAAAATAGAAGGAGAGAGAAAAATCTTCCAGGACAAACAAAAACTAAAATAATTTGTAAACACCAAACCAAATCTACAGGAAATATTGAAAGGGGTCCTCTAAGCAAAGAGAGAGCCTAAAAGTAGTAGACCAGAAAGGAACAGAGACAATATACAGATAACAGTCACCTTACAGACAATACAAAGGTACTAAATTCATATCTCTCAATAGTTACCCTGAATATAAATGGGCTAAATGCCCTGATTAAAAGACACAGGGTATCAGATTGAATAAAAAAACAAAACCCATCAATATGCTGTCTATAAGAAACTCATTTTAGACCCCAAAACACCTCCAGATTTAAAGTGAGGGGGTGGAAAACAATTTACCATGTAATAGACATCAAAAGAAAGCTGAGGTGGCAGTCCTTATATCCAATAAATTAGATTTTAAGCCAAAGATTACAATAAGAGATGAAGAAGGACACTATATCATACTCAAAGGGTTGTCCAACAAGAAGATCTAACAATTTTAAATATCTATGCCCCTAACATGGGAGCAGCCAACTATATATACCCATTAATAAAAAAATCAAAGAAACACATTGACAGTAATACAATTAATAGTAGGGGACTTTAACACTCACCTCACTGAAATGGACAGATCATCCAAGCAAAAGATCAACAAGGAAATAAAGGCCTTAAATGACATACTGGACCAGATGGACATCACAGATCTATTCAGAACATTCTATCCCAAAGCAACAGAATACACATTCTTCCCTAGTGCACATGGAACATTCTCCAGAAAAGACCACATCCTGGGTCATAAATCAGGTCTCAACCAGTATCAGAAGATTGGGATCATTCCCTGCATATTTTCAGATCACAATGCTCTGAAGCTATAACTCAATCACAAGAAGAAATTTGGAATGAACCCAAACATATGGAGGCTAAAGAGCATCCTACTAAAGAATGAATGGGTCAACCAGGAAATTAAAGAAGAATTGAAAAAATTCATGGAAACAAATGATAATGAAACACGACTGTTTAAAATCTGTGGGACACAGCAAAGGCAGTCCTGAGAGGAAAATATATAGCAGTACGAGCCTTTCTCAAGAAACAAGAAAGGTCTCAAATACACAACCTAACCCTACACCTAAAGGAGCTGTAGAAAGAACAACAAAGAAATCCTAAGAAGAGAATCCTAAGAATCCAAAGAATCCTAAGAAGAGAGATAATAAAGATCAGAGCAGATATCAATGAAATAGAAACCAAAAAACCACAATAGAACAAATCAACGAAACTAGGAGCTAGTTCTTTGAAAAAATTAATAAGATTGACAAACCCCTGGCCAGACTTATCAAAAACAAAAGAGAAAGGATGCAAATAAATAAAATCATGAATGAAAGATGAGAGATCACAACCAACACCAAAGAAATACAAACAATTATAAGAACATATTATGAGCAACTATATGCCAGCAAATTTGACAATCTGGAAGATATGGATGCATTCTTAGAGACATATAAACTGCCACAACTGAAACCAGGAAGAAATAGAAAACCTGAACAGACCCATAACCAGTAAGGAGATTGAAACAGTCATCAAAAATCTCCCAACAAACAAGAGCCCAGGGCCAGATGGCTCCCCAGGGGAATTCTACCAAACATTTAAAAAAGAAGTAATTCCTATTCTCCTGAAACTGTTCCAAAAAATAGAAATGGAAGGAAAACTTCCAAACTCATTTTATGAGGCCAGCATTACTTTGTTCCCAAAACCAAAGACCCCATCAAAAAAAGAGAATTACAGACTAATTTCCTTGATGAACACAGACGCGAAAATTCTCACCAAAATACTAGCCAGTAGAATCCAACAGTACAATAAAAGGATTATTTACCACAACCAAGTGGGATTTATTCCTGGGCTGCAAGGGTGGTTCAACATCCGCAAATCAATCAATGTGATGCAATACATTAATAAAAGAAAGAATAAGAACCATATGATACTCTCAACAGATGCTGAAAAAGCATTTGACAAAGTACAGCCTCCTTTCCTTATCAAAACTCTTCACAGCTAGCGATAGTGGATACATAGCTCAATATCATCAAATTCATCTATGAAAAACCCACAGCAAATATCATTCTCCATGGAAAAAAACTGAGAGCTTTTCTGCTAAGGTCAGGAACATGGCAGGGATGTCCATTATCATTCAACATTATGCTATTCAACATAGTACTAGAAGTCCTAGCCTCAGCAATCAGACAATAAAAAGAAATTAAAGGTAATCAAATCAGCAAAGAAGAAGTCAAACTATCACTCTTCACAGGTGATATGATACTTTATGTGGAAAACTCAAAAGACTCCACTCCAAATCTGCTAGAACTTGTATAGGAATTCAGTGAAGTGTCAGGTTACAAAATCAATGCACAGAAATCAGTTGCATTTCTATACACCAACAACAAGACAGAAGAAAGAGAAATTGAGGAGTCAGTCCCATTTACAATTGCACCCCAAACCATAAGATACCTAGGAATAAACCTAACCAAAGAGGCAAAGAATCTGTACTCAGGAAACTATAAAGTACTCATGAAAGAAATTGAGGAAGACACAAATAAATGGAAAAATGTTCCATGTACATGGATTGGAAGAACAAATATTGTGAAAATGTCTATGCTACCAAAAGCAATCTACACATTAATGCAATCCTATCAAAATCCCATCCAATTTTTTCAAAGAAATGGAACGAATAATCCTAAAATTTATATGGAACCAGAAAAGACCTCGAATACCCAGAGGAATGTTGAAAAAGAAAGCCAAAATTGGTGGCATCACAATTCCAGACTTCAAGCTCTCTTACAAAGCTGTCATCATCAAGACAGTATGGTACTGGCACAAAAACAGACACATGGATCAGTGGAACAGAATAGAGAGCCCAGAAATAGACCTCCAACTCTATGGTCAACTAATCTTCAACAAACCAGGAAAGAATGCCCAATGGAAAAAAGACAGTCTCTGACAAATGGTGTTGGGAAAATTGGACAGCAACATGCAGAAAATGAAACTGGAGCATTTCCTTATACCACACACAAAAATAGACTCCAAATGGATGAAGGACCTCAATGTGAGAAAGGAATACATCAAAATTCTTGAGGAGAACACAGGCAGCAACCTTTTTGACCTCAACTGCAGCAACTTCTTCCTGGAAACATCACCAAAGACAAGGGAAGCAAGGGCAAAAATGAACTATTAGGACTTCATCAAGATCAAAAGCTTTTGGGCAGCAAAGGAAACAGTCAATAAAACCAAAAGAAAACTGACAGAATGGGAGAAGATATTTGCAAATGACATATCAGACAAAGGGCTTATATCCAAAAATCTATAAAGAACTTATCAAACACCCAAAGAACAAATAATCCAATAAAAAAATGGGCAGAGGACATGAACAGATTTCTGCAAAGAAAACATCCAGATGGCCAACAGACACATGAAAAAGTGCTCCACATCACTTGGCATCAGGGAAATACAAATCAAAACCACAATGAGATACCACCTCACACCAGTCAGAATGGCTAAAATTAACAAGTCAGGAAATGACAGATGCTGGCGAGGATGCAGAGAAAGGGGAACCCTCCTACACTGTTGGTGGGAATGCAAGCTGGTGCAACCACTCTGGAAAACAGCATGGAGGTTCCTCAAAAGTTGAAAATAGAGCTACCCTATGACCCACCAATTGCACTACTGGGTATTTACCATAAAGATACAAATGTAGTGATCCGAAGGGGCACATTCACCCGAATGTTTATAGCAGCAATGTCCACAGTAGCCAAACTATGGAAAGAACCTAGATGTCCATCAACAGATGAAAGGATAAAGAAGAAGTCATACACACACACACAAACACACACACACACACACACACACACACACACACAATGGAATACTATGCAGCCATGAAAAGAAATGAAATCTTGCCTTATGCAACGACGTGGATGGACCTAGAGGATATTATGCTAAGTGAAATAAGTCAGTCAGAGAAAGAAAATTATCATACAATCTCTGTGATATGAAGAATTTGAGAGGCAACATGGGGGGTTTGGAGGGTAGGGAAGGAAAAAATGAAACAAGATGGGATCGGTAGGGAGACAAACCATAAAAGACTCTTAATCTCACAAAACAAGTGAGGGTTGCTGGGGGGAGGGGAGAGGGTTGTTGGATTATGGACTTTGGGGAGGGTATGTGTTATGGTGAGTGCTGTGAAGTGTGTAAACCTGGCAATTCACAGACCTGTACCCCTGGGGCTAATAATACATTATATGTTAATAAAAAATTTAAAATTAACAAAAAAAGAAATACATGGAGACAAATGAAAATGAAATCACAATGGTCCAAAGTCTTTGGCATTTGGAAAAGCTGTTCTAAGAGGGTAGTTTAAAGCAATACAGGCCAACTTCAAGAAGCAAGAAAAATATCAAATAAATCACCTAACCTTATACCTAAAGGAGCTAGGAAAAGAAGTAAAAAGAAAACCAGATACTAGTTGAAGGAGGGCAATAATAATGGTTAGAGCAGAAATAAACAAAATAGAAACTAAAGAAACACTAGAAGGGATCAACGAAACCGGAGCTACTTCTCTGAAAAGATCAACAAAATTGATAAATCTTTACCCAGACTCAGAACAGGGATTAGGGGAGGGGTAAGAGGACATAAATAAACAAAATTAGAAATGAAAGAGAGGAAATAAAAACTGACTCTATAGAAATACAAAGGATTATAAGAGATATTATGGAAAATTATATGCCAACAAATTGGACAACCTAGAAGAAATGGACAAATTCCTAGAAACATAGAACCTACCAAAATGGAAGTAGGAAGAAACAGAAAATTTGAACAGATCAATTACCAGCAATGAAATTGAATCAGTAATCAAAGCTCCTAGTGAACAAAGGTCCAAGACCAGATGGCTTCACAGGTGAATTCTGCCAAACATTTAAAGAAGAGTTAATAGCTATACTTCTCAACTATTCAAAACAAAACAAAACAAAACAAACAAACAAAACCACAAAGAGAAAGGAAAGTTTCCAAAATCATTCTGTGAGGCCAGCATTACCTCGATACAAAAGCCAGAGAAAGACACTAAGAGAGAGAGAGGTACAAATTAATTAATTTAGATGCAAAAATTAATTTAGATGCAAAAATCCTCAACAAATATTAGCAAACTGAATCCAACAATACCTTAAATAAATCATTCACCATGATCAAGTGGGATTTATTCCTGAGATGGAAGGGTGGTTCAAAATTTGCCAATCAGTCAACATGATACATCACACCAACAAAAGAAAAGATATAAATCATATGATCTTTTCAACAGATGCAAAAAGAAGCATTTAACAAAGTACAACATCCGTGTGTGATAAACAACAAAAACAAAGTAGTTTTAAGGGAAACATACCTCTACATAATGAAGGCCATATATGAAAAACCCACAGCTGGCATCATATTAATGGTGAAAAACTGAGAGCTTTCCCCCTAAGATCAGGAACAAGACAAGGACGTCCACTCTCACCACTTTTAAACACAGTACTGGAAGTTCTAGTATTAGCAATAAGACAAGACAAAGAAATAAAAGGCATCCAAATTGGTAAGGAAGAAATAAAACTTTCTCTATTTGCAGATAACATGATACTATATATAGAAAACCATGAAGATTCCACCAAAAATTACTAGAACTGATAAATTAATTCAGTAAGGTCACAGGATACAAAACCAATGTTCAGAAATCTGTTGCATTTTTATATACTAAAAATGAAATAGCAGAAAGAATTTAAAATTGCACCAAAAATAATAAAATACCTAGGGATAAACTTAACCAAGGTGGTGAAAGATTAGTACTCTCAAAACTATGAAACATGGATGAGAGAGTATGAAGATGACACAAACAAATGGAAATATATTCCATGCTCATAGATTGGAAAAACAAATATTGTTAAAATATGCATACTACTCAAAGCAATCTATAGATTTAATACAATCCCTGTCAAAATACCAATAGCATTTTTCACAGAACTAGGACAAATTCTCAAATTTGTATACAAAATAAATAAATAAATAAAATTTGTGTACGAGTGCCAAAGACCCCAAAAATCAAACCAATCTTGAAAAAGAATGGAACTGGAGGTATCACAATTCCAGATTTCAAGATATACTACAAAGCTGTAGTAATGAAAATAGTATGATGCTGGCAAAAAATAGACATAGATCAATAGAATAGAGAGCCTAGAAATAAATTCACAGTTATATGGTCAATTGCTCTTTGATACATGGTGCAAGAACATAGAATGGAAAAAAGTCGGTTCACTAAATGTGTTGGGAAAACTGGACAGCTACATGCAAAAGAATGAAACTGGATTACTTTCTCATACCATATACAAAAATAAACTCCCCAGTGGATTAAAGACCTAAATGTGAGACCAGAAACCATAAAAATCCTAGAAGAGAGCACAGGCAGTAATTTCTCTGGCATTGACCTTAGCAACATTTTTCTAGATAGGTCTTTTGAGGCAAAGGAAACAAAGGCAAAATTAAAGTATTGCAACTACATCGAAAGTTTCTGCACAGCTAAGGAAACAGCCAACAAAACTAAGACAACCTACTGAATGGGAGAAGATATTTGCAAATGACATAACCAATAAAAGTTTGGCATCAAAAATATATTAAGAACTTATACAACTCAAAACTAAAACTAAAAATATTCTAATTAAAAATGGGCAGAAGACACGAGTAGACATTTAACCAAAGACATACAGATGGCCACAGACACATGAAAAGTTGCTCAACATCATTCATAATTAGGGAAATACAAATCAAACTACCATGAGGTATCACCTCATACCTGTCAAAGTGACTAAAATCAAAAACACAAGAAACAGGAAATTTTAGCAAGGATGTGGAGAAAAAGTCACTCTCATGCCCTGTTGGTAGGAATGCAAACTGGTGCAGCCACTGTGGAAAAAGTATGGAGGTTCCTCAAAAAATTAAAAATAGAATTACTATATGATGCAGTATTGCACTACAGGATATTTACCCAAAGAATATTAAAACACTAATTCAAAAAGATAAATGCAACCCTATGTTTACTGCACCATTATTTACATAACCAAATTATGGAAACAGCCCAACTGTCCATCAGTAGATGATTAGATAAAGAAATTGTGATGTGTATGTATATATACACTGGAATATTACTCAGTCATAAAAAGAATGAATTCTTGTCATTTGCAACAACATGGTTGGACCCAGAGCATAAAAATACTAAGTGAAATAAGTCAGTCAGAGAAAGACAAATACCATATGATCTTACTCACATGTGGAAGTTAAGAAACAAAACAAACAAGGAAAAAAGAGACAAACCAAAAAGCAGACTCATAGAGAGCAAACTGATGGTTACCAGAGAGGTAGATGGAGGGATGGGTGAAACGGGTGAAGGGAATTAAGAATACACTTAGTGGGACGCCTGGGTGGCTCAGTTGGTTAAGCGGCTGCCTTCAGCTCAGGTCATGATCCCAGCGACCTGGGATCCAGTCCCACATCGGGCTCCTTGCTGTGCAGGGAGCCTGCTTCACCCTCTGCCTCTGCCTGCCACTCTGTCTGCCTGTGCTCGCTCGCTCTCTTTCTCTAATAAATAAATAAAATCTTAAAAAAAAAAAAAGAATACACTTAGCATGATTAACACTGAGTAATGTATAGAATTGTTGAATCAGTATACTGTAGACCTGAAACTAAGATAACATTGTTTATACTGGCATTAAATTTAAGAAAATAAATAAATAACTAATTTAAAAAATTAAAATTATAAAAAAGCTCCCCACAAAGAACAATTCAGATACAAATAACTTCCAGGTGAATTCTGCATTTCCTCCAAATACTTAGGAGGAAATCTTACAGGAAGGAAATCAAAGAAGTGGGAAAACTTTCAACTCATTTTATGAGATGATCTTTTATCTGAAACCAAAATCAAAGAAATTACAGAAAAATAAAAACTATAGGTCACTATCATCTGTGACCCTAGATGCAAAATTCTAAACAAAATTTAGCAAATGTAATACAACCATATAAAAAAAGACTCTAAATAATGATTCACTGGGATTTATTTCAAGACTGAAATTTGTTTAATATTTGAAAAGCAATCAAAGCAATTCATCATAACAGAAAACTATAAAGGGGAAAAATGTGATGATTTCATGCAGAAAAGCATTTAAAAAATCTAACATCCATTTGAAATAAAAATTCTCAAGAAGCTAGAAACATATAGACGTCCTCCCCATGGCAAGGGACATCTATGAAAACCAAGAGCTGGGGCTCTGTGTGGCTTTGTTGATTAAGTGCCTGTCTCTTGATTTCTGCTCAGGTCATGGTCTCAGGGTTGTGAGCTCGAGCTCTGCAGTGCTGGGCTCCATGCTTAGTATGTAGCCTGATTAGGATTCTCTCTCTACATCTCCCTCTGGACCTCCTTTGTGTCTCTCTCTATATGTTTTTTCTTTTTTCTTTTTTCTTTTTTAAAGACCGAAAGAAAGAAAGAAACAAAAAAGCCTCCAACAGCTATTATTATATTTAATGGTGAAGGACTAAGTGCTATCACCTTTAACATCAGGACAAGACAAGGATTTCTGCTTTCCTCATCTCTTTGCAGCACTGTGTTAAAATTTCTAACCAGTAAAATAAAGCAAAAATAAGATGTGAAACACACACAGATTGGAAGGCAAAATTAAAATATTTTTTAGAGATAATAAGATTATCTATGTAGAACATTCTGTCAAATCTAAAAAGGCTCTTAAAACTAATTAATAATGTAACTCCATTATAAGAACAAAACCTATTTTTTTAAATGGGCAAAGTATTCGAAGATGTGTTGCCATAGGAGACTTAGGGATGGCAAATAAGTACATGAAAAAATGCAACTCACTTTGTCATTTGGGAAATGTTAATTAAAACCACAACAATATGCCACTACATTGTTATTAGAATGGCTAAATTTACAAAGCCTGTCATACCAATTGTTGGTAGTTATGTGCAGGTACTGGAACTCTCATATAATGTTAGTGGGGATATGCATTGGTATAATCACTTTGGAAAACATTTTATCATTTCTTAAGAATACACAGCTACTATATGAACCAGTTATTTCATTCTTTGATATTTGCCTGAGTAATGAAAGCATATGTCTACAAAGACGTGTGCATAAATGTTTATAAAAGCTTAAGTTGTAATAGACAAAAAAACAAATCAAAACCCAAACCTAAATGTCCACACTTAAAATGGAAAGCTACTATATAAAATACAACTCAAGCAACATCACAGTTAAACCCCAAAATAATTATGATAAATGAAAGAAGTAACACAAAAATAGGTACTTTATATGATTCCAGTTGCATAAAACTCTAGAAAATGCAAACTAACCTATAGTGACAGCATATCATCAGTTGCCTGAGAATGGATTGGGGGCAATGAGGAAGAGCATGTGGGAAGGATTGTAAATAAGCCAAGCAACTATTTTAGAGTAATGGGTATGTTCATTATCTTTGTTATGGTGATAATTTTATAAGTGTTCACATATGTCAAAATTTATCAAATTGTATACTTTTAATATACAGAGTACATTTTACGTTGGTGACACCTCAGTCAAGTTGCTAAAACAAAAAAGAAATACTGAAAATATGTAACCAGGAATAAAATTTAGAAAAAAAGTAAGAGCAACAAATTAACACAAAGTAAAGTTTGCAGACTGAAAGAATTAATAAATTTTGAAGTAGGAGCTAGTGCCCATTAATATCACTGTTTATTCTTGTTCCTTGCTATTCTCAGAACTTGGTCTTGTCATTCGTGCATTAAAGATATTGGTATATAATTTTCTCCATCATAAATCCTGCCACCATGGATGTCTTGAAGACAATTGGTAAGCAATTATTTCCCAATTATATAGAATGACTGGGCATAATAAATATATGTATTTATATAATTTATATGTTTTGTGTATAAAATTTCACTTAAAATGTTATATATTTAATAATAAAATATTATACTATATATCTTACTCTAATTTATATACCTAAAGGCAAAAGCATTAGGCAAAATATATGCCTTACTTAGGGTGAAGCATATGGAAATTAAGTCATTGACATTTTAGGTGTAATCTTGTTATCTAATTGTAGTTAAGTACTTACTGGTTCTTGAATAAATGTGAGAACCCAACACTATGGCACTGGGAAAGAATGGGAGATAGAATCCTCTATCTACAGATAGAATTCTGTATCTTGAGGGTGAAGTTCCAAAACTTCACTTTGGTACAGAAGAGTGAGTGTTTAGAAAAATATTTTCAAGTGCCAATGATAAATTCCTAAGATATTTGATAAAATGTAAAATATGGCTAAGCTGTTTTAGAAAAAAAAAATTAGTGGTATTCTTTGGTAAAGAGAATGGTAGAACATAACAGAGGGGAAGACATAAATGCTGGTTGGTAACAGTGGTTGTGGGCTAATCAGGAAGAATTGTAAGAGGAGGGAACAGGGAATTAAATAGGCCCTGAATTAGAAATCCTGGTTTTGTCATGGAAAAGTAATTTACACTATTAACACTATTGAAAAAAAGGTTGTTTTGTTTTTGTTATACTCCTTCTTGTAGCTCTGTAAACTTTCTGTTTTTTTTTTTATTATTTATTCTGAACATGATGTAACTTGTAATTCATTTAATTTAATTTTAAAAGTAAGTTATCTTGGGAGCAAGGTGACTAACTTACTTATTAAGGTCCTATAGCAACTCTGCCATGGAATCTAGCCAGTCCATATGTCCTCAGACATAGACTTTTCTCTCCTAGGGTGGTCTTTATTTTTAGAAACACAGAAATAACTACATTACAGGGCATCAATTTCCTTAAAGTTCATTTTCTTTATTTTTAACTGAAAAATGTATGCTTCTGTTTTTCAGGAAAATATTTTTCTAACAACAATGTAAGTGTGAAATTTACACATAAAAATGTATGTGTGCATGTGCTCACACACTTAAACACATATAACTTATACTTTTCACAGATGTTACTACAGAAGTATAGCCAAAGAATAGACAGTAAATTTTACAGGATTGCCATTCATTTCCAAGGTCTTATTTACAATAAGATATCCATTTTGCTTACTCTTTGCAGACAGTTGGCTTCCTTTATTATCTAAAACTTTTATGAAAAGACATACACCATTGCTTTTCACTACATTGCAACATGCATAGTCAATGGTTCAGAACAACGGAATCTCTAATAAAATATGACATAGCATTTCCTTTCAAGATGAATAAACAATACAGCAGGGATAATTTAAGATGGCGGAGTGAAAGATTATAATTTATAAATACCAATTCAGTGTTGACAATTACAGTAATCTCCCAAAGTACATGAATGTGTATGTGTGTGTGTGTATGCATATATATTGTCTGTGTTTATGTGCGTATATATATGCACATAATATACACATATATACCAAGGTATATATGTGTATATATTATATATATATATCATAGAAAGAGGCAAGTCTGTATTCTGATTGCACATAGCTTAACAAGCAGAGACATATATTTGTGATACACATACACATGATTTAAGAGGTAGAAACATATTAGTTGTCTGTTAAGCCACACGTGATAGGAATTTGCCTTCCTTCCTTGATGAGTTCCTGATGCTTTGCTCCACACAAGTTGTTAAAATACACAGGATACCAATAATGATATTTTATTGCTTCTTTTCATTTTTTTAAAAAAATTCTCTCCATAATTAAAGTTTTTTTTTTCCTTTTCTTAAGTTTCCAAATCAAATAGGAAATGTAACCCTACTATTTATTGCTCGAAAGATCACTGGATTCTACCAGCCATCATGCAGTCCTTCAAATTTCTTTTTATTTTCAATAAATATACTGTATATGTTGAAAATCATGTATATTAGAAAACACATGCTTAAAACTTTATTTTCTCTGTAGTTGCATTTTCTTTTTGAGTAGCCTCATTTACAAAAGGAATAGCAGGCTCATTCCAGAAAATTGAAACTCTTCTAAGGGTTGATTTTGGCATAAGGGTCTCAGGGCAGCCTTGCCAAACTTTCCTTAGACTGCAGGAATGCACAATGGTCTAGAATGTTTCCACGTAGCCTTCTTTCTTTCTTCAAAATCAAATATGATGCATATAATATATATTATATATTTATACATATAATATATAATATATATATTACATATATATGTATATAATATATACTATACAAATACTATGTAAAGATACTACTTGTTTTGGTATTGCTTGTGTGTATGTGTGTACACATATTGTCACAGAAAATAGGCAATGAGTTGGTGGTCTTGTTCATAGGTTGGGGCACGGATAATCACTGGGGAAAAAATGGCACCTCAGTATCAAAGACTTCGTAGGAATTAATGTAGGAGAATGTCCTGGTACAGAGAGTGTTTTTTTGTAATAGGTGTGATGATACAGGAATTTGAAAATTATGGATAGAATCATGCCTACAACAGAGTTGGGTATTTACTGCTATTGTACTGATTTCATGCAGAAGGATGCCCAGAGACTGGGGAATGGTGATATGCAGTTAAAGGCTAAGTTAGAGGGCTCTGTGATAGCTTATAAAGTGGCCTTCATCTTCTGAAGTATATTGCTGAGATCCTAATTGCTAGAGTCACAACGTTTCAGAGACATCTGAATTCTCATCCAAGGCCAAGTTACTTGAAGTCAGGCCCTGGTAGGGAAAACCCAGAATCATGAAAAAAAAAAAAAAAAAAATATATATATATATATATATTTATATTATATATAACATATATATATATGTTATATATAATATAAAAGGGACTGGCAATATATAAAAGGATATCCCCAAAGATGTTGAGTTTTTAACTTCCCCCAAACTTTCTAAATTGTACAAGGAACCACCTTCTATAATAATAGCTCTTACTTTTCCATTTTTACTTTTACTTCTATGTGGTAGAAGAACTTGCAGAAACCACTCCCACACAAGGCAACATATATCCCTTTCAGGAGCTTCCCTTCCTTGATTCTCCTGGCTACCAGGCTAAAAACTAAGGTAAAATTCCACTATAATCTATCTGGAAACTTGCTTGGCTGATAGAGGAAAGAGACCATATTTCTAAATAATTGCAAGAACTTGTTGGTTACTGGCATGAATGAGAGTAGTATTCATGGATTTGATTTTAACAATGCTGATTGAGTGAGCCATATATTTTATTTCATGAGATGATTATATTGCAAGTGTCCATCTTTTCAGCAACACAATAGGACTTTATTTCTTTAGATGACCAATCCACCGCTTTTTGGCAAGTTGTCTATATTGATTCCCTTTTTTCCATACATTTGTTCTGACAGGATGAGCAACCTATTCTAGGTATGAATTTTCCTTTCCTGCCTGCAAATCCTTGACCAGCACTAATACGTTGGGGCTTGCAGAATGCCTGATCCACAGGTATGGACAGGAGACACACTTTATGGTGAAGGAGGTATTGGAGTGGGCCTATGACCATGGAATTTGTTATTGTAACACATACCACACCATGTTCCTAGAACACTAGAATGACCTTTTAAAAGTCAAGCTGAAACTATAATATCTGAAAAGATGGGGTACCATCCTTCAGGATATGGTGCACTTATTAGATCAGAGAATCCTTTTGCACTGCATTTCTAGTAAAAGGGATACATGACCCCAGCAACTAAAAGATGGAAGCTAGAGTACTTCTTTTACCATTACTCCTAATGACCCATGTGGGAGTTTTGTACCTTCTATCTGTCAGCTTTGGGCTCTGTAGAGTGAGCTCTGTGGAGTGTTGAGTCCCCAAAGCACGAGCTTACCAGGGGACACAGCAAGGGTCCCACTGAACTACAAGTTTGGTATCTTTGTGCTCAGTGACAGACAACCAAGGTCAATAATCACCCTCCTAGCAGATGTAATTAACACTGAACAGCATAAGGATTTTGTCTGGATTTTGTTGTTGTTG
Source organism: Martes martes (assembly GCF_963455335.1). Lineage (NCBI taxonomy): Eukaryota > Metazoa > Chordata > Mammalia > Carnivora > Mustelidae > Martes > Martes martes. The sequence continues at coordinate 36,693,588 of NC_137893.1, forward strand.
TTGTTCTCTTGGTTGTTGTTATTGTTGTTGTTGTTTAGGGATGCTTTTATACAAAGGGAAAAAGGGAAAATATGTGTTAAACAGAGGATTTACTTGAGCACATCCTGGTATTCCTTTGCCCCATTATACATGTGAATTGTCCTGTGCAGGACTGAGAAGGGTACAACTACCAAGGACAGGAATAACTTGGTAATGAAGGTTATCACCTGGTATATAACCAGAACTTACTCAGGTGATCACTAAGGGTAGGGGAATTTAGCACGGAGATAGTGGAAAACAACATGAGTACCAGTTACGAGCCAGAAATCAACTGCAGAAATGAGAGACGTAGTTTACCACAATAAGCTTCCTTTTAGAAAGAAGGGCACAAGAGAACCATGAAGGAGTTGATCCCTTAATCTTTGTGGAGAAACAGACCTCTAACAAAGCTTCTGAACATGGAATCCATTGCCACATTTGCACCAAAGCCATGTTTCCCATGGGTTGTTCAAAGCCATTGTCTGAACACAGCAATATATTAATATTGAAGTAGACACAATCATTGGATGGCTGAGACTGTCTTGCATTCTCTTTGAGAGCCTAACCAAATCTTCTTTAAAATTCATGCCAGTCTAGGGCACTTCTACCAACCATCCCTCCCTCTCTCCTTCTCTTGGATCAGACTTGTATTATCTGGCAGCACTCCCACCCCTACACAGATCCATCCCCATTTCTCTCACAAGCAATTGCTTAATATAGTCCTTGCACATTGAATTCCTTCTTAGGTTTGCTTCTTGGAGGAACCAGAGGAACACAAGTTGCAAATTATAACTCCAAATATGGCTTTGGTCTCATTCATAAGATCAGTTCTATCTGATATCATAATTACTTCTTTCCAGTGTTATTAGCCTATCAAAGTAAATACCTTCAGACTTCATATTAGAGTGATAAATTTTTAATTGAGGCTACTGAAATCCAGAAAGTTTAAGTGATTTGACTAAAACCACACAGTTAAGAATTTACTCATCTGAATCCTATTGATTTTCTACTAGTTGCCTCAAAAAACTTATTTTTTGTATACACTTGTATCTTTTGTACTTTTTACATACATTTGTACTTTTTGTATTTATCAACCACCATCAGGAAGTGGACACAAAGAAATTCAGTATCAAGCACTGATAGAGAATGGGACATTTCTCAGAAATATTTTCCATTTTCAGTTCTATTACTCCTTAATAATCCTTGTTTTACAGCATTTTGTGTCTGCCAACCAACAAAGAATATCTCCATGATATGAGGGTTATAAGTCTATCGGTCTATATTTAAGACACAAAGTTGCACAACAGCTGAAATCTTGAACAGTCCTAAAGCCACTGACCTGGGCTGAGATACTAACATTGATGATACAATGTTGTCTTAGAACTCTCACCAGATAAGTGTGGCATTTCTTTGCCTCCCAACTTCAAAAGAAGAAAAAAATAAAATAGAAGTCAGAGCCATAGGAAAAGTGGGTATGCATTCTATTTGGGGGGAGAGAGTCTTGATTATGCCTATTGATCTGATGTAATTTTTAAGAGCACCGATTTCACTCTCAGAGATGACTTAGTTTTGATGATGAAGTACATGATCACCAAAACATTAGAGTAATGTAATTTGTATACTAATGTCTCAGTCATATTGCTGCTAAAAATAATACTCCCATCTGAAACTGCCTATCCAAAGCAAAGGCATCTGCTTAGGAAAATGAAAAAAAAAATGTACCATGTGCAAAGATGGTCATTCTTTGGACCAGGTTGAACATCTGATACACAGGTATGTCATAGAGGCCTGTCAGTGACCCTAAAAAAGAGCCCTACCCACTAGGCATTTAACCAATAAACTAAGCCAATCAATCTGGACATGAAATTATGATGGAAATTGGTGAGAACAGATGCAAGAAAACAGGATATAAAGATACCTTATAGGACTTGAGATAGTAACATAAAGGTGTCTCAGATTCCAAATGACTGTTTCCAACCTATGTGAATCCTTATAGTAATATCTCCCATTTCTTAATAATATCTGAATGAGTTTGCAGATGCTGAACCCAAAAGTTCTTATCAGCACAGCAAACCACGATTAGATTTCCTTCCTTTACATCCTCTGCTTTCCATTGTTCTTAAACATCTCATACCACCCTCATCTCACCCCCTGCCTTAGATGATTTATTTTCCAGGACACTCCTCACTTTTAATACAAATGAACCCTTCTATGTGTCCAAAAGGACACCTCTATCTCTAAGCTAGGCCACTGCTTAGAGGCCACTCCCCAAAGAATTATGTTGCTCATATCTGATTAACTAAAAATTAACTAGGTTTTTAGGCATTTTTTCCTCTATTCTGAGTTCTTAAATATACATACTACACATTTCCCCCTTGTCCAACAAAGAAAAATAAACAATAAAAAAACTATAATTGAAAAATTCTCCAGCTGCTCAGAAAAGGGAAAAACTACATAGGCAAACAACATAGCATTTTGTAGAATCAAGACTTGATTTTGACTTTTAGTTCTCCCACTTGCCACCGTGCTTGACCTTTAGAAGTTTTAACCATTCTTTGCCTGTTATTCTTTATCTGTATAATGGTCATTACAACAGTATCTGCCTCCTTGGGATATTTGTGAAATAAATAAATGTGATCACATATAATGCACAGGCATTAAAAATATGCAATAATGGGGCATCTGGGTGGCTCAGTGGGTTAACCCTCTGCCTTCAGCTCAGTTCCTGAGAGCGAGCCCTGCATTGGGCTCTCTGCTTGGTGGGGAGCCTGCTTCTCCCTCTCTCTCTGCTTTCTCAATGCCTACTTGTGATCCCTCTCTCTGTGTCTAATAAATAAGTAAAATATTTTGAAAAAACAAAAATATGCAATACTCCTTTCTTTTCTGCAAAATGAGGACAACATTGCAGTCTAAAACTCAGTTATTTATAATACTTAATGAAAATCTTTTTCAGCAAGAAACTTAAAATTTTTTTATTTAAATCGGTCCATACAATATTCTGTGCTTACCTGAATCCTTAAACACAGAATACAGACCATGATTTAACCTATTTTTGGTTGCTTATTTACCAAAACAAGTAGTTATTGTACTAGTTAGAATTCAGTGATAACTCAATGCTTGACTTTCAGCTCTGACAGCAGGAGGTATGGGTCTCTTTGAAGGCTGCCAAGGAGACACTCTGACTATCACACTTTGTTTTAAATTAATGATTGATTTCCCCAAGCCTGTCATTTTCCCCGCTTTAAGCATTAACAATGTTTAGCAGTAGTCACAAATCCCTACTGCTTATAATTACTATTTCTTCACTATTTCTAAAAGGCCAGAGACATTGCACAAGCAAGTACATCCTATATGTACCGTATACCTGTATCCCATCTTTTTTCACTACAGGTTAAAATCTTAGCAGTCACACTTCTAAGGTCTATCAGTACTTCACTGACCACCACTGATGGTGTTTTCATTGCTTGCTGTCCAATAGATGACTGAGCTCCAGAATCTCATCCTTTGTGCCTGCGTCTTAGAACCACACCTGGTAACAGAATTTTTGGATCAGACTTTCTAGAAGCAGTGGCCGAGACAGGAATTTGGGCATATATGATGCATTGAAGGTCATAGTACAGTAAAACCTATAAGGGAGTGGGGGAAGTAAGATAGAGAAAGGGAATTAACTGGTCAAGGATGAGGCCTCAACTGTTACTAGGCAGACTAATACTTTGCCTGATCTATGGGGCAAGCAGCAATCTCTGGAGCACACATCTCTCTCAGAGTTGTATCCCCTGGAGACAAGTGATCAGCCTTCCACACTCACGGGATCTATCATTGCTTATCAGCTGCTGCAAGGAAAAGGGGTAAGGTGTGGAGTGGTTAACCTCCTGGAGAAGGGGGTGCTATCAGCGGAGAGGTATTATCTAGAGAAAAAGGGCAGTTGTGCAAATGTATGCACTGGCCACAGAAAGGGAATCTGAGTGGGGCACAAACAGCATGTACTACAGGTAGAACATTACCTACCCACAAATTGCGTATGGGAAAGCTCAAAGGTAGGCAATGGAAAGCTTTAGTAACCTGCTCCAAGCCTCCCATCTTGGGACTCAGAATTTGAAGCCAGGCTTTTCTCACCAGAATGCATGTTCTTAACCAACCTGGCATATCACCTTACAAAGGGAAACAAAGAGGGTTACATGGATTGAGAAGAAAAAGAAAGAGTAGAAAAAATGGAGACCAATCCATTTTTTCAGTAAGACTAGACTTTATTCTAAAAAGATAAATGTCAATGAGAGAAATCGAGGAAGTATAGATACAGAATCATGCTTAAATAATTTTACTTTAGGCCTCTCTAGGTTATATCACAAGAGAAATATATAACACCAAAACATGTTGGAAAAGGAGACATAATCTAAAGAAAAACTGATGAAAGAAAGAAGATACCAAAAAGAAGAGGATTTGAAATAAACCTGCAGGAAGATATATATTGGTTCCAGCTATGGGGAAAGAAGTGTCTATCATATACACATTTTTAAAAGCAACTAAACATAGCTATTTTTTTTCTAAGATTTTATTTATTTATTTGACAGAGAAAGAGATCACAAGTAGGCAGAGAGGCAAGCAGAGAGAGAGGAAGGGAAGCAGGCTCCCTGCTGAGTAGAGAGCCTGATGCAGGGCTCAATCCCAGGACCCTGGGATCATGACCTGAGCCAAAGGCAGAGGCTTAACCCACTGAGCCACCCAGGCGCCCCTAAACATAGTTATTTTAAAAGGAGGTGAGACAGGGGATGGTCCTACCAGTAGAGCAGGAGAATTTATATAATTTCTGGTTCTCTATATCAGTAGAAATGACAAATTAAAGTCTTTCACTTCTTTTGGGAGCTATTTTTAAAATTAATACAGGACATTATAATATGCCTATGCTTATTTATAAAATGGCTTAAATGGTGCCTAAATAGTTATTTAGAACTTGCTTTGCATCAGCATTTTCTTTCTGAAAGAGAAAGTGTGAAAAATATTTAATATTATTAATTCCCAAGTATGGGTACTTAAAAAAAAGTTTTAAAGACATTGCCTTTTGTCCCCCTATACTTGGTCATCATACTATTTTTATAATCCCTTAGCATTCTTAATCAGACCTCCAGAAGCTTAAATTATTATTGAGCAATTTATTTAGGATTATGGCTTAATTCATGATTGTAAAATGAACATACTATCAACTTTTAGGAGTAAAATCACAAGAAACAGCATAATCGTCCAGACCAAATAGGGCTTGAGCAATTTAAAATACCCAGGATTTGAAGGAATTAATAGATAAGAGGATAGATTCATTATGTGGTCAAGAGGTCATTTCATAAAAATATTTTAAATTAAAAAAATTAAAAACCTTTTCGTTTTCAGACTGAGGATAAAATGGATTGGCAAGAATTAAAGAAAATGTGGAGAAAGACTGTAAATTATGCACCTGACTGAAGGGCTAATTAAAATTATCTTGAAGGCACTGGAAGTTTTTATCTTTGAATTTTGTCTGTGGATGAAATATTCTTGTGTTGTTTTCCAAAGGAAAGTATGCATAAAAACCTAAATATTCTCTCTCTTTCTGAGGAATTTCTAATAAAATGTGGTATAAAATACAGTTTTGTGCTCCATGCATGTCCTTCTTAGTACAAGAACTCTCAACCGTCCGCCTAATCCAAAGTTCTGTGAGTGTTGAAGGCCACAGTCTTAGGGCAACACCATTCTGAGAGTTTCTTTGGGCCTTCTAGAGCCATCTGACGCAAAACGGCCTTAAGGCTACACCTTCACTCTAGGGAAACCATAATGACTTAGGAGTAACAAGTTTTATTCATTTGTCTCAATTTAGGATTCATTGACCCTGCAGATTTCCCCAGAGGTTTCAATTGTGGCTAGACATGAGCTGAATTCATATTTTAGCCAACATGCTCTCCCTCATTTCTCTGCAGTTTTCCCTTCAAAACACTGCCTCAGTAAAGCACCTGCATAAGAATCCCAACATCTATCTTGTGATTATCAATCTATGTTCTAATGATTCTCAAAATTTAATTGCCACCAGGAGCGTTTATGAAAATACAGATTGCTGAGGCTGTAGGTCTGTAGTGGAGCCTAAGATTCCATATTTCTAACAGTTCCCAGGTGCTGCTGCTACCCTCTGGATGCCATGTTGACAGTCATTATTCTATAATAATCAGCCTAAAACAATGAGGACACATTTATAAATCATGTGCTACTGACTTTGACTCCTTGCTAAAAACAATTATAATTTATTAATATAATTTGGCATTTTAATGTATAAAAGAATGTTACAGGTTAAAGTTACTTATTAAAGTTAGGTAAGAAAATGTGATCCAGATGCATTCAGTAATTTTATTCAATAAATATGGAATGAATGAACATATTCTGTGTTTTAGGCTGTTGCAGTCCATTAGTACAAAAGATCTGGAAGCAAAACCACTCCCACCCAAGAGGGCTTCTAGGGAAGCAGCATCGTGTGAAAGCCAGCTTTCAACTAGAACAAAAAGACACAGAGATTGAGGATGGAGGGGATGTGTTGATTACTGACCATGGGATCTAGGTGATAAAGTGACAAGGTTTCAGAAGATTGGAAAACATGAGAGAGGGTAAAATGAGGGAAAGGTGTGGAACTTTATTAAGGTCAAGTAATGTGAGTTGATCTGGGCTTCTGTTGGTGACTGATATGAGTAGGGTCAAGGTCCTTGATAAAATTCATGCTCCCTGCCCTCAATGTGGAGGAAAGACTGATAAAGAAATCTTTAATTTTGATGCAGTTAAGTGCATCATTTTTTTTCCTTTAACAACACATGTATGCCTAAGGTCACAAATATATTTTAATACCTTTGTTTTCCTTACAGTTTTACTGACACATTTAGGTCTTTAATCCATCTGGAGATTATTTAAACATGGTCAGAAGTAGGAAACAACTTTATTTTGATCTGCTGGTGAGCTGACTTTCCCATACCATTTGTTCATTAGTCTCTTTTCCTACTGACTTGTGATAGTAATTATCATTTCCAAGTCCTAAAAAATGTATATCTTTTTCTGAGAAATCAGCAGTTTTCATTGGTCTTTAAGAATATCTCTGCATTGATGCCATCCTATCGAATTACTGTACTTTGTAAAATATGACTTAATATGTGGTAGAGTCAATCCCTAACTCTCTTTGGTCCATTTTTCAAAATACTTATAACTATTTAGGAACTCTTTATTTTTCCTTGCCTGTATGTTTGTTAATTGATTAATTATTTTTTTCTTAACCTCAAGGGCCTTTTATTCCTTTTTAAGTCAGAGTCATATTTGTAGAGATGAAGAGACAAAGAAATTAGATTCTAGGCTTGAGCAAAGGATTGGAGCATGAAATAATATAGAGCCAGTGTATGTTAGTATCTTGGCAGCAGCCAAAATAAACTGTTTTGCATTCAACAGAGCATTCTGTAAGGATCTTAAAGTTGGGAGATATACTAGGTTGGAATGAGAATATCAGCTGATCTGTAGAAACTGGAGAAACAAGACAGGCACCATTAGTCCATCTGAATGGTACATCCATTTTTTTTTTTTTTGAATGGTTGATTTGACTTATCCATCAAGTGATTGTTGTTGTTGTGCTTCTTTTGCTTTTCTGAATATACTTGCATTTTGCTTTCTTTTTGCTCTGAAGTTCTTGAACCACATCTGCAGTACTATACACTAACACTGTTCTATATATTATTGGATGTTCCTGTTTATACGGCAGGATACAAAAAATAAAATGTAGGAATGAAAGAATCAATATCTAAATTATTACAGAAAGAAGTTTTAAATTTTCTAAAAGGCATAAAATTACAACTAAAACTTGAGAGGTATGCCATGTTTGAAGATTAGAGAACACAATAATGCACATATATCAATAATTGGCCAAATTAATCTTAAAAATGTAGAAGTCACAACCGAATATTAGGAATATTAATAAACTGCTTCAAAAATAAATAAGGAATATTTTGTCAATGAATCTGAACACATGCACAAAGTAGGATTATAAAATGCCAGACTCAGAGGACCTCACTTAGATATTACTCCATGCTTCACAGACACAATCTAATGGAGCCCTGCATAGTCCTGTGAGAGAGGGACTTGAATCATTATCACTTACCACTGGGACATCTGGAACTTACCACTGGGATATTACACTGAGACCTGAAGAAGCAAATTCACTTTGAAGAGTTATTAGTGGGGACTCTAGAAACCCAAGAGACCTCTTATAATTTGTTATTCCTCTGATGACTTCTTGAACTCAAAAGAATCTAAAAAAAATCTTGATGCTACAGGAGCCAGCCCATCCATTTAAACACTAGATACATCCACAAAGGAAACAAACTATGTTCACAGTGAAGCATTTGAGAAATGGGAACGTTGTTTTTGATTTCCACCCATACCCCAATAATTGGAAAGAAATGGCCAAAAAAAAAAAAAAATGCACATTTACACAAAAAAGACACAGGCCAAAGAATGCCACCAGCCAGCAGAATCTGGAAAAGGGAAGGAACAGATTCTCCCTTACAGCCTCCAGAGGGAGCAAGACCTTGCCAACACTTTGATTTTGGCCCAGTGATACCAATTTTAGCCTTCTGGCTTCCAGAACTATAAAGGAATAAATTTCTGTTGTTTTGAGGCACCTGGGCAGCTCAATTGGTTAAGCATCCAACTCTTGATTTCAGTTCAGATCATGATCTCAGGGTCAGGAGATCAAGCTCTGCACTGGGCTTCATGCTGAGCATGGAACCTTCTTAAGATTATCTCTCGAGCTCTCCCTCTTCCTCTGCCTCTCTTCATCACTTGTGGATATGGGCACACACTTGTATGCACACTCTCTTTAAAAAAAAAAAAAAAATCTGTTGTTTCAAGCCACCAATTTAATGATAATTTGTTACAGCAGCCATAGGAAATCAATACAGTGTTCACCTGGATAATCCATCCAGGATGGATACTCTTCCACCTCAAAATCCTTAACTTAATTACATATTTTTTCCATATAAAATAACACTTACCTCTCTCCCTTTTAAAAATATAGGTTAATGTTCACCCGTTCCAGGGATTAGGATGTAGCTGTCTTTTGGAAGGCAATTATTCTGGCTACCACACTGGTAAATGATTTATTTTGGAATTGTCCTAAAATATTTGGGTTTTTGTACTGTCCTATTCTGGTTATAATGTCAAGGCTTTATTTGCTAATAATTACCATGCCTATGAAGAGATACATAAACTAACTAAAATCAGAAGAAAATGTGAAATTGAATAATGAAATTTCACTTTGGCCTATTTAACTGAAAAAAATAGACAATTAATATCAAGGCAGTCAAGGATTTGGGGAAATGGAAATACTCATGCACAATTGATGGGGTAATACATTATAGTAGTTTTTGAAACAATTTGACAACTTTTATAAAAAGGAAGTGTGTAAATAAATTTGACACATCACTTTTATTCTTTAGATAATGCTCTAGAAATACATTTGAGGACTCAGATTCAAAGGTATTGATCACAGTATCATTTTCTTTTTTTTTTTTTAAGATTTTATTTATTTATTTGACAGAGAGAGAGATCGCAAGTAGGTGGAGCAGAAGGCAGAGAGAGAGGGGGAAGGAGGCTCCCTGCTGAGCAGAGAGCCCAATGCGGGGCTCGATCCCAGGATCCTGAGATCATGACCTGAGCCGAAGGCAGAGGCTTAACCCACTGAGCCACCCAGGTGCCCCCACAGTATCATTTTCTGTAGCAAAGACTTGGGGGCAACATATTTGTCCACAAGGAGAAATGAATAACTAAAGTATTTATATTCATTCTAAAATGTTTTTACTTAGCACACACACAAAATATATACTTTGAATATATATACACATGTACCTATACATGTATATACATATATGTGTACACATGTATATACACAACTTATTTATATATGTATATATACATATGTATATACATATATGCAACTATGTATTATACACATATGCATATATACATATATATATACAACTTATGTATGTATGTGTATGTATATGTGTGTATGTGTATATATACACACACACATATATATAGTTGTTGTCACAACTGTTGTCACATATGTGCTATACAACTGAATAGGTCCTTAATTTTTATTTCAACAATATATTCACCATATGGTGACCTATTCAGTTGTGTGTCACATGGCCTTATGATAGAAGGCAGTGGGGAAAGAGTAAAGTAAAGTCAGAAATATTATAGGTTGCTATATTAGTCAAGGTTCTCTAGAGAAACAGAACCAATAGCCTATCTATTATCTATCTATCTATCCATCCAAATTATTATAAGGAAGTAGCTCACACAATTATGGAAAATAAGCAGTCCTAAGAACTGCGGTTGCCAAATTGGAAACCCAGAAGAGCCTCTCCTTCTAGTTTGTATCTAAGTACAACACAAGAAAAGACCAGTGTCTCAGCTCATATATAATCAGGCAGTAAGAGAGAATTCTTTCTTAGTCAGCTTTTTTATTCTCTTGAGGCCATCAACTGATTGGATGAGGTCCAGCCACACTGACGAGGACAATCTGCTGTTCTCTACCAATTCAAATGTGAATCTCATCTGGAAACACCTTTATGGGTACCTACAAATGTTTAACCAAGCATCTGGGCACCATGGAACCCAGTCAAGTTGACACATAAAATTAACCATCACAGGTACCACATTTGAAAAAAAAGAAAAGGGTGAAATAAGACGTTGAAACATATGTTTTAAAAATAGAATGCAGAGATGTAGTGAAAAAAAATGAAGAAGATAAAAGAGGGATACATATGATACATTTTTCTGAGTTTGGTAGAGCAGGGATTTAAAGAAGAGAGTGAAGCAAGTGGTATGTTCCAACTTGCCACTTAATACTGGGAGGTCTATTCAGTTATCTTAAATTCATGAACTTTGTGGGACTTGAGTACCACTTTTTCCATTCTAGTAACAATTTGGGTAAGTACAGACTAATGGATCTTATCTAAGAATGACCAACTGAGGAAAGATGAATAATATTTTACAGATTGACTGTCCTTACATTTTTTTATCATAATTGGAAATTCTGCAATACATTCTAATGGATATTTTGCTCAAAATATAACATCCTCCCTCTATACTTCAATCTTCTCCTTTTTCTGCATTGCAGTCTACTTATAATAAGATATGGGGGAACACATTTTCTATTTTTGCAATAAAGCTGTAGATGCTCTTTCTTCATCTCACCCAGCATCATCAAATACACGAGTGTCTGAGGGACAAAAAAGGTAGTACTATCTATGACAGAATATATGCATATGTATATTTTATATATGCACATATTCTAATAAGCTATCTTTACCTCCAAGATTCCTTATAGGATTAAAAAAAAAATTCCAGCATAACTTTGTTTTCTTTGGTGCCCTCCTAGGAAAGATGTTATATTTTGTGATTTTACAGGTCCTTGTGTGGTGTTTTCTTGGCCTGGTAATTTGCATTAATGGATATTCAAGAAACCAATTTATACAGCTCACTGATGTAAGTTATAACAAAGTCTGGAGACATATGAGGACACATTTTCAGTAGGCTTTTGAAAATGTGCTGACACATTTTAGGAGTGCATCTGTTTTTGCTTGCAAAAACTCACATTTATGTGTGCAACATGAGAAATTGAATGCACAAACAGGTGGTTTTAAATGGTTTTAAATACTCAAGCAGAATTTAAATGGAGACACTCACAACCTTATTGGAGTCTATTGAAAATTCTTCCAAATCTCACATTTAAACTAGTGGTAACTATCTCGGTATTCCTGGTATTTGTGAGATTATTCTTACATTTGAAATAGCACAATATAAGAAGTCTTATAGATAGCATTCTGACTTTACTAATGATGTACCATGTGAAATTGAATAAGTTGTAAATCTTCTTTATACTTTAGTGTGTTATACATTAACTAGAAATAATACATCAATCTCAGTAAATATATATATATACAAATGTTCTGTTTCAAAGCCCAACCTCTTTTAAAGAAATATAGAAAACTATAAATAATGTGTAAATGATGGATTATAAAAACAACCTTGAATCTTTAGTTATATCCATGTGAATATTAAATGCATGCACACAACATGCACACATATACATATCAAACATTTGTTTAAGTCTCTAGAGTAGGTTTGATATTCTGCTAATCAATAGAAATCATATAAGCTAATGGTTCCTGCATCAAGGCACATTCAGTCTATTATAAAGATAGTCATATAGATATTTTCAGAATTTCAAGCAAAATGATAGAAATAATGTTGAGAACAATGAGAATCACAAACAAGAATATTATTTTAGGAAAAAGAGAGCAGGGTATGGTGTATAAAAGACAGGTTAGATATTATTAGAATACTGAGTTTGAGGTGAACTCTGAAAAATATATTTATATATATTATATATGATATATATTTTATATATATATTTTTTATATATGTATATATATGTAATGAGAAATGGTGGCATTCATACAAAGGGAATTGCAAACAAAGATGACATTAGGAATGGAGAGGAAAGACTACATATAAGATTGATTAAAATAAAGATCAATTATATCTCCATGTTTCTGCCTTGGGTTATTACATAGATGATAATGCTAATGACAGTTAAGGAATTTAAAAGATTCAATGATTTTGTATTAGAAGAGAAGATGATTTCTGTTTAAGTCTAAGACAAGTTGGAATTATCTTTGGTTGCTTACAGTGAATCTGTTCAGCAGGCAGTTAGATCTATGGGTTTGGAGACTGAAGACCTAGAACCATATTCATCAGGGCTTCTCAAACAGAAGCATACATCAGAATCACTTGGTCCCCCCCCCCCCATTTAAAGAGACCATGGCCCCAATCCAAATCTACTGACAGATATGTGGGAGAGGGACACAAGATCCTATTTTGCAAATGTCTCCCTGTGTTCTGATACGCACTTTAAATTTAGATTCCCTCATTTGGGTGGTGTTGAAGGCACTTGAGTGGAGAGTACTGCCAAGAGGAAAACCAAGCACTGCACCTGGGAGATATCAGATTAAGAAATAAGCAAAGAAATAGAATTAGTGAAGAAAAGGAAGGAGAATTTAAAGGTCAGAAGGTAATTAGAATAAAGACTCACATATGCTGGTTTCAAAAAATGATCAACATATTTAAATGTCACAGAAGTCAAATTAAATAACACTGTATGTTAACTAAATGGATTTAAAATAAAAAGTTTTAAAAAAGAAGTCAAATTAAAGAATGAAATGGAGAATATTGAATTGGGCAATTAGAATTCCACTAGGGGGTTTCCCAGTTCTGACTCTATAAACTAATTGCTCAGAGGGGGTCAAATATTCCTTAGAAGTATTTGTTTTAGGCAGAAGAGGAATGCGAATTTAAAGTGTGCAGGAGGGAGGGAGGAAACCAGGATCAAGGGAGAATTCCTTAATATGATAGACTCTTCAACACGTTTGTAGCCTTAGAGAAGCAATTAGTACATAGACAAGTTGAAAACAAAGAGAGGGAAACCAACAGATAGAGGAAGATTCAACAGAACAAATGGTTAAAGAAGTTCTACCATGAAATTAAGCTTGTGCAACTATTTACTAAGATGATTTGTACAGAGCTCTGTGGAAGGTAGTATATCCCCCCAAATCTGTTAGATATCATCCCTGCCCTATATGCAATTATAGAGTGAAGTAGCTAACAGTGATTGTGACCCCCAAAAATAAATAAATAAAATAAAGGGTACATATAATCTGATGCCCAAATTAAGTAATAAAGTTATGCCTTGACAAGACTGTAGATATGGTTTGTTGAGAAATGTCCCAAGTTTCTAGAAGTTGAATATAGATACAAACTACAGTAAATATGAATTTATAATTCTCTTTGAAATATCTTTTTTAATCAAATACTAGTGGATATGTATAATTTTTGAGAAAGAATCCTATTTCTCATGGCACCTACCATTTGGTAGACTTGATTAACATAATATTATTTGGATGCATTCACATATTCATGGCATAGCAGACTGAACAGACAATGAGAAGTATCTGCATTGCTTTCCATTGAAAATCTCCGATCAGTGTGAATGTCAAAGTGAACAAACCTTTACAAACCATATTAGCAGTTAGACCAGCTAGAAATAAAGTAAACCAGGTTACCATACTTTATCCTGATATGAAAGCAGTAATATTTCCTTCTAAATCACTTTTTTATGTTAATTTATACTAAAAGGTAGAAAATCATAAATCCTCAATGTTATTTCCAAGAGGACTTAGTCACAGAAGAAATATAAGAATGCATCTAATTTCAAATTTTTATGGTTATTTTACATTTCATGTACATATGTCTTGCCTCTCCAACTAACTTCTAAAATCTGTGATGGCAGGGAATATGTTTTTGAAAGTACATATCTGACTGAGAGCTCTTTGAGGACTCTCAATCATCTTTGTATCTATTTACTAATTATATCAGTTGGTATATAGTTAGACCTCCATGCTGTATTGAGGGAGAGAGTAAACAAATGGGTGTAATTATCTTATAAATCTATTTGCATAATTATTGTAATGCATCCTCAGTTTTGCCATTAATGTTTCTGGAGAGCAAAAGTAAACAATTGCAACAACCCGAGCAGTGTTGTATGTTTGAAGGCATCAACTTTTCTATATAGGTGAAAGAGTATAAACAAATAAAAATACCAATATGATACTTAGACCTTAATTAAGCAGAATGACAACTCAGAACCACAAAGGTACACGGACATATTGTGAAAGCTGTTGATATTTTTGCTCTCAGCTCTTAGTTTGAGTCTTTGTAAAAGTTTTTAGATTATACAGAAACCTGGGAATTGTCTTCTCTTTAGTAATGTGTCTGGGAAACATCACAGCTGTTCATTAACATATGAATTTAGTAGAGTTTCAAAATTCCCCAATCATTGTTATCTCTGAGTATATTCTTTGTTGGGAAGGGAAGTGAGTTGTTATTTTATTTATCTGAAGATTGTACTGTGATAAGCAAAGTGTCAGGAGTAATCATACCAAATGCTATCTACCACAATAGCATACAATTACACTTTACATGTCTTTCATCAAGAAAAGAAGTGAAGTTTTTAAATTACTTATCATGACTTGATGAGTTGAATATTTTAATGAAAGTTGCTTAAACTCAGAGTAAGATCATTAGAGATACTAATAAAATAGATTTCAGACCCATCATTTGTCACAGCGCATAGAATCCAGGAAAATTCCTAAAAAGTACAAAAATTTACTTAAGCTCTCAAAAGCTTACATTAATTTGGGCAAAATAAGAAACAAGACATAAATAAATATAAATATCAAACAGCTAACACTTACCTACGGGGGTTTTCATATCTTGGAGGTTAAGAAGTGGGTCTCCTTAATGAGGGCTTTAAACATAACTCTCTGGAGAGCTACCTCTCTGCTTGCCTTTTTCTTCCTTTTCATAGTTGCTTCCATTTTTTTTTTTTTTTTTTTTCCTTCTCACCCTTACCACAGAGACGTTTGACATGAGTTCAGGGATGGTTATGGAGATATGTTTTGGGAAGTATAGCGAAACTAATTAGAACTATTACCTAAAAATAGGTTTATTAATTGATACAGAGCCAAGCAAAATAACAGCATTTTAATGTTTCTTCCACTTTCATATATGGGGAAGTTGCAGTAGGCCAAGGCAAGTGCAATCTCTTAAAAAAGCAAGTTTAACAGAGAGTTAAAGGAAAGAGAGAATAGGGTAAAATATCTATTTTAATACAGGATTTTATTTCAAAGAGATATCACTAGAGGGAAAAGGAAAAGGAAAATGATGAAAGGAATTTATTTCCCATTAAATACATTTATACATTCAGTGTGTACTTCCTCTGGCAATCTAAAATATATGGCTCTATTTTAGCTTTTAGTTTATAATTCATTAACCTCATTCTAACATTATAAAGCCTAGGAATAGTCTGGTCTGAACACATCATACCCCTCAAAGCCTACTACAGGTCATTATTTCCTACAGAATAAAGAGCAAATTCATTAGTCTGAATTCATTAGTCTGAAATTTAATATATTTCTCACTTGCATTTCCAGTAGGACTCACATACCACATGTTCACCTAGATATGATTCCTTTCCATGATTGGTGTGCAGAGCCAAATGTATGTGACACATTTTCAATAATTTTGTAATCTAGTTATTAAACATTTTTAACTTGACATAGCCATAGTAAGGGTATTTGTACCATGGAAATTGTAAGTGCCACAAATCATATTTGATTTTTTTTCCCTACAAAGAGCCATTTATTAAACATTTAGTAGCATATCACTGCTGAATTCTTCAAACATGCCGTACACTCCCTGACTGCATGCCCATGGCCTTCTGCTTTGCCCCTGGATGCCTCCATTCTGTCTTCATCTGTTGAACCCCATCTACAGTGTCCACTCTTCCAAGATCTTACTTAAATGGCTTCTTTCTGGCTCATATGATCTTCTCGTAATACCCTGTTGGTCTTGTGAGCTGATCTGCATCCACGGTCTAAATAGCCTTAAGTTCCATACTCTCGTCTCTCCTTCTCAATACCTGAGTCCTAACATTTGGATCACCAAGAGTTATCAGTCCTCTATGATTTCTCAGAATTCAGTAGTAAAAGTATTCAGATTTATCAAAGGCACTTTTACTATTTTTCTATTATTAGCTAATGCCTAAATGTGTAGGCTAAAGCAAAATGTAGAAATTCTAATCTAGTGAGAACAGATCTTTTTAAAGTATGAAATTATTTCTATTCTTCCAAATTCCTTTTATATAGAAAGTTCACTGTGTTGATGTGGTGAGAGGAATTTACTTGAAAGAAAGAATAAAATCTTGCCATTTATGACAGCGTGGTTGAGCCTAGAGTATATTATCCTAATGACATAAGTCAGACAGGGAAAGACAAACTGCCATATGATTTCACTTATATGTGGAACCTAAAAAACAAAAACAAATGAACAAACAAACAACAGCAAAGGTAAACAGACCCAAATATAGCAAATAAACCAGTGGCTGCCAAAGGGGAGGTAGGTGGTGGTATAGGCAAAATAAGTGAAGGAGATTAAGAGGTAAACTTCCAGTTATAAAATAAATATGTCATGGGAATTATAGTGATTACTATTCTAATAACTGTGTGGTGATGGAGTAACTATAGTTCTTGTGGTGAGCGTTTTGTAGTGTATATAATTATCAGGGACATCTGGGTAGCTCAGTCAGTTAAGCATCTGCCTTCAGCTCAGTCATGATCTTGGGGTCCTGGGATCCAGCCCCGTGTGAGGCTGCCTGCTCAATGGAGAGTCTGCTTCTCCCTCTGCCTCTTCCCCCAGCCCCTGCTCTCTCTCCAGCTCATGCTCTCTCTCTCAAATAAGATAAATAACATCTTAAAAAAACCCTGTCAAATCACTATATTGTACACCTGAAACTAATATATGTCAACTATATGTCAATTAAAATTTTAAACATAATAAAAAGATAAGGGACTTATAACAATATCCTACCACATAGATTAAAACATTTTATTATTGGTAGATGTGATAAGTGAAAAGAAAAAAAAAAAAGAGTAGCATCTCCAACTTTTGGTTTGTGGAACCTAAGAGCAGAAATACCAAGGTAATGTTTTTCTACAACTTGGGAAGGGAAGATAGTTTTCACTATTCAAATGATGGACTTGACTTAGCTTAGATTTATGTAGGATTTAAGAGAGAGGTGTTTCAGAAGTGGATATCACAGGAAAACTTCAATAAAATCAATAGACTGCTGATCAAAAACTGTATAGAAATATAGTCAGTAACCAGCAAAGGTATCCATACATAGACACACCAAACTGTGCATACATTTTAGAGTTCCTAAGTACACTGAAGTTGATTCACTAATTCCCTCTTCTCTTTAGACTTTCAGGTTAAGAGAAAATGGGACCATTAGCCAATTGCTAAAAAACTGATGAGAAAACTATCATTACCCAGGTTTCAAAAATTTTAATCATTTTTTATGGCATTTATGTACTTCCTGCTTTACTAATTGAGAATTTTGTCATCTTCTTAAATAAGAGAAAATAACATAAAGCAAAACTCTGTGCCTTCATAAATGTGATGTGCTTCTTTTTCCTTTTACCTCATTATAAACTGTGTTTTCTAAACAATGATGCTAGACAGAATTTGGTCCTAGAAAACAAAATGCTTATTTATATAAGATAACTTAGTCACTTTTCCTCAAATATAATACTCTAGAAAAATGTGATTATGGTAAGCACAATTTTCAGAAACTTCTTTTGTGTGTTAAATAGTATAACTTGATTTGAAGCAAGTTTGTCCTGTGTGGTCCCTTTTACATGAAAAGAAAGAATGTCTCTGTCTTTTAGTCTCCAATTTTGTGTTGTTTTTTAGAGTGGCTATCCCTTGCAAAATGTAAGTCTCAAGCTACACTGTAGAATCTATTTTTATGGAAGGAAATATCCTTCTGTATGATCCTCAAATGAAAAGCTGTCATCCATCTTCTGAATAGGCTTTATCCCTCCTTCAATGGCTAGTTTTTGAAACTGCTGATGACTAGAAGCAATTCTTTATAACTCCCTAAATAAAGACATCAGTCTATCAGCAAAAAAACAGTACATGAGCAGGAAGGGGCAGCTGTCTCCAAGAGGGGGTGGGGAAAAAGAACACTTACCAGCTTAGTTAAAAGCTGTTAAATGTTATTATTGAGTGTGTATCAATATGATGTGTCCTTACAGTTTAAAATGCTGCTTCAAGCAAAAGGTTTTTTTTTTTTCTTTTTCTTTTTTTAATTTATGCTATATTAACCTAAGTATATAAATTCTTCTGTGCAAGAGTCTTACCCTACCATCAAAGGCAATTAGAGTCGGGAAGGAAACTTCAAAGCCAAAATGAGAACTGAATCCTAAAATGATCAGTTCATTTTAGGATTAAAGAAAAAGCATTATTCAGAGTGTCTTAGAGAAAAGCAAAGGTAAAGGAAAAAAGTCTGTAGTGCCTCATCCACATACCCCACCCTCCCTCACCCTGACCTTGCCTCTTTATTGTACTCTTTAGGTGAAATAGGATATATTATAATGAGAATCAGTGAAGAGGTACAGTGTGATAAGCTGTTCAAAAGCAAATGGTTACAGTGAGAATTTGTCTTTCACATAGCTTATGTATTTTCTTTGTATACTACCCACCCTCCACCCCCCCACCCCCACCCCCATCCTCCATCTTGGAAAGGTTTTAGGATCTTCTTTTTCTCCCCCATCTTTTGAAAAATTAAAAAAAAAAATACACCTTGATGTGGGTCTTTTAAAAAATCTGTTTTTCCTGGGCATTATTTCAGCTTCTTATAATATATAAGATCATGTTCTTCAGTCCTGAAAATGTTATGGAATTATTTCATTAAAGATTACCTCTCTTCTGTGTTCTCTTTTCTCTCTGTTGGCTCTGTTATATGGGGCTTCTGATTTTTCCCCCATTCAGACTCTCTCACTCACTCTCTCTCCCTTTCCTCTGTCTCCACCACAAACAAGCTGCAGTCTGTTTTAACCCCAGAGCTCCTAATTTAATACGATAAATCATTGACTTACTTTTCTTACTTCCTCTGACATTCTCTTTCTGTTTTTTTTTTTTTTCCTGGAGATTTTCTTGATTTCTTCTTTTAAACATTCTATCCAATTTTCAGTTTCTGCTCTTGTACTTTTAACACCTGGGAGAGTTTCTGTTGTTCTCTGGTTATTTATTTCTTTTCTGTAATAAAAACTTGTTTTTATTTCATAGATGTAATATCATTATGTGTGTGTGTAGATTCTGCTTTCTCTATTATTTTAATTTTCAACAGTCGTTTCTATTTCTGTTGTTTGCCTGAGTTGGTGTGGTTATATTATTCTCTATCTTTTATACTAGAGAATCTGGTGTTTACTCTGTTAATATTTGAGAATGAAGGTCCAAAATGTTAATTGTGAGCTCTGTGTATGGATACATGTGTCAGAGAACTTTAGAATAATAATTGTGTAGCGTGGTATGATTGATTTAAGGGTGATCTTACCATTTTATCAGGAGGATTGTAAAAGATGAGGATTGGATATTGCTTTATCTTGTTCATTTGTTTCCTCCATTTTCCATTTTCCATTACTATGTTTCCTCGATAGTATTCCATTTTCCTGATGAGTGATACAAACTATTTACCACTGGTCTTTAATCAGAGTAGGGAAAGTGAACCAGAGGAGAGGGTCAGTCTTAGCCCTAAATTTATATTGTAGCCATTATTTGTACAGAGAGTGTGTATGTATTTACATTTACGTATATTTGTATGTATATACATACACACATATATGGTCCATATGAAAATTATCAACCTGAGGAACGTACATATAAAATACTCGAATCTAAACCAGTATAGTCATTTTCTAAAGTTATGTTTTTCCTTATACGATGTGACTAGATCTCTTGTCAGCTGAAGAGAAAGTGTACCCATTCAGAGAAATTGCTGGCTACCTAGAAGTGTTTCTTAACGATGCTCATGCATTAGAATCAATGAATTAGAGAGTGTTCATCTACAATATTTGACTATTTCCCGAACCATGCCTACTGAGTAAGAAATTTGGAGTATGAGACTCTGGGACTTGTTTTAGTTTTAGTATTATAACTTTAATTTCCCTGCTCACTCCAATGCAGCTGAATCATTAAGGAGCAAATGATAATAAATGACTAATAGGAAAGGCCTTATAAAAGTGGAAATAAATTCCTAGAAATAAATTATCACATCAATAAGAAAACAATAAATAAAGAAAATTTTCTTCTTCCAAATTCTAGTTCTTTAAATTGAGGTTCTTTTGGGAAGTATTTATTTCTGCCCCAGACCACTAGGTTACCTAAAAGTTCACTTCTTTCCACTTCTTTCCAAGTGCCCTGAGAAGCATCATAGTGGGGAATTTAGAGGCTGGATTGATCAGCTCAGTTATTCCTCAGTGTGATCAATATAATTTAAAAAAGAGAAGATGTGCTACATAGGTCACTGATCCCATGAGCAGATAATCTAAGCAGATTATTCCTAGAATATCAGGAGAATATACATGTATGTTTCAGGTTAAGTAATCAATGACAAGTATTTTCCAAACTTGCTTGCTTCTAACTATCACCTGGCATATTATTTGTTAAAAATAAAAACTTCTGAGCCTAGTAAAAAATGACTGCATCTTGAAATTTAGAATCTTTAAAGAATATTGATAAAAATCTGCATTTTTAGCAAATACCCTATGACTTTTATAAACAAGCAAATTCAGGCTACCTTGTACTAGACTTACAGCTCCATGAAGTCAGGGACATGTTTTGTTTGTTTGTTTTGTTTTTCATTTTATTTGTTTTCTATTTCTGGATTTACGTTCCACATTGCCTGACACTAAAGTACCCAATGCATAATGGGTAAGTAAATTTTTTTCAAAGTAGTATAAATTTCAAAAATGACTTTCAAAAATGAACATGAGAGGAGCCAGGCACAGCATGACATAGCAATGAAGTCCAGCATATAAAGAGGAAACCTAAGGAAGAGTAAGTTTTATCCATGAAACCACTGAAGCTAGGATTTAGCAATGATAGTGGCACATTCATGAATAAACACTGTAAATTAATGTTGGTCATTGGGAGGGATGACTCCATAACTGTGAGAAGAATGTTAGAGGAATTATAATTTCTATAAGGACATATGTATGAAAATGAGGAAGAAAAAAGAAACAGACAATAATGAAGAAAATGAGGAAGACAGACAAAATGGAATTAATTCAGTCCCCTACATGGCAAATTAAATTCCTGGTTAAGTCAATACAGTCAGCTCAGACTGCTAATATATTGCCCCTTTTTGTCTATTTTTAAAACAATCTTTTCTCCTTAAAGTCAGAGTTAAAAAAAATACTAATTCTGGGTAAACCCGTCTATCAGTTGTTAGATAGATTGGTGTCAAAGTTGAACACAAATAATTAGTCATATGAAAATTTTCTTCCCATTTCCTTTGGTCTTTCTATATTGTCCTTTATCCAACTAAATTAAATAACCAGCTCATTTATTTGAATTTATATTAATAATAAAATATATAACAATGATCTTTTTCTCTAATCAGTTTTAAAACTGAATCTCATAAATTCTGACATTCTGTGATGCCAGTAATTGTTTGAATCATAGTCTACTTACAATTTTTTGTATGTATTTTTCTTATTATGGGAGTTTTATTTCATGGTTTGTATTTTCACATTTGTTTCTATTTTTTAAATTATTTTTTTAAAATTGTGGTTATTTGTTGTATTCCATGTGGTCAGAAATGTGCTGTGTAGAATTTCTAATGTTTTGTAATTAAAATTGTTTCTCAAAATATGATCAGTCATTGTAATTGTTCACTGGACTAACATTTGCAAAATAAATATATTCCTTGTTTCCAAGGCAGACAAGTAAATTTAAAAATAAAATCTGTTATATTCCTTAAATGTTAAAAAAAAACCCTCTATAGTTTTCATCAGTGTCCATCAGATCTACTCAAAATTGATTTTATTTGTAATCAACTTTGTTTTTTATTTTCAGTGTAATGTCATTTGTAGCAGCAATCTTTATCATCTTTATCAAGTAATATATGTTTGATGATATAAAGTCAAAGGTAAAACTTTTGCTTTGCCTCTCATTCTATTTGATATTAATATTCAAGATCCTGCTTTTTTGTTTTTGCATTTACATTTCACTCATTGCATTATTTCTATGCATTCCACAATGCATAGAAATTTGCCTTTATTTGCTGTTATTATTGCTTTGACCCAATCTGAGGGTATTTACCCTCTAATGGAGAAGTTTATATTTAAATATAAACCATTTATATTTATTGTCAAACTAAATATTTGGGATTAACTTTGTCTTATTGCTTTAGGCTGTATTGTTTCAGTGATTTTTCTCCAAGTCTTTTGTTTTGTGGATGGAGTATAGTTCTTAAGTACATTATTTTTTGCCCTCATGATTGAAAGTTCTACATTAACTTGTATGGCATTCAAATTTAAAAATAGACTGCAATGCAAATATTTATATGTAACTTTTATGAACACTGAAACTATATCCTGTTTTTAAATATCTTCTAGAGTAAAATTATAAACTTGCCATCTTTTAACTTACTAAATATCCTAAATTTTAAAACTCCCAAGAGTGTGAGTGGGTTTTAAGTACACGTTATTATTTTTATTATTTCAGCAATGATACTAGCATTTTTCTTATTTTAGTTTTATATCCTTTGAGGCGATCGTTTACAAAGTACTATCACTTGTTTTTGTAGAGTTTTTTTCTGATGTAGGAGTGATGCAATACACATATCTGGTTCTTTTAACCTATCAGAACGATAGGAATACTGTACTTCTTGCAAGATGAATGCTTATATATAACTGAGCTTTAGTGGAATATATGTGTAATTTGGAGAGAGTTTTCTACACTTTGCTAAGTGATTCATTTAGAAAATGGAGAGAGACAAGTGTGTGCTCTCTTCTAGTCATTCTGGTTTTGGTTTACCTTAGCTATTATCTATTCTTCAAAGTATGATTACTAAGGATTTGTTGTTATTGTTGTTTGTTTGTTATGTGATTTCAATAAATGTAAATTATTGCAAACATAATCTGGATCAATAAAATGGAGTTAGAAATTTGGGGATGGAGAATATTATATGTGGTTAGAAGACAAAAGGAGTCTAAGATGAATAAAGAAAATTCAAGTATTACTGGCTTGTATTCTATTATCAAAAAATAAAAATGTCAGAATCCATGAGTTTCAGCCAAATATGACTAGCTCCACATTTCACACAGAATAGAATTTAAATTCATCTGTATATTTTCTGACTTGGACTTATGATTTCTGATTTTGACATTTCCCCCTAGCCTTAGAATCCACCGTTGTTATATCTGAACTCCAATTAAAGTTGACTTCTCCCTTTACTTGAAAACTGACCTTGTTTTCTTACTGAGTTTAATCCTAAAAAAGGAAAAAAAAAAAGCTTTTTAAATCACCAACAAATTTGAAACTTGTGTACTTATTTATACATGCTTTACAATTCTTCCTCAATTTATGTTATTCTCCTCCATAGCACTGATGCAAAGAACATTGTATTCCTACAATTGGGGATTATGAAATCTAAAAATTACAAAGGATTTTAGTAAATATGTGAACGAACTTACCAAATCTCAAACTTAAAACATGTATTGATTATAATAAATAAATTACTGGGTGCCTAGGTGGCTTAGATGGTTAAGCATCTGCCTTTGGCTCAGGCCATGATCCTGGGGTCCTGGGATCAAGTCCTACATCTGGCTCCCTGCTCAGTGAGGAGCCTGCTTCTCCTTCTGCCTCTCTCTCTCTCTCTGCCTCTCTCTCTGTGTCTCTCATGAATAAATAAATAAAATCTTAAAAAAAAGAAAGAAATTACTGAAAACGATTATAAAAACTGTATTATTTATGAGCACAGAAATCAAAATAGCATCACATATAAAGTTGCGAATATTTATATCCTATAAATAGCTTTGATTAACATGACAATTTATATTTACAAATATTAAATTATTTTGACATTGTACATAACTATTTATCCTGGTAAAAGTAAAAATGTTAAACAGAAAAGCCATTAAGAGTTTGAAATATATTAAATATATTTATATTTTAATTATTACATAATTATAAAATACAATATACATTATATTATTAATTACATATCATTAGGTTTGTATATGACTATATATAGTTGTAAACTATATATCATATAATATATGTATTTATAGCTATCACCTAATGGACTGAGCCGTTCAGGTACCCCTTGATAGGGGGAAGAAAGAGATACTTTCTTTGAATTTCTTAAGCAGAGTAAAATTAAAACCTGACAGTTCTATGAAGCAATACTCTTTTGTGAATATACAATGCCTAGAAACAATTAAGACAAAGGATTAAAATATTAATATAGAATCCTGATGACATATAAAAATATACAAAAACACAGTATAAAGAAAATAGAATATTTATCAGTTCATATAATTATAACTTGACACTTTTTAGAGATGTAAAAAATCACACAGAAATGCACTGATATGATTATACTTCAAACTTTCTATATAACAATAATAAGAAAAATGAACAGGTTGGGATATATTTTTAATAAGAATTATTTAGGAAAATTATTTAATACATATGAAAATAGATTTGTTATCTCATTCCATACCAGTAAACTACTGAATTTGATAAAATAGATTATTCATTGCTTGAAAAAAGTAACAAAATATTTTCAGTGATCGTGCTCACATTAAGTATGTTACTCTCTGGAATTTATCTCAGAAAAATAAATATTATTTTTCAAAGGTAATGAAGACTATTGCTTGAATAAATTTGCTTCATTGATATATGCAATGAAGGAAACATAAATTTTATAACTAAGTAAATTAAAATAACCTAAATATCCCCAAACAAATTAATAATTAGGTTTAGATTGCCCTGAATTCATAGAATATTAGACAACTATTAAAATCATGAAGTCATCCACAAAATATGAAAATATATATTAAAAGTGCAAAAAAGACAAAACTATTTGGATAATATAATTATTACAAGCTATGTCATATGTGAATGCTTTCCTATGCACAAATAGCTTTCCTTTTAGGTTGGCAAACTTAGATTCCTATCTTTTTTTTTAACAAATTAGAAAAAAAATTATCATTGTAAAAAATAATTGGTTGTTACATTTTACTATAAAAGGGAAATTGTGGGGGCGCCTGGGTGGCTCAGTGGTTTAAAGCCTCTGCCTTCGGCTCAGGTCATGATCTCAGGGTCCTGGGATCGAACCCCACATCGGGATCTCTGCTCAGCAGGGAGCCTGCTTCCCTTCCTCTCTCTCTGCCTGCCTCTCTGCCTACTTGCATTTCTCTCTGTCGAATAAATAAATAAAATCTTGAAAAAAAAAAAAGGGAAATTGTGCTAATTCAGAAAAACAAACAGAAACAAAATCTCTCAGGTAGGAAACTATGTAGCTAGCTAAATTTGTTTGCCATAATTAGAAAGCATACATTCTAATAAAATGTAAGGGGAAAGATAACAGATGTTAACTTTATTTCTTGTCTGCATGATTTTATATGGTAATTTCTTTATACAATAAATTAATGCCATAAAAGACATTGATTATGGATGTATTGTTGATTAAGTACAATAAATGTCAAACAAAATGGAAATAGTTAGCAAAAGAAATCATTATATATACAATAATTATGCATGTATAATTTATACACACGTACGTAAATAAGAAATAAATCAGTGAAGGGTAAACTTTAATGTTGAGCATTTACTAGGGACAGAAAATATCTGTTCTGAAAGGAACATATTTTTAAAGGCAAATCTAGTTCCAGGCATTAGTCTTTGAAAAGATAGGAGAATGTTTTTTAATGAATGTAAAGTAATATTTCAAGGGAAAACTCTTCTCTAATAGAAAGTTACTATTCATAGAAACTAATTATAAGAGAGGATTTCACTAATTTTAAAGGTGTCTGACCAAGGTGAAAAATTAACCATGAATCATACTGCCATTGGTTGATCACCTGGTGATATTTCAGTACTTCCTCACGCATTCCTAAGGTAGAGTTCTCATGGCGTTCATGGACCCACACATGTGCAATCATCGCAGATGCATTCACCACAGACTGCAGGATGTGTACTTGCAGGAAGTGAAATCACTAAATGTTACATTTAAAATTTCTAAATTTCAATGAAAATTCCTTCCTTTATCACCAAGATATTCATAATTCTTTATAGTGACAAGTAATTATGTTTGATTAACTGACAGACTTTAATTAACTAGTGCTGTTTGTAATTTCATAATTTAAAGGAGATTTAAATGACTCAGTCATTAATAAAAATAATTTTCAATTGGATTGGTTTCCATAAGTTTAAAAATGTGTTCTTTTCAAATTTTTTTTATTAGAAAATAAGATCGACCATGTTAGATTTGCTAACATTTATCCAAATACTTTATATGCAAATCTAATTGACCTCCTATCTTTGTAGCTCAGATGAAGTTTTCATGCATTCATTGTTTTAGCAAATGATGTTTTGCCAAAATGTTTTGTAATGTTTTGGCAAAATGTGTCGGTGTCTGAAATCATGTGAAAAAAAAAAACATATTTTAAAAAGCACAATTCAGTTTTGAACTAAAGAAATTGACGCTTCTGTACTGTTGCTATATCCTGTTCAATAAAATCTATGCATGTTTTTAAAATGACTAAAAACAAGCAAAAAAAGTTTTGCATATCAAAACAGAAAAACCCTAAACTAGCATTTTTAATAATACACAAAGAAGTTGGTAAGTGTGTAGTAAGTGGGATTTCTGCAAGGAGCAATCAACATATATCAATGGATGATATAACATTTTCTCTGTTGATCTTGAAGTTTGAACAATCTTCTTGTATTTCATTTAACATAATCTCCTACATGATGTTTGATTAATGATGTATATGTTTTAATTCATTTTTTTTTTTTTTTGGCCAGGGAATTTTTCCTTAAAGATATTCTCTACATGGCCAAATTTTTTTGAGAAAACAAATCTTGTTTGAAGGATAAAGAATAATATCTAAAATCACTAATAACTATAGAAGATTATTGTCAGATTTTTATTTGCCATAGATTTTGCCATATGTAGTATGTGCATGTTTGTTTTCCAATAAAGGAGGAAAAAAGCTCAATTCTGTATACTTGGAAGTGTTTGACTTTGGGCCAGATTTATACATGTATACATAATTCCTTTTCTACTGTAAGAAATAGTAAATTGAGATAGTTAAAACAAGATTCGTTTATAGATCTATTGAGACTACTTGTTACAACAGAGCAATACCACAGGTTGATTAACTTGTTATGCATACATTATACTTATTTAATTTACATTTAAGAATATTTTCCAAATTGGCTTTCAAGATAGAAGGTCTTTTTACTAATGTCTTTCTTCATAGTTCTTTGCAATCTCTAAAAAATCATTCTGCCTTCTTATATGCTGCTTGTGAGATTATTTCTAAAGTACCTCCTGGGAAATAGTCTCTTTGAAATTGGCAACACTTAATGAAAAATATATACATATTCATCATTAAAAAGAAGATACAGAGAAAATATTACTAGTATATAATCACTCTGAGCAGAATTATTATTTTGAACATGAAAGAAATCATTAACTGTAAATAACCCAGGGATCAAAGATTTGAGGGGGAAAAGTGGGCTAGAGGGCATACACTGCCCTAGTGGGCTGAATGAAGGACTATCTGAAACATAAGCTCAGAGAGGAAAACAAAGTTACCAAGTTCTTGCCAACCTGGAGACTTCCTTCAGGATAAGGCCAGGAAGCATTAGGGAAGTTATATCAGTCATTATAAAGAGTGGAAAGCAGCATGATTTTTGGTTAACTGCTTTCTGCTTCAACAATCATATTAATGATAAGGAGCTTTTTTTATAATTCCAAGTGACCTTTTAATGAAAGAAAATAAATACATGATTTCTGCAATTTACTTTTCTTCAATAAAACTCTTTCACTGCAATTAAATAATGGAGATCCTATTTAGATGTATTTCAGGCCATGCAAATTAAATATGCAGGTTTAGGATTGTCAAAACAGTTCATTAGGTTCAATCTTGTCATTTTAGGATTTACATTTAAAACTATCCCTGCTGTTAACTAACAGTGTGCACTGAAAATTGGGCTCATTTTATTAAATTTAACATTATATACATATTTTTCTCTACCTGCTATTTTTTTTAAAGATTTTAATTATTTATTTGACAGACAGAGATCACAAGTAGGCAGAGAGGCAGGCAGAGAGGAAGGGAAGCAGGTCCCTGCTGAGCAGAGAGCCCAATGTGGGGCTCCATCTCAGGACCCTGGGATCATGACCTGAGCCAAAGGCAGAAGCTTTAATCTACTGAGCCCCCCAGGTGCCCTGCTATTTTTTTGATATAAATATATTTAAGGAATTATATTTCTATGGTAGAATTTTATCAAAAAGCACACAGGTAATTGTTTCAACACTTTCTATTTTAAAAAGGGCCACTGTGTCAATGAGGGATATATTTATTTTTTAACATAAATTTAAAACTTTCTGAAATTGGCAATACTGTAATAATTTTTATCACTTAATTTTTAGACACTCGAGAAAATGAAGTGATGAACATCTTCTGAGATCATAGAAAGCTGGATATAACTAAAATTTATCCATTACCTTTTCTTCTAAGTTGAAAATATTAAAAGACTATGATGACTAACGCTGAAAAACAGGACTACATCTTTTTCAGGGTAGTAGTGGGAATGAAATACATTGAAAAAAGTTTAACTGTTTTCTATTTCATGACAAATTGAAATATTAAGAAAACAGTCTATAAATTAAAAACATGAAATATGATAGCATCATTAATTAGGTTTTAAAGAATCAAGAATAGGTCCTCAAAAATATTAGATAGATAGGTAGGTGATAGATATACAGACATAGAGATACATAACTACACAGAACTTCCAAAACAAACTAGATGTATTCATAAAATATCATCCTACCATTGGTTTGATGTTATGGGCAGATGTCCAGGTCCACTCTTCTGGCAATAGCTTTATATATTTTTGAGCCATTTCCAGTCATTGGCACCTGTGATGCATCGGAAAGAACATGATCTCTGAAGTAAGAAAAGGAATTTTTAAATTTAATTTATTTTTATTTTTTCAAGATTTTATTTGTTTATTCGACAGAAAGACAGAGAGCTCAAGCATAGGAAGTGTCAGGCAGAAGGAAAGGGGAAAAACAGGCTACCCACCCAGCAAGGAGCCCAATGTAGGGCTAAACCCCAGGACTCTGAGATCATGACCTGAGCTAAAGGTGACACTTAACAGACTGAGCCACCCAGGCACCCTGAAAAGAGATTTTAGTTTTAAATTTACTATTTATTAGCAGTTTCACATCAGGCAATTTAGAGAAACAGCCTCAGATTGCTCAGAATGTCAAAAATGGGAATAATAATACATATTCACAAAGTTATTGTGAGAATTAAATTAAGTCATACATGGAATTAGAGTGACAGGCAGTACTAAGTACTCAATTAAATATGTATTTTCCTCCTTTTATTTCTGAGACTCAAAAAGAAGTATGCATACCTAGGTCCAGTGATGGACTGACCTGGGAATAATTTAGCTGAAACTCAATGGATTTTCCCAAATTAACTGGATTTGATTGCATTTTTGTCTCCAAAAGGATACATAATCTATCTGCAAAAATGGGACTTGACACTTTGTCTATTCACACTCATTATAACTTAACCCAAAGCATTGTATAATGTAAGAATTAGTCCTATTTCTATTTCATCTCTAGCTGATAAGGTCAGTGAATATAAAGGTTATGGAAAAATGACCCTGGTTTGGCTACAGTCTTCATTTGTTCCAGTATGTAGTTTTGGTGGCTTTTATGATACTTTGCCTTTGAACGTTGACCACAAACAAAATGTTGCAGTCATAGTAAAAATTGATGTTTGAGATTTACTTATTATGCTTAGTGTGCTATGATTATCACTGAATAAATTTAATCCTAAGGAGACATTAAAACTAATTTGGGTAGTCATTTTGCAATTTAGCTCCTCTCATCTTGACAAGTTTACTTCAGATCCCAAACAAAAGAAGTTACTGCAAACAGGTTCAATTTCTGTTGCCGACTTATGTATCTTAGCATCATGATTGTGCCTATGACACTACCAGAAGCAAATAAGAAAATTTTGTTTTAAAAAGCTTATATTTAAAAAAAAAAACATTTTAAGCAAGACAAATACATATAAACTAACTTAATTTTATAATACCTTTCAGACAGCCTATTTTGTAGTATAGTTGGAAGTTGATATGAACTTACTGTTTGGTCTAAAAGATGGGAGATTTGAATTTTTTTTTAAAGAAAATTGATTTATAAGAAAGACAAATGCAATGGCTAGCTTGCTTTGACTTATCAAACAGTTTATTCTTGCTTTCATAACATCAACTCAATAGTTTATTTAGTGTACTTTAAACTAAAATTTACCAATATATGCAATATAGTGATAAAACCATAACTTATTGATAAAATTCATATACATTCTCTTTGAATACTTTACCCATATTTGTTAATTTTTCAATTACTGATCTGAGACACAGACATTGCTTTATATTTTATTAAATGCAAACTTACATTTGAAAATTATTCTGCCCTCTTTCAACAAATGTATTCTATTCAGATTCTAGAATTATCAGGATGTTGTTGGCATACCATATTTTGTAATCAGAATAAACATTTAACTGAGTCCTCAGCATTAACATACTTCACTTTGTTATTAGTTTTTCAATAGCATAGAATGGAAACTCAGATAACAAAAGGACATATTTTATTTGTGATTAAATTTATCATTGACATAAAAAAATTTTGTATCGCTTCTTATATAAATTGTGCTATTTTTGATGGAGGTTTTATGTATTTGGTAAAATGAAGTCAAGTGATAATATTTTGTTAAGTAATATATAATTCATTTTGAGATATTGTCATATTTTCTCCCAAGGATAACTTTAGGGGGCACTGTGCTGCCAGTAGAGAGCTCTCCTTGGACAAGTTCAGATCTTGTTTTCTTTCTTTGCATATGAAAATATCTAGCAAGTTTTTCAAAGAAACTGTGTCAAAAGTATTAAACTTTTTTAAATTTATGTTTTTCACTAGGACACTGTGTGGAAGGACAATTTTGAAAGTTGCTGAAGAGAGTATGTTTTTACAAAAAAAAAGTTGTATTTCAGTACTAACTTGGAGCTGAAAGTTCTCTCCCGTTTGTTTTGGAGGTACGAAACAAACCATCCAACAAACAACAAACACAGGAAAAGCAAAAATGCATCTCCTGAGAGCAAAAGGTATATGGTAAGAATTTTTACAATAATACTTCATGGTATAGTAACTGAAAAAAAAAAAAAAAAGAATTCACGGCAGTTGCCTATAAAAAAAGAACAGCAGCTAGCCAGAACCAGTAGTCAAAGTATTAGGAATCCTGTGTAAACTGTAGTTAATAGGAAGGCCAGCAAAAAAAGGGGAAACACCAGTGACAACAACAGACATGAAACGATACCACCACATATACACACTTGGTGTGTCCAGTGGCTTAGCCCTGTAAACCTTTCCCCCGCCTCCACTCACTCCATCAATCATCTCTGACATCTGTATTATATTCTGATTCCAAAGTAGTTCTTTTGTCATCAGAAGAGATCAAAGCAAAAGCTTCTATAGAAACAATGCAGTGTGTTAATGGAGACCCCTCATCTTTGCTTGCATCTTTCAGATTGTCTTATTGTATTAATTTAAATCAATTGCTCCTCATAGAGCTACCTGGAGGCTTTTTGCAGTCTACTTCCAAATCATACCATATTAGCTAAAATAACTATATGTATGGAGGTTAGGAATTTTTTCTTTTATATACTTTAGAGCCAATTAAATGTTTTTCCTTCATATTAGAAATGTAAAATTAACATCTCCTCTTCTTACCTTTTTAACTGATATGTGAAGGTAATGCTTATGACACGTGTAGATTTCAGAGTAATGAGGCAGAGTTGATTGATTCAAAAGAGAAAATGTCTTTTTTGCATATGCCTTAATTCTCCAGAGAATACATGCTTAGATATGAAGGACATGTGTAAAGGAAAGCAAATAGTTTAGAAGATCACTAATATTGAAACAGGGATATTAAAGAACAAAGAACTGTGAAGTATTTTCTTAAATGTTGATTTTTAAGAAACAGATGAACATTTGTGCTACTGGAATAAAAAGGACTTTAGTATATGTAATTGATTTGTTCAAAAGAGACTATGAGACAATACAGAGTATGAGCAGATAAGTAATAAGCATTTAACAAATATTTTGTTGTCATATATGTGTATGACACATATATTTCACATATATGCTAAAGCAGATATCCAGCAATGTTGTTAAGAGAAAAAAACTGAAACTGACTAAAAAATGTTGTGGGTTTTTCCTCTGCTAGATAATAGAAAGTGTGAAGAAAGATTGAAGTTAGTTCCTGATTATTTCTTTCAATAGTAAAAAGCTTATGTTAAATGACTAACTTTACTTAAAAAGATATTTAACTTTAAGCCTGAATTTGCAGAATCCTTGGTGTTCCAAGTGAATTACTTCCTTTTTTCTCAATTCTATATTAATGTAATTATTGAGAAAATTATTTGCTATCATGATATTTAAAAATATATGAAGATCTCAAGATGCATTGTTTTTGAATGTCAAAGGTATCCAGGATTTCAGAATACTTTTTCTCTAGCTGTATCTCCAAGCATTCCAATTCTCCAAGGGCTTAAATCAATGGAGAGAATTAAGAAGAGTAGAAGAAAGAATATTAGGTAATCCCAGATTTTATATCTTTATTAGTGTTCATTGGAAGAATTTTAGGAGATTAGCAACAGGCTAAGTGGATTTCTTACTCCCTTCTGTGAAGTTTAATAATGTTCTTTATCTCCTGTTTATGGCTTTGAAGAAGTTCAACAATATTTATAAAGGAATTTCTTGAAACTCTTAGCCACTTCCTTCCCGTATAGGTATGTAATTCATGGAAAATCCAGTAACATGTCTTTTTCTTGGAATTTCTCGCTTAAAATAAAGTTAGTGGTTAGGAACATATAATGTCCGTTGCCATATGGATTTTGTGATACTTAGTGGAAATTAATAATATTTTAAAAATTGTAATAATTATTTTAATATTAATTAATTAATATAATAAATTAATATAAATAATAATGATAGTTTTAATTCTGCTTTGCACTTTCTGTAGTGAATTTCTGATAATGCCTGGCACTTTTAGTTGTAAACACTATCAAGGAGCGTCTGTATCACAAAGTATATGTATATAGACACACACACACACACACACACAAATATATATATAATATAATATATATTATATAACATATAATATATACTCTAGGAAATAGTTTTATTTCACAGAAAATACTATATTACATCATCTTTTTTAAAATATTTGCTTGAGAGCCCAGATTTTAAATGTACACTTTTTTCCCTCCATATTAAGGTTTAATTAAAAAGAAATCTAGAGAACTTAAGTGTTTTGTAAGACTTGATTATTTTTTTAAATGTTTACAGTGTAAACAATATTTCTATCTGTTTATTTGGATCTGGTCTTTACTTGCTTAGATCTGTTTATTTAGATTTGTTATTTTTCAAAAACTAGATTGTTTTTTGATAATCATACATTAAATTAATAGAAAAAATAGAACTGTCATATACTAATATGTACATATGTATAAACACATAGATCAATGAAAGGAAATATATGCAATAGTTTAATTTACTATTTTGCACTCCTGGGTAAGAAAAATATTTAAAATCAATTATGTATTTAAAAGAACATATGAAAACTATAAAACTTACTTAAATAGATAACTGAAAATATTTTTCTCATCTATATTTATTGAGTAATCCCAAAAATATACTTAGATTTATGGCAATCCAGAAACATTTTAAGAGTGAAGTATAATGGTATTTGTGGATATGGAAGGATATTTTTATGTCTTCCTACTAAGAATATCTATAGAAAAGTCCTCTTTGGACTAAATTTTGTCAGCTTTTATTCATTTTTCTTGAGCTGTTTGTACAAAAGTAACGAAATAACAACCAAATTGTCCTCAGGAAAACTGCACTTGCCTTTTTTCTAATACTCTAATTTTTAGTCCTTATTTGTGTCATCTAAGGTCTCCCTATTTCGGTGTGCTCTGGAACCAAAAGCCTCAGTCTTCTGGGATCTTGCTAGAAATACAGATCATTAGGCCTAGCTGTGGACCTACTGAATCAGAATCTGCATTTTAACAAGATCCCTAGGTAATCCCTGTGCCTCAGTTTTTTTAGAAGCACTAGTAGAAAGTAGCAAAGCCGTGAAGTAAAATTTAAAAGTAATAACCAGAAAAGGCCAGGATAGAATTAAGGAAACCAGTAAACTTTTATGATTTTCCCCCTCTTGGATCATCTGGTTCTATTTATGGACAATTTCATTATTTCATTAAATATACTAAGATTTCTCCTGTATTCTCCTCATTTATCTCCAGATAAACTTCTCTCTCATCTCCTGTTACAATCAAAATATAATGAATAAATATCAAACTTTCAGGAAGAAATCATTAAACATTTGAAGGGTGTTTAAGAAATGAAATGCCACCCTTTCAACTTCCAGACACAAAAAACGTAATGGCTGCTTAGTTGATGGCTTCTTTAAAGAGCGCTAATGGAGTCACCTTCTTCCAGCAATGCTTGTCTGACACAGCCACCCAGAGCGTGCAAGTTGAGTACCTCATCTGAGTGTTTCCGGTTTCTTAATTGAGCTATAATCATATGCATGCTGTGTTTCATAGGAGAGAAAACCATGACTTTTTTATGGTTTGTGCTAGAGCGTTGGGAAATTAGAATTCATCATAAAAACTAACCAGGAATTTTTTTTAAAGGTCGAGTTATTTTACTTTTATAAAATAAAAACTAATGATGAGGAAATGGGAACTTTTTAAAATCTTTTTTTTCCCCACCATAATATATAAGAAGAAATATATGAATAAACCACACATAGCGCCTAGAATTTGTATTTTGTATATTATCTATTTTTTGTCAAGAGCTGTGAATAACTCCTCTGGTATGTTATATGTAATATTGACTATATTATTATAAGTATGAGATGATAATTATATTGAAACAATGAGTATAGGAATACATTTCCAATTTTTTTTTAATATTCTTACTTTAGCTCTATATTTGCAAATATTCAAATATTTTTCAATAGTCAAACTTTATTATTTATGGCCTTTGTCTTTAACATGAAATATTTATTCTAAAACTGGCATTAGCAAACTTTTTTTAAAGGATTAGATCATAAATATTTTAGTTTTTGAAAGCCATACCATCTCTGTCTCAACTACTCAACTCTGCCTTTACAGCAGGAAAGGAGACATGACCAATACAAACATCAACAGACATAACTGTGTTCAAATAAAACTTTATTTACAAAAACAAGAAGCAAGCTACATTTGGTCCATGGCCTTAGTTGAACCCCCTTTCTATTTGTATTTACAATGAAGGATTTTAAAATAAAGTAAATAATCTTTTTAAAAAAATCCTCATTAGTACCTTTCTGGATAATACAAGTTTAAAATAAACTAAACACATATATATTTGCCCAACTTTTTGGGAAAAAACACTCATTTTGCCTGTTTTCTCCAGACTGGCACCTAAAACTAGATAATTCCCAACCCTCCTATAATTTCAACTGTGTAGCTTAGACTTAAGAGTCTCATGAGTTAAAATAATGTAATATTTACAACCTTTCATTCCATGGGCAATTTCATTTTATTTGGTTCAAATGGAAGGGGATTTAACTGGAAGGTTGTTGGACTTGGCATGTACTCCTATGCCAACTAGTTATATTCAAAAAATTATATATAAGATAGAGGCTTTTTATATACCTCTGGACTAGTACTTTAGGCAATTTAGTACTTCGGAGCAATTTATAAAATATTAACTATTTTTGCCCTGTCAGATTTGTTTTCCTTGCATATATATTAGACATTTGTTGAATATAATCTATATTATATATTACAAAGTTTCTGTTGTGAATATTGGCATATTTAATGGAGTTCACATTCTCTAGGATTTACCAAAATTTTTTTAACATTTTAACAAATTTTGTTTTGTTTCAGAAATATTATTCAGTTACTTGGGAACAAGGGATGTGTCCAAGTGTAAATTGTATTTTTGAGTTATAATAATAATTAATAATAATAATAATAATAATAAATGACTTGTTTGGCTTAACTTCAAGTTTCAAATCTATTATAATTAGTAGGCAACTTTTTTGAAGAGAGGCAAAGGCTATTGATATGAATGAATTCTTTTTATATTATTTTCCATACAGATGATGTGAATTAATATTAAGTCTGGAATTTATTGGAAACGTACATTTTAATCTATCATTTATATGGTCATTTCTATTAGAGTCAGTATTCTGTATAACCAGTGGACTCTAAAGATGGTAATGAATAAAAATGTTCTCTGTCTCCAGATCTGCTGCAGATACTGAGATACATAACAAAAAATTACTGTTAAGGCATACTGTCTTCCACAAATACAGATAAAAGGGGAAATGCTGCCACAGTTGGTTATATTGAATTAATCCACTTAAATCTACTACATTTCAAAAGAATGTCTATGTATTTAGAAAGCCTTTAACGACATTTCTGGCTTCCTTGGGGCTCCTAAAGAGCTATGTGGTAGAAATAAAAAGCTCTTTACCACAGGGATCCCTACAATTAAGAAAAGCAGAGATTGTAGAAGTTTGCTAGTTTTGAAATATTAGCTTGCCTCCCACTTAAATCCAAACAAAAGCACACTATGGCTCTGGGTCAGCCCAATACAGACAAATCCAGAACTCTGATTTGCCCCATACAAGGAACTATAATGGAGTGGAAACAGCAGCTACTTAATATATGAGTTAAAATTACCCGTGACTGAAGTGAGCACATCAATCAAAAGTTTTGGCATGTAGTGAGCCAGACAAACCAGTGTGGTGAGTTTAAGGGCAGGAAAAGCTTCTGTTCTGTATTCAACAGTTTTCAAATCACCATGACATCCCTTTGCATACACCACCCGACTTCCAGCAGGTGGATTTTTGAGGCATTGTGCTTCGAACACAAAGATAGATCAACTAGGAGCATTTGAGATAGTTTCCTGTTTTGTGTTCTGACAACTAGGGTTGCATAAAGCCTTCCAGATTCTTAGCATTTTTTAGATGTTGGGGAACAAATAAATATAGATCATTGAGAGCAGAAAATTCAACAATTAGAGTTGGAATAGAAACATCTGTAGATTCTGATTTGGGTTTTGAGTAAAAATTGTAAATCCATTTGAACCATCTTGACATAACTACAATTTGTTAGTTTAAGTGATTTCATTCAGAGTCCTGTTATATCTAGTTGTCTTTACCAATTTCAATTAATTTCTAAATATTTTGAAAGCTGAAATAGAGCTTTCCTTAATAATTATATGCCTCAGTAGGAGTTTTGTACAAGCATGTCTAAGACGAAAGTATGGTACATGGTTATTGTAGAATACTTTCCATGTCTCACATATGAGTTCAGTTATTAATTTTAGAATGAATTCTGCCCACAGATCTATATTACTGCTTCTCACTAAATCTCTGAAAAGAAACTACGGAAAACCTAAGAGTAGGATTTGTTTCAATAAGAATATGGATGTTCAAAACTATGATTAGATAATTTTACCTGCTCTCTAATTAATTTTTTTCACTATTGCATTATATAAGCAAGTAAGGAACTCTGTTTTCTTCAGTACTATACTGACTGGTAATTTATAAATTAATCACTTAAAACAACTTGGTTCTAGGTTAATATTAAGACTATTTGAGAAAACATTGCAATATTAAAATATTGTAACTACAGAGTAATAAAACAGACTTGTGTCTAACTACAAAGCAAACAAGATAAAAATCTGGTATACACAAATATCTATGCTAAAATGTTTTAATTACAAGGTCAGAAAGTAACTGAATTAGTGAATGAATTGTCAGAAGTGCTGTGTAGTTCAATAAAAGTATCAGATAAATTAATTATTTATTTCAATATTTGTGAATGGATTCTGGATAGAAGAAGAAAGTATATAAAGAAAAATCTTTTGTCTGATTATTTTACCCACTGATTTGATCAGTTAAGATGGCTATGAAATCAACATTTGATTTCAGATATCAATGGTTTAGGCCTCCAATAATAGTTTCCTCTGGTAGCATGCCTCTTTTTTCCTGTCCTCCAATTATTGCATGTTATAATAATTGAAATACTCATGTTCCTAAGTAGGGCAGGATCTGTAGAAATTCTTTTAATAAGAGAGAGACAGAAGTTGTTTATAGAGAGATACTTGAAGTGTATTTAGTTGTTTTTACTATGTTGTATTTAGTTGTGACCATTCTATCATACCACTTCATATATGGAATGATAGAATATGCTTAAAATTGTAAATATCTCCTGCAGCATAAGGCAAAGTTCACAAAGTAGTATAATAGTTTCTATATTTTCAACAGTGTTTTATTTTTCTAATATGAATTTTATGATTTCACTTAAGCACATGCAAAAGACACAATTAGAAAACATATTAAACTTGTGGCAGTGCTAACTGGTACACTGTGAAAAGAATTTAACATTATCTAATAAAATGGAACATTTGCAAACCTTATAGCATAGCAATAAACTTGTGAGAAAATATTCAGGAGGACTTTGGCACATATGTACCAGAATACAGTACAAAAATATTCATATTCCTATGGGCTGTTACAGCAAAAACACTGATAACAAGGTAACTTTCCACTAGGAGGAGAAAGTATTACTGCATCGTGATATATTTACAAAATGGAATATTATCTAATAGTGAAAATGAACCACAATGACAAGCAATTGTATGAATAAAGCTTGGGAACATATTATTGTTTTTTAAAAAAAGTGAGTTCAAGGAGTCAATATTTAGTAAAATAAAACTAAACAACATATTACTTAGTGAGAAAACTGAAAAGGGAACATAAAGGAACTTTAGACACAAATTGTCAGAATGCTGGTGACAATATAGGTGAGGAACACACCAACAGATATGTTTTTAGCAATATTCCGGTTGTCCAGTTAAATAAATAAGTAAAATAAAATATATCCTGGCAAAGGACAACCAATAATAGTGGTTAAGAACCAAAAGAACCAAAAATTATGATCAACCAATTCTGTGCACTTTAGACCCTCAGTAAGAAAAAAATAGTAATGACTGTATATATTAGTAAGCTTGGGCAGCTGCAACAAAATATCGCAGACTCCGTGGCTTAACAAACATTTATTTTCTCAAAATCCTGGAGGCTTGCAGTCTGTGATTAAGGTGTCAGCAAATTTGGTTCTGGCGAGGGCTCTCTTCCTGGCTTGTAGAATGCTGCCTTCTTGTCGTGTCCTCACACGGAGTTTTTTCTAATGTTTCTTTCTCTTCTTAGAAGGACCTCAAAATTGTCAGATTAGGACCCCCCCCCAGACCTATGATCTCATTTAGCCTTAATTACTTCCCTAAAGGCTCTGTCTCTAAATATAGTAACTTTGAGGTTAAGGGCTGCAACAGATGAATTTGGGGGAGATAATCTTCAATTCATAACACTACATAAAGTGCTATTTAAATTTAAATGTCCATATTTAATACTAAATATAAATATCTATAACAAAAACAAAATAAAATATTTCACATAATTAGAAATTCTTTCTAAAATGAAAAAAAAAAAGTCAGTGAGTTCTATCCCAATTTGTAAGGCTATTGCCCAGCATGAAGGAAGAATGAAGACATGGGAATATTAGAAAATGATGTTGTTTTTTTGAAACTTAAGTCATCAATATTACATATCTAAATTAATGTTACTTTCAACTAATTACTGTATTTGAGGGATGCATACCTTCAAATGGGAAAAAATAATCCTCTTTTAATGATAGTTTCAATTAAAACTGAGCCTTATAAATAAGAATATAAGAACCTGGGACGCCTGGGTGACTCTGTTGGTTAAGTGTCTGCCTTTGGCTCAGGTCATGATCCCAGTATCCTGGGATCAAGTCCTGCATCAGGCTCCTTGCTCCGCAGGGAGTCTGTTTCTCCCTCTGCCTGCTGCTCCCCCTGTTTGTGCTCTCTCTGATGAAAAAAAAGAAGGAAGGGAGGGAGGGAGAGAGATTGAGAGAGAGAAAGAAAGAACCTCACACTGAAGCGAAATATATGAAAATTACACTAATGTTGTATTTTAGATTCATTACTGAATTTGTTTTCCTTGGTAACTAATTTGAGGGAAATGGTTGAATGATAATATAAGTTCTCTTGTTCAATTAATACAAAGCTTCATAATTTGTAGATACAACTGATATATGCAATATATATATTGATAGGGCCTTATCCCACATTGAAGAGTAATGTGAACTCAATGCTTTTATTCATATTTGAATTTACCTGTTTTGTAGTATTGAAAAGTTGCCAAACAATGCGTAAAATTATATTTTTTCCAGTTATACAGATTTTGAATTTTGATACCCTTACAATAATTCTACATTTTTTAAAAGAATAAAATTACAACACTTAAATACTGCAGAATTAAGACCCTGTATCATTACTCTTTTAAAATTAATTTAGCATCAACAAAATCTTTTTTAATACTTTACATAGGACATTTTTATCTTTATTCTGAGTTTCTTTAGCTCTAGACGTACTGTAGCCAGGATGCATATTTATGTATTTTTACAGACAAAGGAGCACATATACTCATCTATAAAATTTACAGCTCATCTCTCTAGCTATTTTTCTGCTGTTTCCTTTTTAATTATGCCCCTAAAAACTTAAATGATCATAGAAGACTACTTGGCCATTCTTACAACTTTGTGATTGTGAGTCACAGCCTAGGGCTTCACTATGAGTGTTCTTCCACTATATCTTTATCTGTGCAAATATGGAAGGCAAAAACAAAGGTAATCCATTTAGAGAGTTGTGTCTTAAAATGATTTGCCTATATTTACTTGGTGCATCTGTTTCATGGAAGTCTCGGTGAGGTCAGTGAGGATTCTGAACATGTGAAGATTTGGATCCATGCTAGTATAGGCTGGGCTGCTCTAGATCGATATCCATAGAAGCCTGCTGAAGGGCTGGTAGGAGCAGCAACAAAACTCATTAGCGATGGAGCTCCAGTCCAGAGCACGGCAAGACCTGGGCTACATGCTGTACCATGCCAATATTTGCACATGTGAGGCTTCCAAAATGGGGGGGAGATGAATGCAGGGGATGACAATGACTGAATGAATAATCAAGACGGGAAGAACCCATAAGGTGAACAATATGTTTGCGAAGTGGGAGCCAGGTGAGAGTAGCCTTGAAATTTAATTAATAAAATTAATCAGGTCACTTTCCCTACCATTTTCATGACTAGGTCTCTCACATTGTAATACAATGAAGCTCTATTGAACACTATTATCTCATATAATTGCATTCCAACGCTCTAAGGTCAAACTGAAACTTTTTAGAGGCACAGTGGTCCTATTAGTAGCTGTTTTACGTACATGCTCCCAGGAAGAAATCTTTATGAGGTATTCCTTCACTGTCCTGTGACTTATTCATCTGATTTAACATCATTGACCTTTGCTGAGAGTCACTTCCTTTCACAGGAAGACACCTGGAGACCCAGGCATTCCTGTGTGACATAACTGTGAGAACGGGTGACTGTGTAACAGGTTTAACTGGTTCAAATTAAGAAGTACACACAATGTGTTTTCAGTGCTCCGCCAATTTACTGTCTTCTGACATTTCACATCTTCTAGATTTTAACATACTTTTTTGTCTTAGGTAATTGTTAAATAATACACAATAAGAGGAGTTCCTCTTTATATGTATTTCAGCTGTGGACTCAACGTTCAAAAAGACATAGTATTGCAGACATTATGTCAGGGAATGAATAAAGGAAATAAATACTCTTCAGATTACCCCACGTAGCTCCATCTTTCTGCTTTCAAATAATACTTACTCTTTGGTAAGAATAAGAGTACTGGAAGCCAACTTCTCACCGAACTAAGGAATCCCTTCAGTGACTGTGTGGACAGTTGTGTAGTCACCAAGCAAGCTGATTCACGAAGCAAGGAATTTCAAGCAAGAAGTTGAAGACTCTACCAGAGCTTTTTAATGTACTGAGCTGAAATCTACTTCTTATTTCTCACCTTTCTCTCCTGTTGTGTTTGAATCATATGCTAAGCCTATCCTTC
Source organism: Martes martes (assembly GCF_963455335.1). Taxonomy (NCBI): domain Eukaryota; kingdom Metazoa; phylum Chordata; class Mammalia; order Carnivora; family Mustelidae; genus Martes; species Martes martes. The sequence continues at coordinate 36,736,509 of NC_137893.1, forward strand.
TTTTCTAGAGTGCAAGAGATTGATTTCTTTGAAATGGAAAAGCATAATTGTGCATGGAAAACATTTTGTTCAAGAATTCTCTTTTTAACCAAGCAGTATAATGAAAATCTCAAAAATAACCCTCAAAAAATTAATATACTCTGTTCTAAGTATATTGCATGTATTAATCCATATAATCCTCACAAAAGGTGTTGCTATTATTATCATTTTTATCTCAGTTTTATAGATGAGAAAATGTAGGCACAGAGGGGTAAATGTACAGAGGTACTCATAGTACACAGATACTAAAAGGAGATGTGAAATTTATTAAAACTACTTTCAAATTAAAATACATTTTAAAAGAAAGTCAACAGGCTCAAATATGAAAAATCAAAGAATGACAGTTTATCATTGTATGATTATTTGATGATTGGGTGGGGTGTGTACTGATAGACCCTATTAAGTACAGCATGCATAGTTAAATAACAAGCCATCAGAATGAAAAATGCAACATTTTTTTTTCAAAGAAATGGGGATGAAAAGAGAAGGAAGCATTTGAATAACATTTTTTGGGTAGTTTTGTAAAATGATTTTGGAGATTAATTACAACCAAAAACATGAAGCAAAAATGTAAATAAATAAGGATGCAACAAACAACTTCCATGTCCTATTATGATCAGGCTAATGTTCCCGTTTAAGCACGATCAGTCTTTAAAAACAATTCTTACCCATATAACCTTAACTCTAATATTCAAGTAAATGTTAAGTTCATATATATTTCCTTCATGTTTGCCTCGTCTCATTAATGTTTGAGGAGACAGTAAAAGCAAAAGGCTTAAATGGCTTTATAGCCTAAATATCTTAATCTCGTAAATATTTTTAAAGCCTAGTAAAGGAAGATAAAGATTAAAATGGTATACATATAAGTTATTTTGAATTATTATTTGAGAATATGTATTATCAACATATTAATATAAACATGTTATTTTACTGCATTTCATATTTTGGAAATTGACAAATTTTAACCTTCCATCAACAAGTACTGATTTTTTTTCACGTAGTGAGGGTAAATTGCACTAATCCATGCAGAATCTTCTGGAGTCTTAGCAATAACCAAGAATGAACATTGTGTGTACACAGTGGGTATAAATGGGCAATAGAGCCAGAAAAAATCCCTAGCTTTAGCCTCAACACTGTCACATTAACTATTAAACTATGGTTGTAAAATATATATTATGAAACTATATGATTTTTTCACTATTGACTTTTATTTCTTTATTATTTCAGATAGTACTTACTGAGCCTCACCAAACACATGACAGATATCATTTATTTATAACTTGTATTCCATGCATTGTGCTGCTTTCTGAGGTGACATTATTTGGTAGAACCCAGCCCTTCCTTTCAAGGGGATTACAGTCAATTAGATAATAGATTCATAGGAAAAATATATGTACTAGAGTCATAGTAGACTCTCTCACTCTCCCTATGTACATGATAGTTTCATAGGGGGTGCGGGAGAGAAATTCACAATTTATGTGCTAACTAAAGTATAGACAGAATAATAATTCTGTGATAATAGAGAAAAACTTTACCAAGAAAGTGCCTTTTGAAGAGATCTTAAGTAAAATGATCTTAAAAAGTAATTGAACATATGAAATGGAGAAATTAGGAAGAGACATTTTATTGAGCTGTGCATAGGCCTTGAGAGACAAAAGTGGGTGAAGAATACTTGGAAAGGCAAATGTTGCAGATATATAGGTAGTATGAGTGGAGCTACTGAGTGAGCTTGGAGAAGTACTTTACAACTTAGGGCATCGAAGTTATTGGGTTTAAGAGGTATCATTATTTTTTTTTTTAAACACATCTTTTTTTTTTTAAGATTTTATTTATTCATTTGACAGACAGAGGTCACAGGTAGGCAGAGAGGCAGGCAGAGAGAGAGAGGAAGGGAAGCAGGCTCCTCGCTGAGCAGAGAGCCCGATATGGGGCTTGATCCCAGGACCCTGAGATCATGACCTGAGCCGAAAGCAGAGGCTTAACCCACTGAGCCACCCAGGCACCCCAAGAGGCATCATTATTTTATGTACTACTGAGAAGGGGGAAAAAACTTGCCAATTAAACCATAACATTTCTTATCATTTGGTGTATATACCTTTGCATCTGTTTCCCTATAGGTAGATTCCTAGTCCACTAAAATAGAAGACAGAGAGGTAAACAGACCAGATAACAAACAAGTGATAATTCTTCAGCATTGTTTTAGGCAGGTAACACTGTGTCACACCAGATTGAAATCACTGGTGTAGAGGTATTAAAATGTATAGTAAATATGTAAGTGAGTGCTAGTCTGAATTAAAGGCACAGTGTTTTAAATATAAAAATAAACAAGAACAGCAACAAGAGCAGCAGCATGATAAATATTTTAAAACACTACACATAAGGAGAGAAGGTTGTGGAATATATGACAAACTATTAGTTGGGTGTTTTTGGATATTAAAATAGTGGGATTAGGAATCTCTATTTAATACTTGCTTTTGATATTACAACATACTTTTGCAGCATACTCTTGTTTTCTATGGAATTCGAATTTCAATATATGGGAATATAGTACATTTAAAATGCATTTGCTAGAAATTCCATCCTTAGAAAATATTGTTAATATTATCTATTTGAGTGTTACTAAGTTTTAATTTTCAAGTATTTTTAATAGGAATTGTCCACATTTTGAATATCTTCCAAATAGCTTTTGTCCTTTCCCAAGTAGAAAATTTATGGACACCTCAACAGAATTTTGTTACAAATTCTCCTTAGGTGACACCCAATTCACAAAATAAAACAAATTGACGTTCTGAATAAACATACTGTGGACATTCTGTTCATTGATCCTTTTCTTAGTATCATGAGAGTAAATCTAATAGTAAAGGTTCATATGTTTAATATATAGTTTTCACTATATAGGTAGCATAATAAAAAGATATACAGTTCTCTAAGAGTATATTTAAAAACAGGGGCGCCTGGGTGTTTCAGTGCTTTAAAGCCTCTGCCTTCCACTCAGGTCATGATCCCAGGGTCCTGGGATTGAGCCCCGCATCGGGCTCTCCGCTTGGCGGGAGCCTGCTTCCTCCTCTCTCTACCTGCCTCTCTGCCTACTCTTTATCTCTGTCTGTCAAATAAATAAATAAAATCTTTTAAAAAAATAAATAAAAAAATTCACACACCATAAAAAGGATTGATAATTTTTTTCAAGAGAAAACCAAGTTGAATATTTAAATCATTATTTAAAATGTCACAATAATTATATTAATATTCATTTTAAAGTCTCAGATATTATACATTAGTTTTGTATTTAGAGCAGTGCATCTGCCTAATAATCATGGAGGTTTGCTAACTAAATTACAAATTAAATATGGTAAGTTATTTTTGGCTTTGTTAAATTGAGTAATGTATGATATAATGTTTAGCTCATGTAATTATTATATTTAAGAAAAGGATATTTGAATGGACCAAGAATTAGAAACAGTAAAATTAAATATAAAATAGACAAATAATGGCAAATTTTTCATCTTTCTAATAAATGCCCAAAGATCCGACTGAATAACACTACATATACAGTTTCCAACAGCATTATTAAAAGAGAGGTCACAAATTGAGAAAGATTTTAGCTGACTTGGGGGAAAAAATAGGCTAAAACATTAGATGTCAGTTTCATTAAAGTAAAAGCTCCTGATATTGAGAAATCTGCTGATAAAAATACTCAAATCCACCAAATAATTGGGTCAAAAAACAGATCCCACAGGATATGCAGACGGTCAGTGAGTGTGATGGGAAAGGTACTTGGGTATGAGGGGAGACTGTTTGATTCAAAATATGAAAGGAAATGAAAAATCAAACGAAACAGACTAAGCCTCCACTCTCGTTTCTTTTAAAAAGAAGCCTGGCAAGACAGAGTTTATTTCACTTTTGGCCAAGGAAATTGTCCCTTTAAGCTATGGGAATGAATTGTCTCTTTTTAACTGCCTTTTCTCCCCGCAGTACATAATCACTGTCTGTCACACTTTGATGTCATAATCATCCGCTGAAGCTCCACCGTTAAAGAGTAAATCTGCTTAACTCACAAAAAAAGGAGGAAAATTGCACAGAGGCACTTGCTTCCCTTGTCTCAATGGCAGCCCATTTGAATTACAGAAGTGCAGTGTTATGTCACTTTGGTATTACGGGTGCCATTTCAAAAGCCAAATGCCTATTTTTAAAAATATATCTTAATCAGTTCAAACAGAAACAGCAACAATTTGCCATTAACTGAGTATAGTGCTTGTATGTATATATGCCCATGCATGCGCGCGCGTGCGCGCACGTCCCCGCGCTCTCGCGTGCACATGAGCAGCATGAAAAAGGCATTAAACAGCGAAGGAATGTTAGTGTATCTTCAAGCTGCCACTTCCCAAAAGGGAAGAGCTCTTAAACTTTGCATCTACTCTCCCCTACTTGAAGAAATAACTTTGCACTAAGTGTTCAGTCCTAAAGAATATTTCACATCTCTTTGTGCCAGAAGAAAGAAGATTTTAGTTAATCTTGTTAAAAAAAAAAAAAAAGGAAAAATTTTGCCAATGATTATTTTTATGGTGACCCAATAGGTTTTTATTATTATTTAATTTTTTTAAAATGAAAACCTGAAGATTTATTTAGTTATTCTTGATCTTGGCTTATTTGACTATTGAATAACTTGTTTTTACAAATTATACATGGTATAGTTTTGATCAGAATAATTTCAGTACCAATGAAATACCATTTTTTTTTCCTTTTGCTATCTCATACCATTCTGCACAATAGATGCCACATTAAAAATTTACAATTCCAAGAAGGGAAATTAGGTTTCCACATGAGTGGACCATATTGTCTCTTCCGCAAGCATTTTCCACTTCTGGTTATCTTTGTCATCTCATATTCTTAGACAAGAATTGGGAGGGGGCAGCTGAAAGAAAGATAAAAATCCCACTTTATTAGTTTCATGTCAGTAATACTTTGTTGAATCATAATGGCTATTGTATGTTTTGAAGAAACCCCACAGGAAATCGTATCAGGCTACTCTGTATATTAAATACTAAAATCTTAGGGCGCCTAGGTGGCTCAGTTGGCTAAGTGGCTTCCTTTGGCTGGACTGAGATTCAGCCCTGAATGAAGCTCCAGATCAGGCCCCAGGCTCTGCGTGGAGCCCAAAGTCCGGCTCTCTGTTCTCCGGGAGCCTGCTTCTCCTTCTCCCTCTGCCCTTCTTCCTGCTTGTGCTCACTCTCTCTCTCTCACATAAATAAATAAAACCTTTAAAAATAAATAAAGAAATAGTGGGGCGCCTGGGTGACTCAGTTAAGCGGCTGCCTTGGGCTCAGGTCATGATCTCAGGGTCCTGGGATCAAGCCCCTGAAGGGGCTCTCTGCTCAGTGGGGAGCCTGTTTCTCCTTCCCACTCTCCTTCTGTGCTCTCTCTCTCTCCAATACATAAATAAAATCTTAAAAAATAATAAAATAAACACTAAAATCTTGTCCTACCTGGAACAGGACATTTGAACCTCATTTAAGTGGTTCCTGCTGCTGCTAGTGCTCTTACCACTTTAATAATAATAAAGAACTCAAAAAAAAGAAAAGAAAAGAAGTGTCCTTTCAAACATTATTTTAAATGAACTTCCACAGTAAAATATTAAAAAACTGGTAACTGTTTTATACTGTGAGATTTTATAAGAGCAGTAAAGGAATTGCTACCTTGGAGGCTCAGTGTTGATTTCATGAGAAGTGGATAATTTTACATTAATTTCACCCCTTCAGTAAAATGGTAAAGTCCTTTCAATGTAACCTTCTTGTTTCAATGGATTCCAGTACTGTTTTCCCTTACCACAGGGTCTCTATTTGGCCATTTTTTTTGCATACAGTATAGATAGATATTTTGATCCTTCATGTTCAGATTTTCTCAGTTACATGATTTTAAATTGATAGATCACTCACCATATTAAGGTAGAAAAATGGTTGCATTTGATTGCCCTCATTATGTAAAGATATTTTATTCAACAGCAAACCTATGCAAACAAAATACTAAAACATGAAATACTATTTTTTTTTTATCTGTCTTAATCCAGTCAGACTCACTGAGTGCATTTCATCCTAACCATTCCTTTGTTCATGAAATCTCTGATCTTGGGTTTCAAATGACAAATGTAGCTGACTCTTTCAGAAATAAGAAAGCTACATTAAGAAAATGCAATACTTCTTACCAAAAATGAGGACAAGTTACTTTCATAACTTGATCAATGGAGGTCTTATCTGCCTTCCTGGACTTAATTTGTCAGATTTCATTTCTTCTTGCATATGATACCATGATAAATTTTACAACTTGGCTGGTAGGTAAATCCTTTAAAAAGGAAGCTTTAACATCATATGTAGTAGAGGGATTCGGCTTCATTGCAAGATTGCCCACTCCATCTTAACACCAAAAGGAGATGCTGTTCACTAACACTAGAAAAGCTTGACACAACAAACAGTGGGAATCACAGTTCACCCAGGACTTGTGCAGCTGTACAGGCAGAAATCCTCCATAAATCAGGACCTTCAGGACTTTCTTCCTTCCCACCATCTCCCCTCTTTTGGGAATTATACATTCTGAGTTGGAAAACATCAGGCACTGTATCTAAAAGTCATGAGTTCCTTATTCTGTTCTGTGTCCCTCACCTCTCACCTCAACCTAGCCCATGAGGACAGATTTCGTTAATAGGAACATTTGTAAGTGAAGTTAAATTTAGAATTTATATTAGTAACAACTTAATCCCCTCAAATGTTTTCTGTAAATGTTTAGCCATGTAAAAGCCACAATGTTCTTAATAGGAGAATACAAGTTAGTATTAGGTTTCCAATGGACTGAGGCTTGGGATGGGAAAATCACGGTTCATAGAGGTTATAAATATAGCAAATATGTATTTTTATGTAATATATATTTATATAATATATATTTCAGATAGCGCAGTCGACAGAGTTGTGGAGGCTTTATTTACCATTTCCCATATATTCATATATATGGATTTTAAAAGACAATCAGAGGAAAGATAACTCTAAGAATGCTCTAACATTATTAACCATTATTGACAGAGAATAATTTTGCAAAATTAGTTGCAATTTGCAGGCAGGGAAATAATGCTCTTAAATGTCAAATCAAACATTTTGCCACTGAGATTCATGATGAGAGAAGTGACATGTCTGTTTCTGAACTTTAGAGAGACACATCTGGAGGCAGTTTGGATAATGGCTTGAAGAAATTGATAAGGAGAATGCAGGGAAGCTAGTAGGAAAATAAAAGCCAAAATTCAAATCTGTAATTATGAAGATCTGAGTTAGGAATTCTGCAATAAGAATGGAGAGAAATCAGCAAAATTGGGAACATTGTGTAGCATGCACTGAGTAAACTTAGGGACCACGCAGAAATTGGTTATGGTAAAAAGTGTGTTTTATTTTGTCTCTGTTTTTGTTTTTTTTGTTTTTGCTTTTGTTTTTCCACAAACCCAAAGATTTTGGAAAAAGGAAAGGTAAATTTGTACTATGAATTGTGACTTTAAGCTTTCTGGCATAGTTGTTTAGTGGAAGGTGACAGTGATCGGGACACAGGTACAGGAGGAAGGCTTAGGTGAGAAAAGACAAAGAGAACGGTTTGGGAAATGTGAATCAATAGCTATAGTCAATAACATAGAATCAGCAATAAGAAAACATAACATCTCATTCATGTTGTCTTATTGTTTGCATCTGCCTGCCTACTCACTAGCCAGTGGAGGCACCCCACCCTTCTCACCTGTTACACCAGATTACTCCCAAGCTGATCCCAATCGCACAAGGCAATTTCATTCTCTATATGCTTATTTGGCAGCTTCCAAATAGCCATGTTTTTCTGTCTAGTGAAACTCTGTTCATTGTTTGAGCTCCTGATCAAAAGCGTTATTTTCTCTGAAGTGATCCTTCCCCAGTCCCTTCATCTCTACCTTCATAGCCCTTGATTCACATGGCTGCCAGAGAACCATTTCTTTGTGTTTGTAAGGGTGGCTTTTCAGTCGCCTCCGATCATGCTCAAGAGATGAATAGATTGTGAGTACTGTACTAATAGAAGCTGTACTTTATTCACACTTGTATATCCAACACTTACATAATTACCTATGAGGGGATCTCAATAATTGTCAGTCGGATTGAACTGAGAAGATGAAACATGCTGCCCCTTAGCCAAGAACATTGCAGAAGAATTTAATAATCACATTGAACAACCTAAGAATATACTCCTTATCTTACTATGCAAGCCAGATGTCATCAGAAGTTTCCCTGTCCATTGAAATATGACTATTTGCCTCAAGGATACTTCTTCCTCATATTCTCATTGGAGTTCTTGAGCAACTCCAAGATTTCTCTGCTGGATTGAAAACCATCTGATGGACTTATGTTCTCATACGTAACTCTGTATCTCACTTCTTTTCTCTAGTGACTTAATTCAGTGCTTAACTCATGTCACCATCTCCTGTATGTTACCTGTGTTTCAAATTGCTTGGGACCTAGGCATAAAGCTGAGCTATAGTTGAGTTTCACACCCAAAACAACCTCTCCATCATCAAATATGTACGTGTGCAAATATGTATATTGGGCTGTATCAAGGGGATGTGAGGCTCAGATGGAGTGCTAATTTTATAGACATAAATGACCTCAACTCTAGTATTTGATGTTTCACACAGTTTTTCTAGAAGCCACTTGATCAACTACCAGAGAATTTTTAGTGATCCCTTCCCAGCACAGTGTCCCTAGCTTCATGCTACCTTATTGACTCTGATTGCTTTCTGCACTTTCTGCTTCACTACCTCCCTTCACATTCTTCTCCCTCAGTTATTCAAAGTGATTCAGCTGTAACCAGCCCCACATTAACCTCCCTGTCCACCTTTGCTGCTCACATCCACTCAGGAAGTTATGGTTGTACATAGCAGGGGTTTTTGTTTTTTGTGTTTGCTTTTTTTCCTCCAAGACATCTCTCTATCAAAGTCTTATTTTCCTCAATAAAAACGGAAGTAAAATGAGTTTGTCATTAAATACTAGCCTAGAAATTTTTTTCCATTATATGTTAAGCAGAAGTTCTTCCTGCATCTTACAACAGTACAGTTTACAATTTATTTTTCTACATTTGCCAGGAATTCTTCAGTTACAGTACTTTTTTTTTTCTTTACTGTTTCTTTGGCCTTTTCTTCAAAGCAGTCATTGTACCATCTTTCATCTCTACTTTCAAAACCCTTGGGTATGGGAAGATAATGATTCACTATTTTCATTAACCTCAAATATCTAAGATAGCTTGTACTCTTTATTCCCCTTACCATAACACATTCATTTACAAATATACATTCAACTAAGTTTAAATGTTTTCTTTTGCCTAGAAGATAGAAAAATAGAAGACATCTTGAACAGAAGTTATGTATTTATCCTCAATGTAAAAGTAAGACAACTATCATACTCTTGATTTCTTGACATTGTATCTCCTATTCCTTATTCGAATTCTCATGCCTTATTTTTCGTTTGGATAATTTTTATTTTTATTTTCATAATTAAGGTTTTGTGATTCCTTTCTTTAGGCAAGATTAAATGCTCTAGATTTCATATTTAAGTTGAATTAAGCTTTCATATTTTCCACTGAGAAATCATTAACCTACTTTCAAAACCAGAAATCATCACAAGTCCTCTGTGTTCTGTCAGTCTTATTTTTCTTACCATCATTAGATCAATATCATCTTTTTTGTCTCTTAGACATGTGGTTCACAGCCATACCACCTCTCATTCCACATTGTGTATTCCAAATCCTGTTTCTTCCTTCACATCTCTAAAAACACCATCCAAAACAAACAGTCCTTTCTTCTTCTTTTAAAAACATGTTTTCTCTTGTCCCTGGGGGCAGATACTGTCTCGCCCATGGTGGGTCTGAAATGTTTTGAGAACAGATGCTATAAGAGAAATAATCCTCAAGACACAAAGCTGTGGGGGGCACAGAATTTATTACTAGAATGCATCTCTGGACCTGGCTATTCCTCCACCTCTTTTATCCTTGACCCTGGATGGCAGTTGGGCAATGCCTGTGTTTAAGTGAACTATGAGATTTTGTGTTCAATACAATGCTTCACTGACTTAAAGTGCTACAGGTGTTTTTATTAGTTAATTAAGATACTCTTGTTAATAACTAAGATATTGTTGCGAATAACAAAGAAAAAATAGTGAATGCGTTAGTGGCCACTAGTCAGTGGGATAGCCAATTAAAAATATGCAAAAACTTATCCCCAGTGTTATCAAATAAAAGTGTTTTAAGCGGAGCGCAGCTAAGAGTGAGGAAACTTGTCATATTTCCACATGAAGAGCCTGGCATTTTTCAAATAAGAGGCATTAAATGAATATTTCCTGGATGATTCTTAAAGTAAGAGGTTTAAAACCTTGGAGGATTTTTGTTGTTGTTGTTGTTGTTTTGTTTTGTTTTTAAAAAGAATCATAAATTCTGCTCACTATGAATTCTGCTTCTTCTCCCTTGCAGGCACATGATAGGGTTACACTTCTCTCTGCTCTTGTAGTTAGTGGTGACCACATGGCTTGCTTTGGCCAGCGAAGTCTAAGTGGAAGTGACACAAGTCACTTCCACATAAGAGCTTTCACAGCCCATGTGCCATTTGCCACATGTTCCTTTTCCTCTGGCTTGGTGACCAGCAACATTTGAGATGATCCCTGCTTCCTCAGCATGGACTTCCAAACACTTCACTGAGCAGAGAGCCCTGGTGCCACATAAGGTCATGCGGGGCAAAGGAGATCCTCATTTAAGTGGATGGGATTTGGTGGTTAATTGTTACTGCACCATATCCCAGCACAGCCCGTTTGACAACTTTTGGTTTTTCTAACGTCTTTGCACAGGACCCTGAATGCAAATGTTTTCCACCATTTATATAGATTGTTAAAGCAAAAACTTCTTTCCTTAAACCTTGATGATTTTACATTTTCAAAACTAGAAAGGAGAAGTTAAAATTTCTGTTATCACCCCATCTCTTTGCCAGCAGACATCACAGAGAATCTCCTTTTGGAGGAGAAAATTTTGTTTCTTCCTCTAGATTATAAAAGTTGCGGTGGGGGAACTTGTCTTTCCTTTGGAGACTCAGACATGGTTGAATAAAAACATTCAGGCAAAACTATGACAAATATTTGTAAGGAATAATCTTAAACAAAAACATGGAAGTGGGAAAAACAAAAAGTTCTCAGTGCTTTAGAAAATTACCCCCAGAAATGCTTTATGAAGAACCTTAATATACATTAATGAAGAACCCATGTGAGAAATTTCTTCTTAATACAATAGTATTTTTTATATAAGTGGGTATTTTAGAATTTTGAAATTGAATTTTGAAAATTACATTGAATTTAAAATTTAGGTATTAAATTGCTTCCTATATTTAAGATATTGATATTTAAATTTAAAACTAAGAAATATCAATTTGAAAATGAAAATAAGCTTATAAGGCAAATAGTCATCAACTATTTACTTTTTATAAATTGATTTCAAATGTGGATTTCTTTTTTAAATACAACATTTGTTAGTACATTTATTACACAGGTATTGACCAACATTAGACATAAAACCCTGAGCTAAGTGTAACGATGTATATAAAAGTATGTAACATTAGTTACGACTTCAGTGTAACATAAAATTTCAGGGAAATATAGATTTTTTTTTTAAAGATTTTATTTATCTATTTGACAGGCAGAGATCACAGGAGGCAGAGAGGCAGGCAGAGAGAGAGGAGGAAGCAGACTCCCTGCCGAGCAGAGAGCCCGATGTGGGGCTCAATCCCAGGACCCTGGGATCATGACTCGAGCCGAAGGCAGAGGTTTAACCCACTGAGCCACCCAGGCGCCCAGGGAAATATAGATATTGATGTAAATAAAGAAGAATGTTACAAGACTTTGGAAAAAAAGAAAAAAAAAAAACATGATTAGTACATATTGTCTTTTCTCAAAGTGGCAGATATCTGGACATGCTTGGGAAAACTACAGATTCTCTCAGAGCCCTAAATGTAAGCTTCAGTGGGTCTTTTCAAAATTAAGGAATAAAATATTAATGAAAACCTTCGAAGTCAGTAAACAACCAACATATTAAAAACACCGAGTAATTGTTTTATATTTTTAACATAATTTCCAAAAGCATAGTGTTTTCCTTTTCTAAATGGGATTGTTTTTAAACTGACCCTCCTTAGCAAATATCATAACAACTGTTTCTCTTTTTCTAGATTCCCTAGACCACTCAGAATAAATTCTGTGTGGTTAGTGGGCAAATAATGTGCATTTATAACTGCCTTAATTTTTTCTAGCTCTAGTTAATTTGCAGGATTAAAGCAATTCATTCCACAATATATAAACCAAATAATCCATATAATTTGGAAGAAAGCAAATGTTGGGATCACTGTCGAATACTCATTTACATAGATTAAAAATAGCAATAACAGAGTTTCTAAACTTGGTTAAAAACTTGAAATGCACAGTTATTTTTGCTTTCTAAAGAACCATCCACACTGCTTAAAAATGAACATTTAAATCAAAGAAATGAAAACCAAAAGAATAATTTTATAAGAAATATACATTAAATCCCAAGCTATTGTATATGTTTTCATTTTCTTTCTTTTTGTTCTAATGGTGATTTTTGGATAACAACTTTTTTAAGCTGCTCATAATTATTAAAATTTAAGATTCTTCTAATTTCTGTGTCGGTCCTTTCCAAAATATATTAAAAAGACTATGGTTATAGGCAGGATATACTTTAAGATTAAAAGACATTTGACTACTAAAGAAACATCTTTTGTCTCATAAAGCAAAAATAAAAGCTGATTTCTTGGATTTTCTCATATGTCTGTATATTGAGGGGCTCAAACAGAACCTGATGTTGGAGGAAAATGTCCTCTGGCCACACAGCCACGCTGAAGCTAGCTTTTTGCTCTGGAGGCATAAGCATGTTGTTGATAAAAGTTTGAAATATATCTGCCAGACATCCTGGAAAACTGCTACATTTTCTGAAGACAAGGTGGAAGAAAACCTGCTTCTCAACCCAAACTTTCATTTGCCAGAGTTTGGATAGTACCCTAGCAAACAAGAAATCACTATCTGCAGGAACATTGCTGTAAAGAACTTTATTCAGCTTTATTTCAATAGTTTTTTCTTCCTAATATGAAGGATGCATTAAGTTGATCACAAAAGACTTTCACTATCTGAATTACCTGTTTCACCTTGGAAAGCCACACAAAATGAACCTCTTAAGCCTTTTTAAAATGACCTTTTTTTTTTTCCCCTCAGCAATGATTTATCTTTCCCCTCGAAAATCCGTTTTACAAAAGGGAGTATGATTAAAGGAAGCCAACCAGCACAAACACTTGCTGAAGATCCTGCTTATCTGGAACTCACTTGACAATGTATGTTTTTGGGGTTGGGAATGCTGCAGGTTCAAGGGATAATTCTGCCTTTCAGGCACTTCAATTTATTTCATGCCTGAGCACTGTCATTGTACGCAGACAAGATGAAACGCATCGTTGTGTAAAGAAATTGAAATGGAATCCTACTTGACCCAGCAGGATGGGGCATTATGTTTGACTCAGTAGTGATTCCTGGGATAATATCTAATTCCAGGAGGAAAATTTCTTGATATGGCCACCTGCTGTGAACGGCTTTGTCCAGGGATCACAAGTTGTTCTGGGTGACTAGGCTCAGGACATGCCTAGAAGAATGCAGCTCGTCTCCTGCTGGCATTTAGATCTCTTCATTTTCTCGATGCTTTCTATTCAACAGGAACAACTGAATGGAACAGGGGGGCTGGGAGAATATGAAGCAGTGCACACTCGAGCAGCAACAAGAGTCAAGGCCCGCTTGACCTGAGATTCCTATTTATTTAATTTTTTTTTTTTTAGAGAACCATCATTATTTCTTCACAGGGCACTTTTTAATTTTTACACTTCTCGGGCCAGCCCCCTTGCATGTCTTTCTCTGTTCAGTGTGTGTGAAGTATTTACTTTGAAAAGGCTGCACACCAATAGATTAAATAAAATAGGAACACTCCATGTCTCACAAGAGGGAAGCGTGCAGACAGCTTTATTACTTCTATCAGAGAACAAAGATTTTTCCCAGCATGCAGAGGATTATTAGGCCAGAAGCAAATCAACGGAATGTGTGATGTCAAAGCTTCCAATGCGATCAAGAAAAATGTCTAATTGATTTTGCTGCAATTATGGCTTTTGGAATACAGTTCCTCATGTGTTGCTTCCGAATTTCTCTTTTAGAATTTTAGAAGACTTATCTGGTTACAAATATAGGGAGTAATCCATTACCCCAAAATTCTCTTCCCCCAAAGTCTAGAGAATAGTTTTAAACTATACATACTCACAATGAAACATTCATAGATTAACATGGTAATGATCAACAAATGACAATACATTCTCTCCTGGCCCCCTCCTTTTCTCCTTTTTTAAGAATGTTTCTGCCATAATATACTCATTATTTAAACTTCAACATTCCTTGCCTTGATCAGTTAAAAGTAAATTCAGTGAATAATGGGAAATGTGCTAGTGGGTTTTCATTTTTCCTTTTTTTTTTTTAAAGATTTTATTTATTTATTTGACAGACAGATCACAAGTAGGCAGAGAGGCAGGCAGAGAGAGAAGGGAGGAAGCAGGCTCCGTGCTGAGCAGAGAGCCAGTTGCAGGGCTCGATCCCAGGACGATGGGATCATGACCTGAGCAGAAGGCAGCGGCTTTAAACCAATGAGCCACCCAGGCGCCCCCATTTTTCCTCTTTTTTAAAAAAAATTCTCTCTGGACATCAGCTTGAAGTTAGAAGGATTTATCATATTGTGAAAACTCATTTTTTCTTTTCTATTTTATTTTTGCAAGACAACTCTGAGAATAAAAGTAAACAATGACTGTTTGTTTTCCCAAGTAAAGGAAACAAACTTCCCAGCCTCAATTCTTAATCTAATAAAAATGAGTACATCTGAAAAATATACACATAACATATATATTAACTGTATATATATGTATATATATTTTCACAAATCATGCAGATACTTAAATTAACATATGACTGATTATATATGATTGATACACACTATATGATACAACATATTTATGTATATTATAATTTCTTTTTTTAAAAGATTTTATTTATTAGAGAGAAAGAGAGTGAGGAGGTGGCAGAGGGAGAGGGAGAGGATCTCAATCAGACTCCCCACTGAACGCAATGGGGCCCAATGCAGAGCTCATCCTAGGATCCTGAGGTCATGACCTGAGCTGATATCAAGAGTCTGATGCTTAACCGACTTAGCCACCTAGGCACCCTTGTATATTGTAATTTCTATGTAAAATGCATTGTACATTGCAAATGATAGTATTTTTCTAAGTTTTATTTAATTGCAAATAATTTTAAGGGCTGTAAAATCTATTTAGAAATTACTCATATTTATATTTTAAACCAGTAAAAATCTAAAGGTATCTGGGTAGTATATGAGAGCAGTTTTTGTACTCTCTTACTGGATATCTCTCAATTTAAGTCATGTTTATACAAGAATATATTTCTATAATTCAATTAGAAAATCTGAAGTTACTGGCCTTGTTAGTCTTCATTCTTTAATAACTGTTTTAAGCGTAGAAACGTATGCTACAAACAAAATATAGCTGTTGGTGAAATATTTTAGAATTAAAAAAAAAAAGGCAGAGTTCCAAAAGTGTAAATGTATTCCTTATACCAGAAAAATTACGTATCTGTAGCTTTGGAATATAAGGTATATCTCATAAAAATAGGATAGGAAATTTCCAAATGCTTTCTTCCTTTTCCCTTCCCCTTGCTTTTACTTTCTGATCAATTCCTTCTGACAGCCATTATAAAGGGTTGTGCAGGGTAGCACTCAGTACAGGGAATGCTTAATCTCTGTGGCTGCAGGGAAGGGATTCACCCAAGCAAACAAGCCACAAACACAGCAGGGTGGCCTGGCTTAGGGTACTGGGCTTGAGAGGAATAAGCAGCACATTCTTACTGAAGGCAGCCAGGTATGCTATGTCAGAGCCCAGGCAGGGTGAAGAAGGCTTCTGTGTGGTTGGTGACCAACTCTGGAGTACCAGTGCCTAAATGGGATAAAAAAAGACAACTTCAGAAAGGGGGAGATGCAGTGCAGTGTAGGTTATCAGAAATCATGGGCAGTGAGGAAGACTTCTGAGTAAACCAGAAGTCAGCTGTGGAGTTTCAGTGTCTGTGCACCTGAGAAGGGTGTTTGTAGGGGCAATGGCTGGGCTCAGGATGTTGGAGCCTTAAGTGGAAAGAACACCCTTGTGGTGAGGGTGGGCATGTGGTCTGGCAGAAGTATATGAGCCAAAGCTAAACAAAGGGGATGTTGACAAGAAAAGGACATTGGCATGGAGGCAATGGCAATGGAAAGTTAGCTATATAAAAGAATATTCGTTTAAATAAGTAAATGTATTGATGATAAGGGTAGTTACAGGAGATGGAGGGTAATACATATGAGGAGGAAAATTAGAATAAAGCTTTTTTTATGCTTATGGAATTAGAATTATTGGGGTAAAGTCAAAATTTTCAATAAATATAGCTGTTTCTAGAAATGAATATATATAAGAAAACATGAGACACCTATATGTATGTACATATATTTGTTTTTATGTGTACAGTGCATATACAAACCACACACACACATATATCCTCACTCTGTCAGCTGCAACTGCTTAGGAATTATGACACTCCTATAAAAATAGGCACAACCAATGTTCAGGTCTTGGTTTTGATATCCCATTATCTCCTGAAAAGAATCAGAACACCCTAGAGAAATAGTTCATTTCAGGGCTAAGCAAGGAAAATTAAAGATTATCTGGAATATCTATTGTATAGAAATGAAGAAGTGCTCAGAAAATGATGAGAACATGCCAAAAGGCAAAAGTCTGCTTAAAATGGCCTCAATCTGGCAAGTGTGGGATGATTCAATTATTGAAATAGATAATGACAGTAAAAAATTATAATTTATTGAACAAAATAGAAATCCATGAATTCATGGATAAATAAAAATTTCAGTTAGAAGCAGGATAACTTTATAGATCCAAAGTACCTCTCCATAAAATTATTACTAATTACAAAAAATAATTTTGAAGTGTAGAAGCCTAATACATAACCATATCATCCAAGTGATCAAAATTAATACCCCCAAAGATAAGCATTTCCAGAAGGATGGAGTAAGGACCGCTGAAAACCTGCCTCTACATAAAAATAATGAGGGCACAGGAGGAATTATAAAAATCGACTTTTTCAGAACTCTAGAAATTAACTGAAGGCCTTTAAGCCATTTAAGGAACATTTATTTAAGAAAAATGGCTGAATCTCTGTAAGAATAGTAAGCTCTCTTTCCTTTCCTTTCATCACAGATTACCAGTAGTTTGGAGAATGAGCAGCTTCATAACCATGGTCATAGTGAAAACTAGGAGCCTAGCAGCCATGGAGAGGAAAGAATGGGTTTGGAGATCCCCAAAAAACTTCATCCCTAGAGTACCATCATTCTGTCATTATTTGATCTGTCTGGTCATTTGCTGCAAAAGCCTCATGCATAAGATTTTCTTTATTTGACTTGATTCAGAGCTCACGTTGGCGGGGTGCGGGGGGAGCTCTCTCCTCCTATGTTTATAAAAAAAAAATGGCAATTATTTAACACACAGTTACCTGAGGTGATATATCATTTTGAGTCAACAAGAGTTTAGTCAACAGATTTAAAAGGAAAAATCTGGGGAAAAGGAAGCCCATGAAGAGTTTTGGAAAGATCTGAAAAATTCTTGGTATGCGTGGATGGCTCAGTGGGTTAAGCCTCTGCCTTTGGCTCAGGTCATAATCTCAGGGTCCTGAGATCGAGCCCCGCGTTGGGCTCTCTGCTCAGTGGGAAGCCTGCTCCCCCCCCGCCCCCACCTGCTGCTCTGCCTCCTTGTGATCTCTCTTTCTGTCAGATAAATAAAATCTTTAAAAAAAATCTGAAAAATTCTTAGAAATCTAGAAGACCATGCATATGTGCAGGACTGTGATGATGACCAGGAATAACCTGAGGATGTCTAGTCTCTCATATCTAGTTGATCTTGAAGCTCTGAATAGGTAGGAAATGGAGGCTAAAGTAAAGTTTGTAAAGTTATAGAATGAAAACCTACCCTAACAGAGAGAAAGAGCCCCTTAGTCAAGAATGGAAGAGCTAATGTGCTAGACATTTAAATAGACCTCTGTTAAATCATTCTCTGACCACTATACTAAATAAGTAGAAACTTAAGTGACTATACAAGACAAAAATATAGACTACAGAATTAGTGGAGGAAAATCACTAAAAAATCAGCAATAGCAACAATAATAACAAATAGCAATAATAATACACCCTGGGGAGGGAGAGGAATCTGGCTTCTAGAATTTTTACATTATATAATTTAAAAAGTCCAATTTTCAAAATACAAATACAAGAAAATATGGCCCATACATAGGAAAAAAACCCCAACAAACAGGATCTGTTCCTATAGGTGTCTAGATGATGGATTTTTTAGAGGTTTTGTATCAGCTATTATATACATATGTTCAAAAAATAAAAGAAAAAAGATCTTAAAAATAAAGAAATTCTGGAGTTGAAAGTTATAATAACAGAAATGAAACTTTTACTATAAGAATTCAATGGCAGATTTGTGGTGGCAAAAAAAAGAATAAGCAAACCTGAAAATATATAAAATTAGATGATCTGATCTTTTTTTTAGATGACCTAATCTTAAGATCAAAGAGAAAATGAATGAAGTAAATTAAGAGAGACTCAGAGACCTGTGGGATACTAAAAAGCACACTAACATATGCATAATGCAAATCCAGAAGAGATCCAGAGGAGAAAGTAAAAGTGTCAGAAAGAACATATGAAGATGTAAGGGCTCAAAACTCCCAGAATTAATTTAAAAAATTATTCTACACATCCAAGAAGTAAAATGAACTCAAAGTAGGCTATTCTCAAAGAGATCCACATCTAGGTACAGCATAATTAATTTTTTTAAAACAAAAAACAAAGAATCTTGACAGCAGAAAAAAAGAAAAATGGCTCATCACATACAGAGTCTGTAAAAGATTAATAGCTAAATTAAATAGCCCAGGAGGCAATAGGGTGACATATCCAAATTGTTGAATTCAAAAAGAAACTTTTTGCAAGAATTCCATATCCGTCAAAAATGAAAAAAATGAAGATATTTTCATATTTTTTTAAATGAGAGAATTTGTTGCTAACCAGCACCTGCTCTGTGAGAAATACTAAAGGAAATCCTCAGGCTGAAATGAAGGAACACTAGAGTAAAACTTGAATCCACACAAAGAAATAAAGGGCACCAGTAAAATTAACTACACAGGTAGATATAATAGACAGTATTAAAATATTTTTTGTTTGTAAATCTTTTCTTCTTCTATTAGAATTAAAGTACATGTGCATAAAGCAATAATTATAATGGTGTGTTGATCAGTTTATAAATAATGAAGACATAGTTTGGATAATAATAATAGCAAAAGAGGGAGAAGGAAATGAACATCTATCAGAGCAGACTTTTTGTATAGTATTAAAGTTAAGTTAGTATTAATATGAACTAGATTACTGAAATTAAAGTGTTAATTATATTTACTAGGACAGCCACTAATAAAAATACTCAAAAAATAACATAAGGAAAAAGAAGTAAAAGCATGAAAAAAATATACCAAGCAAATATTAATTAAAGAGTTGGAGTGGCTAAGATAATATCAGACAAAATAGACTTTGACAGAAATTGTTGCTGGGAACAAAGAAGTACTTTTTGTAATGATAAATGTGTCAATCCATCCAGAAATTATAATGATTATAAACACATATATCCCTAGCAACTGAGCCCCAAAATACAAGAAGCAAAACTGACAGAATTGAAGGGAGAAAGTGACAACTCAAAATAATAGTTTGAGGGGCGCCTGGGTGGCTCAGTGGGTTAAAGCCTCTGCCTTCAGCTCGGGTCATGATCCCAGGTTCCTGGGATCGAGCCCCGTATCGGGCTTTCTGCTCAGCGGGGAGCCTGCTTCCTCCTCTCTCTCTGCCTGCCTCTCTGCCTACTTGTGATCTCTGTCAAATAAATAAGTAAAATCTTTAAAAAAAAATAGTAGTTTGAGTATACATCAATAAAAAATATAAGAAAAATAAGAGAGAACTCAATATCCTACTTTCAATAATATATAGGTCACATAGGCAGAAGGTCATCAAGGAAATAGGGAACACGTATAAAACTATAAATAAACTAAAACTACCAGGCATTTATAGAACATTACATCCAAGGTAAACACAATACATATTCTTCCCAAATGCACCTGGAACTTTCCCCAGAGTAAACCCTTATGGTAGGCCATCCAAAAAGTTTAATACACTTAGGACTGAAATCATGCAAATTATGTTCTTCAATAAAAATGGAAGTAAATTATACGTCATAATAGAAGGAAATATAAGGAATTCACAAATATATGAAAATTGAACAACATACTCCTAAATAACCAATGGTTAGAAGAAAAAGTAATAAATAAAAATAGCAAATGCTTTAAGATGAATGAAATTGAAAAAACACCCTACCAAAATTTATGGGTCAGAGCTAAAGCAGTGTTTACAGAGAAATGTATGATCCTAAAGGCCTTTATTAAAAAAGAAAGATCTGAAATCAATAACCTAACCTAGAGCCTTGGTAAACTAGAAAAAGAAGCCCAAAGACTACATAAGGAAGGAAATAATAAATATTAAAGAGGAAATAAATGACACAGACAATAGTAAACAACATAGAAAATTAACAAAACAAAATATTGCTTCTTCAGAAAAATCAATAAAATTAAGAAACCTTAAGCTATTCTGATCAAGAGAAAAGGAAAGAAGACTCAAATTACTAAGTAGGAGATAGACTTGTGGATATCACTATGAAACCTACAGAAATAAATAAGATTATAGGAGGATATTATTAATAACCAAACCAACATATTAGATAACCCAGGTAAAATGGACAAATTACCAAAAAGCCACAACCTATGAAACTCATTCAAGAAGAAGTAGAAAATCTGAATAGACCTATACAACATAAAGTGGTTGGTTTTAAAAAACAGCTTTCTGTAATGAAAAGTATAGGCCTAGATAGATTCACTAGTGAAAGCTCTCAAACATTTAAAGAAAAATTAACACCATTTCTGCACAAACACTTTTACAAAATAGAAGAGGAGGAAATACTTTTTCAATTCATTTTATGAGGCCAGTGTTATTCTGATATCAAAACCATACAAAGACATGATAAGAAAAAAATAAATAGAAAGTAAAGAAGGAAAGGAGAGAGAAAGGGAGGAAGGAAAAAACACCAGTATCCTTTACACACTGCAGTAAGAAATCTGGAAAAGACACTAAACTGTAAAATAAGATCAAAGTAATATTAAGTAATTTCACCTCACAGAGGATTTAAAAATCACATTAAATAATTTTGTGCCTAGATTCTAGGAGAAAATCACCTGGACAGTGATCAAGTTGAGCAGGAATCATCTTGAAAATTCCATCAATGAGTGATGGGCACATGTATCACTTACCAACATACATGCATAAAAACTCTTTATATATGAAACAGGCTGTATTTACAACTTCTAATTGAAGGCTAATAAATAACAACAATAAAAGAAAAATACTTACATAAAGCCAATTCAAAAAGAGTTCTACTAATTTTCCTTTTGCATCCACAATTAAGTGCAGGTGCAATCATTTCATGCATAATTAACTCACATAGTTATTGTTGTTTTTTGATTAGGGAGAGAAAGGGCTCCTTGCTTTGTTGCTTAAAGACTCAAGTGCCAATTGTAGCCCTGTTTGTTGGTCTTTCATTACTGCTGCTTATAAAATCTGCACCTGCCAAATTCTGAACTTCATTTAATGTAATAATACAAATTCTATGATGTATCAGATAAGGATGACATGTGGTGGTTGAATATCTAATCATTAAATATAAAGCCAATTTGTGTGTGTGTATATGTGTGTGTATGTGTGTGTGTGTGTGTGTGTGTGTGTGTGTGTATTAGAAATGCCTAAATTATCAGATATTTAAAGGAGAGTGATGATGGCAAAGAAGAAAGATTTAAGATCAGTAATCCAAATTTCTACCTTAGGAAACTAGACAAAGAAAAGCAAAGTAAATCCAAAGTAAACAGAAGAAAAAAATAAGAATTAGAGTAAAAATCAATGAAATTGAAAGGAAGAAATCAATAGCAAAAATCAACAAAACCAAACGCTGGTTCTTTGAAAGAGAAAACCAATAATCCTCTAGCCAGACTACCTAAGAGAAAAAGAGAGAGAGAGGACACAAATTACAAATATCAGAAGTGAAAGAGGGAACATCACTGCAATCCCATGGAAATTAAAAGAATAATAAAAGAATATGATGAACAACTCTATGCCCACAAATTTAATAACTTAGATGATGGGACTAATTTCTTGGAAAACACATCAGCCAATATTCACACAGGAAGAAATAGACTATTTGAATGGGCCTATATGTATTAAAGAATAGAATCACTAATTTTAAATCTTCCTAAATAGAAAGCACCAGACCCAGATTGGTTCACTGGAGAATTCTATCAAACATTTAAGGAAGAAATTATACCAATTGTCTACAGTCTCTTTCAGAGGATGGAAGCAGAGGGAATGCATTCTAACTCATTCTATGAGGCTATTGTCACCCTAATACTAAAACTAGACAGACATTACCCGAAAAAAATAAAGACCAATATATTTCATGAACATATGTGAAAATCCTCAATAAAATATTAGCAAATTGATTGCAAAAAGACATTCAAAATTATACACCACAACCAAATGAGATTTATCCCAGGTACACAAGGCTGGTTCAACATTCAAAAAACTAATTAATGTAATCCATCACATCAGCAAACTAAAAAGGAAAACCACATAATCATACCAATATATGCAGAAACATCACTTGACAAAATTCAACACTCATTCATAATGAAAACTCTCAATAAACTAGGAATATAGAGGAATTTTCTCCACTAATGAAGAGGTGATAGTAGAAATCAGAGTACATTCCAGAAAAACTAGTGATAATTGGGGAAAATGGACATTAATTTGTAAACTATAGACATCGTATGTGCTAAAGGATAAAGTAATCTTTATTCTTCGTTAAGAAAAGAATTAATTCTTAGACAATTTCTTGGACAAAACTAACTGAAGGAAATATATCACGTAAATAAATATCCTAGGCCCGGCATCTGACTGCCTGCACTTTCCCCCATTGTTTTTTTCACTAAGTTCTTAAGGAGGACACTTTATAGGGCAAGCCATGAAATTAGCAAATTATTAGATACTCTTTCTCAAATAGGCTTTAGGAGAAAAGAATTGAAAGTTGCTATGTAGCTAAGTCTTAACTAATCATTAACCAATCATCTACCAGTAAGCATTTTTTTCCTCCTCTCAGAAAATGGTCTGGAAGTCATTCCAGCAGTGATAGTCAAGGATGCAACAATCTTAATACTCCCCTGTGAAATTATTAATAATTATTTTAGTTTATTACTGGCTATTTATCATTCAAAATTATTGTTTTGGTTTTGTGTCCTTTCCAAACTGAAGAAAATCTTGTACATATTCTCATAAACTATTAACAACTCATCGACTCACAAATTGGGGTATTAAAACTACCCCAATATATTTGATTTCTAGCTTTTGAGACCTCACCTACC
Source organism: Martes martes (assembly GCF_963455335.1). Classification (NCBI taxonomy): domain Eukaryota; kingdom Metazoa; phylum Chordata; class Mammalia; order Carnivora; family Mustelidae; genus Martes; species Martes martes. The sequence continues at coordinate 36,760,316 of NC_137893.1, forward strand.
TCATATATAGTATATTTTCCATATTATTTCAAAATTTAAAAAAATTAGCCTATAGTGGTATAATTTTACTGAATTATAAACTTGCTTTTACTTTTTTTAAGCCAGCATTTCCCCCCTCTTCCTCCCCTTATTCAAATAAATAGGCCATTCTCTGCTCATTATTACAAGGGAGGGATCGTCACTATGGAAAGTAGAGGTTAAGGAACCTTCCTGGCTTCAGTTTCTAATGGTGCAAAATATTTACAGCAGAGGTCTCAAATTAGCAGTCCTCAAGCCAAATCTTTCCTGGAGAAAATGTTTTGTTGGTTAATGTAATGTTTGGTCCCCACATTGTTTTAAACTAGAAACGGTGGCCAACATGTGAAATTAGAATGTTTAATATTTATGTCTAGCTTTTGGACTTCTCAAGAAGATTCAGATCTTTCAATGGGGGCAAAATTCCCACATGGCACCAGTGGACCAATCTGGTTATCAGCTGTCTGCTTTGTCTGGGACACATGCTCTCTCATCGGCCTCAGTCCCTGCCCATGCCTTTGTCTCTCCAGCACTGAAGTACAACATCAATCATCTTTATTATCTTACATCTACTAGATTTTTTATGTTAACTGCCTTGAGCCTGAAGCTACCTAAGACATCCTTGCTTTCATGGAAATGCAAAGATTCTGATCACAGGGAGTATTTAGGGTGGAAACAATGTACTATAAAATCAGTACATTTAAGGACCCTGCAAAGAGGACAGTAAATGCAGGGGTGGGAGTAAAAGTGCTAAGAGTGCACAGTTAGTGGGTCAATTGAGATGGAGACTCCATGCCTTGCTTCCCTAGCAGAGAACAGGGAGATAGCAAAAATTTCAATTAAGCATCTGAATCTGAGAGCTCAGGAGATTTATGCCATAGAGAAGAGGTAACACCTGGGAGTGGAAATAATTCTGTGATGTACTTGGGCATATATTGACTTCAGTAGTTTTAGAGAAATTCCTCTGCCCCAACATGACTTGGAAAGGGCAGAATGATTTCTGTGTGCCAATGCATGGCACAGAATTAACTGTGAAGGCTGCTAGATCTAAAGTTGTGTTGCAAAGAGGAGTGAGAGATATCCCAGCAGATGTCTGCATGAAGCAATCATGTGGAAGACCAGATTCTACTATATCCATATCCATCCCATGTTCATGAATACTTTGGTGTTTAATGAATGGATATAGCAAATTGACACATTGAATTTATATATAGTCAATATGTAAATGAAGTTAGGTATTATGTGCACCCGGATTTGAGGACTGAGATATATACCGTCAAAAGATATCCAGAGTAGTAGGCTTTCATGGAACAGATGTGGCACCAAGAACCACTAGAACAGAATAGCCCTCTTAGCCATAGTGTGTTAGGTTGATCATAGTCTCTTAGTCAAGAAAGAGAGATACATATATATTTTGTTCCCTCATTTGTATTATGTACCTTAAGCTATCTATCTATCTATCTATCTATCATCTATTAGCTGTTAAGTTTTTATTATATATGCATATCTTTTCTTTTAAGCAAAAGTTGTTTTCCTTTTAGAGTGTACACTTAATTTTCTTCAAAAGTAATTTATTGTCCTAATAAATTCTCTGTAAAGAATTCCCAGACTCTATAAAATGTATCTGAAATTTATACTTTAGATCTTACCTGACTCTGACATTGATTCTGGAGCCCAGTAAGCAGATGCTGCCCTAATGAGGTTTGTTTCTGACGGGGCTTGTTGCTTGGTACACTCGCACCTGATACTCCCGGTGTTTTCTTATGAGTAGATCACGTTTCTTCACTTCTACTTTTGAGAATTCACATCAAGTGGATTCACATATCACTAAATAGATATCATCACTGTGCCCTTTACTTTTTCTGACCCTTTCTTCAGTTGTCAAGTGTACTTTTCAAAAATGAAACAGATGATGAAACGGAGGGGATGATGCTCAGAATAAAAGTCCACATAATGAGTGTCTATCAGCACTTTCATCTCACAGTTTATAGGTGGACATGTTGAACAGCAGCCCCAGAAATATCCTAAACGAAAAGTCTCTGAGGCCAACTCATTGTGAATTTTAGAAAATTCTATGAATAAGACTAAAAGATTTATATATTCTCTATTATTTTTTGTCTTTTCTCTTTTGCTACCACCTCCTTTCCCTATTAATATTGTCCCTATGAAATGTTTTTCTATTGCCCATGGACAAGTTCTTGTGGGGTTTCATGCTCTGCCCCCTACTCTCATTATTTTGGTTCCACTGTGTCATTTCTGGTGACTCTGCAGGACTTCAAAGTCGTCCTCACTCCATATCATTTATCAACTTTTCTACCAATTTGCTGTCACTCTGATGTCCCACTGAGTAGTTGGCAACAACGCAGCAGACGTAAAACAAGACACATCTGGCAGGACCCAGGAGTGAATAGTTAAACTGGAAAACAGTGTCTAGTGTGAAGAACCCAGAAGCAATCTGATGACAGCACTATGATGTTCGTCCATCTGTGGCTAAGAAAAGCAGATATATAAAATATATATGCAATGTGCACATATTCTACAGTTTTAGTGGAGATTTAGTATTAAATCATTTGAACTTTAAAGAAATTCAAAGAGCAACAACCCAATATGAGGAAACTGAATGACCAAGAGGGAAGTAGCATTACTCATCAGTATAAGGTTGAAATGGACCTTGTCCTGTTTTCCTCAGTCTCAGACAAGTTCCCATTCTACCTTTCAGGATATTGCCAAGACAAATGTGTGATTTCCAACATTGTCATGAGGGTTTAAGTATCAACTTTGGATAGCCAGAGTAGTAGGGTTTCCTAGAACAGATGTGGCACCAAGAACCACTAAACCAGTACAGCCTCCTTAGCCGTAGTGGCTAAGGTGGATCATAATCAACAATGTTTTGACATAATGACAATTATCATTTTTTGTTTTAATTAAAATAGTCCTAATGTTTGATATAAAAAACTTTTTTCTGTTTGAAATTTAGATGTCTAAGTTTTCACTGATGTAGTTCCAAAGAATTCCTAACTTGGCAAAACCTGGGTTGAAATTCAGTGTCCAAATAATCTTGAAAAGAATTGTTCATCTTTTTACATTTTTATTCTTTTTAAGAACACAACAGGTTTATATTCCAATCTTTCTATTAAGTTTAAAATTTTTTTGCTATTATGCTTTATATTTCTAAGAGCTAAGTTTTAATCTCACAAAATTTCTTTTATAGCAGCTGTTCTTATTTTATTTTAAGGGTGATATTTTCATTCATCTCTCTGAGAATAAGAATAATTTTTATTTTTACTCTTTTTTTTCAAGTTCTCTCCCTCCTACAAAATGGATTTTTCCTCTTAGTTTTGTGAATGTTTGTTTGCATCCTCCTTTTTTCCTTCCTTCCTTCCTTCCTTCCTTCCTTCCTTCCTTCCTTCCTTCTTCCCTTCTTCCCTCCCTTCCATCCTTCTTTCCATCCTTCCTTCTTGTCTTTATCTTTGAAGTTATTTCTTAGATAAATCCTTGACTGTTTGCTCAGAGTTAAGAATGAGGGACTAAAAGCTATTTGGAAACTATGAGCTCAGTTTCAACACACCAAATGTGGACTTCATTTTTGGCTAATCTGACTGGACCATTTCACTGGTGACTGATAATGTAAATATCCTTTTTTCACAGTGACTAGATTTTGAGAAGGAAATTTCTAATCCCATATCTTGAATAATAAACCTGTCTGCTAACATTCTAGACATGACTGAGAGAGGAGTGCTGGGAATCTCAGAATTCATCATATAAATATTTATTCACTTTTATCATCATTTTATGAGTATGATATGCCATGCTATGATGGACCTGGTGTCATTCAATACATATACTCTGTTAAACTTTCCAATAGTCTGCCAGAGGAGATCTGGAGGTCTAAAGACTTCTTATATGGACTCCTCTCCTGTTTCTGCCCCACATTCAATCTCTCATCTTCCATGATAACTTTTGCCACTGATTCATACTCCTTTGAGTGACTTTGCCTAATGTAGTGCTTTCTGGGGTTCCTGAGTGGTTTGATCAGTTGTGTCCAACTCTTGATTTCAGCTCAGGTTATGATCTCAAGGTTGTGAGATCGAGCCCTGCGTTAGACTCCACAGTGAGCATGGAACCTGCTTAAGATTTTCTTTCTCCCTCTCCCTTTGTCCCTCCCCACTCCCATTGGCACACTCCCTCTGAAACAAACAAATAAATAAAACAAAACATGGTGCTTTCCTTGTTGACAGATTTCTTCCTTCTCATAAGTCAGTTATTCTTTGCACATCTGCCTTCAGTTACCAAAGTTATGTATTAATTTTCTCCATTCTTCATTCTTTGCAGATTTTTCTTGATTTATTTCCCGTTCATTGGGCTCTCTGTGTATTTCATGTATTTAACCTTTCATCTTTAAATTAATGTCCAATCTCTTTTTTAGGTGCTTACATGGTTATTAGTGCTTGTGAAATCAATAGGGAAGAATTTCACTTTGGCCTTTTCTGTCACTTAAAAGAAGTGCCTGGTAGAACAAATATATGAAATCAATCCAACCCTGACAAAAACAAGCCAAACAATTCTCAAGATTTAATATTCTTCTCTAGGTGGTTAGACAGGAGACTTATTACTTCTTTATCATGTTCACTCATCCCTCATTCAAGAAAAATAGCATGGTTTTCCCAGTAGAAGGACCCAGCTTTATTTAGTTAAGGGTAAGTTGGCAAATACCCTTCTCTATTAGAAGACATTAGTTAGACATACACATATTTAAAATCAATTACCCTTTTCACTGTCATGAATTAGTAGCATTTCAAAGACACCAAATCAGAAGTAGAAGAGGAAATATATATTATGTTATATATCAAGAGTGGACCTTTCTGAACTAGGCTTGTTATGAGTAGCACAGTGAAGAAATCTCAGAAGCTGAAGGAATCCAATGTAAATGTGAGGGGTAAGAATTTGAGGTGAGTATTGTCTAGGGAAGAGGCAAAGAACATTCCACTCAGAACCATATGCCACCTAAGATGAATAATTTTCAGAAGCAGGTCTATTTGCCTGTGGATTTACGTGCTCAGTTTATTCACAAGTGGAAGAATACTTTTCACAACTGAAAGAGCACACATCCTAGTAGGGAATAGTTGGAGACAGTACTGGATTAGTGTTCCCTCCAAAATTTGTATCCTTCCCAGAACCTCAGAATATGACCTCACTTGGAAACAGGGTCTTTGAAGTTAAGATGATGTTGTATTGGAGCAGGATAGGGCTTTAACCCAATGTGACTTGTCTGCTATAACAAAAGAAGAATGGAGACAGAGACACAAGGGGAGAATGCCATATGATAACAGAGGCAGAAATTGGAGTGATGCATCTATAAACCAAGGAAAGGCAAGGATTGCCAGTAATACCAGAAGTTAAGAGAAAGGCATGGAACAGATTCTTTCCAATAAACATGATTTGAACTTCTAGCCTCTAGGAAATACATTTTGGTTATTTTTAAGCCACTCAGTTTGTGGTAATTTTTTTTTTTCAAATTCTCTCCCTCCTACAAAATTGCTTTCTAGTCTAAGTTTTGAAAATCTAAATATGTCTAATGTGAGGTGATTGAGCAACTGATTTCAATTAACCAAAAAATTATTTAAGAACTTGTGGCTAATAGCTACTGTATTGGAAAACCAACTTTATACTTACACCTTTTATGGACGTTTTGGATGAAGGAACTCACAATTTTGTGGACAAGGTTTATGAAATGTAACCAATATTCAGATGTATCCTAAAATGTTGAATCTCAAGCTTGAGGATAGAGTCTCCACAGATAGTTTCCCTACCATTTTCTTCATATATAAATAAATTAATGTGTTTAGATGAAATCAAAATATTAAATGTTTCAATATTAAATGCCAGACAAAATGGCTTAATAACTAAAGTTATCAATTATAAAATATGTACATAAACTCAAAAGGATGTAATATATATTTATACATTTAATTTAAAAATGTATTCATTGAAATAATCCCATATATTATAGCAAGCAAAAATAATAAATACTAAGTAATGAAATGAATAAGAAAAGGAATGAAATGAGTGAGAAAAAAATTGAACATCTACAAAGGGTCATAAATATATTAGAGTATGAATCATATCACCTTCATGATGTAGTCACTCAGTTACATTGTGTCAGTTCTCTCTAAATTTATCTGTGAATCAAATTCAATACCAATAAAACTACATTGTTCTAAACTATATAAATCAAGCTAAATAAAAAAGAGAAATCCCAAAAATTATTAAACCACATATAACAAAAGAAAGGGTATATATTTTTAAATCTATAAAGATGTCTTAAACTTACAATGGGAAGAACATGTCAATAGAAGTGGGCTAAGAACACAAAAATGAAATTAACAAAATGTTTAGAAATATCTGAACAAGAGAAGATGATCTTTTCATTTTGAAAGGCCTCTTAAAGGTTTAAAGGGTTGAGATCATTATGTTTCCAAAGTTTGAAGGACTGTATTAATAATTAGTAACTTAGGGGCTCCTGCAAGAGTCTGTTTCTCCCTCTCCTTCTGCCCCTCCCTCCAGCTCATACTCTCTCTCTCTCAAGTAAATAAATAAAATCTAAAAAAAAAAAAAAAGAAAGAAAGAAAAAAGAAATACTAACTGACAATTAACACATGCCAGATTAGTTCTGGAATCAATAATGTCTGTTTATATTTCTTGGTTTTCTATGTGAACAAGTTATTTGCAAAAGAATTTTAATACCTCTTGCAAGGGAAAAGAAGATGAATCTATATAATTGTGTGGTACTTGGAGAGTTTGGCCAAATGATTCCACTTCAAATTCTTTCAAGGACAGTTTAGAGAAAGCAGGTATAACTTTAAGTAGATAAATGATCAAAAGCCATGGCTCTCATATGCTTACAGAAGGCTAAGTTGTAAAAAACAACCACCACCAACAACAAAAAACAATACCCCCCCCCAAAAAAAAAAACAAAAAGAAGTTGTTTAACCCTTTTCATAAGCATCAAAGGGAGAAATGAAGCTATACCAAGACAATTATTGTCTGGAACTCTGGAAGGGGACTCACTTCCTATTTTTGATTAGCCATGGGGAGATTATATACACTGTCACATAGATTTTAAGAGCAACACAGTGATTTAGATAAAAAGTATTATGATCCGAAGTCAGGGGAGGAATCTGGATAGCATTTTTAATATTTTAAACACTATTTAAGTTCTATGAGGACTAATTTTGGTCAATGTTGTTTCTTCAACCCTATTTTCTGACTTTCATTTGATGCTCAAAAAATATTTGTTGGGGCATCTGGCTAGCTCAGTCAGTAAAGTGTGCGATTCTTGATCTTGGCGCTTTGAGTTCAAGCCCCATGTTGGGTGTAAAGATTATTTAAAATATTTTTTTAAAAATTTGTTAAGTAGATGAATTAGTTGATGTTCAATTAAATCTTTTCTCATTCAACATTTTGATATGCAAAATGTTCTTCCCGTGTAACCTCCATTTGAATTGGTGACAAATATTGTACAATTTAAACAGTACCATTATAGTTTATTCCTTGTAACTAAAATCACTGATGGAACCTGTATTTGGGTTTTAATTTTGCAAAATGAAGTCAGGGTGGGTTATAAAAGAAGGGGGAGACAAAGTGTAGAGAGGAAATTAAGAATAATATGAGAAAAGCAGATGAAACTTACAAGGCGAACTTTATCACTTGTTCTGAAATGAGCATAATTTCAACATAAATTACATTAAAGTAAGACAAGAACATATCTTGAATTCCTGTTTTCATTGACACCTCTAAACATTTAAATTTCATGTATTTTTTACTCAATTATCTACTCATTCTTTGTTTCATTTGAATGAAAACATAGTGGAAGTGTCATTTGTCAAAACTACTACAGGATATTTAGCTAAATGACTTATAAAGCAAAATACATAAGGCCATTCTTTTTTTTTTTTTTTTGTAATTTTATTTTTTTTCAGTATTCCAAGATTCATTGTTTATGCACCACACCTAGTGCTCCATGCAATACCTGCCCTCCTTAATATCCACCACCAGGCTCACCTGACCCCTCACCCTCCCTCCCCTCCAAAGCCCTCAGTTTGTTTCTTAGAGTCCACAGTCTCTCATGGTTGGTCTCCCTCTCCAATTTCCCCCAACTAATTTCTCCTCTCCAACTCCCAATGTCCTCCATTTTATTCCTTATGCTCCACAAGTAAGTGAAACCATATGGTAATTGACTCTCTCTGCTTGACTTATTTCATTCAGCATAATCTCCTCCAGTCCTGTCCATGTTGATACAAAAGTTGGATATTCATCCTTTCTGATGGAGGTATAATATTCCATTGTATATATGGACCATATCTTCTTTATCCATTCATCTGTTGAAGGGCATCTTGGCTCTTTCCACAGTTTGGCAACTGTGGCCATTGCTACTATGAACATTGGGGTACAGATGGCCCTTCTTTTCACTACAATCATCAGAAATTATTATCAACAGTTATATGCCAATAAGTTAAGCAACTTAGATGAGATGGATGCATTCCTAGAAGCCTATAAATTTCCAAAACTGAATCAAGAAGAAATTGGCAACCTGAATAGACCAATATATAGTAATGATATTAAGGCAGTGATCAAAAACCTCCCCAAAAATAAGAGCCCAAGACCTGGCAGATTCCCTGGAGAATTCTACCAAACATTCAAAGAAGAAATAATACCTATTTGCCTGAAGCTGTTTCAAAAGATAGAAACAGAAGGAAAACTTCCAGACTCTATGAAGCCGGCATTATCCTGATCCTCAAACCAAGCAAAGACCCCACCAAAAAGGAGAAATTCAGACCAATATCCCTGATGATTATGGATGCCAAGGTTCTCAACAAGATACTAGCTAATAGGATCCAACAGTTCATTAATAAGATTATCCACCACAACCAGGTGGGATTTATCCCTGGGATACAAAGGTGGTTCAACATTCACAAATCAATCAATGTGATAGAACATATCAGTAAGAGAAGTAAGAAGAATCACATGGTCCTCTCAATTGGCTCAGAAAAAGCACTTCACAAGATACAGCATCCGTTCCTAATTAAAACGATTCACAGTATAGGGATAGAAGGAACATTCCTCAACTTCATAAAATCTATTTATGAAAATCCCACAGCGAATGTTATCCTCAATGAGGGAAAGTTGACAACCTTCTCTTTGAAATCAGGAACACGACAAGGATGTCCACTCTTGCCACCGTTGCTGAACATAGTACTAGAAGTCCTAGCAACAGCAATCAGACAGCAAAAAGAAATAAAAGGTATTCAAATTGGCAAAGAAGAAGTCAAACTCTCTCTCTTCACAGATAACATGATACTTTATATGGAAAACCCAAAAGACTCCACCCCCAAACTACTAGAACTCATACAGCAATTCAGTAATGTGGCAGGATACAAAATCAACGTACAGCAATCAGTTGCTTTCTTATACACTAGGAATGAGAATACAGAAAGGGAAATGAGAAAATCAATTCCATTTACTATAGCACCAAGAACCATAAGATACCTGGGAATAAACCTAACCAAAGAGGTAAAGGATCTGTACTTGAGGAACTGAACACTCATGAAAGAAATTGAAGAGACACAAAAAGACGGAAGACCATTCCATGTTCATGGATCTGAAGAATAAACACTGTTAAAATGTCTATACTCCCTAGAGCCATCTATATTTTCAATGCCATCCTGATCAAAATTCCACTAGTATTTTTCAAAGAGCTGGAAGAAACAATCCTGAAATTTGTATGGAACCATAAGAAACTCCGAATTGCCAAGGAAATGTTGAAAAAGAAAAACAAAACTGGGGGCATCACGTTGCCTGATTTCAAGCTTTACTACAAAGCTATGATCACCAAGACAGTATAGTACTGGCACAAAAACAGACACATAGACCAGTGGAACAGAGTAGAGAGCCCCGGTACATAAAGCCATTCTTGCCTCCTTTTCTGCTATTTGAAATATTGTTTTAAAGACTTTTCCAGTTTTGATACAAGAGGCATTTGAGGTGTTTTGAAAATGTGTTTTCAGATTTGGAAAGAAAAATGTGTTTTTCTTTGTGGTTTATGATGCTTAATTTATATCCAGTTGCTAAGAAAGCTGTGTACATGTGTGTGTGTCTATAAACACATCCATGTGTACTCTTGAGTGTTCATTCTCTTGTTCTCAGAACTGACATTCCTAAAAACTGATAATGGTTTTGGGTGATGGAGTGATAAAATAGACACATTGCAAAGTTTTTTTTTTTTAAATGATTTCTCATTTTTTGGTCATTTTTTATAAGAAAAAAAAATGATTGGTTGAGAGATGACCTCTATTTTAAGGGCAAACCATTGGGTGCCTGGGTGGCTCAGTCATTAAGGGGCTGCCTTTGGCTCAGGTCATGAACCCAGGAACCTGGGGTCAAGGCCCCCTTCGGGCTCCCTGCTCAGCGGGAAGCCTGCTTCTCCTCTCCCACTCCCCCTGCTTATTTTCCCTCTCTCTGTGTGTCTCTCTCTGTCAAATAAATAAAATCTTTTAAAAAAATTAAGAGCAAACCATAAACATTACAGAGATTTTATTGCTAAGCACATATTAAAATCATTTTGTTTTGCTCATGTTTGAATACGAGAGCAGCATCAGAGCTGAAAAGGTAAATGTATGGAGCATTTAAACTATTTCTTGTATTTCTCCAGGAAGGTATGTGTAGATAAATTTAGAGACAGTCTATAAGGGGTTATGATATTTTGTGAAGTCTCCTGGGATGCATTATCTCTTAATGACAACTATAGTAGGAGAGAAAAAAAGACAAACTTGGAAGATTATGGATTATTAGTTTTCTATTGCTGCTGTAACAAATTAACACAAATTTAGAGGCTTAGTCCAACACAAATTTATTATTTTGTAATTCTGGGGTAACAAAATGAGAAATCAGTTTCATTTGGCTAAAACCAAGGTGTTGTCAGGGCTACATTCCTTCTGGAGGCTGGATGGAAGAATTCATTTCCTGGCTTTTTCCAGCATCTAGAATTTGTCCTCCTTCCTTGGCTCCCAGCCCCACATCATTTGTCTTCTGCTTTCATCATCATATCTGCCTCCTTTTTATAAAACTCTTGTGGTTATATCAGGCCAATCTAGGTATTCAAGATGATTTTACCATGTCAATATCCTTAACTTACTACATCTGCAACGTCCCTTTGGCCATATGAGGCAATGTATTCACAGATTCTGTGATTTTGACATGTGCATCATTTAGAGCCATTATTTTACCAAACACAATAGTTTATACATGACAGTGTAACTTGATTGTGTGAATCACTGAAGATAACATAAAGTTTGAAAACATAAAGTTTATATTGTATTAGAATATACTAGTAGTATATTGTAGAAGAAATAAATGTTTCTTTTTTTTATGGCTTTTGCCTAAATCTTTTCCAAGTTGGGATTCAAGATTAAGTAGGAAGCAAAATATTTGTGGCACACAGTAGGAGCTCAGTTTTAAAAATCATCTATTAGGGCATGGCATCTTTCTCTCATAGAAAACATCAAAATATGTTTGAGAAATATGTTCTTGAAAGCAAAGGATGAGGTAGCAGGTGGCGATCAAGGATCTATGGATCCTAGAGGAGACGGTGAGGAGATTGCCTTACTTCACTTCCCTACTCATTATCCATTAAATCAGCAGCATATCTAGTAGGGGGAAGATAAATTTTCTCAATTGTAAAGAATATTTTGTTGCTATGGCACCTGAGGTTACTGAGGATGAGATATCAAACTAACCCCAGAAATCTAAGTCTTGAAGAAAGTATGTTTTTTTTTTCCTACCTTATTTCCTTTTGCTTTAATATGAGATTACATAAACTTAAATTCACTTCAGAGTCTCAAACACAGTGAAAGCTGTCAGAGACTCCCATTAAAGAACCACAATTTACATTTCAAAATAAAAGGGTTTAAAAGTACAATCTGGGCATGTGCATTTGTGCATGGATATAGCTTCAGTATTAAAATTTGCCATGAACAATTCTTTCTGACTCCACAAAGAACACTATGATATCCCTCTGATCCATCTAATGAGACAAAAAATGTACAGTTTAAAAGATAAAGAACCAAAAATGAGCATTAGCTACAGATCTTAGAGCGTTAGAAACAGAATATTCTACCTAGGTTGAACAGTGGTTTATCAGTCAGAATATTTTGTAGATAACCTTTTACAGAAATGTTAATTTGGAAGTTAAAGTGATTTACCAAAGACAGAAAAAAGAAAGAAATTTGTTAAGTAAGGTAGTATGAAAGGAAATATAACTTAATGATTGGTTTAGTGGCTTAGAATATGTATAATTTTGTAAGTTTTTTAAAATAGAAATTACATTTTTTCAACCTGGTTTAGATACGGAGCCAGGCTTAGATAACTAGTTGAAATGTTGTGGTACCAATAATAAGAAAACAAGTCTACAGATATTAATTGATCTTCTATAGTATATGTATGGATGTACAAAGAACTAGAGAATGTTCCTCTAATGTTTAAGGTAATTTAAAATCTAATTTGTTGCTCACCTGGGTGGCTCAGTCAGTTAAGCCTCTACCTTCAGCTCAGATCACGATCCCAGGATCCTGAGATTGAGCCCTGAGCTGATTCCTGCTCAGTGCAGAGCCTGCTTCTCCCTCTGCCTCCCCTCCCACCCCCGCTCATTCTCTCTCCCTCTCTAATAAGTAAATACAAACCTTAAAAAAAAAAATATAGTTTGATGATATTATTTGAAATAGGCTTAAATTTAAGACACAAAATATGTGTGAATTTGGAAAGATAAGAGTTGGTAAGGAAATTCAGAAAAAAACACACTTCTGGTTGGGTACTGAAATGGAAACAATGATAAATTTTAAACTTTAGTTTCTGATGGACAGAAATTTGTTTTTCATTATATACTAAAATGTGCGAAGAAGTTATTTAGATCTAGCGGAATTTATGGTCATATTCCATTACTTCTTTTTCTTGCAAGATGTTTAAAACATATTTTAAGATGTTTAAGTACTATAATCAGTAAATGTTTTTAAATTGGACCCGTTTTTTTAGATCAAATTATTTAGCTACTTTCGAACTTTATGGACTGCCCAGAGGAGAGGAAAAGCAGAGGTGAGTTGGTTTACTATTGTGGGAAATAAACTATAAAATATTAGTAATTTATAACAATCAGCATTTGCTTAGTACCCTCACATGTCAGTTGGCTGCATATAAAGCCTAGGTCATTTAATCTAAGCAGGGCTTGGCTAGGATGGCACTACTTCATACTTCTCTCTTCCTTCTGGGACGCTGAACTAGGCTGGGTACATTGCATATTTATTACAGAGGCAGAAGTAAGCAATCTCAACTAACAACTACATTTTAGGCTTCTGTTTGCATCTCTTAAAATACTACCTACCAAAGCAAGTCAATTGCTGGATTTTATGATAATTCATACCATTTTGAAGAATTGCCAACATGTTTTCCAAAGCAGTTGTGACCATTTATAGTCCCACCCATATACGAGGGCTCCAATATTTACACCTCCTTCTCAACACTATTATCTGTCTTTTTTATTATAGCCATTCTGGGAATTCACCAGCCAAACCATTTGCTTTTGGGATTTCCTTTGTAGAAGATTCTTTTATTACTAATTCAAACTTTTAAGTTGTTACATATCTATTCAGATGTTCTACTTCTTCTTGAGTCAGGTTCAGTACTTTGTGTTTCTCTGTCCATTTCATCTAGGTTATTTAACATGTTTGCATACATTTGTTAATGTAGTCCATTAAAATCCATACATTTATTAATCTCTGCTTTTAGTAACTTAAGTCTGGTCTCTTTTTTTTCCTGATGACTCTAGCTAAAGGTTTAGTCTAGCTAAAGGTTTAGTCATTTAAAATAAAAGATCTTTTCAGAGAGCTAACAATTGTTTTTGTTGACTTTTCTCTATGGGCTTTCTGTTTTCCATGTCATTTATTTCCAAGCAAATCTTTACTATATCCTTTCTTTTGCTTACCTTGATTTAGCTTCTTCTTTCTTTAGTGTTGAAAAGTGGTAGTTTAGGTTATTGATTTAAGATGTTCTCTAGTTTATAATATAACATTATATTAACCCAAGTATTGGAAGATACATTTGTGGTGCTCTTGAAGTGGGAGTGTTCACCTACCCAGTGTTTGCCGATATGTTGACCAGACAACACATTTGGAAAATATCAGGGCACTTAAAAAGAAGATGACAGGAATCACAATGCATCCAATAAATATGCCCTGTTTGGCTTAAATAATGAATCAAAATTAAAAAGTTCTAGAAATCAAGAAAGGAAGAAATGCTATGTGGAAAATCAGGCTTGATTTATTAGTGTTTGCTTCAATGAGCTAAAACTCTTTTAGTTATGATGAGTGTATTTCAGTTGTATGGATTTGAAGGTAAATACTTTGAATCAAGTGATTTGACAGAAAAACATCTCTGCCTATCAAAACACTATTTCACCATGTTTTCTCAAAATTGGCCTGTTTTTTATTTTATTTTTTGCTATTTCCATATTTAATTCACAGACTTCACAATAAACATTTCCAGAAACAAATATAATTTCACCATTTCTACAAACACTACAAAGAGCATAGATATCTGAATAAATAAAGTCAATTTAGTGTTCCTAAGGACTGAGAATTCAACCACCAAGTCAACGTATTTTTGTTGCAGGCAAATGGTAAAATATGAAAACGTTTCTTCCTTCATCAAAACAACATAGATTCTTTCCCAAGTGGTAAGTCTCAAATGTTAACATTTTTCAGTGGGAGGGTTTCCGAATTGAAAGGGGGGATTAGGGTTAAATAGAATTGGGTCTCCTTCCAATCCAGATTGTATATTGCTCCTATAAATGGTTTAAATTTGATGTCCCTTTTCAGGCAAATATGAAATTGCAAAGACCTTATGAAACTGTTGTCATCTCCCTCATGGGAAGTCAGCAGCAGGCACTACTAGAGCAATAGGGAAACAAACTTTTACTTCCCTACTTGATGCATCTCCTTCAATCAAGTCTATCCCAGGAGAAGAAGGAACAATGTTGTTTGTCAAGCCAAACAGCAGGCTGAGAGAAACATCACTTTTAACTTAGGGATAGAGAAGGAGAAAAAAATAGGCCCAGAAAAAATAAGTTTACTGTATATTCAGAATCAAACTGTGTAAGTCACATCTTACCATATTCCCATGTGTTGAAATGGCATGTTATATCTGGACTACAGAAAGTAATTGGATTACTGTGGCATAGTATTGTACATATCCACTCTTATGTTTTCTCTTCTCTCATTGATAATTCAACTCCATTTTAAGAAATACACTATCATGGAAATTAAAAAAAATAATTCCTCAATTATTGCACTGTTATAATCGATTTTGAATTTCATCATGAATGCAGAGAAAATAAAAGTTATCTTTTAATGGGTAAGTTAAATATTATTTTGACAGCTATTTTCTTTTTTATGTTTACAGTTTACTAATTGCTTTCATTTGAAATCTGCAATAATACCACATACTTCACTACATAGACTATCTTTTAGCACAATCATTTGTTTTCATGCTTGGAAATATATACACAATGAGAGTAAAATCATTAGAGGCAACTGAATGAGTATACAAGATCTTTCAAGTTGCCTAATAACATCTGTTGTAAAAGTATAAACGTTTCGAAAATAATCAGAAACCTTTTTTTTGTTCAACCTAGTGGAATGCTCCTTTTCTGTTTATATTAAAATGAACTGTGGCATATTGTTCAAATTTAAAATAGATTAGATCTATTTTTGAACAATTCTACTGATTATAATGAGGTGCTATTTTTTCAAGGATTTCTGAACTTCTGGCTTCAAGAGTTCCATTTTACTCCTTTTTTTTCATTCCCTGGGTACTTGATTGTTTTCGCTCACTTCAATTTTGAAACAAAGAGTTGCTAGATACTGGGAAGTACTCCTTTTATACAAAGAGCCTATTTAATCACTTGGAAGAGATAATATCTGTACACAAAGAACTCTAGATAACAGTGAAATCTTATAGAGAAAAGCTAGTTCATAGTTGTAATCAGAAAAATGACCATGTTGCAAAAGACAAGCCAGGCTACTTGTAATCAGTGTAGCTTTACTTTTTTGTTTAGCTAAAAAGAACATTGAAGTAGCATCGTTTACATCTGACACAGTTTGCATTAATATCACCCACATTAATCAAATAGGCTACCAGAAAAAATAATTAAACGGCAAGTTGGAATACAGTTTGCTCATTACGTATACCTAGTGTCAGTTTTTTTGGTAATCTATCAGCAAAGTTGTAATTTATGCATTTATCCTGTCATTTTGAAAACTTTTGTCTTAATGTAATTGTTTTGCCTTGTTGCTGAGCATTATTCTAGAAAAATAAAAATTATACAAAAATTGCACAAACAAACCTGAAAGCATGACATTGTTGAACACATTAGTTCATTAGCTGAACATTGTTCAGCATATTAGTAACAAAGTATGACAATGTTTTTTATCTATTTGACCCATATAACTTATGTTTCTGTAGAATAATAAAAGTACCCAATGGCTATGTTCAGAAACTTAAAATGCACTTTTCGTGAAACTTGCTTTAATCTTTCAGTACAAGAACAACATCTCAGTGGTCTTAAGAATTTGCATGTGAGGAAGAATAAAAAGATAAATAAGAAGAATAAAAAGATAATAAAAAGGTAGTAGTAAATAACAATTTATTGATAGCTTACCATATGCCAGCAGCATTATTACTGTTTTCTTCTGATGAATCTCTTTTTTTATATTTGATGACACTCTTATAGAGCCATTATTATCCCATTGTTCAGAGGAAACTGGGACATAAAATATGGAAATAATTTCCCCAAGATCACATAGCTTATAACTGGAATTTCTGGAATTCCACACAAGATAGTTTGATTTTAGCATCCTTGCATTTACTCAGTATACTGTAGTCTTTCTTTTCAATAGAATGTAACTTGATATTGACTGAAAGAAATATTTAGGTTAGTATAGTAAGTATCTATGAAGAATATTAAAATGTGTATAAATATAATTTGTGAAATCCAATCACTAGAATTCAGAAAGCATTTTTGAGGACAACTGGGTCAGATAACTATATGTAACTGTATACAAGTAGCTCACACTGGCCACATTTTGGGGGAAGAAGTTTAGGGCATCCTTCTTGCTTGAAGCAGAAGTTAAAGTGAAAATCAAATGATGTTAGGTTATATTTAAGAGTAATCCAAGTCAATATTTCTGAATTTTCTTTCCTTAATTTTTACTTTATTTCCAAATTTTACTTGGTTTTAGATTGCAATATGAATACAAAATAATAACTTGTAACCATACTAATTGGCTTAATTAACAGAAAAATAAAAATTAAAACACTTAGCAGTGACATTTTGTTTAATTTCATGTATATCTCCCTGTGGCATTGCTAACCTGAGGTCCATAATCTGATTCACCCCTGCATGTTTGGTCATGATTGCAGGGAGACCATCTGAGGGGAAAATAGTCTCTAAGAAAGTCCCATTGTAAGTTCTGTCTTTATCAGTGACACCAAACATTTTTTCTAAAGTGGGTTAAACCACATATTAAAGTTACTGAGGTATCCTGAGCACTGTGAAGCCAAACAGAACATAATTTCTTCAATTTTGTTCCCCTTGAGTTTTTTTTTCTCCCTTGAGTTTTTAACAGGTATGCTGTTACTTGAAAGGAGCATCTCCTTTTTAAAAATACAGCAACTTGAAATGATGTGCTATTCAGCTCTAGAGTGGAAACCTACTGCTGCTGACTTAGCAGTTAAAACATCTTTACACCAAGAAATTATTTATGAATTTGAATTGTTCTCCTATAGGAAAACTAAATCACCATTCCATATAGAAACACTATATTGATAGTTCATGGGGGAAATATACATCATTTCTTATTTTAACGGTGACTTTTAGATGGGCACAAAGATACTGGCGCCTTTATGTTTTTAGTTTTATCTTGATACATTTTTTTCTTTCTTAAATGTTATTAGAGTTAAGTTTTCTAAGTGGGTCTAATGAAGAAGTAAAGTAGGTATGCATGACTTCCTTGCTATTTAACTACAGTATAATCTGAATCAAGGAAGACTGGGAATGATCCATATATAGGCTCTATCAGACTTAAGATCTTTGAGTTAGGTTCCCAAGCACAAAAGCTATAGCTGTGATCCAAGCAAAACTTTTAAGATACAAAGCTAGAAAAACAGTGCCCTAATTGCTTTAACTTCAAAAGAAAATTTCTAAAACTTACCCCAACTAAAATTCTTGGTACACTAAAAATATGCATTTTACATATGTGATTGCCATCTGCTAAATCTGAATTTTTGCTACCTAATAGCTATGTCTAGACTTGAAGTTCATTTGGCTGGCTTCCATAGAACCAAACACAAGGCAAAGAGTGCTTATTTTATGTATTTTCCCTATTAATTAATTAATTTGTCTATTAATTAGTTAAGAGATAATTTTCAGATATTTATCAGAAACTTATATTGCCATAAAATATGTATTTTGCAGACTTTACTCTCCTAAATAAACTGAAATATTTTCAGAATGTTTCAGTAACATTATAGTAAACAAAAAGCAATGCAAAATGGTAAGGGCCAAGCAAATTAAAGTACCACGTACTTACTATAATATTTGTTAAAGCACAACAAACAACATTCTCTGTTATTCTTATAATGAGGATTTTTCCCATAATATTTTACTTATGAACTATGATTATGGCCATATTGAATCTCTGTCTGCAATTATGCAACCATAATTATCAAACCTGGTAATGCAAACTTCATGTTGTTGCTTTATTAATGTGCTTCAATCCTGAATGTAAAGGTCTATATTATAGATCTTTGTATTCTGCTGAGATTTTCAGCAAATATTGTGGTTGCCAATGGGATCGTCTCATGAAATAAAAATACTTTAAATTATAATCATCTCCATCTTTCCATTGCCTAACAGGTATTATTTAAATGGTGAACATTCTGTTCACACCTACGGGATCATATAATTTTGTTCACACCTATGGGTATAACTCTGATTTATAAGATTTAAGGCCTTGTATCTCATTACTAATTTATTCTCAACCTTCAACAAAAGTATTTTTTTTTTGTATCTGCACACGATCTACCCTGCTCACCCCCACATTTTCTTTGTCTGGTTTTAAGCTCCATAGTATAATATGTTTGAACTTTGGATCTTTGATATAGTCAACTTCCTCTTGTTTTAATATCTAAAGCTGTGGCTGGATGCATTATTGATAAGTGCACTGGGAACTTCTGCTGAAGCTTGTGAAATAGTTATTTGGTGTCTGAGTCATGAAAAAAAGATTCTTATGGAAACTTCATTATGCCTTTTCTTACACATGGCATGTGTTTGATTACTTCTGCCACCTTCTTAATGTTGATTGTCACTTTATTTTCTTTCTCCTTGAAATTGCTAGGTATCATTTAATGCAGAGAATATACCCATCTGTAGTGTAAATTATGCATGTTTTTATTTTAGCTCACTTGCTCTCAAATCCAAATTCTTTTTTCTGAGCAGCAAAAAGTTAATTTTACATTTATGCATCTTTCCATGTGCTTTGTGCTTAGTTAGATAAAGTTTGAAAAGCAGTATTCACTTTTTTACTTCTCTTTTTTAATTAAAAAAAAAAAAGGGCTGAAACATTTTCTACACTTTTCTTCCTCAAAGGAAATCTAAGTTGCTACATCCTGACCTTGGGCCAAATGTACAATTGTCTTGCTTAAAAGAGCTGATATGAATTTATCCCATATCCAAAATGAAACAATACTTCAACAAATGCAGCTTTTATCAAATTTCATTTGCTTTTATTAGAATGATACACTTTAAAGTCACAAAGTTTTTTCTGTCCAATTCGGTGCCTTTTATATCTCACTGCCCTGCTTAAGAGAGAGGGACTTTCAGTGGTAAGCTGGTTGTTTTTTTGAAAGGACTTATTTGTGCTAGAAAAAAATTATAATCTTTGAACAACAGAAGTTAAGAGACAATTCAGCTAAATAAGTTTATAGAACATCTGATATCTAAGCCAATACTGACTTTCCATGATAGTATAAGACCCTCTTAAAGAAGTTGGAACCCCACCCACTTTCTATACTTTCTACACTATTGAATATACCATGTTCCTATAATCATTACGATAAGTAAACAACCTTAAGAGATAACATATTTTTCAGATACCCGGAGTTCAGATTATTTTGTTGTCAAATATATGCTGTGTTTATATTTATTTAAAATATACTGGTATGATATTACACTAAATTTAACATTTAAGAAAACAGTGGGGTGGTTTTCCCTTTAAGTAATTCTCTGATTATGGCCAACCAAGAATTCTATGTACACAATGAATGCTCTATAGCTTTCATTATAATCTGCCTAGAAATGGGACAGACACTTAAATCATATAAAGGAAGGCAGACATTTAATAAGTACCTGTTTTGTTTTTCAGTGGCAGTTTAATTATTTATGCTCACTGACTAATTGGCATTCTAAGCTTTATAGTTGGGCTAATTATTTTTTGAGAAATAGTAAGAGATGATTGTTTTCTCCCCAACTCTTTAATTGGAGTAGAGTCTTCATTCATTCAACAAATATTTGTTGAGAACCTACTATATCCTACTTTTCTAAGTCTTGGGATTTATCAGTGATCAAAGCAGGAAAAAATTCCAATAGGGAAGCAGACAATGAACATAACAAGCAAGTAAATTATGTGTAAGTTGGGAAGGCAATAAATGCCATAAAGTAAAGTAAAGCAGGGTTAGGAAGGTCATGAATATTGTGTGGGAATGTTATTTTAAATATGATGGTTTAGATAGCCTTGATGAGATGGTGATTTGAAAGGCATAAGGGAGTTAGACATATGGATATATGGGGAAACAAAATTCAAGCAGACAGAATAGTTAGTGTGGAAAACAATAATGTGGAAGCATGTCAAGGATGATGGTGGAAAGCAAGACTAGTACAGTTGGAATGGTAAGAGAAGAGAATAGCAAAAGATAAGGTTAGAAAGAAGACTTGGGGGGCAGGGCACATAATGTAGGGATTCCGACCATTGTGAGAAATTTTGCTTTTACTCCGGGTTTTAAAAATAGAAATGGTTTGATTTCTAGGATCATTCTGTATATTGTGTTGAGAATATCTTTTAGGGAAAAAGGGTAGAGGTGGGGAGACCCATTGGAGATCATTACAATAATTCTGGCCAAAGGTATTAATGGATTTGGAGCAGAGTGGTAAGTTTCTCAGATTGTTAATATATACTTGGCATCACTGAAAAGTTAAAAAAAACAGCCTTTAGGACATAGTTAATGAGTCAGAGTTGTTGATTATTCTAATAATTATATTTTTGCTCTATCATTAATTTTCCTTGATGCATCAACATAGTTTATTAATCACCATGACAAAATAAAATTCTAAGTGGAATTTGGAACCAACTATCACTTTTTTAATTTATTCTTTTTTACAGATTTTATTTATTTATTTGACAGAGAGAGAGAGATCACAAGTAGGCAGAGAGCTAGGCAGAGAGAGAGAGGAAGCAAGCTCCCTGCTGAGCAGAGAGCCCGATGCAGGGCTCGATCCCAGGACCCTGTGATCATGACCTAATCCAAAGGCAGAGGCTTAACCCACTGAGCCACACAGGCGCCCTGCAACTATCATTTTTAAATACACATAACTACCCTCCTATGTACAATGGGCGTAATAGTCTCCATTCATAAACTGCATCATCAGTGACTCTGCCCAGCTACCTAAAGGTATTTGTTTCTGATCAGAAAACTAGATTTTATTAACCTCTAATTGTTTCTTCAATAAAGTTCATGTTCTGTCCGTCAGCTCATAACTAAAGAAGGCAATTAGTCACATAGGATAAGGAAGTGAATTATCAATGTTACCAACTCAGAATCTTTGTTAACTTCATTGAAAAGCGGGAACATTATTCTTGAAGAAAAGATTAAGTAAAATGTGACTTGCATATTCATCTTTGAGTAGAATCTAAAAAATTACAGGGTTATTAATCAGTCAGAAATAAATATTCAGTGAAATAAACACATGCCCTACTCACTTCTACACAACTATTTTTAACTCCCAAACTGATCTTATATCATATATTATGCATTTTAAAAAATCTTAGCGTGCTTTTCTATGTGCTATTCCAAGTTTCCTTATTTGTATATTACTAAATGCACATGACAGGACAGAAGCAGTTGAAATATTTTCCAATTTACTATTTTCATTATGTTTCAACCATAGTCCAATACTATTTTGTGTGTTCCTCCCCCTTTTCTAAAAAAAATATTTTACTTATTTATTTGACAGAGAGAGCCCACAAGGAGGCAGAGCAGCAGGCAGAGGGGAAAGGAGAAACAAGCTCCTTGCTGAGCAGAAAGCATGATGTGGGGCTTGATCTCAGGATCCTGGGATGATGACCTGAGTCAAAGGCAAACATCTAAGCAACTGAGCTACCCAGGTACCCATTGTGTGTTCCCTTAATAGTCAATTTTTTTCCTTGTTGATATTTGTTGCTGTCAGAAGATTCTTTAATTGGGGTTCATAATTCTTTGTATTCATATATATTTTAACAAAAAACATACCTAGCAACAATGAACACATATACATACTCCCACATATTTTAGTTGGACTTTCCTGAAATGAATATTTTAAGATCAAAATAGTTGAGAAACTCTGATGAAAATTTGGTATGTTGCCTCCCCCCCCTTTTTTTCCATTAGAGGCCCAAGAATAGTTAATCTGCATCTTTATTAACATATCTAGGGCCCCAAAAAATTGGTGGAAATTAAAGTAAATCTCACATCATACTACTTACCAGTTTTAGTCCTGTAACTCTGAGGTCTTTGCTAGTATTTCCCACACATAAAATTGTTTTCATTTTATTGTTTTCATATATTCATCATCATAATAATACATTGGAAGTATTGAACAGAAATTTCTCCTCTTAACAACTCAAAGTGTTTAAAACTAATTCTTCCTCAAAAATGTTCTTCTGGGGGCACCTGGACGGTTCAGTTTATAAAGCAACCAACTCTTGATTTCAGCTCAGTCATAATCTCACAGTGGTGAGATCAAGCCCTGCATCAGGCTCTGTGCTCAGCAGGGAGTCTGCTTGAGATTCTCTCCCTCTCCCACTGCCCCTCCCCCTCCTTGTGTGCTCTCTCTCTCTAAAATGAATAAGTCTTTAAAAAGAATGATCTTCTGAGATAAACTCAAATATTATTCTGTGTCATATACCTAATGGGAAAAATGAATTCATAGATGGTTTTTCAGACATGGTAATAGGGCTTATTTTATTTTATTTTATTTTAAAGATTTTATTTTTTAATTGCCAGAGAGAGACAGAGAGTACAAGCAAGGGGAGCAGCAGACAGAGGCAGAAGCAGGCTCCCCATCAAGCAAGGAGACTAGCATGGGGCTGGATTCCAGGACTCCAGGATCAGGATCTGAGCCGTAGGCAGAGTCTTAATGGCCTGAGCCACCCAGGTGCCCCTATAATAGGCCTTATTTTAGCAAAGAACATAAAAATAGCTCACTTTTACTAAGTAGCTAGTGGCAATAAAGGGTAACTTACAGAAAGGGTCTTCCTGAAAGGGTCAATATAACCATTTACATTAAAGTCAAGCAAGTAAATTAGTTGTAAATAAAACTTGACATTGTGTTCCATTGTCATTTAAATAAGAACCATCAATCTCATTCAATATGAACTTACAACATAAGATGCACTCTAGGTCACACACCTAGAGTCAAACCAATATACTATACACTTATATAATGAGGTAAATCAATTATATTTCAATAAAACTGAGGAAAAACTAAAGTCATCATGCTATATGTGAAACATAAGTTCAATGGAACTTTTGGGAATAGATCAATTGTGTTATCGTCTTTTGGCAAATAGCATATGAATTTGACTAGCCATGTCATCTTCTTTCTTAGATTAATGAGTAACAACTACTAAACAACCCCAAAGTAGACTTAGAAAAATTTACCAGTATTTTATGAGCTAATGTAATGGAATATAAGCAATTTATTTCAACTTTCCTTGTTTGGCTGAACATAGAAATTTTGGTAATTTTTTTTTTTTCAAGTAGGCTTGGGTGAACATAGAAATTTTGATTAAGGATAAAGATAAATTAGGTACTATATTTGGTATATACTATATATTTTCAGTGATAATTCAATATGTTATAAATAAGACTTTAAGTATGTCATACTATTTCACAAATAAACATATATACTGAATAATTTATTTTTCTTAATGAATATCTCACATATTTATAAACCATCTAATAGCCTAACTCAACATGTACAAAAATCTCACACTCTTGAATATATAAACAGACAAAAATAAAAGAATTTTTGAAAATCCTTAGTTTTCCAATAGATTCATGTTTCTAGTCACTTTGGCTCAGAACTTTTAATGTATCTTTTCCATCTAACTCATCTGTTTTCTACAAAATATGATAACACATTCTTATTTTATCTACCTCAAAGTCCACTGTATTCTATCATTTCATTCCTTTTGGCCCCTCAGTAGTTCAGCCCGTTTTGATTTGTGACCTATGTTATTTCATTATTTTCTAAATGTCCATTATTGCTTCTCTACATGGTAATCCACATTCAAACTCAGCTGCCGGATTATCCTTCTAGGGCATGCTTTGATGATTCTCTCTTCCTAAATACTTTTTAAATGCCCACTAAAAATAAAGGTCAGTTTCTGTCTATGTAACAAATTCATGATCTGATTTCACCTCATTTTCTTATTTATCTGTCTTAATGCACTTTACTTCCCATAATCTTTCATTCAACCAAATTACAGTGCTCACCATTTCCTAAACACAGCTTGCATTTTCCTTTTATTTCTCCCATCTGAATTCAGTCCAGAGACATTTGTTGAGGATTTGCACTGTGACAGTTTCTGTGCCAGCAGACAAAACAGTCAGTATTCATCTTCCGCTTTATGAGGAGTTCTCAAAACGTTAATGGGAAAAAAGACACATAAACATTATTACAATAAAATATGAGGAAATAACAGAAATAAGTTCAAAATAGTAAAGAAGTTATTTACCCACCACCCACACTGACTTTAATCTGTGAATTCCTTCTCCAAATGTCTAGATTCAAGACAAATGGTGCCACTTTGGTGAAGCATCATAAGGGTTACCAGATCACTCACAAGTGAGCTCTTCTGCTCAGAATTACATTACCCATTGACTTTTCCTTTCCTCAGTCCTAATCACACACTACCTTGCACTACAGTGGTGTGTGAGAAGATGGAATAACTCCTGCTATATTGTAAACACCTTGAGTTGAAACCTTGCCCACTAGAATGTAAACTCCGAAGAGCACTAAGGCACGTCTCCTTGTAGTGGGCCTTTTAAAAATTTTCATGAATGAATGAAAAGAACATGCAGAATATTTTTGTAATAGTCATGGAAACTAACATGTACATGACATAGAATTAGGCTAAATCATTTGTTGAAGAAATAAGAGTGGTGTCTTAGGTTTAAATCCTTTCAGTGGTATGCATGTGGTACTTAGTAACTAGTAGCCCCACCCCAACACACACACAAACACACACACACACACACACACACACACACGGTTGATTTGCAGCATTAGCCAATTTCTTCAGTGTAAGCATTCCTAGTATGGCAGATTTCAAGCTCAAAATGTGATTGCCGCTGAAGCAAGAATTGAGAAGGGATGAGAACAGGCTTTCGAGAGCTGGTGTAAACCAATTCTGGCTAAGGTGATGTCTAGTACATAAAATAAACTCTCAATGATTATTTATTGTTAATTAGTTAATAAAAGTTTTAAATGTATAGCTGAGATTGAAGGAAAACTATTTGCTGTAAAAATAGAAAGATGAAATATTATTTTTCCAAAACTGACTTCAGAATTCAGAGGATTCGGGTAATTAAATAATAAAATGCAGGCCTCATATCACAAATAAAGTTAATGCAACTGCAGACTAAAAATATTTTGGATATATATATATATATATCTGTCTTGTTATTTGCTATTAGAATTAATTTTATTTTTCCTTGGCAAATTATCTGATAATTTATTTTTTCAAATCTTGAAATAGGTCGTTGTTCCAAATACCAAACAAATATGTTTCATTATTTCAATATTTCATGATTCCAGAGAAATTTTCCTTTCTGATTTCAGATTTGGAAGATCTTGGTAAATCACAGAGTATGGGAAACTTACTGGAATATAATATTGGCTTTGACCTTGACCTTGGAGTGTGGTGCTCTCCAGCATGCAACAGCTGTAGGGGACTTTATCATATAAGTTATGATCACTAGTACCCCAAAAATCAGGTCCTCATTGTTAACAAGCATACTTGTACCTTGCTTCTCTTACTATATAGTAGATTTAATTTGAAAAGAGTATAGTAATTGGGATTGTGTTTGGCTACAGATGAAAGAACTCAATTAACCAGCTTCAACAATTTGTTTTTTTCATATAACACAGAAGTCTGGAAGAAAGCCATTTAAGATTGGTCCATGTTGTAAATGGGAATTAACCAAGCTCCTTCTTTCTCCCACTCACAAGCTGCTGCCTCACATCAGAGTCAAAACTACAGAAAAAAATGGTGGAGGTCATGAGGCTCATGCCAGCTGAGTTTGTCCCTTTATTTCAAAAAAGAAAAAAAAAAAAAAAGCAAAAAAACAAAAAGCTTTCATGACTTCCTCTACCGCAATTCAATTTCTGACTAAATTTCATTGGCTAGAACTTTGTCACATGGCAATCCTTAGAGGCAAAGGAGGGAGGAAAACACCTTTTTTTTTTTTTTTTTTTTTTTTTTTTTTTAACCCCTAGCTAAATTAAGATCATATTAGTAAGGCTGGAGACAAAAAGGATGTTGGGCAAGAAACTGTGGTGACGTAAGTCATACTTACATCATTGCTGCAGTATGAATAAGAAATGGTTATTTCATTGTACTAAATATATCAATGAGAAAGTAACATCATTGAATTCTATTACTTGCTGTGTCATTTACTCAGCAGAGCTATCTCTGACATGTGGGTCATACAATATTTCATCAACTGTCAGTAATTCAGCTCCTACTCTATTCATGACACTAGGATAGTTGATACTGAGAATGCTGGGAATTAAAATACCAGACTTTGCACTGGGCAGGCACTAACAAACATGACAACTATCACACATTTTCTGGGGTACAGATCATTATCCTTAAACTCTGACATGCCCATGTTCACAAAACACTAACTGCTACACATCTTTATGTTACAAACTAATACAATTTTTCCATTGGTAAGATAGAACTACAAGAGTTAAAATAATAAATTTTTTATGATAAACATTTGAGATCTCCATTTGGTAGCCAAAAACTTCTTTGGACTTGAAAAAGCTAGAATAATGTATTGAGTTGACTTTCTAACCTAGGATTGAGAACAAATAGATTGGAAACAAATTTGTTCATCTTGTGTCATATCAGACTATATGAAAGTCTAATGGCATAGGAATTTGATTTACATTAATACAACTTACAATCCCAGTTTATTATTTGAGAAAGGCAGCTACAGATGCAACAACAGAAATCATTATAGAAAAAGAAGAGCAAAAGAGTAGAAGAGTGAAAGAGTGAGAGCAAGAACACGTGAGAGAGGGCAGGAGAGAGAAAGAGAGAGAAAAAAATGAGAAAGACTGTGCGGCTTTGGAGTTTTCTAACATGTGGTCTTCAAAAGTTACCCCAAATTTGAAGGACTAAAAAACAAAACAGAATGCTATATAAGAAAAAGCTTCAAACTCATGAATCAGGGTAACTTGTGGATCACTCTTAATCTTGCTGCCAGCATTTTAGTGATCTTAAGCAAGTCACTAAAATTCTCAGAGTCTAAAAACCTTTGTTAATGTATTACAGACAAACACCATAATAACAAAATTCTGTACTTTCCAAACACCACATAATTCCACAAAATGTGTCCCTCGGAAAGACAAGGCAAATTACTGGATGAAAGAAAGCTTTTCAAATGTGTTACTAAGGAAGATTCAGTGTACACCATGAGCTGGCATGGTTAAAGAAGGATAAGTGAAAATTAAAATCTGCATGTAATTTAGAGAGATAGATAAGATCAAAAATGAGATTTCAAGTTGTGGAAATGGCAAAGGTAGAGGTAGAGAGGAAGGAATAAACATACTGTGTAATATTGTGAGGATAACTCAGTTTTAGATACAAGGTTTTATTGTATATTTATCCTATATATTAGAGATCAGTTTGGAAAAATTGAAAGTCTTGAAAATCGCATTAAAAGAGGGCTTTACTTGTGGGTAATGAGAAAACCATATATATTCTAGAGAAAGCTATTGACGTGATGAGATTATTGTAGTCTGTTTTCCTCTAGTTCAAAGGTGCTTTATTTCCTCCAGTTATTTTCTTCCAAACTGGTTACTATATTGGAATTAATCATGGCATTTAGAGAAGTTATTTTAGGAGAAAAGAATCAAGACAAACATATAAAAACCATGCAGTTCTGGACTTTTAAGCACAAGTGGCTTATTTTAGGTATTAGAACAAAAAGATTTCACAGAATATAAGAGATTATCAAGCAGAATCAAATTTCCTACCTCTCAGACCAGTGCAGATGGAAATAGGAGAACTGGAAGGAAACAAGAATGTTAGATCCTGCACTCCAGCTTTGTGCCCTCCCTTCCTCTTAAGTTGAAGGGAAGGAAGTTAGAGGAAGGAATGCATTCTTTTCCTTGAGCAGTGAGATTTGTCTTTGCTTTCTGGTCAGACCCAGAAAGGTCTGTAGAAGTACAGTGGAAGTGGTTTCACAGACAACCTTATTTTTCATGACAGTTTTAAGGAGTGGTCAGCTATTTTGAAGCATATCACATTATTTGTGTGTTTCTGATGTTTTTCTCATGATTAGGCTCGGGTTATTTTTATTATTTTTTTTTCTAGGAGGGAAATTGCAGAAGTAAATGCCATTCTTACCACGTGATATTAATATGTGTTATAGGATCACAAATTATTGGATTAACAGTTCATCTTTTTTGAATTTTTATATAGTATTTTTAAAAATTGTGATAAACTATTCATGAAATAAAACCCACTATTTTAACCATCTTTAAGTGTACCATCTAGTGGAATTAAGCACATTCACATTGTTGTGCAACCATTAACACGATCCATCTGCAGAACTTTTCCTCTTCCTAAATTGTAACTCTTTACTCACTAAATACTAACTTTCCATTCCTCTTTCCTTCCAGGCCCTAGCAACTCCCATTCTACTTTATTTCTCTATGAATTTCACTACTTTAGGTATCTCAGTACTTCATCATAACATAGCCATCAGTTTCTTCTTTCATATGCTAACCCCCATCCCACTTAATGAACCTTTTTCTGCCTAGTCCACAACCCCCATTCACTGTTTTTTTTTTTTTTTCCTCCAGCTTCATTGAGGTATAATTGATAAATAAATTGTAAGGCTTTTAATTGTACATAGTGATAATTGGATACATGAATACATTGGGAAAGAATTCCTTTCAACTAGTTAATTAAGACATATAAACACATCTATCACCTCACATATTTATCTCTTTTTGAGTGTGTAAGAACACTTATGTTCTACTCTCTCAGCAAATTTCCATTATGCAACACAATATTATCAACTATAGTTACCATGTTATGCATTAGATCCTCTGACCTTATTCATCTTACAGATAAAAGTTTATACCCTTTTATTAACTGCTCCCTGTCTTCCCAACTCTCTATTCCCTGGCATCATTTCTCTACACTCTGTTTCCATGATTTTAGCTTTTTTATTTAGATTCCACATGTAAATACACTACACAGTATTTGTCTTTCTCTGTCTGGTTTATTTCACTAAACATAATGCCCCCAGGTTCCGTGCATGGTGTCACAATGACAAGACTTCCCTCTTTCTTGTAGCTGAGTAATATTCCATTTTATACACCACAACCTCTTTATCCATTTATATATTCATTGATGGACACTTAGGTTGTTTCCATATGTTGCTATTGTGACTAATGCTGCAATGAACATGGGAGTGCAGGTATCTCTTTGATATCCTCATTAACTGTCCTTTACATTTAATTCTCTTTCTGCTGGGTAAATTACTGAATTCAGCTATTCAGTTACTGGTTACTTTTGCATACGAACTGACAGAAAACAATAATATTGAAATTAAAAATTCTACAGTAAACCTCTGGGAACTGTACAAGTTTCATTTAATTCTGATTACTCTTTTTCTTCTATTACTACAAAATTTGGGCAAAATGGTAACTCCCTCAAAAAAGGTATTTCCTCTCACTGATGACTATCCTGAAACTACATGTGTTCTGAAAATTAAATTAGGCAGTTTATTAGCAATTAATATTTATTGACTTCACTGCCAGCTTAGTTTCTTTCACCTTTAAATCCCTTTTTTTTTTTTTAAGATTTTTTAATGTATTCATTTGAGAGAGAGAGAGAACATGGGAGTGTAAGGGCCTACTTAATCAGAGGGAGCCATTTTGTTGCAGTGAACTTAGGTTGACCCTGCCCCTCCCAGAAGAACTTCCTTGCAAAGCCTAGATACAAGGGCGGGTCAGGCCAGGTGAAGACATCCAATCAGTGGGGCACACATATATCTACTAGGGTAAATTGAAATTCAATTGGCCGCCCGTGTGTAACCTAGCAGTTTTTTTGTGTGTGTGTGGCAGATCTAGTATGACTGTGCAGTTTTCTCTGTGTATTGCAATCTCATTGGCTACCTGTGTATAGCCTGGCTAAAAGTGCCTCTATAAAGGTTAGTTTGCGAGGGGAGTAGTAGGAGTAGTAGGAGGAATTAGTCAGGGAGAGCCATTAGGATAGCCGTCATAGGGTAGTCCTTGGAGCATTGTCATGGTCGGCTGGAGCGTTGTGGTCATCGTCCTGTTCGTCATAGTCGTTGGCAGTGGTGCCGCGACGATTACTCACCGTCAGCAGCCTCACCACCACGAGCGGCCTCGTCGGCAGCGGCTTCGTCCAGAGCGGCCTCGTCCAGAGCAGAGCGGCCTTCTTGGGAGCGGCCCTGTCGGGGTCATCGTCATCGTCTCTTCGTAAGGGATGGCCCCTACCAGTCAGTTTGATTCTCGATGCTTGGCGTGAAATAAAGCTTTGCTTGACCTTCGCTTTGTATCAGTCTCACTCCTTTGATCATGGACCCTAACAGGGAGAACACAAGCAGGGAAGAACGTCAGAAGGAGAGGGAGGTGGAGACTCCCTGCCAAGAAGGGAGTCCAACAATGTGGGGCTTGATCCCAGAACCCTGGGATCATGACCTAAGCCAAAGGCAGCCACTTAATCAACTGAGCCACCGAGGTGCCCTCTCTTTTAAATCTTGACTGTCTTATGTTCACAGGAAACAAAGGACTGAAAAATGTTTATGTACTATAACCTTAGTTCCCTTCCCTTTTTTTTCTTCACTAAGATTTTGCTTAGCCTTTAGACAAGTTTCTCCTTTTTATATGACCCAATTTTATTTCTTGAGATTTCAAGGCATATCTGACCTATAATAAATAGACTTTGAGTTTTACGAAACAAAGTAAATAATTAAGAGCTCAACTATTTTCATTAAATTAGGATCAAATTCAATTTTTATAATCTGCTATTATTCTATATTATGGTTTTTAAATAATTGTGGCATACATTCAACGACCGAGCACTTGTTATATATTATGCTAGTTTTATAACATTATACAATATAAAAATACAATATATTTGAACATAATTTTGAACTTTTAAATATGAGTAATTATACCATGGAAAATACACATAAAAGTAGTCTCCTATTACTTTAAAATATAAAGTTAAAACATCACAAATGATGACCTAAAATCTACGGATCGGAAAATGAAGATACTTTCATGTTAGTATATTCATGTAGTCAATAAATTTTTTCCCTTTTTAAAAATTTATTCTTATTTTTGTATTTTGGGAAGGAGGAAAAAATCATCTTTATTTTTTTTAAGATTTTATTTATTTATTTGACAGACAGAGAGAGAGAGATCACAAGTAGGCAGAGAGGCAGACAGAGAGAGAGGGGGAAGCAGGCTCCCCACTGAGCAGACATCCCAATGTGGGGCTTAATCCCAGGATCCTGAGATCATGACCTGAGCCGAAGGCAGAGGCTTAATCCACTGAGCCACCCAGGTGCCCCCAAATCATCTTTATTTACTTATTTTAACAAATACACCAATGAGTCATGCAATCCTGCCAGCATTAGATGCAATCTTGGGCTAGAGATCTGCACACTCCTTTGCAACTGGTTCTGTGATAGCAGGACCTTTCATTTCACCTTTATTGTTTACCATGACCCCCATGTTATCTTCAAAATAAACACACTATCTTTCTACAGTATTCTTTCATTGTGGAATTACCACTGCTGGATAGGCCTTCTTTCTGGGCTCTGGTTTGCCTTTCTTCACTGTGGCAGTCACCATGGCACCCACACCAGCACCAGTAAGTCTGCTCAGTCATCCCTTGATCCCCTTCTCCAAGATAATAAACAGATTTTGGCTCCTGTGTTGTCAACACAGTTGATCACAGGTCCTACTGGTAGACCCAGGGAAATCCAGGATTTTGCAGTGGAGAACCCACCATATCCTTGCTCAGACATCTTGAACATAAGAAAGGGATAGAAAAAATAAGATGTACTTTTTAAATAAATGCATTAATCATTGAAGTAAAATTGAAGACCACATCTTTGTAGTAACTATTTTTGTCTTCTTAAATCTGCCATAAAATCTGAAGAAATGTATGTTATTTATTTTATAACTTAGAGCAAATACATATGATTTTTTTTTGCAATTATTTGAAACTTTTAGGTAAAAAATGTTACAAACTGCTATTTATCAACCAATATCATGACTTCTTTAATATTAAGATTAATCAGGAGATCAGAGGAACTTAAAATGGAAAGGATCTCAGAAATTCTTTTTTAAGTTATTTTCCTATATTGATAAGCATACTATTTAATCCCATCCCCTATTTCACCCACCACTCACCTTTCCTCTGGTCACCACCACATATGGCAGATTTAAAAAAAAATGGAAGCTACAGAGGGTAAATTATTTTCTTTAAAAACTAAGAGACATGTATGGCAGATTCCACTAAACATGCTTCCTAAGGTACATGGACATACACACAGAACACCAACCACACACAGAGATAAATGTGTTAAAAAGATAACTAGTGAAATTGGGGGAGCAAATCCTTATAAGGAGCTAAAAGGAAAAGAGCCAGTCTGAATTGTAACTAGAAGGTTACAAAGAATTTGCAAGTAAGATATCTTTTGAGAGTTAAATGGGAAGATCATGGCATAATCAACCTGGACAGGGATAGACAATCTATCTTAGAAAGACAAAGATTCTCTCAGAAGAGCAAGCCTTGAATGAATCGTGATTGCATGAATTCACATGTCCAACAAAATATCAATATCAATCAGAAGGAACGTAGGTTAAGCATGAAAAATAAAATAAGCAGAATTCAATGTCAAATATAATCACTATCCATCCAAGGACAGCCCAAGGAAGTGGGTGACATAGGCCAAAGGCTTTTCCTGTCCAGTTGTAACAGTACAGCTTCATCTAATCCTATCAACTATTTAAATCGTATAACTAATTCTGTTTTTTTTTGTTTTTTGTTTTTTTGGTTTTTTTGTTTTGTTTTTGTGATTTCGTATTCACTAAGCCATCTTCTAGTTGAGCCGTGTTTTCCCACTGAAGCATCTGAGGAAGAGAATGACTACTCAGCCCGGGGACTTAAATAGTGTATATACTAACCTGGCTGTTGTATTTCTGATTGTGAATGAACAGCCCCCTGGTTGGAAATTGACAATGCATGTATATTTCCCAAAGGGAAAATATGTTGGCCATAGGACTCAAATGTCTAATACCCCAACAATTAAAGTTTATGCCACAAAATAGCACAGATTTGATTAATATGAGCTGACACTGGATCCTGACCAATCAGGTTTTGGATCCTGCAAAAAATAAGACCGATTCTGAATCACCTCATAAATTCATGATCCAAGGAATTTGAAGTGAAACTGAGCTTGCTCCAGTTTCCCCAGTATTACCACATTAATCATAGGGATTGTCTGTACTCTGAAATATCTAGAACTCACTTTAACAGGAATGATTCAGTAAAGCGGGTATTGTGATTCACATTTGATACATGAGATAACTGAGGTGTAGTGGTTATATCACTTTTTCAAGCTGACACAGTTAATAAGTGGACCTAGAATTGGAACTGGGTCCTTGTAGTCAGGGCAAACTCAAGTAATTACAAAGGTAGTAAGTGGGTAAAGAAGGTATAATGAGGGGGTTCCTGGAAGGCTCAATCTTTAAGTGTCTGCCTTTGGCTCAGGTCATGATCCCAGGGTCCTGGGATCCAGTGAGTGAGCTCCCTGCTCAGTGGGAGACCTGTTTCTCACTTTCTTGCTTCATCTGCTTGAGCTTCCTCTCTCACTGTCTCTCTCTGTCAAATAAATAAATAAATAAAATTTAAAAAAAAAAAGAAGGTATAATGAGGACTACTTAAACCTGTGTAAGTTGTAAACTTACAACAACGTAGATCCCAAAAAAGTCAAATATTCTGATTTTATACGAAACTCTTGATTTTGAAATATTGTTATCTAATTTAAAAATAAGTTTTGGACACAATGAGATGAATAAAACACTTATGCATAAGCTCATTTGGGCTATGGCACACCAATCTGTGGCCTGTGAGCCCAAGTAAATACTTCTGTTATTTAGAGTCAGAAGGTTTTTCTAAATTCTGGAAAAAATAATTACTAGTCGGAAATTATATTCTCTGGTGAGGACCTGGAGTGCTAATAGTCTATGCTACTTAGTGCTGATCTTATGTGTATGATTTAGAAGCAAAAACAAGTGTGATTTGCTTTTTTGTAAAAAATTGTGAGGCTATATCCTACCTCTTCTAAACAAGGGGTTTCAGATGTATCATAAAGCAACTAGAATTTTCCTAAAGAAGTAGTTCCCTGATATTTCACCACAAGAACAAGTAACTGAAAATATTATTTGAAATTATAAAAACAAATAAGCCAAGACTGTGATGATTTGGAACTAACTTTTAGCACAGTAATTACCTATAAGACACAATCCAACATTAGAACATGGATAATTTGTGGTGTAGATAAGTATATATGAGTAGACTGTTTTAAAAACTGTAAATCATTTTCATTTTAGTGTGGGCTTAATACTCTCAATATGTCTTTGGTGTGTCTTTCATAATTCCAAAGTTAAAGAGCTTCTGAACTTGGAAAAACCAACTGAAAATTAATTATATGGGATAAATAGCACTCAATGGACAATGACATCTTAGCCAAGACATGGTTCTGTCTAGGTGAAATATATTTTACGTGTGCATATTATTCTTCTCTCTGAAACTTGCAAGAAGGAAATTTATTTGTTTCCACTCATAAGGATGCATTGATACTCCACAATATACACTTAAAGGGATCTCTTTATACTAAGAAAGAGAGAGAAAGAGAGAAAGAAGTATAAGACCATTTTATCATAGCTTCTGTAGAAAGTTTTATTTTATATTGTATGCCATCTACATAAGTTAAAAGTTTGAAACAGTTTAAAATAATTGTTTTATTTAAAAGGAGAACATTCTCCAAATAACTAATTTGAAATAAAATGCTAATGTCAAAGGAGAATATATCAGTCAAAATGGTATAGAAATACCAAATATTATAGAAGTGAAAACTGCGAGTTATGTTTTCATAGTATCAAAGGTTAGACAACCTAACCATGAATCTGATTCTCCTACTTCAAATGCAGACTTGCTCTCGTGATGTGAAAAGAATAGTCTAATTTCAGTAGAAAACGGACAGACCACCGTATTCTACAGCAGTTTTCCCTGTCGCATTTAGAGCCGCAGAGTGATGAGGAAACCCATAAGGTGGGTCAAAGCAAGTGAATAATTCTCAGTTGAGAAAACAATTGCCTATTGACTGTACACTGGGCAATTTTTCTTCAGATCTCCTACTTCTTAAGGGACCCCACCTAAGAGACAGTGTGAGCCCTATTGTGAACAAATGAGATAGCCATCTCTGCATCAACTCCACAGAGGCTTCAAGCAATATCAGAAACTGACCCAATGATGCCCTAGATATTGCACTTCTAAAAACAGGTCTTGAGATGCAGTGCCTTTTCTTTGATGGTTTAAAAACAGGGACTTATTTTGTGTTCAAACACAGGAACTAAAATCACAAAAGCACGTTACTACAAAAATGCGTAAAATCTATCTCATAAATACAAATCAAGCAAATCTTGCAGCTAGGATGTCTTTCTATTAATAATTTTCCTAATTAGAACCCCAGTGGTGCTGGTATTTTCTGGTCCAAAGATAATAATTAATTAAACTACTGATATATCTTTCTTCTTAAAATGTAGATGTTATGTCATTAAGTTAATAGCTATTTGTTAAGTACTTACTGTGTACCATTTACCTACAACCGAGCTAAGTACTGCCACTTACAAAATAAGCTTTATCTGATATTGTCTACTGACAGGATGAATAGTGCTGGGAGGTATCAACAGGGGCCTCATCACCAGCCTTCACCTAAATCATTCCTGATTGATGGCTATCTCTGCTGTCCTTAAAGATCTCCTAGAGAAGTGCTCCCAATTCATTAACAAATTCTATTAAGGGGAAGTTCTCCCTAATAACCAGAGTCATCGCAGAGCCAAAATCTGTTTTGTCTAATTTTGCTGCCGTGAAAATTGTAAATAGCTGCACTATTAACATGTCATAATTTAAAACAACTAAGCTTAACTATGTTTCCTGTTTCTTTCCTTTTCTTTTTGTTTAAAAGAAAGATGTATCCCTTTTTATATCTAACACTAACCTATCACGCTTTCAGCATTGCTCTCACCTTATGTCTTGCTCCATTATTTATTTCTCTTTCTCCTATATGAGCTGGTCCTTCCTCCTAAGCATGTAAAGATGTTCACGTTTCTCTCATATTCTCTCATATTAAAAAAAAAAGCCCAATTTATTCTTACATCATCCCTTCTGTTTGTTAATTTCACTTCTTTCCATCCTTAGCCAGGTTATTTTGCTTTTCCTTCCATTCTCTCCTTAACTCGTTGTGAGCCGACTTTTCTTACCACTATACAGAAATTGCTCTTATAAAGATCACTACTAATAGCCACTAATAGCTTAACTGCAAAATCTAATTTCCACTTCTCATTCTCATATGAGAAGTAAGTACGTTCAAGTAAGAGATACATAACACGATTGACCACGCCTAGCACTATTAAAATGCCTGCCGTTTAAAGCAATTTAATATATTCTCTTTTACATTTTAGTCTTTCTTAGGTTTCGTGACTATGGTCTCTCCTGGTTTAACTTTTCCCACTCACTCATTATACGATCATTTGTGGTTTCTCTTCTACCCACTCCTTAGATAGTGGTGTAACTAAGAGTCCTCAGCTTCTATCTCTTTGTTTCGTGTATATTCTTTGTAGATGATCACATGCACAACAGCAGAGTCCCCTGCTGCTTAGTTATAGAAAACACCAAATCCATACCCCAACCCAGACCCTTTTTTTATTGCTCAAGCTCCATATGCCTCCTGGTATCCTTAGCCAGCTGAATGTGTGAACTTCATCCCTAGTTTTAATTGCTAGGATCACTATCTCACGTGTTCATCTGCAAAGATAGGAGTCACTATTCTCTTCTCTCTTTCCCTTTACTTTCCATATCTAATTAAATACGAGTTTCTGGTCCATGACACATACTTCTCCATTAAACAGTCCCTAATCTCCAGTCTCCACATTACTACTTCATCCCCCAAAGGAACGACTTCTTTCAGCTTCTGCTGGCTTTGTCTTCCCATCTTGCTCCTTTTCAAGTCATTAACTAACTTGTTTTCAGAGGAATGCTTCTCAAACACAAAAACCACCACGTTACTTCTACTTAGGAATTTTCATCTGTTCTCTAGTGCTTATACCAGGGAGAGTCCAAATTTCATATTTTGGCCCCTTCATTCACTAATCATCTTATTCCCACCTGCTTTTTCAGTCCTCTGCCCTGCTGCTCACATCCTAGAGTCCTCTACACCCAGCTATCATACACATACAAGCACATATCCCATGCTTATCTGTATCAAGTAACTTTCAAGTCCCCAGTTAAAACATGCCTCTGGGCCTCTGCTGCCTGTGTCACAACTCTGTCTGCCACTGAATTCAGACCTGCCGTGCTGGACAGTTCTCCACAAGCTCTGTCTTCTTGAACTACCCTTGGGGGGAATCCTCAACCAGTAGTGGGCAGAAGTGGTGGATAAATAGTCTATTATCCTGACTTTTAGGGGAACAGCATGCATGCCTTCCCTTTATTTTCAGGGGCACTGACAGACTGAGACTTTGTTGCTTAGGGCAAAGCTCAGAATGAAAGCTTGTATTGTTTTTACTTCTTTTCCTTTCTCACTGTGCTCTTCCCCTCAGTCCTATTTACTAGGTTCACTCCCCCAAATAAATTCTGTGTATTCAAGACAGTATCTAAGGTTTTACTTCTGAAGAACCCAAACTAAGCCTCTACCATGCATGAACTTTTGGACGTGTCATTACACTTTTCTAAAATCCCCAGTCTACACATGATTCACATGAAAAAGTTCCATATTCTCCTACGTTATGGTTTGTGAACATTTGCTTAGTAAATGTTATCAAACTTTTAAAATAATCACCATTTTTTAAAAAATTACTATTTTTTTCTTGTCATCAATAGGAACTATTAGTTTATCATCATTTCTCCTGTAATGGACCATGAATGGCTTGGGAGTTCAGACCAGGCTTAATTACCTATATATTCCAATGCCTAGCACAGTGACTTAATACATAATGATATTGAATTTTTTGTATTAAGCAAATAACATTTGTATTTTAATAATGATGACACAGATGTTTGTATTTTAATAATGATGATATTTGATTGAAAGAGATGAGGCATTCTTTGGATATATTTCAGTGATATAATCAAGAATTCCTTGAATTTTAAGAAACAATAATAATAAAACACAGCTTAAATGATCCTTAAATCTTTCTGGGCTAATATCTATGATATGAAAGGAGCAATATTATAAAGACCCCCAAGAACTTAGAGGTTGGTGGTGGTAGTACCAGCTGGAATTAGGTGGAGTGGTCAAATTGAAAGTCCTAGAGACTAAAGATCCAGGTGGATCTAACTGCCCTTTAAGTAGTATGTTCAGAAGCCATGAATCCAGAGTTGTCAGTGAGTATTTGCACATGAAATGAGAAGCTATAAACATAAGAGGAATTAACCACAGGCAAAGCACAGAATCAATTATGCACCCATAGGAATGAAGAAAAAAGTTTGCTGGGATCATTGAACCTGAGAAGACAGCCAGATGATGAAAAATCAAAGCACACTGGAAGGAGAACAAAATTAAGAAAAGGCAAATTCTGAGTAAAATAGTCTTAGAGCCACTTGGAAAAATAAATAGAATTTGAGTTATCTTCATTTTCTTGGAGACTCCAGCTACTTTGGAGAAGTAGTCCAGTTCGACCAGTGATATCCCTCCATATTTTTCAAAGAGCTATTCCTAATGGGACTGTGAAGAATGTATAAAATCATATTTCTGTAAATTAGTGATAAAATAATGAACATTTAAATATATTTGATATTTAACACAATTGAATGAATATAATCCATCTTATAGGTTATGATACTTCAAGGACATACTTGGTTCCAAATGAATAACATAGATGGTTAAAAATGGAAGTAAAATTTTTCAAAAGTACCTAACTTACATAAAAATATGCATGCATTTAAGATTAAAGTAGAACTAAAAAGAAATAATTTAACTATAGAAATATATTGCATATTGTTCACACAATGTAGGTTAATGTAGTAATATTATATTTAATAACTTACCCTGAAACAAGTTGTAGTGTGAGAGTTCCAATTGTCTAGAAAAGGCACACAGAAGGTAAATTTTAACAGATATAAAAATAAAGTACCACTGTGTTTAAAAATTAATTGTAAATCCTTATCAAAATATTAGTAAAACAAATCAGGCCATTATATATATATATATATATATATATATATATATATATATTTAAAAGCATTAAACTTCGTGACCAAGTAAGAATTATCTAATTAAGGGGTGAAAAGGTAATTCAACATCCAAACATATGTTAACATAATATATCATGTCTTGGTTTTCTATTGCCATGTAAGGTAACATTTTCACAGGGCCTGGGGATGATAACTTTGAGGGTTATTAGTCAGCCTACCATGGTGCTCCTTCTGGTCCCAGAGGGAGCCATTCCACAGAAAATATATTCACCATATCCTAAGGTCTTCAATATAATATTAATTCAAGTCTCAAATCTCACCTAGACTTATCTGCTCACAAGTACCAATTTTTATCGTCTAAATTATTGAAATTAGCTATGAGTAAAGCTCTAGGGGTAATCCATCCTGAGGCAAAATTCCTCTCCATCTGTGCAGCTGTAAAACTAGAACATAAGTTAACTACTCCCCAAACACGGTGCTGGGACAGGTATAAGAAACAGTTATAGATATTCCCATTCAAAAATGAAGAAAATGAAAGGACAAAAGGAATCACCTGCCCAATAAAATTAAAATCCAATCAGGCAAACTTTAGTGTCAGGGGCTAGAAACAATCATCTGTGGCTCATTATAGACAGCAAGGAGAAAACAGTCCACACCTTCAAGACTCTGCTTGAAAATCTCAGCTAAATATTGACGTTCATTGTTTACAAATCCTAGGTTTTGTATAGCTTGTAAAGCATAATTCAGCTAAGCTTCTTGCCATTATATAACAAGGATTCCTTGTCTCCAGTTTCCAAAAGCATGTTCTTGATTTCCTTTTGAGCCCTCATCTGAAGCTCCTTTAATACTTATATTTCTGCCAATAATCTGTTTATGACTATTTAAGCATTCTTTAAGAAAACA
Organism: Martes martes; assembly: GCF_963455335.1. NCBI lineage: Eukaryota > Metazoa > Chordata > Mammalia > Carnivora > Mustelidae > Martes > Martes martes. The sequence goes on from NC_137893.1 coordinate 36,801,418, forward strand.
GATTTTATTCTACTATGTTCCTCCCTTCCTTCCGAGTTCTCACTGATGGCACCTTTAACACCCAGCTTATTCAAGGCAATCTAGAATTTTTCTAATATATTCTTCATAATTCTTTCAGGCTTTGCCTACTGCCCAATTCCAAAAACTACTGCCACATTTTTAGGTATTTGTTAGAGCAGTACATCATTTCCAAGTACCAAGATCAGCATTAGTTTTCTATTGCTACTTAAGATAACATATATTCACAGGTTCTAGGAATAAGGTGTGGGCATCTGGACATATTTTGGGGGCTATTATTCAGTCTATCACATCGCATTACTAAAATAAAGACCAGAGCGCCTGGGTAGCTCAATCATTAAACAGCTGCCTTTTGCTCAGGTCATGATCCCAACGTCCTGGGATCAAGCCCCGCATCAGGCTCCCTGCTCAGTGGGGAGCCTGCTTCTCCCTTTCCTACTTCTCCTGCCCGTGTTCTCTCTCTCACTGTGTGTGTCTCTCTCTGTCAAATAAATAAATACAAACCTTTAAAAAAAAAGATGTTTAATAGAATAAAGACCAAAAAATCACATGGCCATCTCAACAAATAAAACAAACAAACAAAAATGACAGAATTCAATATTCATTTATTATAAAGACCCTCAAAAAACTAGAACTAGAACTACAAGGGAACTGATAAAACACATCTGTGAAAAATCCACAGCTATCATCATCCTTAGTGTTGAAATATTGAATGCTTACTCTTTATGATTAAAAATAAAGCAAGGACGTCTGTTCTCACCACTTCTGTTCAATGATGTTTTATAAGTTCTAGCCAGTGCAATAAGGCAAAAAATTTTTTCTAACTTAACACCATACAGAAATTAGAAAGGAAAAAGTAAAACTGTAATAACAGATGACATAATCCTATATACAGAAAAACCCAAGGAATATATACATACATGCACACACCGTTAGAACTAAAAAATGAGTTTAGTAAGGTTGCAGAATACAAGATCAAAATATAAAACTAAGTTGTATTTCAATATACCAAAAATGAACAATCCAAAAGTGAAGTTATAAAAATAATTCTATTCAAAACAGCATAAAAAATAAAATTTAAGGGAAAAGCTAACAAAAGAAATAAAAGGAGTTGGACAAAGAAAAGTATGAAACATTGCTGAAAGAAATAAAAGGAGATTATGTAAAGGGAGAGAAATCTATAATGCTATCTTCTGTTTCCTTCAGAGAAACATCCACCCCAGTGTTGGCAGCCTCTACTGTCCTCTTATACATACAGAGATCCAACAACTCACACTGTTCTGCAGTTCTCTTCTGGGTGAAAAAAAAAAAAAAAACTATTATTTTTTAAGATTTTATTTATTTGTGTATTTGAGAGAGAGAGAGAAAGAGCATGAGAGTGGAGAAGGTCAGAGGGAGAAGCAGACTACCCGGGGAGCTGGGATCCCAATGCAGAACTCGATCCTGGAAGTCCGGGATCACGACCCGAGCTGAAGGCAGTTGCTTAACCAACTGAGCCACCCAGGTGCCTGAAAAAAAAAAAAAAAACCTATCTTGATCAGTACAACATAAATTGTTGTAGACAGAATTATTCAGGAAGGAGGAGAGGAAGACAGGAAGATGAGGGAGAGAAGAAAGGGAAGAAGGGGTTATTCTCTTTTAAAATTAGATATTTTTTTCCTTCAAAAGCATCTCTTTATGTCTTCATACACAGTCTATGGGGTATAGTAATCCTGTATCCCAGGTGTGTCATATCAAGCCAGAATGTTATATTTAATACCAAACACCACTGTTAAAGAGTGTGAAGAAGAGGACAACAAGGTGGATGAAGATGCTGAGATTATTTTTGCCTTGAAATGTGTATGAAGACATAGCAGTTTTCAAATATTTGAAAGAATATCATGTAGGAAGGAAGATGGTATAAGATTTGGGGGGTTTGTTTTTTTTTTTTTTTTTATGTTGCCGAAGAGAAATTAGTCTCAGTGGAAGGACCTTAAAACTGAAAATTGGGATCAGTAAGATGTTTCTTTCTGTAGTCCTCTGTCAGAGGCCAGATGATCATCTTCCGTGTTGTTCAAATGTCCCTTGTGTTCAGGTAGCAGGTTGTTTTAAGTCTCCTCTAATAATAATTGTCTAGTTCATACGTAAAGCATATATCAACTAAACCATTCTAGAGTTAACTTGGAATATTTGAAACTTCTAAAGGAGCAAAACTTCCTTCGTAGGTGTCCTTACAATGTTGTTCCTTACAAATGTTGTTGGATGCTTCACTGATATCCATGAGTAGCTCCTGAAATAATTTCCTCTAACAGAGCAAAGTCATAGACTTCATGCCACATGATATTACTGTATGTAAATTTGTATGACCTACATATATGTCCAATTCATGTTGGAATGGATAATGTCCTTTAGTTACTGATTCCATTTCAAATCAGTTTCTTGATAGTGCCAACAGAAAGCAGAGAGATGCCTAACTGTTGCCACAGTTTCTCCCTCTTCTTAAAAAATGAAAACACACCCAGTTAGGAAAAAACCGAACACTATAAAAAGATTTTTACAATGTTGCAGCTTTAAAAACATATTTAAAATATATGAAAATGTCAAGCACCTGCATTTTCATTCATTAGCTTACAGGATAAATCAATAATGAAGGCAAATAACATGATGTAGAATGAATGAAATCAATTTAGTAAGCCAGTCATAATTGGAAAGTCTGCATGTGCCATATTCACTAACATGTCCAGTCTTTATATTAAAAAAAAATCTTATTCTTGGAGCTGAGTCTTACTTGTACTTTATAATATAGTTTGGATAAATATAAAATAGCAGCCAAATACACTTATATAAATCAAACAGATCTCATAGGTTTTCACCATATGTACTGAGAAAGAAACAGGTTTACCAATTTCTTCTCACAAAGGATTAAGACTTGAACTCCTCAAGAGGAAGCAAGCAATATTACAGGCACTGTGTGACAAGCCACACTAATATCTGAATCATTAAATGAGGAATTTTTTTCTTAAAGTTCATAATTTAAATGAGTCAGCAACCTGATTAGGTAGCATTAAAAATTAGCTTTTAGCTGCTAATAAGCTTCCCCTTGGATCTGTAGCCTGTTTTCCTGAGGCAAAGAGAAAAGGGAGCTGCATGAGCCACTGTTTGCAATGTATGAATAAGATGACAAATGGGAAGAGGGCGTGGATGTTGATGAAAAAGGTTTGATTAGCAATTGGCAGCATGAAAACTTCTGAATTATTTTGCAAATTTAAAGAAAGGTTACACATGCAGTTGGTGAACAGAATTATAGACACAAAAATAGAACTATCTGAAGAAGCAGACATTTTGTTTTCATGCATGTGATTTGGGTATTTTTGCATCTCTTTATCTTTAATCAAAACTCAGACTAGGATCTTGATATGAGGCAAGTGGAATTTACTTGTATGTTGCTTGGCCACCAAGCAAATATCACTAGTGTTTCCCCAGGCCACACCAGTCTGGGGTAGCAGTGGAGTAACAACAAGTAACAGAATGTAAGTGATAAGTGCAAAGCTTCACCAGACTGTGAGAACACATGAGGTCACATTTACATTAATCCCCTAAATCTCTACACTTGGAGCCTCCACCTGTTTGGCTAGCATGGGGAATTCGGGGCTATTCCAAGTGTTCTTCCCCAAATATTTGCAACACCCCAAATATCACATATACTTTGAGATGTCTCAAAAGTAAGTAACAGCAAGAACAAAAACAAAAACGACAACCAGAATTGCCTAAAACAGGGAGAAAAAAAATATATCATTTAATAACAAGAAGACCAGAGGTAGTGTGGTTTCACCTTGGGCTCACTAGCATCATCAAGGGCCCGTTTTGTTTTCGCTGCTCACCCTAACATTATGAGGGCTGCCTTGTGCTCCACTTTTCAAGGGCTACTGTAACAATGTACCACAGCCTAGGTGGCTTAAAAATATGGGAGTTTATCCTCTCACTGTTTTGGAGGCTGAAAGTTTGAAATCAAAGTGTCAAAGGGCAATGATCCCTCTAGGGAAGAAACTTTCCCTGCCTCTCCTTACATTTTTGCCAGAAGTCCTTGTTCCTTGGTTTGCAACTCCAGTTTCTGCTAAATCCATTACATGGTATTGTCCCTGTGTAACTCCTATGTCTGCATTTCCCTCTTCTTATAATGACACCAGTCATTGGATTATATCCTGCTGTCAACAGATATGACCTCATCTTAACCTGATCATATCTGCAAAGACTTTGTGTTCAAATAAGTCCACATTCACAGGTTCTGGATGGACATGAATTTGTGGGGGGAGGGGGGATATTGTTCAACCCAGTACACTTGGTTTTCCACCCATTCCCTCATATTTGCAGAGTGACTGCTGTTGCAGATGTCACCTTCTCAGCATAACTAGATGCAGAGTCATGAAAGAAAGACTATCTCTACTTGTTTTCTCATTTTCAGAATAAAGAAATTTCTGAAATGTCTAGTGGTTCCACCCAGCATATATTCCTTCATGTCTCATTCATAAGAAGTGGTTGCCTTTTCTAAACCATTAATTAGCTAGGAGGAAGAACAATTTCCATGGTTAGTACATATCCATTCCTGGATTATGAAGGGTTTAATCTTCACTAAAGTACATGACTACCCATTTATGAACAGACTTTGTCTTCTTTTCCCCCAAAATGGACATCTGTGACAAAGGAAGAGTTGGAAAATGACTTCTTTACAAATATGAGAGACTCAGTCTTGTTGATTCTTACCATAAAGAGCAATACTTTTTATGATACTTTCATATGCATATTTCTACTGTAGATACTATAATACCAAATCTTTATTAGTCCTAAGAAATTTTCATGACATCTAAAATTCTTATATTGACTATCTCAGTTACTTCAAAGAGTGAGGCTACCAGAAGGTACTCCAGAAAACAGCTACTATGGATGCTCCTGTCTCCACCTTTACTATGGTTGAAAAACAAAGAAACAAAATACTACTCGTTTTTGCCTTTATTCTTTAAAGATTTTACAGGGTGAGATTGACAAGTTCCAATTAATCATTTCCTTAGACCTCAATAGAGATTTATACATTCACGGAAAGGATGGTATTATGGGCTAAGTTTTGTACCCCCTGCTCCAAATTCACATATTGAAATCCTAATTTCCAGTATTACAGAATGGGACTGTATTTAAAGATAGAGCCTTTAAAGAGGTAATATGGAGTCATATGGTTGAGTCCTAATCCAGTATGACTGGTGTCCTTATAAGAAGAGATGGTGTTAAGAGATTCACGTGCACAGAGGAAAGAACATATGAAGACACATGAGAGGTGGCCATCTGCAAGCCAAAAAGAGAAGCCTATGTACAAACTATACACGTTGACACCTTGATCTTGGACTTTTAGCCTGTAGAACTATAAGAAAATTAATTTTTATTGTTTAAACCACCCAGGCTGTGGTATTTTGTTATGGCAGTCCTAGAAGACTAATACAGATATCTACTTTCAGGAGCTGAGTGGCTGAGGATTCATGCCCTTCATGTGCAGTTAACTGACAACTCATAGAAAAGTCACCTAAATTCTATAGTTTTCAGATTTTTGGTGAATTTTATCTTTTACAACTGATACACACACACAAACACATAGGACCATTCTTTCAAAAATGAGCCAGAAAGTCTTGCTTTGAACAAGCCAGAAAAGTACGAGAAAGGCTTGTTCAGAATGAGATCAAAGTATCTGTCACATATCACTCACCTGCTGGCAGTCTTGCTTTGAATTCCCTCTCAGTTCTCATCATCAGGATTACCCAAGCCATTTTTCTCGTGAATATACTACCAACCAGCGCTCACTGACTGCTGCACTGGCGAGGCATTTCAATGGCAGAGGACATAGTTTTTAAGTGTAGACGCTCTGGAGTCAGATTTCCTGGGCTTGAATCTCTGTTCTTCTACCACATTGGGTGGGTTACTTAAGACCTTTTTGTCTCTACCACAGCATATATAAAATGAGGAAAATAGAAGAGTCTACCTCATGGGCTTGTTAGGATTAAATGAGGTAATATGTGTAAACACATAGGAAGTGTTTATAAATAGAAGCTAGAAATAATAGTATCAATGCCCTTGCTAAGATAAGGCTGCTCAGCATTGTAGAGGGAAGGTGACAGGTTGGAATGAGACAAAACCTTCTCTGTCCCTTCTGCGCATTGATCTCAACGCAGTGCTGCCCATGCCCTGAGCTTTCATGAATTTTATCTCTCATTATTTTCTTCCATGCAACTATCTCTGTCTCCCCTGCTCCCCCAATCTCTCTCTCTCTCTCTCTCTCAGATTCTATCTATTTCTCTCTAGCTCAAAACCAATTCCTTTATCTAAAAGGTAAAGGAAACAGATTACAAATGCTCATTTAGACTTTCAATTGTTTCAACAGAGAATACTGCGTACCCACGATGATAAATGAACAATGTTCTGTGCTGGAATTCCAGTGAGGAAACAGGCATGTTTCCTGTCGTCATGGAGCTTACAATCTAGCAGATGATATGGACAATTATGGTATTTTCAAATGTGATGAGATATCAAAAAGTACAAAGTCCTATGCATGCATAGGATGAAGACTAACCTACTTCCTAACCTGAGAGTTGTCAATTAGCTCAGCCATGACAAGAAAGGAAAGTATTGCAGACAGTGGCAAAGTATGAACAAAGGTCTTGAGAAAATATAGGGGAAGATGTATTGGAGGAAATGAAACATGACTGGCATGACTGCAGCATAGACAATGAGTGCCAAATGAAGTACAATAAAACTGCAGAAGCCAGTAAATCCTTGACACAGAGGACCCTATAGGTCACGTTAAACATTTTCATCTTTATCTAAAGGAAAATTAAGGGTATTGTGTAATAGGGCAACATAATCACATGTGAGTCTCTAAAATAGCACCTTGGCTCCAATATAAGTAATGAACGTCAGGATGGGTGGGAGGGAGACAAGTCTGTTACCAGGAAGGCCAGTTATGAGCCTGTAAGAATGGTTGAAGTGTCAGATGCTTAGGATGGTTGCAAGGGGTTAACGGATGGGTTTGAGATAATCAGTCAATGTATTATGGAGTGACTGAATTTTTGGCTTGAGCACTGTTTGGATGGTATTGTCATTTATCAGGGAAAACAGGGTAAGCAAAAGAATAGGACAGGATTAAAGATGATGAGTATAGTCGGCTTATACAGTTATAAATGTGCTTGGTAGCTGGCCAGATGGGACAGTGTAGAAATATATAGAAATATATAGGTCTGGAGTTAAGAAGAATGCCATGGGAGAGGCAGCTACAACATATGAAAATGTAGTCTGTATTCTCAAGTATTTGCTGTGAAGATTAAATTAAATCACAAAATGCAATTGGCTTAGTGTTTGATGCGCAGTAAAATACCATTTAATAATGGGTTGTTGTTATTATATTTATATCCACACAAACTTACAAGGTTAGTAGTAATATGATTTCCATTCTAAAGATCAGGAAATGGAAGCATGGAGAAGGTAATGTATTTGCAACCATCATACAATTACTAAGATATGGATCGAGAATTTAGTCCTACGTCCATGTCTGTCAAAATCCAGAACCTGTACAGCAAGCCCCCTTCTTTTTTTTTTCTTACAAACAATTAAAATCTATCTATTATCATTAAAATATTTCTTTGAATATAAAATTTTCCTTGAAAAGAGCCAGAGCTTTCAGGTCATTCAGAAAAAAACCATACTTTATGATACTGCCATTGGAAAATTATACTAAATAGGTAGAGCATTAAACAGTTTTCCATTAACCAAGCCACCAATATGTAAAAATCCATATACTTTTAGCAAAATATGACAACTTTTATTACCTAAAAGTCAGCCATAGTGTCAAATATTATTGGTTTGAAAAGTATCCTTGAATTAAAATGGAGGGATCAGCCCTTGAAACAAAGAGAAATGAGTTACATCTTTGGAATATTCATTTTGAGGTTCATCGAGGGAGCTCCTGGAGGGCTCCTGTGTTTTATGCATTTTCATCCACACTGAGTGGAGCTTAGCCCTGCATTGTCATTTGCAAGGTGCTTGTTTGAGTTATCTAGAGCTGAGTTATGAGAGCAACTCCAACCTTTAAGTGTTATTGCTCTTTCTCTCTGGCTCTTCACTCCTCTTCCCAGACTCTGTGAAGGTACTTCAGTGGCTACAATGAAGTGAATCCAAATTACTAGTTTGAGAATAGCAAGAGACCTGACATGCACACAAAATATTCTTTTAACATTTCACTGAACTAATCATCCTAAAGGATTTACTCTGTCTCTCATAAGCTTTTATTCGGCTTTGATTTTTTTTTTTTTCTCTTAATGTATCTTGGTAGTTTAGCTCAAGGAAGTTTGAAAATGTCATCCTGTGCCTTTCAGTAAAGTTGTCATGCACAAAAATTTTTTGCTTAATATATTTAGTTGATGATTTCAGACATAAAAATTACAATAACAAGACCGAGCAGACTAGTCTTATTAGTACCCTACGTTTATATCCACACACAAAATATTTACAGTGTGCTTGCTGTGACTAATTACTGAACTCTGACTAATGTAAAGATAAGACAGTAGGTTTTAATGTACTCTTCTGTGGTAAAGAATATCACATTCGTTGACATGAAATTTCCTTAAGATATTAGATAATAGGAATTTTATCAAAATTTTAGAAAGAGCTTTAAGGATTATAGAAGAGGGACAAACTGAGAAGTGTTAATAAATTATTGGATCAGATTTATATGAATGTTAACATTAGCTTTAATAAACCTTTGAGAGACTGAGCATAGTCAACCAAAGAGATCAGCCATTACCTTTATAGTAATAAAAGCCAGATCGTATGGCAGGATTTAGTCTGTTAAGCAAATGGGCTTGCTCAAAATGTAGCCCTGAAAGAATATTCCCATCCAGGTGTGGGCATGGCTAGAAAATCATTGGCCTTCCCTAAGAACACTACTTCTATAAAACATAGTGCACTAAGCAGTAGGGAATGTGTGTCTTTTTCACACATATCACAAAAACAAAAGCAAAAGAGCAAGCGTCTAAACTAAACAAGCTTAATTCCTTCTTTAAAACTGACCATTCATTCCCTGAAGGAGAAGGAAAGAGGGTGCAAAGGGGGCCTGTAGAATTACCCTGGTGGTGATCTCTCCACCTGAAAACAGGTAGAAAAAGAAATAAACATGCCCCTTCACAAGAAGTTCAGGTACACATTTCAGAGCAAATTGTCATGAACTGTTGTGTGTCTATTAGTAAACAGACATTAGTCTTCGGTTCAAATGAAGAATTCTGAATGAGACCTAATTCAAGTTGGAGTCCTCCTGAAAAAAACAAAAAACAAAACAAAACAAAACAAAAAACGACTCATCTGTTAGGAAGCTCTGAAGAGTCGTTGTTAAATTTCACACTCTGATAAGAATCACAAGTTCCTTATTGCTCAACAGGACATTCTTTGTTCGTCAATAGGTGTCCATTCTACCATTTCCAATAGGGTGAGATCTCCCTAGTTGCCTCCAGCTGCCTCCATCCAGATCCTGGGAAATCTTTTCATGAAACAAAATAATGTCATCCACATTTGCTGCTGAGCACTGACTCTCCATTCTTTTGGCTACAAGTACTGGATTTTTCTGGGATCTATGAACAGGAGATAGGTATAGGTCTGCCTATAGGGCTACCTATCTAAGCAAAATTGAGATTTATGACATACTTTACACAAATTTTAGAAAACAATTGATTAGACATTGATGGCCACATGGCCCATCCTCCGAACATATTCTTCCCTCAGAATGATTATCATAACAAAAATATTGAATCTCAAATGCCAGAATTAGTAATTATATTTCTCATTTTTAGAATATTCACAGTGTAGTCACCTGGAGGATTTATATCTTCTAAAAGTGTCTTCTAGTCTCACAGTACTCATTCCTTGGTTAAAAAAAGAAATCAGTTACAGTGGTAAACATTTAGTGTATACCCATGTGCAACAGGGATTCGGTATGAGTATAGTGATTTATCTGGAGTTCTATTCATTATATATCTCAATAGTAATCCCAAATTTTGTCCAACAACAAGAAGAAAAACTGTTCACTTCATCTTTTTGATTTGCTGTTATTTAACACAATTCCTAACCAGAAACAGAATCATGCAAATTTGGTGTGTGTTTGTGTGTGTGTGTGTGTGTGTGTGTGTGTGTATGTATCTCTGTGTATTTGTATAGGGTTATATGATTTGACACTGTACTTAGTACAGAGTAACTCTTAACTAAAAGACATTTTCCTTCTATCTTTCCATCTTCTTTGTGTATAAAGCCTTCTGCCTCCCCAATGCCCTATTCCCCCAATACATATCTCACTAAAAACGAAGACTGTGAGGATTCTTATCTAAAAATTTAGCTGAGCCCTAACAAGTGGCTATTTACACTTTCACTAGGAAGTTATGTAGATAAGGGGCGGCAAATAGGAGACACATGACGTAAAAATGCACATGATTAACTTCGATTTGCTCTAAATTTCCAGTAATGTCAATACCACTCAGCAGCTTGGTGTTGTGTTATTGAGAAAGGAAAACAAAGGATGGGGCCATGAAAAGGGAATCAACCATGCTCCAGTATCACCAACATTCTCCACTGAAGCCCCGAAAATATGGCACAATCGCATCAAGATGAGATTGGAAATCTTCAGTCTTTCATGAATGTGAGTAGACACTAACAGTGGTAAAGCAAAAATCAGTGTAAGACTACTCCCCTTCCTTATGTAAACTAGAGAAAAATCACACTTTAAAGAACAGGGGGAACCAGCACTTAGTTACACAGGTATTATTATGACACAATTATATAAGGTACATGACATATTCATCCAACAACAGCTATATACAGTACGCAGTTCTAGGGGTTTGGGAGAGTTTTGTTAATGAAACAGACAGAAATCTAGCAATACAAAGATAAAGAAACAAAGGAAGTGCGATCTCTGTTTGAAACAGAAACAGAGCCATGTCCTCAAAAGTCAACAGCTTCGTGGTCCCTCAGAAGTGAATTAAGGGATCTCAAAAAGAGTGAAGACATTATTACTTTCACAGAAGAGCCTTCTCTGGGGAACTTGAACTAGGAGAATCCTGTTCTCATGGAGGGTGTAACTATAAATCCCCGTTTGCGTACATAGCCCTGACTTTCCCCTGTTTTCCGGTGTCGGCATCTCCCGCACACTTCTGCTCTTAGTAGAGCATTGGCTTCAATGGGAAATGATACAGTCAGTTGAAATTCAACCTTATATCTGTGATGAAGCTAAAAAGTGCCTCATTGCTGTGGGCAACCTTTGGGGTCCATGCCTGCAGATGTGGCCAGTGCTTCAAACAAAGATGGAACTTTCTTTGGCCCCAGAGACAGCTTGGTTTTCTGGGACGGATGGAGTCTGCTTCTTCTTCACGTTCTTCTGTCAGAAGTCCAAGACTGATCCTGGATTTGCCCTCATGGAGCAGAAGAGTTGTCTTGCCCTGGCCACATTTGAGCCTTACTGGGAATAAATCCAGGTTTAGAATACTACCTGACAGCAGTGACTAGATGACTAGAAAATTTTTATCTCAAATATAGACTTGCTTCTGACAGGCTCTGGAAAACCAGAACGTTGACATTTGAGAACAATAGGGTCAGCATTAAGGAGGGAACAGCAGGGTTATTTATTCTTTTACTTATTTGCTTTTTCATGCAATAAATATTTATTTATTAAATATTGCTACACACTGGTCTATGCTGGTCTTCAAATATAACAGTCAGCACAAAAGATTTTTGATCTTACCATGATCCTGATACATCCCTGGGAAATTAAAGTAATTTATTGGAGGGGAGAGTAGAGAAGTGTAATTCTAGGAATTATGTACTTTGAGAGTTGGAACAGGAAGTTTTGGTCTCAGCCCTAATGACTTTTAAGTTTAGGCTCTACAAACTCTATACATAGAGCTAGAGAGGGGTTATATGCACAGAGAATCAGATTAAGAAAAGAAAGTTTGATAGAAACTGCACAAGTGTTTCTAGTGAAACTACAAAGAAAATAGAGATATTTTACTATCATCTTGGTTGAGTACTGGGGTCTTGAAGATTCAAAATGATAAAGGATGGGGTCACCAAACTGGAACTCCTATTTTTTATTATGTAAATACTACTTGAATTTTTCCATTGATGAAACAGAATGAACTTCCCGTTAGAGAGCATTTTATTAGCAAATGCTTTGAATGTGCACTTGGTGAATGGTTGTTACATGCAGACAATAAACAAAACCTGGCATTCACAGAAGCATGTGGCATTCTGAAAACTCTTTTCTTAGCCTATCTTCCTAATAGTGTCCATTATCTACAGCAGGTTTGACTTCACAGTCATCAGCATATTCACTTTACAGCCCCCTTTGTAAACACACAAACTCCAGTCTGCAAACTTTCAGCCCACATTTTTATTTGTGAATCAAACACATCGAAGAACAAAAGATCTGTGGGAAAATTATGCACCACCACATAACTCCTTTTGTCAGAGCACAGAGCCTGAAGAAGTCTCCTAAGAGTCTTTTATCCAAAGCTTTGCTCCTACAATGAATTATACCTCCCACTTCCTCTTCATCTTTTATTGTCACCTACTTTGCGGTCCATCTCCTTATTTGTTCTTCTCTAAATTCTGACATAAAGGAAAATGCAAAAAGAAACCTATTAGAAGGTGTAGAAAGACTATCCTGGGCCAATATAAGTAAATATTAATAGAGGAAATAATGAAAAATATTACACTATTACTGATTTGCATAGTTAATACGTCAACATGAATAAATCGTCTGAAATGTAGTCAACCTGTCCACACTTGAGGTGAGGACCAAATTTGACTAGAAAACAAAGTAATATAAAAAGCATAAGCTTAAAGCAATCAGAGCTGATGGGAAGGGCTAATGAGAAAATTGATCTGTTTGCATGGTAAGGAAAGTGGAAATAATTTCTTGCACATTACGCAAATCAAGCCTTCATAATTAGATTTGACACAAATACAGGTATAACATCATTGTATGGGACATTAGGTTGTACTACAAAGTAATTTAAGTTGGAAATGTAAGTTCTATTAAGAAATAAGTTCACCAACCTAATAAGACCAGAAACATTTTCATGATAAAAAAGAAAAAATCAATAGTGCTTTTTCTGATTTAAACATTCAGAGTAGCCTAGGAGAACAAAATGGAGAAAAAAATACTGAAATCTAATTGAGTAAAATTCAATTGAGTAAAATGTGAATAGTAAACAAGCAGAATACAGATTAAAAATTAAGTACCACTTTTTTTTTTTTACCTCAAATTAGTCGTGTTATTGTACATTCACCGAGTACTGACTTGCTATAGACAGTGAAACAAGGAGAGACCAGTGACTTCCAGACAATATTAAAATTTAAATTACTTGTATATTTATTATCCTGCAGTTTTATTTACCATTTAAAAAATACATGAGCAAGTGAAAGGCATACTATGTTTAGGAAAATAATGAGGATTTCAAGAAGAGTATGTACTGAGATATTAAACCTGGGGCAAAGGGAAAATATAAATTTATTTTGTATTTATTTGCAAGGAATAGAAATAATGTGATTTCGTCTAATTTACATGAATTGGCAATTTAGACTACTTAAAAGAGAAATTTGTTTAGTGGTTTCTTAGATGTTTTCACTGTATGTGTCAGCCAGTTATCATTATGTTGCCTCTCAGATGCAAATTCGTCTTTCGGTGTCTGATTTGAGATGATGAACTGGACTCTTTCAACCCATCACCTTTACAGTGAACATGTTGAACTTTGTCAGTAGAGGGAGCTGGAGGGGCATTGCAGAATGAAGGGGAAACAGAAATGGTGGTTATCTTCCTGGTTTCCAAAGTGCTACTTCTGATTTTCCTTGCTCCTACTGTATAGAATGTCGGTCATGCATTGTGGTGGGGGGAGGAGGGACATTCTCTCCAACTGGAAGCCTAGAGCCGGCAGTGCCTCAGTGAGTTTGCAGCCATGGTCCCGTTGCAGGCACAGTATGATCCAGAGCTCAAGCCTGTATGGCCCAGACTCCATCTGCATTCCTACCCACTATTTTTATCTTGATGGAACCTCAGAGCTTGAGTCTTGCAGAATGCAGTCTTGCAAAAACTCCAAGCCTTTAATAGGACCCACTGACTCCCTCTGTGTATCCTCGCACCAACCTTGTCTTGCCTGAGCTCTGTGATACCATTTCTTCCTTGTCCAGTGACTGGACTAAATCTAGTTCTGGCAACCCAGCAAAATATTCTGCCACCCATTGGGCTGCAACTATATCTTCTTCAAAGAGTTCTCAGACCCTAGCCTTGGGGGCAGGGCCACCCTTCCAAATTTGTCTTCTCTGAGATGCTTTCTGTGTCCCAGGGTATCTTAAAGAATTCTCTTTATATTTTTATAGTAACCTCGTGTATCAGGGTTCCCAAGACCATCCTCAGTTTTCCATGATTCACTAGAAGGATTCACGGTTGTTTTAGCTTATAGTTGTATTCACGGTTATTATTTACTATAGTAAAAAATACACAGAAAAACTAGCCAAGAGAAAAGCCGCTTGGAACCACGCGTAAGGGTACAAGAAGCTTTACCAAGTTGAGTCACATTGATTACTTAATTCCTTCAACATCAACATCAAATAATAATAACATATATGAAATATTTTATACCAGGGTACTCATTAGAAACTCAGTGGCCAGGGATTTCACTGGAGACCTGTCACATAGTCACTGTCTGCCTAGCATGTGCCAAAATTCCAGATTCCCAGAAGAAAAGCAGGTGTTCAACATAAAATATAGTGTTTGCATCAACAGTTTAGGCAAAGTGAGCCATTGTGATCAGGGAATGGTGAAACCCTTCTAAAATACAAGGTCCCAGATGCCAAAAGCCAACCTTACAAGCAGGCCTTCCTAAGGAATAGTCTCAGGCCTTTTATGTTAACTATTTTTTCTGCATACCTAGCATAGTTTCATATTCTTTACATGAAACTTACTTCGTTGAAATTACTGTGTGATTTCTGTCTTTCGATTGGACTTGGACTGATGTATAAGTTACTTCTTGGGGCATAGTAGACTTTTTCAAAGTGACTCTAATTTTTAATCTCTTCAGAAAATATTTTGAAAATTATTGCTCCAGAATATTAAATTATCAGAAGTTAACCTCATGACATCAAACAACAATTCAAATTAGACGATTTAGGGAAAGGAATCTGGACAGCTGGTAGTTAGGTTTCTGTCTGTACCCAAAAGTCATTTTAGACTAGAGCAAGTAAAAAAAGGAACAAGTGTGAAATCTGTAAAACATGTTCTTGTTTTTATGTGAAAAACTTTTCTTTCAACTATTTTTCTCTATTTTGAATATTCAAATTATTTAAAAATATTCATTAAGGAAAAGGATTGGCTACTTAAAAATTCTATGAGCTTAAGAATGGGAAATGGGAAAATGCTAAAACTGGAGATAGCAGACGCAAAATATATTTTACACATGTCCTAAGAAGCAGGTGGAGAATTGAAAACGCAAAGCGATCATGCAGGAAACTCATTCAGGGTGCTTTCTGATAAGGCAAAACTGCCATCAAACCGGGGCAGGACCCAGACTGCTGCGTTAGCCTTTGAGTTTTACTTATTTGGTTCTGGCAAAAGCTAAAAATCAAAACTGAGTTGAAAGGGCCATTTTTGTCTGTGGATTTCAGATGCCTTGAATTCTTGGAAAGCAAAACAGAAGAATCCCTGACTAGAGGCTTTCTGGTAAGTACCTATGAAAAGCTATGATTCCTATACATAACAGGATGAAGAGAGACGAGTATAAGCCTCTCTGGTGTTGCAGAGTAGATAAAAGGTAGAGGCCATCTGCCATCAAAATTCCCCTGAGAAAGTAAGTTCTGTTTAGATTGTGCTGGCAGAGAATCAAATAATTTCAGAGGATAAATATACTATACTTAAAAGCCAGCCAACCTAACCCTATAATTTTACAGATAGGAAACTGAACACAGGAGAGTAAGTTATATGTCAAAGAAGCACAGCTAAGTTAAGGGCACTTGCTAGTTAGTTAGCGAGCTGGTAGGATCAGAGTTGGTAGCTATAATACACATAAATTTAATGCTCTTGTTATAGACCACTTGATCCCATCAGAGAAAACAGATGATTTAGAGATGTGTGAGTCCTAGCACAGGAGAGCCGAAAAAGATGGCAATGTGGAAGGCTTCGAAAGAACTTACGTTAAAATCATTCGATACTTAAAGCCTCAGGGAAGGGAATTGTTTTGGGCTTAGAATTTATAATCTTTCTTTACCTGCTATATATTCCATAAACGTTTTTAGAGGTTATTTTGATTGTTAATGTTCCTGGTGGTTTAGAGAGTATATCTTCTTTAGGTAAAAAGCACAAAAGCACAATGGGTTTGAGAGGTTTTTTTCCCTAGACTATTTAAATTTGTCACAGGAGGGGCACCTGGCTGGCTCAGTCAGTAGAAGATGGGACTCTTGATCTCAGAATCGTGAGTTCAATCACCATGTTGGACATAGAGCCTCCTTAAATAGGCAGATGAAAAAAGAGTCGTGTGAATTCTAATGTATATATTAAATGCTTAGTACCAGTACTCTGGATTAACATTCAGCAAGCACTAGTACTCAGATGTTAACCCACAGTATTTTATACTATCTGATAGTTGATATCATAGCTGTCCTTGTTATTTTATCTAGTAATTTAATAATGGTTTAAAGGTTTAGCTCAGCTGTTAAATTATTAGACATGGCATACATGATCTTGAGGTATTATCATTTTCCCTTCTGATTTATCTATACCCTCATTTAGCATTTGGTGACACATTTCTTCCAATAAAGATTCTTTTTTCCAACATCCCTACTTTCCTTAGACATCTTTATGAATGAGGAATTGAGATACTGTTCACATTGTTAACCAGTGCTGAGTATAAGGATGCATATCCTTATAATTAGGCACATATATTTCCTTATAACTTTGTTGCATTTTATCTAACTTTTGCCCATATGATATGGGAGAAATAAACAAACAGATAGAACCAAGGCAGTCATTCAGGTGAATATGACCTGGCAGGGCTTCTCTTCTCTACACTCAACTTTCTTATTGAATAAAGCCTTCTTTCAGTGGTAGTATTTGCATGCACTACTCCTTCTGGACTTTGCCCTTAGAGTATACTCACATATTTTCAATGCTTTCCCCAAAATAAGAACTCAGCAACTGCATCCGGTACATTTTGTCAATGCAGAATACAATAGCATATTTCTTGTTTTCACTAGTGTAGTTCCACTAATGAGTTAAATTCCTTTAATGTTTTCAACAGTGTTTTTATAGTAACTAAAACTCCCAATATATATTTTTACACAAAGAGCTACAGAACAAGAGGTTTTTTGTTTTTGTTTTTGTTTTGTTTTTTTTTTTACTGTACTTACGCAGTTAATTTTATGAACATGAACGCATGTCCTAATTCTTATTTCTGTAGATAGTACTTAGATTTTAAGGCTTTAAACCACAATTTCATCGTGTACTAGCTTTTATCCATTTTTTTGCACTTGTAAATTTAATAAGAAAGCTATTGATGTGTTCACTCAAAAACACTCGATGCAGGTTAAAGACCCATGACATGAGATATCAGAATACAGCTTGCCCCTTACTGATATCAAATCTGTTTATGTGATGTATACGCCTGGAAGTCTGGGGAAAAGCCTTGTAAGTACCATCTCTTATTACACTAAAAACTTACTGAATTGCTTAATTGTCGCTTTTCTAGCATGTTTGCTTAACCAATCACAAACCCCTCACTAAATCAGTGTTTATTTTTCTAGGTTTTAAACGGAGATATCTTAGAAAGCTTTGGAAAGGCCATGGAGGAATTAAAATCCTAGATGTTGTGTCTATAGTTGTAAAATCCTTGGAAAATGTAAATGAGACTAGTTTAGAATTTTTTAAAGGTATTCCATATTTTTATTTGTTCTTGATCCTTTCAAAGGCGTATGTTAGAGAAATTAAATGACTTGAAAATATATCTCGTTGGAAATCCTCATAAATACATGATGGGGAAGTCACTGAGAGATGTGGGAAAAGATGTATTTATTTGATTTTTACAGTTGGAATCCACTACTGAAAATAAAAGTAATGGTTCCAAAAGTTGAGAATTATCCAGTTAAGGATGAAATTTGTACACTACTCTAGGAAATACTGAAACTAGGAGATATGACTTTGTTGTGATAACCTCTGCAGGTCTATGGAAATAACTCATTCAGTGACAGAGAAACCTGTTTGATTTTGTAGAAGAGCAACACTCAGTGGATATATAGTTATTTAAGAGTGACAGGTCACAGAAGGGCAAACTTTCAAATCCCCATACTACCTGCCTATAAGTAGTATCTCAATGTGGAAGTGGAAGGTGGTGGTCTGTTTGGAAAGTTGCCATCTAAGAAATCCAGAGATTCGAGGTAGAAAAGGAGCACTTAAAATCACGAACACCTTAAACACTCATTATCAATCATCATTTAATTATTATTAATGAATCATTATCAGACTGGTAAAGGTAGATTTTTCTAAGCACATCTAAATGAGAGAATAAAGGAACAAATGACTTCTGAGGTCTGCTATTAATACCAGAAATCCCAAATACATTTTATTTGTGTTTAATATATGTTCAATATAGTTTGTTTTGTTGTATACATGGGTATAATAAGAAACAGGATTATGCCTATTAAGATTTCATGACTGCTGAGAGTCTGTTTTCTTTCTCTTTTTCTTTTATTTGAATACAGTTGACACATAACGTTAATATTAGTTTAAGGTATATAGCATAGTGAGTCAACACTCTTCATGTTATGCTCACTACAAGTATAGCTACCATCCGTCACCATGCAGTGATATTACAGTACCATTGACTATATTCCCTATGCTGTACCTTTTATTCCTGTGACTTATTTTCCCATCTTGGAAGCGGGTATCTCCCACTCTCCTTCACCCATTTTGCTCATTCCACCATTCCTTCTCCTCTGGCAACCATTAGTTTGATCTCTGTATTTATAAGCCTGATTCTGCTTTTTGTTGATTTGTTTTGTTTTTAAAATTCCACATATAAATGAAATCATATTGTATTTTTCTTTCTCTGTCTGATTTATTTCACTTAGCATGGTGGGTATCTTCATGTTGTCACAAATAGCAAGATCTCATCCTTTTGTTATGACTGAGTAGTATTCCACACCTTCTTTATCCATTCATCTGTTGATGAACATTTGGGCTGCTTCCATATCTTGGTTATTGTAAATTATGCTGCAGTAAGCATAAGGGTGCATATATCTTTTCAAATTAGTGTTTTCTTTTTGGGAAGGGGTAGTAAATAACCAGTAGTAGAATTATTGGATCATGCAGTATATCTATTTTTTAATTTCTTGAGGAGAGAGGGGTGTGCCAATTTACATTCCCACTAAGAGTGCCCAAGGGTTCCTTTTTCTCCACATTCTTGCCCGCAGTTGCATTTTTTTGTCTTTTTCATTCTAGCCACTCTAACGGAGGTAAGGTGATATCTTTGAGGTTTTTATGTGCATTTCCCTGAAGATTAGTGATGTTGGACATATTTTGATGTTTCTGTCATCTGTATTTCTTTTTGAAAAAATGTCTATTCATGTCTCCTGCCCACCTTTCAGGTGGATTACTTGGGGCTTTTGGTGTTGAGTTATATGAGTTATTTATACATTTTATATACTAACCTTTTACTCGTAAAGGGTTTATCATTTGAAAATATCTTCTTCCATTCAGTAGATTGTCTTTTGTTTGATTGATGGTTTCCTTCACTGTGCAAAAGCTATTTATTTTGGTATAGTCCCAATAGTTTAATTTTGCTTTTGTTTCCCTTGCCAAAGGAGACGTATCTAGAAAAATGTTGCTAAGGCTGATGTCAAAGAGATTACTACATATGTTTTCCTCTGGAATTTTATGGTTTCAGATCTTACATTTAGGTCTTTAGTCCAGTTTGAGTTTATTTTTGTGTATGGTGTATATATGTAGCTGACCTTCTCCCAACACCATTTATGGAAGAGACAGTCCCATCCCCATTGTGTATTCTTGTCTTCTTTGTCATACATTAATTGACCATATACTGTGGGTTTATTTCTAGACTCTCTATTCTGTTTTATTGATTTATGTGTCTATTTTTATACCAATATCATACTGTTTTGCCTGCAACCTATGTGCCTATTTTTGTGCCAATATCATACTGTTTTGCCTGAGAGTCTCCTTTCTGAACCATGATTGGATACTGCAAGAATCTGTAATGTGTGTACTAGGCTCTGAACATCTGGGGTCTATAAGTCATTTGGTAGATTCTGACTGACCGCACTTTGCTTAAATAATTAAATATTTATATTATTATCCACAGTGCTGCTTTAGTTGTCTTCAAGTAACACAATTTGTTGTGCTGCAAAGCATCAAATTAATCTATCTAAATACCAGTAACATAACCATAAGTGCTTGGAGAACCCAACCAAATGGTAGTAACTTAGAATAACATTAGTTTGGGTAATGGTATGTTTGATTACTAAAATGTATCCGGGACTATGCTAAATCCATGCATGTTTTGTCTTCTTTCACCCTCAGAATATCCTTATAAACTAAGTACTATTATTACCCATTTTTCAGAAAATACATTAATTACAATTATTCAGTAACTTGATTGGAGTCATAGGTAGTGCTTTACTAACTTGTGAACTTTCACTTCCCACTTTCAACCAGTCTGCTAATCTTCTATCCTATAATATGACTTAGAAAACATTAGAGAATTTGGATGGAGCAGGTCTCTTAATACAACTCAAACAAGCATCTCATGCACTTTCTTAATAGTATATCCCAATTTTGCTTCTTGGATTCTTCTAGGATTTTACAATAATGGATTTTAAACTCAATAAAAGTAGTTTCAGAAAAAACTGTCCAATTTCTATGATGATGGAAATATTATATGCTGTATGGTGTCCAAATTGATATCTAGTAGGCATCGTGGCTATTTTGCACTTGAAAATAAGCTAGTATGACTGAAAAACTGAATTAAAATTTTTATTTAATTGTAATTAATTTAAATTTAAATTCAATGTTGGTTCCACATTGAACAATGCACTTCTAGAACATGTTTTTTTTTTGCTTTTTCAAATGGAGTAATTTGAACATCTAAAATTGGAATTTCAGATCTTGTTTTTCTAGTAGAAAATCATTTCTTAAAATAAGACATTATATAAAACATTAATATATAAATAAAAAAAGTGAAGCTGCCTTTGTCAAATGACAAGGGATGGGAAAACCTGGATTTTATAGTAAGCATGGATGACAGCAGTTGACTTCTCTTCTTTTTTGCTTGTTCTCCATGCCAGTCCTGTAAGGGATTACTACTAGTGAGATACTGTAGAATATCATTTGAAAGTAAATGATTGAAATATTATAGTGCCTCTGTAATATTTTATGATTTCTTAAGTATTTATAAATAGATTTTATGATTATCATTTAAAAACTCTCATCAGGTGCTTACCAATGTGCTATTAACAATGATACCAACTTTAATAAAACATAAATCTTGGGGCACCAGGGTGGTTTAGTCGGTTAGGTGACAGACTTGATTTTGGCTCCAGTCATTGTTTCAGGGTCATGGGATCAAGTCCCAGGTCAGACTCCTGCACTGGGCGTGGAACCTGCTTAGGATTCTCTCTCCTTCTCCCTTTTGTCACTCCCCACCTCAACCCCATAGACATGTGCACACTCTCCCCCCAACCACCAAAAAGAAAAAAGAAAGACGGTACCTCTAATCAAAATAAATTATTAAAAAATAAAAATAAAACACAGAACTTGTCCTCAGGCAACTCAAAATTTAGGTGAAATATTTTTTTTTTAAAGATTTTATTTATTTATTTGTCAGAGAGAGAGAGAGCGAGCGAGCACAGGCAGACAGAGTGGCAGAGGGAGAAGCAGGCTCCCTGCAGGGCAAGGAGCCCGATGTGGGACTCGATCCCAGGACGCTGGGATCATGACCTGAGCTGAAGGCAGCTGCTTAACCAACTGAGCCACCCAGGTGTCCCTAGGTGAAATATTTTTAAAAGTATCCCACATTGTTAATATAGAAATTCAGTGTTTAAATGCTATACATGATAAAAGTATGGAGTACAGGGAAGTGCGCAAAGGAAGAAGAGGAAAGGCTTCACAGAAGACAAAATATGTAAACTGACTTTTGAAGAAATAACATGAGTCAGAAGGACAGGGGATATAGGTGGGGAATAGACATTCTAAAAATAGAAATTCAGTATTCTATATAGTGATTTGAAGACATAAATTTATTTGCACTCTCCAAGGGCTGGGTAAAATGATTTCTTATCTATTTGTTGCATTTTAATTCTTTATCATAATCATTTTTTTCCCTTTTCAAATGAAAACTAAATATCTTGGGGGGGGGGAGAGAAACCAGGTAAAATTTGAATATTTTTGCCTTTTCTATTATTTATATTCTTCAAGACACATTTTTTAAACTTGAAAAGAAGATCACCTTTTCCCCCTGCTTTTCAACAAATCTGGCAAAACAAAACACAGAGATGCATTTCCATTGGGACTATCATGAAAATTTTATGTAGAATCATACACCCCTGGATGCCATAAGCTAAAAAAAGACATTTAAAAAAGAGTAATTTATTTGTGTGGGAATTATAGTTTTTAAGGACTCTTGTTTTTTTTTCAAATAATGTTTTCACATGTTGCTTGAATCCATGCGAAAAATCAAATGAACCCTGACTATTGCAGACTTTTGATGTTTTAGAAGTTTATGTTATCAATTACAGGAAGCAGATTATCTCAAGAATAGATGTCTAGCAAAAAAAAGGAGATAATTCTAATAAGTAACACTTAATTCCAAAATAACTGATTCTTTTAATTCTTAAATTTTTGAAATTGAACAAAGAATAATGAATAATAAGAAAGAAAGGTTGAAAAAAGAAAGCTAAATTAATGGGGCACAGAATATTTTTTAAATGATAAGAAAATCTCAAGAGTCAAGAATAGCTATTTGGAAATATGTAAGGATTCAGGCTAATGCAATTAAAGATTTTTTTATAATAATGCTCAGTATTATGTTCTGTAAAACATTGACAGTAAATACCATAGATAAGAATATTTATATAGAGAGATGAAAGATGAGAATTGCATACTCAAAGGAAAGAGAGTATATAAACAATTATTAAGTAAAATGATCTAATTTAAAAATCTTCAGTAGTAAAAAGATCTAATTTTAAAGTCAACATGTGAAATTCTTATATAACTATGCTTATGTTCTTTTCTCTAATATTGTCATATTAATATTGACTTATTGTCTATATATTTCCCTGCAAGATGACATAAATGTATGGGTTACAGACTGTAGGGAACTCGAAAGTATTACTTCTTGATGTTCATTGGTGTCTAGCTGATTTATTTTCTAACATTCTGCTATGTCTATCCTGATGGCATGTGCTATAATGATCAATGTGAATGAGATGTATTTCCTGACTGAGCCAATATAAAAAGCATGAAAGTGAAACATTACAGAGGCATAAAGTCATTTTTACTTCTGTTTGGAAAAAAGTACTTTACTGCCTTTGACCTTTCAGTGTTTTCTTGTGGTTACCCATCACATCATCCAATTCTACAAAAAATAATCACTTTCAAAGTGGCATAAAATAAACTAAGATACTGGGTATAGGATGAAAGCACTCAGTAAAACCCAAGATAGAACAGAAAGGGCAAACACGCAAATCATCAACTACAATGTATTTTAGGTTAAAGCTTTCATTATGTCAAGATTTTAAATATATGATTCGTTGGCGAATAGTAGTTCTCTTTCCCTCTGGCTACTTGAAGTTCTGCTGCCATCATGAACAACACAGTAATTATCTGGACCAGGAAATTCATGACCAACCAACTACTTCAGCAGAAACAAACAGTCATTGATATTCTTCACTGGAAAGACAACAGTTCCTAGGACAGAAGTTTGGGAAAAAACTAGCCAAAATATACAACACCACACCAGATGTCATGTTTGTATTTGGATTCAGAACCCATTTTGGTGGTGACAAGACAACTGGCTGGCATGATTTAGGATTCCCTGGATTATGAAAAAGGAAAAAAAAAAAAAAAAGATGAACCCAAACATAGACTTGCAACACATGGTCTGTATAAGAAGAAATAGACATCAAGAAAACAGCAAAAGGAATGCAAGAACAGAATGAAGAAAGTCCAGAGGACTGCAAAATCCAATGTTGGTGCTGGCTAAAAAAGATAAAGATTCTGCAGTGACTTTTTCTGTGGTGATGTGAGTGGTCCCAAGTCCAAGGTCAATGAGTGAGTAGGTTTGAGAGCTGGGATCTCGGACATGTCTCCTGATCTTTCTTGAGGGTACTTCCCATTATATCATGTTGTTTCTGTATCTTTACCATATTTTTGCCATTCAATTTAAAATGCTTTTTTGTGTTGTTACTGAGGTATGAAAATACAAAGCTTTTACTATTTGGCTGCCTTTAATAATGACCCCAAATATTTATGGCTCAGTGATTCTCAACCTTAGTTGTGCTAAAAGACTCAATCATTGTATATAATTATTCTAATATACATGGTTAAATATCACCTTTGGATCCTCTGAATTAGTTGGTGTAGGCTGAGGCTGTGGAATCTGCATTTTAATGAATTGTGCCAAGTAATGTCAAAAACACAATAACAACAACACTAATGATAGCTAACACATAATTATTTAATAAATCTTTCAAATAAAGTGTCAATCATTATTGAAACTCTTTAAACATATTAACTTACTTATTCCTCAGAACAATATCATAATTCAGGTGCTATATGCAATTTTCAGATGAGAAAACTGAAACAGAGTTTAGGGAGTTGTTACCAAGTCATATTGCCAGAGAGTGAAGAAGCTAGAATTAACCACTGCTATTATCGAGTTCTGCAGTCTTAAGTGGCTCTATGTTTTTTACTCAGTCTCACTACATCTCTTCATGAGGGAAGAAAAGAAATATTTTAGGTAGATGGAATTTTGATACTACATTTATTCACATATTAAAGAAAAAAAAAAACTTCTGAGAAGTTAAATGTCTTTTTTTCTAGTCACATAAGTAGTGGGAGACCTAATATGCTACTCTCAATTCAGCATTCTTTCTCGAGAAACATTGCTTTCAGTCATAATAATTTTGCTTTCCTCTAATTATATTTAGTAAAAGGACTGTACTATTCATAATTATTAGTTGAAAGCAACAGAAGTAAATTTTAATTCTATAAGGCAAAAAGAATTGATTGAAAAAATAGTAAGAAGCTCATAGAACTGCTAGGAAGGTAGCCCAATGCTCAAGTTCCAGGAACAATGGCCCCAAACCCTCCCTGAACTGGCCTGAGGCAAAATGGCTTCGACCAGCTGCCAAGAACTCATCCTAATTTCAACCAAAACTCCACCAGCACTGATAACAGTTCTAAGGCCAGAAGTCAGAACTGTAGCCACTACCACTCCTGGAAATCCAATGTCAATTAAATGAAGTCCACACAGGGTGTACTTATCCCCCAATTGGACCCAAATGAAACTTCATTTGGGCAAGTGCAATTGTTGGAATCCTAAATCATGATCTTGAGAGGCACTGCCAAGGAGAGCAAGAATTTGCATTTTCTGGCTTCTACAACGAGGAGGTGGGATTCCTAAAATAAGCAAAAAAATGGCAAGTATATTTAAAAGATATTAGGAAACCAGAAAAATATGGGGAGTTCATAAAGGGATTAAGAAAGGATGACTTTCATGCAGGCAGACATTTGAAATCTTGGAATATTAGTAAAATGAAGACTATGAAATTGGGAGCCTCTCTTAAAATGATTTTTAACCACACACTTCAATAAAAGACTAAGGGATTTATTTTCCAATTTTGCCTCTTGGGTTGGATGATTTTGGCAATTTATGGTACTATTGAAAAACTAATCAAATGTGGGAGAAAGACCTAGATTTCAATACTACTCTCATTCATTGCTAGTAGTCCTGGGCAACTTTTTGCTACTGTTCAAAAAGGCATGTCTCTATCAGGGAAATAAAAAATAATACTTACATCACAGGGTTATATTAGGATTAGATGAAAAAGTACAAGTAAAACACTTGACACCAAACTCCAATTTCTATCCCTTTTGGAAAATTTTTGCTATATATTGGAAACACTTCAAAACTAATTTAATTTATAAACAAAAATATGCAAATTATTGTGTTCATGACCTTCCAAAGTAGACTTGAATACTACCTATACCGTTTATGAATCATCGTACCAAAGAAAAGTCCTTGTTCTTACCTAAGTTTTCATTGCTCTTTCTTTTTTGATGTATCAATCTGTTTTGCTAGATCCTATATATCTTGAGGGCAAGAAGAAACTGTGAGATGATGACCGATGATTGCCTACAAAAACACACATTTTTCCTTTCCTGCTTATTAATAAAATCCTGATGTTATCCACTGAGATAATGAGACCCACTGGAAGCCTGCAGAGTACAGAGCCTTCTGAAGCTATATTGTGCCATGTGACTACATTTTGAGAAACATTGTATGGAACTGCTGGAAAAGCATGTTAAAAGGACAGGTTACTTTTAAATTTTATTTCTCCTTCTGTCCTCCTGCCCCCTGGGCCAAGTTTACAATAGCTGAAGCTTCAGCAGCCATCTTGATCCATGAGGTAACCTTGAGAATGATAATCACATGAGACAGGGAGAGAAGCAGAAGGAACCAAGAAACATGAAAATTTTGTATAGCTATAGTATCAGCACTGCAGGACCTTCCTCTGGCCTTCTAATATATGAGAGAATAAACATTTGAGTCTGTTTAAACTCTATGAATCAGATCTCCAAACTTGATACATAACTGATTCATACTGTCTCTCATTTAAATTTGTATTCCCAATACTTATCACAAAGCCTGACACATAGTAAGTATTTAATAGAGGTTGACTTAATTAATTCATGTATGGCTTTAAGCCAATTAGAAATGTCTTTTGCTTCGTCTATTACCTCATTTGAATAGTTAAAATAATAGAAAATTTTCTGTTTAAAGAGTGAGAAAACAGAATGGTCTTCTGAAGGTGAGAAAACTATGGATATTTGTTTACCTTTTCTAATTATAATTGTATTAAAATGAAGAGTCAGTGAATTAAAACTGACTTGTCTATATCTGTTTAGTTTTCTATAGCTCTCTTTGGGAACATGCGAGTTATTCTTTTTAGATAACTTTTGGCTAGTGTGCAATAGACTAGAAAGAAATCTCAGAAGAAGTTTGCTCAGTCAAGTATATTCACTATTTGAGGTGGGAAATTTAGTTCCAGCATGATAAGTATTGCTTCAGAAAAGATCTAA
Source organism: Martes martes (assembly GCF_963455335.1). Lineage (NCBI taxonomy): Eukaryota > Metazoa > Chordata > Mammalia > Carnivora > Mustelidae > Martes > Martes martes. The sequence continues at coordinate 36,828,845 of NC_137893.1, forward strand.
AAGAAATAATGAGCGGTGGATATAAAAAGTTAATGTGAGTACATAAAATGTATGTACTTTCCCTATTCTCTGTCTAAAAAAATGTTGGGATTTTTCCTTTAAAAGACTTCCCTTACATTATTGAGAAAGGTATGGAAAGGGGCTGGGGGAAAGGGTATATTTGGAGCATCGATTTTAAGTACAACAGAAAGAACTCTCATATAAAAGAGGGAATACAGAGTTTGACTGTCCATGGAGATCAATGTGTAGCTATATAGTAGGAGGAAGGTGAGGGACTTCAAATGCGATGCCTGTTTTCGATGGAGGTATATATCTAGCACATCAAGTTTGTGGTTTTGTGTTGTTCAAGGCTTACATATCTTTCCTGAAATATTTGTCCACTTGACCTATCTTACTGATAAAAGTTTGTAAAATCGCAACCTATGATGATAGATTTATACATTTTCTTCATAACCTGTCAATATTGGCTTCATATATTTTGAAACAGTTTTGCAGTACCAGAGTTCTGCCTTCTTTTTAGCAGTATAAAATAGAAATTTTATCATATATTTTAAATAGTCAATCTATGACCCTGTCACAGACCTCTGGTTTCACCTAATCTCCCCAGACCTCTGACTGTCTGAACCTTCCTGGAGTGAAGGGATGGCAACAGCACAGCCTTCTGATCAGCATACTTCTGTTGTACCTAGGTCTGACCTGAGATGATGCACGGAAGCCATGACTATTCTCTGTGCTCTGGGATCACTTATTGTGCTTTCTTCTCATGTGTGACTTCTGGAATTTTTCCTACCTTTATTATGTATATGTGTATATATGTGTGTGTATATATATATATATATACACATATACTCTATTACCATATACATACATGCATACACATATACACACATACATACATTACATTATTACATATTACATTATTTCCAGAAAAAGAAAGAAAAGAAGGAGTTATCAAACCATTTCCAAAATAACAACTCTCATTCCTGATATACCTTAAATTTGTAATAGTTAGATTTGGCTCAAAAAAATATTGTCCTTTCTTATAGTGTAAAATAGAGGTTTTTGGGGTATGAAACATTGGTCTCTGAACCCTGTACTTTTCATATTTAAATTTTAAAGTATTAATTTGGAAATAAAATCTTTTAAAATCAAAGGGTGATATGGTTAAATACATTTTTTTCTAATATTTAATAAATGTCCTCTAATTTCATTGTTTCTTTACATATAAGTACATTGTGAGTAATCTATATTTTGTTTTAATAAACTAATTTGAGAATTTTCTACAATAATTATTTAAATAAATGATAACTATAGTATAGGTAAATGAGGTCAGAGATTATGAAGAGAAAATTAATAACTTATGTGCAGATGATACTTCATAACATAGTTTATCTAGGGAATATCTTAGATTAGAAGTTTTCATTGCTCTAGAGGTCTGTAACAGCATTAAAATACATTTCTTGATTATAAAGTAATTACATTTTTTCAGCACCATGGAAACACTTTACTAAAAATGTAGAAATGAGAGGGAATTGAAATGCTTATAACACGTACCCAAGTACTTGAAATATCAAAAGGTAATCACTGGCTACAAATAATCAACTGAAAAAAAACCACCTAGAATATTTATGATTAAAATAATGAGTAAATATAATTATTAGAATGATAGCTTTTATAAAATAATTGTGTGAGAATACATATTTTATAATAATAAAAGCATAATATGTACTAAAGTATTTCAAAGACATGTTTCACTAATAAATTGGAGAGCTTCAGAGTGGGGGCCAGGCATCTGCATGCGCCCAGGCAACTTGATGATTCCCAGATGAACCAAGGTCGAGATCCACTGGCTTGTAGTATGGAGGGTATGCAGTGCTTTATGACTTGAGTTTAGGACTTAGCATCTTATATTTCTATTAATTGGCTGCTATTGGAAGGTTTTAAACAGAAGACAGATGTCTACTTTAAAATGGCCCCTGCGTATGGAAGGAAGGAGCACAGATGACATGGACATGAGAAGATTAGGAATACCATCTAAAAAGCTATTGCACATTTTTTCCTAAAGAAGAATTTTAAATAGTTTATGTAGATACTCTGCCTTCAAAGAGGTGAAGTTTAACTGGCTATTCCTTATGTATAGATTATGCTCAGTGACTTCCTAGGTTAAAATAGAGGGAGGGGAAAATGAGTCAATTTACAGTGGAGGTATTTGGCAAAGACCACCTAAACCAGAGGATCAGGGTTAACATTGACAGTGATAAGCCTTCGGGATAGGATGCACCCCTTTATATGATGTAATGCGAGTGGCATATCACGTTACAGGCCATCCTCCCCAAAATTCATGATCTCTGTTGAAACGAGAAAAATGCCTCAAAACTGCCAAAGTTGTCAAACAGAAGGGAAAATCTGAGAAACTGTTACAGCTAATGATTAAAAGAGAGGGATAGAGATTTGGAAGAAATGATTAAGGAGTAGAATAATGAATGCTGGGGGCAGTGGAGGAGAATCTGGGTGCTGAATGGAAACCATGACTTTCAATCAGTACCAATTGGTATTCTTCCTTGATCTTTTGTCACAATGCTCAGCAGCTAGAGAGAGCTAGAAAAAGGCAATGATGGAGCCGGTATATTCACTTTAAAGACGATGAGGCAAGGCATTTGAAAATAAAGAACTCATTTACCCAGGAATATGCATGAGAAATGCATAAATTGACAATATAAATAATGAATGAACACTAAGGTGAAAAGCTGGCGTATGAGGAAGTCAATTAATGGATAGAGACGGATAACAAGCCAAGATTAAAAATACCTAATGAATTTGTCATGGCAAGACAGGTTGGAAAAAGGGAAGAATCATATTATCAAAATGGAAAAAAAAATTCAAAATAACATAGAAATTGATAAAACAGAAAAGAAGCCAGGTTCAACCGAAGTGATTTTGTGATCTAACAAGCATGTAGTTTGGTAAATGGTAAGAACATATTGATGGCAGCTTTCATGTTAGAGTGAGGGTTTCAATTCAACGATGTAACTAGAACATCACACACTGTGGGAGAAGAGCCTCCGATAGGCCCTGGCAGCCTTCAGGATGGCTCTCTGATTTGGAACCTGGAATCTGCCTATGCCAACCTCTAAGTTAGTAGAAACTTAACCTCAAGGATGGGTCGTACTTGCTTGGCTCCCAGCTTCTCAAACCTGCCACAAGGCCTCTCTTCTAATGTCTCGAAAAATTGGCCTTTTTTCAGTACAGTGAGGAAAAATCCTTCACTTTTTTTCTCCTCAAATTCATCAACAAGGAGAATTCTGGTGAAGCCTACGTGTGCTCAGTAACATTTGTGTATAAATTGCGTAGCCAGTGCTAAGCTTCCCCTATTCCTTGTTGCCCATTTTCAACTTGTTGCCCAATGACAGTAAAGTTTTTTTGGTATCTGCATATGTGGGGAGAGGACCTCTCTTCTCCGTAGGAACTTGTAGTTAAGTGCTTCATTCAAATTAAGGCGATGCTTAATATTGCCATGTGCTCTTTCAAGTTCAGTCAGTGATTCTCAGCCCTGATTGCACATTAAAAAGACCAGGGGAACTTTCGAAAATTGGTGAAGATGTCTAAGCAGCATTCCCCTTGATTTAGGTTTGAGTTGGGTTCGGGGCAGGCATTGATTTTTTGTTTGTTTGTTTTTTTAAAGTTGATCATCCAAGAGTTAATAATATACAACTAGAATTGAGAATCACAGAATCTGAGCTTCCAATTGAGAAATAGAGACATGAAGGCTTTTATACTGTCTCTTATTCCCCTTTGTTTCTCTACCTTGAAGGTATCTTCAACCCTGCCTCCCTACTCCTTATTAACTCCAATAACATTTCAGCAGCATTTATACCTAACATTCAAGTATATACTTTCTAGCTTTGCTCCTACACTCCGCAAATTTCTTCTGGGAACATGTAGGCTAAATCTGGTGCCTACTGGCTTGAGCTCAGACCTTTGAGGACCAGCACCAGACTGGGAAGACTAGCAAGTATCTCAGATCACAATATTTTCCATATATCTTTCTCCATTGAGGAAAGGTCTCCTTGTCTTAAGAATTTATATGGGAATATGGAACGGTTTCTTAAACTTCCTCAATCTATTGAAAATATATAATATTGTATATACCTAGCTTTTTATGATAGGCATTCCATTCATTTAGAATGGTGTCTCTCCTCAGTTTTGATCTCAACAGTAGTTGAGATAATTTACCTATGACTTTTGAATTGTTTATCAAGAATCTTGAAGTTTGCTGTCAGGCCATTCTCCTATTGCTTGCGTCATAAGTCTAACAATTTACCCACTACAATGAATTGTGCTGTTGGATTTCCTGGATGATGCATTAATCAAAGGAGCAACTAAATACTGCACCCAAGGTTCAAAAGTCCTTGATGATAGATCTCAAAATCTAATATGAGTATTACATGAGTCTTACTAGATACCCTTGGGCCAGCTGTGCTATTACCTAAGCCCTGCCTGGAGACCCGTTTCTGACCTGGCTTGGGAATACCACAGAGAAGACTGTGCAGGATGCCTGGGCAGCTCAGTTGGTTAAGCGTCTGCCTTTGGCTCAGGTCATGATCCCAGGGTCCCAGGATTGAGTCCGACGTGTGGCTCTCTGCTCAGCAGGGAGTCTGCTTCTCTGCCCCTCCTCTGTCTAATGTTCTCTCTCCCTCTCTCGCTCACTTACTCTCTCAAATAAACTAGTAAAATCTTAAAAAAAAAAAAAAAAGACTGTCGAAAATGTGTGAAGAATAATGTGGAGTTTTATGTATAGTTTCTTGGGAAGACAGGAAAAAGAGTCCCCGAATGGCGTGTGAGAGGAAGTACAATACATAACATACCTTATAACAAAACTTTTTAAATTAAGCTTTAGGTATCTAAAACAGTGGTGATGGATCTAGACCTGCCTCAGCTCATACGAAAATGTCCAGCTGATCACGGCACTCACTCACCATCAGATTACAACTTCCTACCCTCTGTCCAGAGCTCTTTGGAAAATGGGTTGTCCAGAAGCAAAGGATGAATCAGATGGTGGGATTTGAGGGGGGGGAAGATTTGTGGGGTTTTAGGGCTCTGTACGATTAATGGACAATCTCTTATAAGTTGTTTTAATTCCCTTCATGTTTCTCCCATCTGCCTCAATTACAGAAGTGATCATCTCTGGGAAAAATTTGAAGATTTTCCTCAGGATGACTATTTTCAAAAGGAGCAGAATGAAGAAACCATAGGTGTTTATGATATAACATTTGTCCTTTTCATGATTAGATATGCCATACAAAACTTTTGAAATGTCTTAAATTGGAAGATGGAATGAAGAAAATAATGTTTGGAAAAGACAAGAAAGACCTTGATAGTGTCATGAAGGTGCCATTGATTGATTGCAACTGCAGGGAGGACAGAATGTTAGAAAACTGTAACTGCAGGTTAAGTACAACTTGATTAAGTGAAATTACTAAGTTTGGGTTTGATTACATGTTAGAGAGAATTCAACTTGAAGAGGTAGTCTGTAACAAAATAATCTTACAAAAACAAACAAAAGAACTTCCACATTTAAAATGATATCCATATGAAAAATAAAAGAAAATAAAAATAATTCTACATGAAGACAAGGAAGAGAGAACTCAAAATAACTTCAGTATTTTTGGACTTTCATGGGGCACCAGCTAATGAATTTGATTATCACTAGGAAGTCTACGCCTCTGTTTCTCTGAGGAGCTTTGCCTGCTCTGTCCCTCAGGTGGCGCTCAGCTTCTGTGTCCACAATACCCATGGGTCTTTTTCTACTTCCAACTATATTCCATCTGGTGCACTAAATGTGGATGTCATACAAATACATATACTTCAAAACGATCCGAAGATATCTCACTAAGAGAAAGCTGTGGGACTATTTTCCTCTCTTTTCTTACTTTTAAACTCAATTAAGAAGAAACTTTTTTCCCCCTCTGAGTCATTGCCTTTTATCTTCTCTTCTTAGGTTCATTGTTGTATTTTTCCCCTTCATGCTAAGATGGTGGCACAGAATACTGATGAGAAAATGCTTATTTTAAAACCACTCATTTCTCTGAGTACAGCAAACCTGATCTGCATTTTTACAGATGTTCCCCCGGTCTGACCTCAGCCTTAGGAGGGTTATAGGTAGTCCCACGGCAAAAGGAAAAAAAAAAGGAACAGAAATTTCGCACCCCAGGTTCTTCTGGATTGGCAAAGGAGGAGTTAGAGAACAAACTGCTCTCCATCAAAAGCAATTGCTAGAGGCCGTAGGATTTTTATGTTATTCCTAAATTAGTTTCTTTATATAACAGTAGGTCTAATTCTCAGGACAATCACATTCAATGAAATACTTTTTTGGGGGAGAGGAGAGGAAGAGAAAGTGGATTGTGTAGAGGAGCAGGTTGGTCCCTATTTTGATTTTATAAATGTGCAGAGCCCTAGTGGGACAATACCCATATTAAAATAATCGGGGCTTCTCCTAGTCTGAGAAACTCCACAGTTCTTTTTAAGTTGAAATTACAAGCATGGTTGGAATTCTTTCTTAAAGGGATCTCTATTATTTTTCAAAATCCAAATCAAATTGATGCCTAAGGATGGTTTTATAACACTCTCACATTAGAAACCTCCAAAATGGTATATAGATTATTTCACTTGTATGATAAAATTTGCAAATATCTATCATTTTTGTCTAATTCAAAATAAATTAGCACTTGAAAACAGAATGGATAATTCTTCAAAGAAATTAGCATTTGTCTAGCTGTTCTGATTCAAACATTTTGATAGCAAAGGCTCTTTTACTGTCTGAATTCTTTCTGATGTCTACAAGAACTGACAGAAGCAGCATAACCGGTAGGCTTCTGTGGATTCTGCTGTGAAGAACCCAGGGGAAGAACTGCGGCAAGGCAACCTGCGTTCATCTAAGGAGGTAGATATTAGACAACAAGTTGAGATCTGGTTACTGGTAAAAGCTGAGTAGGCAAACATCAATGTGGTGAGAATTATCAGTCACATGTCTATATGTTTACTGTTACAGAAGTTTTTCTACTTATTTATTATTTATTTTTAAACTTTTTAAAATTTTCAGGTTCTTTTTTAGTTGTTACAATAAAGGAGATTCTTAGTTCATCTGGCAGTTTTCCTGTTTAAACATCAGATCGGAATCTGAGGGACTGTGGGTCATTATTTTTTAATTCTTACAGTACCTACCATATTATTATGTGAAGCTTGGAACACTCAAATATAAGTAAGTAACTGAATCAAATGTATCAACACATTCTTTATTGGTTAAGTTCATATCCACACATCATCCTCTGCATAGTGCACAGACACACACACACACACACACATTTTTATGTGAAGTTAACCATGAATGGGAGGAAGAAAGATAGAAGATACAGCACTGGTATCTGGGAATCAAGCCAAATAACTAAGGACAAAAAGATTCCTGGAGATACTAAATACAGTTTTGGCCTACTTCACAACTGTTACCAGAGTCATTTAGACTTTACGTACTTATATATAGAATATTACAATAATGTAACCTGCTTATATATTTCCGAGTGATAGTGAGAAGAAATATGAGATATGTAAATTATGTAAACTTTCTTTTTATTTTTTAAAGATTATTTATTTCAGAGAGAGAGAGAGAGCACATGCATACGCACGAGCAGAGGGGAAGGGGTACAGGTAGAGAGTATCCAAGCGGACTTCCACTGAGTGTGGAGTCCCACACAGGGCTTGATCTCAGGACCCGTGAGATCAGGACCTGAGCCAAAACCAAGAGTTGGACACTTAACTGACTGAGCCATCCAGGCACCCCTACTTTCTTTTCGCTTATTCACTCATTCATTTAACAGGTATTATATTCATACTTCTGATGAGGAAATGAAGAAAGAAAAATGACTAATAAGTGCTCCCTTTCCTCAAAATATTTTAATTCTTGTGGTAGATCTAGAAAAGTAAACAGACTTTCACAATGCAGACTTAATCCAGTCTTGGAGGATTATTTTTTTCAGATGTGTCTACATACAGCCTTATAATTTTTTTTTTCTAATGTGCTACTAATCACTTTTAATTGAGCATTGAGCTTGCAGGTGTCAATTTAAATGATTGAATGTTGCTGCAGTGGGGAGTATCCATCAAGGGGGAAAGTAACCTGAAACAATGTTGCCATTTTGTTACGGACATTTTATGGTTACTCTGAAGTCTTCTGGATTCCTGGTAGTATTCCATCACCAAATAGAACAATAAACTCCCATACCTGGAAAGAAATTCAGAGATTAATTAATGCAATTCACTTATTTCACAGAAGAGAAAAATTAGATTTGGAGGTTGTATTTGCTGGACATGATTATAGAACTTCTTGGTGGCACAGCTAAGTAGGGTCTTCTTCATACACAAAGTCAACTATAATTTATATCGCACAATATTTCTGAAAGACTAAATAATTATAAATAGATATAAAAATGAATGAATTCACAAGATTAAAGGCATGGCATCATAGTTCTTTTCTATAAGTTGATTCTACTTTTACTGAATACCTGAATATGAATACTGTTCTTTTTTTGAGTTTGTAGGCTAATTAAATGAGCTAAAATATATTATAGAAGATTAATTCTGAACATGTTGATGTTTTCTCTCATATACTTTATATTTACATTTCTGATAACATAAACTTGCAATGAAACAAAGATGTAATGGTTACTAGTGGTGTGACTCAGTGACCCTAGGAAAAATGAACACATTATATAAATAATACATAAGATGAAGAAATCACTTGAAAATTAACATGACTCCATTTTGTTTATTAAGCAACATCCAGTATTTCTTAGATGCCAGACACAGTGCTTGGCACTTTAAAAATATCACATTAAACTTACAATAAAATTGAATGCCAAATTAGGTTTAAAAAATATAAAATTGTGATTTCAAATATAATAAATTTGTACCTTAAACAGTAGTATTACTCTGACTAAAAATATAAGTTGGAGATAGAAGATTGGTGAAAGGTGGGTAAAATCTAGAGGAGAGTTGACTTCTTCCTCTCTACCCACAAAATGAATATATTGATCTTCTGTCTTACTAAATGCATCCTGGTATGGACCAGTAGGAATGTTCTGTCTGGTGAGAGGGTATGGTTCTACAGTGCTGGTATATAATTATTTATTAGGTTATCCCATTATCCCAATTGTTCCCGTTATTTGTTAAGATGACCAAATTCACTTCCCTAAGCTCTGAGTCCATACTCTTCATGCAAACAGCTATAGAGAGAGTGATCTGTTTAATAAATGCAAATGCTGTCACATAATTTGTATACAAATTGATTCTTATGCAAGCAAATATGTTTAATTAGACACTATACATTCATCTTTCCATTCTTTCTTTGATTCCTTTGAAAAAGTATTTTTTTGCCCTTTGACTTTTGAGGAAATCTGTCCTATGTCCATGACTCCGAGATGCAGGGTCACAGATACAGGGTCCTCACACACCAAGGAGAATTACATTATAGAAGAGGCAGGCAGGATAATGAACAGACAGACAAATAACAAAATAAGTGATGATATAAGGGAGTTTTATCGAGAATGCCATTTGGCATAGAGGAAGAACGCCAAAGCCCAAGTTCGTTTGTGCTTGAGCTAGTGTTTGAGCTGAACCTGGAAGGACTGAACAGTTTGTCAGAACACTGGAAGAGGGTATTTCAGTTAGAGAAAAGAATTTGCAAAAGAGGAATGAATGCCTGAGTTAGCAGAAACTACAAATATTTGACTTTTCCCGGAGGGTCTCTTATGATTTAATAAACATGTTCAGTCTGAGTAACTTATTGCATTTGGTATAGCAACCCAATCATGTTTTTGAATTTAAAAGCAATAATTTACGCCCTAAACTATCCTGGCCACCGGCAGAACAACATTCTGTGAGAGCTTGCGTGGGCATCAGCTGGTGCCTATAGATAAATCTCCTTTGGGTTTCTTGCCAACTGCTGCAAACACCCACATTCTTAAACTGCTGATAGAGAAATAGAGGCACACTCTTAAAATAAAAATTATCTCCTTCTATCAAATTTTCCCTGCTAAAAACATACTAACCAAAATAGTCAAGACTGACTTTTATATCTTTTACATATTTTAGGCAAGGAAGACAATAACGATACTTCACATTTCTGTTCAGATTATTTAATCTCTCTGTTTCTCTCTTCCTCTCACTCACACACAGACATATAGACATACACAGACACACAGATGCACACGAATGTGCATACTTTTCCACTTTCTAGGTTATTTAGATATTCTCCAGGGCACATCAGGTGGTGTTTTATTTATTTATTATAACAACAACAACAACAGAAACGACTATGAACAATGCTAAGTGGTGATGGCAGGAGGCATAAAGAAGATGGAAATGTTGGTCCTACTCTCAAAACAATTGGCTGGATTAGTACATATGTGGTTTCATTTTATACCCCAGTGAATCTCAGGTAAGGCCAGGTAGTAGAATACATGAATCATGAATGTCAGCTTGTTATTCTCTCCTCTCCTCTCCCCTCCCCTCCCCTCCCCTTCCCTCCCCTTCCCCCCTCCTCTCCTCTCTTCTCCCCTTCTCTCCCCTCCTCTCCTCTCCTCTCCTCTCTTCCTTCCTTTCTTTCCCTTCCCTTCCCTTCCTTTTCTTTCCTTTTCTTGCATTACCCCATGAAATATTGGCATAGGAATTTCACAATATAAATTTAAAACTAATTTTGCTGCTAGAAAATAAACATCATTATGATATTTTGGATGCAAACTAAATCATTCTATGAGTAGAAGAAAAGGAGCTGTCACATTTACCATGATCATATTATTTCCAAGTTCTTCTGTTAGTATCCATTAACTATGCATTAGATATTTTCTTAACTGCTCAAACTTTCTGGCAGGTGCCAAAAGTTTAAGAAAAGCTGAGATAAAATCCTGAAATTGAGAAAAATTTATTAATTCATTTTTTCTTTCTTTCTTTTTTTTTTTTTTTTAACAATTTGGAAGGTTGTTTTATAATCTAATTTGCCTTGGTCAAGCTAGCAGAACACCAGGGTTCTTTAGTTCCCCAATTTTTAAAATTATTTCTTAGTCATTTTATATCTTTAATATTATATTAGAAAATTGTTTTCCAGCATTTCCAATTAAACTTTAAATCATATTAACCATGATTCCTGGTATTTTGTGTTTAACTAAAGTTTTCAGTGAATATTCAGAATGTATTTTATGCTTTTATTCCTGCAGTGGATCACAGAAATAATGCTTATGTTCCCTAGAGAATTACAAGACTGAGGTAAACCTTATTTAGACACATACTATACGGGGTGCCACTTAGCTAGTTAGGATTCTCAGTAATTTAAAAAAAGCTTAATCATCAATTGCACTCTACTTAACCTCACTGTATGTATATAAGTGACCAGATTTAACATGACCACAGAAAATATATATGGCTTCATGCACATATACATATTGAGTAAAAGATATTTTGTGATTTTAGATACCAATTTCTTGTTATTCTTCTCAAAGGAACTTTTTTGGAATGGGTCATTATTTCCCAATTGAACAGGTTGAATAGGTCTAAAAAATCCTTCTGAATTCACCCTTTTATTCTATTCATTCAACTGCAATTTATTATAGAGATTAACAATACACAGAGACAAAGTGCCTGCTTTTGGGAAACTTAAAAATTGAGGGGATGGACAATTAAGAATTTATTGGAGCACCTGGGTGGCTCAGTCAGTTAAATGTCTGCCTTCAGTTCAGGTCATGATCCCAGAGTCCTGGGATGGAGCCTGGAGTCCAGCTCCCTGCTCGGCGGAGAGCCTATTTCTCACTCTCCCTCAGCCCACCTCCCTGTTCATGTTCTCTTATTCTCTCTCTAATAGATAAATAAAATCTTTAAAAAAGAGTATTTATTGTTTTATTTGAGACAGAACATATATAGAGGGATTACAACGAAGAGAAAGTGTGTTTAGGGAAATCAATCAAAGGGACGAGGGGTGTTAATCAACTTAAGAAATGGATTCCAGATTTTGCCTTATGTCTTATTTCCTTATTTCTAATTATCAGGTTAGTTGACAGCAAACATGTTTTATGGAAAAATATTTAATAAAATTGGATTTACAATGAGAGATAGAAGTGTATATTATTTTCCCAGATTTATAAGAAATGTTTCCATAATGGCATGAGAAGATTGTATTTCTTTTTTTTTCTTCTTTTTTCTCTTGTACCTATCAAGTTTTGATGGTAAACATATGTTTTAGAAAAATGTTTTGGTTCCATTTAGCTTATCAAAAAACAATTAAATGACATTATATTCATGGGAGAAATTTAGGAAGCAGATGAATTTGTACATATTCCTGACTACAGAGCAGAGGCTCAACTAGATCATCTTTTAACAGTTATGTTATTTTTACACAGCAAGTCTTCAGCAAGCAAGACTGTGCCATGAAAAAATTGGTTTAAGTTAGTTTGTAATTTGGAATTTACTTTCCCATAAAAATTGTATTTTGGAACACTGAAAAAAATAAAATTAAATTAAAAAATCATATTTTAAATGTATTTTATCCAGATTCACCTAAAAGAAGTCTAGTGAAGGCTTAATGTGTATGAAGAGTAGTAATAAAAATAATATGATGGCTAATATCACTGGTCAGTTTTGGCATTCTGCTGCTTGAATACATTATTATTTTCTCTTTGCTATTCTGTGAGAGCAATATTATCATTTCTATTTTACAGGTGAGAAGATTATAGTTTAGATAATTCCAATGGCTTGGGACTTAGACTCAGAATTGGGAACTTATGTGTACCATATGAATCCAAATCCATGTCTCTAATCATTTTATTATATTGTGTTGCATGGTTATATTAAGAATGTCAGAAAAATGCACATGCACCTATTTATTTCAACAACAAAAAGCTGGCTGTAGAGGCACAGATTCACTGCTGATAAATTTGTCATGGACATCACTTACATTAGGTTGTGCAAGACATGTTTAATAGACTTCACTGAAAAAGCAAGGACCCACTGGAGGGTTAAGTTAAGGGAATAAGGTGTCATTTCTTGAAACAGTGAGAAGAGAGAAAGAGGAAAATTGTCCAAGGTGCAAAGTAAAAAAGAGTGTCAGAAAAGTAAACCAGGGGTCTGAACAGAGATTGTTTGTGACAGCAAAAAAGAAAACAAAAGAAAGAAGAAAACAAAACTTTGAAGAAATACATGTGTATTTTTGGTGGGGCAGGATTAGAAAAAGGAAACTTACAGGAATGCTGAGTGAGTGAAATTAAAGTGGTGACTGTCAGAGACTATTGTGGAAAGAGTTTTAAAAAAAGAAGTGGAGGGGTGCCTGGTGGACTGGTGGGTTAAGCAACCAACTCTTGGTTTGGGGCTTGGGTCTTGACCTCCGCATTGTGAGATGGAACCCTGCCTCCAGCTCCCTTGCACTGAGCCGAGAGTCTGCTTGAAAAATCTCTCCCTCTGCCCTCCTTAGTATGCACTCTCTCTCTGCCTCTCTCTCTCTAAAATAAATAAATAAATCGTTAAAAAAGAAAAGGGAGCAGAAAGGAGTGTAGATACATAAACATATTTTAGGAATGAAGGAAGTGAAAAAAAAAATCAGGGCACACAAGTGTGCAGGAAGCCTATACTTTTTAAATATGTGCTCTTCTTTCCACTTATTCCTAATGGAATCTCTGAAAGTGACTGTAATTCAAGATTTTTGAGATGAAAGATTGCTGTAATTCTGTATTTCATTAAAATCATTTTGATTGCTTCATAGGATGCACTTAATGCTATATTGCCTGGTCTTTAAGGTTATTAACAGAAAATTGACATATAGGCAATCTAGATCTATGAGTTACAGATTATATTACCCATAATCTGAGAATACTTTCCTTTTCCCACTTATCTATTTAAACTGAAAGACAAATCAAAATAGATGATGTTGCCTATGGCAACATAGAGGGTGGGAGGTGTGGCTATGGGGAGCAATTGCTATTCAGTGAAAAGTTTCTTTTTAGAGTGATGAAAATACTCTAATTTCCTTTTGGAGTGAGGAAAATATTCAAAGTGTGATAATGATCACAAAATTCAGTAGACAAACGAAAAACCAATGAATTATAACATTAATTGGGCAAACTTTCTGGTACATGAATTATATCTCAATAAAGCTGCCTTTTTTTTTTTTTAAAGAAAAAGAAGCAACTCTAAATGCTCCAGGTCAAATGGTAATGAATTGAAAACTTAAATTTATTCACCTGTTGGTGAATAAATTTTCCTTTTCATAAGGCTCCTAAGCTCATGACACTAGGGAGAACATAATTAACGTTAATGGAGAAACCTTCTAAAAAAATACAACTGTAATTTTTCAAAAAGCTCTTCAGTACTTCTTTTTTGCTCTCAAATGGTCTTGAAATAATTGTCTCAAAGTATAACTATAATCTACTTTCATGTAATTTTCTCTTAGCATAACAGAAAAATGTAGAGCAAAGGACTCCCAGGGAAATTTTGCAATATGATTACAGTTGACCTAGTATTATGGATTTGGGTTTTCTGATTGACTTTTCACCCAATTAATTGTTTTCACAAATTTTTCATAGGACTTTTATAAATTATTCCCCACATTCAACAAATACTAGGCTGTCAGCCTTGTGTATAAAGTAAGAGCCTATTACTGTCCATCATGGAGTTAATGGAATAAAAAAAAGGAATTAGAAAAGGTAAATACTTAAGCAACTGGATGAGTCAACATAGAATCTGGTACCTAAATCTGATATCTGAGCATAAATAATTTTATCTCCCAGTTTTACCTATTGTATTCTAAATGTTAATTTATGATATACACATATATCTGGTAATATATACTTTCATTGCAAATGGTTTTATAAGTCAAAACTTTTCTATAGAGTGTGTAGTAAATAATAATAAATTTTATTTGCAAGCGGACACTGAATATATCAGAAGGGAAAATAGGTAAAGATACATCTTGTAAAAGTTAACATTCATTTTGTCAGTGCTTAAGCAATATGATATAACACTTAAACTTTGGGGAAAGGCATCCTGGGCTTGATTCCAAGACCTTCTAAATATTAGCTGTAGAAGCTCAGATAAACTACTCATTTCCCTTAGCCTCAGTTTTCTTAAGGGAATACTAATTTTGCCTGAAACTTTTGTTCTGGTGATTGAATGAAATAGCATATAAAATATTTGTCACCTTATGATACATAACAAGTATTTTCTAAATGTTCGTCATATACATAGAATTTGATTTGAAATCAAATGTATCTAACATGTATTGATATATATAAAGTTTTCTCTTGATTAGTACAACTATTTCAGGAAACCTAGCATTAAATCCTATCTTTCCAATATTCCATGGAGTATAGTTTCCTTCTTAGAACCACAGTATTAAAATGGAATTTTATATTTAGGTAGTCTGGATTTTAAGAGAAGTAAGCCTTTACATTTCTCCCCTAAAGTACTTTCCAGGATTTTATTTACTTGGTAAATTTTATACCAACTAGTAAATTAAAGATAGCCAGAAGTAGAGCTCTGAGAAGTGCAGTCTGATTTTTCAATCCATTGACTCCAGACTGAACCTCTGTCTTCTTACGTAGAATGTGGTGGGAGATGATATTCTGGCCAGTTCTGGGCCCACGCTCTAAAAAGCCTGGCAGCTTCTCCTACTCTTTTGTATCTTGGCTGTCATTCTGTGAGGAAGCCCAAGCAACCACAATTGGCAGTTGATTGAGATCGCCAACCAACCATCCTACCTGAGCTACCAGCTAAAGCCAGACCAACTTTTATTCCACGTGACTGAGCCACCTTCATGTTGATCCTCTAGTTTTTTCAGTAAAGCCTTTCTAAAAACACCCTGTGGAACAAACATGAGCTGTTTCTCCCAAGCCCTGACTAAATTATAAAATCATCAGTAAATAATTGTCATTTCAAACCACTACATTGGAGGGAAATTTATTGTACAGCAGGAAATAACTAAAACTACAAGCAGTATCTGCAGGGGTTAAAAGATGTCCTGAAGACTCTCTCCTCTCTATGAAGAACCTGTAAATACTTCTATCACAAATACTTCTATCACAACAAATTTAGAAAGCTTCATTGTTATCATTTCCCTATATCTGTTTTTCATTAACTAGGCTTCATCCTTCTCAGGTGGTAATAAATTAGTCCCTCAGACCCTAAACTTTCTAATTTTTAGTAAATATGCCACAAATGCTTATGGAATGAAAGAATGAATGAGGAATAAATGTCTGGTTTCATTAGGATTGTTGTCTTTTTTGTTATTTCCAGAGAGAAAAAAATAACAGTTAACCCTGATTCCTACAACCTGAAGGTTTGTATGAATAAATAAAAGTATTCAATTCAAAGAAAGATGCTGTTTGAAAAAAAAGGATCATGTGAAGAGAATAGGGAATCAGGGCCTTAATTAATTTCTTGGTACAGATGTTAAAAGAAACGAACTAAACATAAAGGAACAATAGATCTTTTGGAAAAATAAAAGTTAACTGGGGTTCTCTTTTCCTAGTGACATCCTACAAAATACTTATTTTAAGGCATGAACACCAAATTTCTTGGGATTTCCATGATCTTTAAAACAGCAACAACAACAACTAGCACCTTATAATTAGCAGCAAAGAGTCTGTGTACTGACTTATTATAATGTACAGTCATTCCATTAGGTGCATACCACCGTGTGGTATGAGGCGGGAATAATTAGACACCAGATGGTGATATCAACTCCAATAGAGAATGCCTATGCATTATGCATGAGAAGTGACTTTATTGTTGTTTTTATCCATTTGGTACCATTATGCTGCTCTTGGACCTCAATCAGTGTCTCAAAAAAAAATCTCTTTGGATCTGGAATTTTTCTGTTCTGAACAATTTGTAACATCACTTTGTCATATTCTGATCAGTTATCTCTCTACTCAACTTGCAGAATTTCTAAAAGCATATTATTTTCTGGCAGCACCATAGAACTGAGCTTTCCCATTATCCAGAGCATCTGAGCTTACTGGATATAATTTTATGTTTCTGCCAGCAGTATAAAGTTTAAGATTAGTATCTTTGGAAATTGAATCTGATTTTTAATGATTGTAGTGTCACATTTCTGGGCTGAGGTACTTTTAAAATGTCATTAGTAGATATATGATTAATCATTTTATGTCTTTTGACCACTAAGAATATCTTTTATTTTCATTATAGATGTAATGAATTTGAAATTAGGAAAGAGCTGGAATATATAGTGATTAGATAGTAGATTTCATTAATATTATTAATTCTTCAATGGAGAGCTCAACAAAACGGTTGTTTATCTTGATTCATTTTGGAAAATGGCAGCATTTGAGGAGGTTCCAATATACTGTACCAGAATTCAAGGACATGTTGTCTTTTAATTTTCAGGCTTCTTGTGATTGATTCTGTGACTCTTAGCCCTTGAAATAAGACTCCATACATAAGATTTTTAATAAGTGGTCCTAATAGATGACATAGCTATAGCAGATAAGATTTGATCAGAGAATCATAACCATGAGGGAACTTATAATATATGGTATCTATTATATGGTTTTTACTTTGTTTGGAAACTATTTAAAAAGTTTATGTCCATCTGTTGCCTCAGCCTCTAGGTCTGAGGTCAGCAGGGCAGGCCGCTGGGAAGGTAAGAGGGACATGATGGTAGTGGAGAGTAAAAGAAAACTGGAATCCCTGAAAAGAGGCTGAGGCCCAGATTGATTCATCACCGCTTCCAAACCTCCAAGTTCAATGATGTCAGTAACTTGAAGGGAAGCTGAGGTCTTTGCTCATGGAGCTAAACATGCATGAGCTTTAGGAAGTCAGAGATGTTAAACGGGGAACCTGGAAGAAGCTTGAGATAATGCAGGCCTGGCTTCTGCCCACACAGACAAAGTGAGCAAGAGATCAGTAGCAAAATCTGAGGCCTACAATAGTGCCTAGAACATTCTATATAAATTTAATTTTTTAAATAGATTTATGTTTGTAGAAAACTTGTGAAGCTAGTACAAGACTTCCTGTTGGGAAAGGCAGTCTTATGCACATGATTTTTGAAGTCTCGCTCAGCCACACAAAAATAGGCCTTGGGCTTTAAGCCTCCCTTACCAAGAGAATTGCCTTGAGTCTTGCTGAGGGCATTCAGTATTTGGCAGGGGAGAGGTCAGGGCAATTATGCAGGGCATCACGGGGGAGCACATAGGCCAATTGCCCTGCATTGGCCACCAGGGACCTACTGGCTATGAGGGACTGACACCCACTATTGGAACTGATCTTGCACTGTCTCTTCTCTATGGGAGTAAAACCATCTTACCATCCAGTGCTTGGTCATGCCATGCTTTTCTTCATGACTCAGATACCAAGACGCAGTGGGCAGAAGTCTTTGGAGTCCCATTCCTGATGTCTGGAACTGTGTTGATGTTTGCTATCCTCCATGTACTTAGAGTCTTTCCTTGGCATTGGTTGCCATGGACTGTGTGCTACTTAGCTCTTCCCATATAGCCCACACCCAGCCTCCTCTGTTGTTAACACCTTGTGTTACCATAGTACATTTGTCACAATCAATGAACTAATAATATTAAAATATTATTAACTAATATCCATTTTTAGATTTTCTTAGTTTTTACCTACTTTTTTTTTTTTCTACTTCAAGATCTTATCCAGGACACCGTATCACATTTAGTCATTATGACTCCTTAGACTCTTCTTGGCTCTAACACTTTCTCAACTTGCGTTGTTTTTAATGACTTGACAGTATTGAAAAGTACTGGTGAGGTATTTTGTAAAATGTCAGTTAGGATTTGTCTGATACTTTCCTCATAATTAGATTAGAAAAAGAGACACATCTTAAAATCATCATTAATCTTACCACCAAGACTTTACTCCCATTAGCATTTTGGAGATCACTTCTCTTTAATATCATAATTGAAAAACTAACATAATATATTTTGCTTTCCTTCTGTACCATTATTTTATTGGTTTCTTCCATGCTATTAGGAGGTTTTTAGTTGCTGCATAACATCTCTACATGTATGAATCATGTACCTAAGAAGTAGTCTGAACTACTGTAACAAAAGAAGTCCAAACAATGATAGTTTAAAGATAAACCTTTATTTATCCTTCATATAGAAGCCTCAGAGTCAGGTGGGCCAGTAATTTCCTGCAGCACCAAATCATCAGATCCAAGATCATTTACTTTGTTTCCTGCCATCCATGCTCCCATCTCATGAATAAATATTGTTGTTCCAGCTCATTCTACCAAGTTCACATTATAGCGAGAAGAGAGAAGTAGTAGAAGACTATCCTTCATTTTAAGACCACAGAAGTTGCACATTCAGGTTTTGTTGACATCCAATTGTACTGAATATAGTCATGTAATCACCCTAGCAAAGAGAAAGTCTTAGAATTACAATATTTTTCTAGGTGGCCATATATTAATTAACATCTGAGTATTGCTTTAATAAAGGAAGTGGGAGAGAATGGGTCATTAGGCAATATTAGTAGTATCAACATAAATATTTCTATTTTCTCTTGGCTGTTTAAAGAAAAAGTAGTTGCTATTAATGATGCTGTGTTGATCACCCTAAAACAGAATATTTCTATCCACATTTCTAATTTTCTAAAACATATCGAGGAAATGAGTTATTGTAGGCACTTATTTATTTTAGATAAATATGATTAAATTGTTTTTCTGAAATTTTGGTCCTCTTTGACATCCTATTAGCAGTAAGAATGATTACAATATTATTTTAATTCTCAGAATAATTTGGCTAATCTAACAGATTAAACATATTTAGTCACTTATTTAATTTGCATTATTTTAATTATTCAAGAATTTGCACATCATTTTTCCACTCATAACTATTTGAATTTCCCATTTTTAAGGGCTTTGCTCATTGTTCTTTTGGGATTTTTATATTGATTTGTAAAAGCTCTCATGTGTGTAACTTGGGGAATATATGCAATAATATGGTCATATTGGTATAACTTTCTGGAAGGCAACTTGACAATATTAATTAGGACCATTATAATACTCATTCCATTAGTATTCCTAATTCTAGTGTTTTATTTCATAAAAACTATTGGAAATATGCATGAAACTTTATGTACAGTATTGTTAATAAAATCAGACTATTAAAAAGCCTTATGTTACAGTAGAGATATGGATAAATTATATAACAATATATATTGGTTGATTATGCAGCCATTAAAAAGTGTTTTCAAAGATGAGTGAATATAGTCATGATGCATTATCAAATGACATTTCCGCATTAGCAATCTCTAAGAGTGCGATATAATGTGCAGATTTACATAAACTTACCTTAATACAAAACTCCTTTTCTCCTAGAAATATTTTATTTATTTTTAAAAGATTTATTTATTTATTCATTTTTTATGTTTTATGTTTCATTTATTCATTTGAGAGAGACAGAGAGAGAGCAGGAGTAGGGGGAGAGAGAGAAGGAGAAGCAAACAGACTCCCCACTGAGACAGGAGCCTGATGACCTGGGGTTTGATCCTAGGACCTGGAGATCATACCTGAGCGGAAGCCAGAAGCTTAACCATCTGAGCCACCCAGGTTCCCCCTCTTCTAGAAAAATGTACGTATCAGTGTTATGCAGAACATGTTTTGGTAAATAATAACTTTCTTTATCAAGCCTCCCTTTTTTAAATATTTTATTTGTTTTGAGAGAGAGAGGGAGCATGAATAAGGTAAGTGACAGGCAGAAAGAGAAACAGGCTCCCCACCGAGCAAGGAGCCCAATGCCGGGCTCCATCCCAGGACCCTGAGATCATGACCTGAGACGAAGGCAAATGCTTCATGGACCAAGCCACCCAGGAGCCTCTATCAAGCTCCTTTAATACAGTTTATTATTACCACACTAGCAAATGAAAAAAGACTGAAAAGAATTTGAGGATCTGGTATACACATAAAATTGCTGAAATCTTATTAGTCTATGTAAGTTAAGTAAAAAGTCAAGGCTGTATGTCATAGTCATGGGTATACTACCATGCTTTCCCTTCATTTCATTCTTAGATTTTTAGTTCCTAGTGTGGGGATATTTCAGTCCTTTCCCATCTATTTTAGAATCACCCATCCATTTTCTGGTTCAAAGAATAAAACATAAGAGTACTAGGTTACTCTTCTAGAGTAACATTAGTTAACTTTGCTCTCTAGAGTTAACTTTAGAGATTGCACCTCAATGTATCTGCTGGATACATTTAGGAGATTGGAAACAATGACAATCCTTCCAGTTCTTAAATTTGAGACTCAATCTAAAATTCTTCCTGTTTTTGTGATATGAAAAATATGATTCTATTAAAATACTATTTTCATCTTTTAAGTCATGGTATTCAGTGCTGAGAATGTTGAATAGTTTAAGAACTTAAACTCATAAAAATTTTTTATTTGTATCTGTAGACTTTTTTTTGAAAGTGCTAGAAAGTTAAGTTGAAGAAATTTGGAAAAATTTTGGGCAAATCTATGCTTAAGAGCAAGAAGAAGGTGTGAATTCACATTACCTAAGACTTTTTTTTTTGGAGAAAGTTATTATCAGAAAATATAGAAGCCAGAGAAATTCTTGGTGACCTAATATTTGACATTTGCTATCTTATATGTATTTTCTAAATTTCATAGTCAGTTTCCTAGATTAAAATGCTCTGCAAAATGTGTGTGTGTGTGTGTGTGTGTGTGTGTGTAAATCCAGATATACAGATGTAAGGAAAAAGAAATTTTTCTTTCTCTAATAGACAGCCAACTTCTCCTATGTAAATATTAACTTGTTTTACAGAATCTATAATATACATCCAGAAGAATAAATTATATGACTAACGATAAATATTAAAAAGAAATGTTAGCATCTGTAGTATCATCCACTAACACTTGCTAAGTCCATTAAAACTACTCTACTGAAATAATACCTACCTGAAATCGATAACATTAATGGCAATTACAGTCATGTAACATTTAAAATGACAGTATTCCTTTTTATACTTTTATCTATTTGAAGTGGAACCTGTAACTTGTAGTATGATTTCTATTTATGAAAAAAAAGAGAAAACTAGTTTTCTTAGTTAACACAAAGTGTGGATTTTAGATAATAACAACTTAATCAAATGATTTTTTCAAAATATTATATTTTTCACAGTAATGAGCTTTCACAATGGTTATGTTCAGAGAGGAAAAAATGTCTTTAGAGAATAAAACCACCAAAGTGTATTCAAAGTGTATTCATCTGTAGAAGACCATTCATTGTCCATTTATTTATGCACCTGTGAGCTTATATTTTGCTTGGTGGAATAATTTTAAGCATAATTATTAAATGTTTACTTAAGAGGGAGAAAATATATATATATATATATTAAACCATGGGCCATAGAACACCCTCAACAATATGACTGAGAATCATAGCACTTTTAACTGTTTTTTTTTCTGAACAACCATTTGATATTTCTATCACTTTCCAGAATATAATTTCTTTTTCTGTCTGGTATTTTACCTTTGTCATCTTTATCATATATCTTGTACCATTATATTCCATTTTCCCTTAAACATAGTCACACACACAGACACACACACCAGACCCTTTTGTGTATTTTCTGTGCCAATTTAATACTCATTTGTAAATTTTTATAAATTTCAAAAAATACCACCTGCATTTTCTATTATTACTGGAGTTTACAATCATGGTAAAATAAAACAAAACTTGCCTGAGTCTATCATAAGATTAAAAAAAAATTGTTTTTCTCCACAATATTTCTATATGACCTAAAATAAAATAATCAGAGTTTCTCTATCATTCTTGTAACCAAATGAGGTTTTTATTACTTTAGAGAGCTGTGATACATTTGACCACCCACTTAGAACACCAGTTTGGTGTGCTCTGAATGTGCAGTGCCCATTTGTCTTCCTATTTAAATAAAAAAGAATGATGGCACTTAATACACTTGAGAGTAAGAAAAATTTCCAATTGGCTTCTTTACTCCTACAGGTTATTAAAGATCATACAATACTGAGACCACATTTTTCCAGAAATGCTTTTCATTTTTTTTGAGAGAGGGAAAGAGAACGGAAGGAGGGCAGAGGGAGAGGGAGAGAGAATCGTAAACAGTCTCTATGCCCAGCGTGGAGCCTCACATGGGATTTGATCTCACAACCCTGAGATCATTACCTGAACCAAAATTAAGAGTCTGATCCTTAAGCCACTGAGCCACTCAGGCCCCCCTGAAATCCATTTTTAAACCCTAAACCTCCTCTTTTCTCACAGACCCTTATCATGTGAAATGATTTGCAGGGAAAAGGTGGCAGTAAAAGGAAATAAAGGGATTTTCTGTAGTGATTTGTGGAGTAATTTTGACTTCATTATTAATTGAGTACAGCTTACATGAAATATCATATTAGTTTCAGGTGTATAACATGGTGATTTGACATTTATATATATTGTGAAAAGCTTACCAGAATAAGTATAGTTACCATTTGTCACGATTCAAAATTTTAAAATTATTATTGACTATATCCCTTCTGACTGTGTTTGAAGAAATCCCAAGGATATTCCTGGAACTGGAATTTTGAAATTGAGAACTTAATACATAGTAGAGAACCAAAGGAAAAAAAAACATGATCTAGTCAATTCTTAGGAATTTTTATATATTTCACAAGTGTTGAATGGATTTGGATGGGGGTAAAATGTGGAAAGACAATAGTACTGGCTTATTTTGAGTGCTTAGTTTTGATTTATTTATTTTGATCATTATATAAGGAGTTGAATCCCTGCTTACTTTCTGGTCATAGTTTTTCCTAAGAAACCTCTGCCCACCGTCCAACCTTAACTTTCCTGGTGCCCATGAACTATATGCAGGAAGCAGTAAGCTCCAGAATTTTCCAAAATATACCATAATCACACAAGCTTTGGCCCATGGAGAGTTAATTTATATTATGTGTGAACATTTCTAACAAGAGAATATTTACCAACCTCGATTGAGCCCCATTATTCTTTAAATTCCTATGATTTAAGTTATTAAAATTTAAATGATGTGTAAATAATTGGACTGATGATCAGACAAAACCAAGCCTTGCTAAACAAACATATAAGCAGGAGTGTGGAAATAGAGGTGGATTAAAACAGAGAGAGCACATAACAAAATAGATAATATTCATTCTAGTCAGATGATTTGAAAAGGATTTGATGGATAATGTATTTCAAGCCAAAGAGTCATATAAGGCAATCTAAATCAGAGATACAGGGTCTGAGTGAATGCAGCCCTAGATCAGCCGGACTTCTTTTGCTGATACACATGCAGTAAACGGAGCCTCGAAGAACCATTTGACTAGAAATACGCATTTTTATCTCATGATAGACTCAGGCAAGTTTTGTTTTATTTTACCATGATTGTAAATTTCTCTTCATGGTGATTTTGTGTCCTTTACCTGGAACTTTTATTACTCAGCTAAGAGTGTGTGACTTTTAGAGAAAATAAAAGTACCTCTTGCTCCCACTGTCATTTTATCTTTTTTTTTAAAGTATGCTCCATGCCCAGCAGAGAGCCCCATATGGGGCCTGAGCTCACGACCTTGAGATCAAGACCTGCACTGAGATCAAGAATCAGTTACTTAACCAACTGAGCGATCCAGGTGCCCCCCACTTGTCATTTTTTAAATAATTAGAAATTTAGAATTACTACTCTATATAAATTGTAAAAAAAAGTCAAATGATTATCTCATACAATGATGATATTCCTGATATGACAGATTATAGATATATAAAGTTAGATTCCATAATTTTACCGGATGGTAGCAAAGAAACAGTATTTTAAGAATAAGGAAAAAATGGAGCATCTGCCTATTTGATTTATAAGAAACTATGACTTCATGGAGGTATTTATAGATATTTTCTGGCATTGTATTATCATCTTGAAACAATGTTATTTGTTTTTTGGGTGCGCAGGGGAGGGAATGTTTTTTTGTTCACTTGTATTTGGTTTTGTTCACATGGTATTTTCCAAAACAATGAAAGGTTTGAATACTCATCGCAACCATGCTTGCTTTAAACATTTCTAAGTTTTGAAGCATTTGCAGTGATGGATAATAATGGTGGTGCTTAATAAACCCATATTAGTTAGAACTTTGTATTTACATATTATAATTTTTCAGTGTATCCAAAGAAAAAAATAGAGAACAGCCCTGCCAGATATACTTTTTATTCAGACAGTTATATATTATATTTTTATTTACTGAGAGTGTACTTAACAAAAATAAAGAAGAAGAAAGAGAAGAAGAAGAAGAAGAACTAGAAGAACAAGGAGGAAGGGGAGGAGGAGGAAGGAATTAGGCTATTTACAGTAGTTTAGCCTCTAATCTAAAGGCTTTCTAATTTTGTGAGTCACAGAGGCTTTAACTCCTGAATTGAACTACTACTAAGGGTTGAGTTGGTATTATAATTGAATATTCTTAGAAATTCTTTAGATTCAACTATTTTTTAATATAAAAAAGGACAATTTAATATACTTAAATGATAGAAACACCGACCATCATACAAAATTCAACTGAAAGATTTCTTTTTGAGAATTTTGGCATATGAAAGTATATTAGTTATCAACTAAATCTTAATTAGTTATTAGCTATTTGAATTGAACTTAGTGAATTCAAACTGAACGTTTTCTCTTGGAAGGTGGTAATTTCTATGAAGTATGACTTGTTATGATCCGTAATCAATACCTGGTAGAAACCGAACTTACATAATGAAGGCTCATGCATAGAACAGTTGCCCATCTCCAAATCATGTTAATATAGCAATCAATAGTTTACACCAATATTATCTTGATTTTTTTTTTCTGACTTACTGTGACTTTTGGAATTTTCATTAAAACATTTATTCCACTTCTGGATGGCTCACGCCCCTTTCCCTCTAAA
Source organism: Martes martes (assembly GCF_963455335.1). NCBI lineage: Eukaryota > Metazoa > Chordata > Mammalia > Carnivora > Mustelidae > Martes > Martes martes. The sequence continues at coordinate 36,854,796 of NC_137893.1, forward strand.
AATAATCTCTTTAGCTTAAAATATCAGTGTATTCCATAGAGTTGCTAAGAATTTGCAATGGTTTGGGAATGTAAACATCTACTTTGAGATGTTTCCAATATACCACTTATTGAATAGCTTGATAGCCTTTTATTGAGAACTAGCTGCATTAGTTTCTCTTATTTTTAACTGCATGGAAAAAGGCATTTTTGTAAAGTCTGAAAAATAAAGGGATGAAATACAAGTTTACCATGCTACACAGAGAAGCAGACTATGTAGACGGATGTCATTTAGCATTAAGTGATGCTAAGTTGCAGTATACTGTTCACAGAGAGATGGATGGCAATTCAGATTGTTATACAGATGCTTAACTCAATGGTGTGCATTACAATTTTGAAGATGCCATCCGATTTGCACAGATTAGTATGCCATGCTGATAGAGATATGATGCAGGGGATTGGAAGTCAAAATTGGTTTCTTTTTCCTATTCTTTGCTGTCTGACATCCTTGACTCCAAGGCTCAGTCATTATGGCAAACACATTTCTAGCAATTCAGAGCTTGAAATTTCACTTGGGTTGGAAAATGCTTAGTGTTTGTAGGGCTAATTTGAATAGCTCAAATCTTTTGGATGTTTAGTAATTTTGTTAAAACTTAGAGAATAGTATTATGGGTTATTGACCAAATCACACTTGGCCATACAACCAAAGAATAACTAGTAGCCTTTGCATTCATTGTAGTGGTAGTCTGCATATGTCCATTGCATCCTGCAAGCCCATCTCCACATGGGTCTTGGAAACACTGTATAGCAGTGCAAATTCCCAAACAAAATGGAAAAGAACATCTGCTGAGGGGTTTATGTAATTTTCCAGTCAATTTGTTCTGTCAAGAAGATAAAGCATTTCATTCCTTTGAAGAAACCAGTAGCATTGGATAGAGTGGGGGTGGAGCTTAAAAGATTATACAAATTGATGACATCTCTATATTTAAAACAGTTCTTCTATCACACAACAAAATGCCAATGCTGCTTCAGTCTTTTATGAAATTTCTCCTATTTCTACTATGAGTATTTCTGATATAAAAAGTACATTATTTCCCAAAAACATGTATGATTTCATGACACTTCAAAATTACTTGATAATGCAGTTTGAAGATATGAACTAGGCTTATGCAAGACCGTTACTGTAGATTGTGTCTTATCGTATTGATCAGACACTAAAAAATGTTTCTGCTTTTGAATCAACATGTAAATATTTGTCAGTATGAATGCTTTCATTTTTCTTTACTAAGATGGTGATTATTAGGAAAATCATTAAATTAACAGAATGAAAAAAGATACATGATTTTCTTTTGCTGTCTTTAAGTCTTCACAAACAGCATGAAAATATTTTATGATTATCATAAGTAATACTAAGGAACAAAAGTTGTGTTCACTATCATAATTTCTGTCTGTTCTTTTTTACAAGCATGTCACTCTTATACAGTAGGAGAGAGGAAAAGACGATAAAGGACGATCACTATTGAAATACATTATCCTTCTTATTAACATGAAGATGTTATGTAATACACTTAGGGAAGAGCATCTACCTGTGGAAAAACTTTACCGTGACCATTCCCCCTGTAGATACTAACATATTATTAAGAAACATCTAAAGAAGTATGGCATGCACTATTTTATTTTAGCCAACACAGACATAGACCTTATGGTAGAGTTTCCTATTATCTTGAATGTTTCATATTTACTCTTGAGAATTTATGAGATATATATAGTTCTCCAATTACCTTGAAAGTTTCATGGGTGCCTATTAAACAGATGCTAATGCTACTTGATAGGTAATAACATTTGAGTTTGCAATAAACATTAGACCTATTAGAAATATCTAATATTCTGACACTGGAATGTCATGATCCTATTCTAGAAAGGTGAACTCTTCTGATTCTCAGACATGTCCACAAGTATTTGTTTTAATTACAATTAATTTAGAGAAAAGTTATCTCTACATTTTCATTATTACTTTTACTTATATAAAACTCAGAACTTTTAGTTATGCATGGAATAACTTCCTGTTTCAAAAAATAGACTATTAACATTGTCAAGAATAATAGAACAGGTGTTTACTGAAATTAACTCTTGGTTTGGGAAGGACCCTAATTTTCCCTATATCACTCTAGATCTACAATGATAGAAATTACATGTATTGAGTGCTGCCCTTCCTAGGACGATTAAAAGTTCGGGTTGGAAAATGTATCCTTCACGGAAAGGGAGCATATTTTTCAGCTGTGGAACGTTCATCAGATGAACGGCAGAAATGTGTGCCCTCTTGGGTGACTGATGCAAGCGGTGCTGGAACCCCCTGGCGCCCTTGCCAGTCATCTGGAAAAGATCACCAATCAAGAACTGGCCTTTACTGTGACACATTCACAATACCATGCGTCAAAAGCAAGGAACAATGGTATTTTCGGTAAATTAGGGAAGCAAAGTTACAGGGAGAAGAACAAAGCTATTTTATCCTTCTATCAAGAAGATATGCAGAACAGTGTTTTTCATCACTTTGCTGTTCCCATTTCTCTAATTTGTCAAATCCAGTCTCTTTTTGCAATGTTTCCCAAATTTGGGTTAGTTATGTATCAGCTTCATGATTTATGTCACACTTAAGCACTACATAGAGTTTTTAATCAAGTCATATTTTTACTTAAATAAATGTTTTAAAATTGATATCATTATAATAATGATAAGTATATGAACTTATACTTATAAGTGTATGTGTGCATATATATATATACATACATACATATGTGTATATATATATATATATATATAGTATTTTACCTATGATAGGTAAAACTGCAGTATCACTTCATGTTAGAGTAAGGCCAATAGTTTACTTTTTCAAATATATTAATATATCATGAATTTTTCAAAAAGATATGTTCAACATGCAGAGTCTGAAGAAATCTCACATGCCAGACTTTGAAAGTTGTTACTCTTAGGCCCTGTAATAAGGCAGAAAGGCATTTATTTATTTGGGGGTAATATAAAAATACATTTTCTCAAATTCACTAACCTTATAATCTCACTCTACTTAGACCTATTCTTAATCACAGCTACAGGAACCCCACAACATAATGACAGTAGGAAAGGAAGACTTGCTCAGCTTACTTAAATCGGACATTTTCTTCATTACATACACAAGCACGTGTGAACACACACAAGCCCACACAAATGTGCACATATGCACGTACACACACTTAAACACCAATGAAATCAGTGTCAACCAGACACCTGTGCCTGCTCTCTAGCCACTCTCAGTCCTAGACCCCTTGCTGTGACTTGTTCGCGGCACCACAGCCTGCCTTACTTTTGAAACTTTCCTGGTAAATTTTCCTGTGTACAGTTACAAATGGTACTTTGGACTAAATGTTCCTACCTACGTTCCAGGCTCAGTCTTGAATCCCTATTCAATTTCTTTCTTGATTTGCTATCCTAGAAAATCCCTCACTAAAACAGTTTTGGTTCAGCATTGCTTTTAGAGTATGCATTTCAGTCGAGTCCACGCTGTGATATTCCCACTATTATTTCTGTCAGATTCTGTGAGCAAGATCGCAACCACAATGCTGAATAATGGGGATGAGAAGGAGAAAGTGAATAGACTGGAGAAAGTATTTACATGTAACCCAGGGAATAGTAACATAAATGCCTCTGCTTTAATAACAACTCTAACAATGTTTAGCATTAGAAAGTAGTTCATTTTGTGAAGCATAAAGAATTGGAAATATCATCATAGTAGTTATTGTTAACATTTATTGAATTCTATGCTACCTATTGCTAAAAAATTAATTTATTTTCACAAGAACTTCATGATTTTGATCCTATAATTACATCGTTTTACAGATGAAGAAACTGAGACAGAACAGTAATGTACCCAAGATCTTAGGGTCTTACAAGTAGTAATTAATAGAGTCCACAGAGAGAGTCTGATATCAGGACCTGAAACTTTAACTCTCAACAGTTCATAATCCATTGACCAGAAATAAACATTCGAGCATATCTATTTTCATAGGTATTCTATTTTCATATATCAACATTCGAGCATATCTATTTTCAATCTTTATTTAAAACAAACACTAAAAACACACACACATATAAAATAAAAATCATACTATATGCTATAAGTTATATATATTATTTTATAAACTATTTTCACTCAAAGATTTTATCAGGAACATTTTCATAAGAAATTAAATATTTATTTTATGGATCAAATAGTATTCTGTAAGGATTTATAGCATAGTTTCCCAAATTTTCTCAGTTCATAGGCCTCCTGGTATCTGAGTATTTGTTCTTCATAGCCTCTCTGGGAAAAAAAGTAGTTCTACTCATTAAAAAGTTGAAAGCAAATACTTTAATAAGCATTAATAACCTAATAATATTATCCTTAATAAACATTTATATCCTTAATATATAGCATTATTGTCTTTAAGAGGAATTTATATCTTAATGTTCTTTGAAAAATAATGTACATAAAATACAAAAAAGAACACTATTCCTAAATAACCACAGTCACAGGTGGGATGTCTGCACCTTTGAGCACTGCCTGTTCTTCAAACTTTGGAATTATATTGGACACTACCAGTCTCATTTTTTTTCCACATTGATTTTCACACAGTACTTGTCTTTCTCCCTAGAACTACCAAAAACCCAGCTTAGTAAAGGCACATTATCACTGAAAAAATTATAGTCGATCTTAAGATGTTGAAACTGAATTACATGAAACTAGTGAATCATATATTATCTTATAGGTGTCAAATATTGTGTTTCTTTCTAAAATTTATATTGACCCATGGAAACCCTGGGGGTTCACTAAAGCACCTCGGGATGTCTTTTGGAGACTGCACACTTATGTTGAAATAACCATCACTAGGGGTGCCGGGGTGGCTCAGGTGTTTAAGCATCTGACTCTTGATTTTGGCTCAGGTCATGATCTCAGGGTTGTGAGATTGAGCCCCCATGTTGGGCTTTGCGCTGGGTGTGAAGTTTGCTTGAGGTTTTCTCTCTCCCTCTCCCCACCCACCCTGCTCACACTCTCTAAATAAATAAATAAATAATAAATAAATAAACAATAATAAATAAAATAACCATCACTAATATGCTCATCATCTTCGTTTTGTAACTTAGTTTCTCCCTGCCTGATACAACCTCAGTTAGCGATGCTCAGCTGAAACTGGAGGGTCAATTAAGATGGCTATTCTCATGGCTAGGAAGCTGATTCGGGCTTCAGTGAAGAGCGATGCTCATATTGGAGACCCCAGTTGTCTGCCACGTGGGCCCTTTCATATGGCTGCATGGTCTTCCTTAATATATATGATGAGGAATTGGTTCATGTAAATATGGAGGCTGAGAAGTTCCAAGACCTGCATAAGGCAAACTGGGGACCCAAGAGCACTGATGGTATAGTTCTGTCTCTGTCTGAAGACCTGAGAAGCAACAGAGCCAATGGTGTAAGTTTCAATCTGAGTCAGGGTCTAAATTCAAAGGCTCTAGAAAATTGATGTCCCAGCTCGAAGACAGTAAGAGAGAGGAAATTCTCCCTTATGCAGGCTTCTGGTTTTGGTCAGACCTTCTACTAACTAGATGAGGGCTGTCCACAATGGAGAAAACAATCGGCTTTACTCAAGTCCACTGATTAAAACATTAATCTCATCCAGAAGCACCAAAATGGACACACTCTACATATGTTTAACTAAATCTCTGAGCACCCCTTGGTCCAGTCAAGTGGACATAAAAGTAACCATCACACCTATTTTTTTCATAATTGACCATTGCAATTAATATCACAATATATAAATATTTAGTCTTAGTCTCATTATTTCTTATGATCAAGTCCAGAAGAGAAATTCTTCTATCCTAGGATCTAAAAACCTAATTTTTAAAAACATAGTCTCAAAATACCTCTGGCAGGGTGAGTGCCCATTCTCTCACATCATCACCAGCACCTGGTTGATTCCCTTTTACTTTTTAATCTTCATTCCACTTGTCCAATGATCTATAGGCAGTAATACTTGGGATGAATAACTTGAGATATTTAAGGGAAAATATGATTTCTGGAAAAGGAATAAGCCAGAATTTTACAGTGAGAAGTATATATTTTATATTTTGTGGTAGCAAGAACCATAAATACTATCCATTTCCAACAACTCAGTTGTTGAGTTGTCATCTTTGTGGTCTAGTTGGTTTAGTTCCCTTTACTACCCAAGTTTTGCCCTGCTCTGTTGTCAATCTTTTAAAAAGTTTCTTGCTGCCTATTTTTTATCTCATGTTAGTGTGTATTTTGTCTCAGAGCTGCTACTATTCTAGTCATAGTGAGCTTAAGAGTTAAGTTTAAGTGGAACTTTTACCATCTTAATAAAGTCCTCTTCCTTCGTTTATGCTCTGTGGAAGATCTTTATGTTTTGTGTTTTGTTTTTGCAAAAGCATGTCTTCTCGAATGGAGGACTTCTCAGGAATATTTGCTTTGTATTGAAATTGACATCATCTCCGTATAGCAGTGACAGACATGGTCCATTGTCTGCTCCCTTTGTTGGGAAAAAAAATTTCTCATCGCATTTCCAATAAAGATGACCTTCTGTTGGGAAGTCACTTGGCACATCCAGTATCACATCATTAAACATCTTCCAAGCAGCAAAAGTTTAGGCATAATTGATTCTATCTACTTCAAAATTAATTTTATTCAGACTTCACTAAGTCGTATTATTAAACTCAGTACATACAAATTAACAAGTGTATTAGCCAAATGCACATAGGAACTTCATATTCTGTCTCAGTTTTTGAGTGTAATATCTAACTTGATTCTCTTTGGCTTAAAATTTGCCTTGTGGTCTGTGACTTAAAAAGCAGCTTATGGAAATTAGCACTGACCATAAATTTGTAAAAAATACCTTCAGTATTTTGTTTTACTAAGATATCATGTAATCATGGCTGCATTTTTGCGTAACACAAGAAAGCAATTAGATCTTCTCTCAGCAAATTCAAATGCCAAAAGATTAAGTTATAAAACAGGAAGGATGATTTGACTTACTGTTCTCAACTCCACCCACATGTTGAGCTTCTTTTAATGATTGCCTAACATGATTGTCACCAGATTTTTTTTTTTTTTTTTTTGGCCTTCTAAAGTTTAATGGGGCTATTATCATTGGCATCTGCATAATTGGAGGGGAAAGATTCCTTTCCTCAAGACACTGCATTTTCTTCTATTTTCAGTCAGTGATTTTCCTACCTAAAATCCTTTAAATCTGTCAATCTAAAATAAGCAAATAAACAAACAGGCTTATCAAATTATCTACACACCAAAAAGGACAGATAACCTAATAAAGAGACATCATTTTTGATATGTATTACAAGTTCTTTATCAACTAAGTCTTTATTATTCCCAGATCCAAGTAATAAACAGAATACAAGCTAATATTTGAATTTCAGTTTCTGTAAACAGCATCTCTCTAGTCCATTCTAATATGAGTGCATTGTGTGAAAAAGTATTTTTATTTTTGAATTTTTATTTATATGAAAAATAACCAAATGTCCCACATAAATAAAAAGGAGCATATAACACTTATTTATGAAATTTTGACTAAATCTCTCATATATGTAATTTCAGTTCTAAGAATTAATAAATATCACTCCTAATAATGCCTGTGTTTGATCACTAGGAAAGGAGTAATTTACACTCAATTTTTCCTCCTCTGTTTGGTTTATTAACCATATCAAGTTCACGTTAATTGCTCTTTCCAAAAGGTCACTTATCACTTTGTAATCAAATATCCCATTCATTCTCAACCAATACAACATGAATCTATCTGTCCCTGGAAATGTGACTAGGTTCCAGGTGTTTTTCTGGAAATAAAATGTGCTATGTTGAAAACTTACTTCAATAAAAATGAAACAAATGCCTAGAAATAAACATTAATTAGTGATATTTTAAAATTTAGCTGTGAGAAGAAAAACATTGTTATACAAGTATTTATTGCAATGATTTAAAACTAAGAAAATGGCATTTTTTCTGTTACTGAAAAGGAGTAGCAAATAAGTATAATAAATAAAAATTAAATACTACTACATAAATTAAAACAATAAAAATAAAAAAATAAAACAATAAAAAATAAAAAAATTAATTTTTCAGCAAAAAGTAGACACTTCCACAGTATAAATTTAAATATATTGATTTGCTAGTATCCATGAATAAGGGTAAGAGTGGTATGCCTAAAAAATATAGGTTCTGAAAAGACAATGTGATATCTACACATTAGGTCATATGTATTAAAATGATTAGAAAGGAATTAGCATTGCATAGTGACAAATTACGTAAACTTTGGAGCAAAGAATCTGAGTTCAATTTCCTCTTCACCACTAACCAGCTCTATGATCATTATCATTCATACAACCTTGCTGAAGTTCAGTTGTTTTCATTAGTAGAATGGATAAAACAATTGTAATCTTGAAGAGCTGACAGGATAAAAATATAAAATGTGTACAAAGAGCTTAACACCATGCTTCCCTCATATTTGGGGATCAATTACAGATAATAATAATAATAGCTACAATTATTAATACAAATGAAAAATAACACATGTAACAAAGAAATATAGATTGAGTTGGCAGAGAGTTAACAGAGCCTGGGGTCTTATTTGAATAGATATAAAGACATACAGAAGGTAAAAGAATTTCAGTGAGAACAGGAATAAAGGATAAAAGTTAACCATATTACTGGAATCAATGAAGAACTTTACAATCTGTGATAAACAGAGAAAGAGATGAACTAATAAAGTCATGGCTAATGTAAAGTTCATAAAACAATGTTACCAAAAAAAGAAAGTGGAAGATCAAGATCAGACTCACTTCTACTTTCAGAGCAAGAATTGGTCTATATAAGTACAACAGCTTATGTGAATGAGCACCCTTTCACCACAAGCAACATGTTTTCTGAAGTAACCAGGATTGTGTTCCTTCTCTCCTCTCAGTAAGACCCTTACTATGTCAATGTAAAAATATATAGATTCCGTATTTAATCCCATCTATGAAGTGGAAGACATAGGTTATTCAACACTCAAGTTCAGGAGCAAAAGTTTTAACCCCCTTTGGTACTGTTCTTATGATTTTCCTAAGGAGTGATGTGGAAAGTAATCTCACAGATGAGCTGGGCAATGATAATTTCTGTGTCTGACTTTGCTTGAATCATGTGTTTGCTCTTTGCCCTGTCTTCGAGCTATATGAATAAAGCATTCTGATTTGGTAGGCCTACTCAATTACAATTTCAAAAATAATGTCAACTCCAACCAAATCTCCTAGCAAAAATTCTTTATAGCAAATAGAGATTCTTTTGTCAGAAAAAGTATCTGAATGTTACTGAACAGACGAAAACCAGGTTTCACTATATGCGTTAAGGAATATCCATTGTATTTAGCAATGTAGAGGTTCCTGGTGACCTTACAGTTATTACACTTGAGGGAATAAAGACACAGTGAACAGTACAGAAATAGAGACAAATTGACTGAGTGGTAAAACACCAGGTAGTAGATAGAAGAAAACGGGATGAAATTTTTCTAAAAAAAAAAAAAAAAAAAAAAAAAAAAAGGCTTAAGCCAGTTTAAAAGTTAAAAAAAAGGATCTATTTTCGAATAAGTGGTTAAAGGATTAGATCCAAAGGAGAGATTGGTCCTCAGTAGGGGAAGACAGTTTCTTTATTTTAGCAAAAAAGAGCATGATAGGTGCAGACAGGGATAAATTTGCATGTTGGCAGATCTAATGGCTTCTGTTTTCATTGAGAAGTATAAAGCAGATGAGAGAAGATGCACGGAATTTCAGATGTTTAAGGAAAATGGAAATGGTTCAAAATGGTATGATTGATGGTAAGTCTGTAAATTATGCAGGAAATCATGGTAAGTTTGCGGGGGGTGGGTGATGTGAACTCAGGCTGATGAGACTTTTTAGGGTTACAGTGTATGCTTCCTTGCTCTGTGACATTTTTTTCAGTTGTGTTTGACTGTCCTTGATACAAATATAAAAACTGAAACAAAAGGGAGAATTATATTCACCCAGGGCGAGATCTTTGACTGTTGAAGCAACAAAAGGAGAGGGTCAATGCAATTTGTGTGTTGCAAAAATGTTACAATAATTAACTAGGGTTTTAAAATGGAGGAGAAAGGAAGTAAGAAGGGAAAAAAAAGAGCTATTGAATTGAGAGTACTCATAAAAAGTAATGGACTGGAGATCCTACTACAGTATGATGACAATTGTATTAGAAATACCGGAAATACCAACTGGAAGGAGATGAAATCAGTTTCAAAAAGTGCATTGCAAAATTTCCAGTAGCAGTTGCATGTTATGAAATCTCTAAGTAGAAAAAGAATAAGGGATTACTTCAGTCCTCACCTTATATTAACACAGCCTATAGTTCCTTTCATGAAATTAAATAATAAAGGAAAATGAATTAATGATTGTAGAGAACATAAAGATAATCAGCAGCTAGGGGTGGAGGTGGAGTTGCATATCTTCTTATTTGATGGAGAGAAAAAAGGTGGAAAGCTCCTAGTCTGATTAGGCATAAGACCAGAGATAAAATCAAATTGGAAACAAAATGAGATGCGCTGAATATCGCAGTTAAGACTATTTTATTTATGATAAAAAAGAAAAATTGATAAAATAGAAGAAACTGAAAAGGTAAAGCTGAAATACTCATGAAGCATATTCAAAAATAGTTCAAATTTTGCATATATCCAAATTAGATTGATGAAATGCTATTTTTGACCCATAAATTGGTAAAAGGTTGAACTACAATATCCCCTGTTTGCAATGAAACTTTAAATGAATCCTTTCACATATTTGAAGTGGAAATAAATTGATACATTTCAAGAGAACAATTTGCAATATGTTTAAGAATTTAGATATGATCAAACCTTAACCCAAATACTGAATATCTAAAAATTCCTAAAAATACTAAAAGTATGTGCTAGACTTTATTAATAAGGATATCAATCAAATTTTACTTATAAAACCCAAATGTTACCACAAGTATAGAAAATTATTTTTCAAACTAGGAAACTATTGACAATAAATAGTCACAAATTGCATAGAAAAAAGATGATAACAATTATTACCAATGACTTACAAAATTATTTTTCTTTTCATATTTTTCTTTTTCCTTTATTTTTTTCTTTTTCCTTTATTTTATTTCTCCTTTTACATACTACAATATTTTTAATCCTTTTTATGTTTGGACATAGTATTTTCATAATGAGAAATAGTTAAAAGTGTCCTAGAATCATAGGAAAGGGATTAATTAATATTAAATTCTTATATATTGAGTAAAAGAACATTTGTTATAACATGTCTATTAAAATATAAGAAAAGTATATTTAAAATAACACTGAACAAAAAATCCTGTTAGATGTTATTTAAAAGACACACTCACCTAACAGCCAAAGAATGCACATTATTCTCAAAACATACTCCAGTATAAATCATATGTTAGGTCATGGAATAAGTCTCTACAAATTTCAGATCAAAGTTATACAAGTTATTTTTTCTGACTACAATGGAATGAAACTAGAAATTGATAACAGTAAAAAAATGGGAAAATTCACAAATATGTAGAAACAAATTAACATACTCTTGAATAACCACTAGATCAATAAAGAAATGAAAAGAGAATTGTAAAAATATCTCAAGACAAATGAAAATGAAAACACAACCTACCCAAACTTACAAAATGCAGTGAAAGTAGTAATGATAGGGAAGTTTATAGCAGTAAATGCTTACCTTAAAACATAAGATGTCCAATAAATAATTTAACTTTTCACGTCAAGGAATTGAAAAAAGAAGACAAAAACTAAAGCCAAATTAATAAGAGGAAGGAAATGGTAAAGATCAGAGCAGAAATAGAAAAAAGAATACAATTGAAAAAATCAACAAAGCTAAGCATTGTGGGTTTTTTGTGGAAATAAACAAAATCAACTAACCCTTAATAAACTATGAAAAAAGAGAAAAGATTCAAATAAAAAAAAATCAGAAATGGAAAAGAAGACATTACAGCACATACCTCAGAAATGAAAAGGATCCTAAGAAACAATTATGAACAGGAATATACAAACTAATTAGGTAAACATGGAAGAAATGGATAAATTCCTAGAAATAAACAGTCAAGCAAGACTGAATCAAGAAGAAATAAAAAATCTAAACAAACTAATAACAAATAGAGATTTAAGTAGTAATCCAAACGTCCCAACTAAGAAAAGCCTAGGAGTGGATGCCTTCATGGTTGAATTCTAAGAAACATTAAAAGAATTAATATCAATCTTTTTTTTAACTCTTCCAAAAAATAGAAGTAGAGGAAGTAATTTCAGACTCATTTTATAAGACCAGCAACACTCTAACACCAAAGTCAGATAAATACAGTAAAAGAAAACTGAGACCAAATAAACAGAAGTGCAAAAATTCTCAGTGATTTAGTAGCAAACCGAATTCAACAACACATTAAAGTGATTACATACCATGACTGAATGGGATTTACCTCTGGGATGCAAGGTGAGTTTAACATACACAAATGTAATGTGATACATTACATTACCGGTATGAAAGATAAAAATCACATGATCATCTCAATAGATGCAGGCAACTGACAAAACTCAACATTCATTTATGATAAATGCTCTCAATATAATATGTTTAAAGGAAATGTCCTTAACACAATAAAGACCATTTCTGAAAAACTCACAGCTAACATAATCAATGGGGAAGAACTGAAATCTTTTTCTCTAAGATCTGGTACAATTTAGGGATGCCACTTTCATCACTTCTGTTCGACATAATACTGGAAGTTCTGGCAAGAACATTCACACGAAAGAAAGTAGAAGAAATACAAATCAAAAGGAAAAAAGCGAAGTTGTCTCTGTTTACAGATGACGTGATCCCATATGTAGAAAACCCTAAAGACTACATTAAAAAGTGTTACAACTAATAAATAAATCCAGTTAAGTTTCAGGAGACAAAATCAAAATTAAAAATCAAGGGGCACCTGGCTGGCTCAGTTGGTAGAACATGTGACTCTTGATTTTGGGGTCATGAGTTCAAGCACCACATTGGGTGTAGAGCTTACTTTAAAAAGTAAAAATAAAATAAAAACAAAAATCATTTGCATTTCTTCATATTGACAACAATCATCCAAAAATGAAATCAAGAAAACAATTTTATTTATGACAGCATAAAAAAAAATACTAGGAATTAATTTAACCAAGGGGGTAAAATGCTTGTACATAAAACCTATAAAACCTTGTTGAAAGAAATTGAAGACACAAATAAATGAATAGATATCTCATGTTCAGGGATTGGAAGTGTTAATATGTTAAAATGTCCTTATTATCCAAAGTAATATGCAGTTCAATTACTGTAAGGGATTCAGTGCCATGCCTACCAAAATTTTAACGGCATTTTTCATAGAAATAGGAAAAAATTTAAAATTTTATGGCATCACAAAGCAGTCTTGAGAAAGGACATGCTTGGAGGCATCACACTTTTCATTTCAAACTCTGTTACCAAGATATAGTAACCAAAACAGTATAGCATGAAAATAGACAAATAGACAATGGAACAAAAAAAGATTTCAGAACTAAACTTTGCATACAGAGTTAACTAATTTTCAACAAGAATGACAAGAATATACACTGTGGAAAGGAAATCTACGCAATAAATCTTCTTGGGAAACTGGATAACAATATGCAAAAGAATGAAATTAGACCTTTACCTTACATCATATATAAAAATCAACCCAAAGTGGATTAAAAACTTAAAAAGTGAAACCTCAGACTACAATACTCACAAAAGAAAACACGGAAAGGACTCCTTCACATTGGCAATATTTCTTTAATATGTTGAGATACAGGTCTCATATCCTACAAATATATTATTTATCTCAACATATAAGAAGCACTTATAATATTCTTAGAAAAAGACAGTATGATTTTTTTTAAAGCAAAGATAATAGGAGACCAGCTTGTGAAAATTGCTCAGCTTCACTGATGATTAAGGATGTGCAAATTAAGCAATACTACTTTTTGTCTCTTATGTGGGCAAAAATTCCAAAGAATTACAGTACCTAGATAGCATCTAGCTTATATAACCAGAATATGTAAGAGAGTTGTTCATCAGTATGTATCTTTATCTTTTTTGTTTTCCCAAGTTCTTTGGACCAATTTATACACTCCCACAATCTGTGTACAGGAGAGGCCCTTATTCCCAACAAATGGTGGTATCAGGCATCAGAATTTTTGACAATTATATGACTATGGAATAATACTTCATTCATTTTTAATTTGTATGATTCTGATTACCAGTGAGTTTGAACATATTTCCTGTTTGTATTAACCTGATTTTCTGTTTTGTGAGTTGCCTATTTATATCCTTTACCTACATCACAATTATTTTCATAATTTCTTTTTTGATTTAAAATTGTGCACTTTTAATTTTTTTTAAAATTTTAACTCCAATGGCATTATCATACATGCTATATTAATTTCAGTTATACAACACAGTGATTCAATAATTCTATACATTATTCATTTATTTTTAAAGATATTATGTATTTCTTTGACAGCTAGAGAGCACAAGCAGAGGCAGAGGGAGAAGTAGACCCCCTGCTGGGCAGGGAGCCTGATGCAGGGCTTCATCCCAGGACCCTTGGATCATGACCTGAGCCAAAGGCAGATGTTTAACTGACTGAGCCACCCAGGTGCCCCAACTGTGTTCTTTTTAAAACACAATGCATATCTTATCACCACACTGAGCAAATTCCTGTGAAGGAATTCACTCAGAGTAAAAGCCCTCATCCTCACAATGGCCTATGAGACTCTACATGACTTGGATCTTCTTATTTCTCTTACATCCTCAACGCTACTCACCTCTTTCCTCATTTCACTCCAAGCCACACTAGCTTCTTTCTTTTCCTTGAATATACTGACAAGTTACAACATTAGAGCTTTTAAAATCTTCTGCTGAAAGAATGGATGCATAAAAAGCTAACTCTACACTTTGGTAGGTTTTCACTTAAATGTAAAGCTCTCCACATGGCCTATCCTAAACATTAGACTGAAAGTTCCAATTGCAATTCATTTCCCTGTCCATACTCTCAATTTTCATTACCAGTTTGCTTTTATATTCACCCACGTAACACTTATTACTTATTTATTATCTCTAGTATCTCTTAGCTAAAATGTAAATTCCCGAAAGGTTGAGATCTTTTTCCTTTGTTCACCAATACATCCCAAGAGCCTACAAAAGTGCCTAATGAAAAACAGGTACTTAATATGTAAGCTTTAAAATAAGAAGTGAGGGGCGCCTGGGTGGCTCAGTGGGTTAAAGCCTCTGCCTTCGGCTCAGGTCATGATCTCAGGTCCTGGGATCGAGCCCCCGCATAGGGCTCTCTGCTCAGCGGGGAACCTACTTCCTCCTCTCTCTCTGCCTGCCTCTGCCTGCTTGTGATCCCTCTCTCTGTCAAATAAATAAATAAAATCTTTAAAAAAAATAAGAAATGAATTAAAGACTTAATCAGGTATCTATGTGCTGTCTTTTGCCTTTTGCATGTGTTGTAAACTCCTGTATGCACTCTTTGGCATGTTTAACTTTGTTCATGGTTCCTTTTGTAGTGTGGAAGTTGTTTTTTATCTTATTTTGTTTTTTTGAGAGAGAGAGAGTGTGCATGAGCAGGTGTGGGGTGTGTGGGCAGAGGGAGAGAGAATCTTAAGCAGCCTCCAAGTCCTGCGCAGAGCCTGGCATGGTGCTCGATCTCATGACGTTGAGATTATGACCTGAGACAAAATCAAGAAGCAGAAACTTAACCAAATGAGCCACCCAGGTGCCCCTTGTGGTATGGAAGTTTTTTATATTAATGTAGTTCAATAAATCAAAATTATTTTTAAGGATTTGTGTTTTTATATCCAGTTTCAGAAATCTGCCACTGTACTTACATTTTAAAAACAGATTTCATATATCCTTTCTTAACATTTCAAAGGGTTTTTTCAACATTTAATTATTTCATGTATATATAATCTATTTTAATGCATGGCAATGGATCTACTTTTTATATGACCAAATTTTGCTAGCAGAGTTGAAGAATCCATCCTTTCTCCACTGAATTCTTTCCACCTCTATCATAGGTTAGTTTCCATATATGTAAGGGTTTGTGTCTCACCTCTTTATTCTGTCCCATGTATCTGTTTTTCTGTAATGTAATCATGTAATAATTCATTTTTTCCCTTCTTATATTTATATTTATTTTTTCCCTTCTTATATTTATGTATCAGCCTCTATTAAATCTTGAGTATTTTCATGTTATTTTGTGGCTGCAGGGCATATATGTATGTGTGTGTGTATATATATACACACACACATACATATATGTATGTATATACATATGTATATACATATGTGTGTGTATATACTTATATACATATGTG
This sequence comes from Martes martes, assembly GCF_963455335.1. Taxonomy (NCBI): domain Eukaryota; kingdom Metazoa; phylum Chordata; class Mammalia; order Carnivora; family Mustelidae; genus Martes; species Martes martes. The sequence goes on from NC_137893.1 coordinate 36,871,270, forward strand.
ATATTTAAATATAACTCACAATACTAATATTATAAATTATCAACTTAATATTTTTAACAAGCAATTTACTTTTTATCTAGAGGTAACATTCTAGTCGTTTGAGAGTTCTTTAAACTGAGGATATTTTACACATATTTATTCTGTTAGATGTAAAATAAGAGAAAGTACACAATGGTATAATGAATGATCATTTTGCTTACAGTCCATAGCAAGTGCATATTATGCATTTGTCTTTTGAGAGTCACCTAAAAATATTTGAGCACTTTAAATATGTGATACCACCTAATGATCAGAATCGTATTATTTCTACTGTAAAGGAATGCTAAGTTAAGGAATCTGAAATCTCTTAGGAGAGTTGATCAAACAGGCACATTGCATTTGTGATAGTAATTCTTCTGAAATCATTATTTGAGAAATGTTTTCACACCAGTTACTAAATGGATTATTGATTATAAGATGACTTAAATGGTTTCAGAGCTAATCAATTGGTAATACATCCACATAATATTTAGACAAGGACCACTGTTTTCAGGCTTCTGCTTTTCTAATTTAAAGAGAAATCAGGATCAAAGTTTCTGCTCAATATTTTTTTATAAACATAGCATATCAACTCCCACCCTATTAATAGCATAGCCAGTCATTTATTAAATGAATTAAAATACCCTGGGACACCTGGGTGGCTCAGTGGGTTAAGCCTCTGCCTTCGGCTCGGGTCACGATCTCAGGGTCCTGGGATGGACTGGGCTCTCTGCTCAGCAGGGAGCCTGCTTCCCCCTCTCTCTCTGCCCACCTCCCCGCCTACTTGTGATCTCTGTCAAATAAATAAATAAAATCTTTTAAAAAAAAAAAAAAGGTACCTATTTGACTCCACAAAGTTATGTCAGACCCTGAGTTCACACTGTGAGAAGGAGAGCAGGTGCTCAGCACTGGTGGAATTCACAGTTTAAGAGAAATGTAGAACATAAAGGGGATTATATTAGCAAGAGGCAGTGTAAGACCTGAACCGAAGCTCTAGGGCCAGACATCCTTGGCTCTAACCCTGGCTCTACCACTTATTAACTGTGTGACTTCAGGCAATTTATTTAACCTCTCTGTGTCTTCATTTTCAGTCAATAATCAAGAGAAAATAATACTCTTAACCAACTGAGTTGTTATGAGGTTCAAAGTACTTAACAAGTGCAGATTACTGAATAGTGCATAGCAAACAGCATGTAGTATGAGATACCTATTTTAATTTTTCATCATTATCATTTTTATTACAGTGACTGAGAGGGATTTTACTTAGAAATAGGGTTCTTGCAGATAGAGTAGAGATAAGGTGAGGTCAGACTGTATTAAGTGAGTTTGCCCTAAATCCATGGCGGATATCCTCATAAAGAAAAAGAGATTGGAGACAGAGAGAGACACAACCGAGAAGCCCATCTGGCAGTGGGTTGGGGGGAGGGGGTAAAGAACACTAAGGATGGGTGAGGCATGAGATAAATTATCTCCCAGATCCTGGAGAGCGAGCTTGGCCCTGCCTCCTGAATACATTTCTGTTGTTTTAAACCAAGCAGTTTGCTATAATCTGTTACAGAAGCCCTAGGAATACCAGTAGCAGCTATTATCATTGCATTTAAAGATAAAGAATCCACAGCCCAATGGAGTTAACGACTTTCTGGAAGTCACACAATTAGAGTGATGAAGCTGGGCTTCTAGTCTGAGGCAATTTGACTAAGAGCTTACATTTTAACTACTTTGTATTCTTTGTCTGCTGGTACATTGTCCTAATACCTGTTTTGTAGTCAACATTTATTGAAATGCCATTATATGCCAAGCACCATTCTAAGCATTAGAAATCCAATAGTAAACACAACTGAGAAAAGCTATCTGCATTTTGGTCTAGTGGGGTAGTCAAAATAATTAAAAAACAAATGTGTTATTTTAAATATAAATGTTATTAAAGAGAAAATTAAAAAGTAGGGGGAGTAGGGAATTCTAATTGGGTGATCAGGGAAGATCTCTTCACATGACTTTTGAGTGAAGTACTGAAAAAGGAGAAAAAATACCTGTGTTCATATGTGGAGTAAGAGAGATGAAGAGAAAAACCAATGCAAATGTTAAGGTATTGTATGCCTGAGTATTCGAAGAATTAGGAGGAGGCCACTCTGGGTGGAGTGGAATATAATGAATAGTAAGGATTGTGGTTAAGGAGGAGTTAAAGGAAAACATTTAACCCAGGTGAAGAGATGCATAGATTGATATGCAGGATTTAATATGAAGACAGGATATAAACCTATGAGATTGGATAAGTTTATGCAAGTAAAGGTTGACAGAAAATAGAAATGAGCCACAGGCTGAGCTCTGAACTCCTCTAACTTTAAAAGGCCAGGGAGATGAGGAAAGCCTCACAAAGGAGACTAGAGAATAGACTAGCTGCCATTCAATAAGTAGAAAATCCCTCGGGTGTGTTGATCTGGAAGACAAGTTTATTCTTCCACAAGCTAGTCTTATATGTCAAGGGAAATGGCAACTCAACATATGTATGAATAATCTTTGTATAAAAATTTCTACTTAGACTTTGTATTTTTACTCTATGCATGTAAAATTTTATTCAGAATTATTATAAGGAGAAAACGGCTGCTTCTTGTAATACTTATTACTTCTGTTTTCAAAAACCTTTGGCTCATAAAATTATTTTATCATCTCCTTAAAAGATTCAAGACAAATATTTAACATAGCTTTATAAAGATCACTCTCTATGTACAGTGAGAATCATAAGGGGAATAAAATGAATAAATTATTGCATCATCTCTACCTTTTAACTATTCAACCCATGCTTCTTATTGCAGTTCTCTTACTTACGATTGGTTGACTATGATCAGCCTGAATTGCTGGTCTTGGTTGTCTACATATTGCCATCACAGTTTACATCTCAATACTGGTAGGTATATCAACTTATAATGGGTTATAGCCTTTAAATAACAATATGCTATTTAACGTTCTTTGACATTCATTTTATCTTTCAAGCATTGAATATGCATGTCTTTGTGTCACTTGTGACAAGGGTCAGAAGAATTGTCTGTGATTATGAAGGATAGGAAAGCCGATGGGTTGGTGTAAGATTAGAGTTATAACCTTGGCATTCTTTACCTAATTGCCTGCAACCAGATACATATTCAATTAACACTGTACTGTTCATACTACTACATGGAAGTAGTAAAGGCTATTGGATAGGTTCTGAGTTGAGTACAGTTTTATATATTTTGTCAGTGACCTAGAAGAATAAATGTGTATGTTGGTTAACACTTTAGAGGAGAAGATTATAATTCAAATTGACCTTGACAATTTGGAAGAGTAGTTGGAAATAATGAAAATCCCGAGGTCAGATACACAGCAGGAACTACTGTAAGAAAAAACATGATCCATGCAAGATGGGGAATGACTAATTAGGCATGATCATGGCAGAAAAGAACCTAGAGATCACAGGGGGCATGAATTGAACATAATTCAGCTCAGCAACATTATTTTAGAGGCTTGAACATATAATACTGAAATGGACTATAAAAAATAGAACAGTTCTGATAAAAAAAAATAGAGGGTAAAACTTGATCTACTTTTTACATTGATCAGTTTAAAGCCAAAACAGTGTGTCAAATTTTGGACAGCTGAAAGCTGGAGAATTTGTAGAGAGCCCAAAAGACAGAAGTAGATTAAGTGATTAGAAAATTGGAATTTCAAAGAAGCAATAACATTATTTGAAATGTGTGATTATAAAGGAGAAGCATGAGGAATGGTTTAATAACTGCCTTGAAGTATACAAGTGGTAATTTTATGAATTGTTGACCAGATGCTCTTGGGTTTCTTTGCGGTCGAATTCTTGTTAAAATTTCAACAAGGATGACATAAATTTGTGGGTGAAAAAAAAAACAAAAAACAAAACACAGCCTTAAAGAAAGACTGTAAAGTGGCATGGACTAGAAAGGCTTATTTTTCAACCTCACTCCCTGAGAGTTAGGTGTGGATTTAGTCTTATAGATAGTTGAGCCTGAATAATGACTACTCCCAATCCCCTTTCTTCCCTCAACCCAACCCTACTCCATACAAAGTTTAGATTTCACTTGCATATGTATATATTTTGTTGGGGACCGTGTCATTATTTTTTTCTCTGAGTTTTACAGTAAGAGTTGGTAAGAACAAACAGTGTATTAAAAATATTACTATTAATTTACAAAGAATAACCAGTTAGTTGTCCACACAGAAAAAGATGGGTTGAAATTTATCTCTCAAATCTAACCTTTATTTTGATGTATGCATTATCTGGTTAATACTTTTCATGTTGTCTTCCACTGCTCAATTCTGACCACATGAGAAGGCTTAGCTTTATGTGGAAATGGAATAAATCATTTCACTGATATGATTTAAGTGGCACCAAAAAGTATCTAAAAATATCTATTCTATGTTATCCTGCTGGCTTACCCTTAGGTTGAAATTCTTCACCATTAATATCATACCTCCAGGCACTTATTTCTCAATAAGATTTTATATTTTAAGTGAGCCAAAGGATGGGGTTATCTAAGAGGTCTAAAGTATTTTAGCTAGCTATGAGTTTGACATACATCATTCTCTTCATGATTAAAAATGTACCTTCAATGTTCCCTCTGGCACCAACAATCACAGAGTTTGAGGAGACTCGTCTGATGGAGAGATAAGATCGGCTAGATAGGAGAGGAAAGATGTCTGACTTGAGAGCTCCACATACAGCCCACTTTAAGAGCACAGAGTCTTCAAAGCACAGGACAATGGGGCCACACCAAGGCAACAGGGATAATGCTCCCCAAGCCGAGCCATAAGGACCCATAAAGCATATGAAAAGATGCTTTTTTTTTTTAAGATTTTATCTATTTATTTGACAGAGAGACTCAACCAGAGAGGGAACACAAGCAGGAGGTGTGAGAAAGGGAGATGCAGGCTTCCCGCCCAGCAGGGCGCCCAATGAGGGCCTCCATCCCAGGATCCTGGGATCATAACCTAAGCTGAAGGCAGACCCTTAATGACTAAGCCACCCAGGTGCCCCAAATGAGAGAACTCTTAAGCTGTTACCCATTTAAATATTTTGCTAAGCACCGGGCACATAGATGTCAATAGACATGCTATGGCTTATCAATGCAACATTTTGTTTTCTCAAAAGAGGCTGGCAGAACACCAGTTTTATCTAATCTTAACATTTTGAATGTTTTGGAGACCTCATGTTTGTGACTCCTCCTATGAATTTTCAGGAAAGAAGTAAGTAGAAGGCAAAGTGAAAATTTCTTCTTGAACATGCTACTTTGTTCTGAAACTATATTAGTAGAATCCTAAGAATTATTGATATTTTCTTAATAAGCTGTATCTATATTACTGTTAAGAATTGAAATTTTATTTTATTCCCAAGAAATTATATTTCTTTGCTTTAAAACTTTTTTAAAAAATGGTTATCAGTAAAAATGAAATTTAGGGAAGTTTTGCCTTAATTATAAATAATATTTTGTAATAATTTCAGGGTCTTCTAAGCAACCCTCAGGAATATCATTATCTTGTAACCGAGTAAGTAAAAACATCATATACTTAATTTCTTCTCTCTGATTATTAATTTTCCTGGTGCTGGATTTATTGATCACCTATTCAGTCATTCTTTAAATATGTTATAAACCAAAAACATGAGTAGGGAAGAAATTGTTTTAAGTATTAGACTAAATGGAATTTAATGTATGTATGTGTATATTCATTCTTAATTTTTGGCATATACTTTGTTGCCATGAAGGAGCTAATGCCTATAGCAAAAAATGAGTGCATGAAGTCAAATAGTAATCATGAAAAACTTGAGAGGAAATGCTTTAAACACAAGCAACTGTGAAGCTGTCCACACCATGCCATTCATTCCCACCATAACTTTGCTTTGGCTGTCCCCTTTCCTTGAAAGTTTTCCTTCCTTTCCATTTAGTTATTGGGTTATTTTCATCCAAACAACTGCTCTTTTTTCCATTAAAATTGAGTTCAAGTGGCTTTCCTATAATATTTCAAATCCCAAATTTGTACATTTCTCTCATTACTTGCCTACATCAAGTTTTAATTATGTGTTTTATATTTCTGCTTATTAGACTAGACCTTTTCATAGTTCAAGATCTGTTTTATGCATTTTTATATACATATAGAAAAATAAGCTCAGCATATTGATGCTCAGCAATTGAAATATCATAATTATTTTCCAATTATCCTTCTCAACTTCTAATAGATTAACAGCAAATCAGTTGCTTATTTTATAATTCTCTAAGAAGGCCAAAAATAAACGTATTACTGAAAAATAATGAAATAGAATGTTAATATCCTAGTTTTTTTTTCTTCTCTCCAGAGTTGAGCTAAAAAATAAATAGCTTTCAACTAAGGGATGAATGTGAGAATATTTAGGGTGATTCGAGTTGCAGAAAACTCAACTTTCAAACTATTTGCTTGAATCCAAACAAGAATGTAATGATTCTTGAAACTGAAAGGCATAAAGCTTAAATTCTTTTTTTTTCCCCCCAGCTTGGGGGCTTCCTCTTTATTGATGTGTCTCCTACCTTCCCCCCAACAATTTCAGTCCCTTCCATTTATCCCCCAAAAAGAAGGTGGTGAAAGGAAAGGAATATTGGGGTTCTGAGCCCCTTGGGCAGTTAGAAAGAGATCAGAAACAAAACCAATCATTGGATGTGATGGACTGACAATCAAGAAGTCTAAAGCAGAGTGGGAAAGGTGGTAAGAGAAAGGGGAAGAAAGAAGAGGTAGTAGAGGCCACCTCCCCCATGAACTCTTCTAAGAGGGGCTGGAGGAGAGTCAGAAACATGAGGAACTGCAGGTGCTGAAGGAGAGGTGGTGGTTGAGCCTGAAGGAGGAGTAGGTCAAGGAAGGGAGGCCACCTCTCATTTTGTCAAAGTTTCAATTCTTGCTTAATTCAGGAGTAAAATAATATCTCCACTTCCACTGCAACTTTTATTACTACATTTCTGCATTTTCTCCTCCTCCACCCTCACTATCTCCTGTCTTCCAAATCTTTGCAAATATCTTGTCGCATTTCAGAGGTTAGAGATGGGTTATTACGTATCTCTCCAGTGCTAGGATAAAGAAACATTTTAAAATGATTTTTTTGCTATATACCCACCCTTAAAATAAAGGGCTTTGTCAATTCCACTTAACTATGGAAAACTATGAAAACTGTTCTTTACTAGAGGATTTTCTTTTACTTTTTCTTTTTTTTTTAAATATTCTGGTTGTCAGAAAATCATTGTTAAATACACCACATGTTTCTCTTCTTTTCTTCTTTATGCTCCTTTAAGTTTACTAAGACATGAAACAAAGAACCATAGCTACTGAGATTCTATTGATAATGATAATAAGTTTCAATGTGTATGTAAATAGATAGACAAATAAATATTAACAAAAGAAAACAGAAAGCCAAACAGGCATTAACCTTGTATAAATGGGCATTTTTAAAAAAGGAAACAATTTTTAAGATAAAATACTTTTTTTAATTGAAAGATATCCAAAGATTTTGTGTTCTTTTGTTAAATTATTACTAAAACATTTTTGGCTACTTCCTATATGCTACTGTGAGAAATTTGAGGCACCAAAAGTTTGAGATTAATGGAACCCACCTGCAGTAAAGGAAACAATGGTCTTGTTTGTAGACACATTAAGTTTGAGAAGACTATTTATTGGCAAAATATTTATTCAGTGCCTATAATGGGCCACACACTATTAAGGGCGAAGAGTTGGACATGAATTAATGAACAAGACAGTGTCTTTACTTTCATAGAATTTATATATTAATGCAATTTATAAACACTGAAGCTTATATTCTTATAATGGTTGGATATGTGAGTCCATACCTCAGTGGAGGTATGTTTGGGCTAGAGATATGTATTTGAGAGCTATTCAGATGCTTATTACTCTCATCTCAGTAAAAACCTATGAAATGACATAATCCATCTCTACACCTTACTACCTCCAGTCTCATTTCCCTGAGAAGACTTCTTTAGGTTTCCATTTTTTTGTTCTTCTAGTAGTTAGGTCCATAATTCTAAATATTAGGGTTTTTCTTCTTTTCTTGATTCATCTACTCAAGATAGTATGCATTGATTTTCTAATATGAAAGATAAGATCTTTAATTCACTTGTATCCTCCCCCATGATGTGTAATCATCTATTTCTAAATTAAAAACAGGATTTGAAGTCATTGCATAATTTTTAAAGGACACTCACTTTCAAACTTAGAAGTAACTAATTTTTCCTCATAACTCACTGAAAAATATATAGAGATACACGGTTTTGAAATTCCAGGTTTTTTAATGCCAAAGTCAATCTTTTTAGCTGAAATTCACCACTGCTCCATGTAGAACATTTCTTGCCAAGAGTTGTTTTGTTGCTGAACAAATGTTTTAATTGCTTTGCCTTTGCTCATGAGAACCCCCTTCTAATGGCCTACCCCTGTTGAGATTCTATATGTTCTTCTATGTCTATCTCACATTATTTCCTTGGACAAATTTAATTATTTCCTAACCAGACGTCAATTTTGAGTTTTCAGTCTCACAAGCTCTTTTTTTTTTTTTTTTTTAAGATTTTATTTATTTATTTATTTGAGAGAGAGAGACAGTGAGAATGAGCTGGGGTTAGGGGTGGCGGGCAGAGGGAGAGGGAGAAGCAGACTCTCTGCAGAGCAGGGAGTCCGGCTGCTGGGCTGGATTCCAGGACCCTGAGATCATGACCTGAGCCAAAGGCAGACACTTACCCAATTGAGCCATCCAGGCTCTACTCAGTCTCATAGACTTTCTTGAACCTCATTTATAACACTATTGTCTACTTTAGTTCAAAATTATTTTGGGATTTATTTTTTCTTAAGTGTAAACTCTTTGGAACCAGGACCAGGTTACCTATACAATTTTATCACTAAAGTGTTCTGGTGCAATATACCTCAAGCATTGTTCGGTTAATAAATATATTTTTTTACTATTGAATGAATGTATGTATGAATATTAGGGTCTTCCTGGAATTAAAAGATGTTACTGAGGTGCCTGGGTGGCTTGGTCAGTTTAGTGTCTGACTCTTGATTTCAGCTCAAGTCATGATCTAGGGGTCATGAGATGGAGTACCCCACTCATCCTCCCCCCACTCACACACAAGTTCTTTCTCTCCCTCTCTGTTAAAAAAAAAAAAAAAAAAAAAAGGAAAAAAAAAAAAAGTCTTGAATGTCTGGGGCTCTGATCACCTGAATAATTGCATCTCTCTATGCCTTAAAATAAAGATACAAATTTTCAAAACCAGTTTCATTTATGTCCCCCATGTTTAGGCTCCAGGGAAAGGCAAATACAGGTCATTATTTGTAAAAAGAAAAAAAATTCCTCATTTGGCCATGAGCCATTTTATTCAACTAGATTTCTTTCACGGGAAGAAAAATAAGAATGAGTTTATACATTCATGTCTGTCCTTTTTGATAAGAAAACGTTGAAAGGCATTACACATATTATTTCTTCCTCTTAATTTTAGGAAATTTTAAGAAATTAGGAGTATGTTATAAAACACACTTTGGAAAACTTTAGAACTGGATAGAAATTCAAAGGAAACAGAATAAGCATAAGGGAAGAGAAAGATTAAAGTTAGAGAAAAACCAAATGGGACAAGCAGTTAATAGGAGGAGTATGGATTGTTCTGGTCTATGTCCTAGGTCTGGGACTAGGTGTTCTCCACCCTCAAGTCTTCTGGAATTTTCAGACCATCTGGAAATTAAGCCTTACAGGATGCCTATCAGAGGCTTTCAAAACTATAAGGAGTGCTGCAGGAAGGCAGGAAGGAAGCTGGTGATATTTTGCAAAGAATCATGGTATAGGAGTTTTGTTTTTCATCTGGAAAACGTTTCATCAAACTTCTTGAAAAAAAAATAAAGTTATATGTGAAAGAACACTGGACAGGTGTGCTCAACATCAGAGAAGCCTGCTACTCTCCCATAAAACTCAGCATTCACATCTTTCAACCCAGAGTGTATGCTACCATATTAAACTTACTCTTAGAGGCACCTGGGTGACTCAGTGGGTTAAAGCCTCTGCCTTCAGTCCAGGTCATAATCCCGGGGTCCTGGGATGGAGCCCTGCATTGGGCTCTCTGCTCAGCAGGGAGCCTGCTTCCCCCTCTCTCTCTGCCTGCCTCTCTGCCTACTTGTGATTTCTGTCTGTCAAATAAATAAATAAAATCTTTAAACAAAACAAAACAAAACAAAACAAAACTTACTCTTAACTAGGCGTCCCTTTCGAAAGGCAAGATATAGGGAAGCCAATTAGCTTAGGAAGCTAGGCAACAAAGGTTCCATCTCCTTCCCTCAACACACACTGTTGTACACAGGGTGAACTGCCTCCAGTGTAATATTAATATTAATTCAGTTAATTTAGCATTATTATTATTCCTAATCATCCTATTTAGAAAACAAAGAGATTGCAATATCCCATGTGGTAATGCCAAAATTCCAAAAGTGCCTTTCAAGTTAGGGATATGTGTTAAAGCAGTTAAGAATAGATTTAGATGAGGAGGCCTTGAGAAGACTGAAAATCACTCTGTGATACGTGGTTTTTAATTGGCTTAGGTTAAAACATGATTTGTTAATTTTACTCATAGGTTTCTATTTAAAAATAGGCTATGTCCAGTTTCTAAATCAAGGTATAGGGACATGTTTTTAAGTAATTTTAAAAAATAATAAATTTCCATAAAACATGACTTTGTTATGCATGATTTGTGCCCATCGGTACCCACAGGCCACAGGATCTGTACTCTGAGAATATGAAAAAGGAAATATGGTGTTAAATCACAAACAAAAGCATCACTAGTTGACTCACTAGTTTGAATGAATAAATGAATCAATGAATACTTCCTGTTTTGTGCAGCATTTACTATCATTTCCTCCCAGATGAGGCCTAATACTTGATTCTGAAACATGGGAGTCTTTCCGGATTTCTCTTCTTCCTTCAGCTTTTATGCTAAACCAGCCCATTAAGTTCTATTGGTTCCCTTATTGTTTTTGGAATTTGTATTTTTCCATTTTTATTGCTAGTGCTTACTTCAATCCATGATTTTATTTTAATCAAAAGTATTACTGCAGTACATTTTCTGGTCTTGCTATTTCTAATAGTAGCCCATACCCATCCTGGGCCAGCAATCAAATGGTTGTGTCTGTACATAGGTGTATAGAATAAAAGAAATAAAAATCAAAAAAACACTGGAATAATATATATCAAAATACTATTTGAATGATAGGATTCATGCAATGTGTGTTATCTTCCTTATACTTTTCTCATACATTGTATGTTTCTAAAATAATGACAAACTGTTTTAATAGAGACAAATATTACTATTACAAGTAAATTATCTATCTATTAAATCTCATCAGGCCCATGTCTGCCACTATCTGCTGGTCCAGGATTGTTTTCACCTATAGTCAAAATTCCCTAAGATGAAGTACAAGATACTTTTAGATTTGATTTCCTCTTATATTTTGCTACATTTTGGGTAGGTTTAATGTATAACTTATTGTCCGAACTTAGACACCCTAATAATGAAAATGAGGCCTCTTAAGAACTTTAACTAAATAACTGGTCTAAATCGAACTAGTCTGGCCAAATAGATAAAAGATATTCCTTGTTTTTTTGTGGGTTTTTTCCCCCCTCTTTTTTGTGTATGTGAAATGTGCAGGGAGTATATTGCTTTTAGCTTTTCTTCACCACATTTTGTCACAAATTATTTATTTATAACCTAAAATAACCAGTTTCTTCATTTGAAAGTCTTTGTTTTAAAATTTATATTTTTCAAATTCTAAATATATGATATGAACAGATATGAACTTACTTAGAGTTATCGGGTATAATTCTAATTTATTTTAGTGAAACATAAACTCCCTGAAGGCAGGAATTTATGCCTATTTTATTGATAACTTTATTCATGGTATTTTGGAAATAGTTGGCATATATTAAGAACTCAGTAGATAGTTGTTGAATGAGATAATTTGATTGAAGGTAAGGTGTTGGGTGCCTTGATGGCTTAGTCACTAAGTGTTAGTCTTCAGCTCAAGTCATGATTCCAGAGTCCTGGGATGGAGCCCCATATTGGGCTTCCTGCTCAGGGGGGAACCTGCTTCTTGTCCGGCTCCCCCATGCTTGTGTTGCCTCTCTCACTGTCTCTCTTTGTCACAAATAAATAATATCTTTTTTTTTTTTAAAGAAGGTAAGTGGGTTGGCAAAAAGCTTCAATGAGATCCTTTCTAATACTCCTTCTTTTGAAAAACAAGCAAAGTTTTATCTATTATTCTTATGAATGAGTATATTACTAAATGTCTATTATGTAGATATGTCATAATATCATCAGATAATTTAGAAAGAGGAAAGAGATTGTAGTTTATAGTATTCAACCTTTTTATTAAGAGGTGGGGAATTTGAGGCCAGAAAGTGAAGAACACAAACATACTAGTAACTGGACACTAATTAGAGCTCAGCTCTATAATCCTACAGCTTTTTCCTCTTCATAAGACCTTCAGTTCTTCTCCACTAAATGTAGCATTTGTATCTGAATAATGTACGGACTTTAGTTGTAGTAGTATTTTACGAATATTGGTTAGTCTACACATGTACCATCTTGGTGTGAGATACAAAATACAGGGGAAACTGAATGTTGGATAAATGGAACTCTGTATTGTCTCTGCAAATTTTTGTAAGTCTAAAACCATGTTAAAATATAAAGATTATTTTTTAAAATATTTACATTCAGCATAAACATAGGTAAAATGAATCACTCATATGGTTTACAAATAATGTTCTTGTTAAAGTGATGACAGTAAATTAGCAGAATCAGTTGTAATCCAAATATCTTACTTCCAGGCCAGTCACTGAGATTCCGAAACAACTCTGTGTCTCTTCCACTTGTAAGATATCTTTTCAAGTCCTTGTGTTTTCATGGATTGCAACTGTGGCATTGACTTACCTTGTTTTAATTAATTAATTGATATCTCACTTATAGGTGGTGCTGGTTTCAATATTATAACTGATGAAATAGTCATGTGATAAACACCAACTGCTGCTCTTTTGACCTGTGTTCAAACTTAATTCTACTTACTTGAAAAGTACATTTTGGAAAGTAAGAAGAATACTCCTGATTGCACATGTAATGATGTAGTACTATTCTTCATATTAGACATCACCCAAAACACAAGTTTTTCCCCTTTACCATCTTCAGACCACCAAAGGAGACAAAGAAAATGTGTTTAAATATGTGTCTTTTCATTTTAAGTTACTGATTGTAGTTTTCTATGGGTATTTGTGGAAACATCATTAAAAAGTGATAATAAAGAAACTGAATAAAGGCAAGTTCTCACTCGGGTGATTAGCTTTCCCTTTGTAACTATTTTCATTGGATTTTACAGGGTAAAGTTTTGGAATGTGTCTTCTTATTTCGTAGCCTAGCTCAACTAAATGTTTTTATAACTTCGTGTACAAGTCAAAGGTCCTCTGCGGGAATTCTGTGGGAAATATGCAGACTGACCTGCACGTGAGGAACAAGGAAAACATCACAGCATGGGATGGTATGGAAGTTAAAATGAAATATTTGCAGCTCTGTGCATGGTTCTTTTCAAATCTTCCATAGGAGGTCTATGTTGTGCTGACAGAGGAGTCACATTTTTATGGTTAGTATGCTATTTAGAATTAGACACCATGTGAGTATGATTCTCTCCACAGATTTAGAATCCATTAAATACTGCGTGAAAAGAACAGTGGTAATTGAGACTTTGTCACTTAAATCAATTTTCTTCTGCTGTAACACACCAAAGTAGGGGTGGGAGGGGCAGACTGTCCCTTCCGATCTTTGTTAGCTGATGTCTCAGTAATAAATGGAAGCTCAAATGTGCTGTCAGAGGTCGATGTCAAATCTTCACTGCTATGCTATTAGCTGCCAGCATTATCACTGATTGTTGCCTTTAACAACAAAAAGAATGTTGATGTAAAGTTATGGGCAGTTCTATTTACTTAAGTTCTCTGAGATCTATTAAAAAGTTCTGCCCCTTAAAAAAATCATAGGACAGTTTTTGAAAAGGTCCTTAATTTTTAAATAATTTTACCACTGTGTTCTGGTGATTAGGGAAAAAAGCTCGTGATGTCAATGAGAATATTTTTTAAAGTATTCACGTGAGATCACTGTTGTGGTATGTTAGTCTTTTGTCTCACATAATGACTTTCAATAATTTTGTTTCTGTTATCAATTTCACTAATGTCTTGAGAATGTATGTCAAAGAGAGAACAGGAGAAAAAAAAATGAGGCAAAATGAGGGGGCAAAAAGTCCATACTGCTATCTCAGGATTAAAGAGAAATGTTAAAAACACAAAACTACTTTAGGATCAATAGAAATCTTTGCTTTCTTTTTTCCTGTTAACGGTAGATATGCAAGGGTTTATCATTAAAATCAGGCAGCAAACCAGATCACAGGTTTAAAATTCATGTTGGAGGTTCAGTGAATGATGTGCATTAAGCATAAACATGGCTCATTTGTCAACATAACATAGAATCTTGCAAACCCACATTGTAAGATTTATCAGGCTCCTGAATGAACACAGAGAAGTGAAATTATCTATAGCTAGGTTTTTCAATTGTATGACTTAAGATGTACATCTTCGAAGTTTTGAAGTATTCTACTCTGAAATAGCTGTGGTTATGATTTCTCTTATTCCAAGTATCTTAACTAAATGAGTAAATATGAAAAATCTGTAAATTAAAAGGTGCTTTCAAAATTAGGGCAGATGATTGGTTTTAGTGGTTTGATTGGTTTGATAAGCAGTTGCTGACCATCAAAATCCTAGACATGGGATAGCAAACTTTACTAATAAATAGATACTGACTTTTTGAATATGGATGAGTTGTCAGAAAAAGGAGACGTGAATACACAATGCAAAACAAAACAAAAACCTTAGGAAATTATCAACATTCACAAAGAAAATGTGTATACCTTGTTCTTACTCCTCTGTGACACTGTGATACTTTGGAATTCACACCCTCATCTCTCTGTACTTACTTCCTAATCTTATTTTCTTGTTATTTTCAGCACTATGTTCTTCTAAGTGATTAGTTGTATTCTGTTTTTTTCTCAAAATTCATGCTTGAGAATAATTCTAACCCTACAAAGATTCAAGCTGACCATTTCTGAAGATATTTTAAACACTCCAAAAATTTAATAATTACGAACTATTTGGTCTTTAGTACTAACAGCAGAAGTAGTTATTCTCTAGATGAACTATGTCAACAAGTTAATGAGATTTGGAAAACTGTAGTTAAAGTACTAGGAAACTTCTATTATCTTTTCCATACAAGGATTCATAGAATACTATGATGCAATGCTGAGGTAAGATTTTAAATTAGAGTTAGGGCTGCTTCTTTAAACAAATTTATTTAGACCCCCAAAGCAAGCCAGGACATTGAATTTAACTTTGAGTAAAGCGCAGAAGTAAGTACAGAAAATTTAGATCTAAAAATATTGATCAGAACACAAGCCAAGATTCAGAAGAATAAATGAAAATAAAGAACCATGTTGGGGCTCCTGAGTGGCTTAGTGGGTTAAGCCTATGCCTTTGGCTCAGGCCATGATCTCAGGGTCCTGGGATTGAGCCCAGCAGCGGGCCTTCTGCTCAGCAGGGAGCCTGCTTCCCCATCTTTCTGTCTTCCAGCCTCTCTGCCTACTTGTGATTTCTCTCTCTCTGTGTCAAATAAATAAATAAAATCTTAAAAAAAAGAAAACAACCATGTATGTGTTTACCAATTTTTGAAAAGCAGACTATAGTAAAATACAGGCAATAAGAAAAACATTATTATTTTTGAAATGAAAACCATTGAGAACATTATTTTAAAAAACATTTTTTATGTTATTTGTACCAAAAGGTCAAATGTTGAAAGAGAAAAATCACTGTTTATGGATCAAATTGTCAGCTATCAAGATAGAGTGTCATTAATTTTTTTAGAAATCATACTTTTAAAAAGTGGGAGAATGAAAGAAATAAGACCGCAAACTGTCATGGGCTAAATGCTATAGAAAATGCTATAGAAAATTTTCTCTTCTTCGCAAAAGAAAAATACATATTTAAATATAACCATTCAACCTCTAAAGCAAGCTTCCTTTAAAAAAAAAATGTTTAATTGTGACCACTTGTTAAACACTGTGCAAAAAAGAATGACATGATATAGGAGTGAAGCCCAAAGAATTATTCTCACCAGATCTTTTGGTTAATTCTTTTTAGTAATTGTTTTGAAAATGGCAATAAATAAGAAAATTAAGATGATATAAACTCATGAAATGTGTAGGATTCCCTTACCCTTAATGAGGAAACAAGATATTAACATAACTGATATAAACAAATCAAAAGACCAGGATATTTTGAGAAATATCAGTATAAAGTTTCAAAAAGTTATATAGAATTTGGGATTTTCAGAAACTGCCATTATGCTTGGAGAATGACAGCTTGTCAACATGATTCCTACAAGTATAAAAAATGCTTCAAAAATTCTTCTAGGCAGATAATTTTCTAGACCTGCACTGTTCAGAGTGGTACACATTGGTTACATGTAGTTATTTAGATTTAAATTATTTAAATAAAATAAAAAATCATTTCTTCAGATGTAGCAGTCAGGTTTCAAATGCCCAATAGCTATACGTGGTGTCCATTGCCATCCTGGCAGAATGTTCTATTGAACAATCTTATTTTAAAAAGCTAGTGATATTCATTCCAAGCTTATAAAATATATAAAATTTGCAGCATGACAAACTACTCGTATATGGGAAAAAACAATTCTATAGTTTGAGGGAATTATGACCGACTGAACTAAAAGATATTTAAGAAACTATATAAAAATGTGGATAGGAGGTAAGTAAACACTTATTAAAACTGGAATATAAACATATACATGTTGTTCTACGTAAAATAAAATTTTAAAAGAATAACTAATTGTTGTTTCCATTAAGAAGGAAGACTAACACAGAAGTGTGAACTTGTAGAGATTCATTAATAAGTTAATGAATTAACTTAATTAAATTAAATGAATAATTGCCTTTAAAAAGTAAAATGCAAACCTTCAGGGGCACCTGGGTGGCTCAGTCAGTTGAGCTTCTGACTCTTGATTTCGGCTCAGGTCATAATCTTAGGGTCATGAGACAGAGCCCCCACTCCCACCCCACTAGCTCCATGCTCTGTAGGGAGTCTGCTTGAGATTCTCTCTCTCCTTCTCTCTCTACCCCTCCCTCCTGAGCTCTCTCTCTTTTTCTTACTCAAATAAATAGACAAATCTTTAAAAAAGAATGCAAACCTTCAAAGTCCATTTGTATAAGATTGCATAGTTAGAGTAATTTATCCTAACCAACCTGAAAAGATGGTGGGTTCTGAAGTACTAAACACTTATTTGAGTTTTTGCAGTCCCTGAAGACAGAACTCAGAAGGACAACCAGAATGTACTCCTTCATTGATAATAAAGTGATCAAAATCTGAAAACACCTTAACAGATAGAGTGTGTTCCTATAATCTTTACAAACCCTGCAAAGTTAGAAAAACCATAACCCCTCTTCCAGTGAGCTCTATTTTGCTTGGGACTGGGGAAATCCAAATTCCTTTAATTCTGTAACATATTTTTATCTGGCTACTTATAGTGGAAATGTAATTAAGGTTACATTCTTCTAGCAATTCCCCCCAGCAATATAGATAGACAATTTTGCAGAAATGTACAGGGGATCCAGAACACCATAAAGCCATTCTGAGGATACCCTCAGATTCCAAAATTCCAAAAGACATTCCAAAAAGGTATAAAGTGTGTATCTTTAAGAGGGAACTGGCATTTCTTAGCAACAATTTAGAAAAAGCTTAGATCTGCCTGATAAATTCAAGCTTTTATTTGTTCACTTTTCTAGGTGTAGTGGTTTTCATTTTTTTTTTGCAGTGGTATTCTGTATTTAAGTCAAATGTTAAGTAGCAATCATAGCCATAAAATATAAATTTAATATTTTTATTGGTATATGTTTATTTTGAATTAAGATTTTTTTCATTTACTTATTATTAATTTAATCTATGAAACTTTTAATGAGATTAAAATTCTATAAATGAAGTTTTTGGATACTCAAAAAATCAAATAGCAACACTTTATTTTTATTTTTTTTTATTTTTTATTTTTACTCATTTTTTTTTAAGATTTTATTTATTTGTTTGACAGACAGAGAACACAGGTAGGCAGAGAGAGGAGGAAGCAGGCTCCCTGCTGAACAGAGAGCCCAATGCAGGGCTCGATTCCAGGACCCTGGGATCACGACCTGAGCAGGAAACAGAGGCTTCAACCCACTGAGCCACCCAGGCGCCCATCAAATAGCAACATTTTATTTTTAAACATCTACCTTATAATCTAAGATATCCAAAGTATATAAAGAATTCCTCATACCAAAAAGAAAAGATAAAGAATCCAATAGGGTCTGGACAAAACACTTAAACATTTCACAAAATAGGCCAATTTTACATGGCCAAAAATATATAAAAAGAACTCAATATTTTTATCATAGAAACGCCAATTAAAACTAAGAAAAATCATTTTAATATATCCATTACAATAGCAAAATAAAAAGTAAATTCCAAAAGTTCAAGAAGAGGTAGAGTAATAGAAAATCTGACATTGTTGGTTGGAATGTAAATTGACATAATTCTTTGGAAAACTTTTGTCATTGTCTGCTAATGCTGAACATACTTTTATCCTATTGATCTAATAAGTCCACACCTAGGAATACTTCCAAAAGAATTGTGGAATTATATGCATGAAAGGATATGAATATGAATACTTAGAGCAGCAATTGTCTTATTAGTCAATACTAGCAAGTAACTTGAATGTCAAAGAAACTAGAATGAGGACTTAAATTATGAAATATTCACACAATGGATTAAACAATCAACAAATCCCACAGACAAGAACAGATGAGACACAAAATATTTAGTGAAAGAAGCTAAATGAAAATACTTACATATTGTGTGCTTCCTTTGTAATAAAGTTGAAAAACCTGGGAAACGTAATTCTAATATTCAAGAATGCATAATTATGTAACAATGACATGAATAAGATCAGACAAGGATTATCATAAAAGCCAAGGTATTGGTTATCTTTGAAAGAATGGACAAAAAGAGAGCTTCAAGGGTGCTAACTATACTCTGTATCTTCATTTTAGTAAATTTGCTCACTTTATGATGGTTCATAAGCTTACATTTTTGTTTTGTGTACTTTTCTGTATGTTGCATTTTACAATAAAATGGGTTATAAAATGCAGCAGGATTTAGATCATTCTGTGAGGACGCCCACTCTATGTCCATCTGTATTATTGACCAAGGGAGTTGCAGCCCAGAGATCTGGCAGTGGTTACCCAGAAGGTCAAACTTTTAATCACATTGTAGCTTTTGTTTGTTTATACTACTAAATGAATAAATGGAACTTATACCCTAGGGAGTGTATCAAAGATCAAAGCTAAGGAAGACAAATTCAGTCATTGAGACAAACACAACATTAGAGAAGCTGATGATGGAAAGAAGCAGAAAGTGAGAGTTAACTCTGAAAGTAGCTCTACATGTATTTTTACTAACCTCTGATCAACCACCCTGTTTGAGAATTGGCCCGCCTAGCTTAGAGACACATAGTGAAAAATAACAAACAATAAATGAAATGCTCTATCATATGGACTCTATTAAATATTTGACCATGGATTTTCATAAGTCTCATAAAAACATAGTCTTGTTCAATTACTGTCAAGTCCTTTTAACGTCTCCCAAAGAAATATATAAGCAGAATTAAGTCCAAATCTACACACTATTCCTACTATTATACTTTGCCATGAAAGTCCAATGTAATTCTTCTTTCTCTTTTTCTTTTCTTTTCTTTTTTTTTTTTTTTTTTTTTAAGCTGTACTGGTGAGGCACTCTTTTGTCTAGGTTAAAGACAAACTTAAAGACCCTATTTCCACTTTTTCCTGATCCACTTCTATTCTAATACTTCAATGGTCAGAGAAAGTTAATCCAAAAAACTATATCCACATGTGTAAAAACAGAAGGGCTTTCCCTAAGTATTAGTGAAATCTTGGTCTTTCTAGGCTTAGTCATCTTCCAAGTAAGCAACTACTCTATATTCACAAGTGGCAGAGAGAGAAACATTCAAAGAAATGGATTTCCAGGAACAAAGAATGTGCATCTAGATTGTGGCCCTGGCTCTTGTATCAGCATTTTTCCTTGCGAGCTGAGTAGAAGATGAACAGAAAAAACAAATACAATATTGCATCCCGCTGAGGTCAGGAGGTTGAGGAGCTATGCTTTGCCCTTGATTGGGTCTCATAATAATGGTTATAATAATGGTTGTTGTTTATTGAGCGTCTATGCAACATGTCAGACAATGTCTAAATATTATTTATATGCTGTCTCAGTTATATATATGAAAACAATTCAATGAAGAAAGCATTATTTTATTTTATAAATGAAAAAAGTAAGGGTCAAAGAGACAGAGTAAATCACATGAGTTCATGACTGGTGATGAGGAGAGCCAAGATTTTGATCAAGAACACTTTTTTTTCATTAAATCACACTGACTTATGCTCCTCCCACACTAAAGCCTCAAAGTAAGAATACCTGAATATACTATGGGATCACCATTTATTAAAATATAAAACATAAATGATGAATTTTGGATCACTGAAAAAAATTAAATTAAATTAAATTAAAAAAAAAACTTTCTGCTTCTTTTTTTTTTTTTAATTTATTTATTTGACAGATAGAGATCACAAGTAAGGAGAGAGGCAGGCAGAGAGAGAGGAAGGGAAGCAGGCTCCCTGCTGAGCAGAGAGCCCCATGTGGGGCTTGATCCCAGGACCCTGGGATCATGACCTGAGCCGAAGGCAGAGGATTTAACTCACTGGCCACCCAGGTGCCCCTACTTTCTGCTTCTTAAGAGTTATAATCACCACACATTGATCATGGAAACAATTGTGTTTTTGAGAGCTTCCACTTTTTTTTTTAATTTTTAAATTTATTTGACAGACAGAGATCACAAGTAGGCAGAGAGGGAGGCAGGGAGAGAGAGAGAGGAAGAAGCAGGCTCCCCGCTGAGCAGAAAGCCCGATGCGGGGCTCGATCCCAGGACCCTGGGATCATGACCTGAGCCGAAGGCCGAGGTTTTAACCCACTGAGCCACCCAGGCACCCTGAGCTTCCACTTTTTTTAAAATTAAAGTAATGTTTAAATTTTTATTTTATATTTATATAGTCACACCTCCCTATGTAAAATTGAATATTGAAAAAGAAGCATTAAAAAAATAAAATACAAAACAAAAAAAAACAGAGGAAAGATATTTATAAGACAAGACAATCGAAAGGATAACTATATTCTTCTATTAAACAGGATCATAGAAGATCTTTATTTAAGAAACATGAAGACTGAATGACTGATAGGTTAAGTTTATAGAATTATGAAGGATATTGACATTATTTGCCTGGATTTATAGATAGAATCATATAAATCCACTAAAGATTCGTTTCTTATGAATCATGAAAGAGGCTATTTAAAAATAAGTTGAGTGAAAGATTCTTCATACAGTAGATAGGAGGGTTACAGGTTTCTATACCACCAAATATTATATAGAGTAAAGGATAAAAGTTAAATTCCTAGTCAAAGGGCAAAAACAGGTCATTAAAAGTATATTTGTGTTGCCATCCTAGCTTTGCCATTATATTAACTGGCCAAAATTACCAAGAAATTGAAAGGATTGTACCATCAGTCTGATCAGTATGCCAAGTCTTCTATACTAAGATATCTATTATCTGATTGTCAGTGCCTAATTTATTTGGATTTTCTCTTTTCAATCTTTTACCTCACTCATTATATGAAAAATGTATAATTTCTACTACAAAGGTAGAGACTAACCATTTAATGCTGCATTCCAAATTACTATGATGAATAAAAGTGTTTAATAATTGTAATAACTTTGTAACTCCTTGACAATCTTACAGATAATTATTATTTTAGACTATAAATACTACCTCCAAAAAGGCAAACTGTCATCTACTTTGAATCATGTAATTGTCAGTCTTCTGTTCAAAATTCTAAACCATAGCAACAGAAATTTACTTACCATTTTAAGGAATGCAGGTGAGAAACTAGGGAATAATTAGCTAAGAAACCAATAGGCAGAAATTTAAGGATGTTTAAACATTTAAAATGAATTCATTATTTAGTTTGCTTATGTTTATTTAAAGAGTATGCATTTATATACATACACATTTGCATTATATAGGTATGTGTATGTAATCCATATATAAAATATGCATTCCTTATGTACATAAATACATGATGCAACACACATATCTATTTCATTTATATGTATTCATTCCATACACACATATATACATGCATGTATATACATATATTCTATATTCCATATATGTGTGTGTGTGTATATATATGCATATAAAGATGGAGTGGAAATCCATAGCTATTGCCTTTAAAATTGTTAGGGAGGAAAGGTGAAGTGCTTTCTCTAAACATGTTGGTGTAGAGAGCTAAATCATGTTATGTGAAAGACAAATCAATATGCATGTTTCCAGAGGGAAAAATTAGAGATTTGATTTATTTTAGATCTATATTCGAAAGTTCAGCAGCACCTCAATATCACTTTGATCCATAAGACTTTTCATAATAAACTTTATATAGTGATAACTGCTAAAAGAAACATTCTTCATGTATTATTAACATTTTGTTATTATTTATGAAGGATTCTAAATGTAAATTCAAGTAAAGTATAAAAATGGCACTCAAGAAAAAATATTATGACATTCTAAATTGAACTTACAATATGATATTGTGATAATTTAGGAAATCTATTTTTTCAAGAACTCTTCTGGTAATTTTGTCTTTTTGCTGCAACACTTGTGAAAGGCTGAAGTTCAATTGCTTGATCTAGAACTCATCATAAATCAACATGTATATTTCGTAATGTACTTCAGGGGACAGTTATGAAAGTGTCAAGAAGACATGTAAGTTATTTAGATACTGTTCAGGCACAGCCCCATTAATATAATATAAACAAATATCAAATACATCAAATCAGTTATTACTTATACATACA
Organism: Martes martes; assembly: GCF_963455335.1. Taxonomy (NCBI): domain Eukaryota; kingdom Metazoa; phylum Chordata; class Mammalia; order Carnivora; family Mustelidae; genus Martes; species Martes martes. The sequence continues at coordinate 36,894,456 of NC_137893.1, forward strand.
GAAAGCCCATGATCTGGCTGAATTCTAGGGTTGTGATTTTGTTGACAAACACTTAGAATTTATAGTAAAGGGGAGGTTTTCTGAAACCCTAAGTGATACATAGGAGCCACAAGGGATATAAAGGTGTACATTTCCAAAGTGAGTTCTGAGAACCATTTGTCTAGTTTTTAAATCTCTCACCTGAATCCCAGCTGCAAAATTTAGAAAGTGAACAATGAACCAATGAATATTCCGATGCTGCCCTCCAGAAGTTGTATCAGATTTGACCTGGACTCCAGAGGTTGTCAGAGTCAAGAATGTATGTATGCATCTCATGGAATACATGTGGGAGGTGCAGGAAAGAGGGTTTGCATTTAGATTCTATTTAAGAAAGTTGCTCAGTGTTGGTGTAAAGGACTGGAAGTGGACAGCTGGATTCCTAGGAAGATGTGGAAGGCATAAAGCCAGATGTGAGAATCTTAATCCAGTAAAAAGACCAGTCATCAAAAAAGACTGGCGATTATGAATAAAGCATAGTGGCTGTCACTTGAATTTAGATCTTTGAAATGAAAATGGTTGTAAGGGGAAAAAAAAAAAAATGGAAAGCACATTTTGTGAAAGCTTGGATCACCAGCCGCACTGCTTTGGGACCCTCTAGTGAAATATGACATTACGGGAAAAAAGCTTTCTTCTTTTCCTTGCTACATTCTTTTTGATAAGAGTGGTCGCACTGTTTTGGCACCATGAGTGCATGGTAGCAGGGACAAGTGCAAGACAGAATCAGGGGCACAAGACACAGATGGGTATACCTGGAGGAGTAGTGATAGCATCCTCGTGCCTGGTGAAGATGTCAAACTCTCTGGCAGTGCATCAGGGAGTTCCAAGTGCATGCGAATACCCTCGAGAGCAGAAAGCAGCAGTCCTAATCAATGCAGTCTTGAAGACCATAAAACAAAGCAGTAGAAACTGTAATGTCAGCAGAATAGAAGTGGACTCAGGAAGGAAAAAAAGCATTTAAATCTAAAGCAGTGGTAAAACCGCTCCCAGTGTAGATGGCTAGATTAGTGACCTATTACATATACTGTGGAACAACACGCACAAACATCACCTCTTAGAAAATGGCTTCAGGAGAGAAGACCAGCCTCAGCAAAAGTGAGCTTAGTCATAAGCACATGCAGAAATCCGAGGACTTCAAAATTCTTGACATCTTGGCAGGCAATGTGTTGGGCAGTGGACACTGAGTTCCTACAGTTGCAGGTAGCAGCGCAATCCAAGAAGTTTTAAGTTATGCTAATAGCAGTGATTTACATCCACAGACAGGTAGGAACTAGGAAGAAAATCAACATTTCAACATCGAAACAACCAAAAATATAATTCCCTGAAATTTTCCATCAATTTCATTGATTAAAAAGGGCAACACATCTTTCTAGTAAAACTCTAAAGTAGGCCAAGATTATTTTGCATTGCACTAGATTCCTTAAAATTATAAGGGAAAATTTCATGCAAATTAAGATGACAGTACTTGTTTTTAAACATATCATTTTGAGAACTGAGTAATATTGAATGGATATTCCACAGTATATACATACTCCTAATTGTTAGATATTCAAATTATTTCCAAACGTTAACATTGTGAGTAATGTCCACTGAACATACATTTGCGTAATGCTTTTCCACCCTGGCCCAGGATAATTTCTTTATAGTAGAACCCAGGAAATGGAATTGCATAAGTCACATAACAAATATTGCAAAATTATTTTTAAGATTGTTTATATAAATTGCACCCCCAAAGAAAATAAAGTTTTACTCCTGTTTTATCAACCTAAAGTATTCTTTTAGATTTCCTAAATTGAAAGGGAAAATAAATGTCTCACCGATGGCTTAGTTGTTGTTTCTTTACTTACTAAGTATTATGATTTTTCAAGTTAGTTATTTATTAGTTACGATGACTTTATTTTTTTCACCATTTACATTTTAAGGTTTTGGGTTTGATTATAAATTTGAATGATTTATGTTTTAAGTACTTTATTTTCATACCAAATAATTTTTGTATATGTTAATTTTATTGCATATTAAAATACCCAAATGTTTTCTATTGCAGTGTGCTTAAATTTATCGATCTTGTCTTTGCGTTTTTTTTCCATTACATCTGAGCTTAGAACGTCTGCTTCCTGCTACTTGTACCCAGATTTAATAAATATTCACTTTTATTTTCTCCTAGTTTTATAAATATGTAAATATTCAATATACTTGATGTTTGTTTTGATGTAGGGTGTGAAATAATCAGTGTATTGATTTTTCTTTACAATTTACAAAGCAGTCGTTTGGTTGTGATATATTGAATAATATGTTCCTTCTCCTCTGAAATGTTAGTGGAAAATACATTTATTTTTAACAGTTAACACTCATCAAATTGGATAAGATTATAATCCAATATACTTGTTGATTATTACCTAAGAAATATTATAAATAGTGAAGGATATACTTTACTCATTCTATCACTGAGCACAAACATATAATTTATTTGCTGTCAAGTTTTCTTATATTCATTTTTTTCATCTTTATTTGAAGCCTATATCTATGGAACAGTATGAGACTCAATATATAGTTCCATATTTTCTGATATACCAACCATTATGTATTACATGATTTTCATAATCCTTTCTAATTCTAACAAAACTCAATATCAAATACAAAAGAATGTGTTCTTAATTTACCTTATTGGCAAAAGAATGTCATTTATCATTTTGTGTCACAGTGTATGGAAAATTAAGTGACTTTAGTATATAATTAAGTAAAAAGAAATTATAATTTGAAGTCAAATTTAGGTTAAAATCTGGCCTGAGAACTTACTAGGCTTTAGAAAATTGTTTAACACCTCCAATTCTAAATTTTGCGTTATATCTATGAATAATAATGCTGCATTTTTTAATGAAAAATAACTGTCTAACACTGATCATGGCATATAGTAGGCTCAATGTTATATGTTTTGTGGTGCATGGTAATGGAATTCATTTTTAATATTTTCATACCATACTTTAATCATCTAGCAACTACATGTAATAAAAAATTCAAAACTCAGAGGACAGGTTAGATGCATTTTCTTCAGAGGAGAGGTTAGATGGGCTTATCAGCTGTGCTAGACCATTCTAATTCTGTCTGGGCAAAGCCAAGGAATAGAAATGATGCTACATCATATAAGGTATCTCATATCTCATCCCAATAAGAGGACTGCATAAAAGTAGTCAAGAAAAGTTGCTTGAACACTAACTTCAAAGGAAAGTTTGAGTGGAAAACTCTACTAGGTTCAAGGTAGCTTTTCATTTCATTATAATAAATAATAAACCCTTAAGTTCTCAAGTTCAAATGGAAACACCCTGCAGTCTCTGTTAAATTCTCTGATAACTCTTCTTTAAGATAAGCATTTCCCAATGCACATAATACTGATGCACACGCATGCATATAATATTGAAAACTCACAAAGTATGTGTTGGGGGACAGCAGTTTCCACCCAAATTGAAGATCTATCATTTCTGAAGAAAATTACATTGTAACTGAAGAATAAAATAAGAACAAAAACTTTGAATAAATTCTAAAACCTCTGTAGTGTAGAACTGATCCTGTGTCAATGAATCAGACTCTGGTCTGGATAGGAAGATAACAACAAGTGACATCGGAGACAAGAGCAGAAATTGAAACACATTGTAATAAATAGTTTCAGGATAATTTTAAAACATATAATGAATACCAAATAACTCAATATAGATTCATTTAATTTCATATGAAATTTAAAACAACAATCAGATGGAAATAGAAATGACTATTTATAAAATATCTAGGTGATGAGGACATTGAAGCTTAAAACCTATAGAAGATAACACATTGAAAATGTTTTATAGATAGGACTATGTAGTGATAAGTCAAAACTAAAGGGGAAGAATTTTCATAACAAATAGATCAGAAAAACTTTACTGGAGTCAGTGCCCCCTTTCATTTATTCAAACTAATAACAACCATTTATTGAGTGCCCAGATGTGTCAGTTGCTGGCCTAGATACATTGTTGATATGGTGAACATGTAGTGTTGAAAAAAATGTTCTCCTGTACTCGTGGATTGTAGTTTTTGAGACACAAGGTAAATAAAAATTACACATGGAGTTGTATATGAAAGAGTTTGATGAGCACTACTGAAAAGAAATATTTTAAGAATACACAATAGGAAAGATTTTAGCGAACAAGTGACATGTTTCAGGTGAGCCCTATAGAACATCAGTGAAAGGGACAAAGGGAGACATTCCAGGCAGAAGGAGCAGACCATGAGATGTCCAGAAAGGGAGTTTCAAATATCTGAATTAGGGCAAGACGACCAGCGTGAGAAAGAGGAGGCTGAACAGACACAAGAACCAGATCATAAGGGCCTACATTAAGGAATTTACTAAGAGCAAGCCAACATCATCAAAACGTTTTAAGTAGAGAAGTAGCAAGACCATATTTCAATTTTGAGAAACTCGTTCTGACTCTGGTGTGAAAATGATATTGGCAGGGGCAGGAGTGACTATGCCAAGGCAAGAGTGGGTTAGAGGGAGAAGCAGTGTGAAGGATGGCTCCCAAGTGTCTGTCATAAGCAACAGAATGAAAGGGTGGTGTCACTTATGTGTTGGGGAATACCAGCAGGGGATTGGGGGTAAAAGATAGATGATTCATTTATTTTTTTAAATGTCCAGTGAGCTGTGGGAAAACAGTAAATGTATGTTAAATAAATAATCATACAAATAGTAATTATATACTAGGATTTCAACTTAGTGAAAAAACAAAATAAAACAAAACATGCATAGATAAAATATTATAAGAAATCACACCAAAGTAGAAATGTCACCAGCTCCAAGTAGTGAGATTTGGGATAATTGTTACACATAAAAACTTTTGCTTTAAATTTAAAAGATATTTTACAAAAAGTGGTTTATTTTTAATCTTAAAGCCCTTCATATTTAGTGCTTTAAAATTTCTTCATGCATATTAGGCCTTCTACCTAATGTAAAGACAAGTCAGAGCCTTCTTTCTGTATAGGTTCCTAAGAAATACGCTAATCCTGATACTGTTGTGTATGTTAGCTGAGAGAGGCTGGATCACTATGATGGACCAAATTTCATGGAGATTAGTTAGTTTCTCTCTGGGTCATTATTCAACATCTCTTTAGCAGTTGCCCACATTAATCATGTCAGACACAACTGAACATGTATGTCATGATAAAATAATAAACTGCACAATGATAAATAAATTTCTAGTCTATTTTAAGAGCGAAGCCTCATGAAATCATTCACTGCCTTTCTCAGTGCACTTGGTAAAAATTTGTGAATGCTTTATGCCTAATTCTATTTGAACTTCTATTATACTTTCTTAATGTTCCATTGCTTTTTTTTTAAGGCTAGGTTCATTTATGTTGTTTATTTTTAAACAGAGTCATTCACCAACAAAGATCCTATCATGAACCAAGCTTTTGTTTTGTTTTGTTTTTTTCCGTAAGAGAACTTTTTCTTTAATAACTCAGATGGGTTTGTTGTTTTAAGTTATGGGCCCTTCACACTTATGATAAAAAATGAAACATTCAGACTTATCCAGTAAAGTATATTAACAGTATATTCAACTTGACATTATGACCAATACGGCCCTCAGGAGTTGGCCTGTAAATTCAGGAGTTGTCAAAGAGTTAAAAGGGTTTGTTTCTTACAGGCTTGAGTAGTCACATCTTTATCCTCTTACTGTTGATGTGTCAAATGCAATCCCTGAATATACATTTATTGCATATATATAATTTAAAGACAAACTGCTCAATAGTACCCTAGCTCCTGCTTTCAGGGATCTCCTATACTAATTGTAAAAATAAGGCATACAGAAAATGACTGCAATAGATGATTTTATGTGTTATACATACTATGTGAAATAATATGAAAAGTTTAAGAAGACATTTGTTACCAAATTATCATATGACTTCATACAAGGAAAATAAAACAACACAGTTTAATACATTTTTTTTTAAATTTAAAAACATGAAGTTTTAATTTAAAAACATGAAAGTCCAGAATCCTGGAAGAAGTAATCAGGAATTGCCTCAACAAAATCCTTGAAGGAAGATTTCATACCATATTAAGTTTAGAAATCTGGGTCTTTAATGTCTTTGCTCCTTTTTGTTCTCCCACTAGAGTGCACCTGGGCAAATGTGAAAGACAGTGAGACTCAGTACTGACTGCCACGGGTTCCTAAGTTAACTCACAAGGGACCAGGAGAAGGAGCATAAGCATTTTCCCAGTCTTGATTCCCTGAAATTTCTTTCTTGACATCTTACTTGTCAGGAAACAGAGCTTGTGATTAATTGAATATGTAACTACATCGACTTGACCAGGTTCACTAGGATGAAACCAATTTTTAATGCATCCAAAAGCACTCTCAAGTTTGCACGTTAAATTCAATGCTCTAAGCATTACTCAGATTCTCTTCTTTTTAACTGATGCTTTGATCATTTCACAAAGCTGGATTCTTTCTCCCTCCTGCCCTCTGAGTAGAATTAGCTGTACCAGCGATAACTTAGCATCTAATTTCTGCTTACTTCATTTGCACAGGGTGTTTGTCATTATAGGGTGGGTAGTTCAGTCTCAGGGCCTTTGCATGTTATTGGATTCTACCTGGTTAAGTTCCTATTGGGTTCTTGACTCCTCTTAAATTATTTGGTTACAAAAATGTAAATATTAATAATTTACTCCCTTGATATTATTTATATTTGGCCAATAGTTTAAATGCCAAACATGACATCCTTAATTTTATGCATCTTACCTTACTTTTTTTCTATTTTGTAACATCATAGCATTCCCTTTCTCCATAAAATAAATTTTTCCTATTTAATTTTCCCAGTGTTAATAAAGTCCAATTAATATTCCCTTGCTTTTGTATGTTTTCCTGAATTTTTGTCTCCCCATTAAAAGCCCTACATTTTATCCTGACCTTTGGCAATTTCTTTTTTTTTAAATCAAGTATACTTGAAAAACATTGTTTTGTAAGAGTCAGGTGTATAACATAGTGATTCCACAACTTTATACATCATGCTATGCTCATCACAAGTGTGGTTACCATGTGTCACCATATAATGCTATTAAAAAGCATTGACTATATTCCTTATGTTTTATCTTTTATCCCTATGATTTATTCATTTCCATAACTGGAATCCTGTATCTCCCACTCCCCTTCCCCATTTTGTCCATCCCCCCACCATCCTTCCCATATGTGTATGTACATACGTGTATATCTTTTTTTTTTCCATTCATCTATTCATGGGCACTTGGCTTGCTTCCACAACTTAGGCAACTAATATAAAGGATGCTGCAATAAACATACAAGTGTGTATATCTTTTAAAATTAGTATTTTCACTTTCTTTGGATAAATACCCAGTGGTAGAATGACTGGATCATGTAATATTTCTATTTTTATTTCTTTAGGACCCTCCATACTATTTCCCACAATGGCTGCAACAATTTACATTCCCACCAGCAGTGCATGAGCATGCCCCTTTTTCACAGCTTCACCAACATTTCGTATTTCTTGTCTTTTGATTCTAGCCATTCTGACAAGTGTAAGGTGTGGTTTTGATGTGCATTGTCCTGATAAGCAGTGACCATGAGCATGTTTTCCTGTGTCTGTTGGTCATCTGTGTACCTTCTTTGGAAAAGTGTTTATTCATTTTCATGGACCTTCTGCCCATTTTTAAATGGATTATTTGTTTTTTTGCATTTGTTCTTTTGGTGTTGAGTTGTATAAGTTCTTAATATATTTTTGGATATTAGCCCCTTATTGGATATATCATTTGCAGATATCTTCTCCCATTCATAGGTTGCCTTTTTGTTTTGTTGGCAGTTTCCTTTGCTGTGCAAGAGCTTTTTATTGTGACGTAGTCCCAATAGTTCATTTTGCTTTTGTTTCCCTTGCCCGAGGAGACATATCTAGAAAGGTGCTAAGGCCAATGTCAGAGAAATTCCTGCCTTGTTTTCTTCCAGGTGTTTTGGGGTTGCAGGCCTCACAATTAGGTTTTTAATCCATTTTGAGATAATTTTCAAGTATGGTGTTAGGGAAGCAATCCAGTTTTCTTCTTTTGCATGTAGCTGTCCAGTTTTCCCAGCACCATTTATTGAAGAGAATGTCTTTCCCCATTACATATTCTTGTCTCCTTTGTCATAGATTGACAATGTAAGTGTGGGTTTATTTCTGGACTCTTTATTCTATTGCATTGGTTTATGTGTCTCTTTTTGTGCCGCTGCTATAGTGCTTTGATTATTACAGGTTTGTAGTATATCTTAAAATATGAGATTGTAATACCTCAAGCTTTGTTCTTCTTTCTCTAGATTGCTTTCACTATTCAGAGTCCTTTGTGGTTCCATACATATTTTAGTATTATTTGTTCTAATTCTGTGAAAATGCTGCTGATCTTTTGGTAGGGATTGCATAAGTTATATGGTTGTTTTGGGTAATATGGACAATTTAACCGTATTGATATTTTAATCTATGACCATAGAGTATCTTTCCATTTGTTTATTTCATTCTCAATTTCTTTCATCAGTGTTTTATAGTTTTTAGAGTACAAGTCTCTCATGTCCTTGATTAAGTTTATTTCTAAGAGTTTTATTCTTTCTGGTGTCCTTTTTACTATTGTTTTCCTACATATTTTGCCTCCATGATAAAATTACTTAAAAATTATGCCTACAATTACTAAATTCGTAAAATAACAAGGTATTATTTTTTCTTCTGAAGTTATCATTCAGTCCATTGTGAATCTGGAACCGTAGATCAACAACTGTAGGTAGCGTTCACCTGTTCTTTGTTCCATTGTGTAAGAGTGATCATATTTTTCTACTACTTCTTCATTTTGTAGTTTATTGACACCTGTAATTATAATTTTATACTTTTCCCATATTATGCACCAACAAACTAGCTACTTATCAACTTGCTGTATAGACTATCATTTTTATCAAGGACCATTCTACTTTTCCTAATTATGCTCAAGTGATGAACCTGTCCATCTCAAGGAAGCCTTTCTGGGCACTTCACTAGACAAGAACATCCACATTATATGTTACACGTATGCACATCATGACCTTTTCTATCAGAATCACTGTTCCAAGTATGAGGACCCAGCTATAATCTGATATCTCTGATAACTGCATCAAAACTAAGTTACATTTCGACTGTATCCACTGTAAGCCTATATATCTATATAACATTGAACTGTACTTGACAACCTGACATATGAGTTATATTTCTTTTTATTCAAGACAGAATTTTCCAAAATTGGCTGCTTGGGTAACTGAAAAATAAGTTGCAAAAGCAATTCACCACATGGAACTACCAGCAGTTTGGTAGTGCAGTTGAAGAAAACATAACAAATGCCAAGCACATTACATAACATCTTCACTGGTACTCCTACTTCAAAGCTAGCAAGAGCTGAAAGTTTTATAAACTGAAGATGTCTTCTTTGTTTGCATTACCATTATCACCATAAAAATTAGCAATATACCTTTACTAAGTGATCCAATAAGAGGAAAATATTTCACTAAATCCATACTGTTCATCATAATTATGGGAGAAGAGATTGTTCAGTTATTTATATCAAAACTGAGCACAGAATTATAATTCATTCTACAAGTATGCTTCTTACTGGGGTGCATTGGGTTTATTTGTTAACTAAGTGCATGATGGACAGAAAAGGAAGAAGTAGTATTTATACCAATATAAAGTGTACAGAATACCACCTAGACTTCTGCAAAATATAATTCTAGTAGAGCGGACAAAAAGCAAATAAAGATGACTTCTGACTTAAGCTATTAAATATGTAACAGAATTAGAAGTCACCTGATAAAATGTGCATGTATCCACTCACACACACACAGATATGTATTATCCCTGGTTGGATTCCCTTGAAAGAAGTTTAGGCAAATTTTAGCTTGTAAAATGTATTAGTGAGTGCTCATGGACCAATGCAAAAGGAAGGGGAGGGAGGAAAACCAGACAGAGAAAAGTGGATGTTGTGATGTCCTGCCTGGATTCTCCCTTCAGAACCAGAAAGTAACTCCCACAGCTGCTTAGAGTACTGGATTCCAACAGTTTAGAGACCTTTCCTTTTCTGAGAATTACCCTTGCTTTAAGGGAACTTTGTCACCCCTTAGCCAAACCCACCAGTAACTCCTGAGCTGTGATGGGCTTTCAGAGCTGGCTTTAACTTCATTTTAACACGCCACTAGATGCAGTCTGCCCCTGAAAGAGGCATGGCCTTGGGTGAGGCAGTTTTTATCATCTGAGGAAATCTACAAAGATGACTGAAAGCTAAGAATAATCTGATGATGCTCCCAACAACTTGGGAAATAGTACCTACATTGCTGTAAGATGATTCAGGAAGTGCATCGGGCCATCACCCACCCATGTGGAAAACATGATAGTGAGTTACCCTTAAATAATTGGACCATTCCCAGGTGACTTTTCATAAATTCTTATTTGATATGTATCAAATGTCCCCTTAAGTGATTTTTTATTAAAAACAAGTTTTTCAATAAGAAATTGAAAATTTGACACTTGAAGCTTTGCCCAGATGCCATTGACTGGGGAACCACACCTGAGGAAGGTAGAATTGGGTATATGAATTCCAATGCTGATGACCCCAGAGGGGATCTGGAGCTGCAACTGGCCTTCAGAGGTGTCCCAGTTAAAGCAGCAGAGCAAGACTTCCTGCCATTCACGAGTCAGTCATTATATGCGAACTGTCCTTTAGGAGGACAAAGACCTCAGGTGAGGCAATTCCCTTCAGACAAGGAGATTCTCAGCAATTCCTGAGGTGAATTTTGTCAGCAACAAACATTCCAGGAAGCTGTGGGAATGAGTTCCTTCCTTTGAGAAGGTGACTCTGTACATCATCCACAATAGTAAATTTTAATTAAGGGTATCATTTGAAAATGTCCTCAAAACACACGCCCCTTTCCTTTGTGAAAAACTAGTGATATTCTATCTTACATATGGCACTCTTATTTTCCTTATTTGTCACTTATGTAGACTGGTGCTTATTTCTTTTTAGACCTCATGATTTTATGTATATTTAAGGAGGAAGAAGGAAAATAATTATCAGTGATCTTCAAAAACATAGTATCAAAAAAAAAACCCCAAAAAAATGTAGTCTCAATAAGTGTCATCCTCAATAAGAAGTATCATATAACTGAGAATGTTTAAAGTACAATACATGTCCATTTCATTTTTCAGTTGTGTAAAAGTAAGGTTGAACAAGATAGAAAAGATGGTGGATAAAGATCTTACTTCTTATATCTCAAGACGGTTGATATTGAAATACTTATGAATTCTAGTGACCGTCCAGTGACAAAGCTTTACATTTCTGCTCTATGCTCAATAATGAAATTAGCATCTTTAATTAAGTATGCAATAGATGAGATTTACAGTTTTCATGACATAAGAACTATTCAGACATAAATGACTAATTTATAAATTGTGCTTCTGTGTTAGTCAGCTTGGGCTGCTATAAGAGAATATCATAGATGGGATGGCTCAAACAATAGACAATTATTTGCTCACAGTTCTGGAGGCTAGAACTCTGAGATCAGGGTGCTGCAAGGGTCAGGTAGGGGTAAGAGCTTTCCTCTTAGCTGGCACATGTCCGTCTTCTCACTGTGTGCTCACATGGCCTTTCCTCTGTGCATGTGCGTGGTGAGAGATCTCTCTCTATTCCTCTTTTTACAAGGCCATCAATTTCACGGCATTAAGACTGGAGCATCATGACTTCATTTAACCTTTATTACCTAAAAGCCCTGTCTGAAAATAGTCATATTGGGGTTTAGGGCTTCAATGTATGAATTTGGGGAGCATAAAATTCAACCCTTAGAAGCTTCTTTTTGAGGTTGCCATTTCCCTTTTGTTTCAGTATTTACTTTCAGGTATTTAATTATCTCCACTGATCTATATTAATTATATCTAACATAATCCTCTCCCTAAAAATCTGTAAGGTATAATTCTTAATTAACATCAAACTATTAGAGTGTAAGGATTATAAATGCTATATATATGTGTGTGTGTGTATATATATATATATATATATATATATAAAATTAAAATGAAATTTACCTTACATCTATAGCAAATCATATGGAACTTTAGGTCAAAAGATGAAAAATTATGACTTATTTATGGCTTATGATTTCTGACATAACATAGTGAATATTTTTGTTTTATATTTTCATTCTTTTAAGTAGAATTTTAGAACATGTACTTTTCTGTGTGACTTTTAGTTAAATTTGTCTCTATCTGGTATCTACTCTCACTGCTATGATTATTTTCATTGTAGCTATAATGATATTTCATGGCTTAACCACCTCAACTACTGTCTGTTGCTAACATTCCAAATATATAATTTTGTATTTAAAAACACTTCAGACGTAGTTTGTTTCATGACTACTTCATAATGCAGACATAATATTAATCTTCCTTTTAGATATATTGAAGTTGCCAACTACCTAAGCAAAAGTCATGATGTGAAATAATAGTGTGAACTTTCTATCATTTAAGAATGTTACATCTCTCACTACTGTTTTTAGTACCAGCAAACATGTGGGCATAGGCATTTGGAAAGTATAAAGATTAATAAAAGTTCATCTCTTTTATTCTAAGTATCCAAAAATTAGGTCATAGAAGTGGTTATGAATTATGACTCTGAAATGGGAGAAATCAGTCGAGGATGTTAAGGTAATTACCACCTGTAACTCAGAGTAGTGTTTCCTGAATGCACCATGCATGTCTTTTACTTCTTCTGAACATAACTAAGTCATTTAAAACATAAAATTTAATAAATCACATCATTGAGAATGTACTAAAAACTCCATAACACGGAAACAATTACAAATGATTAATGGGTGAAGTAAATCTTCCAAATAGAAAAAAGTTTGTACTGCTTGAAAAGACATCTGGGGAAGAAGAAAGTCTAAAGGTTGTCTTGCAGCTAGAGCACAGGGAGGTTTCTGGAAATGGAAAACAGCTCCCCTGATAAGATTTGTAAGAGAACTGTGGGGTTTCCAGGTCGTTCACTAAGAGACAAATTAAATGCAATCATCTTGTGAAGAATTTGGTAAACTAGAGATAGGGGAGGGTTATAATGTTATAATTAGTGAATTCCATTGTCTGTCAGACTTCTCAGTGACAGGGTAGTCATGGTTACAACTGACCATGGTTTCACACCGCACAAATTAGGACACTGACTGCTTTCACCAAGAATGTTGAATATCGCCTAACGATAAAGAAAACTGTGCATAGTATGGCACCGGTAACTAAATACAAGCATCCTTTCTACACAATCTTTGCCAGATTAGCATAGTTCCAATTTAGCTGTCAGTAAAATTTCTTATCCTTCCTGGTTATGGGGCAGCCTCTGTCTTATGCTAATTACTTCGCGATAGTCACTGCATCTCAAATGTACACAAACATTTTCTTCACACCTCTCTTTCTTTTGTTGGATGGCAGACTGCAGCAATGACCTACTGTCTCCTCACATAGTTGAGCAGGGAAGGGAGTCGCGATGCTGTCTGGAGTTAGTGGCTATACAAAGGACGGATGCATTAGACTAACAAACACATTGCAGCTCATAGCTCCACCAGGAGCTAAATGAGGCCTTTATTCTTTTTTTCAAGACAAAAAGAAGCTCAGGCCCCGCAGCTGCTCCATAAAATATGGTAAAAAAAAAAAAAAAATCACTGGAATTTAAGTAAAAAGGATATGAAACAGACTGAGTCATTCATGGTCCAATTTAGGGATGTGTTATGTGGTTTGGGTTAAAAGTGACTTGAGAACAATTAATCCACTACCCAAAATTATCAGAAAGTATCTTGCTTATGCAAAGTGTATACAGAATTTTTAAGTAGACTGAACATACCTGTGTGTCTGTGACAATTGTATTGCATATAGTGGTACCACAGTGGGCATTGATATGTAGCTTCGCTAGGGTCTGCATATAAATACCTTGCATGCATTAAGAGGTTTAAAGAAAGATCTGTGGTAACTGTGTGAACCCAGAGGTATTCATTTTTTAAAAAGGCAGTACATGTACATTTAGAATAAAAATGTCAATAGTCGAAGCCTTTAACTTAGATTCTAACCTGAAATTGATCTTCTTATACATATAGTAAATATATAATAATGTAATTTTTGCCACCTCAAAAATTTAAACATATAAGCCTCTGGACTTGTCCTGAATTTTAGGAGCACTTCCATCACCCCCAGAAAGTCTGCTGTGATGTTCGGTTCAAGCAATGGAAGTTGCACAAACTTGGTAAAAACTTTAGTACAAAAATATTCTAAAGATGTTTTCTTCAGTTTAAGCATCACAAGAAATAAGCTTGAAAAAGGAAATGGGGACTTATGAACACTTAAAATGATGTTAGAAAATCAGGTGCCTCGCAAATGTCTTATTATTACTTCTGAAATAGATTAGGTAAGCAGAGAGATTGCCTGGGTTGTAGTATTCTTAAATTCCTCAGGCAAAATTATCTAAATGACTAAATGGATTACCCAACACAAACAACAAATATTGCTCCCCCTTAATTTCTATCAGCATTTTGCAACTCTGGATCAAGGAAGATAAAGAGTAATTCTTTGTTAGTGAGACGTCCTATAACATGGTCATGAGTTCCTAGTGCCATAGAGCAATAACAAATATAAGATACGATAATACAATCCTAAGACAGATAAATAAAGAACTTATTTATTCATTTAAATTCTGTCTTTAAAATTAATTCCATAACTCTGAGAAACAAACTGAGGGTTTTGGAGGGGATGGGGGTGGGGCATTGGGTGAGCTCGGTGGTGGGTATTATGGAGGGCAGGTATTGCATGGAGCACTGGGTGTGGTACATAACAATGAACGCTGGAACACTGAAAAGAAATAAAATAAAATAAAATAAAATGGAAAAAAATTAAAAAAATAAAATTAACTCCATATAGGTTTTATAGAAACTCTCATAGGTGTTCATTAATTAAAATGTTTGGAAACTCTTCTAATGATATCTACATAACCATTGCATATGCCAGAGGTGGGGAAAAAACAGTATCTTTTTGCTGAATTTTAATTTAAAAATTCCTTTATTCAAAAATAATGGCTCTAAAAATGTTAGATGTTTCTAAAACTGGCCATCAAAATACAGAGTTGTCACCACTATGATCATTCACAGTTTCACCTTAGACTGAAATCTAAAAACACCCCCTGCACTCTCTCTCACACCACTCCCCATTCAATTCATCTCCAAATCTTGCAGATATTAATTTCTAAATTTGCTCAGAATCAGTCTTTTCCTTCTCAATTGTTGCAGCCTTGATTCCAGTCTCACATATACTCTCCATTCTGTATAATCTCCCTTCAGGGGGGCTCTGCTCCCTGAGATGGCTTAGAAAAGTTTGATATTTTTTAAATCCCATAGCAATACCCAACGCTTTACAATCCTCTGGACACTCGAGATGATGTTGTGATTCCCTACCTCATAAAATCTCATTGAGCATTCAAAACCTAATGAAACCATTACTCATTCCTATGAAGCTTTGATGGTTCCCACCCTCACTGCCATTTTCTTATGTATATTTGTAAGTGTTTCTATTCCTTCAGCAACCATTTCTTGGACACTTATGTGGTGTTAGTCCCAGTGCTGGTTCCGGGCAGTCCCTGCTCTGTATACATTTCAGTCCCATAAGAATCAAGAATGTATGTAAATCCTCAACTGTGGCTCAATATAAAAAATTCTGTATTAAAACACTGAGAGGATGCTGTGCCGTGGTGCTTGTTTGTGTATTTTAGCTCTCCCAATGGAGTATAAACCGATTGAGGGTAGAAATTGTGTCTCACTCATTTTTTGTTCCCCGCACCAAGAATAATATTTTGCATACAGTATATCCAAGCATTCAGTGTGAGCTGATTGTTTTTGTTCTGGAGGCTTGGAAAGCAGTTTCAATGAAATGCCTGCAAATAGGTTGTGAACAATGATGGTATCGGTGGAACAGTGTAAAGTCTTCCAAAGCACTTACTACAAACATGTTCTTTTTTTTTTTTTAACACTTTGAGTTTTAATAATTTATACAAACATTAATTTTAATATCTAACATTCACTGGGAGTGCATAATATTTCAGGGACTGTTATAAATATTTTATACATATTAACTTACTGACTTCTTTAATGCTCATGAGTCCTTTATGAACTATTATTATCATCATCCTGACTTTACAGGTGTAGAAACTGAGGAACCAAATTCAATGATTTATCCAGATTCTTGAAGCTAGTTACTAGCAACAGAGCCAAGATTCAGTGTAGCCATGCTCTGATGTCTTTCCCATCTCTTTTGGTGGTTTCTGCCTCAAGGCTACTGGCGCTGGTACCAGATTTTTCTGACGAATGCTTTCCAAAGGCACTTTACTAAGTATATAGGCCCAAATTGACATATAACACATTTAAGATTATGTGAGCTTTCCCTCAAAATATCCTGTGACCACTGTACCTTTAAGTTTATACTAGCAAACTTAAGGTTTAACAAAATTTTCAACATGTTTTCTTTAATTTCCCTCTTGAAAAAGCATTATGAAACAAGTCTTTCCATATTAATTGAATTAATATCAGTTTAGACAGGTGACTGATACATTAAATGTTATAAATCTTTAAAACTTAACTTTAAATAAATTGAATTTGGTTTATAGAAATGAGTATATCTGATTTGTTACCTTAGAGAAATACTCTACATTTTAATCCAGTATTGTATTTTCAAATACTGTTCCATATTGATTCTGTTTTCATCTCAGTGTCATGACTTTTTTAAAGCTCGAAATAATTTTTAGGTCTTATGAGTGTAGGGATCTCAGCTTGGGAGTGGGGCAGAACTTACCCTGGTAAGCAGTGGGCTGCAAAGGTTGTCTTTTTAGTTCTTTTATCTCAAGGTAAAAACCACAGTGAGATTATTGAACTGCTGAAAATTGGTGGCAATAAAAAAATTAAGCATGAAAATACAGTTGCAGTATTATAAAACCTTCATTTTTAGATATGCAATGATATTTAAATAAACAATTTTTTGTTTAGCCATAATACATAAATAACTGAGCCAAATTTCAAAGAAAAAAAATAGGATGAGCGCTTTGTCTCCTGAAGAACCATGGTTTTAATCAGCTCACATTCTGATACTGGAATATAATTCTTTAGGCTATGGAAACAAAATCAAAATGATAAGGGTCATATGCTGAGATTTCTTGCCAAAAATGCTTTATGTGCTATAAAAATTAGAAGCAATGTTTAGATAGTATCTTTTTTCTTGTTCTCCACTGTTTTGTTATATTATCTTTCTTCTCCCCTTATTGAATCTAAAGTGCTCCATAATCCTTAAAGGAGATAAATATATATGCAATTTTTTGAAAAATTATAATTGTGATATTCAAAGGAAATAAACCATAAATAAGTATTGCAATCAACTAGAGGTAACTTTCAGAAAAATTGAGAAATTGTCAGTGTTGATAATTTGAAGTCCTATTTGCTATTTTTCCGTAGGTGCCTAGAACTTTTGCACTGGCTACTGATACCCAAGAAAGCCCCTCTCTCCTAAAGCCAATGCACACAAATATATATATGAAGAAGAAACCCACTGGAAACTCTATTTTTAGGTAACTTTCCATGCTTACATATTTTTTAGCACCCTCTCTTTCAAACGCTGTATGTGTCTCTTGTCACAGCTTTTCTCTTTATTAAGAGCTATTTAGAAAATCTAGCAAATTCCTATTCTGTATTTTTGGGTGCCATAATTTTATTACTACACTACAACAATGTAATGGAATTTAATTGAGCACTTTTAGCAAATGAGCACTATTAAAGCGAAGTGGAACTTAAAGGTTGGTTTCACCTTTTCGGGATCCTACAAGTTACATTTTTCTGCTGTTTTCTTTCTCTGTATGGGACTTTCCTTAAACTCATCATTATTAACAAATATTTAATTTAGTCTATTCTATAAAAGTCATTGTGTTAAAAATTATGAAGGACGTAAGATGTTGACCGTACTAAAAGTTTATAATGCATGGAAACTGAAGAGGGTATATATTTGCACTATTGAAGGAGAATTATATATACTAAAATACAGAATCAGAAACTGTGGCAGAAAGAGTTGGTAGATAGTGCTGAAGATTTCCCGGTGTTGCCATAGCTTCTGCCCCATGTGCATGACGATGATATATCCAATAAGAAAACAAAATAAAATAAAAACTGGTCTCAAAAACAGAGATAGTATTGTAGAGCAGAAAGAGAACACAGATATAAAGCTAAAGCCATTCTATTGCAAGTTCTGGTTTCCTGGTGGCCAGGAGTTGACTGCTGTGGGTAAAGGGCGTAAGTCTGTTCAAGGCTAGACAACAGGCTCAGAGTCTAGCTTACTTCTGAAATTCAGGTATTGGGAATGTATTCTTTCTGTTCATGAGTGAAACCTTTTTCTAAAAAAAAGCGATAGTGCTATTGGTCATACGGCTGATGGTATTGCTGTTAGCATACTGTGGCTCTACTTTGCCGTTATATATAACTTTGATACTAGGACAAAATCAAGCCTCTCATTGGCGTGAAGACTAGATATGCAATATCACTGCAGAAAATAAGCCACAGACTGATGTTGGACCATGGGTGAGGGCAAACATGGAGGTAATTGTGTTGCAGCCAATTGATAAGTAGAAATGAGGCCTTTTGGTGGGCCCTCATCCACCCTGATTGGTGTCTTTATCAAATGAGGACATTTGCACAAAAAAAGGAATACCTGAGGTATGCTGGCACAGAGGAAAGTCCACCTGAGGATACAGGGAGAAGGCTGCTATCTGTAAACCAAAGACAGAAGCCTCCAGAGAAACCAGACCGATCAATTCTTTGATTTTGTACTTCTATCACCCAAAAGTCTGAGAAAATAAATTATTATTGTTTAAGCCACCAAGGCTGTGGTATTTGTTAAGGACACTCTAGCAAACACATATAGCATCCTTTCCAATGGGTATGCAAAGTATCTTATTGTGGTTTTGATTTACATTTCTTTAATGATTAGTGATATTGAATATCTTTTCATTCTTGTTGGCTATTTGTATATGCTCTTTGGAGAAATGTCTGTTCAAATCCTTTGCCCATTTTTTTAAAGGTTATTTATTCTGTTGCTGCTGTTGAGTTGTAAGAGTTCTTTATGTATTCTAGACATTAACACTTTATCAGATATATTATTTGTAAATATTTTCTCCTATACTGCTGCTCATGATCTTTTATATTTTCTCTTCCCAAGTCTCTGACTGAATAGCCAAGCCACGTGCCACTACCCATGAATCTATATGTAAATGTAACCTCAGGCCAAATTTTACCTTGCACCCAAGTGGATGACCAATGGTTGGGACGGCAGAATAGTAGCAGTCCCTTTTCAGATTGTACCCAACAACATGACTCATTCATTATCCAAGTTTGGCTTTTTTCTTTCAGCCAGTTGGACAGAGGAAACTTCTTCATGTGGTCTTAGATGTAAGCTAAGGGAGATATACTGGCCTATGTGCACTTAAAATTTATACGTGCCTTCTGCTGAAGCCTAGTCCTATAATTGTCACTTCCATCATATGATAAATGTTTCTTCATCTGCTTAAACTTATAACTTGTTAAAATTTAGATTCAGAATCGTTTATGTTCCATGACAAGAGCCTCAGTCTCTACCAGGTCTTATTAGCATGCTGGGGACTACTTTTTAAATGATGTATGATTTTCTGCTTTAGGGAATTTTGCTCTGCTCCAGAAACCTAGGTGTCTACACTGAGATTCTTGCACCAGGACTTGCCATAAACTACACATGGTATGTTTTCCACAGAGATTCCTCCATAGGGTAGTTCAAGGTTTTTTGCCCAAAACTTGGTACTGCTTCTAGTGAGACCTAGACCTGCTACAGAACTCTTTCTTGCTCTTGACCCTGTACAAACATGACAGCTATCCAAGTTACTCAATAAAAGAGTTGGAAAAGTATTCCAAGTATGTCCCAGATCATAGGCCTACCTCTTCTTCAGGTAATGACACTTGTAAGACAACATAATTTATTCCTTACTTTGTATGGGATATGCTACCATTCTGCGGAATATTAGACCCTTAAAAATATGACTAATACAATGGGTCTTTGAATTTTCAGAGGGATTATCAAAGTTGAGTTCCAAGTAGAACAAAATATTAATAATGTTTTAAAAACTAGGCAAATTGTACTATAATTGCTAACATCAAAGTGATCTTAAATACTCCCAGAGGGGAAAAAAAAGATATATTGCTTATGAATAAGTGACCTACAGGAGCAAAACAGTCTTAAAAAAGAGGAATAAAATGAGAAGACTCATGCTATCTAATTGCACAACTTACTATAAAGCTACAGAAATCACGACAGTGTAGAGATGGTGCATAAATTAATGGAAAAGAATAGAATCTGGAAATAGACCCATATGTGTACAGGGGATTTTGGACAATGATAGTAGGGTATGCAGTAGGAAAGTGTAGTGTTTTCAACAAACATTGGTGCAACAACTCAATATTATTATGAAACAAAATTAAACATTAATCTCTACCTCACTCTGTACTAAAAAATAAAAAAGAATATATAGGAGAAGAGCTTTTCTAACACTGAGACCCTGAGACAGGAACATACTCTGTATGTCTGAAGTGTAATGAAAAAGCTTGATTGACTAGAACACATGGAACACGGTAGAGAGTAGATTCCATCAAATATGTAGGGAGGGACTAGATTACATAAAGTTTTATAAACTACATCAACAACATTGGCTTTTATTACATGTATAAATGGTAGCCTCTTGTGTAGTTTAAGCAGGGGACTGATGTGATCTGATTTATGTTTTAGAGGGGTCACTTTGTTCCTGTGGGGGAGATGAACTTGTAGACAAGTGTAAGTGGAGGCAAGGAGACCAGTGAGATTATTGCACAAGTTTGGAAGAGAGATGAAGGAATTCGGACTAGAGTTTTGATAATGGGAATAGTGAGAAGTGGTTAGACTAATGTAATTTTGAAGACAGTGCTAGTAAAAATTGCTAATGAATTAGAAATGAAATGTATAAAATGAGAAAAATTAGAGATTAGGCAAAAGGAAAGATTTCAGCTGATTTGGTGAGCACATGTGATGGCCATTCATTTATTTCACTTTGGCCATGGAATGGTTCTGATTTTCTGTGGGCTATCAAGCCTGGAGCTAAGTGAGAGTTCCGGTCTGACAATGGAAACTGGTAAGTGCCTAGATATTACATGAAATTTAAGAAAGGGATCTTGGAAAAGGGGAAGTAATACAAAAAAAAAAAAAAAAGATTAATAGAAACTCCCCAAAGAATTAGGAGAGAAACCAACCAAGACATTAAAGTATTTCGAGAATAAAGGAATGACTAATTTTTGTCATATTTGCAGAAAATTTGATTGAACTGATGACTGGTTTTAGAAAGATGTACATCTCTGTGAATAACTTCAAGAGCAGATGTTAAAACGTTGCAAGTGTGTAGGTGCTAATGAATGGAGAAACCATTTTGCTAAGGAGTTTAGAGCAGAAGGTAAAGACATAATTCAAAAAAAAAATCTTTTATGTTTCATTAAGAAAATTAAACTTTGTTTCATAGAAAATATAGCACCTATATACTTTTTAGAGTAGTGACACTATCAAAAGAATATTTTAACCACCTGAACTACATCTGTATGAGAGACAACTGAGTGAAAATCTCCTTGCCAATCCTGGTCAACACCTAGAGCTGTGAGATAATCATAAGTGTTGCCTTAAGCCACTAAATTTTGGAGTTATTTCTTCTACTGCAAAATGGTAACTGAGGCAATGTTTAACATTCATAACAGAAAACAAAAATAAAAACAAAAACAAAACCCTGACATCCCCAGTCAATATATTTGTATATAATAAAATATCCCTTCATTCTTGACACTTAGGAGACTTTCCTGCCTTCAAATTTTCCTTTCCTAGAGGTCTTTCAAGCTCATAATTTCCACATTGCTATTTTCTTCGAGATTTCTTATTCTTCTCTCCTCTACCAAAAACTCTATTATCCTTTTTTAGCCCAAATTGTACTACAGGCTTTCTACATAATGTAATACTCCATAAATGAACACAAAACTGAACAATTGTAAGAAAATTAAGAGGTGTACTTTTTTCCTGACTGTTGCATTACCATGTTAAACTTCCAGGAGAAAAACATATGTCAAAATTAAATATGACGTATATATGATGTATATATTCATTTATATAATTTGGTATGTATTAAGCTCTGATTAGGAATATAAATTCTGTTATTTCATCTTTTCTAGAGGAAAATACATTTAAACATAATGAACTTAAATCCACTTAAATCATTAAAATAAAAACATTCTTAGCTCTAAATAACTGCATAAAAATAAGATTTTTATTATTTCATTTAAAAATTCTTTACCTACAATGTGATCATCTCATAGTTTTAGGATTTTTAAACACCTTTGAATGCCTCATTAGTTTTTTAAATTAATATAATCTTATGATTTCAAATACTTTAAATGTTGAGCATCACTAAAGATTACTTTATAATACCTTTCTAAGTAAAAAAAAAAAAGGAGATAACTTTTTTCACAAAAAGATTTTTCAAGTACTTTAAAAACTTTAGAAAGTCTTCTTTTTTCCTCAGTGTCTCTAAAATATGCTTATTTTATTTAATGATAATATTTGGTTCAGCTTTTTTTTTTCTTTTTTATATCACTATAATTTTTAAATTTTTCTTTAGAGTATGCCACCTCCTGGTGTAGCTACCTCTTTGCGAGCTCTGTAACAGGCACTCTGAATTCTATGATGTTATCCTAAATATTATTTCCTTCTTTTGAAGTGTATGGTTCACATTTCACACAGATCCTTTAGAATGATTTCCTTGCATAGTGGGAAGTTTTTGACGTATTGGTATTCTGGAGTCTCTTGGCTTTAAACTTGGCTCAGAGCAGATGGTACTGCTAGGGGGAGCAGCAACATGGCTTTGGGCTTGAAAATGTAGTGAACACACGATGCCGTCTCCCCTCAGATCTGGTATGATTGATGGGACTTTGGAACTAAAAACTGAGAAAAATAGACTCTTCACAATTGGCTATTTGCTGACCAAAAAAAAAAAAAAAAAAAGTCCCGAAGAATGGGACACAGTTCATTGTTTCAGTGCCAAATAATAGTCCCTTGCCATCTAGAGTGACTTGCTTCTAAAAATAAAGCTTTAAAACTGCTGAGTTTAAGGGAACCTATAATAATAAATGTAAGGAAAATGAAATAGTTGTTTTAGTTCTAAAATGTCTTTTAGCATTTTTATTATATGGAATTTTTATGGAATGGAATCTAAATGGTACTTAAGCCCTTGTTCTAAAAATAAAAATAAAGGGAAAACATGAAACATAAAGCTTAAGTATTGTGTTTTGATATTAAATAGTATCTGAAGAAAATGTTAAAATGGGCAATTGATGGTAAATAATTAGAAGCAATACTATTATTGAAAGGATGGCATATATATGAGAGATGGACATGTGGGGGGGGAGAGAGAGAGAGAGTCAGGTAAATTCTTCCTTATAGTTTATAATATTTTCCCATAAATCATAGGAACCGATGTATTTAAACATAATAGAGACTGTATAAGTAATTATATAGAACCAGGAAAGGGGATAATATTAATATCATAGCAAATTATTCGCTGTTATTCAACAATGTATCTACTAGGACATGAAAACACACACATGTATTTTTTTTCTGTGTAGCTAAATGGCTAAATATTTCTTATCATAAATTGGTTCAGGAAACTTTTAGTTGAAGTTTATCAACTGAACTCTATTAGAAAGGTTGAGGAAGATCCTTACTTATGTAAATATAGGGTGAAATAACACCTCGTACCAGAAAGTGCCCCCATTTTTAAAAATATGAATTCATTGTGATTCCAAGACACTAAGGATGGGTTAAGATGATAGATCAGGTTGGGGTGCCTGGTGGCTCATTCGGTTAAGCCCCTGCCTTCTGCTCAGGTCATAATCTCAGGGTCCTGGGATGGAGCCCTTCATGGAGCTCTCTGCTCAGTGGGGAGCCTGCTTCTCACTCTCCCTCTGCCCCTCCCCCTGCTGGTGTTTTCTTTCTCTCTCAAATGAATAAATAAATAAATAAAAGTCTTTAAGATGATAGACCAAAGAGAACCCATTGAAGGTCCAGTAGAAGGAAAGTCAGAGTGTATGCTGGTAACCAGTGGACACAATAAGTACAGTGGTAGTAGATAATGGAAGTTTCTTTGGACCCAATAATTCTTTTAACAATTTTTTACTGTTTGCTGCATACTAAGTGCTCTATGAAGGAATCCTCATAGGAAACACATGAACTTTGGGTTATCATCCCCATCTTATGGAAGAGAAAACTGATGTTTTGTTGTGTGAAATATCTTGCTCAAGTAACAAACATTAAGTAAAATTACAACTCAAAAAATCAGATAAAAAAGCTCTAATTCTCTACATGTACAAAAATTTTATGCAGCCCTGATCAATGAAAGTAGAGATTTTTGTCTTACTCACCACTATACTCATATTGCCAAGAACAGCGCTGGGAGATATAACATAAATAATAGTTGAATAAAAAGTGGAATAAACAATATGAAAAAGCTACTTTTCCAATAATGGGTTAAAGATTTAGAAATTATTATGTTAAATATATAGCATATTAATTTAAATGTGATTCAAAAAGTTAGAGGTGAAAGATGCAGACTTTGCAACATGGAAAACTGTCAGTGATTCATAATATGTAAAATGTAAATGTACAACAGAATTTTGCACGTAAAAAAATTTAAAACTTCTGAGGTCACCTGGCTCAGTTGGTAGAGCATGCAACTCCTTTTTTTTTTTTTTTTTTAAGATTTTATTTATTCATTTGAGAGAGAAAGAGACTCAAAAAGAGCACAAGCAGAAGAAGAGGCAGAGGGACAGGGAGAAGCAAACTCCCTACTGAGGGGGGAGCCTGATATGGGCAGGACCTGGAGATCACAACCTGAACCGAAGGCTGGAGTTCAACCATCTGAGCCACAGAGGCACCCTGAGCATGCAACTCTTGATCTTGGAGTCCTGAGTTCAATTCTCACATTGGATGTGGAGCTTACTTAAAAAAAAAAAAAAAAATCTCAAAAATAAAAATTCTCCCATGGCAGATTCTTAGTAATCTAAGTCACCAAACTTAGGCTCATATGCATCCTTCCCCAGGAAGGATTTCAGAGTCCCCTCCATGAGAATAGGGTTTTCTTTTCTACATAACTGAAAATACCCCCATAAGAAAAGGTTTACCTTTGTTAAGCAGTAATTAATTATTATTTAGTGTTGAAGTTATTTCAAATTTTGGCATTTTTTTGTAATGGCAACTTATCAATAACTAGGTATAAACGAATATTTGCTGTATCCAGATAGTCCAGACCACTTTGAAAATGTATAAGGAGAATGTGTAGTTTATATCCTATAGAGACTAGGTTTATGTGAAATTATTTGTACACCTAAAGCAATGAAAGAGCAATTAAATGTGTAAAGAGATGGTGTTTAAAGTAAAAAAAAAAAAAAAAAAAAAAAGAAAGAAAGAAAAAGAAAAAGAAAGAAAGAAGACCAGGGAAATCCCAAAACACTTGGTTTTAAGGATGAGGCGTAGAAAGATAAGACAGACAAAATCAGAGGCAGGCAAGAAAGTCATCTGGAGGAACAAAATTATATTTAGATAATTGGAAATGAAAATATTTTATGAAGTAGATACTAACAAAATGGACCAGGATAGATATAGAGACATCAAAATAATTTTAGAATTGATAATACTATAAAACTGTAACAATCAAAACAGTATGGTACTAGCAGAAAAATAGACACATGCATTAATGGAAAAGAAAAAAAAACAGAAATAAACCCATACTTATATAGTCAATTAATGTATGACAAAGGAAACAAGAACATAAAATGAGAAAAAGACAGTCATTTCAATACATAGTGCTAGGGAAACTGAACAGCTATATGCAAAAGAAAGAAACTGGATCACTATCTCACACCATACACAAAAATTAACCAAAATGGATTAAAGACCTAAATGGAGGCCTGAAACCTTAAAACTCCTAAAAGAAAACAAGGCAGGACTCTTCTGACATTGGCCTTAGCACCATCTTTCTAGATATGTCTCCTCAGGCAAGGGAAACAAAAGGAAAAATGAACTATTGGGATTGCATTAAAATAAAAAGCTCTTGCCCAGCAAAGGAAGCCATCGACAAAACAAAAAGGCAACCTATGAATGGGAGAAGATATTGGCAAATGATAGCTCCAATAAGGGACTAATATCCAAAATATATAAAGAGCTTGTACAACTCAACACCAAAAAAAAGGAAAACCACACACACAAAAACCAGCCAAGCACCCCCCCAACACACACACAAAACAAATAATCCATTTAAAAAATGGGCAGTAAAGGGGCGCCTGGGTCGCTTAGTCATTAAGCGTCTGCCTTCAGCTCAGGTCATGTTCCCAGGGTCCTGGGATCGAGCCCTGCAGTGGTCTCCCTGCTTGCCAGGAAGCCTGCTTCTTTCTCCCTTTCCACTCCCCCTGCTTGTGCTCCCTCTCTTGCTGTGTCTCTCTCTGCCAAATAAATAAATAAAATCTTAAAAAAAAAAATTAAAAATTAAGAAGGCCCATGAAAATGAATAGACATTTTTCCAAAGGAGGTACACAGTGACCAACAGACACAGGAAAACATGCTCAACATCATTGATCATCAGGGCAATGCCACACCTTACACTTGTCAGAATGGCTAAAATAAAAAGACAAGAAGTAAGAAGTAAGAAGCGTTGGTGAGGATGTGAAAAAGGGGGACTCTCATGCACTCTTGGTGGGAATGTAAATTGTTGCAGCCATTGTGGGAAGGAGTATGGAAGTTCTTAAAAAAATTAAACATAGAAATGCCAGATGATCCGATAATTCCACTGCTCGGTGTTTACCCAGAGAAACTGAAAACACTAACTCAAATAGATGTTGAGGTGCCTGGGTGGTCCAGTTGGTGAAGCATCCGACTCTTGGTTTCATTTTAGGTTGTGATCTCAGGGTCGTGAGATGGAGCCCCACAAACTGATGGTTGTCCGAGGGAAGGGAGTTGGGAAATGGGCAAAATGGGTGAAGGGGAATGGGAGATTCAAGCTTCCAGTCATGGAATGAATGATTCATGGGAATATATTCAGTAACATTGTGATAGTTATATAGTAACTGATGGTAGCTACACTTGTGGTGAGCAAAACATCATGTACAGAGATGTTGAATCACTACCTTGTGTACCTATAACTAATGTAATGTTTCATGTCAACTACGTTCACATTTTTTTTAATTTTTAAAAAGTTAAAAAAAATAATTGATAGTAACTTGATGTAGGTACTTAGATTTGAATAGTCCAATGATACCCAGGTAATAAATACCATCTGTTTCCACAATGTCTGTTTTGTTTTTCTGATTTTTCAAAATTTATTTATTTATTTATTTATTTATTTATTTAAAGAACTTATTTATTTGACAGAAAGTGAGAGAAGGAGAAAGAGCACAATCAGGGGGAGCAGCAGAGGGAGAGGGGGAAGCAGGCTCCCTGCTCAGCAGGGAACCTGATACGGGACTCCATCCCAGGACCCTGAGATCATGACCCAAGCTGAAGACAGAGGCTTAACCACTGAGCCAGCCAGGCACCCCTGTTTTTCTGATTAATTGTTCATTTCTTCTAAAGTAAGCCAGCTCTTTGTCTGTTCCTGACTTTTCTTAGACAGTTATTTCACTATGGCTTCACTTTTTTTTTTTTACTGAAATAGAAATATAGATTATAGGAATAAGATTTTCATGGCATTGTTTTTAGCTTTGAGATTCTATTTCTAAACCACCGAAGAATGTCAGAGCTAGCAATTTTCAGAAAGAGATATTATGGCAATGACAGTGGAATTAACCTGTTAACATAAATAGAGGAATTGGTATATTCTTTTCTCTAAAAATATTCTGATTTATACGAGAGTGCCATGAAAGAGTGACAAAAAGAAAACCCCAGCATCTGCCAACTTTCAAGCTATTTAAACATTGGATGTGTTCCCATCATTTTGCCCACAGTGTCTCCTAATAAAAATATTTTGTTTCAGAATAAATGCTTAATATCTAAATTGTTCTTTAGTCTCACAGTGTTAAAAATATAAGCAAGTGTTACTGATTAACTTTTTGCTCGGCATAGCAGAGAACTACTGATATAAGCATTTCCATATATTAAGAATAATCTTTTTTTCTGCAAACTTTTCAAATATCTTTCTTTTTCTTGATTAAGCTTTGAAACTTTGACTTTTTTACTCTATTTTATGATATGATGTTTCAAGATGACTATTTCACACTTTGATCAGTTCACTGCATCACTGTGCTGTATGAGGAAAGTTCTTTGTCTATTTTATGGATCCTGTGAGTATGTACAAGCTGCAACACAATGTACTCATGAGTTTTGATAAATAGGTATGTTTGTGTAACCTCTACTACAATTAAAATGCAGAAGATTATCATCATCCCAAAGTGTTTCTTTATACACGCTTGCTAGTCCATTCTACCCCCACTACAGCAACTACCAAACTTCCATTTGTCACAATGATTCTATTTGTCTCCACTATATTTTTAAAATAAATGAAATCCTGCAGTATGCATTCATTTGTTCCAGGCTTCTTTCGCTCAGGGTAATATTGCTAAGATTCATCCATGTTGTTGTATGGCATCAATAGATCTTTCCTTCTACTGCTGAGTATTATTCCATTTATGAAAATACCATTATTTTTTTTAATCCATGCAACTATTATATTTATGTCATTTCCAGTTTGGACCTCTTGTGAATAAAGCTGTAGTAAACATTCATGTTCAAATGTTTCTATGGAAAATGTTTTCATTTCAACTAGAAGTGGACTGGCTGGGTCTCATGGTAAGTATATGTTTAACTCCATAAAAATTGCCAAACTGTTTTCCAAAATGCTTGTATAATTTTGCAATCCCAACAGAAATGTAAAAGAGTTTCAGTTGCTCTGAAATCTTGCCAGCATTTGGATTTTGCCAGTCAATTTGTTTCAGACATTCTAGAATGTGTATAGAAATTTCTCATTCTGGTGTTAAGTTTTACCTTCCCTGATGATTGACACTGGAGAGATCTTCAATGTGCTTTTTGACCATTCTTATAACTCATTTTGTGAAATGTCTGTTAAAATATTTTGTCCATTTTTACTGGGTTGATAATAATAGATTTTTAAATGGTTTTTAAATGATACCTATTCTATATATAGACAGTAATCAGATATATTTATTCCAAATATTTTCTCCCAGTTGGTGGCTTGCCTTCTTATTTTTTGAAGTGTGTCTTGTAGAGCAGAATTATTTAATTTTCATGGAGGCTAATTAATCAATTTATCTTTTTTTTTTTTTTTTTTTTTAAATCATTGCCCATGACTAACCACACAGGCTGGAAACAGAAAGGTGGTTTTTTTTTTTGTTTTTTGTTTTGTTTTGTTTTGTTTTTATTTAACAGGCAGAGAGGCAGGTAGAGAGAGAGAGAGAGGAGGAGGCAGGCTCCCTGTTGAGCAGAGAGCCCAATGTGGGGCTTCATCCCAGGACCCTGGGATCATGACCTGAGCGGAAGGCAGAGGCTTTAACCCACTGAGCCACCCAGGCGCCCCAAAATTTATCTTTTTAATCTAAAAATATTTCCCGGGACACCTGGGTGACTCAGCGGGTTAAGCCTCTGCCTTCAGCTCAGGTCATGATCCCAGGGTCCTGGGATCAAGTCCCACATCGGGCTCTCTGCTCAGCAGGGAACCTACTTCCTCCTCTCTCTCTCTGCCTGCCTCTCTGCCTACTTGTGATCTCTGTCTGTCAAGAAAATAAATAAAATCTTTAAAAATATTTCCCTATCTTGAAGAAATAAAGATTTTTCCTCTATGTTTCCTATTATGTATGCTTTGTGTTAGACTATAATCTATTCAGAGTTAAGATTTGTGTATGGTATTATATGAGTCAATGTTCTTTTCTTTTACCTATGAATATACATTTCTTTAAACATTATTTGTTTAAAACTATTCTTTCTCTATTAAATTCTATTACATTTCTATGTCAAATTTCCCTTGGGAATATTAGTAAAAACCACTCATTTGTATATGGACATGTCTATTTCTGGACTTTCTCTCTCCTGTTGAGCTGACCTAGCTTGTCTTTAAGCCAAAACTATAGTGTCTTGCTTACTGAACTTTATGGTAAGTCTTAAAATCAGATAGTGTAAGTTTTCTTAACCTTGTCCTTATACCTTAAAATTGCTTTTACCATTTTAGGTCCTTTGTTCTTTCATATAAACTTTAGCTCAGGTTGTTAATTTCTATAAAAAATCTTTCAGAAATTTTGTTTGTGGTGTGTAAATATAAAGAGCAAAACTGGGAGAATTTAGACCTTAACTATCTGTATCTTCCAATTGATAAATACAATATACTTTTTCTTTTAAAAGATTGTATTTATTTATTTGTCACAGAGCCAGAGACAATGAGAGAGGGAATACAAGCAGAGAGAAGTGGGAGAGGGAGAAGCAGGCTTCCCGTGGAACGGGGAGCCTGATAGGGGATTAGATCCCAGGACTCTGGAATCATGACCTGAGCGGAAGGCAGACGCTTAACAACTGAGCCACCCAGGTGCCCAAACACAATATACTTTTAATTTTCTTATTTTTCCTATTAGCAACACTTTTAGTTTTTGTTGTATAATTCCTGCGTGTATGTGATAAATTATCTTAAAATATATCATCTTTTGATGGCATTATAAATTATATATTTTCATTTCTCTTTGGAATTACTTATTGCTAATATATTAAAGAGACTTTTTTTCATATATTGACTTTCAACTTGCAACATTGCTAAACTCACTTACTATTTCTAATATCTTTATTATATACTTTTTAGGGCTTTCTATATGCCCAAATGGAGCATGTATACATAGATAGCTTTATTACTTTTACAACCTTCAATCCTTTTATTTATTTATTTATGTTGGCTTTATTAAACTGGCTAGGACTTGAAGTATGTTGAACAGGCATGGTGAAACGGACATTTTAATTCTAGTCCCCATCTTATGGGAAAAACGTGCAACTTTTCGTCTTGAAGGATCCTACTTAATATTTATTGTAAGAGGTTTAAAATGTACAATTATATTTCTCACATTTTGGCCTTTGTTTTATTGATGGCATATAATTTTCTTATACTTATAGGTCCCATAAAACATTATTACTCTGCTTTAAATTTTCAATGGTATTTTAAATTATTTGATACAAAGAAAAAAAGAGGATTTTAAAAAATATATTTACCCATGAATTTGTTATTCGAGCTGCTCTGCATTCCTTTGTTCAGACCCAGATTTCTTTCTGCCTATTTTAATAATGTCCTTTAACACTTCTTGAAGGACAGATATGCTGGCAGTAAATTCTTTCAGTTTTGATTGTCTATATAAAGCTTTGTTTTACTTACATTTTTGAAAGGTAATTTTATAGGTATAGCACTCTAAGTTGGTGGTTTTAGTTTCTTTCAATAATCTAAAGATTTTACTCCATTTTCTTCAATAAAACATATTTTTTATGACAAGTCAACTGTCATACATATCTTTTTTTAATATATATAATTTGTTTCTTCTCCCCTACCCAATCCTTTTAGATACTATTAAGTTTGCTTTAAATATTTTTATTTATTCATTGCCAGAGAGAGAAGAGAGTGCGCCTGAGAGTACAACTGGGGGAGGGGGGTGTCTTCCAGAAGGGGGCAGGCAGAGGGAGAAGCAGACTCCCAGCTGAGCAAGGAGCTCTATGTGGGACTTGACCTGAGGATACTGTGATCATGACCTGAGCCAAGGCAGACACTTAACAGACTGAGCCACCAGGGCATCCCTAAGGTTTACTTTTTATCAGTTTTTAGACATTTTATTTGATTATGTCTTGGTTTGATTTTTTTCATAATTATTTCTGTTTAGAATTCATGGATATTCTTAGTGTTGTAAGTTTATAAATTTCATAAATTAGAAAAGTTCTGGCCAATAATTTTTACCTTCTGCCTTCCTTTTTGTACTTTCCTGAATGGTTACTGATTCTGAGTTCATTTTTTTATGTGATATTTCTCTGTGTGTTTTCTTTTGAATACTTTATATTGCTATATTTTCTCACTCACTATTTCTTTTTTCTAAAGTTTCTTCTGAAACATCTAATCCTCTATTAATTTTATCCAAAGTATATTTCATTTGAGGTATATTTTTCATCCCTAGAAAAATGGTTTGTGCCTTGTTATACCTTCCATTTCTCTCATCATGTTTCTGCTTTACCTTCTTAGAAATATGCAGTCTATTTATAATAATGCTTTTAATATCTTAATCTCCTAATTCTATAATCTATATAATTATATCTATATCACCTGTATCATAGGTCTATTTTTGTCGATTATTTTTTCTAGTTATGGGTCAAAGTCCTTCTTTTTACTCAATGCTAAGCACATGGACTTTTATGCTAATGAGGGCTGCATTCCCTTACATTTTATTTAGCATTGTTCTGGGGTACTGTGATGTTAATTTGGATCATTTTGATCCACCATGACTTGTTTTAAGCTTGGTATCCTGTGTCCAGGGCAGTCTTTCATCTAAATCACAGTCTAATTAGTTGTCCCCATTACTGAGGTGATCAGTATTGGAGGATTCTACATGATGGCAGTATGAGAAGGACATTTAACTTGGACTAGAAAAAACAAAAATTATATCCAGCAGTGTGAGAGCTTCAGGGATTGTTCTGTTCACTTTTATTAAGTGATTATTTCATCACCACCCTCCTTGAGTACTTTCTTTAAATGTTCAGATAAGCATTCTGCCAAAGACTGGAGGTAAACCCTTCACAGATTCCTGGAACACTCTCTGTTTTTGCAGCTCTTTTTTAACTCTGATATTTTCCTCTGCAAATTCTAGCTTTCTTGGCCTTCCTAAATGCCGAACTGTATATTCTCTATGCAGTAAGACTGCAGTGCTTTGCTTGGTTCCCCCTACTCAGCCCACAGTGTGGAAATTCTCTCCAGACACTGAGGTAAGACTTGCAGGGCTCAACTTATTTATTCTCCTTTTCTCATGGATCATCCCTGGCAATGCCTACTAATTAACGCCACAATACCAATGTTTCATATAATTTTCCCAAGTTGTCAGGAACTCAAGATGTAGGGTAAGTCTGGTCTTTGTTACTCCTTCATGGCTGGCCTCAGTTTAGCATGTAGGTTGGCTAGCGTATTTCACATCTCATCTCACTTATGGAACAATTTTTATATCTCAAATATTTTTCTTTCTTTTACCACAAATGCATTTCATTTGTAGTTATATCTTTATACCTTATAACCTTTGAAGCTGCTTTAAATTTCTTCTTTATGAGACAGGGTATAAATACATTTATAAATATAGACATAAATACACCTAAAATGTAAACAGATAATTTAGAAAGAAAATATTTTCTCAAAGAGATGTTAAACACATAGAGAAAGGAATTGACCAAATATTTACATTAAAATTTTATACATGACTAAGATACTTTTGATCACAATGGAGATAAGAAGCTTCATTTATTTAAAGTAATAATATTAAAACACAGTAATTAAAATGTGAAGTTTTAAAAGAGACTAGTGGTTTCATAGAAAGTAACAGTTACAAAAGGAGAAGTAACATATAAATTTTATTGAGTCATCTGATGAGCCACTGAAGGGATAAGATGTTATAACTACCTCAATCTACATTACACAAAAGAAATTTAGATTAAATTACTAAAAGTAAAAGATAATAATTTAATATCCATATACCTATGAGGACAAGCAGAATCTTTTCATATGCATAATTTTAGAGTGGGATGTCTTTTTAAAGTATCAAAACTTCAGGAAAATAAGAAAGTCTGATAGATTTGATTAAGAAGAATGAAAACTCTGCATGGCAAATCATCCATAATGAATTTGAAAACAAGCAATAGACTGAACAAAAAACTATTTAAGATGAATATAACAAAAATAGCTTAATTATTAATAATACAAAGGGAACCCCATATATCTACCAAAAAACTAATAGAGAAGTAAATAAAGTACGTGACCAGGCAATCTGAAGAAATGAACAGAATGTCAACCTGACATGGAGGTTAAGGTGAATATCAGGGAAATACAACTTACAACAACAACATGATACTTTTTTTATCCAAACTATTTTGCAAAACTAAGCCAAAACCAATGAAACCAGGTATTTTAAGTTATTCAGTCTTTGAAATGTATGAGGAAACTATTTGACCCTGAATTGAAATCTTTTTGACTGTGTTAGTAAAATGCAATTTATAAAAATTCTTTGATCCAGTAATTCTGCTCCTAATACTAATTTGAATACTTATTACACACTAACAAAAACTATAAATAATTTGCATCCATTAAAAAGACATATAATTTAAAAATAAATAAATAAATAATAAAGACATATAATTTAAAAGAAGTGTGTATTTGTATGTGTATATATATACATATGTATGTGTATATATTTTTGAGTATATGTACAGGTGTGTGTGGATAGATAAATAGTTAAATCTAGTTGGTAATGCTTAGGTTTGAATGTTGGTTTTATTTTTTTATTTATTTTTTTTTAATTTTTTATTTATTTTCAGCGTAACAGTATTCATTGTTTTTTCACCACACCCAGTGCTCCATGCAATCTGTGCCCTCCCTAATACCCACCACCTGGTTCCCCCACCCTCCCACCCCGCCCCTTCAAAACCCTCAGGTTGTTTTTCAGAGTCCATAGTCTCTCATGGTTCACCTCCCCTTCCAATTTCCCTCAACTCCCTTCTCCTCTCCATCTACCCTTGTCCTCTATATTATTTGTTATGCTCCACCAATAAGTGAAACCATATGATACTTGACTTTCTCTGTTTGACTTATTTCACTCAGCATAATCTCTTCCAGTCCCGTCCATGTTGCTACAAAAGTTGGGTATTCGTCCTTTCTGATGGAGGCATAATACTCCATAGTGTATATGGACCACATCTTCCTTATCCATTCATCCGTTGAAGGGCATCTTGGTTCTTTCCACAGTTTGGCGACCGTGGCCATTGCTGCTATAAACATTGGGGTACAGATGGCCCTTCTTTTCACTACATCTGTGTCTTTGGGGTAAATACCCAGCAGTGCAATTGCAGGGTCATAGGGAAGATCTATTTTTAATTTCCTGAGGAATCTCCACACTGTTCTCCAAAGTGGCTGCACCAGTTTGCATTCCCACCAACAGTGTAAGAGGGTTCCCCTTTCTCCACATCCTCTCCAACACACGTTGTTTCCTGTCTTGCTAATTTTGGCCATTCTAACTGGTGTAAGGTGGTATCTCAATGTGGTTTTGATTTGAATCTCCCTGATGGCTAGTGATGATGAACATTTTTTCATGTGTCTGGTAGCCATTTGTATGTCTTCCTTGGAGAAGTGTCTGTTCATATCTTCTGCCCATTTTTTAATATGATTATCTGTTTTGTGTGTGTTGAGTTTGAGGAGTTCTTTATAGATCCTGGATATCAACCTTTTATCTGTACTGTCATTTGCAAATATCTTCTCCCATTCCGTGGGTTGCCTCTTTGTTTTGATGACTGTTTCTTTTGCTGTGCAGAAGCTTTTTATCTTGATGAAGTCCCAGAAGTTCATCTTTGCCTTTGTTTCCTTCGCCTTTGGAGACATATCTTGAAAGAAGTTGCTGTGGCTGATATCAAAGAGGTTACTGCCTATGTTCTCCTCGAGGATTCTGATGGATTCCTGTCTCACGTTGAGGTCTTTTATCCATTTCGAGTTTATCTTTGTGTACGGTGTAAGAGAATGGTCAAGTTTCATTCTTCTACATATAGCTGTCCAGTTTTCCCAGCACCATTTATTGAAGAGACTGTCTTTTTTCCACTGGATATTTTTTCCTGTTTTGTCAAAGATTATTTGACCATAGAGTTGAGGGTCCATATCTGGGCTCTCTACTCTGTTCCACTGGTCCATGTGTCTGTTTTTATGCCAGTACCATGCTGTCTTGGTGATCACAGCTTTGTAGTAAAGCTTGAAATCAGGTAACGTGATGCCACCAGTTTTATTTTTGTTTTTCAACATTTCCTTAGCAATTCGGGGTCTCTTCTGATTCCATACAAATTTTAGTATTATTTGCTCCAGCTCTTTGAAAAATACTGGTGGAATTTTGATTGGAATGGCATTAAAAGTATAGATTGCTCTGGGCAGTATAGACATTTTAACGATGTTTATTCTTCCCATCCAAGAGCATGGAATGGTCTTCCATCTTTTTGTGTCTTCTTCAATTTCTTTTAGGAGTGTTCTGTAGTTCCTCGAGTACAGATCTTTAACCTCTTTGGTTAGGTTTATTCCGAGGTATCTTATGGTTTTTGGTGCTATAGTAAATGGAATCGATTCTCTAATTTGCCTTTCTGTATTTTCATTGTTAGTGTATAAGAAAGCCACTGATTTCTGGACATTGACTTTGTATCCTGCTACATTACTGAATTGCTGTATGAGTTCTAGTAGTTTGGAGGTGGAGTCTTTCGGGTTTTCCATATAAAGAATCATGTCATCTGCGAAGAGAGAGAGTTTGACTTCTTCCTTGCCAATCTGGATACCTTTTATTTCTCTTTGTTGTCTGATTGCTGTTGCTAGGACTTCTAATACTATGTTGAACAAGAGTGGTGAGAGTGGGCATCCTTGTCGTGTTCCTGATCTCAATGGGAAGGCTGCAAGCTTTTTCCCATTGAGGATGATATTTGCTGTGGGTTTTTCATAGATAGATTTGATGAAGTTCAGGAATGTTCCCTCTATCCCTATACTTTGAAGCGTTTTAATCAGGAACGGATGCTGGATTTTGTCAAAAGCTTTTTCTGCATCAATGGAGAGGATCATGTGGTTCTTCTCTCTTCTCTTATTGATTTGTTCTATCACATTGATTGATTTGCGAATGTTGAACCATCCTTGTAACCCAGGGATGAATCCTACCTGGTCATGGTGGATAATCTTTTTAATGTGCTGTTGGATCCTGTTTGCTAGAATCTTGTTGAGAATCTTAGCATCCATATTCATCAGTGATATCGGTCTGAAATTCTCCTTTTTGGTAGGGTCTTTGCCTGGTTTGGGGATCAGGGTAATGCTGGCTTCATAAAAAGAGTCTGGAAGTTTTCCTTCTGCTTCAATTTTTTGAAACAGCTTCAGGAGAATAGGTATTATTTCTTCTTTGAAAGTTTGATAGAGGGGCGCCTGGGTGGCTCAGTGGGTTAAGCCGCTGCCTTCGGCTCAGGTCATGATCTCAGGGTCCTGGGATCGAGTCCCATATCGGGCTCTCTGCTCAGCAGGAAGCCTGCTTCCCTCCCTCTCTCTCTTTGCCTGCCTCTCTGCTTACTTGTGATCTCTCTCTGTCAAATAAATAAAATAAATCTTTAAAAAAAAAAAAAAAAAAAAAAAAAAAGAAAGTTTGATAGAATTCCCCAGGGAATCCGTCAGGTCCTGGGCTCTTGTTTTTTGGGAGGTTTTTGATCACTGCTTCAATCTCGTTACTAGATATCGGTCTATTCAGGTTGTCAATTTCTTCCTGGTTCAATTTTGGGAGTTTATAGTTTTCCAGGAATGCATCCATTTCATCTAGGTTGCTTAGCTTATTGGCATATAACTGTTGATAATAGCTTCTGATGATTGTTTCTACTTCCTTGGTGTTAGTTGTGATCTCTCCCTTTTCATTCTTAATTTTATTAATTTGGGCTTTCTCTCTTTTCTTTTGGATTAGTGTGGCCAATGGTTTATCGATCTTATTGATTCTTTCAAAAAACCAGCTTCTAGTTTCGTTGATACGTTCTACTGTATCTCTGGTTTCTACCTCGTTGATCTCTGCTCTAATCTTGATTATTTCCCTTCTTACGTGTGGAGTTGGTTTGATTTGTTGTTGATTCTCCAGTTCTTTAAGGTGTAGAGACAGCTGGTGTATTCTGGATTTTTCAATTTTTTTGAGGGAGGCTTGGATGGCTACGAATTTCCCCCTTAGGACCGCCTTTGCTGTATCCCATAGGTTTTGGAGTGAAGTGTCTTCGTTCTCATTGGTTTCCATAAATTGTTTAAGTTCTTCTTTGATCTCCTGGTTGATCCAAGCATTCTTAAGCAAGGTGGTCTTTAGCTTCCAGGTATTTGAGTTCCTTCTGAACTTTTCCTTGTGATTGAGCTCCAGTTTCAAAGCATTGTGATCTGAGAATATGCAGGGAATCATCTCAGTCTTTTGGTATCGGTTGAGCCCTGATTTGTGACCCAGTATGTGGTCTATTCTGGAGAAGGTTCCATGTGCACTTGAGAAGAATGAGTATTCTGTTGTTTTAGGGTGGAATGTTCTGTATATATCTATGAGGTCCATCTGGTCCAATGTATCATTCAATGCTCTTATTTCTTTATTGATTTTCTGCTTCGATGATCTGTCTATTTCTGAGAGAGGCGTGTTAAGATCTCCTACTATTAATGTATTCATATCAATATGACTCTTTATCTTGATTAATAGTTTTCTTATGTAATTGGCTGCTCCCATATTGGGGGCATAGATATTTACAATTGTTAGATCATCTTGGTGGATAGTCCCTTTAAGAATGATGTAGTGTCCTTCTGTATCCCTGACTACCGTCTTTAGTTTAAAATCTAATTTATCTGATATGAGGATCGCTACCCCGGCCTTCTTTTGAGGCCCATTGGCGTGAAAGATGCTTCTCCATCCCTTCACTTTCAGTCTGGGTGTATCTTTAGGTTCAAAATGGGTCTCTTGTAGACAACATATGGATGGGTCCTGTCGCTTTATCCAATCTGCAACCCTGTGTCGTTTTATGGGTGCATTTAGGCCATTCACATTGAGAGTGATTATTGAGAGATACGTTTTTATTGACATTGTGTTATCTTTGAAGTCTTTCTTTCTGTCGATTATCTCTATATTTCTGTTCAATGCTTTTCTTAGGATTTTTCCTCTTTTATAGAACCCCCCTTAATATTTCCTGCAGTGTCGGCTTGGTGGTTGCATAGTCTTTCAAGCCTTGCCGGTCTTGGAAACTCTTTATCTCTCCATCCATTTTGAATGTCAGTCTTGCTGGATAAAGTATTCTTGGCTGCATGTTCTTCTCATTTAGTGCCCTGAATATATCTTGCCAGCCCTTTCTGGCTTGCCAGGTCTCTGTGGACAGGTCTGACGTTATTCTGATGGGCTTTCCTCTGTATGTAAGGAGCTTCTTTGTCCTAGCGGCTTTCAAGAGATTGTATCTACAATTATGATTCCTCAATTTTACTATGAGGTGCCTGGATGTTTTTTTTGAATTTATAATCTTGGGGGGGGACCTTTCTACTTCTAGTACATGAACACTTGTTCCATTTGCAAGATTGGGAAAATTTTCATGAAAAACTTGTTCCACTATATCTTCTAGACTTCTTTCTTTCTCCTCCCCTTCAGGGATTCCAATAATTCTGACGTTGGAACGTTTCATGGCATCATTTATTTCCCTGATTCTGTTTTCATGGCTTCTAAGCTGTTTGTTCCAGGCTTCCTCCTGATCCTTTCTCTCTATTTGTTTGTCCTCCAGATCACTAATTCTATCTTCTGTCTCAGTTACCCTAGCTTTTAGAGAATTTAGATTAGATTGGAACTCATTGAGAGCGTTGTGAACCTCATCCCTGGTGGCCTTCAGCTCTGCCCTAACATTATGAACCTCCTCTCTGGTCGCTTTCAATTCTGCCCTAATCAATTCTGTTTGGTCATCCATGGCTTTCTCCAACCTAGCTATTGCCTGGATAATTGTTAGCCTGAATTCTCTTTCTGACATATTGTCTATGTTGATAGCCGTTAGCTCTGTTGCAGAAGGCCCATCCTCTGTATTTTTCTTCTGTTGGGGATTCCTCCTCCTAGTCATTTTGGTGAGAGATGACTGGACAGATGTAGCTGGATGTATTGACCGTGGTGCAGTCAAGGTGCACCCTGGAACGCTTCTGAGCACTCAGGATTCCCCACCCAAATGAGAGAAAAAAGAAAAGAAAAAGAAAAAAGAGGGAGAGAGAGAGACAGGAAAAAAAGGGAAGATAAAAGTGAAGGTTCAGCCCAAATGGGCCCCAGGGTAAGGTTTATGACGTATACAAACAAAAACAGACAAACAAAAAGACTGATCAAAGTATATGACGAGAGAAAATATATATATATATAAGCAAAAAAAAGGAGGAGCCTCGTCAAGAAGAACCCCAAGTATAAGATTTATATACTATCCGGACAAACAGAAATACACAGAGACACTGGCAGAAGAAAAAGATGGGAGCATGGTTATAGATTCTTGGTGTGGGCGAGGAAGGTTATTTTGATTCTTCCTGGATGTATCTTGATATCTTTGTTAAAGGACTCAACTTTCCTAAGAAAAAGGGGGATTAAAAATTGGTTCACCTATAGGGGTAGCATTGCTTGGAGAAAGGGGGTTACCTTGAAGTTTAACTCTATATGAATATTAGAAAATAAAAATAAAAAAGGAATAAACTGGACTAAACTAAATTAAAAATTTTTTTAAAAATTAAGAAAATAGAAAAGCAAAAGAAAAACACATGTGTATGTATCAAAAAATTCAGGTTAGAAGTTTATCATGGAATTTGATGTACTGGACATCTCACTGTGATGGTAAATAGGTTAAAAAATTATCTATATAAAAAAAGAAAAAAAATGAACCAGAATAGTGGGAAAGAATTAAAAATAAAAGTTGTATCTATGAAGTAGTGGTGGTTGTTCTCTTGTAGTCTTTTTTTTTTTTTTTTCCTGATTTGTTTTCTGGGGGAGGGGGCTG
Source organism: Martes martes (assembly GCF_963455335.1). NCBI lineage: Eukaryota > Metazoa > Chordata > Mammalia > Carnivora > Mustelidae > Martes > Martes martes. Next base: position 36,935,427 of record NC_137893.1, read on the forward strand.
CCACGTGGGTTTTCAGTCAATGATGTTCCCTGAGTTAAGTCCTCCCGACCCCCTCAAGGGGGTGGGCTCTGAGAAAAACGTTTTTTTTCAGGTTTTTGTTCTCTGGAGGTTTTTATGTTTGTTCACTTCTTTTCTCTCGCCTTGACAGCTTTTGATGGTTTTTGGAGGTTTAGAGGAAAGAAAACTGCACCCCAACCTCCCTCTCAGAGAGAAGCCTCAGTCTGCTCCCCTGCAGGTGCTGCAGCCGCTGGGCCGCTGGCAGAGCAGGTTCTGAGTCACGGTCCCTGGGGACGCAGGATCTCCTGCTTGTATGCAAAACCAAGGCAGCTGTGGCTGTCTGGGCAGCTCCAGACTGCCAGAGAGGTTCCAAGCAGCAATCGCACACTGAGATTTTCCCGCTGGCTGGGGCTAAGAGCTCAGGTCTTGCGCGCACCTCTCCCAGGGGATGGTTTGGGGCGCGGCGCCTCCAGCTCTATCGGCTCTATCGCCGCGTGGGTCTATCGCCGCGTGGGTCCCAGAACACCAGGCTGGGCGTGCACCTCTCTCAGGGGAGGTTGAGGCACGCGTGCATCTCCAGTAAGGTGCGCGTTCTGCCGTCTGGTGTGGCTCCCAGCCCCTCATGGGAGCCGGACTCCACCCGTTCTCGGGCGCACTGGCGGCTCCGGGGCAAAGACCAGGTTTCTCCGCCGCACTCTCCGGCTCAGCACCAGGGGATGCCGCCCTGGGTCTGGGGACTTAAGCCCCTATCCCTATCCGCCCCGATTCCCACAATTTCCCCTCTCGAGTCTTTGCTCTTTTGAGTGCTTTCAACAAGACTCCAAGTTAATGCTGGTCCCCAGATGCCGGGCACTCTCGTATTGGGGTATTATTTTCCAGTCGGTCGCCTCTGGTGGCTCCCTCCCCCTTTTGTTTATCTTCCGATATCAGTCCGACGTTCCCACTCCACTTTACCTGCCCACTGGCGTCTTCTGGCCCCCGTAGAGATCCAGACGTGTATAATTCTGATCTCAGGCTGATTTCATGGGTGATCGGAGTTCTTTGGTAGGTAATCAGCTCACTTTAGGGTGCAGGTTGAAAAGGCGCCTCCTCCTACTTCCCCGCCATCTTGTCTCCCCCCGAATGTTGGTTTTATAAGCTAGAAAAATCCATCAAAATCATTAATTCTCAATTGTGTCAAGTATTTTTCTATTTAAGTTTCAATATATTTGAGTTGAATTAAATTTTTAATATAAGTAGAATTGAATTTTTACAAATACATAAGCATGATATAAAATATCTAATATTTTGCATAAAATATGGTTTGAAAAGTCACATATTAGTCTGACTTCAAAATACTTTTTTTAGTGTCATGTTTTATTCATAAGCTTGTCACCAATATAGCTTTGTTTAATTATTCAAAGAAAGTTGTAGAAAACATATTTAAATCACAACTACTAAACATACAAGGAGTTTTCTAGAATATATGCATAAATTTTTTCCTTCATATACCATATCAAATATGTAAATGTTACATTTGTATCTTTATTTGTAAGATTAACGTTTGTATTGTTTCTCCAAAATATTTGTAACACTTTATGACAGAAAGAAACTAAAATTTTCCACCACTTAGAACATGCCTAAGAGATATTAATACAAGGCATGGTTCCAAAACTGCTAATGGTGAAATTACTTATATTGGACTGAGCCTCCTGCTATTAACAACTATAAAGTTGGAACACAACTTTAAAAACATACATACAAATATTTGAAGATACTGATTACAATAACTGCAGGTAGAAACTGGAGGCACATGACTTTTGAAAGCATGGAATGAAACTTACATGATATCCACATTAGTATAGTTTTTCTTCTAATAACACACCTCCTGCTACGCTGTAGATATTGTCTGGAATTTAAGGAGAAAGCTTGTTTGATAGAGTTAAAGTGATAAAAGTAGTTTCAGACCATTATCAGATCAGTATCATTATCATTATCAGTATCAGATCATTATCAGATCAGTATCAGACTATTAGTGCAGGTGTAAGTGGAGGAATACGATCATAGAAAGAAGGCAAAAGAGAGAGAACACAAAATCTATGTATAAATTGCCATTAAATCCAAGTGAACAGGTGAACAGAAGTGACACTTCAAGTGGTGCAAAGAAAAGCAACAAATTTGAAAAGATTGAGCAGAGATTTTCGGCCTGTGCCTACTACAAAGGATATAGTTTGGAATTTTGCATCCCAGAAAATTAGAGGAGTTTGATAAATATTTTGTAGTTTTCAATTAAATCACCATGAAGTTCTTGCTTTAGGGTTACAGCTATATTTACAGATGAAAAAGAACTAATAGTAAAGGCAAAACTTAAAGAGACCACCCTATAAAAAGCATCAACCTAAGTCTACACGATTTCAAAATGATGAGCTTGAATTAACTTTCTGGCATAACAAAAATCAACACTCCTGAAGGAAGAAAACTAATACATTTTTTTAAAGTTAATTTATTTTTTTAGTAATCTCTATGCCCAACATGGGGCTCAAACTTACCACCCAAGATCAAGAGTTGCATGCTCTTCTGACTGAGCCATCCAGGTGTCCAAGAAAAATAAATCTAGTTTCTACAACATAATATGCACAATATCCAGTATGGAGTACAATGCTTCTAGGCAACCCTCATTTTTCTCTTTTTTTATTTCTCTTCCTTTCTTTTCCTAAAATTAAATAAATAAACTAAATGAAATCAATAAAATAAAATAATTAGTCAGAAGCTTTAGGTACAGCAGAGAGCCAGGCAAACAAAACATACATATTCGGGAGAGTGGTAAAGGGGGATTTACAGTTACATAGAACACAGAGTTGGAACCTGAGAAGGATAAGAAATGAGTCCATGTGAAGGGCTCTTGGTGTGAGGTATCAAAGTTTAACATGAAAAAGGCATCCAAGAGGCAGGGGAAATTTGATACAAGTTTTTCAAGTCCAAACACAATGAGAATGATATTCAAGCAGAAGGATGACCTAATGTAGCTACAAAGGACCAGCCTGGTGTACATTGTGAAAATCCAAATGTAGTGATAACAGCATCCATACATGACTGTGAAAATATAGTATCAGAGTATGAGGATTTGAAGCTATGGAAAAGTAGTCTACTATGATGTAAGAAGAAGTCTACCACTAGGGAAGATAACCTACAATGGAGAGTTGGAGCACAAATGGTATTAATAGGACTTCCACATGAGAGTGCAACCTGGAAGGACCGAAGGGAACCAGTAGGGTGAGTTGGTCTGTTGCCAGTTGTTGAAGCCTGAGGTGAGATTTCTCCCTGGTAGGATGACTGAGCTTGAAGTGTTGGTATTTGAGCAGTGTGAGGAGGCAACTATATTAGTATAGTAAGACTTCCATAACAAAATGCCAAAGACTAGGTGGCTTAATCAACAGAAATTTATTTTCTTATAATTCTGGAGGCTGAAAGTTCAAGATCAAGATGTTTGCAGGTTTGGTTTTTCCTGAGACCTCTCTCCTTTGCTTGCTGATACCACCTTCTCCCTGTCTTCTCATGTGGCATTTTCTTTGTGCATCTACATCCCTGGAGGCTCTTCTTATAAGAAAAGACTTACTGGCTTAAGACCTCATTTTTTATGATTTATCTAATCTTACTTAACTCCTTTGGGGTCTCTTTTCCAAATACAGTCATATTGAAGGTTAGGGCTTCAAGTTATTAAATTTAGGAGAACATAATTCAATTCGTAATAGCAGCTTACATGGAATGGGAGACAGAAGTTGGAACATCGGCAAGGAAAAGAGGGCATCTAAATAGGGGAACAGATATGATGGCACAGGGCAGGGTGTTAGACCTTGAGTAGGATATGGAGGACATCCACCTGAGTGGGGGTGAGGTACAGTAATGGTAGTAATAAGAAGTTGGTTACTTATTAAGAGGTTGATGAAACAAGTTAAACATACCAAAAATATTAAGATTTGGATTTATCACAGCTAGAGAATTCAGTTATAAATATGAAAAAGGAGCATGATAAGGAGAGACATGTATAGTAGTGGACTTACGGGCATTGTGTATTACAACATTTATCAATTTTTGCACTTTAAATATGTACACATTTTTAGATGTCAATTATAATTAAATAATGTCAAAAATAATCTGCCCACGAAAAAACTTCACTCTCAGAAGGTTTCACTGGTGAATTATATCAAACACTTAGGGAATAAAAACAATCAATTCTATATTGATTGTTTAAAAAGTAGAAGAATGAGGAACACTTAGCAATTTATTCTATGAGGCTAACAGTGCCCTGCTACCAAAACCTAACAGACACTACACACCAATATCTTACATAAAGAGAACATAATAATCATTAAAAATTTAGTAGGGGTGCCTGGGTGGTTCAGTGGGTTAAAGCCTCTGCCTTCATCTCAGGTCATGATCTCAGGGTCCTGGGATCGAGCCCCACATCGGGTTCTCTGCTTAGCGGTGAGCCTGCTTCCCCCTCCCTCTCTCTCTCTGTCTACTTGTAATCTCTGTCTGTCAAATAAATAAATAAAATATTTAAAAAAATTAGTAAACTGAATCCAATGACACACAAAAAATAATACATTATGACCAATAATACATTATAATCAATATGTTATGATCATAGATTGATTTTGCATTTGAAAACCATGTGAATCATCACACTAATGAAGTAGGGAAATAAAAGACATGATTACCTCTATTAGGTTTAAAAAAAAATCTTTGCACAAAATTTAATATCTATTCATGATAACAGTTCAAAAAACTAAAAGTAGAAAAATACATTCTACACATTGGCTAACATCATACTTAATGGTAAAATATTAGACATATTTTAAATTTTTAAATATTAAACACTTTTTTGTTTGTCAGTCAAGGATATCTATTTTCATCCCTCCTATGCAGTATTTATTGGAAATCTAGCCATTATGAAGGCAAGAAAAAGAAACAAATTACATAAAGATTGGGAACATAAGGTAACACTCTCCTTATTCCCAAGTGATATGGATTTACCCCAAAAAGCACTATAATTAATTACAGAAACCATCAAAATTTCATATAAAAGATTTTTTACAAAAATCAATTGTAATTCTATATGTTATAAAAAATTATAAAAAAGGAAAATCTATTTACATAGCAAAAATAACAATATAAACTACTTAGAAGTGAAGACAATGTAAATGGAAATACACACCTCATTTATAGAAGAGAAAGCTCAATATTTTTAAGATGCCAGTTCTCTTAAAACTGATTTATAGATTAAATGCTATCCCAATCAAAATTTAAACAGGACCTTTTTTTTTTTTTTGCATAAATGAAGTTGATTTAAAAATTTATAAAGAAAATGCAGTGTTGAATAGCAAGGAAAGAATAACAAAAGGAAACTAAGAGGTGCCTGGGCAGCTCAGTCAATTGACTGCCTGACTCCTGATTTCAGCTCAAGTTCTGATCTCAGGGTCATGGGACCAGACCCACAGCTGTGTCCATGCTCAACATGGAGTCCACTGAAGGTTTTCTCTCTCTCTCTTCCCCCTCCTGCTCTTTCTCTCTCAAATAAATAACTAAATAAATAAATTCTTAAAAAAAAGGAAAACTAAGATGGAGAAGGCACTACATGATTCTGGACTCATAAAGCTACAACAATGAAGAAAGAGTAAGATTGGTGTAAGAATAGACATCTGAGGGGCGCCTAGGGAGCTCAGTTGGTTGAGCTTCCAACTCTTGATCTCAGCTCAGATCTTGATCTCAGGGTTGTGAGATCAGGTTCTGCACTGGACTCCACCCTGAGTGGGGAGTCTATTTAAAACAAAACAAAACAGGGACGCCTGGGTGGCTCAGTTGGTTAAGCAGCTGCCTTCGGCTCAGGTCATGATCCCAGCGTCCTGGAATAGAGTCCCACATCGGGCTCCTTGCTTGGCGGGCAGCCTGCTTCTCCCTCTGCCTCTGCCTACCACTCTGTCTGCCTGTGCTTGCTTGCTCTCTCTCTCTAACAAATAAATAAATTAAAAAACAACAACAACAACAACAACAACAACAAAAAGACATTTGGAGCTTTGAAAGAGACAGTGAGAGTCTAGAAATGGACTTACACATATATACTTAATTGATTTTCTAAAAAGCCGCAAAGCTAATTCAATAGGGAAAGAAAATGTTTAAACAAGTGATATAAGAGTTATTGGATGTTCATATGGGGATAAAAGAATCTCAACCCTTACCTCATACCACATAGAAAATAATTTGAGATGGATCATACTCTTAAGTATCAAAGGTAAAAACTATGAAACTTCTCAAAAAAAAAAAAAAAGGATTAGATCTTAGTAAATCTTCCTATTTCTCCTGGAATAAGAAAAATTGCTTAGATAAAACACAAAAAGTAGTAAATTAAAAAAATTAATTGACAGGGGCACCTGGGTGGCTCAGTGGGTTAAAGCCACTGCCTTCGGCTCAGGTCATGATCCCAACATCCTGGGATCGAGCCCCGCCTCGGACTCTCTGCTCAGCAGGGAGCCTGCTTCCTCCTCTCTCTCTGCCTGCCTCTCTGCCTACTTGTGATCTGTCTGTCAAATAAATAAATAAAATCTTTAAAAAGAAATTGACAAATTGGACTTTATCAATATTAAAATCTGCTTATCAAAATGTTCTATTAAGAAAAGGAAAAGGCAAGCTACAGATTAGGAGAAAATATTTTCAAATATTTCAAAATATATATTTAAAATATAAAAAGAATGTCTATAAATCAATACTTCTTCAAGCACTCCAGTTTTTAAAATTGTATAGCATAACTTCATGGTAGTATAATCATGATAGGAGAAACAAAATAGTATAACCTTCATGAATCCTCCCATTACTAGCACTTAAAAATTCCTGATTTTCCTCATTAGTGAAAATTTTGATTTTCCATCCCAGTGAACTACTCAGTGAACATTTTCATTGGTACATTTCTGAATTGACAAGTAAATAAATTTACTATTTTTTGAAACTCTGGTGGTCTTGTTTAACTTTTTAACAGATAAAATTTCTGATTGTATATCAAACAGACAAACAGCAGTTATGTGTTGTATTTCCAACAACTCATATACTTAAATAAAAGTTACTAACAACTTTAACCTTAATAACTTTTTAGTAGCTTTTATTAAGAAGATGTTTGTTTATACAATATGAAGAATATCTTTCTTAATTACAGGAATTTTTATGACTTTTCATATTATAAAACTAGTATCTGGCTTTACAAGATAATTCCATAATTTCATGATAAGCCTGGTGGTAGTTCAGATAACAGACACAAAAGCCAGACTGGCTGATTGGAAGTTTGGCTCTGCCATTTAAAAACTTTGACCTAAGACATGTTCTGTCGACTCTCTTTCCTCTTCTGTGGATAATTGTAATACCTACCTAATAAGGCTGTTCTGAGGATTAATTGAGTCAATTCATGAAACCCCTTAGAACATTTCCTAGCAAAGTAAGTAGTCAATAAATAGCAGTTTTTGCTATTATTGTTAAAAAGAGGGAAATTCACTTTCTAACATATAGGCATGCTCCTCTAAACCACGATGATCTCAACCTTGCCTCACAATTCCCACCTTCAATATTTTATATCACTAAACTATAAATTAATCCACTTGAACAACTAAATATTCTTTATTATCAATATGAGCTCTATTTTTCTTCCTAAAAAATAAGGCAAATGACAAGAAATAGTAATCTCAGTTTGGATTTTGATATTTCACAATTGCAATAAAACCAACTTCTCCTTTATAGATGTGAATCTCCATTGTTAATTTTTGACCCTGCATACTTGCTTTAATTGATTGTCTCAGAAACCATCTAAGAAACCTCTAATCTTGTTTACAAGTTACATAAAAGTGACTAAAATTATATATGCAACATAAATCCATTAACAATTCTAAATTCCAATGTTTTTTCTAAAAATATATACTAAGAGAGGCAGATGCTAAGATGGTGGTGTAGTGGGAGGATCCTAAGCTTGTCTGTCCCTCAAACACAGCTAGATTACTATAAAATCATTCTGAATACCCAAGAAATCAACCTTAGGACTGACAGAACAAACTGTACAACTAGAAGGAGAACAGAGGCCACATCAAGGAAGGTAGGAATGCAGAGATATGGTTTGGGGAGAAATAGTTCATGGTTGCTGTGGAGGGGAATGAACCCTAGTGTCAGAGAAAGGCAGGGAGAGAGAGAGAGAGAGGGAGGAGTGTACAGGAATATGCACAAGGATAATACTTCCCCAAAGCCATTGTCTGGGAAAAATAAGAGAGGCTGATTTTCATGAGTTTTTGCAACTAACTCAGGATCAGAGACTGGAGGTTTAGGGGTAAGCAGGCTTGGCTGGGATAGAGACCTCCGGGCACTGCCTTCCTTACTCCTGAAGAGAAGGCAGGCAAGCATCCCGGGGCAGACAGTGTCATCTGAAGATCACCTAAGACTCATGGGGGGAAATTATTCACTCTTCTTGGATCACATCTATGAGTAGTGGCATTCACACAGATACTTCTCTGGGAACAGAAGGAATGGTGAGCACTATTTTCTTCCCTCACTCCTCAGCATAGACATAGAGACACCTAGAGAGAGCAGATAACCCAGACATAGGCTGCTTAGCCTGCTTTGCCCCAAATCCCACAGCTCTGCACTCTGGCACAGCTGCCCTTCTTGATCAAACCTATATCTGTCCCAATGTGGTGACATTATCCCACAGAAGCCAGTGCAAGCCCCCCTCCATAGTACATTCCTAAAGTTTAGAGTTTTAAAAGTCAGGAGGCACAGCTGGGATAGAGCCCAGTGTATACTACATTGCTCCAGGAAGGGAAGCAACCTGGTTACAGACAGTATGAAAACAGCAATCTGAAAAATGCCCAGGATGCATAAGGGGAAGTGATTTGCTCTTCTGGGGGTGCTTCCCTAAGACCAGCAACCAGAGACTCCTCTCAAGGGACAAAGGAGCTGGCTGACACCATTTCCCTCACCCACCCCTCACATAAACCAACTTCAGTAATAGCAGAATGCCAATACTGGCTGCCTAACCTACTTACACCAAGACACCACCCCCCACCCAGCTCCTACCCCCTGCCTGGTGCTTTGTTGGTACTGCTTTTCTTGGGCAAATGTACCTAAGGACCAGCACAGTGGGCCCCTACCTCAGAAAACCAGCACAAAGCCCTATACACACCATGTTTACTGCCCGTAGAGCTGTGCAAAGCTTCAATTCTAAGGACATAGCATCAGGTCTCTTTGAGCAAGCCGACCAGAGCACACCTAATTAAAACTCACCACACTCTGGCTAAGGTCCAAACACTGTATACTGCAGACAAGGAAAGCCTCTATAGATGACTGACCTGAGAGATAAAGCAGCCAAAACACAGCAGCAGAGTGCATGCAGCACACATCAGATACATACTCTAAAGCGTCAGGCCCTGGACACTATATGACCTCTTCTTCATAAAGCCATTAATCTCAGGAACAGGAACATAACAAGCTTCTCTAACACACATAAGAAGACAGAGATCTAGACAAAATGTCAAGATTGAAGAATTTATCCCCCAAAAGAACAAGGAAAGTCCACAGCCAAAGATCTAATTGAAAGAGATATAAGTAAATGCCTGATGGAGACTTTAAAGCAACAATCATAAGGACACTCAGTCTTGTGAAAAGCATGGAAGACATCAGGGAAACCCTTACCATAGAGAGAAAAGAGTTAAAAAACAATCAGTCATATATGAAAAATACTATAACTGAGATTTGAAATGGACTGGATGTAATGACTACAAGGATGGAAGAAGTAGAAGAACAAATAAGTAATATAGAAGATAGAATAATGGAAACTAATGAAGCTGAACAAAAGAGAGAAAGAAAAATCACAAGAGTAGATTTAGGGAACTCAGTGATCTATCAAACATAATAACATATCAGAGGAGTCCCAGGAGAAGAAGAGAGGGAAATGGAGACAGAAAATTTATTTCGAGAAATAATAGCTAAAAAGTTCCCTAATCTGGGGAAGGAATTAGACGTCCAAATCCAGGAGGCACAGAGAACTCCTATCAAAATCAATGAAAGCAGGCCAACACCAAGACATATTGTAGTTAAGTTTGCAAAATATAGTGCTAAAGAAAAATCCCCAAAACATCAAGACAAAAGAAATCCCCAACTTACAAGGAAAAATCCATAAGGCTAGCTGCAGATGTCTCCACAGAAACTTAGCAAGCCAGAAGAGAGTAGCAGGATATATTCAAGTGTTCAATAGGGAAAATCTGTAGCAAAGAATACTCTGTTCAGCAAAACTAACTCAGGATAGGAGAGATAAAGAGTTTAACAGACAAACACAAACTAAAGGAGTTCATGACCACTAAACCAGCCCTGCAAGAAATGTTAAAGGGAACTCTTTGAGTAGGAAGGGAAGACAAAAAGTGACAAAGAGTAGAATGGAACAGAGAAAATCTCCAGAAACACTGAAAAAACAAGGAGTAACATGGCACTAAACACATACCTATCAATAAATATTCTGAATGTAATGGACTAAATGCTACAATGAAAAGACAGGGTGTCAGAATAGATAAAAGAAAAAACAAGATCCAACTATGTGCTGCCGACAAGAGATTCATTTTAGAACTAAAGGTAAAGGCACCCACAGTTAGAAAGTGAGGGAATGGAGAAGTATTTAGCTTGCAAATGGAAATCGAAAGAAAGATTGAGTAGTAATACTTATATCAGACAAACTAGATTTTAAACTAAAGACTGTAACAAGAGATGAAGAAGGGCACTGTATCATAATAAAGAGGACTATCCAACAAGATGTAACAACTGTAAATATTTATGCCTCCAACATGGGAGTACCCAAATATATAAAATAAGAACAAACATAAAAAAACTTATTGATAATAATACAGTGATATTAAGGGATTTCAACTTACATCAATGGACAGATCATCCAAGCAGAAAATCAAGGAAACAATGTTTTTGAATGACACATTGGACCGGATGGACTTAGCAGACATATTCAGAACATTTCAACCTAAAGCAGCATAATACACATTTGTTTCAAGTGCACATGGGACATTCTCCAAGATAGATCACATACTAGGACACATGTCAGACCTCAACAAGTACAAAAATATTAAGATCTTATCATGCATATTTCTAACCACAATGCCATGAAACTTGAGGTCAACCACAAGAAAAATTTGGAAAAACCACAAATACATGGAGATTAAAGAACATCTTACTAAAAAAATGAATGACTCAACCGGGAAATCAAAGAAGAAATAAAAATATACATAGAAATAAATGAAAATGAAAATATCATGGTCTAAAACCTTTATGATGCAGCAAAAGTAGTCATAAAATGGAAGTATAGAACAATGCAGGCTTACCTCAAAGGATACAAAATATTGACTCAAAGGGATACATGCACACCAGTGTTTATAGCAGCATTATGAACAATAGCCAAATTATGGAAAGAGCCCAAATGTCCATCATATATATTTTAATATTATTATATTATATATAAATAATATTAATTAATAATATTATACACACACACACATAATGGAATGTTACTCAGCCTTAAAAACAAATGAAATCTTGCCATTTATAATGACAGGCGTAGGGCTAAATTGTATTAGCCTAAGAAAAGTCAGTCAGTCAGAGAAAGAAAAATACCATATGATTTCGCTCATATGTGGAATTTAAGAAACAAAACAGATGAACATAGAGGGGGAAAAGAAAGAGGCAAACCAGGAAACAGACTCTTAACTATAGAGAACAAACTGATGGTTACAAGAGGGGTGGTGGGCAGGGGGAATGGGTTAAAAGGTGATGGGTATTAAGAAGGGCAGTTATTGTGATAGGCACTGGGTATTGTATATAAGTGATGAAACATTAACTTCTACACCTAAAACTAATCTTACACTGTATGTTAACTAATTTAAATAAAAACTGAAAATAACTATTTAATAAAGTAAATAAACAAACAAATAAATAAAATAACTATTTAATAAAAAATATATAAAAACAACTAAGCAGCGAGAGCCTATACAGTACTGTACCAATATTACTTACTGAGAAAAAGTAATTTTTCTGTGTTTGTGTTACAGAAGCCATTACCCAAACTTTAAACTGACACACCTCAGCATCATTTTTCTTGTCCCTTCTTTATCCTTAAGCCATCTTACCTACTGTTATGATTTCGGATGACACATATATCCCCAGAATTACACATTTATATCTGCAATCCAGATTGTTCCTCTGAACTTTAGAACCAAAATTCTAATTAACCATTTGATATTTCTATACAGATGAATACACATTATGTTTTATGTAGATATCTAATGTATCTCAAACTGTATTCCAGATTTCCTCTTTTCCCCACATTCGTTATCTTACAGTATTCCCTATTTAATAAATGGGACCTTCATTTATGTAAGTAGTTTATTCCAGAAATTCAGAACAATAATTTTCTCCCCTTTACACTTCCAATCTTGTCTGTCACCAACTCCTAACAATCTTCACTCCAAAATATTCCTTTGAACCTTACAAATTATCTTTGAATCTTTGAACCTTACACATTATCCAGCTTTCTTAAGCTAATTTAGCCTTAAATTGTACAGTAGTTAATAGCAAGACTCCAGAGCCAAAGTGCCTGTGTTTTAATTCCTTCTCTTCCATCTAATAGCTATATTACCTAGAAAAACATTTATTGCATCTGCAACTGTGTTTCCTTATCTTCAAAGCAAGACAAATAATATTGTTGATCTTACAGGATATAGTGAAAAGTATCACACAAATTAATACTTTGACAGTGTTCAGTTCAGCTTTTTCTTCTTATTATTTTTTTTAATTTAATTTAATTTTATTTTTTCATTGTTCCAAAATTCATTGTTTATGCAACATACCCAGTGTTCCATGCAATACATGCCTTCCATAATACCCACCACCAGGATCTCCCAACCCCCTCACTCCCCACCTCTCCAAAACTCTCAGTTTGTTTCTCAGAGTCCAGAGTATCTCATGGTTCATCTCCCCCTCCAATTTCCCTCAACTCACTTCTCCTCTCCCTCTCCCAATGTCCTCTGTGTTATTCCTTATGTCCCACAAGTAAGTGAAACCATATGATACTTAACTCTCTCTGCCTGACTTATTTCACTCAGCATAATCTCTTCCAGTACTGTCCATGTTGATAAAAAATTTGAGTATTCATCCTTTCTGATGGAGGCATAATACTCCATTGTATATATGGACCATATCTTCTTTATCCATTTGTCCGCTGAAGGGCATCTTGGTTCTTTCCACAGTTTGGCAAGTGTGGCCATTGCTGCTATGAACACTGGGGTACAGATGGCCCTTCTTTTCACTACATCAGTATCTTTGGGGTAAATACCCAGTAGTGCAATTGCAGGGTCATAGGGTAGCTCTATTTTTAATTTCTTAAGGAATCTCCACACTGTTTCCCAAAGTGGCTGCACCAACTTGCATTATCACCAACAGTGTAAGAGGGTTCTCCTTTCTCCACATCCTCTCCAACATTTGTTGTTTACTGTTTTGTCAATTTTGGCCATTCTAACTAGTGTAAGGTGGTATCTCAATGTGGTTTTGATTTGAATCTCCCTGATGGCTGATGATGAACATTTTTTCATGGGTCTGGTAGCCATTTGTATGTCTTTGGAGAAGTGTCTGTTCATGTTTTCTGCCCATTTTTTGACGTGATTATCTGTTTTGTGTGTGTTGAGTTTGAGGAGTTCTTTATAGACCTTGGTTATCAGCCCTTTGTCTGTAGTGTCAATTGTGAATATCTCCTCCCATTCTGTGGGTTGCTTCTTTGTTTTGTTGACTGTTTCCTTTGCTGTGCAGAAGCTTTTGATCTTGATGAAGTCCCAAAAGTTCATTTTCACTTTTGTTTCCTTTGCCTTTGGAGATATATCTTAAAAGAAGTTGCTGTGGCCAATGTTGAAGAGGTTACTGCTTATGCTCTCCTCTAGATTCCCGTCTTACATTGAGGTCTTTTATCCATTTTGAGATGAAATTAATGCATTCCTGGAAACCTATAAACTTCCAAAACTGAATCAGGAAGAAACTGACAACCTGAATAGACCAATATCTAGTAATGAGATTGAAGCAGTGATCAAAAACCTCCCAAAAAACAAGAGCCTAGGACCTGATGGATTCCCTGGAGAATTCTACCAAACATTCAAAGAAGAAATAATACCTATTCACCTGAAGCTGTTTCAAAAGATAGAAGGAAAACTTCCAGACTCTTTCTATGAAGCCCACATTATCCTGATCCCCAAACCAGGCAAAGACCCCACCAAGAAGGATAATTTCAGGCCAATATCCCTGGTGAATATGGATGCCAAGATTCTCAACAAGATCCTAGCTAATAGGATCCTACAGTACATTAAAAATATTATCCACCATGATGTGGGATTTATCCCTGGGATGCAAGCGTGGCTCAACATTCGCAAATCAATCAGTGTTATAGAACAAGTCAATAAGAGAAGAGAGAAGAACCACATGGTCCTCTCAATTGATGCAGAAAAAGCATTTGATGAGATACAGTATCTGTTCCTGATTTAAATGATCCAAAGTATAGGGATTGAGAGAACATTCTTCAACTTCATATAATCTATCTATGAAAAACCCACAGTGAGTATCATTCTCAATGAGGAAAAGCTGACAGCACTCCTTTTGAGATCATGAACACGACAAGGATGTCCACTCTCACCACTGTTGCTCAACAGAGTACTAGAATTCCTAGCAATAGCAATTAGACAACAAAAAGAAGTAAAATGTATTTAAATTGGCAAAGAAGAAGTCAAACTCTCTCTTCCCAGATGACATGATACTTTATATAGAAAACCCAAAAGACTCCACCCCCAAACTACTAGAACTCATACAGCAATTCAGTAATGTGGCAGGATATAAAATCAATGTAAAGAAATCAGTTGCTTTCTTATACACTAACAATGAAAAAATAGAAAGGGAAATGAGAGAACCAATTCCATTTACTATAGCACCAGGAACCATAAGATACCTGGGAATAAACCTATCCAAAGAGGTAAAGAATATGTATAGAACTACAGAACACTCATGAAAGAAGTTGAAGAAGACACAAAAAGATGGAAGAGCATTCCATGCTCATGGATCGGAAGAATAAACATTGCTATAATGTCTATACCGCCTACAGCCATCTATACTTCCAATGCCATCCTGATCAAAATTCCACCGGTATTTTTCAAACAGATGGAACAAACAGTCCTAAAATTTGTGTGGAACCAGAAGAGATCCTGAATTGCTAAGGAGATGTTGAAAAAGAAAAACAAAACTGAAGGCATCGCGTTGCCTGATTTCAAGCTATACTACAATGCTGTGATCACTGAGACAGCATGGTACTGGCACAAAAACAGACACAGTCCAGTGGATCAGAGGAGAGAGCCCAGATACGGACCCTCAACTCTATGGTCAAATAATCTTTGACAAAGCAGGAAAAATATACAGTGGAAAAAAGACAGTCTCTTCAATAAATGGTGCTGGGAAAATTGGACAGCTATATGTGGAAGAATGAAACTCGACCATTTTCTTACACCATACAAAAAGATAAGCTCCTATTATTACTTTCTAAGCCAGGATCATTTCTGGTCTGTTTCCTAGCAGAGCCTTTTCAACTGGATAACAAATATTTCTCTTATAGTATTTCACTTAATTCTCCACAGAATAACCTAAGTAATTTTTCTAGTAAAATCTAATCACATTAGTTCCTTACTACCCTCTTGTTATCCCTAATTTGTTGCAATGTACAAAGTCATGTTTGTTACCTTATCCTTCCCTTTTTGCACTCCAACTTTACTAATCTTCCCTATGTTTCTCTTAGATGGTAGACTCTTCCCTGCCCCAGGGACTTTGCACATGCTTGCTTGTCATCATCTAATAAACCTCTGCTGGACTTTCAATTTTCAAACTAATTTAGTTTTTCAAAGAGGATTTCTTGGTGGGACTTCCAGAATAGCAGAGTAAGGACCACCATAAATACACAGTTTCATGAAGGCCACATAGTATGGGAAAAATTATTCAAATCAATTTTTTCAGAATTCTGGGAGTTAAAAGGTTAAAACAACAATAAGAGCAGTTTATTCAGAAAACAGACTGCTGAACACTGATATCAGTGGGATTCATGACTTTTTACCTTAGCCTATTCCTGCCTCCCCTTCTCAGCCCTGCAGTAGTTTTGAAAACTGACAGCATTATAATCATGGTAGCCTTGAAAATTAGCCACCTTACAGCCACCAGAGAGAGCAGACCAGCACTGGAGTTCCTCAAAACTTCCCACCCTGAGTACTGTTACTATGTGAATTGTCTTGCAGCTTCCCGAAAAATCATCATTCATAGTGCATTGCTATAATTTGACATAACTTTGAGTTCCTTCTTAGAAAAGGTCCTTTCCCCGATGTGTTTACTGATAAACAATCAGCTGAAATTATTTATTTATTTATTTATTTATTTTTTAAATTTATTTATTTGTTAGAGAGAGAGAGCGAGCGAGCACAGGCAGACAGAGTGGTAGGCAGAGGCAGAGGGAGAAGGAGAAGTAGGCTCCCTCCGAGCAAGGAGCCCGATGTGGGACTCGATCCCAGGACGCTGAGATCATGACCTGAGCCGAAGGCAGCTGCTTAACCAACTGAGCCACCCAGGCGTCCCTGAAATTATTTATTATCACAGTTGCCTGAAACTGAGATACAAGTTGGGATAAATAAGAACTTACAAAAAAATGTAAAAAGAAGACTTGTAGAAAGAGATGACTATGGGGGCTCTAAAAAGCTCTGACATAATCCTGGTGATCTAGAGGGCTAAATATACACACACAGGGCTGTGAAAATGCCTAGAAAATAACTAAGAGGTCCTAATTACTCATTTCTGGATGAACTTGAGACCCTGCACAAGCAGGAATTAAAGTCTGATCTGGAAATGTGCTAATGTATGTAAGCTTTCCTCCTCCCCATACGTGCAACATTCCTCAACAAAAGATAGGTAAAAAGACTTACCAGATTAAGGCATTTAGGGAAATCTCGGACTAAGAATTAGCTGACCACTAAACCAATTGAGCAGAACTTTCTGTGAATACAAATTTCATAATTAGTCCAAGAAGGTCACTAACCAAACAAAAATAATAATGACAACAAACACTGGATAGGGAAGGATATGATTTTTGTAGTGCCACCACATATTACCTAAAATACCCAGTTTTCAGCAGAAAGATAAATGACTTTAAAGAAAAGGGAAAATATAAACCATATACAGGGGAAAAATAGAAACTATTCTTATGGAGCTCAATTTTGGACCTGGTAGACAAAGATATTAAATCAGTCTTTTATTGAGAATATCAATAGTCCATCTATCTATCAAGCATCTATTAATCAATAACATAATCTATATGTTATCTAAATTTGAAATTTATTTAGATAAAAATTAAAGAAATTAGAAAAAAATTCTGCAGTTGAAAAGTATAATAACTGAAATGAAATATTTACTAGACAGGCACAACACTACATCTAAACTTGCAGAAGAATGAATCAGTGAACTTGACAATAGGTCAGTAGAGATTATCCAGTGTGAGGAAGAGAAAGAAAAAATAATGAAGAAAAATGAACAAAACCTCCAAACCTGTGGGATACCATCAAGTGTTCCAACACGTGCATAATGGGAGTCCCAGGAAGAGAGAAAAAGAGAAAGGGATATGAAGCATATCTGAAAAAATATGGCCAGAAACTTCCCAAATTTGGTGAAACACATTAATCTGTACATCCAAAGAGCTCAACAAACTCCAGTAGGATAATTTCAAATAAATCCACAATAAGGTATGTCATAGCCAAACTTTCAAAAGCCAAAGACAAAAAGAAAATCTTAAAGGCATCAAGAGTAAAATAATGCACCACATGCAAGAAATTCTTTACAATATTACTAGCATTTCTCATAAAAGAGAAATTTCTAATCTCCTTATCCTCGCATGTGGGCCAAATTTAATCTATTTACCATCTACTCTGCACTTTTTCTTCATTGCTTTTATCAATTTTACATTAACCTCTGATTGTTTAATTCCTATCTCCACTTCATTGTTAAATTGGCAGGAAGATCAGACACATAGTAAATCCTAAGTAAATGAATGAATGAATGAATGAACAAATGAACACATATCATCCATCATATATCTGACTTCCTCATTTTTATTTCCAGGGTTTCTTTGACTACAATACTAAGGAGCTTTATCAACTTCTCTGAGAGTTAAAGGGAAAATGCATGTCAAGTATTTTTAAAATATTAATAACTATTATTTCATAAAGTTTAGAGTGGCTTTGAGAGAAGAAACGAACAACGATGGTGTTTTCTTTGGTATGTCATGCTACACATCCCAAATTTTCCATAATGACCTGCTATGGAATGAGTTTTTCCCTTCCCCAAATTCACGTGTGGAGCCCCTATCCCGTAATGTGACTATATTTAGAGATAGGGTTTTTTGGAGGTAATTATGGTTAAATGATGACATAAGAGTGCAGTCCTGATTTGATTAAGACTGGTGGCCTTGCGAGTGGAAGAAGTCTTTCTCTTTCTCTCTCGCTCTCTCTGTCTCTCTCTTTGTTCTCTCTCTCTCCCTCTCTCTCCGTGTAGACTCACTGAGAAAGGCCATGTCAGCACACAGTAAGAAGGTGACCACCTGGAAGCCAAGAAGTGTCCTTGCCAATGATGCAACCCAATGGGTCCTCACGAATCATGCAGCCACCTTAATGTCAGACTTCCAGCCTCCAGAACTGTGAGAAAATCAATTTTTGTTCTTTAAGTTACCCAGTCTATGGTATTTTGCCCTGACAGCCTAAGTTGACTAACATTATCCTATATTTCTTTTACATTGGGACGAAATCATTTTTATATCAGACCTAATGGTGTTATATTACTAAATGTTCACACTTTTCTGTGCTTCCCCCCGCCCAATGATTCGATTCAATAGGAAAAAAAAAAGTCTTAAATTGAGGATTACTGAGGATTGAAGATAATGCAAAGATTGTTATAACAAGTAGTTAAAGCAGAAGTAAAACTCAACATCGATGCTTCCTTCTCAACTCTTCCACCTCTTACCCCAAATTTACACTATGCACTTTTTCTCTGATAAAGGCTTGGATAGTTACATATTCACCTTTTTGCCCCTCAGATAAGTTATTGTGATCTTATATCTATATTCTGACTCTCATTGGAATGTGAGCTGGTAGGTAAGGGCCAGGAATAAACTGAGCCCTCCTACTACCCAGAGTGGCCTTCCATTATTCCTGCATATCATGACATTTTTGAAGGGGGGGGATTCTGTTTTAGGGATAATTTTGTGACTCCTATTTAAAAATATCTGTGTAGCTAAATATTAGGTCCATGAAACATTTCTTACTCATTTAGAATCCCTATAAATTTTGCTCAGAAGAATAGTCTTAAGTCTAATTTGTTATTTCTCATACAGTGGGACAGTAGGCCGAACAAGACCAATACTGACCAGCTTTCTCTCTGGACCTTTGTTTCCTCACTTGTGGAGTGGTGTAAGACTGCATACATTTGAAACTGGAGCTTTGCAAGCGTTCAGTAATGGCCCTCCTGTCCTCAGAAGCCTTCAATAGTTCCCCCGTCCCCATCCCCTCAAAATAATAAACAAAGAGCTTAGTACAGCCCGGTGGTCAGACCCTAACTGTATAAAATGCCTTCGAAGCTTCATTTCCCATGTCAGCCTTCTACGAACGTTGTTCCCTGACCACAGAGGACTGTTGTCATTCCCTGTACATAGAGTATGCTTCTGGGCATCTGCATCTAACTCCCCAGCCTTTAATGGCCTCCTCTAATCCCCCACCAATCAAGAATATCTCAATTATACCTACTGCTTTAAAGCTGCCTCACCTCAAGATTTAATCTTTAGTGCCTTTGTTCTCTCAGTTTTTCTGCTTTCCCTCATTCTATTGAAAGAGCATGTTTATATGTGTGCTTATCCCTTGATGAAAGGAAAGGTGCCTCGCATCTTTTCATTATTTGTATCCCTAGTGACGTGTTCACACATACACACACACTTTATTTAATTTACAGTTTAAAAGTACGTTAAAACTGTATGTTAACTATAGTGGAATTAAGATTAAAAACTTCAAAAAAATTAAAGAAATAAAAATAAAAATTAGACATAATAACTTAAAACTGAAAATAGCTTAGTTATTAAATAATCTTTTGTTCATTGAAATAAACACTCATTCTGATTACCACAAGAAGACTCACCAAAAAAATCAAGCATAACATTCCAGCCAAAGCTTTAATCTTCAACTGAGCACATTCCCTGGAATCTCACGAGAGACTGAGTCTGAGATATATTTTATGTTAGTTTATCACCCCTTAGCCCTTAATTAGCATGAGGTCTCACAGAGTTACTAGATGAGAAGGTCATTTTAAGAATTACTCAGAGTTATTGCATGGTTCTTGCAAAAAATAAATGGAAAAGAGGTGATAGAAAAGAAATCCAGGAGATGTTCGCCCAAAGTCCCAGCAGGTTTGACAAGTGTGCACACAGTGTCGGAATACTGCCAATTGGAGCAGGAGGCAGTCAGGGAAATGTGGATTCTTATCCTGGCTCCGCCAGTGAGCTATGTTGCATTCATGGCAAGGTACCTGGACAATTTCTCAGTAAGAATGTTCTCTTGTTTCCCAGGTACGTTGTGAGGACTGAGAGATAGAGAATTGTAAAATGATAATATGGTTCTAAATCACTCTTTTAAGCAGCATGATGGGAGCATACCTGTTTTGGGGATTCTAATCATGACTTAGAAAGTGCTGTGCTGCCTGGATTTGGAATTGGTTTCGGGGTGAAGAGAGTTTGAAGTTCACTAAAGATATCAAAAATGATATATAATGGCTGGAAGTTGGCTATGAATGATTTAGGCTCAAGTTAAATATTGCAGGATGAGACTGAAATCCATGGCATATCATATTTCATTCAATTTGAGACACTATTCACTATAATATGCACCAATACTTTACGTACAAGCAAGAAAGAAAGCCCACCAGCAATTATAATTGTAAGACACTTTTGCTTGTGCTGTGTATTTGGATTTTAGAAAATTAAAGTGTGAAAATATATGCTTCTTAAAAACAATAGAATAAAATACATGCGTGTGTATACACACACACACACACACACACACACACACACACGTGTGTTACTAGCGATCATCTCATGCTCATCAAAAACTGTGTCCAAAAAACTAAAGTCATCTGCCTCTAACTTTTTTCTCTCCCCGCCCCCCTGTTTTATGCTGGATGGCTCTACTTTTTCCCCCGTTGCTTGACTCCTTGCTCTCTATCACTCCCCATATCTCACTACCGATCAAGTTCTTTGGCTTCCTCTATTCCGTCTGCCTAGTTTATCCTTTTTCCTTTCCCCATTATTTGACTAACTTTGCTACACCTGTCAGATTCCACTTTTGATGCTGAAAAAAACAAATGCTGAATGTGCCAAGTCCAGATTAGTAGATCCTTCTAAGTTCCCAACATCTATTGAATTCATATATTCCTTTTCACAATCTTATCCTATGTTGTACCCAATCACTTCCTTGTGTGTACCTATCACTAAAACTCAAGTTCCTTGATGACAAGGAATATTAGTCTGTTTCACAGCTGTGTTCCTAGAACCTAGAACAGTGCCTTATGGGATCAACTGCTGCATAAAACTCAATAAATGAGAATATTAAATGAAAAAACTGAATAAATGAAAATATTTTTATTTAAAAAATAAAACTTTTATTTAAAAAATAAAAGTGATTTGATTTTCAAATATTTTAAAGAGTCATACATACAAATAAAAACATTCTTAAATTGAAAGTGGCCAAAGAAAAACAGCACAGTGTTGTGCAAAAGAGAAATCATTTAAGTCAAATAAAAGCTAAATGCACTAAATTTCTGATACACGTAAAATGTTCATCTTATCCATTTTTGCCTTCATGCCAGACACATACTGTATATCACAGTGAAGAAAGTTTTATTTTAGCAGTTTAATTGTGTTTCCTAACTCTGAGCTACCCTTTTAATCTTTTGGGAGAATGATCAGTAACCTACATTGATTGTATTTCTGCTTCTATAAGACAAGAGGCTCTTAATGGAACCTGTGATCGCTGTGGGTCAGAGAATTAAGAATACAAGCCCATTTCTTTCCAAGACTTTTTTTTAAAAAGAAAATATAAAAGACTATCTTTCTTGAAGAACTTGCCTAAAAATAAAGTTGAAGTCATTATCAATTGACTCCAAATTTTACCCTACAGACATTATTCATAAGATATATGACAATTAGAAAGTTTATATAGTAAAAATCTCATAGTGTCTGGAGTTTAAATTTCTTGAATTCTATGTACTAACTCAGTATGGAATAAATCAGTTAATTTATGAGCATCTACTTCTTAATCTATAAAATGCAGTAATAATATATGAATTTCTATATATATTAAAAGTAAAATTAGATGATATTTATTTTTTTTTTAATTTTCTGGTTTGTTAGATGAAATTCCTGACATGTAAAAATGTAAAACAAAGGAAATGCAACAAAGTAAAACAAAGCCTAATGTTATACCAGAAACACAATAAAACTCTTCATTTTAGTTGGAAAAAAGAATTCAAATCTACTAGCTATATTTTGTAATAACATGGTTAGTACAGATAGAAGGCAATATGTAATCATGTGACTTATTCAAAATCAAGTGGGATTTTTACTAGTAGCCCATACTGCTTTTTTTTGTTCATTTGTTTGTTTGTTTGTTTTTCCCAAAACACATTAAAACCTAACTGGCATATTGACTAACAAATACCTCTCATGAACATCTCCTATTGAATGTAAGATGCTGAAAAATTGTAGAACAAAACATTGATAGATTACAGAATGTATGTCAGAATAGGATAATCTACATGAAGAAAACCTTACAAACATAATCAGCTGGTGTTAATTTATCGCTGCTTATTTGTATAATCACCTTAGTTTCTTCATGCAGCAAGTTTTATCCTCAATATTCTACTAGGATTGAAGAGTTAGAGTGGCATGAAACAGTTAAAATTCTCTTTAAAAAAAAAATTCCTCTCTTCCTGATTCAACATGACATTTTTTTTTTCTCATTTGTAACATGATAGATATTTCTGTCCTTTGGGTAAAGTATTTGATTGAACATTTAAGTTACTTTTTTAGATCTTCAATTTTCACTGATTCATCTCAATAATGCCTTGGCTTTTTCACCTCTCACCGCCTTTAGCTTTGATATACCCAAGCATTATAGGTAACAAAACCATAAAAGTCACTTTGTGTTTGGTATTATTGCGAACTGTAAATGGTATCAGAGAATTTTTAAAAGAAAATCATATCTTCTTTCAATATTAAATCATAAGTATTTGCCATGGTTTAATTAAATACTTCAGTTCCTCGCACATGTTAAATATTCGATAAATGTTGCTTCTTGACACATTTATGCAACATCAATTTTCAAACTGTTTCAAGATTAAGGTCACAGATATTTTTGACCAGTTCCCTCTTTTTATGAGAATTCCAAGTTTCCAATAAGAGTACTGGATCATGTAAACTCTCAATTTTCTTAAACCATGAAGTTGTATTTGTTGACGATTCTAGTAGCTGATTGCCATAACCAAAGGTTTTATGAGTGATTGAGTGGAAATCAGGATTTTGCAGCTAATCTCATTTGTGCTAGTAGATTTTGTACCCTGATATAAGGAAGGGAGCATAACAGATTTCTGTTTTGAAAACTGTAGATTCTGACACTGCACTGGGTATAACCCTCAGGTTACTGAAACATTGAAATAAAAATTTGGGTTTGTCCATACAATGCTGAAAGAATCAGACTGAGGGTAGAAAACCCAATTATCTAAAAGCTCTCAGAATCAAACAACCACTTGCATACTTCTTTTTTTTTTTTTTTTAAGATTTTATTTATTTACTTGAGAGAGAGAGAGAGGGAACATGAGAAGGGAGATGGTCAGAGGGAGAAGCAGACTCCCTGCTGAGCAGGGAGCTGGATGCAGGACTCCATCCTGGGACTAGATTCTGGGACTCCAGGATCATGACCTGAGCTAAAGGCAGTTGCGTAACCAACTGAGCCACCCAGGTGCCCTATACTTCTGATAATTAAACTATTTTATAATTTTGGGCTTTTATACTTTCTTGAAGTTTGAGTCTTCTGATAAGAAATTTTTAGTTCTTTGTCACAAGCAAATAGAAACAAGAGAGATTCAAATTAGGGGGAATATAAATATTAAGCCATGGTATGAAAAATTATATAAAAAATATAAAAACAAGGAGACATTATGGCTTATACATATTAACCTTATAAAGATACTTTTTTAAGATTTTTAAAAATTTATTTTAGAGAGAGAGTAGGGGCAGAGGCATGGGGGAGGGAGAGAGAGAATCTTAAATGAACTCTGTGCTTGGGGAGACAGTCTTGATCTCACAACCCTGAGATGGTGACCTGAGCTGAAATCAAGAGTGGGTCACTTAAGTAACTAAGCCACCAAAGCACCCCTGTAATAATATGTTTTAATCAACAAATCCCATTGTAGATTTAGAAGATATATTAGAATTTATGTTCCTTTCCTTGGTGAATTTTGAAAATACCAAACTGATAATCATGAATAGATGATAATATTTGAAAAGAAAGAACACGTAATATTTAATACCTTTATTTCACATGGGTCCAGCAGCAGGCTTTTTGACATATTGCCAACAGTAATATCTGATCAAATGATTTGCATGGTGTTATGTAAAAATTTAAAACAAAAGTCTAATGACAATTCTCTTTTTTTAAGAGTAAAATCATTCAGAGAAAGAAAAAATATCCAAAATCGAATGAGTGAGTAAATCAATGCTAATGCAAGGAAGAATACCTTGAGAGGTAATATAACACCAACAATAAAAAAGAAGGATATCTAAAATATATGATTGAGGAAATGAAATCACGAAATTGTTGCTGGGCCACATTTAAAATAAAATCCCTGCACGATGAGCTAACGATAGCTAAAGGACGATCAAATTCAGTCCCTAGTGAAAGGGGAATACAGAAGAAAGCTGGCGAAAAGTAATTTATTTTTCACAACTAGCACACTGAATGCCTTTTACAGAGGGGATATAATGGTAAAGAGCTCAAAAGAGCCCATCTAAGAAGTAAAAGAAAGTAGAGGGCGAATCTGGAAATGAAAAGGATAAAACAAGTATGTTTTGGACAGAAGCAAAGGAATACATGCATTCAACATTAAACAAAAAGGAATTACATTAAGGTATTGGATAATACCTCTGTCATTTAATAAGAACATGATCCTGAACAGGTTACTTAACCTATTAGAGACTGTTTTCTTTTCTGTATAGTGGATATAGAAATGGCATTTTCCACATATGGCTTTCATGGGGAACAAATGAGTTTTTTATTGATCAGTACAGTGCTCGACACAGGCAATATTAAATAAATATATACAAGGTTATGTTTATTTTTTTCAATTACAGAACAGTATGTGTTTTTTCTGTTGGTATTTTTTCTCATCCAAACACTGTTAGGAGTTGCATGTCTTGTTTCTCTGGAGGCAAGACCCTACATCATCTATATCCCTCTGTAATGTCCATGAATGATTTCCTGCTGGCCTCCATGCCATACAGCTTCTTGTTTAATACAGGGCATTCCCTCTGTAGAGTCTTTGCATTGGCTATACCCTTTCCTCTGAAAGGTTCATGTAGTCTTTCTTCCTTTCTTCAGTTCTGACACCTCTTCAATAATATTTACCCAACGTTGCACAGTCAAAATTGCAGTGTGGTCCACGTCCAGAACACATAAATCTCTTATCCCGCCCCACTTTTTAAGGAAATCACTTTTTTTTTTTAATTTCTTTTCAGTATAACAGTATTCATTGTTTTTTCACCACACCCAGTGCTCCAAGGAAATCACTTTTTAACATAGGAATAACTTATTCCTTATGTCGATTATTCACTCACTATCTCCCCTCTTTAAAAGGTAAATTCTGTCAGTAGTGAAATAATTATCTATTTTGTTCCTGGTGTATTCCAAGAACCCAGAAAATTACTAGGCTCTTGGTAAGCACCCAATACATTTTTTAAGTTGAATTAAATATATAAATTATCCTTAACTTATTAAAAATAAACATAAGTGTTATTAATTCTAATGCCTAGAATGAATTAGAACACAAGAATTACTTGGTCAGTTGTTTATACCTAGTAGGTAGCTGAGCTAAAATTTAAATCTCAATGTGTGTGAGCCTTTAGTTTTTGTTTTTTCTACTATATCACTTTTCTATCAAGTAAGGAAGCAAAAGAGGGGATCCTTTATTGCCCGAAAGGAAATCATTCAAACAATAGATTTTATATTTTGGCATAAAACATTCTGTACTGTAATCTTTTCCCCTTTGCTTCAACTGTTTACACTGTGATAATATTAGTAGTGAATAAATTAAAGAGAGGAGTTTGTGACGGAACATGGAAAAGAATAGATCAACTTGGGGGAAAAAAGGAAGGATGGGACAGGATAAAAAGTATTTACCATAGAAGAACAAATGAAGAAAAGCCAGAATGTCTATGAAAGGAAGTAATCCCCCAAAATGTGTATGTTCTAATCTTTGTAAGACTTGGGATAGTTCCCACTCATGAGTTGTCCATGTATTATTTTTTTCTTATTATGCCTATGCTATTATCAATCTTCCATTTTGTCATGGTCCAGAAAATGTAGAGATATGATTATATGGAACTTGTTTGCTCCTTTCCCCATAAAAATTGGAGGGGAAATTCTATTGGCTTATGAATGATAACTGACACAAATTGAACCTGGTGTACAAGGTTTACCAATATTAAACAGTTTTGTGTATCAGTAATATTCTTAATTAATAAAATCAATTTAGTCATAAAATTTTGTCATTCCAGACCACTTTTGTATATAGGTTTGCTTTCTCTCAGCCCATAAACAGAGACTGTTTTTTTTAAGATTTTATTTATTCATTTGACAGACAGAGATCACAAATAGGCAGAGAGGCAGGCAGACAGAGAGAGGAGGAAGCAGGCTTCCCGCTGAGCGGAGAGCTGGATGTGGGACTCGATCCCAGGACCCTGGGATCATGACCTGAGCCTAGGGCAGAGGCTTTAACCCACTGAGCCACCCAGGCACCCTGAGACTATTTTTCATAGTAACCAAGAGCATATATTGGTCAGAAAATAAACCAGCGTTTCAGTGCTGGCTCTGTCACGTCCTCAATGTGGGACCTAAGGATGATGTTCTATGTTTTCTAAGGTTCTGTTTCCCCAATTGAAAAATGAGTTTAATTTGTGTTTCTGTCTCGAAGAGATACTATGAAAATCAAAAAGAGATAATATTTCTAAAGTAGGTTGTGAACACTCAATAAATATTAGTTTTCATTTTTCTTATATTAAAATACTTGATGTATCTTCATGTATTCTCTTCTCTCTCTCTCTCTCTCTTATATATATCACAGCATAAACTTAGGTCTTTACAAATATAAGTTTAACATCATTGTTGACAGTGGTGGTCCTGTCAATGTTGGGTAGTTGGGTATTTTTCCCAGATAGTCATAAAGTGCTTGACAGAGTTAAAGAACTTTAAAATGGACTTTACAAAAAGAAGCAGGAAAAATAATTAGTGGACAAATATTTGCTAGGGATTTTTTTTTTTAAAGAGAGATATCTCATTTTTATGACTCTCAAGAGTCATCCTAAATGGATTACATCCAGGCCGACATTAATTTGTAAGATTCCTCTGCTGAAAAGGGAATATAGCAGATGGACTATTATTATTCATATCCTTTACAAACAATACCTGATAAATGCCATTGGCATTACAAGTTCTTTGGGAGTACATAAATTTATATAGTGTAAACTCAAATAAACCACTAGGGCTTCTAAGTATCCAAAGTATTACTAAGAATTGGCCCCTATTCCTCACTGATACAGTAAAAGAAAAAAAGAGATGAATGACATTGAGATATAAGTTATCCCCATTCTAACTTTGGATAAAAGAAAGCTCATCATTGAAAAATGCCATTATTTTCTTATTACTTTTTAAGGAATTTTATGTCAGGTCTACCACTTCAGTTCATACTGATTTCCATTTATTTCTCCATTTAATATTCTACAACTAATATCTTTCTTTATTTCAAATAAATTTAGATTCTCTGTAAATACAAATAAAAGATTCTCAAGTTATTCTGACATATGTAATTAATTGTTATATTACTATATAAACTGATTTTTGTTTAATTGAGTTGGGCTCTATTGTTCTCACTATCTTCTTTAATTAACAGTATCTCAGAAGACATGTAAAGTAAAAATTCAAATACGATTTAGAGACACAGCTACAAAGAGAGGATCCCACTCAGATTTTAGAGTAGCAGAAGGAAAGCATCAGCCAGTCAGCAGTATTCACCAATGAGCACTGCGTAGAGGTCCCAAGCAGTAGAAGGATGTTAGCAAATTAAATAAAAGGTAATGACTGGGGTGCCTGTGTGGCTCAGTCAGTTGAGTGTCCAACTCTTGATTTGGGATGCCTCATGATCTCAGGGTCATGAGATTGAGCCCCAAGTTGGCCTCTATGCTCAGCAGAGAGTCTGTTTCAGATTCTCTCCTTTTTTCTGGGTCCCTCCCCTGCTCCTATACTCTCTGTCTCTCTAAAATAAATAAATAAATAAATAAATCTTTAAAAAAAAAAAAAAGTAATGATCATATATTTCAGGTATGAAGGGTTGGTTATGAGAAATTAATTATAAAGGCTTATTTATGAAAAGTTAGTTATCAAAGATTTAGGAAGCTTAATTGGAAGCAAAAAGTTTAACTATGAAGAGTTAATTTTTCAGATAACAACCACCTTAAAAAAAATAAAGTAGCTATTCTCATTCTCTCTTCAGAACTTAAGATTTCACTACTAGGTCAGCCTATGGAAGAAGGAAGTGTATTTTCTTTCCACTGAATATTTAAATAAGCTGATATTATGTGCAACAAAATCAAGACTCCATTCTTCTCAAGTCTTCATCTCTAGGGAAATCAGTAGGAAGTTCTCTTTCTTGTTTAGTTAAAAAAAAAATGTAGGGGCAGCTGGGTGGCTCAGTTGGTTAAGCATCTGATTTAGTCTCAGGTCATGATCTTGGGGTCCTGGGATTGAGCCCCACGTTTGTGTTGGACTCTGCACTCAGCTGGGAGTCTGTTTCTCCCTTTGCCCCTCCCTTCATTCCTCACTCATGTCCTCTCTGTTTCTCTCTCAAATAAATAAATAAAATCTTAAAAAGTTAACTGTAAATACATTATATGTAGAATCTTGTCACTTTTGACTACCTAAAAATTATTATTAATTAAGTTTTGAGGTAAAATTATTAATAATAACACAAGCTACACATTATTGGCTATTATAAGTTAGGTTCCCTTGTTTTAGTTCAGGCATTATCTTTTTTTTTTTTTTTTAATTCTTGAGTGATACTAAAAGTGCCTTAAAACAAAATAAGTTATAAGATCTATAAAGACTATATGCATCTTGTTTTCTGGAATTTTCCAGAGAGTCGGTTCCTAATAAATCTTATTTTTCTAATCAGAAGAAGGGCAGATGAATTAATGTTGAGTCTGTTTTAATATGGAGACATGGTTAAAAGTAATCTGGGAAAGATTCTACCAATAACCTGTGATGAAGCCAAGAATAGAATGTAGAACTTTGGATTCCTAGCTCTGTAATCAGATGCCCCCATCTAATTGGTCTTCCATGGCACATTGTGTTTAAATCACTTGTGCTATTCAGAAGAGAGAGTTATTCTGAGATTGAATTCAGCTTTATTGCTGAATCAGCTACTTCCTCAATGTTTTTCCTTTGTTATGTCTGCATCTTTTAAGTCATTTTTATCCCTCATGTGTATTTTCTGATCATTGAGTTCACGGATGAGGCAGTAAGTCAACAATTGATGTAGAAATTGCATTTAATTTTCTAATAAAATATCTGCAAATATTTTGTGAAAACATTATACGTGTTAAATAAAAAAAAAATAATAAAATTGGGCTTTGCCTTGATAAAGAGTAGCTTTGTACCATTTACGTTTGAGAGAACAGTGAAGGTATTTCAACATATAGATGCAGGGCAAGGCTTGTAGTTACCACCGCTCTACAGAGGAGCTAGTGAGCCAGCTGGTCATTTCATCAAGATTAGTCAGTCTCATGCCACTGCTGTTTAACATGGTAGCTTATGTTCCAACAGCATCATGGTGAAGGCTATTCTCAGAATGCAGCCTTAAAAATAGGTTTGTGGGTTGAGGAGTGGGAGGAAGGTTCACACTGTTATTACAACCAGTCTGAGTCTGTGCTCCAAGGACATGAGGTTGTTCTAAACCTGTGGTGGAAAAACCTGTGTGTTTTCTACAACAGATGGGGAGTAGGAGGGGAAAATTTTTTTTTCCTTGTGTGCTCCCTATAACCAATATTATTTAGATATGTGTAACAAACAAGTGTTTGAGCGTGGAGTGGCATTGTACCACCTACATGAATGATTGAGGATGAAGATCAATGCCAAGTCTGTTTTCTATGTTGCTATTTTAGTTGAGTGAGAGAAGGTGTTGTCTTCAACCACTCCAGGGCAATAAGCTTTAGGTGAGTTCTCTGCTTCAGGAGATGAAGTTCAATTTGAATAGAGAGTACAAACAAGGTTAAGGAGTTTTTCACTCCAGAGCTTGCCACTACCCCTCTAAAAGTAAGACAACAGTCTGTGTCCAAACACCAGAAAGTAGTGAATGCATTGTAAAGAAATTACTAGTATTCATCATATGTCTCGATATTAGTAGTAGTATTTGGGATGCAAGCTCTCTCTGCTGCCTAGTTCACTGCACTCTATAATTAGAGCTTCTCATTGTTAGAGTGATAAAGTAGGATTCAAATAAACAACTCGGGATTTTGACATTTGTGGGAAATAGTACTGAAAAATCATTACAAGAAAATGAATATTAAATACCTATAAGTGCAATATGATCAACTTAGTCACCTACTGAAGAAAATGAATAATTGCATTTGTAAAAGCAAATTACAATGGTGGAGGGGCAGCCAGTTAAAATACAGACAAGTCACTTTTTATCCCATTGTTGTGGCACTCAGCTTTGGGACCTGATCATTTCAGAAATTGGAGTCTCCTGAGAAGAATTTCTTGCCAAGAGAGGGTTAGCATGTTAAAGCAGACAGTGTTTTGGATTACTCTACATATCTCTACTATAAATAGGAGACTTTCAAAATGCTGTTTTGAGCTCTTCAAGTGAGCTAGTGATCAGATGTGGCAGACTTCACCATAATGATGGACTGACATATGAATAGGGGAAAGCCTCATCACTGCAGATGGACAAGTCTTGATGAATTCAAACTATAACCTGTAATCTTTAAACTAGCTACCTAGCCGATAAGGGTCATGATTTATGATGCGGCTTACTCATTTATTGCTCATCAACAGGATTCACGTATTTGAAATCCCTAGCATTCAGGAACCTGTGAGAGGATTCATGCACGTGTTCTACTTTATGCTACTGATTTGCAAAACAATGAGGCTGGTAATGATGTGAAAGATTTAACTGGCTCTCCTTGTGTCTCCTCTATCTGAACGGATTGTTATTTGTAAAGAGAAATCTTCGGAAGCCTGCGGTTCCCACAGGATGCTGAGCAGCCAGGCACTGGGTTGAGGATGACATCCTGTGTCAGGGATCAGAAATCAGCCAGTTAATAGCTTTGCACTTAAAATTGTCTAATATTTTTTTCTCGTTAAAGGCCAATTTTCTAACATATAAAGTCATTTTCACATCCTTGATATATTATAGACTGAAAGATTATTTGAAAATAGCACGACTTTAGATGATTTCTTTCCAAAGCACAATAACTTGCTAAATATTTTATGCATCAAATCATTTTATAATTTAGATTTATGTAATCCAGACCCAAGAAACAAAACAATTTTTGCCACAATTCATATTAGAGATTCAGGTTTTGCTGTTATTTTACAAATGGTATGTTGTAACACGATTTTGCTTTAGTAAAATAAGGGTGGAGCAATTTTTCTCCCATTGTTAAAAGGCTAAATTTGTGCTGTTTCCACTGAACGCGAGTTATTTTAATTATTCCAAGAAAGAGTTGATGTAGTCACTATTTGCATTTTTTTCTAGTTGTATATAAGAACATTTGAATTAAATCTCAAGTACTAAGACAAAAATGTATTATAAGCTGGATATTATAACCTGTGAAGTTTTGAGAATTTAAATTATTTTATCTAAGTAAAGAAAAACAAATACATTTCTGACAAAAAAACAGGGAAAG
The DNA here is from genome assembly GCF_963455335.1 of Martes martes. Classification (NCBI taxonomy): domain Eukaryota; kingdom Metazoa; phylum Chordata; class Mammalia; order Carnivora; family Mustelidae; genus Martes; species Martes martes. The sequence goes on from NC_137893.1 coordinate 36,967,813, forward strand.
GATTTAAAATCTGCAAAGACACAGTTTAGCACATGTTACTTTAACGGCACCCTTACACACACACACACACACACACACACTCACACTGAAACATTCTCTTCCTTTCAGAAATATTTAGCTAAAAGTTGTTTCAGTGATTTTAAACTTTGAAAAAGGAAGGAAGGAGGGTAGGAAATGTTGGGGGGAAGGGAAATGGGAGGGACAGAGTGGGAAAAAAGAAAAAGGCAACTAGGTGGAAAATAATGACACCTTCCTTATTTCAGAATTTAAAGCAGTATCTTTCTACCTTCTAGTCAGAGATGGGTCTTTAAACATCATCTTTTAAAAAGCATGGCTAAGATGCTCTAATCATTAGTCTTTTATCAGGACCCAGTACCACGAAGGAAAAACAAAACAAAACAAATTTACATCTGCCACTTTCTCCTACTTCTCATTTCTTCTTCCTCCCCCTCCTACACAGCTTCTGTGTTCGTGTTTCAATTTCACAATCTGTCCATTGTGAACTAAGAACATGTTGTTGGCAGTTCTCCTTACCTACAGGGGGCATGATACATTGGCCTCTGTGACATTGAGTCGGACCGGCTCGGATCCTATGATTGCTAGTAAAGACCATCACTCTCCTGGCAAGCGGGAGTGCAAAACCAGGAACTACATACAGCAGGTGCTGCATCTGTCGGTAGGGAACAAAGTTAAGAAGTGTCGATGACTCAGTGACAGTTCTATTGATCTTTTTTTTTTTTTCTTTTACTTTTGGTGAGGATATGATGCAAAATAAATGCCTCAGCAGTGGGAGCCTTATGGCAATGAAATTTACACATTGCTATTATTTTTAGCTTGTTTTGTGAAATGTGATGCTACAATTACTAATAATGTTACAGAATTCATTTATAGTCTGTTAGCTGAGAGCCCAGTAGCTGCCACCTGATTAATTGTGAGAGCCAGGCCTTGCAATTATTTTCCAATTTGGTTTGTAGTGTATTTCTCAAATAAGTTGAGCAAAAAAAAAAAAAAAAAAAGAAAAAAAAAGAAAAAAATTTCGAATATGCTTATATTTATTTCAACAAAACATGTTCTATTCTCTAAAGCTGTTAGCCCATTTTAGCCAGGTAAATGTCGTTGATTATGCCAAGTAAATGCCTAAAACAAGTAACTAACAGTATTTTTTACTTGGAGGTGATCAGAGTATTACACCGTATTGACTCTTAATCTAAAAAAATAAATTTACAAGGTTACAGTTGTCTGCTTTGATCTGAAATGTCCCTGTCTCTGGCATAATTAATAGGAAATTCACTAGACAAATCTTGCTTTCTCTCAGGGATTTTTTTGTTTGCTCCTTTGACTGCTTGGTTGCCTTAAAGGAAATACCTGAGCCAAAAAAGCCTCCATAGTAACTTCCCCAACAATATATTGCCGTGACAGGAAGGCAGTTTTTAGCAAATTAACAAAGCCAACACATTTCATTAATAAGAAAAAAAACCCTTCCTTTTAAAGAATCACATTTCTAAAAAAAGTAAGCTATTTTTATAATTTTGATAAACTCCATAACCTTCCTTGCTGAGTTCTGTCATATTTTCTGAGTTTGTTTCCACCTCTTTCATGGTTCTCACTATCACCTGACCAAGTGAGTAGGTGACCAACTAGAAAATCATGCATGTACGCTTTACCAAGATTACTGCTTTGTGTTTCCCATTGAATTAGCAAACACTTTTCTCTTCTAGAGGTAAAGATATCTGGAAAGAGAAAACAGTGTATATTCTTGGAAATACGTCCATTTTATGTATGTATCCCAAAAAGATATTTTTAAAAAGTTGTTTCAAATTTCCATTATGGTGAATTTATATTCACACCGTCAACAAATATTTATTGAACAATGGCTAGATACCTGGTGCTCTATCATATTACCAGGGACAAAAGTATTTCAATTTATTTACCCTTAAACACTATTCAGTGCAGTTAGAGAAATATCATATAAACAGAAAGCCTAGAAGAAGAACTCACATGTCTCGTGCCCTTCACCTGAGCTGGGCACACTCTTCCAGGGGCTTTACACATGTCATCTAAACAACACTCTTGGGAATTCACACTTAATGGTTCCATTTTAAGGATGAAGAGCTTGGGGTTCAGATAGGATAATTTAGTTCCTTCAGACCATAGCTAATAAGGAAGGGGACTGAGAATCAAATCCGTGTGTTACCGATGTGAACATCAGGATTTTCTTATGGTCAAAGTGCCTTGGAAGTTTTGAGAAGTCATGTGTGTCCTGGAAGATCAGGGATGGCTTTAACAGTATCTTGACAGATAGGTCAGAGTGAGTAGGTCATCATAACCAAGGCAAAAGAGCAACATTGCCAAACCAAGAAAGAGAAATTTGTTTTTTGTTTGTTTGTTTGCTTTTTTGTTTTGTTTTGTTTTTTGTTTTTTGAGAGAGAGAGAGCATGCACAGTAGGGAGGGGTAAAGGGAAAGGAAGAAAGTGAATACCAAGCAGGCTCCTCCACAGAGACTGAGATGATGATCTTAGCCATAATCAGGAGTCAGATGCTTAACCAACTGAGCTATCTAGGTGTCCTGAGAAATCTGTATTTAAGTACAAGTTCTTCTTAACTGAAATTAATAGGCAAATTTAGATGGATATATACATAGATACACACTGATGAGAGAAAGAATCTTAAAAATGTATATTCAAAGCAAAGAAACCATGGAATGCCATAAAAAGTCATATCGCATATTATAAAAGGATTCAGAAAAACAAACTCAGAAATATGGATTATATAAGAAAATCCTTTCATAACTTATTTTTTCTTCAGTAAGTATAGTTTGGCCACTTTCTCCACATCAGAAATCATTCACACACTTTATAGATTAATTTATTTAACCTATAAGTCTGTTTTAGCTATTTGGTTTGTTCCATTTTCTGTCTCTTTCTTTTATCATTAAAACCAATACTAAAATGAGTTTCTATAATCATGTACTTTTTTTTTTTTTTTTTAAGCAAGCAAGATCTATGCCCACCATGGGGCTTTAACTCATGACCAAGAATCACATGTTCTACTGACTGAGCCAGACAGGCATCTCTATACTCACATACTTCTATTTTTTTTTTAAGATTTTTTTTATTTATTTGAGAGAGAGAGAGAGAGAGAACACACAAGCAGGGGGAGTAGCAGGCAGAGGGAGAGAGAAAAGCAGGCTCCCCACAGAGCAGGGGGAGCCCGATATGCATCTCGATCCCAGGACCCCAGGATCATGACCTAACCCGAAGGCAGTTGCTTAACCAACTGAGTCACCCAGGCACCCCTCATACACTTTTTTACATCTTCAGTTATCTCAAGATAAATTTTTAAATATGGATGGCCAGATAAATACTAAACATTCATATAAAGGGGTTTTAATAAGTCATTTGGTAGTAAGTTTCTACTAATTTGTATTCCTACTTTGCCTAATGAATCTTCCCTGAAAATCACTTTCAATATATTACTTACATAATTTTTGAAAAATGTTCCCCTCTTTTTCTAAACTCAGTAGCTAAAGATGCCTTCCGTACTCTCAGCTCCACACGCTGAATGTTAATATAGCACCCTGCTCTTCCTATCTATTTTTCAGATTTCTTTCATTCAAGGACCAGATGTGATTTTTCATGAAATCCAGCAACCTTTCTTGAACCATTCCTATATGTATGTATGTATTCATTCATTCATTCATTGACTCACTCACTCACCCATTCATTCATTTATTTAACAAAATTGAATAGGGGGACCTAGAGTAATATTGGAATTATATATATTCATTGGCTATAACATTTAAACCACTCTTTGATCATTTTTATTGAAAAGATTATGTGAAATTTATCCAAAGAAATTTTTAAAGACACAAGTTCCAATGTCTTTCATAACTTTTTTCATTTTATCTTTCACACCTTATCTATGTGCATATCTGACAATATTGAATTTGCATTACAAAAACATTCATGTGTTTGAAATTTTTTAATTTAATATTTTAATCCAACACTTGATTTCCACTCATATTATAATTTATATTTTACTACATGTTAAACCTTTACTTTCCAGTTTTAAACTCTTGATATTGAATAGAATTAAATAGATGTGAATAAAATGTGTAAGATACAAAGAATTGAATAGATGTATGAAATCTCTTTTTTCTCTCTCTTTCAAACTGAAAATATATCTGGACATGTGGGTAAGAGTTACACTATAAATGACCTAGTAATCTTAGGGATAACGAGAGTCAAAATATGAAGAATAAAAAACTGTATATTTTCAGAGACGGAATGATCTAGAATTAAGTAAGAAATAACATACGTATTTCTCTTGAGTGCTTTGTCCAGCTTAAATGCTAAAAAAGAGTGATTCAGTTATCATGCATTTTGGAAAGTAATATTTGCATTCTAGCTGACTCCAGGTTTTGCATTTCCAAAAGCTACCTGGGAGGGTTGCCCCCAACCCCGGATCGAGAATACTACCTGCTAGAGATGGGAAAAGTAATTAAAAGGCTATGAACTTAGGCCGAATGTTAGAGAAGGTAAGACTCTCAAAGATAACAAAAATGTGAAGACATTCCGTTGGTGAAAATTATCCTACAAGGCTTTTGTTTAATGATTTCTGGGGACCACACATCTTCACACAATGTCAAACAGTCAAAGAAGTGTTTTCACATCTTCGAGAGAGAAACTCACAAAATCTTTCCCTGAATTCCCACGACGCTGCTTGTCCAGTTTAGAAGCATGATCTTCCTGGCCTCCTCTACGATTAGGCCCGGCTCCAATCTGAAGAGGGTTTTTGCAGGTGGTGTGGCTCCTGACCCAAAAGCCCTTTAAAAGCTGCCTTGCTCCTTTGGAGCTGCATCAAGGTTCAGATTCAGTTTGGAAGTGAAACAGTCACGATAGTACATCAATAAATATCGTGCATCCGTAAACAAAGAACGTTTTTGTGGCAGCCCTGAATTCACATGACAATCTATAGAGGTCCAACCTAGGGTCTCTACAAATCCATCGGACGAGGACTTGCAGGCCACGGCTTGCGCTGCACAGCCAACTACTCACTTGTAAGGATGTGGGTAATTCCTGATAAGTGTCCAATTGTCATCTTGAAATAGGGGACATTTGGAGCTGTATGGGCTCCTATAGTAAATGATTAATGTGTGTTTTTCTGATCCTGACAGATTCCCAAAGAAGAGCAGATTGCTACCCATAAAACCAAGCAACGTCAACGTGGAATTACTGGAAGAATCCGAAAGTCTTTGCAGAAATGCTGTGCTTACTCCAATGTTTCTCAAAAACCAGCTATTTTAAAGGGACCAGGGTCAATATAAATGAAATAAATGGAGGCTAAGATAAAATATGTCAGAAAATTTGCCGAAAGGTTATTTTAAGGTGGCATGTTAAAAACAATAATGGGCCATTAGGCTGTCTTGTTAAAGGCATTAAAGTCACAGGCACAGTGCATGAGTCACATGGGCAAGATCTTCCACTTTATATATAAGAACTTCAATATTGAATTTCTGATAAAAGTAAAATGTTACCATTTCTGCGTATATTATTATAAATACTTAAATTAAATTGTAGGCAGCGGAATCAGCAAAGCATTCATGTCTCTAGAAATGTGCTATCAAAATGCTACACATTATAATTAACATCACAATACAGACTTTAATGTAATTTTTCTTTATAATTAAGTATGCGTTTAAAAAAAACTTTCTGGCTGATCATTTTCCATGCAGGCATACTGCTTTTTATAAGCAAGCATCCCATTCACAAAGGCAATAGTAGTTAATTTACTTTTAAAACAAAATTTGAGAGTTCCAATGACTAAGGTAAGGTACTAGATAATTTAGGGATCTGTAAGAAATGGTTACATCACCTTTTAATGTAGAATTGGAGACAGATGCTTGATATGAAGTATATGCCCTATGAGCATGGCTTCATCTATTTTGTGCACTGCTAAGGCTCCAGAACCCACAGCAAATTCTACCACATAGAAGGAACTCAAGCAGTATTGCTTAAAAGAAGGAATTATTAATAAATTCTTACAGTTTGAAAAATTACTTGAATAATAAATTCTTACCACCCTTTTCTGACTGTTAGGCATGATTTTGAAGGCTATACCTTAACTTACTAATTAACTTGTTTTATTTAACCGTGCAACAATTAACATTGACAAAATCTTACTCCTATTAACTGTTCATGGGCAGTTGATAATAAAGAACAAGTGCTTTTAAGGGACATGGAACACTTTGTGGTGAATGTGTTGCCCAAATTTGCCTTTGCATTTTTTAATGTATTTATTTGCTTTGTTTATCTGTTTGTTTACTTATTTTGAGTTTTAGATTATTAGGGACAGAGCATCAACAATAACAAAGACTCCATGTAGATAAAGATACAGATACGGATAACTTCCATTTAGGTCCGATTGTCATAACATCTGGTTAAACCATCCACTTCCTCCTCATGGAAGCTCAGGATCTTTAAGTGGTTTTGGTCATTTTAGTTAAATATCTTACATCAGATACACCATATGGGAATTTTTTTGCTTACAATTTTTATACTGTCACACAATGTGTAATTACTTTCTGAATGTCTTGCATTGTCATATTTATAAATCTTAAAAGTTAATCGGAAAAAAAAAATCTTCATTTTCGATCCAGCAGTGCTCAGTTGTTCAGAAGGAGCTGACTCGTGAGTCCTGTGCAGGGATGACGCCGAGTCCCAGCGGACAAGCCGTCCAGTGTGTGCTTTGGAGTTCCATGACACAAATTCATGTCTTGGATGAGGTGAGGGGAGGGAGCGTTTGGAGAGTAAAAAGAAAGAAACAGAGTATGGCAGAAGACTCCAGATGCTAGAGCTTACAGATGCTTTCATTACAGGAAACTCATATAAATGATGACGGTTCACGGAATAGACGTGGAAAGCAGAAAAGGATACCAATCATGAGATATGCATCTGTACTCAGAACATCACGGGTGAGATTACTGAAAACAACTGTTGGGAGTTTTGTGATTTAATCCCATTGACTGGATCAGTGAGCAGGACATTTTTCACTTCCAGTTTTCGTGTTTTGGCTGACCTAGGAAATCTCATGGTTTTGCTTTGTGACACACGCTTTTCGGAAAAGCTGTTATTTCTGCTGCTCTGCACTGCCCTGTCTCCACTGAACTCTGTTTCGGCAGGATTTAGAGTTTCAGTGCAGCCAGCAAACACGGGGAAGTAATCCAGTGCTGGATAGCCGGAGCACTGGGGATGACAGTCTGTTCCGGTGTTGGTGGCTGGAAGGGAGAGGGACTGCCACCCAGTGTTTCCACAGTGCCTATTTCAGACAGCTTCTAAACCAGCAAAGGCGGTGAGAGTGGGACAGGGAAGAAACAAGAAAAAAAAAAAAAAAAAAGGATTCTATTTCCTTGAGGGGGTAAAAATAATTCAAAAGTATCTAAGAAAGCTTAGGTATGGTAATTGCCTATTCCAAACATACATAAGTCACAGGCAACCTTATTCTTTGGTTTCTAGGCATTTTTTTGAGTTTAGCACAATAGGGAGAAGAAAACTGGAGGTTAGTGAATCCAGTGGGGCAAGAGGTGAAGAGTACTAAATTTCAGTCAAGACAACAAGGAAAGTACAAAGAATGCAGTTTCTCTTTCATGTGCTTTGATCGTCTTTCCTGTTTTACCCTTAATGAATACTTTCTCAAAACTAAAAATAAAACACTGCATTCTATTAAGTTATGCTCTTCCTCCTAGGGAATTCTGAATGAGTAAGTGTGTGTTTCTCATCTACAAATCCGACTATATATTTTCATATGTAGAGCTCATGCACACATGCTTGCTCATGTGTATTTTCTTTTGCTGAGGATCAGGCAATGGTCAGGAGTCCATACTGAAGACCAAAAGCAAATGTTAGTTTCCTCAGATGGAGCTTGTAAGTCTAGTGGCTGGCTCCAACCGAACTCAGTCTGGTGTGTCAGAAGATGTACAGTTGTCGCATAAGATCACACATGGGCTGTGAGAAGCCGAGAAGAGTAGGGCAGGTAGACCTTCCCAATTATCCACCTGAAACTCTGGGGAAAGCTCTTCTGCAGCCCCACGTAGCAGCTCCTCGCAGGTAATGGGCTGAGAAAGACACTTATTGGACAAGAGAGAAACATTTCTTGTCAGCAATTAAGGTGCACCATGTGTGAACACGCAGGGTGTGAATTGGTGTTTTATATCAGAAAACGTGCCCACAAGGTCTCATATTATTCTAATTGGAGAGTAATGAAATAAGAGATGTTATCCCAGATGCCTTTGATTTGATTTTACCGGTTTGCTTGTGCCTTACACAAAGGCCACACGTGTATGCTCTCATAGTGCATGAGCACACGTTACTCAGAGCTGTATTACCAATCCTTGATGCTAGTCACAGCTTGCTTACTTGCGGATAGGACCTTTTCCATTGTGGAAAGACGCTAATAAATACATGGTCAGCAACTGTACTCATCACAAATAAGCTCTCTCCAACTTAATGATTTAAATAATCATATTAATAAATACATGATACCCGTACGTACAAGTCACCTTTTCTCCCCCACTGATGGCTTTGATTACTTTGACAGACTAAGATACGCTAATGATACAAATTAGGAGCAAGAAGAATTAAAAGGGTGTTTAACTCTGATGCCAGGCTGTCAATTTCCTATAGTGCTACCAACTTACAGATAGATGATTAAAATTGTTTCGTTTAGGAATTTTGAATATTTTAAAAATTGAATGGGTTTCTGGGGGAGGAAAAAAGAAAGAAAAATCTATGCTTAGCTAATTAGACATCCTATTTGATTTAACAATAGAACAGGATTATTCTTTGAGCATTAAGCTCATCCTGCATCACTATAAGAGCCTACATTTTGCTAATACAGAATGTATTTGCAAATTTTACTCCGTGTATTTGGCTCATTCCATATATTTGATATTATTCATATACTTTCTTTAATAACAAATTTAGACAAAGAAAAGGTCATATACTCCTTAATTTGTTTCTAAAGTAATTTTTTCCAAAACATGATGATAGATACTGTGGATAAGTCCCAGATACAGGAAATATAGTTTCTTTCTCTGAGGGGCTAAAAATCTAGCAGGAAAAATGGCACAGGCACACAAACAAGCGTATAGTGTAGAATCTTCTGAGTGACGTAGTAGTATCTACAAAGTACTTGGATTGCAAGGAAGTAGTTTGGAACTTGAATTTTTCAGTCAGACAGTGTAGTTTTAAGCCTTAATTTCGTAACTCTGTAATTATCACCACCTTGAGAAATTTACTTAATTTATTTGGGCCTCTATTGTATTGTCTGTATGATGAAGTAAATAATACCTCTCAAATATGTGTGAATATTAATTGAGCCAATACATGTGAACTATTTAGAACAGAGACTGGTATGTAATACACCCAATGGTTACTCCAAAGATCAAATGTAGCCTTTTGTTTTTATCATGTCCTTCTTGGCACTATACACTAGCCTATAAACCTCTTGAGGTCAAAGACTTTATCTTATTCATTGCTATATCCCCACTGATCCAATAGGAGTTGAATAAACATTTATTAAATGAATAAACAAATAAAGAGATGGATGGATGTTTGATAAGCTGTTGGTTAAATAATATTTAGTTATTTAGAGGGTCTAGCAAGGTCTGCATCCTCATCTCTATGGAATGGTCATCTTTGTCTGAGGATACAATATTAGAAAGGATTGTAGGGGTATAGAAGAAAGCAGAACTCCTACTTATACTGTCAAAGAAGTTGAACCAGTTCTGAGGGTTACTGGAGTGACACACTACTCTCATATTCTATATGTATGTTATAATAAATGTTCAGAAAATAAAAACACTGGGGTAAAACAAAACAAAACAAAACACAACAACAACAACAAACAGAGGTTGCCTAAATAAATTAGCACTCTTCAGTGGGTATAGGTAAGTGAGGATAGAGTAATGCAAAGAGCTCCGTGCAGGAAGTCAGTCTTCATGGTCAGTCCCATCTGAGAGTTCCATGACCCTGGACAACTTACTTTATGCTTCTGAGCTTTATTTCCATCATGTGTTGATAGAAGATGGAGGGCTAGTCATCTTTGATTCTTCTTCTAAGTGTAAAATTCTGAGTAATTTAACTTACTTTTCTTATTTATTTGAATTTTAGAGGAATGAGTTTGCTCAAAGGATTGTTAAAGTATGTGTGATAGACTTGAAGACAGAAAGATTTGCTGACATTTGCAGCCCAAGTTCAATTTTTGTTTTTTTGTGATTTTTTTTTATTAACTATAAAGCTAGTTCACTCAGCAATTAAGAAAAAAATAGCTGAGATATTCTGAACCACCATATTTCCCTAGAAAATGTAATAGAATTAGAACTAAAATTTTGTTCTTTACCTGGACAAGTTATAGAGCTGTATTTTTTTAACAAAAAGAATTATACTGTGATTCAGTTAACTAACAATTATTTAGTAAACCCTTAAATGACATAAAATAAAGCATATTTTTATCCTTTTCAGTTTACCAAGCACATGTATGCACATGATTTTATTATTTCTCACAACTATATAGAAATATCAGAGTGTTTTCAATATCTTTGTTGTACCCCCAGATCTGCCTTGCACCCCTCCCACTTCCCTGCTCTACTCCTCCAGACCAACCTCTACAGACCATAAAAATAGAATGCTCTGCCATGTCAAAAGGTTGGTGGAAGAAAGGAAGGAGAGTGGAGTCAGATTCCTTCTTTCCACAATTCCCTCTTTTAAGGTTGCCTCCAGTTGGCTGGGGCTCTACTTTACAGACTTTTTTTTCTCCTTCCAGGTTCTTCAAGCCTAAGGATAGAGACAACCTCCAGATTCCTACACTATTCCTTGCAGTTCTCGTTCACCCCACACATTTTTGTGGTCACTGTGTTTTTAAATAAACTGGGATCAAGTTATCCAACTTTGATTTACAAATTTTTACTGTTTTATGAACTAAGAAGCTGCATTTCAACCTTGCTTAAAGCTATTACTTGAAAGCATCCACAGAAGATAGGACGAGATCATTCCAGCATACAGCCTCTGTACATGCTTCTGCTTTCCCATCTTATCAATTAGGCATAATGTTTTATAGTCACTTTGTGTATTCTGAGAAATACATTGGACATTCTGAAAAGTATAAAGAAATCCAGAAAAAGTACCTGCTTTCATAAATCTGCCAATCTAGTACAAGAATATACACATGCAGCAGCAATATTTATATTAGAGAAGAGCCCAAAATACCAGATTTGAAATATAAAGACCTACCTGAGTGGAAATCTGGGGTCTGTCACTTACTAGATGAGTGACCTTGAATAAGTGACTTAATGCTCTGAAATTTAGACTTTTCTCAATGGCAAAATAAAATGACTTGCTCTAACTACTCTATGTTATAGGAGGTTGGTATTATAAAAGAATTCCTAAGTACTCTGTGTGTATGTGTGTGTATACATATTAATTACATTGTGAGTTTTTTGGGTTGGAAGATGCTGTCACCATGAGAATATGTTATGATCAAAAACTTTAAGAAAAGCAAGTCTAACACACATTAAACAACAACTAATACTGTCAGATTCTATGTGATAAATAGCTACAAATGTCAGGTGTGAGCATTAACATTTCAGTGGATGAAAAATGATTAAAAACAGTTTTCTAAAGTAGAGGTGAATTTAAGATCAGTCCTACAGAGTAGGAATAAAATTTAATTAAGTCTTCAGAACCAAATGTATTTTATAGAATTCCTAAATTCTACCTTTCCAGAAACTGAAAAATTGGGTAATTTATTTCAGCTACCTGGGTCTACCAAGTCAGAATTAAAAATATTCTGTTTCAATATCAAAGGCATCCTTTAAGTTCTTTGTGTTGCTACTGGCAAAGCCCTCATTAGATAGAATTTTAAATGACTTCTGATGAGGACAGTCTCTAGGGAATTTCTGATTTAGGACAAATAAGTCCAAATATTCTTCTCAGACATACTTATCCAATTGAAACAGATTTTTTGATGTGATTAAGGACCATCTTACACTTTAAAACAGATTATAAAGATGGCATCCCTCAGGATATATATAAATAAGCCACTTTGAGACCTGATGATGATGGTGATGAAGATGATGATGAGGATGATGTTGAATTAGGAGAAGAGGGTAATAATAATAAAAATACTATTTAATAGCCACTGAGTGCTTACTTTTAGCAGAAAGCATGATGACTATCTTAATATGTAACTTTATCTAATCATCTCAGTAACACACAATAAAACAATGTTATGTATATTGTAAATTACCATAATTCTTAAAATGAGGAAACAGAGGCACAGAAAATTATATTTAAGTTACGTAACCTAATAGAAATTGGTGCCAGATTTCAAATCCAGAATTTTTTCTCAAGGATTATCCACAGACATTTTAGACATTGTAGTTATTTTAGCTTCCTATGGTAAATTCTATCCCTTCAGTCTTATAGAGAAATGAACTTCAGGATTGCCCCAAAACCAATCATTAAATATCATTTTTCTTCTAGCCAAAGAGATATAATCAGTCCTTTATTCAACAATGTTTAAAGGATAACTAACCATCTACTAAAAGTCAGGCTCGATTTTAGGGGCTGAAGATATGGTAGTGAATGAAGTAGAAAAAAAAATCTCTGCCCTTAGGCCATTCTCATATAATAAGAGATTGACCTGTAAAAAAAAAAAAAAAAAAAAGTATAACAATAATGTAGTGGTTATGATCATGAACTTTGAAATTCAAAGATAAAAATAGAAATACCATGTGATCCAATAATTCCACTACTAGATACTTATAAAAAATGAAAACACTAATTCATAAAGATATATGCACCCCTATGTTTATTGCAGCATTATTTACAACAGCCGAACTATGGAAACAACCTAAATACCCATCAATAGATGAGTGGATGAGGAAAATGTGGTATATGTATATATGCATATACACAGACAACTTTTGTGCATGCATTCACAATGAAATATTACTCAGCCACAAGAAAAGATGAGCTCTTGCCATTTGCAGCAACAAGGATGGACTTGAATGGTATCATGCTAAGTGAAATAAGTCAGACTGAGAAAGACAATACCATTTGATTTCACTCACTGTTGGAATTTAAAAACAAAACAAATGAATAAGCAAAGAAACAAAAAAATGTCAGACCTATAAATATAGAGCTCAAGCTGATGGTGGCTAGGGGGGAGCTGGTGGAATGTGGGTAAATGGGTGATGGGGAGTGGGAGATACAAGTTCCCAGTTATGGGATGAAGTCATAGGAATAAAAAGTGCAACGTAAGGACTAGGGGTCAATGGTATTGCAATAGCATTGTATGCTAACAGATGGTAGCTACACTTGTGGTGAACATTGCATAATGTAGAGAGATGTTGAATCACTATTTCCTACATCTGAAACTAATGTAACATTATGTGTCAACTATACTCAAAAAAAAATTTAAGGGAGATATGAATTCAAATTATCCTCCATCACTTTTTATCAATGATCTTGGAAAAGTTATTTAATCTCTCTGAAATCCAGTCTCTTCATCTGCAAAATAAAGATAATAATATTTAATTCTAAGTAGAGTTACTATATGGTATGAAATAATATTTATAAAGAGCTTAGCAGACTGCTTACAATACTGCTTGATAGGGAAGCTGTTTTTAAGTGCATCGCACGTGCTTACACACAGGTATTGAAGTAGTGACTACACACACACCCCTCCCCCAGTTCATCACACTTATTTCCTGTATTTCTGGTCTCTCTTAAAATTATAATTTCTTTCAGGAAAACTTTTCATATTAATTAATTCAACTTCCACAAAAATTTCTTCACCACACTCACCAACACATTAATCCTTAACTCATGAGCCTCAAAATTCTCTTAATTTTGTTTTGTGTTTGGTATTTGGATTTGGTATTTGGATTATCCCACCAAGCTTTTTATATCGGCTGAGGAAAAAACCTCTGACTCAACTCAGACAATTGAGTTTTCTTCGGATTCTAGGAAGCTAGCCTGGTTTCTCACTCCTGACTGCGAGGCGGGTGAGCGCGAGACGTAAATCCTTGGCAATCATTTTGCCGCTCAGAGAGAAGCTGGTCCGAAGATGTGGCTGCCCCTGAACAAGGCATGCAGAGTGGCAATGCCCTGACCAGCTAAATCAAGTCAATCCTGATTGATGCCCAGCCCCGGATCCTCTAGTGATAAAAGTCAGAACAAACAAGCAAAACCCACCCCCTATTATGTATCCTTTAAGCCAGCTTGAGTTACTTTCTTTTTAACCGAAACATAAAAAGCCCTAACACACACACACACACAAACTGCTCCATTATAACAGTGAAGAGAAATCAAGGGGAGAACATATTTTGCACGCATTTTATGCAGCCAGGTGGCACAATAAAAGACCACATAGAAGCCAATATGTGTGCTCCAACCTGAACCCTGAGCCAACCTCGGGCTTATGGCACTAACACCAAACCATAGAAGCTCATGAAATGAGAATGCTAAGTCCTCAATCACAAGGCCGCTGTAGTCTCTAAACACTGTTTGCTAATATTTAGACAATCAAATACTGTAATTTAAAGTCTCAATCTCGAGAGACTTTTTTTTACCATTTGCAAAAAAAAAAAAAAAAAAAAAAAAATTGCAATGAAAAAGCAGCAAGGTAGCCAAGAAATTGTTTGAAACAACTGCAGGAAGTTCCTAGCCACGTCTGATTTCTTTTTGGTATGAGATTCTTTGTTCCTCCTTTCTTCAACAAGAATCTATTCGTAACGTTTTGGAACTGACATCCTATTCCTTATCTCTGAGAAACGTGTGTTTGCGGGAGTGTCTTTGCTGCAGTTTGCGAACCACAATGAAATGGAATTCTGGTGCAGGTTGTAAAAGTTCTTGTATGAATTTTTGTTCTAGTTAAATACATCAGGGAAGAAATATGCAACAAATAATAAAATGGATGCAAACACTCATCAATCAAGAGCTTCCTGCCACTCGGTGCTCCTAGAAGTGTCCTCAGAGTGACAGCCCAAATGAATGTTGGCAGGCCAATCAAAGCTTTCGAAATAAAACAAAATGTTTCATACTGGCCTCTCGACTCTCTAAGGCTCTGACAGTCGGGTTGCAATTTCATTTTTTGTGTGTTAGTTTGGAATTTCTTTATTAAATCATGTTCATTCTGCCCCCTTTGCTGTCACATACCTGCCAATACTGTCGATGGCTCTAAAAAGAGTGTATCCGTAATCTCTGGAGAACGGTGTTCTTTAGATATATTTGTGGTTTATTTTAAAGCTGGATGATAATATCGGCATTTTTTTATTCTTTCAGATGGAAAGTTATGTAATCACCACCTTAAAAAAGTACTTTATCACCGAAGAAAGGGATAAGAAAAAAAAGAATTTTTGATTCATTTCACCCCTATTCTTTCGCCTATAAGCTGCAATTCTTTTTTTAAAGTATATACATATAACGAGGTATAATGGAACAGAAAAGCTACAAATAACATCCACACTGCTCTTAATGTGCCTTAGTTTTGGCTTGAGAAGCTAAAATGTTCATGCCATATTTATTTACAATGGGGTTACTTTCTTTTATTGGTTCAGTCATAGATTGTCATTTTAATAACAAAGGCTTCAGCATGATTTGTAAAGTTTTAGATGTGCCATTGGTCTAGTTTAGGACATATGAAGCATGGTAGTGAAAGGAAGGGATCTTGTTAATGCATAAGGATGAATAGAAATTTCCATTTCGATTTTCATTTCAAGCTGGGAAAGCAGATGTATTCTAAGAGACAGTGCTGCTGAACTAAATTCTTCCTTGCACCCAGCATTTCTCTCTTGAGGCAAATACCCTTTTCCTTTTTTTCCTAAATAATTCACAAATTGCTTCTGCACAGAGGCCAAAGAGGGTCAGAACAAAATTCAATTACCTCATATCACTATATTCTCCTCTTACAGGGGAATGCTGTGGTGTGAGGTTTGCTCTCTTAATCACATATGAAGGTTAAATGCCAAACAGATGATTATAAAATTTGGGGGTCAGGGGAAGACCATCTAATATTCTGCATGTTTTATTTTATTAAAAAAAGGTATGCTCATTCTTACCTTTTATTTATCTGTCATACGATTCTTCATTAAATCCTTCTCAAACTACTCGTTTCCAGGGTTTTCCTAATTATCTATGCCAACACAGACCACAAACCATGCTCTGTGTCACGATGGGTCTCATCAACATGTCACATCGTGTCCTGTCACTTTATAGAGCACAGTGTGACAGATGAGATTCCAGAGCGAGGATTGCATTATCTCTTGGCAAAATGAAACATGAAAAGAAATAGATTTCTCATCTGATTTTTTTCTTTCTATTTGCACTTATACATACCATATGGATTTTTCCATAGGATTTTCAAAGCTCATTAGAGTTAAATAATACTAAATACATATTCTTCTAAACGTTGACTTTTCTTATTTCCTTTTTTCTTTTCTTTTTACACCAAGGGCAGTGAGTAGTTCTACTGATGGTCTAGTCTCAATGATGAGAATAAGAAATAGGCATTAAATTCTTAAAATACTGTGTTTGCCATGATTTACTTCTTTCTTGTGATGCTTACATCAGTTCAGCAGGTTAGGTGTGGTAATATGTATTATTCCTGTTTTAAGATAAAAATACAGAGGCACAGAGAAGTTAATGACAGATCTCAAGTGATATACTGTCTAAGCAAAGACCACAAGAGGCTCTTCTGCTTCTTTAAGTGGTCAGATAACAGGTGCAGGGTGTGCTGCTTGTGCATGAAGGTTGAAAATGTAGAACCTAACCATGCTCTATGTTAATCTGTGCCATCTTTTAAATTGTTATATTGCATATATGTGCGATAGGCAGAAGTCTGGCCCCCATGGTCTTTGTCCCCTTATGTAACACCTGTGAATTTATTATGTTACATGACAAAGAGACATTATAAATATAATTAAAGTGACAGATCTGTTGACCTCCAGATAGTGAGATTATTCTGAATTATCTGGAGGGCCCAGTGTAACCACATGGGCCCTTTAAAGCCCGGGAGGACATCGAAGAGATGTGACAGAAGTCAGAGAGGTTTAAAGGACTAGAAATACTTGAAGCAGTGTTTCTGCCTTGAAGAGGGTGGGGGCAGCATGTCAAAGAAAGGGGATATCAGTACCATAACCACAAAGAACCAAATTATACCATAAAACCGAAATAAACTCGTAAATGGATCTTAGAGTCATTCGCTGAGCACTGAGCAGACTTTCACCTTGGTTTGTGCCCTGTTAGATCCCATGCTGAGTACCAAGCTGGGCCTACCTGGATTTCCAACCTGTAGAAACTATAAGATAATAAATGATGACAATTAAAAAAGAAAATAGCTACTGTTTTTAAAACACTAAATATGGAGTAATGTGTGAAGGCAGTAACAGAAAATTAATGAAATAGGATGCTTGTCTGTCATTGCCATAACGTCAGTGAGTTCTGTATGTAAAGTTTGAGTTTTGTCTCACGGAAAAATGGGGCAAATACTATCTTTTGTTGATCTTTCTGCTGACTCTTAATTAAGCCCATGGTCAAATTCCTCATGGCCTAATCTGTTCTACTCTCCAGGCGTTTCTGCTGTAGAAGGCAACCATAGACATCAGAAAAACTGGAAATCTGTGGCTTGGAGCCCTGTCTGAGTCGACCAGACTTCAGCCTTGTCGTTAGTCTTTTGCTTCCCTTGGATCTTCTTGTACAGGCAATGACCCAGGAAGGTGGGTCGGCTCCACAGGAGAGAGGAGAGTAAAGCTATAAAAAACTGACAGAATAACCTTTTGCGATATCAGATCATGTCCTTGCATTCTTTTTTTTTTTTTTTTTTTTTTTTACTGTAATTCCCTTATTAATCTGTGGACTCTCTCTTTAAATTAGATGTCAGCGGATTCATCTGGGGCTGCAGGAAAAGGCGGTCACATTAGAAAAGAAAACAAAAAATTCCCAGCCTTGAAATTAAAATTAGGTCTTTGGACCTCTTGGTCCCAACAATAGATTGAAGATGATATTCATGAGTCTTAAAAGCTAAAGCTCATCACGTTGAAGGACTCTTAACATTTATGTTATAAACCAAAGACTAACCATAATGTTAAACGACAGGGGTGTCTGTGAGGCTGAGTCAGTTAAGCATCTGCTTTCGGCTCAGGTCGTGATTCCAGGGTTCTGGGATGGAGCCCCGCATGGGGCTTCCTGCTCAGCGCAGAGTCTGCTTCTTCCTCTCCCTCTACTTGTGTGCTCAGTCTCTCTCTCTCAATCCCTCTCTCTCTCTCTCTGTCTCTCAAATGAATAAATAAAATCTTGGGGCTCCTGGGTGGCTCAGTGGGTTAAGCCTCTGCCTTCAGCTCAGGTCATGATCTCGGGGTTCTGGAATCGAACCCCGCATCAGGCTCTCTGCTCAGCTGGAGCCTGGTTCCCCCTACTCTCTCCCTGCCTCTCTGCCTACTTGTGATCTCTGTCTGTCAAATAAATAAATAAATAAATAAAATCGTTAAAAAAAATCTATCCTTTTAAAAAAATGAATAAATAAAATCTTTAAAAAATATTAAATGACAAAAAACCAGAAACAAAAGCCAGTTCAAAAAGTATATGGGCTCTGATAAGGTTGGGGGAGCATGACAAAATTCCTGGAAGTGGAGGGATTTCTTGTCCTCCTCACATCCTTCCACTCTGCCCCTTACTTTCAGTCTTGGGAGTCACACAGCATATTAGCATGGGGTAGGAGTATGGGAGAACAAATGCAGGCATGGACTTCTGAACAGATAGAAGCAGCCACACAGATTCTCTCTAACCCAGCCCTTAACAGTTTGCCGGGGACTGAACTATGGATCTGGTATATATACACACCACATTTTTTTAAAAGTAGGCTCTATATGGGGCTTGAACTTACAACCTTGATATCAAAACCTGAGAGACCAGGAGTCAGACATGTAACTGACCGAGCCACCCAGGCACCCCCAGGATATATATATATATATATATATATATATATATTTTTTTTTTTTTTTTTTTCATTTTGCACCTGTGAGCAGCCCTGCATGGCTCTAGCAGCCAGGAAAGGGAGGCAGGGAATTCATGTCAAAATGGAGGTCCAGAGAGCCATCCTCATGTGATAACTTCATCAGATATTTATTTTTTTGCCTTTCACTCCAATTTTAGAAATTTCAGGTTTCATTTCCATTTTTTAGGATCTCAGATATGCATTCAAGTTATCTTGATTAATTATTTTGTTTCAAAGATTTTTAGTTATTTGTGGCAGAAGGGTTTTATATGTTGTTCCTCTGTTATCTTAATGGAACTGAATGTTATATTCAAAATTCATAGACATCACTTAAGTGATCACCTAAAACAATGTCTCCAATCCTCTGTTATGGCCCATTTAGAAAGTAATAATAGAAGTAGGCTGTGCAAGTCTTCTTTTGGTTTGTGGAAACCAACCTAGGCACCTGGCCACCCAGCCTCCACTCAGCTCCAAGGAAAACTAAGATCATAAATCAGTACCTCTCTAGCCTATTTGTAAGCATACTATGTTCCTCAGCACACAGGTTAGTAAACTTTGATAAATAAGAATAATGTTTGGGGCTCCTGGGTGGCTCAGTGGGTTAAAGCCTCTGCCTTCAGCTCAGGTCATGATCCCAGGGTCCTGGGATTGGGCCCTGCATCGGGCTCTCTGCCCAGCGGGGAGCCTGCTTCCTCCTCTCTCTCTCTCTCTCTGCCTGCCTCTCTGCCTACTTGTGATCTCTGTCTGTCAAATAAATAAAAAAATTTTTTTAAAAAAAGAATAATGTTTGCTATCTCCATTTTTTATCATTTTAACAATATAATCTCAGCACACTTGTTACAACTAGTCTTTGTCTCTAATTGCTTTTATTGTAAAAAAAAAAAAAAGTTATATTTTCCCCTCTACACTTCCTATATTTTCTTTAAAATTACCAGTTCATTTTATAACATTATGAAAAGAAAAACAAGAAATAAAATTAACACTAATCCAAACATCAAAAGACAAAAATTACTTGTAACCCCAGGACCTAAAAAGACATGGCTAATAGAGAGTATGTGCTCAATAATATTTTTAAGTGAATGAATTAAAGAATTCTGATTTTTGTACGATTAAAAATGTTGGCATATTTTAGGTTGTTGTTATCCTTTTACATATAAATTCAGTTCTATTTCCAGTTTTTTATTCCTAACATTCTAATGTGATTATATCAAGACATATTTGTATCCAAATGACGGAAAAGTAATTCAAACTGGGTTGGGGGAAAAAACTATTGTTGAAAAGATAGTAGCTTACATAAAAAAAAAAAAAAAAAATTGAAGGGAATTTTAACCTTCCAGTTCCTTAAGGAGGGGTGTTCTTGCTCAGCCTCAAAAACTACCAGGCACTCAAAATCATTCCAGGAAACTTTCTACCACTTTTACTAACTCTTCCCTGTCTATCAGCTTTTCTCCCCACCCATTGCATTCCTTCAGAGGGTGGGAAATACATTAAAGATCCCAAACATCCCATATTATAGATTAGGAAGAAAGAACTAAAGCTGTCTTTGTTCGCAGATGACGTAATCATCTATTTAGGAAATTCAAAAGATTAGACAAAAACTCCTGGAACTAATTAACAATTATAGCAAGGTTGCAGGATACAAGGTTAATATGTAAAAAGTTAATTGTTTTCCTACAAATTAGCAATAAAGCAGTAGAATTTGAAATTATGTATAACTATAACTATATCTAGATCACAATACCATTTGTATTTGCACTCAAAAAGCCTGAAATACTTAGATATAAATCCCACAAAATGTGTGCAAGACCTACTATATGAGGGAAGCTACAAAACCTTGATAAATGAAATCAAAGAAGAATTAAATGTATGAAGAGATATTCCATACCCATGGACAAAAGACTCAATATTATAAGAATAATAGTTCTTCCTAATGACCTATAGATTCAACACAATCCTAATCAAAATCCCAGTTATTTTGTGAATATCAACAAACTGATTCTAAAGTACGAGTGGATAAGCCAAAAACTCAGAATAGTCATCTCAATATTGAAGAAGAACAGAGTACTGATACTATAAAACCTCAAGATTTACCATAAAGTAGTAATAGACATTGTGGTATTGGTGAAAGAACAGACAAATAGATCAATGGAACAGAACTGAGAGGCCAGAAATTGATCCCCATTAATATAGTTGACTTTTGAGAGGAACAAAGACGATGCAACAGAGAAAAGATAGTCTTTTTAACAAAATGATGTGGGAACAATTGAACATCCACATGAAAAAAGTTAATCTCTTTACAAAAATTAACTCAAAATGGATTATAAACCTAACTGTAGAATGCAAAGCTACAAAACTCCTAGTATATAACATAGAAGAAACCATAAATTATCTTGGCTATGGTGAAGTCTTTTTGGATTCAACACCAAAGGCATGATCTGTGTAAGAAACAATTGATAATCTGGACTCATAAAAATTAAAAACTTCTGCACTGAGAAAGACTCTTCCAATAAAATTAGAAGAAAAGCCTCTTACCAGGAAAAAATATTTGTAAAAGACATCTGATGAAAGACGGTTACCCAAAATATAGAAAGAATTCCTAAAACTCAGCAACAACAACAACAAAACCCCAGTTTAAAAAATGAACCAAAGATCTTAACAGACACCTCAGCAAAGAATATAAACAGATGGTAAACAACCATATGAAAAAATGTTCAACATCATATATCATTAGGGAATTGCAAATTAAGACAACAATGAGATACCAATAGACACCTATTAGAATAGCCAAAATCCAAAATGCTAAAAATACCAAAGGCTGGTTGGAGTGTGGAGCAACAGCACAGGAATTCCCATTCATTACTGGTGGGAATGCAAAATGGGACAGCCAGTTCAGAAGGCAGTTTGTCAGTACTTATAAACTAAAAGTACTCTTACCATATGATCCTGCTATCATACTCTTTGGCATTTACCCAAATGAACTGAAAACATACCCACACAAAAACTGTAAGTTTATTTATAATTGAAAAAACTCGGAAGTAACCAAGATACTTTTCCTACTTTTTCAGTAGGTGAATGGATAACTAAACTGTAGTATATCCAGACAATAGAATATTATACACTGCTAAAAAGAAATGGGCTATCAAGCTTTGAAAGGACAAGGGGTAGGGGAGACTTAAATGCATATTACTAAGGCAATCTGAAACAGCTACAGACTACAAGATTCCAACTATTTGACATTTCGGTAAAGACAAAACCATGGAGACAGTAAAAATAATCAGTGGTTACCAGTGGTTGGGGAGAAGGAGAGATGAATAGAAGCACAGAGGATTTTCGGGCAATGAAACTATTTTGTATGATACCATAATGGTGAATGAATACCATTATACATTTGTCCAAATCAAAAAATGTATAACACCAGGTCTGAACCTTAATGCTATAGACTGAAAGTTCATGTCCCCTCAAAATTCATATGTTGCACTTCCTAATGTAATAATATTTGGAGATAGGGCCTGTAGAGCATGATTAAATCATAACTGTGGTACCCTCATGAATGGAATTAGCTCCCTTATAAAAAGGCCCTAGAGAGATCCTTCACCCCTTCCGCTCTATGAGACTTCAACAAGAAGACAGCCGTCTATGAACCAGGAAGCTGGCTCTCACCAGACACTGAATTTTCCAGAACTTTTTCTTGGATTTTGCAAACTACAGAAGTAGGAGAAATGAATTTCTGTTGTTTATAAGCCCTTCAGTTTATGACATTCTATTATAGAAGCCTGAAGGGACTATGTCACCTAATGTAAACTATGAGTGATAATCATGTGTCAATGTAGGCCCATCAGTTGTAACAAATGTGCTACTGTGGGAATATTGATAGTGGGGAAGGTTGTGCATGTGTTGGAAGTGGGGGTAGATGGGAACTCTCTGTACTTTGCACTCAATTTTGCTGTGAACCTAAAACTGCTCTAAAAATATAATTTAAAAAATTAGTAAAAAGGAAGAAAAAAAACTAAAAGCATGGTAAATAGAAAGTATGAAATATGATAGCAGAAATAAATCCAAATATATCAGTAATCACAATAAATTGACATGTCAATATCATTAGTTGACAGAAATTCTTAAAATGTATTTAAAAAGAAATCTCTTATGTTATATACTCAAGTAGCACACATAAAACAAAATAACAGAAAAAGATGGCATTGTGAGAAGATATGAAATGACATAGGCAAATACTAAGGAGAGCTAAGCTGATATAATGATATTAATCCGATAGGTTTGAATTTAAGGCAGAATGATTATTGGAGATAAAGTCATTACTCTACACAATGATTGAGGTAATAATTTGACAAGATGCTATAATTCAAAACGGGTATAAGCTTAAAACGTTTTCAAAATAAATAATTCAAAATCTGACCGTATTGTGAGAAAAACTGGACATATCTTCAGTTAGTGTGGTGGACAATAATACCTCCCCATCCCACCCAGAAACTAATCAATTAATCAGGACAAATGTAAGAATATAAATGATTTAAACAAAACAAGTATTAATCTCTATACATTGATATGTACGTTAAACTCTTAACCCTTACAATTAATCATTATATTCTTTTTTTTTTAAATATTTTATTTTTATTTATTTGACAGAGAGAGGGAACACAAGCTGGGGGAGTGGGAGAGTGCGAAGCAGGCTCCCCACTGAGCAAGGAGCCCGATGTGAGGCTCTATCCCAAGACCCTGAGATCACAACCCAAGCTGAAGGCAGATGCTTAAGGACTGAACTACCCAGGTGCCCCTAATTATTATATTTTTTTCAAGCAAAAATTGAGCATGTATTAAACAACAAAACAACAAATACCAAAGATCATATAATGTAGATTGCACCTAGCATAGTCAATATTTTATTTTATTTTTTTAAAGACTTATTTATTTATTTGAGAGAGAGAGAATGATAGAGGGAGCACAAGTGGGGTGGAGGGGGCTGAGGGAGAGGGAAAACCATACTTTCTGCTGAGCAGGGAGCCTGCTGTGGGGCTCCATCCCAGGAGAGACATTTAACCAACTGAGCCACCCAGGAACCCTGCATAGTCAGTATTTTACAGAGTAAACTGAACACACAGCCACAACAGACAATAATAGTAATGACAACAACAATAATAAGTTAGAGTGGATACTATAGGATACTATAGAATAGTTATACACATGCCTGTTATTCTTTTAAAAAATATTAAGAGTTGGTACTCACTTGAAATTTTGTTTTTGTGTCCTGATACAGTAAGTTATTTTCTTGTTTACTTTTATTGGTCATTAAATTATAAAAAATATGCTGTGTTTAAAATTTATAAATGTAATACCTTTAAAATAAAAACATAATACAACAGGACTAATTAACATATCTTACCTATATGAAATAATAATGACACGTTTCCTTCAGTAATGTGTTTTTATCCTTCAGTTTCTTTTTCCAATAATTCTTCCCTGAACTGCCTTTAGGACATCATCCTTTTCCTTTATTTAGAGGTAAAACTGAATAAATGCAAGTTGGTACAGCCACTTGGGAAAACAGTGTGGAAGTTCCTCAAAAATTTAAAAATAGAACTATCCTATGACCTAGCAATTGCACTGATGAGTATTTACCCCAAAGATACAGATGTAGTGAAAAGAAGGACTACATGCACCCCGATGTTCATTGGGTGCAATGTCCACAATAACCAAACTGTGGAAAAAGCAGAGATGCCCTTCAACAGACAATGAATATATAAGATGTGGTCCATATGTACAATGGAATATTACACCTCCATCAGAAAGGATGAATACCCAGCTTTTGCGTCAACATGGAAGAGACTGGAGAAGATTATGCTAAATAAATCAAGCAGAGAAAGTCAATCACCAGACGGTTTCACTTATTTGTGGAATGTAAGGAATAGAGCAGAGGACATTAGGAGAAGGGAGGGAAAAACGAAGGGAAAAATGAAGGGAAAAATGAATATATATATATATATATATGTATATATATACATATATATAAAAAACATGAGATACACATATATATCTCACATCTTCTTTATCCATTCATCTGTTGATGGACATCTTGGCTCTTTCCATAGTTTATTTATTGTGGACATTGCTGCTATAAACATTCAGGTGCATGTGCCCCTTTAGATCATTACATTTGTATCTTTATGGTAAATACCAAATAGTGCAATTTCTGAGTCATAGGGTAGCTCAACTTTTTGAGGAACCTCCATACTGTTTTCCAGAGTGGCTGCACCAGCTTGCATTCCCACCAACAGTGTAGGAGGGTTCTTCTTTCTCCACATCATTGTCAACATCTGTCATTTCCTGACTTGTTAATTTGTCATCCTGACTGATATGAGGTGGTATCTCACTGTGGTTTTGATTTGTATTTCCTGATGCCTCAATGTGAGACAGGAATCCATGAAAATCCTTGAGGAGAACACAGGCAGCAACCTCTCTGACCTCAGCCCTCAGCCACAGCAACTTCTTCCTAGAAACATCGCCAAAGGCAAGGGAAGCAAGGCAAAATGAACTATTGGGATTTCATCAAGATCAAAAGCTTTTGCACAGCAAAGGAAACAGTCAACAAAACCAAAGACAACCAACAGAATGGAGAAGATATTTGCAAATGCCATATCAGATAAAGGGCTAGTATCCAAAATCTATAAAGAACTTATCACCCAAAGAACAAATAATCCAATCAAGAAATGGGCAGAAGACAGGAAAGGATATTTCTACAAAGATGACATTCAAATGGCCAAAAGACACATGAAAAAGTGCTCAACATCACTTGGCATCAGGGAAATAAAAATTTTTCTATGGGAGGCAATAATGATATATATTTTATAAAGACTTCTACAAGTCAGAGATTTCATTATATTATGTACTTTTGATGAAATGAAAAGTGACAAAATCTCATTATAACAGCATCAATATCTTAGGTAAACAAATTATACCTCTTTTTAGTATACAAGATACGCAGGATATTTTAGAATATTAGAGTTGTTCATTTTCTTGACAAGAACTTTATAGATGAATAGAATTTGCCAAATTTTATATTTACACTTTCTGCTGAATATGCAGATAGGTGAGCATGAACTGGTTTGTATTTAGACAAGATATCAGCAATTTATTCTTTTGTAGTTCCTATGATTTCATTACAATTTTCATGAAATTAACTAGAGTATTTGAATCTTTATTTCAGAAATTAAAGTATGTAGAAGCTAAGGGGAACATGTTTTGTCATTATTGTTTTTGTTGCAGTGATTTGACCTATTCACTTGATACACTATAAAAAAGCATGATAATTAGTAAGATCGGACAGAAGCAGCTCTCTACATGATGAGGAACAAACAGTAGACATTTTATTATTTGTTTTAAACACAACACATTTTATTTATATCTCTATATCAGGAAATGTAACATTACGCACTGCCATTGAACAGTTAAGGAATAGATATGGTCATAGATGTTTATGCATGTGGTCTGTTCAAACTAATTCGGCAACCATAATTTTTGACTGAGTAGTGATATTTTGAGGAGATTAAAAAAAAAGAAAAGCCATGATTGAGTTAGAAGTACGTAACTAGTTTTGACTTATGGATTCAGTTTTCATATGGACTTTCTCCCCCATGCCCACCCTCAAACTATTTTCTTCATATTTTATGGTATGATTTGTTTGGTTACATAGCCCCTAGTCTTTTTTTGTTTGTCATTAAAATTACACAGTTGTTTAATCTTCTTTTCCATTGAGTTCTAGATAATGCTGATGTTAATATTGTATTTTTCTCATTTTCATCATCTAAACCCTTGGAAAAGCTGGTCACAATATTCACAATGCTTGAAACTAAACTAGTGGTATCTTGATACAAGGACAATAGTTAATGCACAGGCAAAAGGCAAATTGTTAACATTCACAAACACAGTACATTTAAGTTACACAATTACCTTGTGTCAATCAACTGATGGCAACATTGAATGATCCATTATCAGGAAATACAAATCATGACTGCCAACATCAGTGGTCAGGGAGAACTAGCAACACAGACAATGGAAGGCAACCCATCCTTGCTGTGTCCATTTAATACTAAAAATGATTTGCTTCCAGTACATATTTTTGGTTGCTATATGACTTTTGTACTTTTCTCCCAAACTTCCACATGTATCAGTGAAAAATGGGACTGCATGAGTTCCAGAGAGTAGTTTCCTAGGATGGAGAACTTTTAGTACTAAATTAAGATAGCCCCAGGAAAACTGGGATGGTGGTTAGCTTAGCTGCCCATGATGCAAAACTGTGCCCAGTAGTAGAAACAAAGAAAAAGTAGCTTCTGATTTCCATGCATTTGGAAGATTTAAGAATCATTTCCAGACTTCCGGATTTATCTCCTCAATTTAGGTATTGAATATTAGATAATCTATTAATATTCGTCACCATATTAACAGATTAAAGGAGAAAACCAGAGATAATTTCACTAAATTTAGAAAAAATATAACATCCATTTATAAAGAAAACTCACAGCAAGCTACTAGAATAAATTTTTTAACCTGGCATTTGTAACTAAAAATAAAATATAGAAAATATTCTTACTGTTTTATTTCTGGAGGCATTATCTTTAAAATAAGAAGAAAGGAAAGAAGGTTCATGATCTTTGTATCTATACACATTGCACTAGAGATCCTATTCAGTACAAGACAAGAATAAAAAAACTGAAAGTGAATGAGAAAAAAAAGCTATAATTATTCATAATTGATAGACTATATAGTTAATTATGCTTGATGGATCTGAGAACAATTTCTGAAATCAATAGCACTACTTTGCCACAATAAAATAATTAAGAAACGCAGCTTAATAAATATAGCATTCATGAAATCAACCCAAATCATAAGATTTCTGGGAATTAATCCAACCAAAGATTAGTGCAAATTCTCTATGGAAAAAAAATATAAAACTTTATTGGAGGGCATAAAAGAGGGCAAATAAATGGAGAGATTATAACATATTCAGGATCAGAAGACTCAAAATTATAAAGATGTCATATTGCCCAAGTTAAATATGAAATTAAATATGAAGCAGTTTCAATTAAAATCCCAACATGATATTTTATGAACTTGTAAAGCTGTGCTAAAATGTCTATGTGAGACTTCTGGTCCAAGAACAGCCCAGTTAACTTTGAAGAGTTATCCAACAACATATAAAACTCACAATAAAATTAGACTAATTTTAAGAATGTTATTAAAAAAACTGAGGCAATGTAACAAATGAGAGAATTTGGAAACAGACAAATATATGTATTTATATGGGAAATGACATTGCAAACACTGGAGAAAGAATGGAATAACTGGCAATCTATATGGAAACATTTAAATTGGATCCTAGCTCATACCTATACATTAAATTCCAAATGTGTTAAAGATGTAAATATGAATGTTATTAAAATATAATGAAGAAGATGTCTTTATGATATCAGATAAGGTCACTAAATTTGATAACGTTGACATTTAAGGATTTTTTTTTTTAAGATTTTATTTATTTACTTGACAGACAAAGATCACAAGTAGACAGAGAGGCAGGCAGAGAGAGAGGGGGAAGCAGGCTCCCCGCCAGAGCAGAGAGCCCGATGCGGTGCTCGATTCCAGGACCCTGAGATCATGACCTGAGCCGAAGGCAGAGGCTTAACCCACTGAGCCACCCAGGTGCCCTAACGTTGACATTTAAATTTTTACATTAATAAACAATCTTAAAAACAAAAACAACCATCAACCAAATGAAAAACAAGGGAAAGTCTTGCAGAAAATATTTGCAACACACATAATTAATAAAAGTTCAAAATTTAGGGAATAAGAAACCCTCATATATCTATTAAGTGAGAAAGAAAAACACTCCCCATCAAAAAAAATTAGCAAAGTTATAAAAAGGAAATTTAGGAAAGAGGAAAGTTAAATTGACGATATTAAACATATTGTCAATTTAATTTCACTAAAAACCAGAAAATGTAAATCAAAATTATAAGATATTATTAAATCATATGATCACAAATAGGACGTTGAAAACACTAAGTGTTGATGAAGCTGTAGGGAAATAGAATCTCTCTTGCATAACTATCAGAAGGACAATGAGATACAATTCATTTGGAAAACAATCTGAAAATATGTAATAAAATTATAAATTTTCATATCCTTTATTATTTAATAATTTGCGCTCATGGGTTCACAGGCAACATTGCACAAGAAGACATATCCAAGCATGTTAATTGCACAACTGCTGGTAATAAGGCAAAGGTGGAAGCAACATAACTATTCCCAATACATTCCAAGGAAATGTATAAATGAAATGATTTTAATATACACATTTAACAAACAGTTGAATAATAAAAAATAATTAAGATAGATGAACAAATCCTGCACTATTCAGCATGGATAAATCTTCAACAAAAGGAAATTATGAGGTACTATATACATTACACTATTTGTGTATTTTTAAACCATAGAAAGCAGTAACACAATGGTTATAAATGCATTTGTATCTGCCAAGTGATCAAAACATATATCAGAATGAAATATACCGATTTTAGGTGAGTCTTTCCCTGAGTAGATTAAGAAAGTGAGTGGGGGTGGTGAAGATGGACTTTAATAAACCTGTCAAATTTTATTTCTTTTCATGAAGCAATAATGACCAATGATAACATCTGTTTTATTATGGTTTGGAGTATTTTGGTAAAAAGTTTCCTGGACCTGATTTCAATGTGTGTGTGTGTAATCTTCCCACACCAACAGACAATTCTCAAACACCAGCAGGGTGTCTGAGAATTCAACTTAAGTCTGGCACTCTTTCCCAGAGATAGCATCAGATTCCACTGGTTAAAGGTTCAGTCCCACAAGATTCACACACACACATTGAGATGCCAGTCACAAACTCAGGTTGTTACCTGTACTTCTGACCAAGTCGCTATAGATCAGAGGTTCCCATGACCTCCTCCTTGACATTCAGATGCCACTCACAAGTCTAGGATGTTAACCTGGACTTCTAACCAACTATCTATAAATCAAAGTTTCCTCCTTGGGTTCAATTACTTTGAACGACTCCCTCCTTGGGTTCAATTATTTTGCTCAAGTGGTTCACAGAACTCAGGGAAACATTTTACTTACTAGATTATGCTGATTTATTATAAAGGAATATAACTCAGAAACAGCTAGGTGGAAGATACAAATAGGGCAAGGTATGGGGAAAGGGCACAGAACTTTCGTGCTCTATGGGTATACCACTCTCCCAGGCCCTCCACTGTGTTCACCAACCTGGAAGTTCTCTGAACCCCATGTTTTTGGTTTTTGATGGAGGTTTCATGACTATTAAATCATCGACAGTGGGTGATTGAACTTAATTTCCAGCATCTTCCCCTACCTAAAGTCCAAGGAGTGGGACTAAAATTCCAAACCTCTAATCACAGTTTGTCTCCACTGACAACCAGCTTCCATCCTTAGGTGCTTTTCAAAAGTTACTTTACTGACATAACAAAAGACACCTTTATCACTTTCAACACTTAGGAAAATTCCAAGGGTTTGGGAGCTATGAGCCAGGAGCCATGGATGAAAACAAATGTATATAAGAAATATATTTTGGTCATTCAGTTGACCAAATATGTATTTTTTTTATAAATCACAATCTTGCAATTGGTACCAATAATGTTATTTTATGATCAGTTGAAATACTTTGTAATCAAAAATTTGTGTGTATGTATTCCAGATAATGGGAAATATGAACTAATTATGTGCTAACTTGTCCACATATTGTTTAGTATGTTAATAATTACACTGATTTTTGTGCAATATTTTAAGAGATATGTTGACCATTTACAAAAAGGATTATCTCTACATGTGCATGGACAGGAAGGTGATGGCGAATCGAATAATGTAACTAAAAGGATTTTAGTACCTACAGTATGCCAAATTTCTGATATAAGTGTGCCGTTAATGTGTGCAGATGTTTACATCAAAGAAGTCAGTTAATATGTATAAAATCAAATAATTGAGAAGGTTGAAACTAGCACTGTACCTGTTTATCTTCATTAAAATAGACATGGTCTTTCTTCTCATCCATTTTTTCTTCCTAAGAGAATTTGAGACAACATAGTATAGTGGAAGGAAGCTGAGGGGTAAAAAAATATACAAAACTATCTACATGTAGCCTTAACAAGAAAATCCATGAGAGTTATTCTGAAAAACTTGTAGAAGGACCAAGAAGAAAAAAAAAACAGATTCACCTATTTTTGGTTGTTGAGACATCCAGCCAGGATTCATCAAAGAACAATTACAATGAGGCAAATATCATTCAGCTGGGAATTGTTTTAGTTTCCTGTGGCTGCTGGGATAATTGCCATAAACTTGGTGACAACACACACACGCAATATTATTATCACACAGTTCTGGAGGCCAGATCCTAAATCAGTATCCCTGGCCCCAAATCAAGGTGTACAGGCTTGAGGACCTAGGGTAGAATCCACTCCTTGCTTCTGCCAAGTTCTAGTGCTGTCAGTGTTCCCTGGCTTGTGGTCACATCACTCTAATCTCTACCTTCGTGGTGAAAATACTTTTCTGTCATGTGTCAAATTGCTCTCTGGCGCCCTCATATAAGAATACATGAGATTGGGGGTGCCTGCGTGGCTCAGTGGGTTAAGCATCTGCCTCCATCACAGGTTATGATCCCACAGTCCTGGGATGGATCCCTGCATCA
The DNA here is from genome assembly GCF_963455335.1 of Martes martes. NCBI lineage: Eukaryota > Metazoa > Chordata > Mammalia > Carnivora > Mustelidae > Martes > Martes martes. Next base: position 36,999,605 of record NC_137893.1, read on the forward strand.
GGCTTCCTGCTTATCAGGGAGTCTGTTTCTCCCACTCTTTCTGCCTGCTACCCTCCCTGCTTATGCTTGTTCTCTTTCTGTCAAATAAATAAATAAAATCTTAAAAAAAAAAAAAAGAAGATATGAGATTTTATTTAGAGCCCACCAGGATAATCTCCCTTTGTCAAAATTATCAACTTAATCATATCTGCAAAGTCCTTTTTTTGTCACATAAGGTAACACTCATACATTCCAAGGATTAGGAATGTATGGCTATCTTTTAGGGCCATTACAAAAAGACATTTGGATACCTACTGCTTCTATTTGCCCATCATCTTTTCATAATTTCTACTTATTATGGTAACCCTCATTTCAAAAAGTACTTCTCCCCTGCTGCATATAGATTTGATGGAGGGAGTCTAATCACAGCTCTCTACTTCTCCTTGAACACAGGATTACACACACGGGCTTTGGTTTGTATTGATGTGATAGGTCATTTCATTAGTCTAGTCTGACTATTTGGACTTCACTGCCTGGTGTTTTTATATATGGAGACAGAAAAACCCTCTTTATCTGGAATCTGGAGCTAAACCGTTTAAACATTAAAACTGACAGTAGTACAGGGAGGGAGCATATTTAGAGGAGAATCTGAACAGAAAGAGAATGTTCTTGATGTCTGCTGTTAGATCAGCCTAGCTCCATTCCCAGCTTTCTTCTGTGAACTGAGTAAAAACCCTGTGTTGGCCTCAGCTACCTTGAACTGAATATCTCCCTAATATCTCTCATGGACAACACTGATAATCCTGCAGTAGAAAAAATTCCACTCCCATCTCCCCCCAAAAGGAATTCCCAATGAATAAACATTTAGACAGGAAGATCTGTGTTCCCTCCTTCTACAGTGTCTTGCTTCCAAATGCAATAAAATAATAAATAAATAAATAAATAAATAAATCTGGAAAAATAAAAATAGATTGGTAAGGATTGGCAATGACAGTTCTAACACTGTACGTTAAGGCCATATACATTATCTGAAACAATTTAGATATAACATAATTATATTACCCGGTCATAAAGAAATAGATACAATGTCAAATACAGAGGACTCTAAGCTTACTTTTGCTATAAAGAATATTACAATGATCAATAGAAATTATCAAAATAAGCATTCATGAGCCAACCTCCAAACAACAACAAAAAACAAACAACTAAATAAATATTCAAACAAAATCCAGCAGTCATTCTCTGTATCCCTAAAAATAGCCTTAATTTTCCCACTAAGATTGTTTCAAGGGAGCCACTTATATTCTATGTTCCTGACTCGTGCTTTTTTTTTTTTTTTAAGGTCTTATTTTTTTATTTGTGAGAAAGAGAGAGAGAGAGAGAGAAAGAAAGGGAGAGTATGACAAGGGGGAGGGTCATAGGGAGAAGCAGGACTCTCTGACCAGCAGGGAGTTTGATGCAGGACTCCATCCAGGGACTCCAGGATCATGACATGAGCTGAAGGCAGCCACTTAACCAACTGAGCCACCCAGGTGCTCCCTGACTCATGCTTTTTATACCTCTAATTTCTTAAAGTAAAGAAAAATTATTCTAGAATTCTATCAGAATTCATAACATTTTATGTACTTGAGCACCATGTTGCCCAATTCAATAAAACCACTGAAAAACACACTATTTGTGTTACAAATATATTTTTTATATTTAATTTAAGAGTTGATAAAGCAGTTTATTTGTAAGTAACCATTTCTAAAACAAAACAAAACTAAACTAAAAATGCATCAATCTCTTGGTCTACAGACATAGTTTTCCATTATAAAATTGTTTCTACGGAAACATTGGATCTGATATTCCTAATTTTAACATACACTGATTTTTACAGGAATGCAAACCTCATAATATTTGAAGAATGATTGTAAAATGCTACTTTTAAAACAAAGTTTTAGCAAGTATGAGTAGATGGCACATTCTGATTGAAATGATTAGAAGCACCATCACTGTGAATAAATTAGACAAATAATCAATAGATCTTAGTAATGTAAATGTTGTCCTTAATCATGTAATGGATCACCTTTGAGATAATTAGCCCAAGGGTTTAAATAGGATGCTAAGGATCATGATATTTAACTGAATATGTACTTGTAAAATTTATAAAGGGGAAAAATTCTCTATACCAACACATAGCAACTCTTACCCTTTGCACAATGTGGAATAAAACTGCTTTTGATCATGAAAAAAGGACACTGGACAAAAGGTTCTGTTTCAAAGGAGGATCATTATAGTGAGCAGGTTGATCATTTACAAGGCTTCTTTCTATTTAATAATACAAATCCTAATCTGGTTAAGATACCCAAGTTTTAGCCATAGCTGGGTCTTGGGTATAACCAATTATATCCCTAATTCCTAAGTTTGGATTAAATTAATCAGTGTATTCTATTTCCATGACAAATATCAGGGTACATATATGAGATAAACATTCCAGTTGTGGTGAATCTTAGAATTTTCCTGGCAATATTAGGACAAAAGCATTCATCTCTTTCTTTGCATGTTGAAGTATGCTGGTATGAAAACTGGGGCCACCTTGAGAAATGCTGCCTGATGTATAATTCAATATGCACAATTAAGATGTATTTTTTTAAAGATTTTATTTATTTATTTGAGAGAGAGAGGAAGAGAGAGAGTGTGAGGAAAGGCAGAGACAGAGGGAGAATTAGCAGAGGGAGAAGTAGACTCCCTGCTGAGCAGGGATCCTGATGTGGGACTGGATCTCTACATGACCCAAGCCAAAGACGAACATTTAACTGACTGAGCCACCCCAGCCCCCATACAATTAAGATACACACACACGCACACACACACAATAGTGGAACTGGGAAACTTTTTGTGCCCAAGTTTCTTTCTTTCTTTTTTTTTTTTTTAAGATTTTATTTATTTATTTGACAGAGATCACAAGTAGGCAGAGAGGCAGGCAGAGAGAGAGGGGGAAGCAGGCTCCCTGCTGAGCAGAAAGCCCGATGCGGGGCCCGATCCCAGGACCCCTGATCATGACCCGAGCCAAAGGCAGAGGCTTAACCCTCTGAGCCACCCAGGTGCCCCTGTGCCCAAGTTTCGTACTGGAGAGACCACCAAGGAGCCAACATTGATGCAATCAGACGAGGGTTTATTCAGCAAGCTTAAGCTTGGGCCCAAGTATACCTGATGCAGCGGAATAGTAACTTGGACCCCGAGTCTGGTTACAGCAGGGTATTTATGTGTTAATTTAGGGGATTTCCAATAAAGGGCGTGGACCCGGTGTCTCCAGGCCCAGTTCCTGTTATCGTACTAGGTGTGTAGACTCTGTGTTTTTTTCCCATAACTGACGCTGTAACTGACGCTTGGGCCATTTTATGGTTGGGCCTGGCCACACACAGGTGGCCAATGAGATTGTAACACACAGAGAAAGCAGCACAGTCATGCTAGGTCCCACATGGGTGGCCAATTAAATTACAGTTCACCCCATAGTAGCTATTTGAACTAGCCTATCACTTTGGTCAGAACTGGTGCCCAAAAGGGTCCCAAAGGGCGGGGCCCACACTCCTTGATAGCTAGGGGACAGTATGCACACTCTACTGACTGGATGTCTCCACCAGACCGACTCATCCCTGCATTTGGGCCCTTATCTCCACCTGACCTGACCTGCCCTTGTATTTGGGCTTTTTCACCTGGGACTGGTTTCCCAGACTTGCTTTTAAGTAAGTCTTCCCCGTCCCCCCGGGGGGGAGGGGGGTGCAGGGGTCAATTTAAATTTTACTGCATAAACAACAAAATGGCTGTTCAACCCAAGTGGGGCCTCTCTGGCTAAATAGGCCCTTACAAAACTGAAATCAATTGGCCCTGAAATTTATCTTATCTTTGGACAACCATTTATGAGACAACAAATTTCTTGATTTTTGAAGTCACTTTGGATCAGTTTCCACGACATATAGCTAAAGTCATTTTAGCAGATATAATCACCAACAGTAAATTAAGTACGGTATGCTGTTAGGAGCTATATCTTCAGTGTATAAAGAATAAAACCTAAATGAATGATGAGTGATTGATATCTAAAGAAAAAAATGTTTAAGTCACATTAACTAGAAAGTAGGAGAGTGGAATACAGAAGGAATTTATTTTGTGAAATATTAGCCTTGTGAATGTATTCACAGAAGTTTCAAATAATTATAGGCCTATTCCTTAATAAAACCTCTTTGCTAAAAGGCCCAAAAATTTGAATAAAAAGAATAGCTTTGTTTAACTAATCATCAAGGTGTTCTGATTTAAGGACTACTCGGTAAGATTTGAGGACATTCACAACAAGTTCTGCTGTAATGGGACTCCTTAGATTATTCTCAAGGAAAGAATTGTCAGGTCTTGGAATAAAATAATAATTTTTTTTAAAGATTTTATTTATTTATTTATTTGACAGACAGAGATCACAGGTAGGCAGAGAGGCAGCCAGAGAGAGAGGAAGGGAAGCAGGCTCCCTGCTGAGCAGAGAGCCTGAATGCGGGGCTCGATCCCAGGACCCTGGGATCATGACCCGAGCCAAAGGCAGAGGCTTTAACCCACTGAGCCACCCAGGCGCCCCTAAAAGAACAAATTTATGTGTTCCCTTAAAACAGTAGTCTCTTAGCATTTCAGAAACATCAATCTATTAAAATAGTATAGAGATTGAAATTTTGCTGAAAACATTAATATTGGCATGAGACAGAAAGTCAGAGCAGAATTATCACAAGTAGGTAGGGGAATCATGCACTTTGAAACCTCAGAGGAATATCTGTTAACATCCCCTTTAGTATAAATATTCTCTTGATCACTAAGAAACTGCATATAGGTCGTATTTCCCAACTCTGAATAGGTAGCATGGTAGAAGGACGTGTCTTTTTGATTTCTGTTTTCTTTCCTTGGTCCATAAAAAAGAATTTCTTTCAATATCCTCAGCTGTTGCAGGGGAATATGGATAAAACATTTCCACTTTTCCTCCAGTTCTTGAGCTTTAACCTTCCTCATGGTAGCAGGAGGGATTTATCTCTCCTCCAATCCAAAAAAGAAGTTAATATTTTGGGCCATTTCTGAAGCTGCATTTACTCCTCAATTTGTTCAGAATTCTTTTATTTTTTTAGGATTTTATTTATTTATTTATTTATTTGAAAGAGAGAGAGAGCAGAACAAGTGAGTACTTGAGTGGGGAGGAGGGGCAGAAAGAGAGAGAGAAGCCCAATCCCAGGAACCTAGGATCATGACCTAAGCCGAAGGCAGACACTTAACTGACTGAGCAACCCAGGAGCCCCTGTTCAGAATTCTTCAAGACCAGTTCACATCTTCAAGTCACAACAGATAATCCAGGTATATTATGAATTATATAAAACTTGGCATTTAAATGCTCACATCCTAAATGTTGAAGGAGTGTTTCTTAATGAATAATAATTTGGCTGGTAGAAAAAGGGATATTTCAAGGAAAAGTATTAATATTGGTTAAGAAATAAAGGATAATGTTGAAACAATGTTTAAAGAGAGGAGTAAAAAGGTAGCGTGTTTACAATGTAGTGATACTACATGTTGCTAGGTTTGACATGATTTTAATAGTGTTAAAAATGGCTCTTTATGGATATACTTTGTTGTTAGATTATTGCTTAGATTATTATAGCTGCTCCTAGTCAGGTTTGTACATTTAAATCTACTCAAATATCTCATTTAATTCCCACTGTAACCCTACAGAGAGATATCACTAACTACATATGATAAATAAAAATGTGGAAGACAGTTTTTTTCAAATGTGCAAGTTCTAAAGAACTAGTGGAAGAAAAAGATAAGAATTATTTTTCAGTGATAAGCTGTAACAATAAATTACACATTTTATTACTTAACATGAACTTTTAATCTACATGAAAAAGAATTTTCAGGATTTTGAGATATCTTAGGAAAAATAATCTGAAATATCCTTGGTACTTCAAATTAAAAGACCCCTAAAAAATGTGTATCTTTAATGAAAAAATTAATAGAATTTTTGTCAGATTTTCATTACAATATTTGAAAAACAACATATAATTTAGTAAAACTGTTTACTGTACTACTGCCAAGAAGCAGTAGACAATCCATGGTTTGTCTTTGTGTTTGTTTCAGTATTTGGAAGGTGCTTGTGAAAATAGGTAATATTGAATCACAAAAATGACACTTGCATCTTCCTGAATCATTAAATATTGAGTTAGATTAGCAAAGAAATGAAACATCTTTTTCAAATTCACCAGACTTGTTCAGCATAATTTTCCAGTCCTAATTCCACAAAATACAACTCCCTCCATAAAATCATAGTGGAGAGGATATATTCCCCTTGCCTTTCTCCTAAAATTTCTCATAGAGTTATAAATGGTTTAAGCCTGTGGTCTTTAGTACCCTGATTTTAATTCATTACACTCTATTTATAATATTCCTCCATTCTGCTTGTGTCTCCCTTTTCATCTCCATTTATCCAGAATTTACCCATTTGTCAGGTCATTACAAACCATGCCTGAAAATATCTTAACTCTTGTTCCAGACTACTCTTTCAAATAGTTTATAACAGATACATTAACACTTTATCACATATTAACAGTATTGCTCACAAACTAATTTGTATTTTATAATCAAAAATACTTTAAGTTCTATAAGGGTATTGACTTTGTATTAATTTCCCCACAAAACTTAGTATTCTTAAGTTATAATAGATATATGTTTGCCAAGTTGGATTAAATACCTCTGTGAGACAGGTGGGTCCTACCAGAGGGCAGCCATTGGAAACCCCTTTAAAATGCATGACAATCCTTTCATTCACATTTCTCTAGGAAAACAGATGTAAACGTAAATCAGTTCTCCCCTCTTTTGCATAGATTCAAGGAGATTCTTGTGGAAGACCCATGGATCAGATAACAGAGCAGATTCTATCAGTGCTGTAATTACAAGTTGGCTATTTTATCTTTTTTTTTTTAAGATTTTATTTATTTATTTGACACAGAGAAAGAGAGATCACAAGTAGGCAGAGAGGCAGGCAGAGTGAGTGAGAGGGGGAAGCAGGCTCCCCACTGAGCAGAGAACCCGATGCGGGGCTCGATCCCAGGACCCTGAGATCATGACCTGAGCCAAAGGCAGAGGCTTAACCCACTGAGCCACCCAGGTGCCCCAACAAGTTGGCTATTTTATCTAAACATTGTGTTACACGTTGATGAAGGTCTAAGCCATTTAGTGTAATACTAAGGAAGTAATGTATTCAGGGCAGTCTCTTCTTCCAGAAAGCTGATCATGACACATATACGATTTTTTAAATGTTCTTTTCATTTATTAGAAAATATTAGCTGAATTCATGCACATGCAGACCTAATCCTTTTACTTTTCCAAGTTAGAATCATTACTGAAAACTGGTTCAGTTTGCTAATGACCTTGACAATGCTTGAGTTGACAAGATGTCTTGAAGGTGTTGATCACTATTTCCCAGTCCACAATCTCTTCCAAAAGAATCTTTCTGGCCAACACCTGTGGTTTTCCCATTTAGAATATGGGACATACGAGCTCCCTCCCACCTAACTGCATCTGAATGGAGTGGGAAGACTCTTCCTCCAAAGAACAATTCATCATTTGGACTGATTCAATCAGATAATCTCTCCTGATGAATCTGAGACACAGATATTGAGGATATAAGAAGATAAAAAACTAAGACAGATAAGGAGCTAAAAGCAGTGTCTTATTAACAAATTATGACAGCTCAAATTTCCTCTCTTTCTGAGGCTTTGATCAGCATTCCCTTTTTCATTAATAGCTGTATAATAAATCTCCTTTTACTTGATCAAACATAAGTAGGCTTCTGTCTCCTGCAATTAAACAAGGCTCAATACTGGTATTTATTCCTTGAGTGGAATTGCAAACAATGAGACCCTTAGAGAAAATGTGGAGTATGTAGAATTGCTATTGGATAAAATTGGAACTAATTGTAATGCCCTAAATTGGAAAATCAGCATTCTATGGAACATAGATCTTTGTCTGAAGTCACTCAACACATGTTCACTAGGGGTGTGATATCAAGAACCAGGTATTTTCTGTCATAGAATATTCTAAATGGATTGGTAATACAGAGACAAATGTATTAGGTGATTACTTCTCAATATATTAGGCAAGATTTTGAGAAAAAGATTAACATATGCACTGAAGAGCTGGCACTTAACACACAAAAAGAAAATACACCCATCCTACTGTAAGAATTCTTTTTTCTCTCTATTTGGCAGGATGAGACATCTAAAAACCAACTTCAGAACACTCTGAATATTTATCCAATATTTTTAATTATAAGAATTTTAAACATACAGAAATATTGAAATAATTATACTACAACACACATATACCTAACATCTAGCATCAGTAATTATCAATTTTTTGCTACAAAATTATACATGTGTATTAAAAAGCAAAATTTATTTCCTAAAATACTGATAATAGGTTTCAGTGTCAGATGTCTTTTTCCCTAAATTATTCATTATGCATCTTCTAAAAACAATATCAGCCAACATAAATATGCCATTGTCATACCTAAAAATATCAGGTAATATCCAGTTCTTAATAATAATCTCCTAAAATCACCTAATAACCAGTTCTTATTCAAAATTGCTTACACCAAACAATTTAAAAGAAAATGGAAAGAATTAAAAAAGAGAACTAAGTGAATCCACAATCATGGTAGAAATCATAGCATAGTTTTTCCAGAAGAAAATAGGCAGACAAAATCAGTGTGAGTATAGAATATTTGAGTAGCAAGATGAATGAACTTGACCTAATGCTACACATAAAAAACTGCAGCCAACAGTGATAACTACAAGTGCTTTTCAAATACTCATGAAACAAACAAACAAACAAAAATTAATCAGATGCTGGGCAAAAGAAACAAACAAAAAACATCTCAATATTAAAAATGTGTAGTTTGTTATTGATAAGAGTAAAACTAAGAAATGCTAAAAACTTATTGATAACAAGTCCCAAATATTTTGAAATAAACTCATCTAAGTAGCTTTTTTTTCAATAAGAGATCACTTTGCAAAGTAGAAAATATTTGAAATGCATATACATTAATTAATTAAGTCAATTATTAATTGATTAATTATTAATAATTAAGTCAATTATTAATTGACTTAAATAATTAAGTCAATTATTTAAGAACATTTAAAAGTCAGTTATTTAAAATTTCTGTGAAAAGTTGCAACAGGTAATCAATGCTTAAAAAGCTGAATGAAGGAAATGAGAAGAAATTGGTGAAATAAAAAAGAAAAAGAAAAAAGCAGCAAAGTCAAATTTTGTCTTTTTGCAAAGATCAATAACTAAGAAACCCATAAAAATTTATCAATAAACAGAAAAAAGGGGGCACAATTAATCAATATCAAAAATGAAAAAAGTGAAAACACTACAGTGATAAAGACAATGAAAATAAGACTGTAGTTGATTGATTGAAAAAATGGCTTCTATCTCCATTTTTCCCTCTGCCTTTGCTTTCTTCAGTGTGACTTTTTAGCTCCCCCTATGGAAAGGATGAATCTATTTCAAAATCCTTTGAATTGGGTCTTACAATTCGCTTCACTAATGAACTGTGGTGGAAAATGATGCCATGTAACTTCTAAGCCCAGATCTTAGGATGACTTCTATGATTCAACACTCTTTCTATTGGATCCCCACCTTCTCCGGGTTTTTTTGTTTTGTTTTTTTGAGAGAGAGAAAGAGAATGAGAGGGAAGAGGTCAGAGGGAGAAGCATACTCCCTGCTCAGCAGGGAGTCCGATGTAGGAACCCCAGGATCATGACCTTGGCCCCTGGCAGTTGCTTAACCAACTGAGCCACCCAGGAACCCCCCACCTTCTCCTTATAAACAAGCCCAAGCTAGCCTGAACAGATGAGAGATGATGTGGAGCAAAGGTGAATAAGCCCAAAAGATAGAGCTGAGGCTCAAGATATGCAGAGAGGGATCCAGCCCAAATTATCAAAACTGCCCCAGCTGGCCCATGAAGCATGTGACCCCCTCAAGTACAGCTTAGATTTAAGAACTATGCCAAGCTGACAAAGTAGAAAGAGCAAAGCCAACACAGATGATAGATAGATAGATAGATAGATAGATAGATAGATAGATAAATAGATAGATGATAGATGATAGATAGTAGAGAGATGATAGATATATGATAGATGTGTAAGATTGGAGAAGCAGAAACAAAATTCTTCTTATTTGAAGATGATTTATTTCTACATAGATAATTAAAAATCTACATTTAAACTTCTAAAATTAATGAATACATGTCATTCACTGAATACATATTCATTGCACAAAAAGCAATGTATTTTTTAAGCCGATAATCTTTAAGGTAGTTTGTTTTATGGAGTTAACATGGGGCCAAAAATTTTAAAAAAGAAAAAAAAAAAGGTAAGTTGCTTTTATGCCAATAAATATGAAAACTTAAACAAAATTCCTAGAAAAATAAAGTTTTCTCAAAATTGATAGAAGACATAAAAATCTAATGAGTCTTTTTATACTTGAATTTAATTAAAATAACATTTAGATAAAACTCCAAGTGAAAATCTTTAAGCAAACAAATAAATAAAAAATACCAATCTTAGAAAACTACCTACATAAACTCAAGAGTAGGAATATTTCAATCTCTTTTTATGACCCCAGCGCAGCTTGATACCCCAAACCTTAAAAGACCAGTATCTCTCCTGAATAGATACAAAAATCCTGGAAAGTATTATCAAAAGGAGTCCATCAATTAATTACAAAAGCAGTATGTCAGTAAGCATCTGACTCTTGGTTTCAGTTCAGGTCATGATCTCAGGGTTGTAAGATCAAGCCCTACATTAGGCTCTGCACTGGGCATGGAGCCTGCTTAAGATACTCTCTCTCCCTCTCTCTCTGCCCCTTCCATCCCCCTTCAAAAAGACATTATTTCCTACAAAGTTATATTTATTCCATGACTTCAAGGGTCAATTAAAATGTTAAAGCAAATCAATGTGATTTTCTAATTTAACACAAAATAATGAAAAGAATTATAATAATTATCTCAAAACCCTTTCACAGTTTTAAATAATAGAAAACTAGAAATAAAATGGAATTTTCTCATTCTGGTATAAAGCATCTATTTTTTAAAAACGGCAAACAAACTTAGTGGTAAAATGAAGGATTCCGAGTTCTAGAGTGAAACAAGGATGGCTCCTATGATCTGTTTACACATTTTCCTGCAAGTCCTACCCAGTGCAATAAACCAAATAGTAATAAAATGATGATAATGATGATATCCAAAATAAAAACCTCCCTAGGTTCAGACAACACAATTTTGCCATAGAAATTTCAAAAGAATACACACTCACACTACTAGAATTAGTGAATTGAGTTATATCACTGGACTGGACATGAAGTTACTATAAAAATCAATTGTTACATATACCAGAACTAACAAGAGTTATTTTTTAAATAATGCCATTTACAATCACATCAGTCTAACGCAGGTTATTTGGGAACCATATGTAGAAAACAACAAAACATTGAGAGGTATGAGGAAAGATTATAAATAACAGGCTATACTATGTCCAATGGATTAGAAGATAATTCTCAAACTTTATAGAGATGTAATATGATCTCAGTAAAAATCCTAGTGTTCCTAGTGTTCCTAGTTTTTGTTTCGGAGGGCCTAGAAAATAACAAACTAATTCTAAGTGCCATTTGGAAATGTAAAGGGGCAGGAATAGTTAAGAGAACCTTGAGTAAGTACAAATTGGAAATCTTAAACTACTAAAGAAAACATCTTCCAGGAACAAGGACTGACAAAATAGACCAACGAAATAACAGGGGGTTTAGAAATGAACCCACACCAATAGAGAGAGTTAATGACAAAGGAGACACTGCAGAGCAAGGGAAGGAGCACAGTCTCTTTAATAAATGAAGCCACCTAAATGGTATACGTATATTACAAAATCACAAACTGACATTTCTATCAGACCATATGCAAAATCTATATGAATCGCAGTACTAAATATGGAAAATATTAATATAAAGATTTTATTAGAAGAAATCAAGGGAGAATATATTTATGATTGCAGATAATTGTGATAATGCCCCATCCTTATTCCTCAGCCCACCTCTGAACACACATGTACCTGTTCCTGACTTTTCCTGACTGGTTCTATACACGCTGAGAACTTTCTGCCTTAAGCACCGAGGATCTTCTCTTCTTTGAGCCAGGGTTTTCTCTGGCAACGTTAGGTCAGGTAACAATTCTACTCTGCTCTTCTTGACTAAGAAAAATCACAAATGAACCATCACACATTTTATATTCCATTGACCTTACTCCTTAATTTACCAATTAAGTATAAGTTAATTTGCCTTATGAAGATACATGTTGTAGCAGAAAAATTACACTTTATAGGCAGTATGCATTTTTATTGTGTTATGCAGAAGGCACATATTGCTTAGGTTGTGCCACCATTAATGATGCCAGATCTGATCACTTCATTGTGGTAGTGTGATACTTAGTTTTGAGTGTTGACTTCATTGGCATGGGGGTGGCTGGATTAAACCTTATTTCCACTGTGTGAGGGAGGATGTTCTAGATGAGATTAGCATTTGAATCTGTAGATTTAAGGCAACTAGGGGCATCACCCAATCTCTTGAGGGCCTAAGTAGAACAAAAGTGGAGAAAGAAAGAATTCAGACATTTTACTTCCTGCCTGCCTGTTGAGCTGCGACATGAGTCTTCTGGGCTTCACTTGGAATTTACACCATCGGCTCCTCTGGCTCTCAGGCCTTCAGATTCAGTGTGGAATTAACACCACCAGCTTCCCTGCTTGTTCAGTTTGAGGATGGCAGATTATGGGGGTTCTCAGCTCCCATAACCATGTAAGCTGATTCCTCATAATAAATCTACCTACCTACCTATTTACCTATCTATCTACCTATTCTTACAAATTTATAGACTCAGACAACATTTATAAAACGGCTGAAAAATTACATTATCATATCACTGTTGACAGCAAACTACTAAGTTAAGTTTGAAATTATTTTACAGATTGTTAAGAATACTATATTTCTATTGGTAGAATTAGAGAGTGATGTAAATCCATGTTGTATAAATGAGGCAGAACAAAAGATCTGTGGAAAGAACAAAGAGCTAGACAGAAGTGAATGTATGAGCCCCTGTATCCTCAGGTAACACTGGCCATATCCTTGGTGCATCACTAATATCTTTCTAAGTGCTTGTTTCTCAATAGTCTTGAGACTCTATTGCTTTACTCCTCCTTGGGTATTATGATATACCTATTTTAATATTCCTGCACCACCATACTTTCTTTGTTTTTACTCATTGCATGATGTTTTTTTCAAATTGAAATTAATCAATTCCTTTCTAAATTAATAAACTCATTTTAATGTTGAGGAAACGAAGAATTTGGGCTACTATGAAACTATCGTAAGCCCCACCACTAGCACAGCTGGAACTAATTGTCGAACTGTCAAGCCCACCCCCTTTAGAATTACACAATCCTGATAAAAATCTTTTAAAAATTCAGATATTGCCTATTTGCCCACATGATCTCAAGAACTTGTTTCTACATGCTGGATTATCTTGACTCTCGTATCGAGCTGAAGTTGGTACCAAGATTTTCTTCCCCAAAAACATTACATGACCAGTTCTGAATGTGTCTTATGAGCAGAGGTAGCTATGTTGGAAATTTTAGAATTGTGAAAAACCATAGCTCAAATACATTTGGCCTTTTGTAGTTGATTAATTCATAAAATTTAAGAATTTAAAATGCAAGAATTACTACAGGTGTGACCTTCAAAATGGGTCTGTTCCTGATAATATCATCCTAACGACAGGAATTACTAGAAAATGACAAGACTTTGTGTTCCTTAAAGTTGAACTCTCTCAGCAGCCCATTTTTCACAGTAGAGAGAGTGAGAAGGAGGAAGAAAGTTTTCCTATATGTGCTTGACTTTATCCTGATCTCATGTGGGAATTTTAGCAAATTTTGTCTCTGGATTATAAAAACAGAAATCTGGTCATGGTGGATAAGTGAGAATCTATATAAGAATGCATATAATTATAACAAACCCTAATTAGTTTCTGACTTAAATCTAATTCTAACACATAGTTGATCTAAAACTTTTATAGCAATCATGAAATTAATTAGTATTTTGGGAATCAAATATTCCATATGAAATAAATCTATTTCAATATCTTCTAATATCTCAAATGTCAACTTTCAATTGTTAATTTTACTTTAGTGGCCTACTAGGTCAATTTACTCATTTTAATGCAATCTTATGAAGTTATTGGAACATTGCAGTATTTGAAAAGTATTTTTCTAATATCTTAAAATTTTCATTTGACTTAGCTGAAAAGAAAATTTAAAAGTACATGCCCACAAATGTTACCTTCAAATAAGTTTTAACTTTGATAGAAGTAAGTCAATCAATCAATCAGAAGAAAAAGTAAGCTTTTCTTTTTAAGGTAATTACAAAATTATATGTAAAGCCATGGCCAACAAGAGTAGCTGTTACTTGCACAAAGTATGTGTGTTCTCATTACTCAGGTTCATTTACTTTTTCTTACGGACCACTTCCTAACTCCATTCAATAGAGTTTTCCTTCCTTTGAAATTACCTACCCTACTTTATTCTCTAGCAAATTGTGACAACATTTAACCTCAAGGTAGACAGATTTAGAAATAGAATATGTTCAAAATGTAATATTTTGCTATTAAAATATTAGCAGTAAATATAAAAATATTGACTTTAAATAATTGGAAAGATGAACTTTTTAATATATTATAACTACAGAAATTGCATAAGATACAATCATGATTAATATGAAATTGATGACTTTTGAAAAAGAATGACTACCTCATTGGTAGTAAGAACTAAATTTTGTAGAGTCCTTTCAGGATTAAACACCTGCATCATATTCTGATATCCAAGAACAGAACTAGGCTGAAGCTAAAATGAGGCCTTGTGTGATCATTTTCAGCATTATAATTTCCTACAAAATTTGAGTGATTTGCAGAACTGTGATAGATTTCCCATGAATAGGATAGTGGCAAAAGCTTTGTAGATTCAAAAATAGTTTTGCTGAAGCAATGAGAAGTAATACACTATCAGAATAGAAGCTGTTCATATTTTACCAAGCTGTTTGTATTTTAGAAGCTGATAAAAGAATTAATCTCTAAACACTGCAAAGTCTTGCTTCCCTTATTTTATTTTTTGCATTTTGCTTACATTATCTTTCAATTCTCTTAATATCTCTCAACTGATAAAAAATGATAATTGTATTCACAATTTAATAATTAAGTGTTCTGTATTATACAACAATAATTTTATAATTATCAAAATTTTGTAACTTTGTATTTCTGAGATGATTTGAAAAAAGGTTTCTACCCCAAAATACAGAAGAATCAGGAAGAAAAATTCATAGAATCCTAGAGAGGTATCAAGTCTGGGCAGGTGGAGACTTGAACTGACTGAACAATGAAGGTCATTTTGCTTAAGGACTATAGAAGAGTTTTCAAGTGTGTTTCATAGGTTTAATATAACAGGGCCATTGACTGGAACTCTACATTGATTGATTTCACACAGTATTGTTTGTATTCATGAACTCTGATTCATATCAATATCACATTAAGGCACTATCTTTCTGGGATACCAGACTCACTTAATCAGTAGCAATTTGCTGATACACAAATGTTCACTGATAGACAAATGCTTACTTAACAAATTGTTGAACTGTGATAAAATGTTAAAGCAAAATGTGAAAAATACAGAATATCCTTAATGTACAGGTAGATTTGTGTCATATTTATCCTTCATGAATGATTGCATTTCCTATGATCTCAAGTATATCCATCCAGCATATCACCTATTGTTCATAATAATATAGCATACTTACACAATAAATTGAACACGACAGTTAAACATGAGAATGGAAACTAGACTTAAAAATCTGTCTCTTTTCGGGGCACCTGGGTGGCTCAGTTGGTTGAGTGACCAACTGTTGGTTTCGGCTCAGGTCATGATCTCATGGGCCATGATCTCATGGGGTGGGCGATCAAGCCCCATGTCAGTACCTCATGGTAGCCGCAGATGAAGCCCCAAAGTGGGCTAGAGGGAATCTGTTTGGGGATTCTCTCCAGCGCCACCCTTCAAATAAATAAATAAATCTTTTAAAAATCTATTTATTCTTTAATTTTTAAGAATTATTTGTAGCTGCTGGACTTTTGAATATTTAATACACAGTTATGCATTAGAAGTGTGTTTTGCACTTATGTCAGATGTTCATAAGTATTGCTTAATGTAATTTTTGATGAAAAAGGTTTAGCACTACTGATTTTCCTTTCTATTTGTGCCAAGGGTATTTTTGTTATTTTATTTCTCTATTTTTGCCTTCTTTTGTGTGAATCAATAATTTCACACTAATCCATTTTATATCCTCTGTTAGTTTTTTTTTTACTAATTACACTAAAATTACTACATACATTCTTACCTTATTGTCTGCTCCTTATAGTTATTCTTGCCATATTCCAAACAATGCAAAATCCTTCAAAAGAGTTTACTTTTTTTTTTAAGATTTTATTTGAATTTCAGGTAGTTAACACATAGTGTAATACTAATTTCAGGTGTATAATATAGTCATTCAACACTTTCATACAACACCCAGTGTTTAATTTCATCTATAATGCATATCTTTATTCTATTTTTCTCATATGTTTTATTCCTTCATATGTTATAAGCCCCATAAAACATTAAAATTCATGGTGTTTTAAACAGTCAATTTTCCCGCACATTTTCACATATATTCATTCTATGCTGCTAATTCATTCTTGCACTTTCATGCTTCCATATGAGATAATTTTTTAGGCTAAAGAACTTTAAGATTTCTTGTAGTGCAAGTCTTTTGGTGACAGATACTCAGCTTTTAAAAAAAAATCTTTATATATAATCCTTACTTTAAAGATATATTTTATCTTTAAAATATAGCCTGGTGGCTCAGTCAATTAAGCATCTGCCTTCAGCTCAGGTCATGATCCCAGCCATGGTCCTGGGAATGAGCCCCACATGGGGCTCCCTGCTCATCGAGGAGCCTGCCTCTCCTACTCCCTCTGCACCTGCCCCTGCATTTGTGCTGTCTCTTGCTTTCTCTCTCAAATAAATAAATAAAATCTTTTAAAAAGTATTTTAAATAAATATAGAATTCCAAGTGAGCTTTTTTTCCCCTTTTTTTGCCATTTTAAAGATACCTATTCACTGTCTTTTGGTTTCTACCATGTTGTAGAAAACTCAGACTTATTTCTCCTATTCCACTGAAGGTAATGTGTCTTTTTATCCTTTTGATGTTTTTAATAATCTATTTTATGGTTTTTAGCAGTTTTTGACCATAATATGTGTTAATTCTTTTTCTTTTTTTTTTTTTCCTGGTTAGAAAAAGTTCACTGTCATTTTTTAACTGTCGTTTTTTAGACTGTAGATTAATTTCTTTGCTTTAAAAAGTTCTTGGCTTATTATTTCCTTAAGTATCACTTATGTACCATTCTCTCTCAACTCTCCTCCTGAGACTCCAATTAAGCATATATTAGATCATCTGATGATGTCCCACATGTGTTCACTTTGTTTTTCCATTCTTTTTTTTTCTTTCTGTGGTTAAATTAGATACTTCCTTATTCGCTAGTATTTGATGTCACAAATCAGCTGTTTTGCAGTTTCTGGACAACTGTTACAGCTATAGGATAAATTTTTAAAGTTGAAATATAATTGACATACACTAAATGTACAAATCTTAAGTATATAGGTTAATGAATTTTGTATATGCACATACTCATGTAACCGTCTTCAGATCAAGATAAGGTTGTTTCCATTACCTAGAATGTTTCCTTGTGTCAATTATCTCCCTTCCCTTTGCTCCTCAGAGAGGTAATCATTTTTTATAATTTCTATTTCCATAAATATATTTTTTTCTTCTCCTTTTATTTACCTAAAATAAATTGAATTGCACAGTGTTTTTGTTGCCTGGCTTCAATAACTTCAATAAACAATGTTTTTTAAAGGTCATCCATGTTGTTATGTGTACCAATATCTCAATCTTTTTTTTTTTTTTATTTCTGTGTAGTATTCCACTGAGTGAATGTACTGTGATTTATTTATCCATACTCCTGTTTTTTGAGTTTTGGCCTGGTTATTTCTAGCAGTGGCCTATTCTGAAGAAACTGGTCATGAATTAGAAAAGTGTACTTTTTTTTTTCCCCCTGGGGTATATATCTAGTCCTGGAATTACTGTGTCAATTTATAAATTTCTATCAAACATTTTACAAATTGCTTATGCTTTTCAAGCTACTACCAGTGATGTATGGTTCTCTATCATTGCCAACTTTTTTTTTTTTTTTAAGATTTTATTTATTTATTTGACAGACAGAGATCACAAGTAGGCAGAGAGGCAGGCAGAGAGAGAGGGAAGCAGGCTTCCCGCCGAGCAGAGAGCCCAATGCGGGGCTCGATCCCAGGACCCCGGGATCATGACCTGAGCCGAAGGCAGAGGCTTAACCCACTGAGCCACCCTATCATTGCCAACTTTTGATGTTGCCAGTCTTCTTAATTGACCAAATCTGGAAAGTATGTTTTAGTTTATACTTTAACTCTAACTTATAAATTTAAGTTTCATTTCCTGATGATGAATGATGTTGAGGAACAATCTGGTTGGCCATTCAGATATTCTTTTTTGCTTCTGATTTTTTGGGTGTATGCTTATTCAAGTGTTCTGTCTGTTAAAAAAGAAAAAAAAACTTGTTTGTCTTTTTTAAACTTATGGTAAGAGTTATTTATATACTTTGATTAGAAGTCTTTGTCAGACATATGTATTAGAGATATTTTCTACCTGTATCTGCCTTGAATTTACAATTTTAATAGTATCTTGAGTGAGCAAAATTTCAAATTTTGATAAAGCCAAATTTATATTTTTCCTTTTATTGTCAGGACCTTTTGCATATTATTAAAATCTTTGCATTCTCCAAAGTATGAAGATGTTTTCATATGTTTGCTTATAGAAGTTTATTATTCTAACTTTCACATTTAGTTTTTTGATTCATTTCAGATTTGATTCTTGTTAATTAAATGCAATGAGTCAAGATCTATGTTTTTGTCATGCAGCTATCCACTTGTTATAGCTCCTTTTATTTAAAATACTTTCCTTTCCCCCACTGAATTGCAGTAATAACACTGCTGATGAAAACTAAGAGCTATCAAAGAGTTATTTCAGATACTGTATTTTTTAATTCTAAAGTGTCTTTTGATCATTTTTTAATGGTCTTATTCTCTTTTTAATTACTTCATCTGTTAGTCCTTTAGATTCACCTTTTTCTATATATTCTTTAAACAAAGCTTAACATTTAATCATATTTGAAGTTTTGCTGTTAACATTGACATCTAGTTCCTCCTTGGGTCCGTGATTACAGATTATTTTATCTCTTGAATATCTGTCACTTGTTTCTTACTCATATACCTAGTGAGTCTGTATTGGATGCTGGCTATTGCTGAGCTTCTAGATTATGTTGCATTCTTCTGAAGAAGGTTATTTTATTTTCCAGTAGGCAACTGAGTCACTTCAAGGCTTGGTTTTAATCTTCTGGAGCAGGTCTATATTAATTTTGTCCTTACTTCTTAGGTATAGCCCAGACTACAAGAGTTTGGCCCTTTGAAGTCTTGACTCAATGACTGGATTGTTCATCAGGTTCATTCCATTCTGGCCAGGCTTGGACTCTAATGCATCCAAAGTAGTCTGTGACTTCTGAAATCTCTATTCAGCTCTGCTATGCCTCCTGAAGTCTTGCCTTGTGTATGCATAACTTATGAGTTAGCCAAGGATCTGTTGGGAGTTTTAAAGCAGAATTTTGAGATTTAGTCTTTGTGGTTCCCTTCTTTTCTTCCCTTCTACTACTTCTTCTTCTTCTTCTTTCTTCTTTCTTCTTTCAACTACACTGGTAAAGTTTTATTTCTTAAACAGGGTTGTAAAATTATGACTGTTCATTGTTTTATTCCTTTTACCTTTTTTAAAATTAACATATAATGTATGACTTGTTTGAGGGGTACGGGTCTGTGATTTGTCAGTCTTATATAATACCCAGTGCTCATTATAACACATACCCACCCCAATGTCCATCACCCAGTTATCCCATCCTCCCACCTCTCTTCCCTTCAACAACCCTCAGTTTGTTTCCTAAGATTAAGAGTCTCTTATGGTTCCTTTTTTTTTCTATCCACTGCTCTCGACTCAGACTCATTTACCAAGCCTGAATAGCAAACTCTGCTTCCCCATTCAAGTTGCTCTCATCTTAACCTCTAATTTATTACACAACTTGGAAAATGATTTCTGAGAGAAAGTCAAGGTGAACGTGTGGCTCACTTCATGTGTTGTCCTTTTCTTAAGAATTGTGGCACCCTGCTATTTAATATCTCAAAAAGTTGTTTTATATGTATTTCCAGTATTTATAGTTGTTTATGACAAAAAGAAGAAGTTCCTATAATAGCAATAATGCAAGCTACTTCATCATGGCCAGAATCAGAAGTCCTAAATATTTTTGTTTTTTAATATAGGTAAAACATAGTTTACTATAAAATTTCATAACTTAGTCAATTTCTGACTTTTTTTAAAAAAAGATTTATTTATTTATTTATTTGACAGAGAGAGATCACAAATAGGCAGAGAGGCAGGCGGGGGGGGGGGGAGGCAGGCTCCCCGCTGAGCAGAGAACCCAATGCGGGGCTCGATCCCAGGACCCTGAGATCATGACCTGAGCCAAAGGCAGAGGCTTAACCCACTGAGCCACCCAGGTGCCCCAACAAGTTGGCTATTTTATCTAAACATTGTGTTACAGACAGAGATCACAGGAGGCAGAGAGGCAGGCAGAGAGAGAGGAGGAAGCAGACTCCCTGCCGAGCAGAGAGCCCGATGTGGGGCTCGATCCCAGGACCGTGAGATCATGACCCGAGCCAAAGGCAGAGGCTTTAACCCACTGAGCCACCCAGGCACCCCAATTTCTGACTTTTTTATAATTGACATATTAATGGAAAATTTTGAGTTGTAATATTTTCTCTCTTTTTAAAGTTCTTTAAAAAAAAAAGAAGAGAGCAAAGCTTCCCAAATGAACTAGAATATCCACACACAACTAAGATTCAGAGTGCTGCTTATTTCTTGATAAATCATTTATTTGTAGACCCAGCTAAGACTTAGCCAGGCATGGTTTTAGTTTGAAAGAATAAATACAGCATATTCACTAGAAATTAAATTGAGGCAACTAAATCTTTCTAAGCAACTCTAGAATGGTCATGAGATGCAAGGATATTTACTTGGCTACTCACAATGGACACTGGATTTGTAATGTAAAACTTAGTGGTGAAAGGCTACATATCTCCTCATGTTTTCCCTCGGCCAGAAAATGGAGCCTTTCTAGGAATTGAAATATAGAGATTTTAAGCTTATTTTAAAAAGCCAAAGTGTAACAGTCTAATGAAATGTGACCAGTTTGGAAGAAAAAGTCACCTTTTACAAACAATGAAGGACTTAAACATTTCTTTAACATTTATTAATATAGGAAACATTAACAAGGATCCTATAATAAATATTCAGTAGATTAAACTACTGCTTACAGCTGAATGCCAGTAAAGGATTATTTTGGATGTGACAGGAAGTTATTGTTGTAAACTATGTACTGGACAAAGAAGTCACAAAAGTATAATTATTTTTCCAGCTTAAGAGACCATAGGTTTTTCTTGTGTGCATGAGAAATTCAAGGATTCAGTAATTTGGCTGTGGTTTGGGTGCTTCATTTCCTGCCAAACTTCATGTTGTTCAGAACAGGCAAAAATACATCTATTTTGACTGTAATTATGCCAAGCATTTTTAACAGCCTATACATGACACATAAAGAAAAAGTGAAAGGAAATGCTTGCTTAATTCAGTTGAAGACTTAATTAAGAGCTCAATTCTATCAGACATTTAATATTGTATTTTATTCTCATTTACTTTTTTTTCTAATAGAAAATAATGGCATGCCAATTGTATATGATTATGGATAGCTATTTATGGAACTAGGTCTTGCCTCTACACTTAATTACATTCTGTTTGGAGGTTAATATTATATTATAACTGTAGCTTTTATTTGAATCTATTCTTATAGTTTTCCTTTCTCATTAGGACTTGGATTGCTGGTTTATAGATTCACTTGTTTGTGTTTTTCTCTACTTCTTTTTTCTATTTCTAGGCCTATTCTCTGATGCTGCCTCATTCTTTTTCTGATGACTTTAAAGACATTTAAGTGTATACGGAGAGAATTCATTTTTGCCATATGCTAAAGGCTTTGATAAACAATGTATTTATAAGCAAAATAAAAACATGCCATATATTTTGTGCTTCCTAATGAATACATTTGATTTTTATTTAATTTGTTTCTTTGTTCTTTATACTCTACCCTGCTATAGGATCACTATGATCACTATAACCTATTCATCTCAAATTGTACAAATATGCATGGAAACTGGTCATGATTATCTACTATATGGATTGCTTAATAAACTTCATAATTTCATGTTTCTTCCTATTCTGCAAAAGAAGTTAGAGTAACTTTTTTGTTTACAAATATAGAACACATACATTTTATGTAGTCAATAATAAGGCTCAAGAAAGATGTGACTAGATTCATGTTTTCATTCACACTCTTACTTAAAAGCAGCATGGTTTCTTGAGAGTCTAACCTTATTCCTGGCCTAACTGTTTGCATTATTTAGTAATAACTTACTAAGTATTTAACAAAATTAATTTGAATTAAGTCCATGTAAATTAAGAAATCTTAGTTAATTAAGAAATCATAGTTACATGTTTATTATTATTCCATATTACCTAGGAATGGAGTCAAGACGATACTTCATAAATTGAAACCATGCCTTCCTAACATGTTCTGATATGCCAACCAATAAATAGATTCTTATTTTTATTCATGGGATTCTGTGACCAATAACCAGCTAGTAAAGAATGTGTCGAAATCAATCATGTTGTGGATACATGCTCAGTAGATGGATAGAGAGAGTCACTAAGTCTAAGTTATAAAATTGCACTTTCTATGTAACAACAGAAGCTATTTTTTCATTAGAGTTCCAAATATCTCAGTGTTTGGTGAAGTCTCCAGGTAATATATGCAGTGAAGAACATTACCAGGCACGGAGAAACAATAGGCTTCTATCAATCAACATATATTTGAATATGAACAGCTTTTAGGAAAGCTTTGGATATTTTTTTTTTCTTTCACTGACATTGATGTTAATTAAGTATCATAATTTAATGAGCCCCCCCAAAAGATTGACATTTATACAATTAGTCTTCACGTGGTACGCAAATCTGATCCTCTAAATCTGAATTTCAGACAACTGGTACTGCCATTGTGCGCATAAAACCATGACACCAGCTTCCAGGTCTCCCATTACATTCCTAAGCATGGGAACATAAAATAAATGAAACGAGACAAGGCTTCAGCCACAATATTGCCTTACTCAATTGAGAAGAATATATAGAACGAATAGGGACACCATCAACACTAAAAAAGCTTACTAAAACCCCGGGACAGCCATAGTGGGATAACAAAATATTAATTAGTAATGTGTCTTCCATTTATACTTGTAAATATTTCTGCATGTATTCTCATGTATTCCAGATTCTTTGCTTTTAAATGCCCCAATTTCCCTACTAATTATCCTGCTGGTGAACTCATTTCCTCTGAATTTTTAGTCCCTCCTATTTTGAGGGGTTAAATTCTTAGCTTTCTTAAAACAGTCACTGACAAGAGAATAGAACTACAATGATTGTCCTAGTCCAGTGTTTCTTTACTTCCTTTAGAAATCCTTTACATTAAATGGTTTGTGATCTCAATTTGCTGAAGAAAGTACAACTAACATTTAACTGTGTAGTGGAATAGGCTAAACTGGACTAGAAAATAACAGAGTGAATTATACATCATAATCCTAGATGATTTGATTTATACCTACATATATATGTAAGTGTATCTGCATTAGATTGCAACACGTCATAGTTATGCATTCATCAATTGCATTAAAAATGTTTAAAAACACTTGCTTATTCTAATCAGGGCTTAGTCCAGGAGATCATGAGATGACAACTGTAATATCTATCAACTATGATGAAACTGTAACATGACCCCATCTTATAATCCTTCCCCTTAGGTTGTGGGTGGGTAAGATTTACAAATATACTGAGAGCACTCCTGTGATTAGGTTGCTGTATATGGAAGAGATAAAGGGAATTTGAAGATATAATTAAGTCTCTATTCAGTTGAGTTTGTGTTAGTTAGTCAAAAAATCTTACCTCAGGTGGGTCTCTCCTAATCAGGTGAGGCATGTAAAAGAGGATCTAGAGGTAAAAGATAGGGAGCAGCAGTAGATGTGCTCATGTTGACCTTAAAGAAATCAAATTTCCATGCTGTGGAGAGGGTTATATGGCAGAGAACAATGAATGAACTCAAGGAACCAAGTTCCTCTATCCTATATCTATAAGAAAATAAAATGTACAAACAACCAGAGCTTGAAAGTGGATTTTGAGCTTCAGACAAGTTTACAGCCCCAGGTGACAGCTTGATTTCAACCTTGTGAGACCTGGAGCAGGGACTCAGTTACGCCATGGCCGAACTGCTGGACTAAAGAAACTTTGAGATAATATATGGTGTTGCTTTAAGTCACTAAATATGTAGAAAAGTGTTACACAGCAGTAGAAAACAAATTTGGTAGTCTATCTAGATTCCAGCCAGGCGTGTGGAACCCCTTTTCTTTGTCATGGAACCCTCACTGATCACTCCTATGAGGGACAACATTAGCTTTTACTATCTAGCTGAGTTTTTGCAGCCAAAACTGATCATTAGTATAGTTGCTTCCTCGCCTGCACAACATGGCAGATGGATGTCTTTCCCCTTTGGCTTCTCATTTTATGCCCCAATCCATTTAAAAAGCACAGGGAAAGGGGCACCTGGGTGGCTCAGTTGGTTAAGCACCTGCTTTTGGCTCAGGAATAATCCTGGGGATCCTGGGATCGAGCCCTGCCTCAGGCTCCCTGCTCAGTGAGAAGTCTGCTTCTCCTTCTCCCTCTGCCCCTGCTTAGGTTCCCTTGCTCACTTTCTCTCAAATAAAAAGTAAAATCTTAAAAAAAAAATTAAAAAGCACAGGGAAAAATACACCTGGGTAAAACAGGACTTTTGGAATATAATCCTCATACCTTTGTAAAGTAGACAATACTAACCAGCTTTGCAAAAGAGAAAGCCCGTGGCTAGAGGTTCAGGATTTTTTTTTTTTCTTTTTAAAGAAACACATAGCTTCTATACACCTAATTCTTCTACTTAGAGTATAAGGGTCTGTCTCTAATTGTCATTTTCTCACTAAATTTCTCAAAGCAAGGAGAAATCCAATTTGTTTTAATATCAAGGAGAATTTAAAGGAAATTAGTTTTGTGATTTTTAGCATTGTTACTTAACTTATGTGAATCTATTTCCACATTTTCTCATTTGGGGTGTGTATGTGAGTGATGGGGAAAGAGAGATTATAATTTTTAAAATTGTGAAAATTATAAAATGACTACTGAGTACATATTTATTTTAAAATTACTTAATTATTGTCCCAATTCTATTAGCTCTCTTTATCATGTAACAAAACAGTTTGTAATTTAATTTCAAAATTAAAATGGACCAATACGCTCAGCAATTCAGTAAAATCTTTGCAATGCAATTTTCACTAATTGAGAATTTATGATGATTTAAATAGAATGAGACCTGAAACTAAAGAGGAGAAAAAGAATACATTAAGAATACTAATAGAGCAATGAAGAAATCTGGAAGAAATTTAATATATTTTAAAATGTATTTTGGTGTGATAATGCATTATTTATGGTAAACTAATCTTATATAGATTAAAAGACCTTTACCTAGTATTTGTGTTATCCTTATATTAAGGTAACTTTTTATAAATCTAATTGAAATTTCCTCCCTATAATTGATCTGCCATATTAATGAATTTTTATCCAAAGTAAATCAAAAGTATTTGAACATATCAAAACATCACAATGTCTATGAAATTTTTGTAAAAATAAAATCTATCTCTAAATAATCTTTTGCCAAATTAAAAAAAAATTCAGAAAAGTTGAACTTATAGAAACACAGTAGATTAGTGGTTGCAAGAGGCCCAGAAGTGAGGGGGATGGGAAGGTTTTATCAAAGGCTATAAACTTTCCTTTATAAGATGAGTAAGTCTGGGAAATGTACCATACAGCATGGTAGTGTTAAAGTACTGTACTTGAAAGTTGCTATGAGAGTAGAGCTTTAACGTTCTCATTACACAAAAAATGAAAACTATGTGAAGTCATAGATGTGTTAACTAACTTTATTGTGGTAATCATTTCACAAGTCCTCACACTGTACACCTTATACTTACATAATATTAAGTCAATTATATCTCAATAAAGCTGGGGAAAAAAATAAGTTCTCATGGCTTAAAGCTGCCTGTGAAAAGCCTCTTCTGATAAACAGTCTAAATTTAAAACTAGAAACAATCCCTGATTATGGATCTCAGTAGAAGTTAATTGTGCACTCACAGCACACATCTGCAGTGGATGAGATCTAACACTCCCATTAGTACAATGGGACAGGAAGCTGCCTGTTTCTGCAAATCTGAATCAGTCACGCGTTTTGGGGGCTGTGAATGTATCTTCATGCTTTATATATTGTGTTTTTATTTTTTAGGGATCATGGTGATAATAACCATGGGACTAAGATTCCCTCTCATATCTAGCAAAGTATTCTCTTGCCCAAATTTATCACAGGACCTATTGTATGGCAAAACATTTTTCTTCATAGAAACTGCCTTCAAGCACCAAATGGCACTTTTTCAGTAACTTGTTACAACTATGATGGATATCTACTGTACACTATGATAACATCTATGTCAATAGGTTTGTTTGTTTGCTTGCTTTCAGATTTTTCTATCATCTTTTAAATCTGTCTTCTTTCCTCTGATTAATTGTTCAAAAATCTTCCTTAATAGAATGAATAGAGGTCATTTTTAACTGAAGTAAAGGAAGAATTTTAACATATTTAAGGGTTGATCTAGAAGAAAAACTTTGGATTTCTCCACTTATAATTTTAGGCCAAAGTATGAAAGTCCACATTAAGACAACATAAAATGAAAACAAAAACAAAACAAAACAAGACAAAACAAAAAAATACTTGGCCTGAATAACAACAATGACTATAGTATAAATGACTGCCAACCACAAGAGCTTTCAAAATAACTTGCAATTTTGTGATTTTTGAAAAGTTGTAGCTTCTTTTTAAAATTATTAAATAGATGTACAAAATAAATCATGTACTATACGTCTTCTGTGGCCTGTGCTGCCTGCTCACTGAAACCTTTCTGGCTGCCAATTGCAGATGAATTTTGAGAGGAGCAGCCAAGGATGGGATGGGAGGGGGCACGGTGCTGCAATAGTGCTGGTGGAGGCCTTGCCTGAGGGCGGGGATGATTGAAGCAAGTGACCCTCCATAGAATTGGACCTGGGAAATACAAGGGCCATGAAAAGAGAAAAAATGAGAAATGTGAAGGCATCAAGGAAAAACAGCATGGACCAGGATTGAGAGTCAGTGTTTACCTTCTACCTAGAACACCTTCTGTCCATAGTGATGCTACTGCTCTATTTTTAGGTCTCAACTATCCCTATATTGAAATCTCTTTTACATAAGATGTCTGAAGTGAGTTTCATACTTCATCAAAAGCAATTTGTCAGTTCAGAGAATTTCTTGGATTACTAATGAATATTGGATGCCTCGATTTCTCTGTTATTTACATTATGAAATGTCCACCATGTTTAATCATGGAACACTGGGTCGGATAGACCCCAAAAAAGGTAGAAGAAACAATGCTCTGTTATGTTGGGCCCATTCTGATATTGACTTGATTCCATTCAGTGAAAAGACTTTTGAGTTGACATAGCTATGAGCAAATTGCTGTCATGCAGAGTATTTTACTTCTTATCTAGTAACTTCAGATATTTGTTTCAGAATGGAACCTCTGAAATATGATTACTAAATAACCAGACGATAACATACTTTTTTCCAAGTTAACAGCAGCTCAGTAGAAGAGTATATTCATTGCGTTTTGGCACAAAACCTAGGTGATCATTATAGCAATGGTTCTCAAACATTTTGGTCACAGGAACATTTTTTCCTCTCCAAAATTAATGAGAACCCTAAAGAGCTTTTGTTTCTGTGTGTTATATCTTGATATTTTCCTTATCAGAAAACATAATGGAAAGAATTTATTTTTATTTTTGGGAGGGTAAAAAGTTTTTAAAATAGCTTTTTAAAAATAACAGAAACACATTACATGTTAAAATAAAATATTTATTAAAAAATAACTATAGTTTTCAAAAAAAAATGAGTGACATTGTTTTGCATTTTCACATCTTCTTAGTGCCCAGCTGATATAAAATATCTGGATTCTCATACTTGCTTCTGTATTCAGTGTATCGCATATGTATGTTTATGAGCAAAGCCTGACCTTAAACAGATACGAAGTGGGGCAAAGAAGGTCCTCACAGACCTCCAAAATGGTCTCCAGGATCTCCAAGTCTCCTCGGATCACTCTTTGAGAACCACAGCTCTGTAGATCCCTTGTACTTTCACTCTTCTCTCTTCCTTAACCCCCGACACTCATTATCCCTGGTCTTTCTTTTTCCCTTGCATACATGGTTTTGTTTCTTTTTCCTTTCCTTATTTATTTTCCCCATCTTATTATCTCTTTAATCACCCCTTTCCTTTCGGACCTGTACCTCCCTTCTCCACTTTTCCTTCCTCCCTTGAAACCTCTCTCCCCTGTATTCCCCAGGTGATATATGAAAATGAAGTCTTTCTAAAAAATAAATTATCTTGGGGGATCTTGGAAAGATGTATAATATTTCTTATTTATTCCTCCATAAATTTTCTCTGTAAGTGGCAGTTTCTAGTCATATATACATGAAAGAAAAAAGTCATCCTTAAACCCCATATTCCCTCAGTCCACATCTAGTCTCATCACTCTGATTCCAGAATACATCCTCTATCTCTACTTTTCTACAACCCCACTTTTCTAAGTTCAGTGTCAGTTTAATTCATGCCCTCCTCTCATTTGTAATATTACTGTAGTCTTCTCACTGGTTTTCCTTCTCTCCACCTGCTCCACTCCACCACCACCACAATCAATTCTCCACTCAGCAGTCAGTGTGCCTATAGTAGCGATTCTTGGAGACCCATGTTGGTCTCCTTTTCCAGCTATTGTGAGGATTGGCTGATAATACATAGCTGATCCTGGTCTCCTCTGGAGTATTGACTTATATCATATAGGAGCTGTCTTGTCCAGAGGCTGTATACCCTCCTATAGCTCCAGCATAGAAAATGGCCAGTGAATGACAGTTGGGATTAAAAAAGACTGGCTCCTGCCTCAGGGACTAACTGTGTGCTGCAGTTTTTGCTTTAGAGCCTTCCCATGGGATCAGACAGAAGCTCGTCTCTACTGAGGCCACATTCTTGTTTCCCTCCTGATACTGCTTATTGTCTCCTGCTCTGCTTCTAGAAAACCCAACCCAAGATAGTAAAAGTTCAATAATCTATATACAAATATGTTATCTCTATGTAAAACTCTCCAATGAATTCCAACTCTTCATTACTGCCCACAGTATACTTTTTTA
The DNA here is from genome assembly GCF_963455335.1 of Martes martes. Lineage (NCBI taxonomy): Eukaryota > Metazoa > Chordata > Mammalia > Carnivora > Mustelidae > Martes > Martes martes. The sequence continues at coordinate 37,029,392 of NC_137893.1, forward strand.
ACTGGTGGCTTCCTACCTCTCTGACATCATTTCCTGTCAACCAGCTAAAGAGGAAAGTCTTTCCTCAGGGCATCTGCTGCCCTGGAATACTCTTCCTTGGATCTTTGTAGAGCCAATTTGTCATGTTCAGATTTCAGTTCTAATATCAACTTCGTCTAGTGACCTTTCTAAATACTCTAAATGTGCCTTCCACTTTCCCCTCCTTAGTCATTTAGTCAAAGTAACATTTTATACTTCTCAGAACATTTACTACTGTTGGAAATTATCTTATTTACTTATTTACTTGTTATTATCTCACACTCACTGTGTCAAGAGTAATTTTATCTGTGTTGATCACTACTGCTATGTGCTATGTGTTAGCACATAGTCTGTCACATAGTAACTGCTCAATAAATATTTGACTTGAATTAATATTGAAACTAGCACTTATATAGCTAATTTTAAGATAATACTTTATTCTATGATAACTCATTAATTTACTCATCTATTCATTACACAATTTCTTTAGAGCACTAATTCTATAGAACATTGACTTAAATGTTATAAAGGTTAGAAACCTGTGGAAGACATTGCTAGTTTCCTCCCATATCTGACTCTCTTCCTCCTCAGGAATGAAAGAAAACTGTATTTTCTAGTCTCCTAAGTTATTAGATGGATCCATGTGGTTAAGTTCTAAATGGAATGAAATATGAGTGAAAATGGAATGGATCTCTTCCATTCCAAGACATTAAAGAGCCAGCATGCCTCTTTTACTCTGTTTTTGTTTCTCAGTCATACAGATACAGGGAAAGAAATGAATGCCTCTGAGGTGACTCTAGTGAACGATAGAGCTAAAAGATACCAGGAGCCTAAATATCTGAGTCACTACTTGGAGAAAATATGCCCATATTGGATTTGGTGTTAGTAAATAATAAACTTTTATTGGATTAAGTTTTTGAGATTTCATTTTTACAGCCATAGGCATGTACTATCTTGATTAAAAATGTATCAATAGTCATAAAAAAGTTTATACTTTAATAAAAAAAAAGTAGGGAAATGTAAGTGTATTAGTTATCTATTACTGCAAAGCAAATTACCCCAACTTAGCAGCATAAATGACAAACATTATCTCACTGCTCCTGAAGATCAAGGCCTGTTCCACGTGGCTTAGCTGGATGATTCTGCCTTGGGGTCTCTCATGAAGTTTCAGTCAAGCTGTTAGCTGTAATTGGAGGCATCTCAAGGTTCAGTAGGAAGGATTCCTTCCTAAGATCCCTGCTTTTGGCAGGTCTCTGTTCCTCCTCACCATGTGAGTCTCTCTGAAGGTTGTCTGAGTCTTCTCACAATATTGGTTTCCCCCAGAGAGAGCGATTCAGGAGAGAACAAGACATAACATCCCAGAAGGAAACCCAGATCTTTATAATATATTCTTGAAAGTGATACTGGATTACTTCTTCCAAATTCTATTTACTAGAAGAGTCACCAAATCCATCCCCCACTCAAGGGACTGTTGAATTAAGCTGCATCTTTTGCAACAGGGAGTATCAAAGAATTTGTGGACATATCTTTAAAATAACAGCAAGACGTGCAAGACTGGGCACCTGGATGGTTCAGTCAGTGTTAAGTGTCTTCCTTCTGCTCAGGTCAGGATCCCAGGACCCTGGAATTGAGCCCTGCTTTGGGCTCCTTGGTTGACAGGGAGCTGGCTTCTCCCTCTCTCTCTCTGCCTGCCCCTCCCTCTGCTTGAGCTCGCTCTCTCTCTCTCTCTCTCTCTCTCTGTTAAATAAATAAATAAAATCCTGAAAGAAAGAAAGAAAGAAGAAAAAAAGAAAGAAAAATGTAAGACTATGTGTAAAACTCCCATAATGGTGGGTAAAGGCAAAGTATTTGTAAGTATACAGTACAAACAAAGGTTTTGGTGAAAAGGTGGCCATTGGTGTCTTTTGATAAATCAAGATTGGAGTAAAATTATTTTAGGCAGAAGACACAAGATGAAAGGTATAAGAAAATGCAAAACCCGATCAAATAATGAAAAATAGTTTGGCCAAGGCAAAATTATTTGTGCAAGAGGAGTATTTGGATCGGTTACGTGATGCTGCAGGGAGAGAGCTACCCATTCGTGTTTGTCCATGTGTCACAGATGGCCAGACAAAAGAAAAAGAAACAACAACAACACCTCTTCAGACACTCATGGCTTCATCAGCATAACCCTGCTCTCGCAGAAAGTGAAGCAGCAGCTGTGTGTGAGGTGATTCAGGATTTCATCCAGCTGCCTGCTTCTCAGCATCCTTGGGTGTAGATGCAGCTTTCTCACCAGCAGGAAAAGATCTCTACTTTCCCGTTGGAGCTGACACCCATCTAATACTGCACCCAGTTAGATTTCAATGAATCCTACTTCTTATTGACTTATACACATCAGAAATATGATAAATACTTTAATGGCCCTTTCTATTGAACAAATGTTTTATCAAAGTACAAATACATGTGGATAAGCTTCTTCACCTGAGACTATGCTAATACATAAAACCAGGCTAATAAGTTACTCAGGTAAACAACAGCTCAACTGCGGTCTTGGGGGTAATGAAAGGGGAGGGTAGAAGCAAACTAATTGACTGACAATTTTCAAACTGACCGATCAATTCAGTCAAAACCCCAAACCAGTTTATCTACCAGACTGAAGTTTTATTTAAACCCCATTAATTGCAAACTTGGAGAACAAAAGAAAACAACTGACCACCAAAGTCTAGATTCTCAAAATGGATTTAAATTATTCCTTTTATCTTAGGAGGATAAAAAGATACTGGTTTCATCAAAGTTTGTTTACTATAGAACCCTAATGAAGAAGTTAAGATCCTGAGATCTATTATAGAACAAAAATCTCCAGTATTTTGTCTGCTGTCGTGATAGATCCCTTACCATAGGCAAACAGGTTATAAGATGCAATTCATTCACTGTTTCCAAACAGAAGCCAGAGAACCAAGTCTTATAATGGCTAAACTGGGAACATTTAGGTCACCATATCAGATTGCTTACCTTTTTATGTAATACGCCGTCAAAAAATGCGTTCTGACAGTTTCAAGAACAATATAATTATTTTTTAAAATTGAGGATGACATACTGTTTTATGATTTTATAAATGTAATAAAATACAGAATTTATCTAGAGGGAGATTCCACTTTGATTTTCAATTAGCTTAACCAAAAGGGGTAAACACAATTAGTCACAATAAGTTTTGCAACCTCCATCATTATCTATCAAACTACACTGGAGATCATTTCTATTTTTATAGTTGGAATAAAACACAGCAGGTCTCCGTTCCTATGCTAGATAAACTTGTATATCTCCTATGAACAATTTATTGTTCAAGCTGTAAAGGGCTTTCATGTCTTCTACATAATTTTTAAAGATGGGTGACACATGTTTAATAAGCAGAGGAAGACTGGGAAGAAAGGAGAGAATGTGTGATTGATTATATTCAATAAAATTACACAAAACATTCATTTGGAAAATATCTGCTTTGTAGTACTAATGAAAGGTATTGCAGCACATCTATTACTAATATCTAATGCTGGTTGGGCACAGTCCCTAAAGGTTAACTATGTACCCATAAAATTAGCTAGTCATGTTCTAAGGAAATGATACTTTCTCACACTTGAAAAACAATTAACTATTGACTTCGTGTTCTTTTCCTTATTCTCACATTTCAGCCAATAGTTCTCGTCATTAACTTCTGGAAAGTAATAACCCAATGCTCTAACACAGTTGTGAGGGTCTCTTGATATGCCTTGTCTTTCTTCCCAATCTCACATTTTTTTTTCTCTTGTTTCATTTTTTTGTTTGTTTTTGTTTTTTTTTGTTTGTTTGTTTTGTTTTGTTTTTAATAAATTACCCGTCAGTTCCAACAGCACTGCTTATGGAATGTTCAACTCTGTTTAAGTGATGAGAGCAACTGAATGCAAAAAATGCAGTTTAAAATCTGATAGGTTCCATTTTAAAGAAAGGAAATAAAACTTCCTAGGAAGAATATCCAATAAGGAGTATGGAAATGTTAGTAAGACAGTCAGTGGTAGAAAGCTTCAAGTAGAGTTCCCCAGGGACTCCTGAGTGGCTCAGTTGGTTGAGCATCTGCCTCCTGCTCAGGTCATAATCCTGGAGTCCAGTGAAAGAGTCCGGCATCGGTCTCCCTGCTCGGCTGCGAGCATGCTTCCCTCCTCCCACTCCACCTGCTTGTGCTTTTTCTCTCCCTCCCTCTATCTTTCTGACAAATGGACAAATAAAATCTAAAAAAAATATATATATATATATAGAGTTCCCCAAACACCTTTCTTACATACCAACTCTTTTTTCCAATTTATTCTTTCTCTAAACAGTTTTTAATCTCATATGTCAATCTCTAAAATGATGAAGTCACCTCCATGATACCTTACCTGTAATTTTCCATTATTGTTTTGACACAGTGTATTTCTTATCTAATTTAGAAATACATAACAACCCCATGGAAAAATCTTTTGGTAGTCCCAGCTTACTCCCAGAGAAGGTCAAAGTCCTAGACATTTCCTAACCTGGGCCAAGTCATTGGAACTGAGTGGCAGGTGTCTTGATTTTCAGTTTAGCATTCTCCTAACAATACCGGCTGGACCCTGAATGTTTTTCTACAATCTGGAAAACTCATTTTTCTGCTCATCTCAAAATGTTCCTTTGTGTATAGTGGTATAGACTGAATTGTGTACCCTCAACATTCATATATCAAAGCCTTAATTTTCAATGCAATGGTTTTGAGAGATAAGACGTTGGGATAGAATCTGCCTTAAAGGAAAGTCACGAGGGTGGGGTCCTCATGATGAGATTAGTGGCTTTATAGGAAGAGAAAGAGAGATTACATTCTTTCTTTGTGGTATAAGGACCCAGAGAGAAGGTCATCTGTGATCCAGAAAGTAGGCTCACCAGGAACTCAATGGGCAGTCACCTTGATCCTAGACTTTCCAGCCTCCAGAACTGTGAGACATAAATGTCTGTTGTTTAAGTCCTACAATCTGCCGTGTTCTAACAGCCCAAGCTGACTAATACAAATAGATAAATCACATCTTCATAAATGCATTGCTTTAGAAATGTGCCCTCTTTGTACCACAAATTTTCCTAATACTTAAATTTTTAATTATATCAGATTAATTCATACCAATTATGTTAACCTATTGCTCCCTTAATCTGATTCCTTCTTACTGATAGAGTATTCACTTTTTTTGTTTTTGTTTTTGTTTTTTTGTAATTCTAGTGGTTCTCAAGAGGTGTTCAGTAGGAATGATTTAATGTAAGTTTTATAAAAGTAAGTAAATAACATTGAATCAATAAGTAGTTGACTTAAATGAAATGCACAGACACAGAAGAATCATAAAAAAATTAGCTGATTTACTAATTTAATTATCAAAGTTATTTCAATTCTAGAAAATTCAGTAGAAATTAATGTCCAGAAGAGACACTATAATTTGCAGGAGATCAGTGTGTCTAGTTAAAAAGTAAGAGTGGTCAAAAACTGTATCAATCTAAATAAGAAGCTAAATATATGAGTATATTCTAATTTCTTGCCATTATTGTTATATTTGATCGCTGCCTTATAATGTATTTTAATTCATATCTCATTTTGAGAGCATGCTTACAGTCATTAAAAAAAAAAAAAATAGGGGGGCACCTGTCACAGGTTGAGTTCTCTGAGCAAACATTGAGGTGGAGTTTGGGATTCAAGATGTTTATTAGGGATTAACACCTCTGGGAGAAAAGTAGGATTATGAAGCAGACCTGATCAAGTCTCCACCAATGTTGCCCATGAGAGTTGACCTATTTTGGGCCCAAGTGAGTTAGCCTTTTTACTCTTACTTCTCTTAGCAACTGGATGGGGGCTACTTTGGAAAGGTCAGTTAGCTCTCTGGAGCTGAGATGGATCCTGAAAGAGCTGACCACTAGTGATGTCTGTTCACTGCCCCTTCCCTACAGCTGAGTGAGTTCAGATTGGCACATGCCAGTTTTTCAACACCTAGATATTTAAGATGAACCCACTACCATTCCAGTGTGGGTAAAAGTAAGTTCTGAACATGCTAAATGATGTTCTGTGTCAAAATATCTTGAAAAAATACAATATACTGACTGTTAAAGTAGGTGGGTTACTTTCTTGGCTACTTTCTGCCATGTCCACACCCAATCATCTACCCTTCCTAGGTCACCTGGCTACTTTTGAAGAAACTGATTCACGGTGGAAGACCACACTGGCCATCTACTCATGTTCTGGTCACAACTCTTACTCCATTAGACCCACAAAATGACTAATTCCTTTTTATCACACATTTTACCTGGAGCAAATAGTACAGGTCGGAAATCTTAATACCCAAGTGCCTACTGTCTCCTTTGGAACAAGAACCATGGTATAGATTCCTTGATTACCAACAGACATATAAAAATGAAATGCTTAGAATATTTTAATACTAAAATATTCAAAGAATCACTAAAATTGGATAAAGGTATTGACAAAAACAAAATATTGTTTGCTGTTTCTTTGTCACAGAACCAAATCTTTTATCCCCAACTCTCTTTTGAAAGGATATCAATAAGCATAACACTGATCCTTTCTCTAACTCTTTACTCATTCTATTTTTCAAAGGTGGAGTGATTTAAGGAATTTGTAAATTTGGGTAAGAAAAGCTAGCCATTTGGGGCTCCACTCTACCCTTTCTCTTTTTTGGAAGCTGCTCAAAGATAGCATAGATTCTGCTATCCTATCCCAGGACAGGCCTTCCATATGGGGCTTCCTCTGAATGGAGGGTAAGAACCAGCCTAATTCTACAACTATAATCCACACCCTAAATCTGACCATATCCATCATTACTCATGTAGTTCCTTGGTATTCCAGTATCCAAACATGAAAGAGTCCTCTGAGGGTCTTCCTCAGAACTGCCAATAATTATAATAGAATGAAAAAGATCCTCATCTATTTCATAGCAATGAATTTAAATTATTTTTCACATACATAAAAAAGAAAAAAAATTAAGAAGTAAATCTGAAGGGAAAAATGTATTTTTTGATTCTGCAGTGGTAAAGCTCCTTCAAAATTCTGCTTTGACTTAAAGATAATCAAAATTCTTATAAATAGTATGACAATCTGACAATACCACAACACAATAAGGAGTGTAAACAACTCAAGTGTTCATCTACTATGCCATAGATGACTCCTCTGGTTTCTTTTTGTTTGTTGATTTATTCAAGAAAATCTTTTAAAAACTGGATTGACCAAATGAGCTGCTTGCCCTGGCATTATATAATAACAGCCAGAAATGTTGAGTAAATATATCAATACAATGGAGCTGTATTTTAGAAAAAACAAGCAGAGTTTGTCCTAAATGTTTGCCCCATAGCCAGGTTTACTTTGAGCCAGCATAAGAAAGATTTTGTGATTAGGTCCCAAAGCACAAAAATATCAATTAATTATGATGATTAGATATGTCTTCATTAGTAGTCTATAAATAAATCATGCACAACATTATGCAGTCAGCTATCTTGGAAAAAAAATTCTTCCAGAGGGCTGTGAAAACAACTTAATTAATTATAAATGCTCTGCAACTTATCACATATTATATTTTGAAATGTTAAGGCATACATATATACACATGTTATATGTGTGTAGAGGTATTTGTCAAACTGTTCCAGTGTTTTTTTGTGCTATTTAGCACTAAAATGCTTTCTAGAATCAAGATGGAAGTTTGTTAAAAAAAAAATCTGTATTTATTGTTAAAAATAAAAATGTTATTTCGATTGGTTATGTTTCCCATTCCTTTCATGTTTTCAGATGACAGAATGTTTCTCTTTGATATTTAACTTCTGTGCTTCCAGAAATGTTTTGTGAATGTGCTCCTCTTCTCTTCCTGCCCCACTCCCTCACTGCCCTCAGTATATTTTCTTCATTGATTCAAAAACAATTTCTTCCTAAACATGTTGCTGTTATTAAACGCATTTCAATTACACTGACAACCCATTTGTGCAAGGTATCCTTCATTTACTCCTCTAGATCCTCTGTTCCCCCTTCTCCACCCAACTAGAACTCCAGGAGACTGACCTCCGTGAACTGCATGAAGCAATTCCCTTGCCCTCAGGTTTCCAGTTGAGCTCCGCTAATGGGGATCCCTGGCAGGAGATCAGACATGGGTGGGGGAATTTATTCCCCTAGCTCCTTCACTGCAAGTTGACTGTGTACCTCAGCCAAAGGTCACAGCTCCTGACAGGTGATTCTTGCTGACAGGTCTCCCTATGCGTTTTAGTCCTTTTAGATAAAAGGGTGGTAAAGGGTCTGTCCATATAACTCACCCTGAGGTACTGCATCATCTCTCTTGTTTTCCCTATCCCCTACCCTAGCTTTCATAAATAGTGTTTTTATTAAATTCATCTCAAATTACCTGATTTGAATATGTAATCTGTTTTCTGCAGGACCTTGATTGATACATGATTCTTCTTGTAAATTATTCAAACAATACAAAAATAGAGGAAAACATGAACATCCTCATTATATATTTTGATTGTGAATACTGAAAATACAATTCAAACTGGCTTAAGCACCTTGATTTCTTTAGTTCTCTGAGTCAATATAGCGCTTGCAGACACACAAACAGAAAGATGCACTTTTCAGAGCTAGTTAGGATTTAAATAGGCCAGAACAGATGTTCAGGGTACAATAGAGCATGCTTTGCATCCACTACCCTGGGAAGCAGTTTATCTAGTCGGGGTCCAGTCAGAAGAAAAAAAAAATTAAATCAATTATTTCAAAAGGAACAGTTTTATATAAAATTTGACAATGGGGGGGGGTGCGCCTGGGTGGCTCGGTCAGCTAAGTGTCTGACTCTTGATTTCAGCTCAGGTCATGATCTCGGGTCCTGGGCTTGAGCCTTGCCTTGGACTCTCCTTGGCACAGAGTGTGCTTCTGCTCCCCCCACCACCCCCACACCATCACGTGCCCACTCTCTCTCTTTCAAATAATAATAAATAAAATCTTTTTTAAAAAGTTAAGAATTAGGTATTAAAGAATTAAGAAGGAAAATTAAGTTATATAGGAGTGTCTTCAGGTTCCAGCTACCATCCTAGGGCTGGAGGTTGCAAATACACAAATTTGGAGCAGGGGCCCCACACAGCTGAAGCTAAGACCTGGGAGGAGGGGGTGCTCCTTGATCTGTTCTGGTGTCTCTTTGCTTGGAGGATAAGTCTCATGGGACCAGGACCCACACATCTAAAGAGGGATACTGAGCAACTGCAGCCCATCAAGGCTGGTTCAGCAAGTGTTAAAACACTGAAAACTCAGTTCAACATTTTATTAAAACAAACTGCTGTTGCCAGGGAAAAGAGGTAAGATGAGGCCAGGGTGATGTTAAAAGCCACAGGAAGCCAATAGGAAGCCATCAGCAAGCAAAGATGCTGGGAGTCCCTCTTCTTCTACCATCCGGAGAGCTCCCTCTGCTGCTTTCTACTGGTCAAGATTAACAGAGAGGCAGTTGGTAAAGCAAACATAGTTTGCAAATTTCCAGCTCTAACATCACAGAACAGAGTCTAGATGAAAGAGTTCAAGCTGAAAGGCAATACTTAATAACTGGAATCGGTCAAGGCCAGGAAATCAGCCATATTCCTTTACTGGAAACACTTCGGTATTTCAGAGTTCCTACTTTATATCAGGCTCTATGTGAGACTAGACTGTCTTAACCACAGGAAAGTTTTAGTCCTGTTTCTAACTGGACAGTTAATATGATAGAACAATTATATAAGACATATAATGACAGAGATAATAATGCAAAGTTTTTGAGGTGGCATTTAAATTAGCTATGTAGGGTCAGACATTGCATTCCATTGGAGGTGATGTTGAGATTGGAGTTGACTTGAAGCTAGAGAATCGTATTTTGGAAAACAGGAATGTCAAGCATCAAACACCACAGCTAAGTTCCATCAGAGGAATTCCCTGGTTAGAACACATATGTCACTTGCTCTGCTGCCCCTGATACCTCGGTAATAGACTGCCTTCACCATGCACTCCTACCATGGAAACCAACTATGGTCAACCAATTTTTAACAAATTCTTATTTTTATCTCTCCCTTAAAATTAAAATTGGGGCATCCAGTTGGTAGAGCCTAGGTCAGGTGCCTGAAGAAAGAAAGAAGTGTATTTGATCCTATTTGTTTGATCTTGAACCCTGACTCCTTCCAAGATCCACATAATGGGGACTTCATTCCCAAATAAGGCAAGCATATTTGTATGATGGTCCCCAAATAGGTCCACTAGAAATTGTCCCTTTGGCAATCCAGCATTCATACAAAATCTTTTTCCTATTATGACAGAAAAAACAAACAAACAAACCAACAAAAACCATCCTAACACAATTCAATTTCCTCTCATAGGAAAATCCATTTTCAACAGTGTCTAAAAAGGAGAAAAACAGTCTCTTTAGTCACTGCATCTAACTCCAAGACCAGAATCCTTGAATAATGTCCATTCTGACTCCAGTTTTCTTGGAATCTGTCTTAACACTCAGCAAAATATATTCCAAAGTATAAATAACACTCCCACTTATTCTTGTCATAGTAATGATGGAAAGGAAAGGAAAAGAAAGGAACTGAACAGAAAGGAAAGGAAAAGGGGAAATAGATTACAATTATGAGTATATATTTTAAATAATCAGATTTGCAGAGATTGTGCATGTGTGAAGATTAAGTATATAATTGGAGCCATAATCATTTTTACAGTAGTCACAAAGTTTTATATATATGAGTTCTTTTTTTCTTTCATATTTCTTTTGTTATGAGCTATTGTAGAGATCTTTAGCCAGCAGTGTCACCAACACTTTATTCCTAGGGATTCTGAGCTCTTACTGAGCCTATACATAGAGTCTCAGTCTTTCACAACTAGAGTTTGTATGAAAATTCCCCAGGGAACAGTTGGGTACTCATCCTCCTTGATACATAATCAAGCCTTTTTTTTTTTCTCTTGATTTCCAGGATCTATCACCCCCAATACTTACTGACTCATTGTCTTTAGACTCTAAATGGTCTAATGGCATTGGTTACCTCCATGTAATGTTGCTGAATTCTCTGGTAGAGTGTTTCTTCCCTTGGTTATTACTAACTTCTAAACCAGTAATTGCTAGAATTTCAGGAGTAGGAAAAAATGTGTGGTTGATTAGGTATAATTAGGAAAGGTGTTAATTCCAACTCTAATCTTCAGTTTTTGGACTCATACATACAAATTCTGTAAGAAATGGTATATACATTAGTCAATATTTCAAATCATAAATTTCATCCTTGCATTTGGTGCCATGACTCATTCTTCGATAAGATGTATGATAAGACTAGAGTTACCTGAGGGCATTATCTAATTGTCTTTCTTCTTTTATGGAAAGTTAGATTCCTTGCTTGGAAGAAATTATGAAAGATACCATGATGTTGAACAAGGCATCCGGTTTCTTATTCATAGTAATGCTTACTTGAGGCACGGTGGATGGAGAAATCAAATCTAAATCCAAATCCAGAATGAGTATCTAATCCACATTAGAGGAACTCTACATGACAAAATTAGTGGAAAAAAAAAATCAGCTGGCACCAAAACATATGGCACAATATTATAGATTCACTTTTACCATTTTTGGAAAATTATCCTCATACACTACTAAAGGTAAGGCTGTGTTGCTGCACTTGTGACTAGCACTCATCTTTATCACCATAGCCATTTTGTTCATTAAGTAAGTTCTGAAGTTGCTATGAATGGGAAAGAACTGACACTGAGAAATTATGTTCTCTTGTCCACTTAATTATTATGAGTAGAAATGTCCTTTGAGTTAACATGCAGCATGGATATTTTTTATGTTCTGAGCTCATTTTAAGGAATCCTTCCCCTGCTTCTCCTCTCTTCTTCAAATCCTTGTTACTAATCTCCATGTTCAGATGGTTTGAGATTCCTTATTAACAAGGAAAACCATCAGCCACTTCCCATAAATTCTGGTAGATTCTGGCAAAGTGAAACAATTGTGAAGCTCTACATTACATACCAGTACCAGAGAAAACTGGACTTCTTGTGCCATTATTTGGCTCCATTAGCTCCACAAGGGCCCTTGTAGATCAGAAAGAAAGAAAATCCTCCCAATAGGTACAATGAGCCATTATACACTTAAGGCTTGTATATAAGCATCTCCCAAAATATGTGTATTCCACTTTCCCCAGGGAATAAACCTTTACTTCGTTAAGCAGCTATTAGGGACAACTAATGAGGAAGTTTTTTAGTATGTTCTTCAGTGTCCGTGGACTGTGAGTGGAAGTTCACTCATAGTATTCAGAATACCAACATACTCTTTTTCTACCAATTCTCTAGTTTTCACATAAGAGAGAGAAGAAAAAGCTCTCAATTCAAGCAATAAGTCTAATTTTACTATCTCCAAGACCACGTTTTGTTTCTTACCCAGCTTAGTCCCTGCAGCAACAAAAGATAAGAGATTCTTTTTATCTTGGTCCTAGAAACTCCCTGGATTTTAGTCAGTGCTATGAGCCTAGAATTCAAGGATTTTAACTTGTCATTCTCTTTCTTTAAGCTACTCATTGATGTTTAAAGCAGCTGCCCCCTTACTAAGTCCATAAATTCTTCATGTACATCCTATTGTTGTATGGTAGGAGCAACTCAATCCCCACAAGTCATGCCTGCAATGAGCAGTTGATGCCATGTGACCACAGGCAATGATTTGATTAGCTTTTTTACTGTTGCTGAATTCCCATGCTGGCATTTAAGTAAGATTTTGACTAGTTTCTGACCCAGCTATGCGAGATAAACGATTGATAGTCTCCACATTCCCTTGCAGGTTTCTAACGCACTGCATTCCCTGGTAATACTTTCTCAATTAGGTATTTTGGTTGTGGGGAGCAAAAATAGCTCTAGCTAATAAAAAGAGAAAATAAATTTGTTGAAAGAATGTTGGATAGCTCACAGAATTAGCTGGCAGGATAGAAGACCTGCTAGGGAAATGGGCAGAAAATAACAAAAGCTTTGCAGGAGGAACCATAGCCAAGATTATGCTGAAGAAATGTACTTGTTTGGATGCCCTATAGGTATCACTGGCGCCTTTGTACAGATCTGCTGCTGGATACAACCAATGTTACACACACCAGAAAATGATAGATCATGAATCTAAAGGACGTAAATCCAAATCCAGATCACTAGTAAGTATCAGAAAGAATACAAAACAAACAGAAGAGAAACAAAAAGTCATTTCTGTAGTGATACATGGGAATACAATAAAGGCATTCAATATTTGAGATGAAATGCGAAGAATACTAAGAGACATTTGATTAATATGCAATCTTCATTCAATATCTTCCATTATAGTAAATAATCAGTTGTATGAGTCACTTTTTTCCTGTGATTGGTCCTTTATCTCTGCTATGAAAGTAATAATATCCATATGAGGATGTCATGAGGGAAAAATGAGTAATATATACAAAACACTTAGAGTAGTAACCAGCAGATAGTATGGACCTTACAGGTGTTAGTTAACTAGTAGCAGTAATACTGAGGTAAAAACAATATTAGAGCCACTTCAACTTTGAAGAAAATAAATACAAATATGTAAATACAAAGAGAAGAGAACAATTGGGGAATTATTACTACAGTTAATTTTAAAACTGGCATTGAAACAACTTGGTCAATTAGGTGTCTCCTGGTTTTCACCTTATAGTGAACAATTAAGTCATAATAATTAAATAAGTGTTTTTTTAACAGAATTTATACATTTGTCTTCAGATTAAAGTTTATTTATAAAAATAACTACTATTCTGGGAATAAAAAAATTGGTTGAGCATATCTAATAGAAAGATGGTCAATAGTATATTTGATGATAAAATATTAGTGGTACTCCATTAAAGTGAGAAACAAGGTGGCAGTATTTACTACTACTTGAGTTCCTAGTTAATGTAATTACACAAAAAAATACATACATGAGGTACTTGAATGGTAAGAAAAAAAATCTCTTACAAAAAACATGGTTGTCTATCTCCAAATAATAAGAGAATTAATAAACCAAATTTTAAAAATTAGCCCTAACAAAAGAGTTCTAAAAAATTATTGAGTATATCAGAAAAAAAAAAATAACTTGATGGCATTTCCATTCTTACACATATGCTATAACTACTAGTAAGTGCAATGGAAATATATAATAGAAAATATCACGCAAAATAGAAGACAAATTTCACTCATGGTAGTAGCAAAACCTATATGGCTCCTACAGATTAATCTGATGAGGACTACTATTAATTAATTAGTTAAGAAAAGGGGAAAAAAACTTTCCTGAAGACAATGGTTTTCCTGGATGATCAGCTTTAATCTTCATTCTTAATTCTTCTTAACTGTTAATTCTCCAAATTAGTAGGTTTAAAAGAATGCCAAGTCAAATTTATTTATTTATTTATTTATTTATTTATAAACAGAGAGTGTTCTTTTAAAAATTTTTATTTATTTATCTAACAGAAAGAGAGTGAGCACAAGCAGGTGGAGTAGCAGGTAGAGGGAGAGGGAGAAGCAGGCTCCTTGCAGAGTAAGGAGCCTGACATGGGGCTCAGTCCCAGGATCCTGGGATCATGATCTAAGCTGAAGGCAGTTGCTTAACCAACTGAGCCATCCAGGTGCCCCAGTCAACTTTACTTTTTAAAATTAAACTTTATCAAATGATTCTAAATGTTTTTTTTTATTTGATTTTTGCATGTTGGCTTTATGCTTTGTTTTATTTTTGTTTTTCCTTGAACAGGATTTCTCAAATAAGGTATTGTTGACATTTTGATTAAAATAATTTTTTGTTCAATAGCACTGTCTCATTTATTGGAATATGTTAACATTTCTCACCTTTACTTAGTAAAAGCAAAAATAAGCAAAGGCACACCTTCAGTCATTGTGACACCCTAAATTATCCCCATACCTTTCAAATATTCCCCAATCATATGAAGCAACATGAAATTAAGGATTAGTGATGTGGAAAATATCAAATTGCACTATGAACCAAATAAGCAAAACACTGTAGTACACAGAAATAGACAAATATATCAGTAAAACAAAATAAGAAGCATAAAATATATTTGTGTATGTATACAAATTTGCTTGTTGTAAGCATGATTTTAAAATCATTGAGGAAAAAATGGACAATATAGAATAAGGTCAGAAACAAAACCCATTTCTAAATAAGACATGGGGTGGGGTACTAGAGTTGCTCAGTCAGGTAAGCATCTGCCTTCAGCTGAGGTCATGATCTCAGGGTCCTGGGATCAAGCCCCACATCAGGCTCCCTGCTTGGCAGGAAGTGTGCTTCTCGCTCTCCCTCTGCCTCTCCTCACCGCTTATGCTTTCTCTTTTGTTCACTCTTTCTCTCTCTCTTTCCAATAAATAAAGTCTTAAAAAAATTAAAAATAAATAAATAAATAATGCATGGGTCAAAGAAAATATCTCAAGACACATTTCAAAATATCTTGAACTAAATGAAAGTACAATTTATCAAAAGTTGTGAGATGCAGTGAAAGCAGTAAGTAGAGGGAAATATATATTATTAAATAAATGTACTAGAAAAGAGGAGAGATCTGTCAATAATCTATGTTTTCAACTTAGAAACTAGATAGAGATTGGACAGTAAAAGGATAATAAAGTAAATTAGATACTATGAAAAACTCAATGCTTACACATTTTATAACCTAGATGAAGTGGATCAATTCCTTAAAAAAATATAATCTGCCAAATTCACACAAGAAGAAATATACAATCTGAATATGCCTGTATCTGTTAACTAAATTGAACCAATAATTAACAATCTCTGAAAACAGAAAGTGAATTCTACCAAATATTTAAGGAATAATTTATACCAATTCTCTGAAAACTCTTTTTAGAAGACAGAAGCAGAAGGAATACAACATAACTCATTCTATAAGACCATTATTAGACTAATGCCAATACCAAACAAAGCTATTACATGAAAAGAAAACTAAAATCAGTATCTTTCATGAACACAGACGCTAAAATCCCCAACTAAAATATTAACAAACTGAATTCAACAATGTACAAAAAAGCATTATGCAACATGACCAAGTGAGATTTACACCAGATATGCAATGTTGATCCAACATTCAAAAACTAATTGATGTAATTCATCACATCAATAGGCTAAAAAAGAAAGATCACATGATCATATTAAAAAAAAAAAAAAAAAGCATTTGGCAAAATCCAGCAACCATTCGTGATAAAACTCTCAGGAAAAAGAAGATAAACTAAAAAAATACAGATTGAAAATGAAGAAATAGATGACATAGAGGACAAGATCATCTATGTAGGAAATCCAAAGAATTGACCAAGCAAAACAAAACAAAACAAAACAAAACAAAAACCCTCCTGGAGCTAATAAGTGATTATAACAAGGTTGCAAGACACAAGGCAATGTATGGAACTCTTTCACACACAACCCCTCTCTGTTGGCTGCTTTTGCACTAGCCCCTTGGGTGTTTGAACTTCCTATGTGAGAACAGATCTCTGAGTTCTATAAATTTGAGGTAACTGATGAGTGTCAATGTGTGGGATGACTACATCTGAGGGCAGGAGTCAACAGCACAGAAAATATCCCAGTCATGAATTTTTACACAGATGTAAATTTGGAGATTTAAAGAAATTCTGAAATGACTATTCCCATTAAGGGACCAGAGAAGTTTATAGTAGAGTCATGGATGGATTATTCCTAGTCCAAGAATGCCTGGGAACTTTGGCAGTTTACCTCAGAGACCATCTGGTTTTGTTCATGACCTTGGGAGCATTCTAAACTGATCCCCACTTCAACAAAACCTCATTACCTCATTTCACACAGAATCTTCTGACTGTGCTGGGTCCAAGGCTGGTTCTTCTATGACTATTTCCAACCCTCAAGGGAGCACCAGAACTGCTCTGCACAGACTGAGATTTTATGGTTATGCTGAAACTCTGAAGAACAGCCAATGGCTTCATTTCATAGATTTTTGTAAAAAAATAAAATAAAATAAATAAATGCTTTTTGTAAAGGTTCTTCACTCTTGCAGGAAAGCAAGAGTGAAGTTTGATAGTGATTGCTGTTGATCTTACAAGTGAAGCCCACACTAGTACTAGCAATAAACCTAGGGGCATGACATGGGTCTCTCTCCTTTCCCAGGCTGGTCCATTTTGTTGTTTTTGAATCCTTTCCTTTTCAAAGCTAATATATTATCTATATCCACCCTGTATTAACAGAATAGGGAGAATGAAGTGGTTATTTTAAAATTATAGTTCGAACTTTTGAAGATTTTCTGTAATGGATGGTCTGATTCATTTGTGGGTCTAATTTCAAAATGTAAACAAAGATGACTATTACAGTTCTAAAGTATTAATAATTTGGTAAATACTTTGCTTAACTTTTTTTCCTGTCTTTTTAGCAAAACAATTTGAGTAGATAATAGGTACATTGCTCTTTTCAAGAAAACATAGTAAGAGGTCAATTAGAAATTCTCTACTAAAATGTAAAACCATGAAAAATGTGTTCTTTTTTAAAGATTTTATTTATTTATTTAACAAGGGAGAGATCACAAGTAGGCAGAGAGGCAGGCGGGAGTGGAGGAAAAGCAGGCCCCCTGCTGAGCAGAGAGCTCAATGTGGGGCTCGATCCCAGGACCCTGAGACCATGACCGAGCCGAAGGCAAAGGCTTTAACCCACTGAGCCACACAGGCGCCCCATGAAAAATATATTTTAAGGTTTTCACTTTGAGTTTTGTTTTGTTTAATTTTTGGTTTTTGGGTTTTTTGTTTTGGTTTGATTTTTCATATTGTTGGTTTTTCAATAAAGAAATAAAATCACCATGCAATTTGTTACCTGAATTAAAATCACAGGTGAAAGTAAACTGGCTCAGACAAACTTTAGCTTGGGAAACTTCAATTATCTGTACTCAGGGGTTCAACCTGTTCCCAGAGGAGCATCTATGGGAGGTAAGTTTAATACCTGATTTCAGGTTTCTTTTCTTTTCTTTTAACTCAGTGCAGAATCTAGTTACAGTAAAGATTGCAACAATGCATTAAATTTCCTATAAGTTCATGGATTTCATCCAATATAAATTAATCTTTTTTGTTTTCTCTTTAAAAAATAACAATAGGGAACAAGTAAACTTGATGTGTTTTCTGCTTACAGAAGGTAATGCCCTTGTAAAATCTTCCAATTAGGTGTTTAAGGTGGTCAGCTGCAATAAACCTTTTATTTCTTCAAAACGCTGGCTTCTGCTAACAGAATTTCATGTTCTCTTCTTTAGAGACAGAAACTCCTTTATGTTTCAACTGTAATTCCATTTGCCCTGAAGCAGACACAAAATTCAGTGCAACTGTTGCATAGTGTTCTTCTAGCTAGTTCCTACATCTCCATTTCATGATGATCTTTTTATTTGTTAACAATTTCACATATTCACTGGTGATGTGTCAATCAAACATCTGGAATTTCCCTCCCTTTTCAGAAAATTTTTGCACCAGATCTTTCCCAGTGAAGATTCTGCACAGCTGTTTCACAGCTGTGCTGAACAGTTCCATCATGAGTAGTGCCACAGTGGGAATCCTATTCCCAATGCCACTGGAGATGAGGCTTGCGAGGTATTCTCACTCAGTTTCCTTTTAGCAGTCAATTCCTGGGTTGCCAAAGTTTTCAATGGCAAAACCATTTCCCTTGTAAATCCTGTCTTATATGGCTTCAGGTAATCTCCAGGGACTTCCCTGACTTGGTGGAGCCTAAATTTTTTTTTAATATCCTTCACTATATCCTCGTCACCTTTCTTTTGGCTCAAATCCACCTCAGTGTCATCTACTTCATTTTCTTCAGAGAAATTGGCTATTTCAATCTATCCTTTGTACTTCACACCAGATTCCTTAATTGTACCTTTCCAGCCAAGTTTGGTGTTCCACTGACAGAAGAAAATTGGCTTTCCTTTGTGGCAGCTGCTGGAACACCTGCCTTTTATGCTTCTTGCATTCTCTACAACAACGTCCACCAGGATCTCACAGAGCTTCCCCTTGGACTGGCTGGGGAAAACCCATTCTGTCCAGTGCCAGATATTCATGTTGGTCCAAACTCCTGCTCTTCCACAAACCAGGGTGAGTCTCCTTGGCCCCACTTGACCATGTCTCCATGGGCACCAGGCCTCTTTAAGGCTCAACATATGAACTATCCTGAGTAATGCTTCACACATTTGAGAAGAATGTGTGTTTTGTTGATTTTGGTTGGAATGTTTTGTGTATGTCTTAGGTTCATCTGGTCTAATGCTCAAAGTTTAATGTTTTCTTATTGATTTTTTGTCTGGTTATTCTACCAGTTATTGAAAGTGGGACATCAGGGACACCTGGATGGATCAGTCCATTGAGAAGCCAACTATTGATTTCAGCTGGGGTCATGATCCCAGGGTCCTAAGATCAAGTCCCATACCAGGTTCCACACTCAGCAGGGAGTCTGCTTGAAATGCTCTCTCTTCTCCCTCTGTGCCTCTCCCCCATTCTTTCTCTCTCTCTCTCTCTCTCTCTGTCTCTAATAAATAAATAAATAAATAAATAAATAAATAAATATTTAAAAAGAAAAAAAGTGGAATATCAAAGTTCCCTACTATTATTATATTACTGTTTATTTATCCCCAGATCTGTTGCTATTTTCTTTATATATTTAGGTGGTCTGATGTTAGGTGCATAAATATTTACAAATGTTATATCCTCTTGCTGGGTTTACCCCTTTATCAGTATATAATGACCTTTGTTTCTTATTACACTCTTTATCTTAAAGTCTATTTTGTCTAATGATTGTCACCTCTGACCCCCTTTGGGTTTCCTTTTGCATGGAATATCTTTTTTCATCCCTTCACTTTCAGTCTGTGTATCTATAAACCTGAAATGGGTTTCTTTTAGGCAGCATATAGTTGGGTGTTATTTTATTTATCCACTCAGCCTTTCTATGTCTTTTGATTGGAGAAACTAGACCATTTACATTTAAAGCAATTATTGATAAGTACAGACTTACTATTGCCATTTTAAAAATTATTTTGTGCCTATTCTTTAATCCCTTTGTTCCTTTCCTTTCTTCTTCTTCTCTTCCTTTGTGATGTGTTGATTCTCTATACTCATATGCCTAGATTCCTTTCTGTTTATCTTTTGCGAATCTACCATAGCCTTTGCTTTGTAGTTACCGAGAGACTTACAGAATACATCTTTTACTTATTTTTTTTGCAATATAATTTGCAGTATAATTGACATATACTATATTAATTTCAAGTGTACAACATAGTGACTTGAGAGTTATATACATTATGAAATGTTAACCACAATAGGTATAGTTATTTTTCACCCAAAAGTTATGATATTACTGACTGTATTTCCTATGATTTAGTTACTTGTTTATTTTTGAGATTTTATTTATTTATTTAGAGACAGAGAGAAAGCATGCAAACAGTGGAGGTGAGGGAGAGAGAGAATCTTAAGCAGACTCTGCACTTACCATGGAGTCTGACATGGGACTCCATCCCATGATCCTGAGATCATGACCTGAGCCAAAATCAAGAGTCCAATGCTTAACTGACTATGCCACATAGGCACCCTTCCATGACTTATTTATTTTGTAATTGGAAATTTTTACCTTTTAATCCCCTTCAACCTATTTCACCCATCCCTCTACCTACCTCTTCTCAGCAACCACTAGTTTATTCTGTGTATTTAAAGATCTTGTATTTACAACAGTCTAGTTTAAATGATAACAACTTAACATTGAATACATAATAAAGCTCTACATTTTAACTCTGTCATCCTCCAACACATATATAAATGTTTTTGATGTTATAATTTACATCTTTTTACCTTGTGTATCCATTAACAAATTATTACAGCTATATAGTTTTTAATACTCTTGTCTTTTAATGATCATACAAAGTAGTGATTAATTTACTCCATCAAAATTTTAATCAGAGTCCATTTTATTTTCACAGTAAAATAATTGAGCGCAATTAAATAATGTAACTGTTCAGTTTTCACCTGTATTTTTATATAGATCATTTAAAGATTTTATTGAGTAAATCATTTTGCAAGATTAATGAACTATGATTTCTGATCAATATACATTGACAGCTAAGTATGACTGCTCTGTACTCAATGATACATATAAACATGGATTCCATAATTTGAAGCCTTTTTAAGGTATTTCTTTAACTTTTTAAAATTATTTTTCATAATAAACTATTATTGAGAGACTTAGCTATAAAGTTAAGATATTTGGGACACCGGGGTGACTCAGTTGGGTGAGTGTCTTCCTTCAGCTCAGGCCATGATCCCAGGGTCCTGGGATCGAGTCCCACACTGGGCTCCCCCTGCTCTGTGGGGAACCTGCTTCTCCCTCTCCCTCTGCTTGCCACTCCCCCTGCTTGGGCTCTCCCTCTTTTTCTCTGTCAAATAAAATCTTTAAAAAATGTTGAGATATGGAATTTACCATTGGGGTTATAATGGACTGAATGTGAGATTCTGAAAAAGGTGATGTTTCATGCTAAACCACCCACAATGATGCAGGGCCCTTTCAAAAGAAACAGCTTGTATTTGCAGGGCAGTTTCCCAGGTTGGATTTGCACTCTGTGACTCAGGATTCTTGATAAAGATAACTTTCCAATGTGGGAAAGTGTAACAGAAAACATTTCTAAATAACATGTTCTAACAAATTGAGTTAACTGAATTGCGTGCCTCATCTTTCTTTTTCAAATCAATTTTAGATTTATTTCTTTACAGAATCCTGGACTGTGTTTAGGTGTTTCTCAAGGACGTGCAGAGATCTTGATGAAGAACTTGGACTCCAAGGTCAAAGAGAAGTTGGCCTAAGCCCTGATAATATCATTTAAATGGTTTCCGAGTTCAGGAAAGTTACATAACCTTTTAAACCTGCATTTCCTCATGTATGTAACTGAGATAATAGTTAATAGCACTTGTCTCATAGGCTTGCGGTGAGAGTTGAATAAGAAATTCCTTATAAATGTTTATCTTATGCATGATACATGGAAAAGACTGAATAAATGTTAGCTCATAAAACTATTATTTATTTGATAGTGTGACTTTCTTCAGTGGTTTTCCTAGAGATGTAACAATTAAAATCAGACTGGACCCATATTCCTAGAATTCAAAGTCAATTCCATACACTCACATCTACACAAAGCTACTGATAGAACTGTATTCCAAAGTTGCAATTCAGAACAAATCTGCTTTGTTGTGTACTTGACAATGTACACATATCTATAGAAATGTGTTTCCACAGTCCTACTCTCTAGATGTGTTTAGCTTCTGTAACACAGATACAAATAAACTTAGATTTTGTTGCAAGATAAATTACACAGGCAGCATGATTCAAGGCAATTGTAGTAGGTGGCTTCTGAGAAAGCTAAGCACAAGTGACCTCTATTTCATTATGGGGTTATGCTAGAGGTTTTAAGAAGACTAAGTCTTGATAATATTAAACTTCCGCACTGTTCCTTTGAGTTCTCGGTTTCAAGGCAGATCCAGATGGAAATATCAAGAAGGAAGTGCCCATTCTTATGTGTATACCCTGCTTGAGACCATTGACCATACAGAGATATTTGTTCTTGAGAAAAAAAAACTGGCCTTATTCAATATCTCTAGCACATTACATGTGTGCATTTCTAAAAAGGGAAAATGAAACCTGGCGGCAAAGCATAATTATAAATGGTAATCATTACATTTTCATCATATTTATGCAATAAATAAGTCTGTCAAAACTAGAGTTTGGGATTTGTAGTATGCTTCCCTCCTGTACTAATATAATTTATTTTGCTCCTCTGCTAATGAGCCTGGCTTTAGATAGTCATGATCATCAGTCTCAAATAAAAATTAAAAGACAGTATATTACATTTCTCCTTCTGTTCCTTCTGCATATTACATTGCTCCATAAGCTCATCGATGCTGGAATTCTCTCTCTCCTTCGGAACAATTTTCCTCCATGGTATGATGCTATGAATATTTATGGTACAATAAAAATAATATAATAATAGGCATTTCCTAAACTTGTGCTGCGTATATCTTCAGACAGGAGCTGGGAGGGCTATATCTGTTACCTCCCACTGGAGAAGATCTTTATGTCCTGTGAAATAGCTGGCTGTCCCAAAGACCTTCACTACCATGTGAGTTAAATGGCTTCTGTACTGAAAAATTCTGAGAGGAATTTTTTCTTCTTCCATATATATATTTTTGACTACCATCATCTCTGAAACATTGCCAGATTTTTCTTACATTGAGTAGGCTTCAATTGATATCCTTATTCATCCTTCCTATGTCAACTACTACAATTCATTCTTTTATAGCCACCTTAAATCTTTAGTCTCTAAAATTCCAGGGTCCAGAATACTCTGAGCAGACTATTATCTTGCTCAGTGAAGCGAGACTGCTTTACCCTCACTCCTCCTCCATCACCTTAACTGACTGGATTTCTTTTCATTTATAAATTTAACTCGAATTGTTTTCTTTTTTCAAATATTTGCCAAACTTTCTCATTCCAGCCTATTTCCTCAGCCTGATATCTGCTTAGCTACACATAATGCTCCTAATTCTGTGACTTTCAACATTGCCACATATCAATCTCCCATTTATTCTCCACCGTTGTTCCTCTTATCTAGATTATGAATATGGCTAGAATTCATTCCATTTCCTATTAATGATTACTAAAAAAAAAAAAAAATCAGAGTTTTTTTTTATCGTATCAGCTATTAAAGAAATTCTGAGATTCACCTCAAATGAACATCCTGATATTTTTATTATAAAATTTCAGGGAGTTGTTTTAAAGCTGTAAGACACCTCAAAAACACTACTTTAACATTTGTTGTGTACGTGTGAGTGTGGAAAAGAGACAGAGAGAGATGGAGACAGAGACAAAGATAGAGACAGCATGCACTTTAATATATATTTTCCAGGTAGGGTTGGGAGACAATTCTTCATGGGTCTCTGACATTTCTGGATGTCTTCTGAGCAGAGGCTTGGGCCTTTGTTCTGGATTCTTATTTCAAGGATGTTAGCATAGCAAATAGCCTCAGAATCTAGAGGTAATTCTTTCCTTTGGAGCAAGAGCGGTTGTTTGTTTGGTTGTTTGTTTTGTGGTGGAGTTTTGTTTTGTTTTGCTTTGTTGTTTCTTGGTTGGTTTTTGTTGATTTTTATTGTTATTGTCATTAATACTATTGTCCAGATAACAAAAATATCTTTGGGTAAAAATCAGGCATGCTTTCTACCTATTAGAAAGGTGTTGGTTTCTCTAACTCATGTTTTCTCCCTTGTATTGTAATCCACTACATATACAGATATCATGTGAAGCTCTTCATGTTACCCTATGGGAACTGGAACTTGAGGAACCAGCATAAACAGTGATACTTGGGCTAGAACAGTCACTGGAGATAATAAAGTCCTTTGTTTTTTATCTAAGAGATTGATTGGCTGATTTATTGTCTTCTGCGAGCATCCATGAAACAGAGGCAGAATAATTTGTTAGGTGAAATCTCAAACCTTTCCATTTTTTCTGAGAGATGGAATGATGATGGAGATGTAGCTTTCTGCAGGAGGAAAGATTAGGATCTCATTGGCCAATTAATAGAAGTAGAAGAAAGTTCATGTATGGTCAAGTAGGTAAGTAGAGTCCTCTCCTATTACCTATTAATTAAGAGGAATTGAGGAGATGGTTTCGGGCAAAGCACTAGGACATAAATATAAAGACAACTATTTATATGACACTCTCGGTGTTGTTAATTCTCTTGTAAGAGGTGAAATTGGGCTCCCATCTGGTGATCATCCACAGGTCTGTGGCTTTGCAAAAACCGGTACTAAGATTTGTCCTGGGGTTTGATGGCAGAAAGTTCTACCTGCCTTTCATTCAAAAGAGATATTCTGAGGAAGAATAGAGGGAAATTTATGACCACTGTGGGCTGAAATCAGGCAAAATATTAGAATTTTTGTTAGTTGACTTGGGAGAAGAAACATGTGGGGTATAATGCTTGACTTTAGGCACATATAGCTGCTAAGGAAGAATGGCCATAGATGGGTTGTCTTATGTCTTAGTTCCTTCTGCAGTGTAGCATGCCAACCCTAGATCCTTTCAGAGATGACAATAAATGGCATCAGGATTTTGCAGTGAGTCCTGGCTACTATGAGGGAACTTTGGCCTTTTAAGGGAGATTTCCATGGGAAAGAAAAACTCCTTTGAGAAACCACTGATGAGGCATTGACTAGTATTGGGGCTCTGACTGCCCTGGATGAGCTTTATAATGCTGATGAAAATGACCCACTAATGAATGAGAAATGGACCCAAAGAAATCTGGATAAACTTGTTTAACAAGCCATACCACCTTGGAAAACTTCCTTAGGCCTTATGTAGAAACCCTGCAAGAATTTGAGTTGCTGTTTTGATAATGGGACTGCAGATGCCCTAGGTTAAGGTAAAATCTGTGAGGGGGGAAAAAAAAAAAAAAGGCACCACTGTGTGTGTCAAATACAAGTAAGTCAAAGGAAGTAAATCCCACAACCACAAACAGAAAGCAATGTGACAATGGCAGTTGAACGAAGGGGTCCCCAAATCTAAAATATAAGGCATCAGAATGGTCTGTCTGCTCATACAAGGCTTTGGGTGGACTGAAAACATAAAAGGTTCATTAGGTTGAGCTGCATGCTGCAGCCACTCTATTCAAATTTGAAAACAAGTGTGCCTTGCCCTCTAATTCCTCTATGCTGATTCCTCTATATACACTGCCCTGACTTAAGCCATTTTGAGAAAGATGATTTTGAATGAGTTCTAGGTGTCCCTGACCCCAAAGACCACGTGCAACCATCTAAGTAAGCTGGCAGATTTGGAATAACAAAGAAACTAAAACTTATATAATTCTGTTGAAGAAAGGTACCCAACTCACAGTCCTATCTGGTTCTGCAAGTGTAGGGGTATCCAGATTCAGGTATTAAAATTTGGGCCAGGTACACATTAGAGAAGAAGAGCTAAGATATCCTCATGATGGGGCTTTTTGGACAGATTCAATGTAATGTGATTTTTATTGATGAATGTATAGTAATATAAATTAATGTTTTATACACATGTTGTGCTGTGAATACTTACAAAATCCAGAGTGGATTCTCCCAGTCAGGAAGAGTAATGTATAGGACATTGCTAGTAGTACATGTAAATCACTTCCCAATATATCTGCCTATCTGATAGTGCCTATCCTACTCAGAGTGGTCCAACAGAAACATTATACAATCCAAGGAGGACAAATGAAAATCACAGCTTTGGTTAAATCTTAAAGGTAGCAAGAGTAGGTTGCAATATTAACACAACAACCCCAACCCTACTAGGTATGGCCAATGAAAAATAATAATGAAAGTTGGGGATTTACAATGGATTATTGTCAGTTGGATCCACTTTATCTGCTGTAGTCCTATAAATGAATCCATTTCACAGACTGATGACACTAGATATGTTGAGCACTGCAAATACCTTCTTTTATGTCCCACTGGCACCCAAGGACAAAGACCAATGTGCTTCATATACTAAGGCCTTTAATAATACATTTGCAGTACTTCCCCAGTGGTACATAAGTTCCCCTGTCGTTTGCTACCAGGAGTTGAGCCAGAGTAACACTAATGCCTCTAACTTCTAATGTCTGAAGTTTTCACTAAATAGATGACTTGTACATTGGCAAGTCAGAAGCTTCCATGTCAATGGCCTTGACTGCACTGTTCTTACATTTCTATAATCAAGAGTGGCTGATAAATCCCAACATAATTTAGAAGACTACGACCAAAGTCTGTCTTGGGCCTGTGTAAGTTTATATCAAAACTCTCAAACCTCTAGCAGTCAAGGAAAAACTACTGTCACTTTGCTATTCCCCAAAGAGAGATCCAACAATTTATTGAACTCTTTGGGTACTGGAAACAAGTGGGCATTCTACTTGGAACATGATATTGGCTAGTCCACAAATAAGCATCCTTTGAATGGGATCCAGACCAAAAGTGTGTTTTGGAAGCTCTCCAGTGAGCTCTGCCTGCTCTCGAAACTACTGTCCTCTCTAAGCTGCAAGTCTTTCTGACTGATAATTTTGCTGTTTGGAGTATCTGGTAGGGGGAGGCACCCTACATTCAGTGATGCTCTTAGAAGTTTTGGATTTGTTGCCTCTGTGACACAGTTACCAGATAAACACCTTTTGAAAATCAGCTATCAGCTTGCTATGAAACACTAGTCAAAACAGCATACCTCACCTTGAAGGCTCTATAACTTTTCAGCCTAATAATACCATCTGGTGTTGGGTTGACTT
This sequence comes from Martes martes, assembly GCF_963455335.1. Lineage (NCBI taxonomy): Eukaryota > Metazoa > Chordata > Mammalia > Carnivora > Mustelidae > Martes > Martes martes. The sequence continues at coordinate 37,056,740 of NC_137893.1, forward strand.
GGATTCAGTGACTAACAGTGGTTAACAAGGAAAGGTTCAACGATCCTCTCTTGTCAAGAAGAAATGGTGTATTAGAGAATGGTGCTGACCTGGCCTGTATAGGCCCCTATAAGGCCCCTACTTCACATGAAAAGAAAAAAAAAATGATAATCATTTCTTTGGGGAAATCTTTATCTTCCTCTCCACCAATCGAAGCAAAGTTGTTGGCACAAAAAGATCCTTGATTCACAGAGGTTGCCCTAAGTGCCTAGGCTCGGTTCCCTGATATTTCCTCTAAACTGACCCTTAATTGTGTCCACTGGACTACTGCAGCTGTGCAACCACACCAGCTGTGCAGAACATAACATGGACATAATTGTTCAATTCAGTAAACCAACACTTTCCTTGAAACTCATTTTTTGTTTACTGCCTCTTGAGCTGTTGCCACTAGTAGTCTAGACTATTTATTCTGCCACCTGGTAAACTAGAGCCTGGCAGATTAGAGACACCTCTCTTTAGATCACCAACTGGGGAAACAAATCGTACTGCCTATTGAACCATCTGGGCCAGTCATGGAGATGCTTATAGTGAACAGTGAGGGCCTGTTCTTTGATGAAATGGAGTCGAATCAGTCTGCTCTACTGTCTAGACTGCCACTACTCCTGTCTAGACTTACCACCCACCAGATATGGCAACACATCCATCACCATAGATTAAGCACAAAGTAAAAGACAATAGGTTTATAACACACATTCTACCACTGCTCACCAGACATGTGAATCTTACCATAAGTGGATGTTTGTCTTGTGGTATGAGAAACCACATCACATTGAGGGTTGCGCTCACCTGCTCACGGCATAGTGACTAAGCCAAACTATGGACCCCTCTCAGGAGGATCAGCAGTGCTTACAGCTCTCGACAATTTTCAGATTATAGTGTTGCTGTTCCATGTCTGATCAGCATAGTCGAACACACCTCTGTGGCTCTTTAAACTAGTCTATGCCATGTGTTCAGCTTTGTGGAGCATGTACAGCCTAACACTGGTACATATTTTATCTGAAAGTCACATGACAATGAGCTAATAATCAAGTCACTCAATGGACTTCCTATAATGACTACAACCATTTGGTATTGTACAACATTGGAATCACCTCAAAAATTGACCCAGAAAGGTTTCTGGCTATACTTCCCTTAATTCTTCCTCTTCTACACACTGCAGTAAATCAGTTTGACCACTAAATAAAGCTTTCTCCACGGGGCGCCTGGGTGGCTCAGTGGGTTAAAGCCTCTGCCTTCAGCTCGGGTCATGATCTCAGGGTCCTGGGATCGTGCCCCACATTGGGCTCTCTGCTCAGCAGGGAGCCTGCTTCTCCCTCTCTCTCTCTGCCTGCCTCTACCTACTGTGATCTCTATCTGTCAAATAAATAAATAAAATCTTAAAAAAATAAATAAATAAAGCTTTCTCCAGAAAAAGTCATCTCTTTTCAGTCACTTATTGCAAAAAGGATAAAGTGATTTTATATAGATATAGACATGGATACAGACATAGATAAATATAGATAGATAGATAGATAGATAGATAGATATAGATATAGATGATATAGATATAGATATAGATGATATAGATATAGATATAGATAATCTACTTTGAAATTTTGGGATTCTGCCTTGATCTTAACCGAGCATGGTACCTATTATTTTTTCCCAATATCAACTCCAGGATGGCTTGGTTTGTACAACCTCTGCTTAATTCTTATTTAACCACCTGGATTCTTTTAGAAGAATGGCATGGTTATATCATAAAGATAGTGACCATCTGGTCAAGTACACTGCTTGCTAAGTTCCCCTACAGTAGCCCACACTGGCCAAAGTGAGGGAAATAACAGAGCTTTATAAGTTTAATTAAATTGCTTTTGTAACTTTTGCACCTGTATTAAAACTGGGAGTGTGAGTCAGGGGTGATTAAGAAAAGGTAAAGTTAAAGCTACTGTAATGAGACACAGGTATTTTATCGCACTGAAGGAAGAGCAACAAGCTGGAGCCTGGGAAAGGATCATGTTAGAACCCAGGAGACATAGATGGGAAAAGGACATTAATATTTCTTTTTTTCCTTTAGACCACACCTGGAGCATTCCTCAAGAAAAATCCTCTTATGTGTCTGTTCCAAACTATTAAGCACCTAAACTATCAAGCAGCCATAAGGCAACTCTGGCCACCATTTGATTGCCATTCAACTGAAAATTACCAAAAAGCTTATCAAAAGGTAAAGTGATAACTCCCGTACCTACACTTCCCAGTGCAATTTCTGTTTTTCCCAGTACAATTTCTGTAAACACCTTTAGTTATTTGCTTCATCCACATTCCCACTGCTGTAGCATAGTGATTTCCTGGATTGGATGAAGGTTACCTTGTTGATGCCATGGACCAGACAGACTGAACTACTGTCCTTAAGTATTACCTTCAAAAACAATGAGTAGACTCAATTATTCAACTGAACTGAAACCTAAGACCTACCAGATGGTTAGGAGACAACAATGAAACAATATCAACTTGAACTTCCTGGTGACGTAGATTCCACTCCAGGAGCTTCTGTAATTGCAAATAGCTCTTTTTCGGGGGATACCAAGTATACTCGTGGGAGTATAGGTCTTGGGTGGAAGCCAAATATTAACTCATTTCTCTCCCCCCTGAAATGATGATTATCCTCTTAGGAGTAATCCTAAGAGATCTCCAAGATTTTAAGGAAACACTGCCAGTAGATAATATAGCCCTTGAATCACTATTCTGTGTCTCCAAAATGAACTACACTTAGTTGTTGGGGAATCTTCCCAGAGGGGTAGCTGATTTGCTACTTAACACCAACTTCATAGTCAGTCTTCCCTACAATATGAGTCATTATAGGGAAAACAAGAATTAGAAAATTCTATTAGAAAACGGGATACAAGCACTTGCTTCGCCAGCACATACACTAAAATTGGAATGATACAGAGAAGATTGGTGTGGCCTCTGTGCAAAGGATGACACACAAATTCATGAAAAAAAAGGTGATAATTGTCTTTGATATTAGTTGAGGTGATCAAAGATACCACCTCAGGCCTAGAATGTATTCAGGTTAGTCTTAACTCAGTGGCCAGGGTTGTTATAGATGATATTGGCTGTAGATTTTCTACTTGCAGGGCAAGGTAAAATCTGTGTGATCTCTAATATATTCAGTTGTATCTAGATTAATGTCTTGAGCCAAGTGGAAAGGTCAATATGGAAACTTAAGGAGAAATACACCTGGATTTCTCAGGTGGATCCAGATGGCTGAGATTTACCTAGCTGATTGGGTCTAGGACACTTGGTGTTATTACTGAATATTGCCTCATCCTGATTCTCAGAGTCCTGTTGATAGTAACCTTAATTAAATGTAGTATGAGACAAATTTAACAGATTTAGTCCTAATCTCTATGAGTCATATTGATCAATGTGCCTGACAGAGTAATGTACTCATAGGAAATTTTTCCAGAAGTCAAAACAGTGTTGCATCAAGGAATGAATATAGTTAGAAGACAATTCTCCATGAATCTTACTATTCAGATATTATCTCCTTGGGGCAAAGATTAGTCAGGTTTACTGTCCATTATAAAAGATTCATTTTTCCTACAGTTGGAATTCTACTCTTATAATTCAAATCATGATGTGTGAGCAGGCACTTGCCCCACTTAACATTGACTTGTGGGACACCAGCATAAAACGCTGATACTCTGATGACTACTATTGCTGTGAGTAGTAAACGTTTTGTTTCTGCTTCAGGAGTCTTATGTCTTCCCCCAGCACCCACAAAACTATAGCAAGCTAACTTGACACATTGGTAGGGTAAAGTCTCAGACCTTACTGAGTTCTTGACATCTCTATTACTAATGCATACTAATTATGATTTTAGTTATATTAAGGAAAATAGACTTTAGTCTACAGAACTTATAACTAACATTTTCATAGGATACTAGACTTTAAAATAATTAAGTGACTAAATTAATGTGGTTATATATAAGGTTATTCAGTATGTCCTGAGAGGAACTCAGGGGATTGGTTTTAATATTTTGGAGAAACTGATAAAAAATATAGAAAATGCCCAATGACACAAATTGTGCTTGGATGTTTGCAGATAGTTTGAAGTCTGGATTTTTTTTTTCCTTTTTTTAAAGAAGTCCTACACCTAGTATGGAACTCAACACAGGGCTTGAGCTCACAACCCTGAGATCAAGATCGGAGCTGGGATCAAGAGTCAGACAACCCAACTAACTGTGCCACCCCTGTGGCCCAGAAGTTTATGATGGATTTTTAACTGAGAATCCTTGCTATAGGAGAACCTACTCCTCTGAAGTAAAGGATGAGTGTGCTTCTCTTAGGTCAAGCTTCTGGTATCTCCTCATAACAACTTAAATAGTTTATGGTATCTTCTCACTGAGTTCTAAGAAATGCAACGTATTCATAGAACACTAGAATCTTTGAAGATCTATTGCTGGGTAGATGGGTGTATTAATATATTATAAATCTCAATCATATGACTCAGATAAATTCCAAGAAATAGAAAAGCATTACCCATTTGGAATGACTTACATATACAATTCCTCTAGCATGAGTTATTTAATGAAACATAGCAAAGAATGGTTGGTCAAACCTTAAGGAAATATCTTTCTATAATGTCTTATTCTTACAGCAAAATGGATCGACACTTGTAATGCTAAAGTTCCCTTCAGAAATGTATGGAAGAAAGTTGTACTTGGGAAAACATTCAAAATTTTCTTCTTTGCTGGTATTAGAAAAAGGTATCGAGGGTAGGGAAAGGTTATTAGCTTGCTATTACTCAATCCCTGCTGAGCACAGTAGAACATAAAATAGGAATAAAGAAAGGAAGTCAGCACTCCAATCCCAGCTGCAAGCTGATGAATCAGTTAGTGATTAATTGTTGCTACTAGTAATTGAAATAATCATATTTCAGAGAGGGGGGGGAAAGCATTTGGTCTCTAAAATGCTTTTTCCTCAAAATGTAATTGCTGCAATATTACTGGATGTCTTAAAAGGAGATATAACGTTCTTAATGTAAAACTAAAAGGAATTATGATTCCCAAGATTGACCCAACATCTGGCATTAGGTTTTGAAAACCCTCTGACTGTCAAAAGCAGTGGTCTCTTTGCATCAGCTCTCTTATTTTCTTATACACATTTCTTTCAAGTTAGCTTTATAGAGAAGACAGCATAACGTAGAATGCAAAACAACAATAAACTAATATGCATTACCTTAATGTCAGTAAATCCAGTGAGTTCACATATACTCCCTCCCCTCAAAATAGTGCTTATATTTTTAAAGAAATATTAATGTGTTAATCAACAGGCTTTATCATGTTCCTAATTCTAAATGTGTATGGCCCCATGCCAAGGATTTGGGAAGTCACCGCTTTCAAGTAGTTTACTCCGTAATTGTGAAGATATAGTATGTATGTAAAATGTTGCCAATCAATACGATGTACATGAGTACCATAGAAAGATTTCTTGAAGTTATACATTTGCATTTAGTGAGCACTTCACCTGTTCAGGTCCTCTAGAAAGTTGTTTTTTTTTTTTTTTTTCCAAAAACTAATCTCCACAATCACCCTGAGATGAAAGTATCATATCAATTTGAAATGATGAATAAATAGGATCAGAAAGGTTAAGTCATTCACTCAATTCCACAGTACCAAAGTAATGTACAGCAATTTGTGTAAAACAATTTTCAAATGTGCTTTTGCTTGCATCTGATAGCAAAAAGAAGAGAGAGAGGTAACTCCATGTTTTAAATCCTTGATGATAATAAAAGCCTGAGATAGTAGCATTTATGGAATAGAAGAATTATGAGGAGAAAGAAAAAACTGGCATGGGAGGAAAGATGAGTTTATTTGTAATATATTGTTTCTGAAGTGATACTAGGTCATATAAGAAGAAATCTCCATGAGCACATAGAGATAAAAGATTCTAGTTAAAGAAAGAAATCAGTATTGGATATGTGGGGATGGTATTCAACAGTGTTTCAATGACATAATGAAAGAAATAGTAATAAATGAGCAACCATATGTTATGCATGCAACTCTTCATGTTAAAAAATGGAAACTATTTCTTTTCCCCTTGAAACTGGGTTGGTTTGGGACTTGATGTGACCAATAGAATGTGGTACAGTGATGCTGTCCTAGTTCAGGGTGTAGGATTTATGAGATATGGCATTCTTTTGCTATCCTGAGGCTCCTGGTAAAGAAGCCCAGGCTGTCCATCTGGAGAAAGGAGCTATGTGAAGAGAAGAGCCCCAGCCAATAGCCCAGCAGTATGGTCCCTGACAAGTGAATGAGGCCATTCTTGATCCTCCAACTCAGCTACCATCTGAATAAGTAAACCCTGCTGACACAACAGAGCAGAGATTAATCATCTCTGATGGGCCCTGCTTAAATTCCTGAACCACAGAATTGTAATTAATAAACATGTTGCATTTTATCCACTTAGTGTTAAGGGAGTATGTTACACTGCATGGTACTGCTGAAACACAGAAGGAGACTAACAATAGGTAATTAAACAAATACTTGCTTTTTCTTCCTGTCACATATTAAAACATTCTATTAAGAAACATAAAACAGGAGGGGCACCTGGGTGGCTCAGCCGGCTAAGCATCTGCCTTCAGCTCAGGTCCTAATCCCAGGATCCTGGGATTGAGCCCTGCGTCAGGCTCTCTGCTCAGCGGGGAGACTGTTTCTCCCTCTGCCCCTGCTTCTGCTTGTGTTCCCCCTCCCCTCCTCCCTCTGTCTCAAAAAAATTAAAAAGAAAAAAAGGAAAAAGAAACAAACAGCATTTAACAGGATAGGGAACTATCAAGGAAGTGATAGAGAAATATCTTCATTGGGTAGTCAGAAGCTTTCTGAAGAGGCAGCATTCGAGTAGATAAGGAAATTAGAGAATGAAATGGATAACAATGATTGACCATGAATATCAGAGAAAACTTAATTCCCAAATGTTTGATAATATGTTCTAAGCAACACATCCAAAATCAAATTCACCATCTCACTTACATCTGTATCATTATAGAGGGCCCTTCCCACTGTCTTTTCTTTTGTCTGTATCACCATTGGTGGCTGGGTTATGGACATTGGGGATGGCATGTGCTATGGCGAGTGCTGTGAATTGTATAAGACTGATGATTCACAGACCTGTACCCCTGGGGCAAGTAATACTTTATATGTTAACAAAAATAAATAAATAAGTAAAATCTTTTGATAAATAAATACATATAAATTCAGAAGCCACCTTCTCCAGAAGGACCTACCTAACTTTCTCATCTGGCCTAGTGTTCTCTTCTATGTCATCCCAGCCACCTATATTTTCTTGTGTGAGAGAATCAAAAACATGAGGCAGCTCTTTTTTTTTTTTTTCCTTTAACCTAATCTCACACCATTAAACTTAAAACTCATCTTGACCTGGCTAACCTCACAATATGCATCCCGTAGGTGAAACCAGCAGTGCTTTCTTGCCTCTAGTTACACTGGGCCGGCTACCCTTTCTCTTATTCTTCTACTTTATCTCCCATCGGATTCCGGCTTAAGCACATCACCAAAATTTAGATTAAATCAAGAAAAAAGTTTTTGACCAATGGCTGCCTAATCTGTCACTGAAAAGTAGCAACAAAGCAAAGCTTTTATCAACCAGAAAATGTACGGTGCTTCCTTTGGGAAGGCAAACAAGACAGCAGATATAGAAGCCTCGCTCGAAGGAGGAAAAAGAAACTGAAGGATTTTCAGAGTAACACCTGTCAAAGGGAGCCGTAATGTGTACCATTTGACAAAATAGGCTGGTGACTGTCAAAATAAATAATAAACCTTCCAGCTCTGACTAATGACTGAACTGTCCTGGAAGACTTGAGGGAAGCATCCAACAAAATGCAAAATTGAAAGAGAAATGGGAACGGTCGGCCCAGCCTCCTAGCAGCTAAATGTGAAATAATTTTGGAAAAACTCAAACCATTCACCAGGTCCCGTGGCAGACGGGAAAGTTCCAACTCTTCTGATTGAGCATTCCACTTTCGTTAGGAAATCGCATCTCTTCTGATGGAGCGCCAAGAAGTTGGTCTCTGCTTTTTCAATACAGAAACAATCCTGCCGTGACGGTGGCATTCTCGGTGCAGACTTTCAGCTGACTGCCAAGCATACCATCAGGAAGAGCAGCCAGAGCTGGACCCCTTTGTATGCAGAGTGGGGCAACCTGCAGAAAAAGTAGAGATCCAGAGAAAGCCCATTTTAATACCTTTTCACTTCCATTTCTTCCCAGGAGAGGCACCCATATTCCTCCTCCCATCGCTCCTTGGAAGAGGTCATCTTATTTTCCCTTTCCAGCAAGCAAGGTTTTCTAACACGATTACAATGAAAACTGCCTGAGTGTCTGCTCATAATGTTCTGACCCTTTCCAGGGGCAGTTTCATTTAAACAAATTGTTTTTTAGAGGCCCACAAAGACTCGATAAATTCCTGCTCTGAAATTCAATAATAAACCGCAAGTGGAAAAATGCATCGTTAGTGGAAGAATTTTAAACATCTCAAAAATAGAGTCCTGCAAACGCCGTCTTGCTTCAGCAATTATCCACTTATGCTTCAAGTTCTAAGTAGCAGAGGTAAGTACTGGTTTGTCCCTCTGCTTGACTCCTTTAATTGTGCTTTTGTTCCCAGGAGAGGATATTCTCTGAGCTCCCTAAGTCAAAGTGTTAGCGAAAAGAGAAAAAAACACTAAACGGAATATCTGTTTTTAAGGAGGGGCCTGTTTAGATATTATTTAGCCTACAGTAACGTGGCTTGTTTTCTCACTTAATTTTATTTATTTATGTTCTTTCATTATTTATTTCTCCTTCATCTGTTTTATACATTAGAGTATATTGACTGTAGTTCCAAATATGTTTTTCATAAGGATTTGATTCTGTCACGAGTAAACCACTTTGAGACATGAAATAAGCAAAATATCAAATAAAGAAACATTTCTTATTTGTTCTTTTCTAACCAAACATATCTGCTAAAATCTGTAATTTAAAAAAATCCTGACCCTTTTCGTTGTTTGTTTTAAGCATTAACTCGGAGATTTGTGCTAGTCTAAAACTGCATTTCTACATTATTTGATTGCCATATTCATTTAACAAAAAATCAGAACATATTCTGATTGTAGAATGAATGTCTAAACTCAGGACCATTCCAGACATATGGGTAGCAAGTAACTGTCCATACATGTCTGTAAGTGAAGTAAAAAGTTGGTTCCTTTCAATATCCATGACTCACAAATGGACAGGAATTAGGATGCCCTTGCTTCCTACCCAGTGATTTCAACATTCTAGGATAATTTGATTCACCAACCCATTTGGTTGATCCATCCTACACTGATAGAAGATGATCCAACCCAGTCAACATCATATCCAATGTATCCTGTACTTCCTGCAGCAATTATTCTGCTTGGCAGGACAGTCTTCTCTAAAGCCTTCTCTGCTCATTATTATTGCTGCCTCTGCAAGGTCAGTAATGTGTCTGCCAGTAAAGTGTTGTCTCCTTCCATTTCCTATTCCCATAACCACAAGGAGTAGAAGCAGTTCCCCTGTTGAGGAAAGAACATTTGTCCATTAATAACCACACTAGTCTAGCAGCCAAATCCCATGTTGATGCTCTGGTCATTTTTAACGTGGACTACTATAACCACATTCTGTGCTGTCTCCAAAGCTTTATTCTTCATTCCAGTTTAAAATGATCTGCATTCTGCAGATCAAATCATTTTCTAGATGGATTTAAGTTATCCCCATGGGAAGGAAGACCCTGGACTTGACAGTGTTGTATATAGGGATTATGTTGTGGAATGGGGAGACGAGTCTCTAAAAGAGGCATTTGAATATACCACATGATGACAGAGACCCAACCTAATAGTTTGTGGGGCGGGGGGGGGGGGGGGGGTTGTTTTTGTTTTTTGGGGTTTTGTTCATTTTGCTTTTTTTTTTTTCATTCCAGGGATCAGGAAATTTCAAGGTCTTATTACAATTTTATGACTACATTTGACAAATTATGGGAAGTGGGAATTTGCTCTGTGTCTCTCCTTATTACAAAGTATTGAAAAATATTTTGTGTAACTTTTGCAAGCTGAAAAAGTCACCAAGGAGTACTGTCAAGCCATTGTTTACTAACTTCTACTTTGATGCAACCGAATCCACAGAGAGAATTTCTAAGAAGTTCCTTGAGCAATCGTTACATGGTCCACCAATATCTGCAGATAAAAATAAAAGTAAGGAATGTAAGACAATGATAGAAAAAGAGCAACTGTTTGCTACTCTTGGAAACTCTGTTTAATTTCCTGGCATCCTGGACATTTTGGGGGCTTATATTTTGGAATTACTATAGTCCTCTATGAGAGAGTTAATTCATTACCAAAAGGTGAGCCATTTCCTGTCTGCTCAGTTATGGAATCAAACTAAGTACTATTTTATCAAAGGAACCTTGGCTGTCACCCAGCGTTAATCATTTTCAGAACAATTATGATTTACTTTAGACATAAGGTTGATGGATCTCTATTTCCAGATTCCATTTTGGCAACTTGGAGCCTTACCTCATACGTAAGATTATTGCTGAAAACAGTGCTTCTCCAAATTGTCCTCCTCCATTCTTTTTGTGTCTATCTTTAAAAAAAAATACAATTAATTACATTCCAGCCAGCAAAGCTATGTGACTGCCAGTGCTAGCTCAAATATTGTTTGCATATAATCCTACACAGATGTGGAGCCAATAGGGAGCTGGATGACTGTGTGCTTTTACACATCTTTTAGTTAAATTAAAAATCCAAAAGCTAAATCTTGTGCTGGGGGACAACATGTGAATTTGACATTTCCTGGAGGTTATTAGAACCATAAACCAATGACTAGACTATATTCATCCATTTAAGTGGTTTGTGACCATGAAAGACTAAATATTTACAATGTCTCTTATCCTTGGATACGATATAATGATTTCATCATTTTAATAGCTCTATACTCAAATGTGGTTGCATCCCACTTAAATTTCAGAGACATGCATTTCAAATAATTTGGGTCTCATTAACCATTTGAGTAGTGCCCAAGAGTGACAAAGCACACAGCAAGAGTTCAAGGCACTGAAATCAAGATTTTGGTTTTGTTTTATGTCTTCTCGCCTGAATCTTACACGATTTACCAAATTTTGCTGTAAATATTCTGATAAAGAGAGATCTTTTTACACATACAGTTCATTAGAAGAAAGTCACTTAACAGATCCCCAGCATCTGCTTATAAATGCCCGGCGGTGCACACAAATAGGGATCAATCAGGTGACCCAATGTGAATGAACCATCACAACTGCTATAGAACCAATTGAAGCCATGTGCCCCACTGAAAGCTGCTTGAGTTGCCTTGTTTTTTATAGAAAAACAACAGTATTATAAGCCACAAAAACCATCATCTAATCATTTGCTTTACCTTTTAGAGTTCTAAAAATGCCTGAATATCCTTCCTCTCATTATTTCCCTATCTACATACTTAAATCTTGCTGTTTGATGGAAAGAAAAATCAGTTGGTTATATCAGCTAATATTATTCCCCACCCCCTTCCTCTCATGTATGATGAAAACTAAATCTAGCTAATATTATTCCCCACCCCCTTCCTCTCATGTATGATGAAAACTAAATCTGGTTTATTTTCAACATAGAAATGTAGGAACAACATTAACTAGTTCCTTTTGCATTTGCCCCTATTTATCACAGCTTTTCACTTATATTAATACTCATTGTTTTGCATAGAAGAAAAATAAAACATAACAACTGATGTAGACATTATCAAAATAAATTTATGTTTACCTCCCCTAAAGTGCACAGAGGGTATGATCTATTAGAACTTTTGTGCTAAAACTTTTGGAATGCTCTGTTCATAGTAGTTGACCTCAACAATTATTTCTTAAATCATTATCCCAAAGCACCTATCAAAAATGTTTTATAATACCTTGGCTGGATCATCTGTCAAGCCATAGTTTATGCCATGATGAGGATAGAGTCAAAATGAAAGAAATACAAGATAAGAGATTTTTTATTGTTTATAATATTCTGATCCTTAATGAATGTTCAATGAAAGTCATGTACATATAAAGGGATAATATTTCTTTTTACCCCCTAGCAGAGGGAAACACACACACTCACATGTGATTGAATGTAATGTTTATATAACAAATACTATGATATACTGGAAAGATATGTAGGCTATAAGTTAAACAAAACAAAGCAAATATTTTAAACAAAACTAAAACTCTCATTTATTTGTTGGCTTTAATGCTCAATTTCCTTATCTGTTATATGGGAACAACATCCGTGGTGTAATACTTTGAAAAATCTTCGAAAGCACAAAAAGAAACAATGTGCCTGAAATCACTATAAAAATAAAAATCAATGTGTAATGAGATGACATTAACTCACTGATAGGGTTGGTAAGTGAGGATACATGAGCAAGATCCTGTGTCTGCCTTTTAAGAGGTCTCATACACTGGAAGAATCAGACCCATAAAATGTCATGGGTGAAACAGTAGGAAGTACCTTGGAGGACATCAGAAAACCATATAGGAGAGACAACATTTAGACTTGATATGGGTGGTAAAGGAAGAGCTATTCAAGTGGAGAAGAAAGAAGACAATATTTCGAGCAGAGGAAACAATATATACACATACAGATAAGTGTGAAAACTCACAATGAGTTCATCAAACTTGTGGCTGAGGTGGGGGAAAAGGAAGGTGGTGAGCGAGAGGTTCTTGAAGAAAAAAATTGATATATCAGAGTTATTTATGTATTATTTTGATGAGTCAAGTTCATTACCCAATTGATGGAAAATTCTTGAATTTTTAAAGTGAAAAGTTGTATAATACGATGTATATTTTTGAAAAAAAATTATCCTCAAATTAATAGGCCATGTGGACCTATTATGGAAAGAATCGGTAGGTAGACTACGAATCAAAAAAAAATTGTTAGGCAGTTATTACCGTTATTCAGAAAGAACAGATGAACAATCTATGTTACTTCGATTGTTTCGCAAAAGTTGAAGGAGAGGTGAATTGAGAGAAATGTGGTAGAATTAGTAAGATCCGGTAACCACTTAGAGCCAGGGAGTAAAGGAGAGGTAGTAGTATGTTGGTGTATTAGGGGTGTGTGATGTATAAAGTGGGTATAATTCTCTAAGAATGCACTTAAAACTCAACCAGTATGAAAGGTATCTGCTGCTCTAGTGTAGGTCTCCACGACGTTTGCCAATAACCAGCTCATTTCCTATTTGACCCCTCTTCCTCCCAGCACAAAGCCATTTTAAAAAATATGTACAGCAGATACAGTTGGCAATTCCTTCCTTTTGATAATTTCTGGGATGAGATATGGAAGATTTAGGAAAAATCCCACTGCACCTACTCCTTCTTATCACATTCTCATTTGAACAGCGCTTAGTTAAATCCTGGGATTTCTTTTGGCAGAGGTCTTTCCTACATGATTAGTGGAGTGGTTGTGAATCACTGTGACACGCATCTCCGGAGGGTCTCCTTTTTCACCCAGTTCACTGATATACTTTGCTCAAGGGTACAAATGTTCGTGATAGCAACTTAGTCAACTCATCTCTTTCCTGGTGTGTGATACATGGTCTTCGGATGCCTGCATCATTGCTGCCTGGACATCTCACACTCTCACCTCCAATGAGGCAGGAATTGAATGTAATTAATTCCTGTCTATAACATTCAGCCCTGCCTCCTAAAAATATGGACATTTAATAAATGTTTTGGTGATAATGGAATAATTCATCTCTTCTAGGGTGCATCCTTTTCAACTGAAGCAAGAACAGCATACATTGTACTGGTTTAGGGAGGATAAATGTAATTCCATGACAATTAAAAATGATAGGACAAGTAAAAACCCATCCATCTGCCTAATGACTAAACTTCAGTGGTGAAGAATTGATAATTCTAGTGGAATTTGTTAGTGAAAGAGTCCTTTATTTTAATACATTTTAGAAATTCCGGGGAGTCTGACTATCCCTGCTAACACTGTGGTGTCAAGCCATTTAAGGCAAACTCATTGAACTCAAGAAAAGGACAGGATTTATATTTTCACGTTAGAACAAAAGAAAACATGATTTTTTTTTTCTGCTTAAATTAGTTCAAACTCTGTTCATATTGTTTCCAGTATGGTACACAATCACAGAATCTAAATTACAAACATATGTCTCTGTGTATGTGTATATATGTGTGTATACACATAAATATAGATATAGATATGTAGATATATGTATATGTAGACTATGTCTCTCTCTATATATTCAGTCACGGACAGTATATGTATGACTTAATATAGAATATATATATAATTATTTTTCTTTTTGGTTTATTATCTGGAAAGATGTTTATATTCAATTTTCCAAATCTCAAAGCTACTTATCAACTGAAATGGATAGACAGATCAATTAAAATAAGTTTTTATTGATACAAACTTAAGAACTACATTATTTTTATTATTGTGGTTATTTGTGTATAGGTTTGTTTGTTTGTTATACCTACACAAATTGAACTGTACAATTCCTAGAAACTGCTTGCTGGAAACCTGGTTGATCGGTTAAGGTTTCTTTTGATAGTCACATAATCAGCACTGTGAGCTTGGAATAAAAAGAAAAAAAAGCTAAAATAAAGTAAAAGGAAATTTTTCATTCTAACCTGAACACATTTTACAAATCTCTTCTATTTAGGTTAATATGTCTTGTCAAACAACAGGAAAATTAAAACTGTAATTTTTGTAATGTAACCTATGTCCTAGTCTATTGAGTAATTTTTTCTTGTTCTGTTCCCAGAGTGAAGAAAGTTGTACCGGTTATCTCAATGACTTAGAAAAAGCATTACCTGCATGTTTTTCAAATCTAACTTATTGAAGTACATTATCTCAAGTGAAGTCTATTAAAGCTACTATGGTGATTGTACCATATTTGTTATTAAGATATAATACAAATTCAATTTAATTCTTTTGCTGCAGCGATTGTTGTGGTGGGTTGTGAGCTCTAAAAAGAAACAATATAATCAAGTCACTAGCTTTTAGTCTACATCAGAAATAGAATATTTAAAATTTTGTTTATAGAATTTTAAATCCTGGAGTTGATTTTATAGATACTACTGAAATACTTACTTAAGGGACACATTCTTATTTTAGAAAACGTAGTTCTCATTTTATCATTTATATTTATGTTCCAGTAAACTTGCTTTTTCCTTTGATTTAATTTTATCCACTGAAAAATTGCATCTGACGTGTTTTGCATTTCTCTCCCCTTCTTCAGATCTGTCCTTACATGTTTCACAACCAGCAGATTTACTCTGGTGTTGTTAGCAATTTCTGCCACCAATGAAAGTTACGTTGTTGTTGTTGTTTCTGTGACTCCCTTGCAAAGGTTTAAAAGAAACTGAGCTATATTTCAGTTCAAACTGACATTTCTGTCCAGTTAAGCTACTTAGTTATTTCTTTTAAAATTTAATTTTTGTGACTCAAAATAAATAACCATTGTTAGTTTATATTGACATTTTGAGACAAAATAAATTACTATTCCTAATAGTCTTTTACTAGAGTTAACATTTTTTATTTATATACTTGATTTTTAAAGGTTTTCTGAATTTATAATTAGATTTATTATGTCGTCAAACAAAATGACTTCAAAAGTGTGTGTATCTAGTTTTATATTACTAATCAATAGAAAAATAGCATTAGAAACATAAAGTTTAATTTTCCCCACGGGGGACCTCTTCAGATCTAAGTGCTGCCGCTCTGCCCCCTCTGAAATGTACTTTGAATTCCTTGGACTTTACTTTTTCTATTTGTGAAAGTAGGGTCAGAAGACTTGGACTTTAATGCCTTAACCTCATGCTTTTTAAAGGAAAGATATTGACTCCCTAGTATGTTTCAACATTGATAACACAAATGTTACCAAAAAAAAATTAATAATAATAAGAACTTACCAACTACTTTCTAGGTGCCATACATTGTGATCAGGCATGTATCAGTAAGGACAGGATAAGTTTTGCTAAAGAAAACCCATTCCAGAATCATAGGTTGATGTCCAGTGCAGGTCATCGAGAAGGCCTCAGCTAAAGAAAACCTCTTCTCAATAAATATTTCCATAATAATTCTAGCAGAAGAAAGAAGATATATTAAATCTTAATTGGCTCTTCTTAAAACTTCTGCATGGGAATCCCTTCTGTCCACCTTTCAGGAACCAAAGTCACAAGGTCATGCCTAACTCAAGAGATAGTAAAAAGTGTAATCCTATCCATGCATCAAGGGGAAGAAACAGAACATGCATGCACAGCTCTAAGGATTTGAGGGTCTTCTTTAATTCACAAATCAGCTTCTCTAGCAAGCATTAGGACTTTCTGCCAGCTTTATCAAGTTCTATTCCCTTACATTGCTCTATTTTTTTTTTTTGATTGCTTGTAAATGTATGAAATTTTGAAGATCTGGGCATGGGTAGATATGGATACAGCTGTAGCTAGAATGCGTTGTCTATAAAGGCAAAAACATTATCCATTTGCTTTTTCTCCTTTTTACTTTCCTTTTTATTTTTCTTTTCTCTTTATCACCAATACCTACATTGGCACCTGGCACATAAGAAAAACATCAATGGGGGGCTCCTGGGTGGCTCAGTGGGTTGCGGCCTCTGCCTTCGGCTTAGGTCATGATCCCAGGGTCCTGGGATCGAGCCCCACTTCGGGCTCTCTGCTCAGCGGGGAACCTGCTTCCCCCTCTCTCTCTGCCTGCCTCTCTGCCTACTTATGATCTCTATCTGTCAAATAAATAAATAAAATCTTAAAAAAAAATTATTGTGGTTGCTCAGTCAGTCCTGCAGCCCCTAATGTCCCAGTGATTGCACTGGAGGACAGCTCTGGGACACAAGCAGCAGGAATGACGGAAAGGAAGGCACAAGTATTTTGAAAAAAAAAAAAAAAAAAAAAAGAAAGAAAAACATCAATGCTAAATACATAATGAATGAATTATATCCATTTTACAAATAAGGAAACTGAATCTTAGCAGTTAAGTCACTTAAGATGACATAGGTATGAAGTTACAGAGTTGGAATTTAGAGCCCAAGGGTTTAAATACTCACTTGTAGAGCCACTGTGCTTGATAATGACACTGGATAGTGGGAAAGACGTATGTAATTGTTAGGTACCATGACTAACGCTGGAAGAGTAACATATAGGAGCTACAGTGGAATTGCAGAGGGAGTAGAATCTAACTATCAGGGCATAGCATTTTGAAGGTGATAAAAAATAGCGGGAAGGAAGGCTTTACAGAGGAGTCTATGGGGAATTTTGAGTGAGATCTTGAAGATATGTTTACTATTTTGTTTGAAATTACTTCTTTGACTTTCTACTATGAGTCAGACATGAGTTAGCAGCTTAGGATACAAAAATACCCAACACAGAAAAAATCTTTGCCCTTCCAGTGCCTCTAATTTCATGAGGTACGTGCCATTCCGACACAGGCAGACGAAGTCTCCCTTTTGTGAGAGGCTGGCCGTCTTATCTACAGCTTGTGGAGGGATAGGTGTGGGTAAGAAAGAGGAGTTTTCAAAGGAGTTAAATGAGTAGATATTGACGGACCAGACCCAGCAAAAAGGTCTTGGAGAGCCATTGACTCCAAAGGCTTCCTAGCACATGACCATGGAGCCAGATCAAACAGGACCTGACTATTATAGCCCTTCTCCTCTCTTCACTAAAGCATCCCCCAGTGATCCCAATGATATTCTTCCACATTGCTTTTCGGGAAGTCAGGAAAAACAAAAACAAAAACAAAAACAAAAACAAAACAAAACAAAACAACAACAACAAAAAACCTGTCATAAAACAGACTTATGGAAAGAATCCAGGACGAAAATACATAAACTATCCGTCTTCTGCACTTAGAAGGCTGTGAAATTTGACTCCTCTGAAATAAAAGGGAAAAGTATCATTCTTATCCACAGCATACTTTGATTACCCACTGAGTTCAGGGCATGTTTTCTACATTTTGGTTAAGGGACAGCAGATGATACGGGAATGGCAGATAAAGAAACATTTAGATATTCTCAGCCCAAAATAAGCACTAAAGGCACCAAGTCTATTGACACTCAGAGGAAGGAAAGACATCTATGGGATAGAGCAGATGCTGGGATCAGACCAAAAAAGCAGCACTTTCCAGACAAGTAAGAGAAGGAGTTACCAAAGTGAGGAGCTATTTCATTGACGATTATGTGTGGCTGCCTATAATAGAAAACCCCAAAATAACAATGTCTTTAAAAGAGATAAATTTTAGTTATCTCTTACTAAAAAGTCCATAAATGCAAAATACAAAATGACCTGATATTTTCCCAGGATCCTCTTTTTGTTCTGTCATTTATTCGGGGGTGGGGAGGGGTGCGGATTGCATTCTCAAAGGAATAATTGGCTGGGAGTTAAATAAAGGAGGAGTGAAAAAGGTTAAGAGCAACAAAAGAGGTTGAGGGTCCCAAAGACTAGCAAGGGCTGGAGGGGAACCAACATTAACCTCAGACAGTCACCAGGTGTTTGAGGTGTGGTCATAGGAAAAGGAGGTGTGGTCTTAGAGAGTTAACATAACTATTGCTGAACCTCAGCTCAGAAGACAGGAGGCCCAGGGGATGAAATAATAATCAACCTCCTATTGTCCTCCATTTTATTAGCTACCACTGGCCAAACACAAGGCTTAGAAACTTCAAGGCAAGGGAACTGAGGATACACTTTTGGCTTTGCAGAGTGCACAACAGGGTGGAAAAAAGTAAAGAGCTGAACTGGAGGAACAAGCATAGAATAATCAGCACAAATAACCCCTCAGCATTGTACCCCTCAGAATTGCTTCTTGTCTGCTTTTCCATCTTGGGCAACTTGAATCATAAAATTATTGGGTGTCCCATCAGTAGGCAATTAGAGTTCACTTACCCAAACCTAGGTGTATACCAGGAACTAGTTTTCAATGGAGAATAACTGCTGACCGAATAGATCAGTGATCTAATCTAAAACCCTAGCAGTCTCTGTTGTAATTCTCATGTTTGGATGTGGCAGAGACCTCACAAAGAATATGTACCACAGTCCCTCTCAGGACCATTGTGACCTTACAAAGAATATGTACCATAGTCCCTCTCAGGACCATTGTGCCTGTTGGGTTATAAGGTTCATATGTCAGGAGAACTTGCGCTATGGTCTAGACCTGCTGTGTAGGTGTCTTTTGCTTTAGGCCCCACTCAAAACTGTACCTATAAATGCCACCTGTAAATATATTAAAATAGCATGCCCAAATATTTTATATACATATAAAAATACATATATTTTATATATATATAATATAGTATATATTTAAATATATATTAAAATAACATGTCCAAATATTTTGTGTATTTTATGTATTTGTTCCAAATTCTAAAGAAGTTAACTAAGCATTCCTTTTTTCTTTTTGGTAGGAAATAAAAAATGTAGCAACTTGTCTTCCACTTTAGGACAGTATCCCTCCAACATACCCCACCTGGGACCCCAAGAGGCTTCATGGGTTTTGTATCTCACAAAGCAACTATGGTGCTTGTTACTTCCTTCTTACTGAATTCAATTAGCATAATGCCATGAATCAGCATGTAGCCTATGGAATGCCACGAGTAAACAATGAAGTTTCTGCTATACTTGATTAAGACAGCAAAAGATTTGTCATATGACTTAAAAAAAAAGAAAAAGGTAACTGGTGCTACTGTTCCTGAGACATGAAGATACCTGGTTTCTGATTGTGTTGATTAGCTGGCAGTTAAAGACAGAGTTTTTAGGGTAAATAGCATACCAGGGTCCAAGGGCATCTACTCATTTGCTCCAGTGAAGATACCATGTCCAGAACATCTGACTGATTGGACCCATGGACCCCATGGTTCTATTCAGAGCCCATATCTAATAATCACAAATGGTCTGGTTATTTGCTTTTTTTCAGTCACATTATGAAGGGTTAAGCCACCAGAAAGGAGTTGGAAGGAGACTCATGGTAAAGAGTTGAGGCCCTTTACAAGGGTCTTTCCTCAAAAGGGGCTGGCCTCCCTGCCAATTAAGTCATTCTGGTCTGTGAGATAATTTAAATTTAGAATTGAATAAGAGGCCATGAACCCCACTACAGTACTTCAAGTCTTGTTTTTGCTCGGCAGACCTGGAATTTTTCTGCTTATCTAAGTCAAACAGCACATTAGGAGGCTACCGAGCAACTTAATTCCCAGAGCTCTGGGAATAATTAGCCACCACTATAGACCTCTGTGGCTAATTATGGTAATTGTGCCCACTCTGTCTCTAAAGGTTACATGCCAACACCTGACCTCTACCACTCTGGGGTCCCATAATTCCACCAGGGAACCTAATTCCATCACAGCAGTGCTCATTGTCTTCTCTAGCCTACAGAGAACAACCTCTTCTCATGAATTCTGGTGATTCCCCCAGTGATGTATTCCTTAATGCCTTAGTGAAGAAAATTTCCAACAAGATGACACCTCTCCTGGTGTATTAGCAATTTCCTCCTGGAGGAGGCTCTGGTTTATCTGTCTGTGCTATGCTTGGACTTCATTCTCATTTGGGGCATGGAGTGTCCCAATGAGGGACATTGGGAGTATATACTGAAGAGAATCAGCATCTCTTTAGGAAGTATCTGCACCAGGTAACATCATTTAAAGTTTTGTTTTGTTGTGGTTTTACTTAATGTGAGAGAAGACTGATTCTCTTAGACAGGAATAAGTAGTTGGAGAGGTAGGATGGTGGGAGGGGCTACTCTATCACAAAGGTACATTCAGGCATTTGAGGGTTCAGATTCTCAGCCTGATCTGTGTCCAAATGACCCAAAGGCACATCTGTGGGACCTGTTTTTCCCCAACCACACCCCTCTTAACTTGCCATAAGAGATCTTGTGAGACTGCACAGTTTAGTTTTGCAAATCTGCAACTTTCACAATCAGTCTTTATCCCTGTTTACACAGGGTCAATATTGATTAGAGTTTCAAAATATATTGGCCATCCAGGATGTGGTAAAACATATGTGCTGTGGTTTCAGAAAGACTTGAGTTCAAATCCTTCTTCTATTAGAATTGCTAGTTGTCTAACTAGTCACTTAACTATCTGGACCTCATTTGTTTTATTGTTAGAATTCGACCACTGGTTTTTGTCCATGGAAAGTGTAAGGAGTAAACAAAAGGACACATGTGATGTTCCTAGTAAAAGTGGGGCCCTCTGAATTCCTGAACCCTCCCCTTTCCATCCTTTCCATTATTTTCTTTCTTCTCTTTTCTTTTACCTGCCTCAGTGTAGCTTCACAGAATATTCTACTATAGTTCCTCATTTATTTCAAGAATTCAAAACCTTCTACATTCCCTGCCTTTAAAAAATATAAAAGTGCTGGAGACACCACTGTATGTCCTTGTTGTGTCACCAAACAGGGAAAACATCATCATAGAAAGTATTAATAAAGCATTGTAGGGCACCTGGGTGGCTCAGTGGGTTAAAGCCTCTGCTTTCGGCTCAGGTCATGATCTCAGGATCCTGGGATCGAGCCCCACATCGGGCTCTCTGCTCGGCAGGGAGCCTGCTTCCCTTCCTCTCTCTCTGCCTGCCTCTCTGACTACTTGTGATCTCTGTCTGTCAAATTAAAAAAAAAAAAAATCTAAAAAAAAAAAAGCATTGTGAA
Source organism: Martes martes (assembly GCF_963455335.1). Taxonomy (NCBI): domain Eukaryota; kingdom Metazoa; phylum Chordata; class Mammalia; order Carnivora; family Mustelidae; genus Martes; species Martes martes. Next base: position 37,078,485 of record NC_137893.1, read on the forward strand.
CATCTTGGTAAAACAATAACTCAAATATTTATGCAAAATTTTGCAACATTAGGTATGTAAACAAAATGAAAACAAGTTTTATTAGTGATCATAAATATTGCAGATTTCAATTCTTTAAATTTAAGGACACTGTTTCCCAAGTATAAATAGGACTTGGAAATCTCTAAGAATTTCAATAATTAAGTTTATGCTCGATGCCCTTTGGGGGCTAATGCTAAATCTGATAGGTGGGTTATTTTTTGACTTCCTGTTAATATTTCCTCATTAATCATTTGAGAAGAGTTAACAGTGCCAGAGAGGGAAGATCTTTTCTTTTTTTCTTATTCTTATTTACTATACAAACAGCCATTTGTTTGATTTTGGTTTTATTCAGTGATTCCAAATTGGTCAATAAAATGCTAATGATTACCAACATACTATATTTCTCACTTGGAGATCATCATTTAATTCTAACGAATGCCAGTTGGATACTTGTTAAAACAGCAGGAACTAATTCATATATTTGAGTGAAATAAATAAAGTTTGATTGCATATTTGTTCCACTCAGCTTTGATAACTAGCGCTGTTAGAGGTTCATCATATAAATTAGCTTGGAAATGCCTGATAACCAGGTCTCTCTGATGAAACGGACATATCAAAACAGACATGTGCTTAAATATCATTTGTTTGTGTCCACTGCAAATGGCCTCTAGACTTTGGAACTCACATTCTGAAATTCTAGGGCAGCTCTATGAAAACTTGCAAGGCCCCATAATAGAGACCTTCAGGCGCTTATAGATAACACAGTCTTTTCCAAAGGGTCTCCTCTGTGTGTAAGCCCCCTACTCCCAATTCAGATATCCTCTTAAGATAAAGGATAATCCTAGAACTTCACAAGGTGATTTGAGGGAAATGCTTAATGTTCACTTTGAAATAGACTTTCATAAGGCTTCTACTTTGAAGCTTCGTTTGATTTCTTGGAGAAATCTATACTTCCAGAAATTCATCCTTAAATTGATTTCTGAGAAATCATTTCTCAGGGTTTACTTTCAGGAAATATGACCACTGTCTCATCTGTGATAAACTCATGTCACTAACATCTCAATATAGTCTTCCCATCTGCTGTTTACATAAGATCAGCAGAGTGTCTATGTATTTATCCTACCAATGTCTCATTTCGTAGCTTCTTTTTCTAATAGCCAAGAAAGTATGGAAAAGTAGAAGTTTACTTGTTTATCTTGATGTTTTACCAAATATCACATAAGAAATACATGTCAAGGTAATTTTCTTTTTCTTCTTTCTTTTTCCTTTTTAAAATTTGATGTACTTTCATAACCAATAATAAGGATCACAGCAGAACTGAAAATTTAAATAAATGTAAAATGACATGTCATGAACCTATTATTCAGAATTGAAGAGAACAGTAAAGAAAATAAGGACATCCTGAAAATAATTTTCATAACTAGATAAGGACATTTAATGATTCTTGACTGCTGATTACTAGCTGTTTACACTTGCCAGCTACCTGTCTTTCTGCCTCCTCCTTCTTCAGTATCTTGCATATTCAGAGAGCCCATTTTTAAAGCAGATTCTTTAATACAAATTTCACATTTAACAATCCTTTTTCCTAGAGAATTTATGTGTTTGTTAGAGATCAAACACTTTCTGGTGTCCAAATGAAAACTCAAAAAGAGTAAGTGTGCAGAACTTTATACAGGGCTCTTCTTAATAAAGTGAAAAGTGAGTATGACAATTTTAAAGTTGTATTGAAAAAAGCTCAAGCACTTCTCTATTATACATATAAATTTTCCATTATTACTGACAGTTTTTGATTAAAATTTTGACTGTATTTTTAAATTCCAAAGTGCCAATGTCAGCAATGTTATTACCTTCATACACATATGTGCACAATGGTTCAACTCAGCTGACTGAGGTGACTGGCCAGGTCAGACTGCTGAGTCTTTGCAAATTCCAACTGGAATTTAATATCAGTTAATATCAGTTACTAACTCATTGAGTATGTCTTCAGTTATTCAGATATAACATGGTTACTTAATATGTATTGATATACAGAGTCATTGTAACTTGTTTCTTTGGTGTAATTTGAGTGAGAGGACATTGAACTATCTTTAATACAAGTCTTAACAACAGGAACAATCCTGAAATAGAATTGAATCAGAAACCATCAAAGTTTTTGTTTGTTTGTTTGTTTTTAAGATTTTATTTATTTATTTGACAGACAGAGATCACAAGTAGGCAGAGAGAGAAGGAGAAGCAGGCTCCCTGCTGAGCAGAGAGCCTGATGCGGGGCTCAATCCCAGGACCCTGAGACCATGACTTGAGCCAAAGGTAGAGGCTTTAACCCACTGAGCCACCCAGGTGCCCCAGAAACCATCAAAGTTTTTAAATGGGAAAAAAAAAGTGACCACAAACGATATTAAAGTGTAAAAGAAAGACAGAGAACCTCAAGAGAAAAGTTAAAAGGCTAAAAATCTGAAAAACAAATGTTTTAAAAAAGGTGACAGCTAACTGACTAACAAATACATATTGCATCTGGTGTGTGCAGAATACCGTGCCTGACTCCAGTTCAATCATAAATTCCTTACCATTTTGTGTAGACGTGCCCAAAATATAGTCATTTATAAATGAATAAGGAATTTGATTGTTATTCTGTGCAATGGAGAAGATATAAAAGTAAAATCACTATTTACTTGATGCTCCAGGTCATGAAAAGTTAAAAGAAAGTGATCTCCTAATGCTTCTTATTTGTACAATCTTGGAGGCCAAACTCTATGCTTTAAGATAGTGGCCATTAATTGCGTGCCTACTATGTGAAGACCCAGTGTTTAGTGCTTCATATATATTAGCACTAGTAAGGCCATTTATAAGTGTCCTTATTTTACAGCAGATGACTCCAAAGTTCAGAGCATTAACCAGATTACCAGAGCTCACACAGCTAATGAAGGAGTGGGACAAACAGGGAATGTCTGTAACCTTGCAAGGTGATGTTATTGCTGTTAAATTCTAGAGCCACCCAAAGCATTGTTATGTTAAAAAGAAAAAGTCACTATCAGAGTCTTGCATGAATCTATACTTGTAATCTCACCACATACTCAATACATTGTCCACACTTCGAGTTGACCAATTATATTCCAACACTTCAAAATGCACTATTTTTCATTTCTTCAAACACAAATCATCATGTTAATATAGTGGAAAAATTGCTAACTACACTCCATTTTATCTATACAAACTTTTTTTCCCCCTGAGATATAAGAACACTTTTGAAACAGTAACTTATTGGTGTTTAAAATCTAAATGAAGAAAATGAGTCAGGGATGAGAGTGGACATGTCTCCCAGTTAGTCGCAGTTCATAATTTCTTTTCTTTCTTTAACTTCCATTCCAAAGACTTTATACAAATTTAAAAATCCAGTACACTGAAGACACTTTTTTAGAGGATAAAATCACTTGGGCTAAAATTAGACCAGACAATATTAATGGTGTTAAAAAATATAGATAAATAACTGAAATGTTAATGTTATGACTACAGGAGCTAGATAGAACAGATATTAAAGTTGTCTTGAAAACAATTTATGGAGCTACCCTATGACCCAGCAATTGCACTCCTGGGTATATATCCTAAAGATACAAACGTGGTGCTCCGAAGGGGCACGTGCACCCGAATGTTTATAGCAGCAATGTCCACAATAGCCAAACTGTGGAAAGAGCCTAGATGTCCATCAACAGATGAATGGATAAAGAAGATGTGGTATATATACACAATGGGATACTATGCAGCCATCAAAAGAAATGAAATCTTGCCATTTGTGACGACATGGATGGAACTAGAGGGTATCATGCTTAGCGAAATAAGTCAATCGGAGAAAGACAACTATCATATGATCTCTTTGATATGAGGAAGTGGAGATGCAATGCGGGGGGGTTTGGGGGGAGGTAGGAAAAGAAAAAATGAAAAGATGGGATTGGGAGGGAGACAAACCATAAAAGACTCAATCTCAAAAAACAGACTGAGGGTTGCTGGGGGGAGGGGGGACAGGAGAGGGTGGTGGGGAAATGGACATTGGGGAGGGTATGTGCTATGATGAGTGCTGTGAAATGTGTAAACCTGGTGATTCACAGACCTGTACCCCTGGGGATAAAAATACATTATATGTTTATTGAAATAAAAAAAAAAAAAGAAAACAATTTATGCCTGACTCTCATGGGAAAAAATTTAGTTTTAATGCTCTAACAATATGGAATGTCTATGATATGCCAGGCCCTGAACAGGTAGAGGTAAACACATAAAATACGTAGTGTCCCCAAACACAGAGATTACAGATGCAGATATACACATATAAGTATATAATTAAAGAATATTATTGTACAAGGAAGATAAGGAGAGAATGCCAATAATAATAATAATAATAATAATAATAATAATGTGAGAACCACTATAAATTGAGAAAAACTCATGAAAAATAACATTTCAGGATAGCACTGGAGGATATATTACAACAGACAGGTGAAAAATGGAAATTGGAATGCTCTAGGGAGACCCTATGCAGCAAAGTGTTTGGCACATTTAAGGAACTGAAATATTTGTTGGAGCCTGTGACCCAGAGAGAAGCTAGAGCAAGATGATATTATTTAAATAGGCAAAGGCCAGATTCCATAGACCTTAGGCCTAACATATTAAGAATCTGTACGTTATACTAAGGGAAAGACACTAAGGTTTTTAAACATGGGATTGAGATAATTTGATTTAGGTTCACAGAATCTAATTAATAATAGAACTTAATTAAAACATTACAGGTGTGTATCATAATATAAGGATTATGTTGCTTATCTATAAGTTTTCATATTTGTCTTTAACTTCCTCCCATCTCTTACCCATTAGTCAGCAAAGAGGGGCATACCTAAGTTCTTGATTCTGCATAAAGATTAATCAGACCTGATAGTTACAGTTCTTGTGATTTTTAATCTCTCTGGGATAAAAACATCTGCCATCCAGCTTCCCTCCCCACTCATCATTTCTCTCCCTAAAGGTATCATTTGGATATTTCCAAGGCACAGGCCAGCCAGGTGATCTCATGGGAGTAGGAAATGGAGAAGGGAGTCTGGTGGCTTTCAGATTCTCTTCTTTCTCCAGCCTTCTCCACCCTTACTTCTACCTTACTCTCTGCTCTCTATTCCCCAGATCAGAAAGGGCCAGGTTTTCATGTTACTTCCCTTCTATAAAATTCTCCTAATACCAGGAAGCAGCCCTTGGTGTCATATGTGGAAAGATAACTTTTCTCAACAATAAGAAACACTGTAAAATGAGTTCTAAATCGCTTCTTGTAAAAATAAAGGTAGAGATGAAAGAATTCAGGTTACTCTATCTCAACAAAATTTCTTCCCAAGAGGTAGTCTCCTTGCAAGATCCCCTAATGAAGATTGGGAGATGGGCATATTTTGCATATTTCTCAGTTTTCATTCTTCAGTCTTCATTTTGTAATATATTCCTTCTACACAGCCCACTCCCTTGACCTTGAGGCACACCCATGCTTCTAGAACACTAAGATGAAAATCATATCATCAGAAAGGCAAAAGAGAAAAAAGCTCTTTAACAATTTCTGAAGTATTACATGCAGTTCATATTACCTGTAGAAGCAGTTTAGAAGAAAGATGAAGGTGGTGTGCCCTATAAGGGTAGCAGAGGATTAGTGAGAAATGAAGAATAGAATGGATAGACAAGGGGAGGAAATTATCTAACAATTTACCACAAATCTAAATAAAAACTTTAATGCACCCTCTAATTCTTCAAAATTTACATATATTTTGAGTGATTGAAAAATATTTGAATTAAAATCTACCTTATCAAGAGAAACAAACATCTTCTTATCATTAAAACATTTAAGGAAATTTTCTTGTATTTCTTAAGAACTTTGGAAGGACTGTCTTCAATGCTATTCTTCTGATTTAATTTTTTTTAAATCTACAAGCTTTAGATAGCACACTCTTCTGCGGATGACAAAAACAAAAGAAATTATCAACTCTTATGGCTCAGTTGCTATTAAGTCCCAATGTTTTCATGTTTACACTATTTAATTTTTAATCATGTTTCCCCATTGCTGTTTATGTAATAAGCCACAGTATCAAAAATATGCTTTCTGATTTACATGTAGACTTATCTGAATTTGAAGAATTAAACACAATATTTATCATCTAATAATTCAAATTCTAAGAGGAAGAAATTATGTGAGTTCTATAGGATGTCAAAGATGAATAATGGAAGATTAAACTTACATATTAGGTTAGTCAAAAAGCACTTATTGAGCATTGACATGTTAGGTACTGCTCTAGACATTCAAGTTATAGTAATGAAAACAAACAAACACACACACAACTACAGCCTTGCCATCATGGGGTTTGTAATCCAGTCTGGAGAGACATGTAATAAAAATAAATACATTAGTTTTCATATCCAAAACTATTAAGTTCTTTGGGAAAAAATAAACCAGGGAATGTGGGTTGAGAACCCCTGGCAAATCCGGCTCTTTAAATTCAGTTATTCTCAAATTTCAGGTCATTAGAAGCACCTGGGAAGGGGCGCCTGTGTGGCTCAGTGGGTTAAGGGTCTGCCTTTGGCTCAGATCATGATCCCAGTGTTGTAGGATCAAGTCCCGCATCAGGCTCCCTGCTCAGCAGGGAGTATGCTTCTCCTTCTCCCTCTGCCACTCCCCCTGCTTGTGCTATCTGGCTCGCTCTCTCTCTGTCAAATAAATCAATAAAATCTTAAAACGAAAAAGCAGCAGCAGCAGCAGCACCTGGGAAACTTACTATGAGTGCATTTACAGGTCCTTTCCCCACAGGTACTGATTCAGAAGTTCTAGAGTGGGAACGATCGTTTTTGTATTACTTGACACGCTACTTCGCTTTGATTAAGGTAGTCTAGGGTCACAAATGAAGACTCACATAACCAAGTGGTGTGTTGTACCTTCGAAACAGTCACAGGTTACACACCCTCAGAGCTGTGCTTCCACTTGTGAATACATGATTATAATTCATGAACATTTGAGTCTGCGCTAGTTTAGTGCCAGTCCTCCCAACTAGAGGAAGTTAAACTGATAAAGTTTACACCTGACATACTTCTCTGTGATGTAGAAGGAGGCAGGATGGTTTGCTGAGAGTGAGAAGGAAGGGAGTAAAGGACTGGGAGAGTAAAATTTAGGAAGTGTATGTGGCATAAGAGAAGTCAATGGTGCCAGAAGGAAAACTGCAATAAAATAACCTTGTTGAACCAACCATTTGTGCTAGGTTCTGTTGCACAGGATTCTCATAAAATCCTTTCACGTTTCACTAAGAAGTGTGTACAGCCCATTAAGGAGTAACCAGAACTTTAGACAAGAGGGTAACTTGTCTTTGGTTATTTAGGTAGAAAAAAGTATTGTAAGCTGAGCTTCAAACCCACGTCCATCTACTTCTAAGGCCATGTCCTGTCACTGTCTCTCTGTCTGCCTCAGGAACAATAAAACAATTTTCAAACAGAAGAGTGACCCCAGCTATGTGAGAAAGTTTTTACATTGAGTTGTTAAATTCTGTTCTCCACATATTGGTCTTGTCCTACTCTTTTAATTGAAATAGAGTTGACATGTGCTATTATACCTACTCTTTTCTAATCCCATTTCCATATTAGTTCTATAAAGATAAGTTCCACGATTCTCATATCTACCGTATCCAAGACCAGTTTCCAGTTTTGAAGTAGTTTGGCTCCTCCAGCTGTCATTAAATCCTTGTAGAAATACCTAGGTATTTAACATTGTTGGTACTCACTAATGAGTGATATTGGGAGTGTTACTAAACCTCTATGTGCCTTATTTTTCCCATCTGTTAAATGAAGATAAGCATGGTACTAATTCATAGAGTAGTTATAGGAAACGTATGTATGTACACATACACATAAAGTGTTTTATATGTGTGTGTGTAAAAAGCTAAAAATCATGATGTAAATGATAAGCATTATGTAAGCATCATCATTATCGTCACCGTCATCATCGTGGTTTATAAGTATATGAATTGACTCCAGCATTTGTGTTCCTTATTTTCTAAACTATATCACTTTAAGAATTTCCCTCCTCTCGTATTATGCTTAGCGAAGTAAGTCAATCGGAGAAAGACAACTATCATATGATCTCCCTGATATGAGGAAGTGGAGATGCGATGTGGGGGGGTTGGGGGGAAGGAAAAGAAAAAATGAAAGAAGATGGGATCAGGAGGGAGACAAACCATAAAAGACTCAATCTCAAAAAACAGACTGAGGGTTGCTGGGGGGAGGGGGCGCAGGAGAGGGTGGTGGGGATATGGACATTGGGGAGGGTATGTGCTATGATGAGTGCTGTGAAATGTGTAAACCTGGTGATTCACAGACCTGTACCCCTGGGGATAAAAATACATTATATGTTTATTAAAATAAATAAATTAACTTAAAAAAATAATTTCCCTCCTCTCTAATTCAAAAATTTAAAAATAACGTCTATTTATATCACACTTCTACTCTTACAGAAAAGAGCCTGTTCCCCATAGTTTTCATGAAAAGGAAACTATTTCTACATATCTAATTTAATATTTAAAAGTATTATTATTTTTGTACTAATCTCCTTACAGAGTGTAAAGCACAAACCCAAATAACTGAATAGGGATCCTGAATCATTTCCTTTTTTGATAATTTACAGTGAAGCCTTTTAATTTGCCTTGGAAAGTTTCCTAAAGGTGATATTTTACATTTAAACTAGAATGGAGCATAAGGAATTTTTTTTCTCAAGAAGTACAGAGGAAAAGACTCCCCAGAGCATCACAGAGTGATCATTTCACCACCTGGCCAAAGAGTTCTAAGGTTGTTTCCCAGCCCAAACTGATAAACAACGGTTGCTTTTCTCTTGACCAGGTGACTAATCAAGTGACCTATAGGACCAAGAATAGCTAGTTTACTCCAGTTAGCATAGGCTCTTTAGAAAGACAATTATTCAAGAGTTTGATGGATTTGTAAGAGTTATATGTAATAATAGTTTTATATAAGAACTAAGCTTTAAAGCACAAGTGCAAGAAATATTTTAGTAATAATTCAATAAAGAGGAAAATTATTTCTTAATTTAATCTAAGTAATAACTATTTTTAGATTGACACTGATGCTGAACTTCTAGAATACACACTACATTCAAATAATTTTTGAATCTTGTTAAATGCCTTCAAATGATGATGAATACTTTGAACCCAATGCAATATAATGTTTCTAGTTTAGATGGTGATATGACAATGAAAGATAGGAAATTGTATTTTACTCTTTTTAACTACTGAATTCAAAAGAATTAAGTTGTCTAAAAGTAATGAGTTAAAATGAACATTTCCCTAAGTTAAAAGGAATAAAAGTAAACTACATGAAAGTCTCTCTTTACATCTAAAAAGTAGAATTATTGATTTTGATATTTTAGTGTATTAGATCAACATGTATTGGCTTCAAATGGACAGGACTTTCATAAATATTGATTTGATTAGTAACTAGCATTGTGGATACAGACAAGTCATTCAACCTCTCCAAACACCAAATTCTGTGTCTATAGAGTGAGATAGCAATTTCTTCCATCCATAATTGTTTCAAGATGTAAGTATAAGGCATATGATGTGTTTATTATACCACTCAGTATATAAATATTAGTAATTATTATTACATTAAAAGAGAAACAGAAAAGTATAAGCTTCATCTAAAATTATTTTTATTGATATGCAATTAAAATAGGGAAATGTTTTTCCAAAAAGACCAATGCCTTCCCACTTTCACTGTTAATGTTCCCTTGATTCATCTGTGTATGGAGATTTTCATTAATGGAATAGAATTCATTTTCGTTTCTTACTTGTTTTCTGATTTTTATTAAAATCTTATCTGACAGTAAGAATATTTAGCTTATTCTCATATAATATCATTTAAACATCCAAATATAAATCTACAAAATTGCAATCAAATATAGAATACAGTATAGTTATCAACCTGTCTTTACTCCATCTAACTACTCCTTGGGGTTAAAATAAGAAGCCTTAGATAAATCAGCTTGATTGTTCAGAATACTTCATCCATAGGGCAGTGGTGTCTTATTTCCTTTACCAGTATAGATGAAAAATGTCTTGGGAATATTCTCTAGTTATTAGATAACATTGTCCAGTGTGGCTGAGCTCAGAACCAAGAGAGACCACATATTCCCATTAGCTTCCCAAGGTTCAAGTATGGGGTTTTGTGTGTGCTGCATTCACCCACAGTGCCTTTAGAGCCATTGTATTCATTCTCAAAATTACCTGTAAACTTTAGATCCAGAAATCTCAACATGAAAAAAAGAAGATATGGGTATGGAATGGGAAAAGAAAGGGAAAATCCTGCAGGACAAAGTGAGAGGCATAAGTACTTCTGGCTGAAGAGCTGAGAGGGAAAGTCACCCATACCTCTGATCGTATATGAACACATTTTCATTTCTAACATATGTCATTCAAAAGAGAATCAAGATACTAAGGAGAAATGGTGAATTGAAGGGTCAGAGAGGGAAAGTACAACTAATCTGGAATACTTTGCGGTGCTGCAGAGTTGTAAAGTGCTCAAAAAATAACAGAAACATGTCAGAAACATAAGGGACTTTCAATGACTAATTTTTTTTTTAAGATTTTATTTATTTATTTGACAGAGCGAGATCACAAGTAGGCAGAGAGGCAGGCAGAGAGAGAGAGGAGGAGAGAGAGAGAGCAGAGAGCCCGATGTGGGGCTCGATCCCAGGACACTGAGATCATTACCTGAGCCAAAGGCAGAGGCTTAACCCGCTGAGCCACCCAGGTGCCCTCAATGGCTAAATTTTGAATAGTGTGAACATCAAAATAGTGATGGTAATCAATTTTTGTATTAAAAAAGAAAAAAATATGTGTCCCTGTGGATAAATAAAAGGAAGCTTTTCCTTATAATAAAATGGAAAAATTATCCTCATAAAATTCTGTTTTGTAATCCTAGAGTTAAATTGATTCAGGAAAAACAACCACCAGTGTATGCTAAAACTTAAAGAAAAAGTGTGATGGGAGATAGAATATGTATAGTTTCAGTGTATGTTATAACTGGGTATTTATTAATTATTAAAAATGATAATTTCTCAATGAATTCAGTGAATTCAGATAATTTTCAGTGAAGCCTGACAAATAACACCTTACCAAAAATCACCAAATTTAACATTGCCAAACAATGACAAACTAACGTCATGTGTTTCCTGCTGTGATGCACTGAGACAGACAAGAAATCACTTGTGTATTTCTTACAGAAACAGAAAACCTGCATCTATCCATGAGGCAACACAGAAAAAAACGAAATTAAGGAACATTCAATAAAACTAGTGATTACTAACTTGTAAAAAATGCCAATATCATGAATGACAAAAGGTGATGAATCATCCCAGAATAAGTAAGACTTAAGATACATGAAGCCTGCATTAGAAGAAAAATTTTATATAGGATTTTATTGGGACAATGGGCCAAATTTGAATATGGACAGTAAATTAAATAATAACATTTTAGCATTATAAAATATTTTATAATAGTACTGTATATATATCGCTTCTCGGCCTTTTGGCTAAGATCAAGTGTAATAGTACTGTATATAGAAGAATGTCCTTTTTGAACAATACATACAAACTGATATATCTAGAGGTAAACATTCATGGTATCTTTAATTTACTCTGAAATTTTTCAGCAAAAATATGTATACACATACACAGAGAAAATGTGAAAAAAAAGTTAGCAACGGGTGAATATGAGTGAAGAAAATAAGGAAGTTCATTAAAGTATTCTTGCAACTTTTTAATTCAATTGTAATTTTTTTAAAAACTAAAAGTTCAAAGAAAGATTGAAAGAACAAAGGAATGAGGTACTTTTCATTCATCCTGAATTTACTATGGTACATTACCCAAGGGTGGGAGTGGAGTCTGTCAAACAAAGGGAAAATTATACATTTTTAATCATGGCACCATAAATGCCTCCTGTCCATCTCCCTAAAAGATGTGTTTTCAATAAAATGTTACTCATGTATATAGTCATTAAAATTTTCAAACATTTTGTCATTTTCCTGAACTCTATTTTACTATTAAAATAATAATAATTACTTTAAAAATGAGAGTGCAGAAGAATTTCCCAGAGAGTTTGTAAAAAATGAACATTCCTAGCCACAATCCCCAGAAATTCTGACTCTATAAATGTGCTCTGGGCACAAGCATCTGTATCATTAATAAGGACTCACTCCAGGCGATTCTGAAACACATCATCACAAACTATCTGGAGAGAGATGCTGAAGTGCTTTTGAGCTTCCTCCCAGTGGAAGCCAGCTGAGTCTCGCTTTTGCCTAGGAATAAGTGCAAGCAGTTAGCAGGAGACTGAAGAAAGGTTTTTCCTGAAACCTAGAGAGCAGACATTCTGGACCAGAAAGGAAGAATCTATTTAATTTGGTTTTATTCTCTAGGACTCAACAATTAATTTCTTCTGCCCTAAACAAAACATTTTGAATATTATCCTTACTAATTCCTCATCATCTTCTTTCTGTGGCTAGATATAAATGAGGGTTTAAAAATGTGTACAAGATTAGCATTTATAGTCATTTCCTTTTTAGTGATTAAAATTATGGGAAAATTGCAAATAAGAAAATACCTGTGGACCTGCCATTTAACTTCAAGTTATTGATATTTTTGTGATTGGTTTCTTTTCTATCAAAAAATTCTTTCTGTTAAAGTTAAAATTCCTGGAGGCACCTGGGTGGCTCAGTCATTAAGTGTCGGCCTTTGGCTCTGGTCATGATCCCGGGGTCCTGGGATCGAGCCTGCTTTCCCTCTCCCACTCCCCCTGCTTGTGTTCCTGGTCTTGCTGTCTCTCTCTCGATGTCAAATAAATAAATAAAATCTTCAAAAAAAAAAAAAAAGTTAAAATTCCTATTGTTTGACATTCCAGGTCGCATTCCTAGTACCCCATTCCCATCGCCCAAGAGACAACCTTTGCTTGGGATGCAGTGTAAATACTTCTCTAGTTCATTTTCTTTACCTTTATGTATACATATATTTTCATATACAATATATATCATTTTGAGTGTTTTTCCTATTTATATAAGTGATTTCAAATTTCATTTCAGTATTTGTGGCAGTCAAAATATTTTTAATCTATTCATGTTGGCAAAGAGAACTCTAGTTCAATGCATTTAAAATAAATTTATTTAAAATAAAATACATTTTAAAACATGCATTTAAAATAAATGTAGCTTAAAATGACCCACTGACATAAATCTAGCTTGAAAGAATGTGTATTTATTATCTCACAATTTCTATGAGTCAGGAGTCAAGCCATGGCTAACCTGGTGCTTCCTCTGTTCAGAGCCCAGTGAGGGCCAATGGATGCATCTAGAGATTGAGATTCTCTTCCATGCTGATGTAGTTGTTGGCAGAATTCAGCTCCTTGCAGTTGGAGGGTAGAGGACAGCAGTTCCTTTCCACATGGCCCTGTCCACTGGTGCTTCACAACAAGACAGCTTAATTCTTCAAGGCCAGCATGTCTGTCTTCTGGTGTGTGTACTAGTAAGCCTGAGTGTTATATACACAGGCAGTCCTCTCTCTGCACAGTATTATGGGAATATACAAATGAGAGTCCAAGCTGAAACCATGCAGTGATCTTAACTATGAAAGATAAATTAGCATTTTTATTAATATTTTTCCATAACTTTAAGGATTTTGTCAAAACTTTTGTCAAGGGGCGCCTGGGTGGCTCAGAGGGTTAAAGCCTCTGCCTTCGGCTCAGGTCATGATCCCGGGGTCCTGGGATCCAGCCCCACATTGGGCTCTCTGCTCAGCAGGAGGCCTGCTTCCTGTCTCTCTCTCTGCCTGCCTCTCTGCCTACTTGTGATCTCTCTCTGTCAAATAAATAAATAAAATCTTTGAAAAAAAAAAAAAAAACTTTTGTCAAGACATTATCAACTCTCTTACAATAGATTAAAAATATAGAGAAAAATATTTTAAAATAGTAAAACTAAAACATAGTTAGAACTGTAATTTCAAACAGTAGAAATATTCAGAATTAGTGTTTGATTTTTTGGTAAAACAAAAAGAAAACTTATCAAGAGTTGTTTGAACAGTGCTTGTGTTCTTCTCGTCATATAATTTATTGTCTGGAACAAGTGTCCTTTCCTATGCCTTGGTGAAATGTCATAGTCTTTTCTAAGTTTGAGTCAGCTTCCGGAATTTTAACCTCTGTAGCTTCAATATCATGAGGTGTCTCTAAAAGTTCCTTTAATATAAAGTGTTCTGCCAGTCTCCACTTCTGGAACTCGTCATGCTTTCAAGCACAACCACTTCCATCACTGGTGTCAATTAGTACACTTTCACTAAGGTCTTCACTGTGTGTATGTAGAGTCTCTCCTTTATGGTCCTTTTGCAAGTCTGGATCTTCCTTCTAAAAGTTTTTAATTGGGTTATGTTCGAAAAATGACGTCTCATCAACATTAAATATTTGATAATCGTTGTAATCACCTTAACCAATACTTAGAATCTGGTGGCAAATTTTACATTTGCATTCTTAATCAGCTCTAATAGCTTCACGGATGCTAATGTTAATCATGGTATTTGACTTCTGAAACAATGAAACCAACCTCTGCTGGTAGTAAAACTTACTCCTTCAGCCTCAGTAATCCTTTTCTCCCTCTCCTTCCCTCCCCTTTCCCCTCCTTCTTCCCCTCCTCCTCCTCCTTCCCCTCCTCCTCCTTCTCCTCCTCCTCGTCCTTCTTCTTCTTCTTTCCAATGAGGCAACCAAATTCAATACTTTGGCCTGAATGCCAGACAAACTGAACGGGATTGTTACTATTATGATTACAGTCTAATCCAAAAAGGAAGTAAGCAGTCTCATTTCTAGTGTAATTTTAACTGACAATATTGAAAGAACTTTGTCTTTTAAAAAATATTGTCATGGCACTTTTTCAATGTCAGTGATATATCATTGAAAAAGTACCTTCAGAGGGCACCTGGGTGGCTCTTTTGGTTGAGTGACTGCCTTCAGGTTGGGTCATGATCCCAGACTCCCAGGATTAAGTCCCGCATTGGGCTCCGGGCTCCACAGGAAGTCTGCTTCTCCCTCGGACCCTCTCCCCTCTCATGCTCTCTCTCACTGTCTCTATTTCAAATAAATAATTTTTTTTTTAAGTACCTTCATTCAGAAGTAATTTCTGTCCTATTTTTATTCTACCATCTTTATTCAAGTATTTTGGTCAAATCCAATTTTACCCCCAGTGTTTTCACTTTTCATTTGTTTACTATACTTTCATCTTTGTTAGTCAATTCCCTCTATTAATGATCCATTTCTATAAAATGCTACACGATTTATTGAAGGGGAGCAGAAGACAATAAAACTATATGCTTTACTATTTGTGCATGGAATGACTATCCAATTACCAACAGACTTTGAAAGAAAAGTCATTGATGGTCACTGATCATGAAGATCATCTGCTACTTACACAGAGATATGTAGACCGAAGAACAAGCTGCAAATTTTTATATTTTTTGCAATTAGTCACAATGAATGTACACTAAACTATTTGGATTGTATAGTTGGAGGTCTAGTGTCTTTTACCTAAACTATAATAAGTGAAATTTGTGCCTATTTCAGAACTGTGCAAAGCAAGGATGGACTGTACATTGTCACCTGATCATAAGAGTGAAAGTCTATCACCTTTACCATATTCTGTTGGTCAGACAGAGGTGATAGGTCCTGCTCACAGTCAAGGAAGGGAAATTATATGCAGCGTAATACCAGAGTAGGAGGAGGGTGGGATTATGGAGACCATCTTGGAATTCTGTCTACTATAACATTTATAATTTTGATAGATTCTCCTTCATTCTGTAGCACTATACATTTTTAGCAGGAGAAAATGAGGGTTCCTGCCTCTCCACAATTTCACTGAAACTTACGATTATCAGTTATTTATTTTTGCCAGTTCAATAATTGAAAAGCATAATCTTTGAATTTGCATTGTCTTGACTGTCATTAAAATTTGGTATTTTTTATGTTTTTTTTTTTTTTTTTTTTAAAGATTTTATTTTATTTATTTGACAGAGAGAGAGATAGAATCACAAGTAGGCAGAGCAGCAGGCAGAGAGAGAGGGAGAAGCAGGCTCCCCTCTGAGCAGAGAGCCCGATGTGGGGCTCGATCCCAGGACCCTGAGATCATGACCTGAGCCGAAGGCAGAGGCTTAACCCACTGAGCCACCCAGGTGCCCCTATTTTTTATGTTTTTAGCCAATCTGTTTTCTATTTTTGAATTACTCATATTCATTGCTTATTTTCCTGTTGTTGATAGTTTTCATTTTGCTTCCTGAGGGTACTTTATATATTCTAGATAGTGATTCTTAGTATATTATATATGATGAAAACGTATCTCCTCAGACTGATCCCTAACTTTAATTTAACCATGTCTTTTATTGTATAGAGTTTTTAATTTGAATGCATTAAAATTTATCAGTCTTTCCCTTTGTGCCATCTTTAAAAAATACTGCCCAAGCCCAAAGCCATTGTCATTATTTTTTTTTTCCACAAAAATAACACCAAACTATAGAATTAACATTTGGTTGCTAAATCATGAAAATTATTATAAGTGTGTCACAATAACTGCTTTGAATTCTAAATAGCCAAAGTTAAAATATAATATTAAAAGCAAATATAAAATTAGGAAGAGTTAAAACAAATCATTTCCTGTATTAACTGCATTCTCAAAAAAAAATAAATAATGCATTCTGACAGCAATCTCTTCCAATAGGTCATAGGCAGAAGATACCAAAGACAATTTCAGATTGAGCAGAAAAGGAATATGACTAAGATATGTTGGCAAATTTACAACCAAAGTCAAATGAAAAATGCCACTATTTATTTGAAAAATCTCAAATGCATTCAAATGGCAACATTATCATAAAAATTGTCCACTACAAGCTCAAAGCATCACTCGGCAAGTTTGGCCTGGACAATTTCTTTCCTAGAATATGAACTCTGTTTTCTTCTTTTCTTTTCCAAGTAGGTTAATACAAAAAAACACTTCAGATAATAAGAAAGCCAAAGGATTGAGTCTTTTCATCAAAACATGAAATGGAAATGCTATGAAATTAAAGATAGAGATCTGTTTATTTGTATAGAGACAAATTAAAAATGCATCTGTAAAACAAAGCAGTCAGCTTTTTTTAGTTGGTGTTCATCTGAGCTAATCTAAGGCACATGGCGTGCACGCTCGCGCGCGCGCGCGCGCGCGCGCACACACACACACACTATATGAAATCTTCCCATTAAAAAGTAATTAGAAATGACTTTTAAAAATAGCCTCCCAAATGCCCATTGTATAATTTCCGACAACTCCTTAATCTTATCAAGTTTTTGTTAAAACTGTCATTATACTAACTGGATTGTGCTTCTTTTTTGTTTCTACTAAATGGTTCTAGGAGAAAAAAATATTCTCCTGTTTTTAAAATAAGTTTAGTTTATTTAATACAATATTGTTTCACACCAAAAATATGTACAGCCTTAAAACAATATATTTCTGTTACCTATGTGCTCCTTATCCATAGGCAAAGAGAACGCTATAATTCAGTAAGAATCTCCACAAGGATTCTCTTAACAAATCCAAAGTCTAGATATCTGGCAATATAACCCGAGGCTGAAGAGTTTCTTCAGCCCACCCTACCTCCTTGTGGATTGCAGGGTAGTCCCCGTGGGCAATACATCAACATCTGAAAACCTGAATGGAAGTCTTAAAAGAAAAAGAAATTCAGACATATAAACTTTAAAATCAACCTCCAGATGGTTTTAATGCATTTGAAAATTTCAGCCTCAGAAAGTCTCTGTAGGATTTTCTATCTTTTAAATTCTTTGGTCTAAGAAATGGTCAATAGAGTGTTTCCTATTTGCTCTCTTCGAATTTCCCTTATATTTTCATAACTACCATTTATTCATAACCATTTATTTTTTGAAATCTCATTAAATGGCCAAAAGTGCAAGTGTTAGGACAGTTAGGTAGTCAAGGCCAGGGTCCCTAACAAGTCTGGTCTATCTCTTTATTCTTCGAAGCAATGTAATCAAGAACCTTGGGCACTAAAGGCAGAAGGCAGAGAATCCCTGCAACCTAAGAAGTCTTTTCTGAGGTGGAGTCTTGTGCAGCACTGAGAGTCAGAAATGCCTGAGGAATGAAGAACTGCCACAGAATTACAAGAGTGTAGGGAATTGAGACAGGCTCACTGTACATGCTCCTCCTCATCCATTTCCTCTCTTGGGGTGGAGGGCAACTTAAGGGGACTAAATAGGAGGACGCCTAAACCCTCAGACTTCCAGTTACATTTGGGCTGATGGAAATCCCAGTAGAAGGTACAAGAGAGGAAAATGTGTTCAGGGTATTTGTCCCCTCGGCTCCCGTATAACATTGGACCAGAAGTCATTGTTCCTGGCGAGGTAGCCAACTTATACTCTTCCCAGGTTCCTAGAACTGCTCTCCCAGCCCTCTTTCAGGCTGAAGGGTGATAACAGTTTGACAGCAGCTCTGTGTTATTCCACTAATTTAGTAGTTCCCCTACACTCACACTTTTGAAATAAATTGCCTTTTTGCAAATAAACTTACCTCAAATGTTCCTATTTTAAGTATGCCATGTTTTTATTGGGACTTCTGATGCATTTACTATAACAAATTAATCTAATTAAATCAATGATTTTGTAGTCAAATTATAGATAAAATACACACACACACACACACAATTTTTCTAATCCAATCACTCCATGGCCACTAACAGTATGGCAACTATTTGAGACATTCTTGACTTTTCTTAGTGTCAAAAAAAGATCCTGTATGCCAGGTTGTACCTATAATGTAGGAAAGATGTTGGGGTTCAGAGTTGATGGCAAAAAAGAATTCTTGAGATGTCTTTGGTGCAAAAAGGTGGCTTTATTAAAACATGGGGACAGGACCCGTGGGAAGAAAGAGCTGCCCAGGGGTCATGAGGAGTGGCGCCTTATATACTCTCAAGTTGGGAGAGGGTTAAGGATGGTGTAAATCTCTAAGGAATTTTGGAAGCAAGGTTTCTAGGACTTTGAGGGGACTAGCTATTGTTGGGAAAAGGTCATTTAGTACTGTCCAATAAAACCTTAGCCATGACACCCTTCAGATGTATATAAGAGCCTCATATGCTTGAGGAATGATTGCCAACATATATTTTGGGAGGTAGAGATAAAGGAAATTCCCAAAGGTATTTTTATATGTTAAAGTACACTTAACAGGATTCTGGGGATTAGGCTAAGATTGACTTTTGCCTTTAGCAAAGTATTAACATCGAGGCAGCTGAGTTCCTAGAAGAATGTCACTCTGCCTGTTTTAAGGACTTGTGAAAGGGTTGTAAATAGTGAGGAAATTTAATTTGTCTTTTGCTTTTGTCTCCCATATCACCTGGACTAGTAACGTGAACTGAACTGAAGGAGCTCATATTTTCTTATGCAGATTGTGAAGCAGGAAAGACAGAGCATGTGTTGGGAAGTGAAATACTAGGGACTGGAAGAAATGGTTGAGTTGTGCTTAAATCATTCACCAGAGGAGCCACAGGGATAACCACCCTTGTAAAAGAGCAGCAGAGATGGCATAAGAAGGAGAGAAAAGATGGCTCTGAGATAGGGGAATGTTGTAGTGTTACAGGGACTCTACTGGTGGCAAGTGCTAATGAGAGCTCTGTGAAAAGTCTGACTTGAGGGTTCGATCACCAAGTGAGGAATTTATGTTGACTATGGATCTACGGCTGGAAAAATGTCACCAAGGACTTCCTGAGCTGTCACAGTTCTGAGACAGTAGGAGGAGGAAGGTAAGGAGGTAACTGATGCTTTCTACACAGAATAACACAAGCCAGGTTTGATGGGAGGTTTACATGGGGAGCAGGAAAGTGATGGTCACCCTTGAAGTTCAGTCCTCCAAGGCAAGTGTCTCTGATGGAGGAAGATAAGCAGATACATTTGATCATGGGCCTCATAACAGACTCTAGTCTTGTCTTAAAATGTGCTAGATCCAGATAGAAAGTGAGAATCATCTCCTAGATCCCATCCTTTTGGAATCCTATTTCTAGTATATTCATCACAATAGAACTCACTGACAGAGATGGGATCAGATATAGCCTAGCTCTTACTGGGGAGAGCCTGCAAGGGACAGGAGATGTGAACATTCTCCAGGTAGAAATCACCAGCCCAAGGTAAAACAAACAAACAAACACATAAATGAAAAAATCTCTCCCAAAATTGTTGTCCCAGTTGAGTTGGACCACCCTCCTGGGAAAGGATATTAAGGGTTGGATTATGGGAAGAGTGACCTAAATACTATTCATAAGTATCATGTTGTTTTCTCATTAACTCCTTTAAGAAAGGAACATTTTATGTACCCAGTCATTGAACAAATATTAATATATAATATAAAATAAGCTAAACACTATTCTAGGCACAAGGAGCCCAGCACTCTATAATACAGAGAAAAAAAAAAAAATTCCCTGCCTCCTGGCACTAATAGTCTAGTGAAGAAAGAAAAAACAAGATCCATGAATCAGGTATAGAGTGTATTTTAACGGTGGTAAGTGCTAAAGAGAAAACTGTGAAGTGGTCTAAAGAATTTATATAAAGGTGGGAAATAGATCAACAGCTGGAGAAGAGGGAACCAAACATAGTGAGCAAGTTTGAAGGCCCTCAAAAGAAGTTTTATATTCCAGGAACAGCACAGGGGCCAGTGCAGCTGCAGTAGGGTGATCTAGAGAGAGCCTGGTACAAGGAGAGGTCAGGAAGCAGAGGGGACCTAGATGTGGTGAGGCCACCCATCACAAGCACCTGGGCTTTTACATGTAGTGAAATGGGGCAATGACAAAGGGGTGACACCTTGAACAAGACCACTTGGGCTGCTGTGTTGAGAACTGACTGAAGACCACCAAGGACTAAAGCAGGAGACAAGTTAGGGGGTCACTGAAATAGCACAGCCGGAGACTTGGTGGCTTGGACAAGGTGTTAGGGTGTTAGTAGGTGAAGTGGTGAGATCAGGTTCCATTCTGGCTATGTTTTGGATGCAGAGACTACAGGCTGTGATGGCCCAGCCTCTGCTACACTTCCTCCTGCACCAAAGGGAGACTCTTGCCCAATGTCTGACCCATAACTGGTTGGAAAGCAGCTTATGGAGATTTGCTGAGGGTAGCAAATATACACTGGTTGAGGAGGAGGTATTTAATAGGAAGGAAACCATTATTCTTAAAGTTAATATACTCTCACGTGAATGATTTGCTTTCATCAAATTTGTATTTTCTTATGATGCTAAGGCATGCAGGAGGACAAAACCTATATAAATGTTTCAAAGGGGCTAGGGAGTGCTAATTATCAAGCATTTGCTTTGCCGAGTGCATTATTATTATCTGAGCTGAGAGCCAAGGCTAAGAGGATGAGAAGGCTGCAGGAATTTTTCCCAGTGCTATGGATGTTTTGCCACTAGCACTTGAAGGCATTATGCTGAGCATCTACAGGGTCCTCTGAAAATATGTCAGACCTGAGAAAAGCAGTGGTTTCAAAAAAACTACATGGGAAAAAACTACATGGTCAAAAATAAATATTTAATTAAATTTTAATTAAATGTCTACAAATGCATAACCTTATGTCAACTTCATTAATTGTTAAAATTTGAATTCTAAAAAGAAGTCATGATATACGAGAACAATTTTAGGTTACATTTTCTCACTTTACAAGAGCCCATGAGTTATCATGATTAATACAGTACAATTAGAGCCAATTATCATTTTATTGTAAGTCAATTCTTGCTAAATAATTTCAAAAGCAAAGTTGTACCAATTCTTTCAAAATTGTTTACTGCAAAAATTACCTAATGTGCTCTTTGCATATCCCATTAAGTCTGAGAAAGGGGAGATAAAATGTTTAATGGAAGTCAGGAGGGGGTTTTGGGGGGAAACAGAGACATTGACTGGGGAACTTTATTAAATGTCTTCATTCCCCATGGAGTCCCCGGTAAAAAGTCCAATATCTCATGGAGTTAGGATCCACCAAAATGCTGATCCTGCTTCAAGGTAGGATTGGAACAAGATCAGAGGCTGCCGAGGAGGAGAAAATTAAGTCTGGATAGTGTTGAAATATGCCAAATGTTGACTCTGACCGTGTTTTAAATTAAACAGACTAAAAAGAATAAACACAGAGATCACTGTTTTGAAAAAATGTTGTAAACTGAAATTTTGGTTTTAGTTTGCAAAAGGTATGGATTCATTATGTTCAAGAATTTTTGTGGTATGTTTATAATTTGTAGATGTCTGGCAGAAAGGAAAATAAAGCTTACTGCTTTAAAAATGAACACAAACTCTTGGAAAAGCGAATAATGAAAATGAATTATCCAGAATATTTTCCCTGGCCTTAAACAAAAGGAAAGCTACAAACCACAGCAGCATGTAACACTTCCATAACAAGGAAAGGGCTGAATATGCTGATCGGAGTAGTTCCAACAGTTAACAAGAGAGAGAAAAGAAATAAAAATAGCTTAAACAAAATTACTTCCAGCCATAAATTGTCATCTTATTAAAATGTAAGTTGCTGGGTGCTGTATGTATTAAATCATGGAAATAATGGAAAGATTTGCTCTAAGATTTGTAGCCATTATGAGATAATGATTAGAAATGTTGCAGTTTTTCAAGTTTGATGGCTTGAAATGCCAAACTTGAAATACCTCCCAATCCTATCTTCTACCTGAAATAAACCTCCCTCCCAATCCAAAGAAAATATAGTGAGGATCCATCTCTGTCTTTTTCTCTGTTGTCCAATTTGTTAATTCCTATTCATCACAAACTCCAAAAGGTTCTCATTTTTATTTTTTGTCATTTATCATCAACTGAAATAAGGAATAGGTTTAATAACGTTCTCAGGTTCTTTTCCTTTTAATCCACAATTTCAGAATATAATGATCTAACAAAGGCCTTCTTCCTAAACCAATTGCAAGAGGCTAAAAGCCCATTGAAATCTCTGGGCAGGGAGAACAGTGGAACATTCAAGAGCACTAGTTTGGGATGCAAACAGCGATGGGTTTGGATCATAGCTTTGCTTCTTACTCACCAGCCTTCTTACTAACTTCCATAAGACTCAGTTCCTTAACTGGTAACCCAGAGGTTTTGTAAGAATTACATCACTAGGTATATGGAAGATGTTGTTGAACTTAATGGTGTGAGAATTCCACAATAAATTCAATTAATCATGTCCAGTTCACTGGCTTGTATGTTTAATAGGACACTATAAGAGAGAAACTTTCAAAATCAGTTATGCTTATTTTGGGAATATTTACTATAAAATTTTTCCATTATGAAATTAATTTATCTATTCAGGATAAACTTTCTAATCAATAAGTATAATGCACACCCATACTTTAGAGTAGGTATTCAAGGCCACAGTACCTCAAACTTGAGGTTGGATGTGTTTGAAAGCCCATTAGTTACCTGGCCATCACGGATGTTTTTACTATTCCTAGGCTTACTGAGTGTCAGTCCTGTGCCAGGCCTCATCAGGGACAGGTCCCAAGTCTCCAGTGACTTTCAAGTGTTAGTAGATAGATAAAAATGCAACCCAGCTTGGGGAGCAAGTCTCCTTGAGCTATGAGTTGTCACAGTTGGTATAGCATAGAGTTACGGTCTCCAAAACCTGTTATTCCCTGACTGATCTGTCACCCTGGGGTTACTAAAATTGATTATAGTCAAACTAAATAACTCTAATGTGTTGTTCCTAGATATGATTATTGAGCAGATTTGTCTCTGTTACCCCTGCCATCTAGCTACAAGACATTTTGGTTATGCAAAGTAGACAGGCCTCATTTGTTGATGCTGATGAAATGCGGAGTCCACCACTGGAACATAGAGTCTCAAGTCACAATTGAGATGAGTTACTATATAAGTACTTAGATATAAGCATCATAGTAGTGCTTTCTTTTAAGAGCTAAAGAAAAGCAAAAACCCTCAGTTGGCATAACCACATAGGTAAGGGTACAGAATTTATTTTGACTTACAAACTAAGTAAGAATTTGACTCAAATCTCAGGCACAAGGAGCATGAGACTCTTTTCTTCCTCAAGTCCTTGTTACAGGCCACAAGTAAGGTTTAGAGTTCCTACCTGCACTTAGACACCATGCCCCAGCTTCTATCTCTTCTTTAGGTAGCTTTAGTGAAGTGAGAAGGTAACCCCAGAATTATATGAGGTGACAAATTGTTTCTGTTCCCTCATAAGGATCTTTCTACCTCAGGAAGATTTAGAATTCAGTTTCGGTATATACTACCCCGTAACTTTTATATATTTAGGTTAAGGAGTTTTTGTGTTTTATGTGGCTTGAAAGGTAAAAAGAATGTAAACCATAAGAATAAATTTAAATACCTAACTCAGTACTTGATTTAGCCTAATGGTTTTAAGTTGAAATCTTACCAGGTATATACAGTGTTGGAACATTTAATAGTCTTTAAGATTCAACATATTTATAAGTTAATTTATAGAAGTTGTTATTAAGTACTCAAGAAGATTTTAAGTCAGTCAGTGAAATATTTACAAAAGAACTAGGAAATATTGTCTTTACAAATATGGTTTAATAATGTTTGTATGTGTTTGATTAAATTGGAAATGTGATCAATTTTTATTCAGAGATTCCTCCCCCCAAATTGACTGTTAAAACATGCTAGGCTAATATGTATAATAAAAGGATTTCTAAGGACTACATCTTTAAACTTTATAATTATAATGCATGGATGTTGATTTTTAAAAACAGCCACAAATTTTATCATCTTTATCATCATCATCACCATCATCATTGGTGCTCATATTAGTCTACTAGGGTTCCATAACAAAGTACTGCCAACTGGATGGCCTAGACAGCAGAAATTTATTGTCTCGCTGTTCTGGAGGCCAGAAATCCAAGATCAGGAGGTCAAAAGGGTTGGCTTCTTCTGAGCTCTGTGAGGAAGAGTCTGTTCCATATCTTTCCCCTAGCTTCTGGGGATTTGCTGCAATCTTCAGTGTTCCTTGGCTTATAGAAGTCTCTGCCTTTGTCTTTGTGTAGAGTTTCCCTATGTTCAAGTTTCTCTCTATAACTAAATTACCCCTTTTGCTAAGGGCACCAGTCATAGTGGATTAGGGTCTGCCCTAATGACCTCATTTTAATTTTATTACCACTGTAAAACTCTCTCTCCAAATAAGATCACATTTTGAGGGACTGAGGGTTAGGACTCTAATATAGCTTTTTTTGAGGGAGACATTTCAATTTATAACACTGCATATTGCAGGTCTCAACACTTCCTTTGGTCATGTTTTACTTCTCTTCATTAACTTGTGTTTTGTTGATACAATGTACCAATTTTTAAATTGATATCACACAGTCCTGTGTTCAAATTCTTCCACTGCAACTCATTCAGTGGATAAATTGGTTTCTCTGGTTTTGTTTCTGCAAAATGAAAATAGTAATATAATTTTTGCAGTGCTATTTCACAAACAATAAAATAAGTCACCCAGAGGAATTTCTTGTAAATACTGGAATCTTGGTAAGTGGAAGTTACTACTACTACTACTGCAATTGTTGCTACTACATTGTCTATGCTAACTATTATTCTTGGAAACAAGGCAATGTTTGTTCTTATGTATGTTTAAATTGCCTATTGTATTAGTGTCCTTTGGCTGTTACAATAAACTACCACAAACTTAGTGGCTTAAAACAACACAAACCTATTCTCTTACTGCTTTAGAATTCAGAAGTCTAAAATGAAGCTCATGAGGCTAAAATCAGGCCTGGTTCCTTCTGGAGACTCCAAGGAAGAATCTGCTCTTGCTTCTTCTAGCTTCTGGATACTGTGGCATTCTTTGCCTTGTGCCCACATCATTCCAACCTATGCTTCCTTTTTTCTTTCTTTTTTTTTTTTTAAAAACAAACAAAAAACATTTATTTATTTACTTGACAGAGAGAGAGTGAGAGAGCGCACAAGCGAGCACACAGGGGTGAGGAGGGGCAGAGGGAGAGGGAAAGAGAAAATCCCAGGCAGACTCCCCACTGAGCGTGGAGCCCAATGCAAGGCTCTGTCCCACAACCTGGAGATGATGACTGTAGCCCAAATCGAGAGTTGGATGCCTAAGTGACTGAGCCACCCAGGTGCCCCTCCAATGTGTGCTTCTTGTTGTCATCAGAGTGCCTTCTCTCTGGTTGTAATTCTACTTCCTCCTGCTCATAAGGACCCTTATGATTATATGGGGATAATCAGGATAACCTCTTCATCTCCAGATCATTAATTTCATCATGTCTGTAAAGTCCTAACTTTAAACATGTAAGGCAATTTTGTTCACAAAGTGCAGCAATTAGGACACAATCATCTTTGGGTGCCATTATTTAGCCTATCACATCAATTTTTTCATTAAAACATTTTTCTCAACATTTGAAAACTAGGATTCTTGCTAAGTTGTAGAGACCCCATGACACGGCAATAATGAATGTTGATATATGTGATTGTGATCGTGGCATTGGTTAAATTCACTATTATCTAGTATGAGAAGAGAGGTAATTTATAGATGAGAATGATGAGGCCGAAAGGGGGGAGTAGAACTATGGGCACTAGTGGTATTGTATGGAAAATGTCACAGTACTGTTCAAATGGAATATTGAGTCTCAGCTCAGACTCCAAAAAGAAAAAGTGTACATCCTAGAAATAGGATTTAATCCATTTGCACCCTTTCTCACCCAGTGAAGTGGAACGTCACAAGCTTGGGAGAAGTCTGAAGAACAGCTACAGCTGGAATCCAAGAGCAGGGAGAACCTAGGTTACCATGTGGTCCAAATAGGAATGGAGTCATGCATCCCATGTGTGTCTCACAGAGCTGTAAAGCATAGTGTAGGGAAGTGGGCCTTCCTCAGAAAGCAACAGATGCAAGACAAGAGACTTCGATTTGGAAGTTCAGAGTAGTATTCCCTCCTTCCCCTTCCAGAATGTATTTGTTTCAACTCTGACTTGGATGTATCCATGTTAAAATTAGAATTCAGGAACAGTGTGGAGATATAATTCACAGGATACAGTAAAAAGGAAGTACTGCTAGAATTAGAGCAGCTGACTAAGACTGCTTCTTCTGGTAATATAGCAGATACCCTTAACATAATCCTGCAACAGTAAGAAATTCTGGATAATATACAACAAACATCCTTTTAAATGTATAGCTTAGCTTTTGAGAAATCAAGCTAATTCCCCCAGGGGCCAAAAATAAAAACGAACCTGAAAGCCAATGAATTATTTGCTGCCTTGGAGGCACCTGAATTTAAATGTCTTCTTTGACTTTAAGCATGTTAATTCAATTATGCATGTAAAAGTTTTGAGGATGAAATAACCACCAAAAAGTAGACTATCTCAACTAAGAGTAGAGAAATTATGTACTTGGAAAAAAAAGTGAAAAGCAAGAACTACTTGAGAAGGACAGTTGAAATACTTTTCTTCTTGGACCTAAAAAATCTTTTTGCACAGTGGACAAATGAACATCTTGCAAAATCTAATTTTGAGGTGAGATGAAAACAAGTTCTCTTTTTGTCTTTTACAATTGAAAAAGCACCTTTATTCTTGTTATTAAAAAAAAAAAATCAATTGAAGTACTGTTTCACTTAGCATAATCCCTTCCAGTTCCACCCATGTCAATGCAAATGGTAGGTATTCGTCCATTCTGATGGCTCAGTGATGAACACAGGGCATTATATGCAACTAGTGAATCACTGAACACTACAACAAAAACTGGTGATGCACTACTGTATGTTGCCTAACTGAACATAATAATAAAATAATTAAATAAATAAATAAATAAATATTATGGACCAACTACATTTCCTTTGCTGATTAACTACCCTAAACCCCTGGGCCAGGCAAAAGGCAGGGAGTTGGCTTTTGGACAAGAGTCCGCCTTCTCCCCAGGTGGCTGGCCTCCTGAATAAAGATAAAATTTCCACGGTGGCTACACCAATTTGCATTCCCACCAGTAGTATATGAGGGTGGCTTTTTCTCCGCATCCTCACCAACAGTTACTATTTCTTGCCTTTTTGATTCTAGCTATTCTGATAGGGGTAAGGTGATATCATAGTTTTGCTTTGCTTGTCCCTGATGATTAATGATGTGGAGCATCTTTTCATGTATCTGTTGGCCATTTGTACATCTTTGAAAAAATGTCTCTTCAGGTTCTCTGCCCATTTTAAATCAGTTTATATTATTATTTTCATGTTGACTTGTCTAAGTTCTTCATATATGTTGGATATTAACCCCTTCTTGGACATATCATTTGCAAATATCTTCTCCCATTCAGTAGGTTGCCTTTTTGTTTTGTGGATAGTTTCCTCCACTGTGCAGAAGCTTTTTATTTTAATATAGTCCCACTACTTTATCTTCGCTTTGCTTTTTCTTGCCCAAGGAAATATATCTAGAAAAATGTTGCTAAGTCCCCTTAAAAGAAATTACTGCCTATGTTTTCTTCTGCAAGTTTTATGGTTTCAGCTCTCACATTTAGGTCTTTAATCCATTCTGAGCTTATTTTGAGTGTGGTATAAGAAAGTGGTCCAGATTCATTCTTTTACATGTAGCTGTCTAGGTTTCCCAGCACCATTTACTGAAGATACTGTCTAATCTCTATTGTGTATTCTTGCTTGTTTTCTCATTGATTAATTGATCATAAAAACATGGTTTTATGTCTGAGGTCTCCATTCTGTTCTGTGGATCTATGTGTCTATTTTGTGCCAACATCATGCTTTTTTTTTTTTTTTTTATCACTGCAGCTTTATATTATACCTTGAAATTTGTGATTGTGACACCTCCATTTTGCTCTTTCTCAAGATTGCTTGGCTGTTTAGGATCTTTTCGGTTCCATAAACTTCAGTACGATTTGTTCTAGTTCTGTGAAAATTACTGTTGGTATTTTGATAGGGAATGCATTGAATCTGTAGGTTGCTTTGTGTGGTATGGACATTTTAATTTTAACTCTTCTAATCTGTGATCACAGAGTATCTTTCCATTTGTTTGTATCATCTTAAACTTCTTTGATCAATATTTTAGAGTTTATTTAGAGTACAGATCTTTCACCTCTTTGGTTAAGTTTATTACTAGGTATTTTATTCTTTTTGATGCAATTATAAATGGAATTACTTTTTTTCTTTTTTTTTTTTAAAGATTTTATTTATTTACTTGACAGACAGAGATCACAAGTAGGCAGAGAGACAGGCAGAGACAGAGAGAGAGGAAGAAGCAGGCTCTCCACTGAGCAGAGAGCCCGATGAGGGGCTTGATCCCAGGATCCTGAGATCATGACCTGAGCCAAAGGCAGAGGCTTTAACCCACTGAGCCACCCAGGCGCCCCTGGAATTACTTTCTTAATTTCTCTTTCTGCCACTTTGATATTAGTGTATAGAAACATAACAGATTTCTCTATGTTAGTTTTGTATCTGCAACTTTACTGAATTTATCTATTATTTCTGATAGTACTTGGTGGAGTATTTAGGATTTTCTTTCTATCATATCATCTGCAAATTACTCTCATTTTTTCTGTGCAATACCAGTGTTTCTTGTCTCTGCACCTCCTCTAACAAGAGTTTCTCAAAATCTACAATGAGATGTTCTTTCATTCTGATAGACTCCAGCATTTTGTATTATCCTTTTCCCATTAGCCCTAGGTGATCTCACCCTTTTCCTTGGCTTCAATTACAATATACACATGTTGATAAAGTCAATTCTTGATTTTTCTTTTTAGCTCAAATCTATATATTTTACATCCTACTAGATATTTCCATTTGAGTGACCCATAAGTACCAGATTTCCAATGTTAAAGATGAGCTCATTATCCTCCCCCATAAAATATTCTGCTATTCCTTATATCAGAAAGAAATATCACTTTTTAGTTAATTGTCCACACTGGAGATCCAGATATCATTCTCTGCTCTTCATTCTCTCCCACGTATTCAGCCACTGAAAAGCCACCTGACCATGTTCAAGTCACTGGCTATGATACTGACTTCAAAATATTTCAACTATTCTTTACCATCTCAGTCTCAATAGAGTTTTACTGAAGAGGTGTTATATAATCATTAGCTACTAGATATGGGAGATTACACATCCAGAGTTGTCTCTATCTAATAATTGGGAGATAAATTAGAGGTACGACTGTATATTCTAGAATAAATATTTAGAATTTTGGAGAATTTGAGGTGTATGTTTATTAAACCTTGGTATACAGATTTTTTAAAATTTAATACTTCAGAAATTCCATATTATATTCAATGTTGGGAATTTATGGATATAATTTTCTAAAGTGTGAAATTGATAAATTGTAACACTACTTAACTGAAATAGTTATCCTCGATGGCATTTAAATCTAAAAAATGTAAATAGAACAATGTAAAAATCAGTAAAATTTTGCAAAAGGGGAAGATGAAAAGAATAATAATCAATAATTTAAATTTAAATTTCACCATCTTGTATTCACCATGTTTCTGTTCTTACTTAGGGAAAGAAAAGAATATAAGAAGAAGTAAAATAAATTTTTAGTGTGTAATTTTCTTCATTGTTCTGTTATTTTCTTTTATTTTTCAAATATAGATATGAATTATTTTACTCTAGATAGGTACATTGTATTTGATAATAATGAAAACTAATAATAACATCTAAATGATTCAATAGAAATTCTAACTTTTTATTGTTTTCTTTTTTCTATAGGAATTTAATTAAAAATTAAGAAGATGTATAGAAAGGAGGAAACATAACAGTATTTTGTCAATTTCTTTGCTATATTAGTACATAATAGATCATTTATAATATAAAAGGTGTTTAAATCACCATTTGTAGTTTCGGTAAGCTTATTTTCAAAATTTTGAGATGTATTGTTGAATTTAATAAGACATAAGCTTAAAGATCAGTAAAAATGTATCTGTAAGATAAGACCTTTTTTTTGACTTTTCTTTGAACTTTCTTTAACAATAGAGTAGGTGAGAGGAATAAACAAAGAAATTAGCACTATAAAAATTATCATTATGAAAATATCACAAAAGTATAGAACACAACAGATGTTCATAAAAATTTAAAAATTATTTAGTGAAAAAATGTTTAGAAAATATTCACTTGTGCTAAATAACAAAAGAAAATTGAAGTAAAATTCTGTCAATACCAGTGAAGAAAAAAATTGGCAATACCCAATCTTCACCCCATTTAAAACACTAAAGAAAGGACTTCCCATCCTAATCAGAAATTTTATTTTACTTTATTTTTTTAAAGATTTTATTTATTTATTTAGTTGTCAGAGAAAGAAAAAGAGAGAGAGAGAGCACAACAAGGGAGAGAGGCAGGCACCCCACTGAGCAAGAAGCCAGATGCGGCACTCAAACCCAGGACCCTGGGATCATGACCTGAGCTGAAGGCAGATGCTTAACCAGCTGAGCCACCCAGGCATCACCCAATCAGAAAGTTTTAAAAGGTTACTGGGTAATTGTATGAACTTCACAAAACTGTGGCAAGCTAACAGTCAATACTAAACTTGACTTTGAAATCATGCATGTTTTCTGCTTCATTCTTTTCTTTTATTGTTATTTTCATTGTTCTGGTGGTCTTTTTGATCATTGATTTACTTGAGAATGTCTTCATCCTCTTTTCCTGGTGCAGAGCTCCTAAGACCCTTATAATGTCCTGAATAATAGAAGTCAGAGGAACATCTTTTATTTTTCATAACGAGCTCCTTTCAACCATACCTGAGTTTGTACTAATGAAGTGATTCTCAGAAGATAGGGCTGGTTGAGGAGGAGTCAAGATGGCGGAGAAGTAGCAGGCTGAGACGACATCGGGTAGCAGGAGATCAGCTAGATAGCTTATCTAACCATTGTGAACACCTACAAATCCAACGGGAAATCAAAGAGAAGAAGAGCAACAATCCCAGAAACAGAAAATCGATCACTTTCTGAAAGGTAGGACCTGCGGAGAAGTGAATCCAAAGCGACGGGAAGATAGACCCCGGGGGGAGGGGCCGGCACCCGGCAAGCGGCGGAGCGACGGAGCACAAAATCGGGACTTTTAAAAGTCGGCTCCACTGGGAGACATCGCTCCAGAGGCTAAACTGGGGGGAAACCCAGGCGGGGTCAGCATAACCCCAGGACCCGCAGGGTCACAGAAGGACTGGGGGTGTCTGAGTGCCACAGAGCTCGCAGGTATTGGAGCGGGGAAGCCGGCTACAGCGACAAAGCCGAGGAGTGAGCTCTAAGCCCAGGGTTACCTTGTGCCGGTCGCAGGCTGGGTGGGCTCGGAGCGCGGCCGGAGGCCGCGGAGACAAAAGCGACCCGGCGCTTTTCTCCAGCTCCAACAATTCACTGCTTTCCTCGAGGCGCGACCGCAAGCCAGGGAGGCGGGACTGTTGGGCGCTTTGCTCTGAGAGCGCACTGAGGAGCAGAACCCCAAGCTCTCGGCTCCTCCGGGCCGAGAGATTGGGAGGCCGCCATCTTCATTCCCGTCCTCCGGAACTCTACGGAAAGCGCTCAGGGAACAAAAGCTCCCGAAAGCAAACCCGAGCGGATTCCTTAGCCCGGCCCCTGGCAAGGGCGGTGCAATTCCGCCTGCGGCAAGGACACTTGAAAATCACTACAACAGGCCCCTCCCCCAGAAGATCAACAAGAAACCGATCCAAAACCAACTTCAGTCACCAAGAACAGCGGAATTCCACAGCAGGAGAAAGCAAATCCTACCTGGACAAAATGACAAGGCGGAAAAACTCACCTCAAAAAAAAAGAACAAGAGGCCGTACCGAAGGCTGGAGACCTAATCAATACAGACATAGGTAGCATGACAGATCTAGAGTTCAGAATGACAATTCTCAAGGTTCTAGCCGGGCTCGAAAAAGGCATAGAAGATATTAGAGAAACCCTCTCCGGAGAGATAAAAGCCCTTTCTGGAGAAATAAAAGAACTAAAATCTAACCAAGTTGAAATCAAAAAAGCTATTCATGAGGTGCAATCAAAAATGGAAGCTCTCACTGCCAGGATAAATGAGGCAGAAGAAAGAATTAGTGACATAGAAGACCAAATGACAGAGAATAAAGAAGCTGAGCAAAAGAGAGACAAACAACTACTGGAACACGAGGAGAGGATTCGAGAGATAAGTGACACCATAAGACGACACAACATTAGAATAATTGGGATTCCAGAAGAAGAAGAAAGAGAGAGGGGAGCAGAAGGTATATTGGAGACAATTATTGGAGAGAATTTCCCTAATATGGCAAAGGGAACAAACATCAAAATCCAGGAGATGCTAAGAAAGCCCCTCAAAATCAATAAAAATAGGTCCACACCTCGTCACCTGATAGTAAAATTTACAAGTCTTAGCGACAAAGAGAAAATCCTGAAAGCAGCCCGGGAAAAGAAGTCTGTAACATACAAGGGTAAAAACATTAGATTGGCAGCGGACCTATCCACAGAGACCTGGCAGGCCAGAAAGAACTGGCATGACATATTCAGAGCACTAAACGAGAAAAACATGCAGCCAAGAATACTATATCCGGCTAGGCTATCATTGAAAATAGAAGGAGAGATAAAGAGCTTCCAGGACAAACAAAAGCTGAAAGAATTTGCAAACACCAAACCAGCTCTACAGGAAATATTGAAAGGGGTCCTCTAAGCAAAGAGAGACCCTAAAAGTAGTAGATCAGAAAGAAGCAGAAACAATATACAGTAACAATCACCTTACAGGCAATACAATGGCACTAAATTCATATCTCTCAATAGTTACCCTGAATGTTAATGGACTAAATGCCCCAATCAAAAGACACAGGGTATCAGAATGGATAAAAAAACAAAACCCATCAATATGCTGCCTACATGAAACTCATTTTAGATCCGAAGACACCTCCAGATTTAAAGTGAGGGGGTGGAAAACAATCTACCATGCTAATGGACATCAGAAGAAAGCTGGGGTGGCAATCCTTATATCAGATCAATTAGATTTTAAGCCAGAGACTATAATAAGAGATGAGGAAGGACACTATATCATACTCAAAGGGTCTGTCCAACAAGAAGATCTAACAATCTTAAATATCTATGCCCCTAACATGGGAGAAGCCAACTATATAAACCAATTAATAACAAAATCAAAGAAATACATCGACAGTAATACAATAATAGCAGGGGACTTTAACACTCCCCTCACTGAAATGGACAGATCGTCTAAGCAAAAGATCAACAAGGAAATAAAGGCCTTAAATGACACACTGGACCAGATGGACATCACAGATATATTCAGAACATTCCATCCCAAAGCAACAGAATATACATTCTTCTCTAGTGCACATGGAACATTCTCCAGAATAGACCACATCCTGGGTCATAAATCAGGTCTCAATCGGTACCAAAAGATCGAGATCATTCCCTGCATATTTTCAGACCACAATGCTCTGAAGCTAGAACTCAATCACAAGAGGAAATTTGGAAAGAACGCAAATACATGGAGACTAAACAGCATCCTTCTAAAAAATGAATGGGTCAACCAGGAAATTAAAGAAGAATTGAAAAAATTCATGGAAACAAATGATAATGAAAACACAACAGTTCAAAATCTGTGGGATACAACAAAGGCAGTCCTGAGAGGAAAATATATAGCAGTGCAAGCCTTTCTCAAGAAACAAGAAAGGTCTCAAATACACAACCTAACCCTACACCTAAAGGAGCTGGAGAGAGAACAACAAAGAAAGCCTAAACCCAGCAGGAGAAGAGAAATCATAAAGATCAGAGCAGAAATCAATGAAATAGAAACTAAAAAAACAATAGAACAAATCAACAAAACTAGGAGCTGGTTCTTTGAAAGAATTAATAAGATTGATAAGCCCCTGGCCAGACTTATCAAAAAGAAAAGAGAAAGGACGCAAATAAATAAAATCATGAATGAAAGAGGAGAGATCACAACCAACACCAAAGAAATACAAACAATTATAAGAACATACTACGAGCAACTCTATGGCAACAAATTTGACAACCTGGAAGAAATGGATACATTTCTAGAGATGTATAAACTACCACAACTGAACCAGGAAGAAATAGATAACCTGAACAGACCCATAACCAGTAAGGAGATTGAAACAGTCATCAAAAATCTCCAAACAAACAAAAGTCCAGGACCAGACGGCTTCCCAGGGGAATTCTACCAAACATTTAAAGAAGAATTAATTCCTATTCTCCTGAAACTGTTCCAAAAAATAGAAATGGAAGGAAAACTTCCAAACTCATTCTATGAGGCCAGCATCACCTTGATCCCAAAACCAGACAAGGATCCCACCAAAAAAGAGAATTACAGACCAATATCCTTGATGAACACAGATGCGAAAATTCTCACCAAAATACTGGCCAATAGGATCCAACAGTACATTAAAAGGATTATTCACCACGACCAAGTGGGATTTATTCCAGGGCTGCAAGGTTGGTTCAACATCCGCAAATCCATCAATGTGATACAATACATTAATAAAAGAAAGAGTAAGAACCATATGATACTCTCAATAGATGCTGAAAAAGCATTTGACAAAGTGCAGCATCCCTTCCTGATTAAAACTCTTCAAAGTGTAGGGATAGAAGGCACATACCTCAATATTATCAAAGCCATCTATGAAAAACCCACCGCAAATATCATTCTCAATGGAGAAAAACTGAAAGCTTTTCCGCTAAGGTCAGGAACACGGCAGGGATGTCCGTTATCACCACTGCTGTTCAATATAGTACTAGAAGTCCTAGCCTCAGCAATCAGACAACAAAAAGAAATTAAAGGCATCCAAATCGGCAAAGAAGAAGTCAAACTATCACTCTTTGCAGATGATATGATACTATATGTGGAAAACCCAAAAGGTTCCACTCCAAAACTGCTAGAACTTATACAGGAATTCAGTAAAGTGTCAGGATATAAAGTCAATGCACAGAAATCAGTCGCATTTCTTTACACTAACAACAAGACAGAAGAAAGAGAAATTGAGGAGTCAGTCCCATTTACAATCGTACCCAAAACCATAAGATACCTAGGAATAAATCTAACCAAAGAGGCAAAGAATCTATACTCAGAAAACCATAAAGTACTCATGAAAGAAATTGAGGAAGACACAAAGAAATGGAAAAATATTCCATGCTCATGGATTGGAAGAACAAATATTGTGAAAATGTCTATTCTACCTAAAGCAATCTACACATTTAATGCAATCCCTATCAAAATCCCATCCATTTTTTTTAAAGAAATAGAACAAATAATCCTAAAATTTATATGGAACCAGAAAAGACCTCGAATAGCCAAAGGAATATTGAAAAAGAAAGCCAAAGTCGGTGGCATCACAATTCCAGACTTCAAGCTCTATTACAAAGCTGTCATCATCAAGACAGTATGGTACTGGCACAAAAACAGACATATAGATCAATGGAACAGAATAGAGAGCCCAGAAATAGACCCTCAACTCTATGGTCAACTAATCTTCGACAAAGCAGGAAAGAATATCCAATGGAAAAAAGACAGCCTCTTCAACAAATGGTGCTGGGAAAATTGGACAGCCACATGCAGAAAAATGAAATTGGACTATTTCCTTACACCACACACGAAAATAGACTCAAAGTGGATGAAGGACCTCAATGTGCGAAAGGAATCTATCAAAATCCTTGAGGACAATGCAGGCAGCAACCTCTTTGACCTCAACCGCAGCAACTTCTTCCTAGGAACATCGCCAAAGGCAACAGAAGCAAGGGCAAAAATGAACTATTGGGATTTCATCAAGATTAAAAGCTTTTGCACAGCAAAGGAAACAGTAAACAAAACCAAAAGACAACTGACAGAATGGGAGAAGATATTTGCAAATGACATATCAGATAAAGGGCTCGTATCCAAAATCTATAAAGAGCTTATCAAACTCAATACCCAAAGAACAAATAATCCAGTCAAGAAATGGGCAGAGGACATGAACAGACATTTCTGCAAGGAAGACATCCAGATGGCCAACAGACACATGAAAAAATGCTCCACATCACTCGGCATCAGGGAAATACAAATCAAAACCACAATGAGATACCACCTCACACCAGTCAGAATGGCTAAAATTAACAAGTCAAGAAATGACAGATGCTGGCGAGGATGCGGAGAGAGGGGAACCCTCCTACACTGTTGGTGGGAATGCAAGCTGGTGCAACCACTCTGGAAAACAGTGTGGAGGTTCCTCAAAAAACTGAAAATAGAGCTACCCTACGACCCAGCAATTGCACTACTGGGTATATATCCTAAAGATACAAACGTGGTGCTCCGAAGGGGCACGTGCACCCGAATGTTTATAGCAGCAATGTCCACAATAGCCAAACTGTGGAAAGCGCCTAGATGTCCATCAACAGATGAATGGATAAAGAAGATGTGGTATATATACACAATGGAATACTATGCAGCCATCAAAAGACATGAAATCTTGCCATTTGCGACGACGTGGATGGAACTAGAGGGTATCATGCTTAGCGAAATAAGTCAATCGGAGAAATATAACTATCATATGATCTCTTTGATATGAGGAAGGGGAGATGCAAGGTGGGGGGGTTTGGGGGGAGGTAGGAAAAGAAAAAATGAAAAGATGGGATTGGGAGGGAGACAAACCATAAAAGACTCAATCTCAAGAAACAGACTGAGGGTTGCGGGGGGGAAGGGGGACGGGAGAGGGTGGTGGGGAAATGGACATTGGGGAGGGTATGGGCTATGATGAGTGCTGTGAAATGTGTAAACCAGATGATTCACAGACCTGTACCCCTGGGGATAAAAATACATTATATGTTTATTAAAATAAAAAATTAAAAAAAAAAAAAAAAAAAAAAAAAAAAAAAAGAAGATAGGGCTGGTTGCCAGAGGGACAAACCAAGTGATTTCAGCATTGGAACTTTCAACCCCACCCCTAACTTCCAGGGATGGGAGAGAGGCTGAGGTTTGATTTAATCATCAATGGTCAGTAATTTAATCAGTTGTGTCCACATAATAGAATCTCCATAAAAAACCTAAAGAAGTGGTTTAGAGAGCTTCCATATTAGTGAACACATCTATGTGCTGGGAGGGTGGCATACCTTAGCATCAAAGGGAAAGAAGCTCTTGTTCTCAGTACCCTTGCAGACCTCACTTTATCTACATCTTATCTGGTCATCCATTTTATCCTTTATAATATATTGGCAAACATAAGTAAAATGTTTCTGAGTTCCATGGGCCATTATATCAAATTATTGAATGGGTATAGTGGGTAACCCTGTCTTTGTAGCCAAGTTGAATACAAGTGGGTACTTTGGGGATATGTTACTTGATTTGCTGCTGGCCTCTGAAGGGAGGACAGTCTTGTGGGACTGAGTCCTTAAATCTGTAGAGTCCGACACTAACTCTAGGCAGATCAGACCTTTCAAATTAGGAGCAATTCTTTGTTACAGTAGATTTGAAATCATAATGTATGGAGCATAAATATTTATAGTAAGCTAGCATTTTGCTAGTACAAAGATAACTACTATGTTCATATAGATCTGAATTTCTTAAATTTATTTTAATTCAACAAAGAGTCCTCAATCAAATTTTATGATTTTTCCTAATCAGCATGGGGCCCATGAATTTTGATGCTCCAACATAAAAAGATCATGTTGACATAAAGTTTACTGAGGCCCTCCATTTATCCATGGAGATGTCTTCTCCTAACACAGTAATTTCAACTGAACCCAGAATTTCATGGCAAACTCTGTCCTAGTTGGACATTATATCACATACACTGGGTTGTGTATTTGTGATTATAAACAGTTTTAAGGGACTGATATCAAGAGCCAAGTGTCTCTAAATTGATTCCAAAACACAGAAATTACTTTTGTAAATGAGTCTCTTAATCCCTTGCTACTCCAGATACTTTCTATTTCTTTGTTTTTGCTTGCTACAGCGTTGTGCTTCAGCACAAAGATGGCGGGACCGAATGTGATGGCACATCTCACCACAAAGAGATGGATTACAGAGTTCTTAAATGATTCAGCAAAGGCACATGAAGAAAGCTATGTTGTTCACCTGTACTCTATAAAACCGATGGAATTACCCCCAATGAACATGGCAAATGCCTAGCAGTAAATGTAAACCCTCTGCCTCTTATAGAAACCCATTAAAACTTGAAGAATCCTATTGCTCTTAGAAATAGTCTTTGATGGCCCTAAAGTATCATGGAATTGCATACAAAGTCTCCCAAGAACCAAGTTTAAAAATTCTCGCAAGCTGACTCTCCTCCAACTGCCAGGGAGAGAAGCCAGAATGCCAACTAAACATTACCTAACTGCATTGCTTTAAAAAAAGCCATCAGTGAGAGACAATATGAGAATGAGCTAGTTCGTTGAGGCATGCTTCAGTTGTAAATAGTACCTATTCCTGTCTTCTTTCTATGTGAATACAAGATTGAGATATTCAGTATCAGAACCCAAATTGGAAAAGAGAACCCAATATTAAATTATGAAGAATAAATTCCTTGGTGTAAATTCATTGCATGCTTGCTACACTATAATGATAGAATATCGATAGGGATACAGAGACATATTTTACACAGCAGCTGACCTCAAGAGGCTTATGACTTAGTACAGGAAAAGTAATATGCATGCATGCATGACTAGAGCACAAATATGAATGACATTTTATAATGGAAAGGCGAGCAAAGTATTTTGACAGCAAAGAGGAAAGAAACTCTTTGAACAGAGTAAATTTTGAGTGAAGAATAGAAAGTTTACTTGGATTTCACAGGAGTATAGAATTCCAAGATAAAGGACTCTCATTGGCAAAAACAGAAAAAGTAATGAAAGCGCATCTGGTATACCAGGGTCAGCACATTATGTGTTTGGACCTGACCACTAAAAATGTTTAAATGTGTAAAGGGAAATTATGGTTAGGGCAATATATACCAAAGAAGGACTATTTTCTACTGAAAATCAAGAGTCATTGAAGATTTTTGAGGTTAAAAATAGTATAAAATGAGTAAACTTTACATTTTAGGAAAAAGTAACTTTGGTAATTATATAAAGAAAAACATGCCATGTGCACTCAATAACATTCAATAAACAGACACAGTGTTTCAATAAACAGACAGTGTTGCCTAGTTGTTCTGTATAGGAATGCAAGGTATAAGGCTAAACAATTACGTTTTAAAAAACCCTGTTCTTAAGTATTTGTAGCCCCATGAAGGAGATAAGATATTCAAGTAAAACCATAAATATGAAAGCTACATGTGCTAAGTGTCCAATGAGTGACATGGAAAAGAATGGGAAAGCAGTTGAGAAGAGATGTGATAGAATGGTGGTGAGAGCTTCATGCAGGAGGTAGGACTTGAGATAAGCCCTGAGGACAAAATGATGCCCAAGGTATGGCAAGAAAGAAAAGGCACACGTTAGACAACAAAAATAAGGGTGGGGGGGAGTGAACAACTGGAAATGTGCTTAGGGTGAACAGAAGAATAATTGTTGGGGCGCCTGGGTGGCTCAGTGGGTTAAGCCTCTGCCTTCGGCTCAGGTCATGATTCCAGGGTCCTGGGATCGAGCCCCGCATCGGGCTCTCCGCTCAGCGGGAAGCCTGCTTCCTCCTCTCTCTCTGCCTGCTTCTCTGCGTACTTGTGATTTCCGTCTGTCAAATAAATAAAAAAATCTTAAAAAAAAAAAAAAAAAAAAAAAAAAAAAAAAAGAAGAATAATTGTTGAGAGAGTACAGATGAGGACATATTTAGAGAGATAAGAAATGGTCAATGTGCTAATAACCAAGGATGCTAAACAGCAAACAAACAAACAGAAAAGGGATATCATTTAATTGGCCATATTCCTTGTACATGTTTAAGGAAAGATGTGTCAAAATCAGTTTTCAGGAAGGCCAATGTACATTTCCAAGGATATTCTCTGCTGCTGTGATAGGTTCTGGATCAAGGTAGGTCAAGTGGGAAAGGAAGGCATAGAAGTCAATAGAGAAAGGGCATGATGATTTAATGTCTGTAGAGACAGTGATTGAGAATGAAGTCAGGCATGACTCCAAGGTTTCAAGCTAGGACCTTGGGAGAATTATTATATCTCTGATAGAAAGAAAGCCATCTGAGATGTGAACTATATTTGGAAAAAGATAATGAATATGTTTTTGAATAACTAAAAACTAGGTAATTGTTTTTTGTTTGTTTTTGTTTTTGTTTTTGTTTTAATTTAACAGATCACAAGTAGGCAGAGAGGCAGGCAGAGAGAAAGAGGGGAAGCAGGCTCCCCGCTGAGCAGAGAACCCAATGCGGGGCTTGATCCCAGGACCCTGGGATCATGACCTGAGCCGAAGGCAGAGGCTTTCACCCACTGAGCCACCCAGGCACCCCAAAACTAGGTAATTGTTAAAGATCTGTGGAGAGGACCAGATGGCAGTTGGAGACTTAGAATGAAAGCCCAGGGACCAAGTCAGGGCTGCAGATGTGTATCATAAATATATTATAATATGTAACAATAATATAACTATTAACATTTATAAAATTTGAAATATTAAGTTCCATGATGTATTAAAGTATAATAAATTAATTATATACATTGATTAAACAAAAGATTCTCAATAAATAGAAGTAGAGCTTAAAAATGATTGTAATATTAATACTAATTAAGATTTAATTAACAATATTTTTCTTAATTTCTTAAAGACCTTTTTTTTTAGGGATTATGGCGAAGAAGCGTAGATCCACGTATAAAAATCTGGTTAAAATTAGAAAGAGTGTTTGATTATTTTTTCCCCTGTTACAAATGGCAATCATCCTATTGA
Source organism: Martes martes (assembly GCF_963455335.1). Classification (NCBI taxonomy): domain Eukaryota; kingdom Metazoa; phylum Chordata; class Mammalia; order Carnivora; family Mustelidae; genus Martes; species Martes martes. The sequence continues at coordinate 37,120,347 of NC_137893.1, forward strand.
CGTTCTACTGACAAACTCAGAAATAAGATCAGTTATTTCCAAAATAACTAATGACATGTAAATATGGAAGATCCACTGAAGAACCTGTGTTATTGATATGTGAAAAACAAGTTTCATGCTTTCTGAAGTAAATTTCTTACGGCTTGGTTTTCTCATATGCTCATTAATTAGCAATATGGTCTTGGGAACTTCCTGTGTTTCAGTTTCCTCATCTACAAACAGGTTTAAAATAGTACTTGCAGTATGCCTGGGTGGCTCAGTAGGTTAGGCCTCTGCCTTTGGCTCAGGTCATGATCTTCGGGTTGTGGGATCGAGCCCTGCATCAGGCTCTCTGCTCAGCAGGGAGCCTGCTTCCTCCTCTCTCTCTGCCTGCCTCTCTGCCTACTTGTGATCTCTGTCTGTCAAATAAATAAAATTTTAAAAAAATTAATAAAAAAATAAAGTAAAATAGTACTTGCTTCATAAATTGCTAAGATTAAAGAAGATAGTACATATAAAGAACCTATGGCAGTGCCTGGCACAAAGTTAGAGCTCTTTAATTTTTGGCTGTTATTACAAAATTATGTTTGTGCATGTTGTTTGGGAGCTTTAGAACTTTGTAGCATTAGCTAATAAAGCAATTTAGTTTTCTTGCTATCTTAGAAACTGCTAGTGGAATGACTCTTGGGTACATGAATTTGAATGAATAGATAGAAAGCTGAGAGCAACAAACATTTATAATCATGGAACTCAAGTGGTCCAGTCACAAAGCAATGATGTACAGAGAAAAATACAGTCCAGTTGACTAAAATATTTGAGAAAATAATAAATCTCATGTGCACGTTAAAAAATATGCAAATGGACACAAATACTAGATTACCATGATTTTAATCCCCTTTCTCGTCTAGCATCTCAGTATTTTTTTATTTAATTATTTTATTTTATTTTTATTTATTTATTTTTTTAAGATTTCATTTATTTACCTGACAGACAGATCACAAGTAGGCAGAGAGGCAGGCAGAGAGAGAGAGAGAGAGAGGAGGAGCAGGCTACCCACTGAGCAGAGAGCCCTATGCGGGGCTCGATCCCAGGACCCTGAAATCATGATCTGAGCCAAAGGCAGAGGCCCCAACCCACTGAGCAACCCAGGCGCCCCTTTTTTTTATTAGTACCCTCAAAGAATCTCTTAGGCGGCAGAAAATAAATATAACACTGACACAAAATGTCTAATTCTATATTTTATTGGTTATTTGGTAATGTCCCTAACCAGTGGTACCTAACCAAATATCCATCCATTATCCACTCATTTGTTCAACAAAAATGAATTACACCTCTACTTCATACCATGCATTATGATAGAAACAGAAAGTATAAGAAATAAGTTATTTTCCCTCCTAACGAAGAATTTAAAGCCTAGGAGGTAGAAAATATATTTTTAAATATTTGTAATACACTCTGCTAAATCTAATAAAAATCCATTCAAATTACAATGGTGGCACCAAGGACAAAATCTAAAGTGGATCAAACAAGATTTTCCCCAATTGGCGACATGCTGACTCAGGTGAGCAGAAGTTTCTGATAGGCTAGAAAGTAACAGAAATTAACATGGGGCAGAATATGTGCAAGGCTATAGAAGCAGCTAACATTCAGGGATCCATAAGTGATTAATTAAAGTATAGGTTATATTTGGGAAATGGTGAGCAGTTAGAGAAATAATTAAAGAGTAGAATGTATGTAGAAAGTTAAGTAAGTTAAATCTAGGGAGTTAAGAAGATATCAAACACTTAAGGAGCAGAGTAGCAATTATCAAATACTCTTTTCTCCGAATTTTAGTTGAACTGTGTAATAGTTCTTCTACTCTGTCCTTTCCTGGGTTCTGTTCTCTCTGATTTCCTTTTCCATTCTACACAGATTCCGCCCATGTAGAAGAACTGAGCCTCACGGAAATACCTGTTCTCACTGACATTGCTCAATTTTGACTTTAAAACTTTGAGACATTGTATCTCAAATACATTTGGTTTCTTTACTATAAATGTTATTTTTTTCTGTTTCTGTTTTCTTATGGTACAAACTAGTTCTATAAATAACCTTACGAGATGGGCTCCTTCTCTAGTGTGAATATATTCACAAAATACCCCCAGTGAAAAGTACACATACAAGTCTACTAATTACTTTTTTTATGGTCTTATATGAGAAAGGAACATTTGAAGCATCAACTTAGATGATCTTCCTTCATTATTTCAAAAAAACTGAAAGTCATAGTCATTATACTTTTTCCTGTCCCTCAAATATAGCCTGGCTTCAGAAGTTGGAGTGAAAAATCTTCAGTATTCCTATTTTGGGGGATTTTTTTAAAAGATTTTATTTATTTATTTGACAGAGAGAGTGAAAGAGCACAAGCAGGGGGAGTGGAAGAGGCAGACGGAGAAGGAGACTCCCAGCTGAACAGGGAGCCTGATAAGGAGCTCGATGAGGGACCCTAGGAGGGTCTGTATCCCAAGCCCTGAGATCATGACTTGAGCTGAAGGCAGCTGCTTAACTGACTGAATCACCTATGTACCCCTATTTCTAGGATTTTTATCTGATTGTTTCCTGCTTACCCCACAAAAATTGCAACAACCCTCCACTTAACATATATGGGATGATCAGCAGCCCTCCATTTAATGAATAATTTGGAAGGATACAGAACTACAATTTTAAAGCCAAATAATTTACAAGTAGGAGGAAAAAAGAATGTGAAAAATATTTCTTTTGTTAACAGATATGAGGTTCTTTTTTTTTTTTTTTTGATTTTTTGTTTATTTATTTGACAGAAAGAGATCACAAGTAGGCAGAGTGGCAGGCAGGGGCGGGGTGGGGGGGGGAGCAGGCTCCCTGTTGAGCAGAGAGCCTGATGTGGGGCTCTATCCTAGGACCCTGAGATCATGACCTGAGCTGAAGGCAGAGGCTTTAACCCACTGAGCCACCCAGCCGCCCCAGAAATGTGGTTCTTTAAACACGGCTAAAATGTAGGACTAAATAAATTGATCAGCAGTTTTATACATCAGGTCTGAGAACAATACAGGATTTCAATGTACAAGCCACCAGAATTCTGTTTGCATAATGAATGGATTGTCTCTTAAAAGGAAAACTTCTTGTATTAAGAGTAGAAAAGGGGTTAGTAACAAAAAGAAATATATTCTTGTGTTATGTTCATTGTTGACTTTACGTATCATATTTCATTAATTATTTCATAGCATTGGTATTAGGATTTTAAAATTCCCAAATTACATTCCAGAGAAGTTGATTTATATATCTTTATTACTGATGGAATAGTGTGAAATGTCACAGGCTCTAAAATCACTTTCCCTTTTATATTTCACTTCACAACTTCAGGCTAATATTAAAATATTTAGTGGAGTCTGATCATTTCCTGCTGGTTGGATTGTATTAAAAATATATGGCTTTATAGCCATAGAAATTAAATATGTGAACAATCAGGCTTTGTAAAAATGTACCACATGTTAACCTGAGTAAAACTAATAAAACATAAACAAAATGTGAAAATTTAGAACATTCTTATAATGTACGTTCTTTTTATGAGCTAACTGCTCTGTTGTGGGTTGTATTGCAAAGAGCAGAAAAAAAGATGATACAATTTAAAAGATTGCATGTACATTTCAAAATGATAAAACTAAACTAATCTTTAGTTGTGTTTTTTAGTCATAAATCACTTTAAGGTTAGCGGCTACCTGATGTAGTATTCTGACAGTTTGACAATAAAGAAGAGCTTATGACAATCTTAGGGGTGTTGTTTTAAAGTGTTTTCCTACAGTTAAACCCAAAAGCAATGACTGACAAGATTCCCAACCTACCCCATTTTACCATGGTTACACTAAATCTACATTACAATACAAAATGTAATTTCTCCTGATTCTCAGTGGAATAGAAGTTACTCCTAGAAATCTGCATTTGAAAATCCTGCATGAAGTCTTGTTTGCATGTAACCACGTAATTTCCAACAGAATGCAGCAACTATTTTAGTAATTGCTTTGCAGAAGGCCCAGGAAGTGTTATTCCAGAAAAAGAAGTTGTAGGGTTGATTTTTCCCCCTTCTTTAATGAATGTGTTTATTCATTTGCCCAGACTTTTTGGCAATGAATAAATTTAATAAATCAAGCAAAATAATGAAATTGCTGTACTAATTTTGAAAGGAAATACGACATAATACTTTTAAACATATGCTGGCCTTAACTGTGTGTATTACAGAGTAATACAATAAAGAGTATAAGAGAATTGGGACTTTATTTAGTACATCCAAAATTACCTGATTTATCTGCAGATTCACTACAACCTATCCATTAAACTGAATTTCTTGTAGGAAATCTGTGACCAATTTCAAAGGAAACTGAATTATGTTCAATATTTGCAAATGTCACTCATGTAACAGTAATACCATATAGATTTTCCTGGAAAGTTTTACTTGTAAAAGAGTAAGAGTTCCCTGAAAGAATGAAAGAAAGAAAGAAAGAAAGAAAGAAAGAAAGAAAGAAAGAAAGAAAGAAAGAAAGAAAAAGGGAGGGAGGAAGGAAGGAAGGAAGGAAGGAAAAATTCAGGCATACTCTCACCTGGAAGAATTATAGAAAGAGAAAGTGAAGATACCCTTATAATACCATATTCCATAATGTCAACATATACCCATGATATGTGAGCCAACTTTTAGAGATACTAGGTTTTGATGTTTTCATTTCCATTTTATTTTTATTTCTTGTTCATTTACAAGGCTACTATTAGTATATGGTGATCGGATTACTCTTTTTTTTTTTTTTTTTAATTTCATTTATTTGTGAGAGAGATAGTGCTAACTGGAGGAGGGACAGAATAAGAGGGAGAGCAGAGTCTCAAGAAGATTCCCTGCTGAGTGTGGAGCCTGATACAGGGCTCCATTCAATGACCCTGAGAGCATGACCTGAGCCAAAACCAAGAGTCAGAAGCTTAATCAACTGAACCACCGAGGTGCCCCAGATTATTCTTTAAAGAACATTGCATGTATTCACTTGCTCTCAGTTTAAAATAAAAAGAATTAAAATGTATCTATCGGTTTATGGTTTGGGTCTGATAGAATTTGGACTACAATTTTGCAAACACAGGGCAGCCCTCAAACGTGAGTTAGCATTATTCTAGATGAGGTTTTTTAGCAGAAGCCTTCTTTGGTTAGGGTCTTTATCTTTTTAGGCCCAAGGTTTAAATTGGGTAGAACATCTCTTAGGATCACAGAACCTGGCTTTTGTCTTGGTAAGGTCTCCTGTGGACAGGTATTATAAAAGTGGCGTTGAAAATTAAATTTGTTTTAATTCTGAAATTTAATTTGCTTCTGAAATTAGAACTGAAGTAGTGTCTTAGAGTCATTTATTATGTGAGAGTATATGAATACTGAGAAGCCACAGGTTTGTGCTGTAAGTGGTAGCTGCTCAGATCCCACTGTTTGCCTGTATGCTGGAATAGTAACTTTATTCCATGTGGGATATGATTGTTCTTTTATTTTTAATGCTATTTATTTATCTATCTATTCATTTATCTATTTATTTATTTATTTGAATTACTGGTAAGTGTACCTAACTGATCTGATCCTTCTTGGTAAACTGAATAACAAATTGGTGTTTGGGGGGCGATGTACCATGCAAAATGCAAATGGGATTGCTGAATGGAAGACATCCAGCATGGATCAAGACCTTGCCCATATGTGGGGTTTTTGTCTAAGCAATCTTTTTATAAGCTTTTTAATGCTTGAACAGCTACCAAAGCAAACAGAGACATATTATTTATTAATTGTGCACCGTTAATAGCGAGGTCTCACCAACTGCCAATCCATATGGACATAAAGCCCTCAGTCCTAAATCTGCTCAGATTAATTTCTTTCAACGGCATCCAACAGCGTGAGGGTAAAGTGAGAACCAGGTTTTGCTCCTGCCTTTTTATGCCATGCTTGGCAGATTAGTTGACTAGGACTTCTTTATCAGCAAGAAATGCTGCCATACTTCTTGGTGCTGTCCAGGCTGGAGATTTACTAAGTATGGAGATGAAAGGACTCTAGATCTGTTGTGTTTTTCTGCAGATCCTCTCCAAAGCCTGCATAATCCTTTTGTCCCACCTACCCCCAAAGGAAAAGGTAATAAAAAAGATAAGAAACATACTCTAACAAATGCAAATAGCTACAATTTCTAGTTATATTAAGGGGAGCTCTTACTTGAAGAAGTTCAAACTTCAAAAAATAATTAGGCTTAGTTGCAATTTCAAGATGTTTATACATTTGATTACTGGTAACTTCCAGTTAATCCAATTCTTCATGTAAAATGTGAAAACTGCCTAATCTAATCATCAACACTCCCACACACATTGTATGCCAAATTTCATTATGTTAATGTTTTTAAATTAGGACACATTCTGGTCTTTCCTAAATTTGCAAGCTAGCTCAATATTCCTGGATGAGTATCAGTTCAGAGAAAGAACCCAAATTTAGCTACTTCTAGAGTTTTTTTCTGCTGGATGCCCACTCCCATTCTTAAAAAGCAGACACGGTCATTGGTGGAGTCTGATTTTCCCTGCTTACTCTCTGCTGTATGCTTGCTTCTCTAAGCTACAGCACAAGGTGACTTTTTACTTTTCTCCCTCATGTCAGCTTGCCTCAATCTGTTAAAAAGACTTAAACACTTCTGCGGTGCATTTCCTCCTAGAGACACACACACAAGATAGAAATTAGGAAGGGTTTTGTTTAACCCATTAAAATGTAAAGGATGAAAGCTGCAGGTGTGTGCGTGCGTGCGTGTGCTTTAATCACAAATGCAACCACCAACGACATCATTTTAGTCACTCTTTAGGGCAGTATCTTTTATTGTGTTAACTAGTTGCTCTGTAAATTGTTAGAAAAGCTAACCTGCTGACCTTGTGGCAGGGCACTGTTTAAACAGGAACTCTGAATTCTGACCTCCACTTCTGGGAAAGAACTAAAACAAGGCTCCCAGATTGAAAGAAGCTAGGATTCAGAGTAGCAGCCCCAGATGTTTTATTTTTTTAATCAGGAAGGCTAGCTAGCTGTTTTAATCTTTGCTAGCCAGTCCTTAAAGCAGGTAAGTGGGCACATACCCTATAAGACATATGCTTGAAGAAGCCTGTTATTCACAGGTAAGCAGGAAAACAGTGTCTTCACAGTCACTTTCGTGGCAAATAGTGAGCCCTTAGCCAGGGTGCTTTGCCCGATTTCCACAGGGGGCTCTTAGGGTGGGCAAGGGAATTTTCCTTAAGAAACAGCTGGCCCTACCAGAAGGGGCTAGGCCAGGGCCTATGGAAATTACCAATTTTCCACTGAAACAATATTAAAAAAATAAACAAAAAACTGTTTAGCCTTGGCAGTGGTAACACTCCCTTTGTATTACTTTGTTTTCAAATAACTCATTTTAGAAGTAAACACTGCTTCCTGAGGAATGTTTTCATATTTAAAGTCAATTCACATGGAGTGCCTTCACAAGTAAGCTCATCACAGAAGAACCTGTCCAAAATATATTTCTGTTCTTTCTTTTTTTTTTAATCTTTCCCTTCTTTCATCTTTAATTCTTAAATCCAGAGGGCTCATCTAACATTTTATTAATCTTAAAGATTTCTTCTAGACCATTTGAGAAGGGTCTATTCTTTGACTTTAAGATCTCAGGCAGCAGCTTGCTGTAGATCTAATGAAAATCTGTCTGTGCATATGCACAAATTGACTAAAGAGAGCACATCAAATGTTAATTCATAGATGCAGAAGTAATATGCAAATACAGGATCTAAACTTACTGCACCATCATTTTTAATGAAATAAGTTATTCAGCCCTTACATTTAAGGAAATAATAAAATAATGCCTTGGCTGAGTGCACTGGAATGTAGAGTCTCTTCCTCTTAATTCACTGATTGCCAATTCACTTCTCTTTGCCACCAGATGGATTTGAACTTATTGAACTGAAAGGACTTTTTTTTTCTTTTATCTTAGGTTAGGTAAGTTTCACACTGAAGAATCTTAGAAGTGTACAAATTATGAGCCAATGTTTTTGTTCGTATGTAAATATGCAAATAAATATACACTCCTGAGATAGATTGCTAATTTGATATAATGTTGATACAAATACAGTAAATGTATTACTGCCTTTCCACAATGAGAGCCATAAACAGATAAACCTCACTTATGCCTATATTTTAAAAATTGAATGTTTATAAAAAATCATGAAATTATATCTGAATTAAAAATAAATTACATATGTACATGTACCATCATCTTAGTATTTTTTTTTAAATTTTTTATTTATTTTCAGCGTAACAGTATTCATTGTTTTTTCACCACACCCAGTGCTCCATGCAATCTGTGCCCTCCCTAATACCCACCACCTGGTTCCCCCACCCTCCCACCCCGCCCCTTCAAAACCCTCAGGTTGTTTTTCAGAGTCCATAGTCTCTCATGGTTCACCTCCCCTTCCAATTTCCCTCAACTCCCTTCTCCTCTCCATCTACCCTTGTCCTCTATATTATTTGTTATGCTCCACCAATAAGTGAAACCATATGATACTTGACTTTCTCTGTTTGACTTATTTCACTCAGCATAATCTCTTCCAGTCCTGTCCATGTTGCTACAAAAGTTGGGTATTCGTCCTTTCTGATGGAGGCATAATACTCCATAGTGTATATGGACCACATCTTCCTTATCCATTCATCCGTTGAAGGGCATCTTGGTTCTTTCCACAGTTTGGCGACCGTGGCCATTGCTGCTATAAACATTGGGGTACAGATGGCCCTTCTTTTCACTACATCTGTGTCTTTGGGGTAAATACCCAGCAGTGCAATTGCAGGGTCATAGGGAAGATCTATTTTTAATTTCCTGAGGAATCTCCACACTGTTCTCCAAAGTGGCTGCACCAGTTTGCATTCCCACCAACAGTGTAAGAGGGTTCCCCTTTCTCCACATCCTCTCCAACACACGTTGTTTCCTGTCTTGCTAATTTTGGCCATTCTAACTGGTGTAAGGTGGTATCTCAATGTGGTTTTGATTTGAATCTCCCTGATGGCTAGTGATGATGAACATTTTTTCATGTGTCTGGTAGCCATTTGTATGTCTTCCTTGGAGAAGTGTCTGTTCATATCTTCTGCCCATTTTTTAATATGATTATCTGTTTTGTGTGTGTTGAGTTTGAGGAGTTCTTTATAGATCCTGGATATCAACCTTTTATCTGTACTGTCATTTGCAAATATCTTCTCCCATTCCGTGGGTTGCCTCTTTGTTTTGATGACTGTTTCTTTTGCTGTGCAGAAGCTTTTTATCTTGATGAAGTCCCAGAAGTTCATCTTTGCCTTTGTTTCCTTCGCCTTTGGAGACATATCTTGAAAGAAGTTGCTGTGGCTGATATCAAAGAGGTTACTGCCTATGTTCTCCTCGAGGATTCTGATGGATTCCTGTCTCACGTTGAGGTCTTTTATCCATTTCGAGTTTATCTTTGTGTACGGTGTAAGAGAATGGTCAAGTTTCATTCTTCTACATATAGCTGTCCAGTTTTCCCAGCACCATTTATTGAAGAGACTGTCTTTTTTCCACTGGATATTTTTTCCTGTTTTGTCAAAGATTATTTGACCATAGAGTTGAGGGACCATATCTGGGCTCTCTACTCTGTTCCACTGGTCCATGTGTCTGTTTTTATGCCAGTACCATGCTGTCTTGGTGATCACAGCTTTGTAGTAAAGCTTGAAATCAGGTAACGTGATGCCACCAGTTTTATTTTTGTTTTTCAACATTTCCTTAGCAATTCGGGGTCTCTTCTGATTCCATACAAATTTTAGTATTATTTGCTCCAGCTCTTTGAAAAATACTGGTGGAATTTTGATTGGAATGGCATTAAAAGTATAGATTGCTCTGGGCAGTATAGACATTTTAACGATGTTTATTCTTCCCATCCAAGAGCATGGAATGGTCTTCCATCTTTTTGTGTCTTCTTCAATTTCTTTTAGGAGTGTTCTGTAGTTCCTCGAGTACAGATCTTTAACCTCTTTGGTTAGGTTTATTCCGAGGTATCTTATGGTTTTTGGTGCTATAGTAAATGGAATCGATTCTCTAATTTGCCTTTCTGTATTTTCATTGTTAGTGTATAAGAAAGCCACTGATTTCTGGACATTGACTTTGTATCCTGCTACATTACTGAATTGCTGTATGAGTTCTAGTAGTTTGGAGGTGGAGTCTTTCGGGTTTTCCATATAAAGAATCATGTCATCTGCGAAGAGAGAGAGTTTGACTTCTTCCTTGCCAATCTGGATACCTTTTATTTCTCTTTGTTGTCTGATTGCTGTTGCTAGGACTTCTAATACTATGTTGAACAAGAGTGGTGAGAGTGGGCATCCTTGTCGTGTTCCTGATCTCAATGGGAAGGCTGCAAGCTTTTTCCCATTGAGGATGATATTTGCTGTGGGTTTTTCATAGATAGATTTGATGAAGTTCAGGAATGTTCCCTCTATCCCTATACTTTGAAGCGTTTTAATCAGGAACGGATGCTGGATTTTGTCAAAAGCTTTTTCTGCATCAATGGAGAGGATCATGTGGTTCTTCTCTCTTCTCTTATTGATTTGTTCTATCACATTGATTGATTTGCGAATGTTGAACCATCCTTGTAACCCAGGGATGAATCCTACCTGGTCATGGTGGATAATCTTTTTAATGTGCTGTTGGATCCTGTTTGCTAGGATCTTGTTGAGAATCTTAGCATCCATATTCATCAGTGATATCGGTCTGAAATTCTCCTTTTTGGTAGGGTCTTTGCCTGGTTTGGGGATCAGGGTAATGCTGGCTTCATAAAAAGAGTCTGGAAGTTTTCCTTCTGCTTCAATTTTTTGAAACAGCTTCAGGAGAATAGGTATTATTTCTTCTTTGAAAGTTTGATAGAATTCCCCAGGGAATCCGTCAGGTCCTGGGCTCTTGTTTTTTGGGAGGTTTTTGATCACTGCTTCAATCTCGTTACTAGATATCGGTCTATTCAGGTTGTCAATTTCTTCCTGGTTCAATTTTGGGAGTTTATAGTTTTCCAGGAATGCATCCATTTCATCTAGGTTGCTTAGCTTATTGGCATATAACTGTTGATAATAGCTTCTGATGATTGTTTCTACTTCCTTGGTGTTAGTTGTGATCTCTCCCTTTTCATTCTTAATTTTATTAATTTGGGCTTTCTCTCTTTTCTTTTGGATTAGTGTGGCCAATGGTTTATCGATCTTATTGATTCTTTCAAAAAACCAGCTTCTAGTTTCGTTGATACGTTCTACTGTATCTCTGGTTTCTACCTCGTTGATCTCTGCTCTAATCTTGATTATTTCCCTTCTTACGTGTGGAGTTGGTTTGATTTGTTGTTGATTCTCCAGTTCTTTAAGGTGTAGAGACAGCTGGTGTATTCTGGATTTTTCAATTTTTTTGAGGGAGGCTTGGATGGCTATGAATTTCCCCCTTAGGACCGCCTTTGCTCTATCCCATAGGTTTTGGAGTGAAGTGTCTTCGTTCTCATTGGTTTCCATAAATTGTTTAAGTTCTTCTTTGATCTCCTGGTTGATCCAAGCATTCTTAAGCAAGGTGGTCTTTAGCTTCCAGGTATTTGAGTTCCTTCTGAACTTTTCCTTGTGATTGAGCTCCAGTTTCAAAGCATTGTGATCTGAGAATATGCAGGGAATAATCTCAGTCTTTTGGTATCGGTTGAGCCCTGATTTGTGACCCAGTATGTGGTCTATTCTGGAGAAGGTTCCATGTGCACTTGAGAAGAATGAGTATTCTGTTGTTTTAGGGTGGAATGTTCTGTATATATCTATGAGGTCCATCTGGTCCAATGTATCATTCAATGCTCTTATTTCTTTATTGATTTTCTGCTTCGATGATCTGTCTATTTCTGAGAGAGGCATGTTAAGATCTCCTACTATTAATGTATTCATATCAATATGACTCTTTATCTTGATTAATAGTTTTCTTATGTAATTGGCTGCTCCCATATTGGGGGCATAGATATTTACAATTGTTAGATCATCTTGGTGGATAGTCCCTTTAAGAATGATGTAGTGTCCTTCTGTATCCCTGACTACTGTCTTTAGTTTAAAATCTAATTTATCTGATATGAGGATCGCTACCCCGGCCTTCTTTTGAGGCCCATTGGCGTGAAAGATGCTTCTCCATCCCTTCACTTTCAGTCTGGGTGTATCTTTAGGTTCAAAATGGGTCTCTTGTAGACAACATATGGATGGGTCCTGTCGCTTTATCCAATCTGCAACCCTGTGTCGTTTTATGGGTGCATTTAGGCCATTCACATTGAGAGTGATTATTGAGAGATACGTTTTTATTGACATTGTGTTATCTTTGAAGTCTTTCTTTCTGTCGATTGTCTCTATATTTCTGTTCAATGCTTTTCTTAGGATTTTTCCTCTTTTATAGAACCCCCCTTAATATTTCCTTCAGTGTCGGCTTGGTGGTTGCATAGTCTTTCAAGCCTTGCCGGTCTTGGAAACTCTTTATCTCTCCATCCATTTTGAATGTCAGTCTTGCTGGATAAAGTATTCTTGGCTGCATGTTCTTCTCATTTAGTGCCCTGAATATATCTTGCCAGCCCTTTCTGGCTTGCCAGGTCTCTGTGGACAGGTCTGACGTTATTCTGATGGGCTTTCCTCTGTATGTAAGGAGGTTCTTTGTCCTAGCGGCTTTCAAGAGATTGTATCTACAATTATGATTCCTCAATTTTACTATGAGGTGCCTGGATGTTTTTTTTGAATTTATAATCTTGGGGGGGGACCTTTCTACTTCTAGTACATGAACACTTGTTCCATTTGCAAGATTGGGAAAATTTTCATGAAAAACTTGTTCCACTATATCTTCTAGACTTCTTTCTTTCTCCTCCCCTTCAGGGATTCCAATAATTCTGACGTTGGAACGATTCATGGCATCATTTATTTCCCTGATTCTGTTTTCGTGGCTTCTAAGCTGTTTGTTCCAGGCTTCCTCCTGATCCTTTCTCTCTATTTGTTTGTCCTCCAGATCACTAATTCTATCTTCTGTCTCAGTTACCCTAGCTTTTAGAGAATTTAGATTAGATTGGAACTCATTGAGAGCGTTGTGAACCTCATCCCTGGTGGCCTTCAGCTCTGCCCTAACATTATGAACCTCCTCTCTGGTCGCTTTCAATTCTGCCCTAATCAATTCTGTTTGGTCATCCATGGCTTTCTCCAACCTAGTTATTGCCTGGATAATTGTTAGCCTGAATTCTCTTTCTGACATATTGTCTATGTTGATAGCCGTTAGCTCTGTTGCAGAAGGCCCATCCTCTGTATTTTTCTTCTGTTGGGGATTCCTCCTCCTAGTCATTTTGGTGAGAGATGACTGGACAGATGTAGCTGGATGTGTTGACCGTGGTGCAGTCAAGGTGCACCCTGGAACGCTTCTGAGCACTCAGGATTCCCCACCCAAATGAGAGAAAAAAGAAAAGAAAAAGAAAAAAGAGGGAGAGAGAGAGACAGGAAAAAAAGGGAAGATAAAAGTGAAGGTTCAGCCCAAATGGGCCCCAGGGTAAGGTTTATGACGTATACAAACAAAAACAGACAAACAAAAAGACTGATCAAAGTATATGACGAGAGAAAATATATATATATATAAGCAAAAAAAAGGAGGAGCCTCGTCAAGAAGAACCCCAAGTATAAGATTTATATACTATCCGGACAAACATAAATACACAGAGACACTGGCAGAAGAAAAAGATGGGAGCATGGTTATAGATTCTCGGTGTGGGCGAGGAAGGTTATTTTGATTCTTCCTGGATGTATCTTGATATCTTTGTTAAAGGACTCAACTTTCCTAAGAAAAAGGGGGATTAAAAATTGGTTCACCTATAGGGGTAGCATTGCTTGGAGAAAGGGGATTACCTTGAAGTTTAACTCTATATGAATATTAGAAAATAAAAATAAAAAAGGAATAAACTGGACTAAACTAAATTAAAAATTTTTTTAAAGATTAAGAAAATAGAAAAGCAAAAGAAAAACACATGTGTATGTATCAAAAAATTCAGGTTAGAAGTTTATCATGGAATTTGATGTACTGGACATCTCACTGTGATGGTAAATAGGTTAAAAAATTATCTATATAAAAAAAGAAAAAAAATGAACCAGAATAGTGGGAAAGAATTAAAAATAAAAGTTGTATCTATGAAGTAGTGGTGGTTGTTCTCTTGTAGTCTTTTTTTTTTTTTTTTCCTGATTTGTTTTCTGGGGGAGGGGGCTGCCACGTGGGTTTTCAGTCAATGATGTTCCCTGAGTTAAGTCCTCCCGACCCCCTCAAGGGGGTGGGCTCTGAGAAAAACGTTTTTTTTTCAGGTTTTTGTTCTCTGGAGGTTTTTATGTTTGTTCACTTCTTTTCTCTCGCCTTGACAGCTTTTGATGGTTTTTGGAGGTTTAGAGGAAAGAAAACTGCACCCCAACCTCCCTCTCAGAGAGAAGCCTCAGTCTGCTCCCCTGCAGGTGCTGTAGCCGCTGGGCCGCTGGCAGAGCAGGTTCTGAGTCACGGTCCCTGGGGACGCAGGATCTTCTGCTTGTATGCAAAACCAAGGCAGCTGTGGCTGTCTGGGCAGCTCCAGACCGCCAGAGAGGTTCCAAGCAGCAATCGCACACTGAGATTTTCCCGCTGGTTGGGGCTAAGAGCTCAGGTCTTGCGCGCACCTCTCCCAGGGGATGGTTTGGGGCGCGGCGCCTCCAGCTCTATCGGCTCTATCGCCGCGTGGGTCTATCGCCGCGTGGGTCCCAGAACACCAGGCTGGGCGTGCACCTCTCTCAGGGGAGGTTGAGGCACGCGCGCATCTCCAGTAAGGTGCGCGTTCTGCCGTCTGGTGTGGCTCCCAGCCCCTCCCGGGAGCCAGACTCCACCCGTTCTCGGGCGCACTGGCGGCTCCGGGACAAAGACCAGGTTTCTCCGCCGCACTCTCCGGCTCAGCGCCAGGGGATGCTGCCCTGGGTCTGGGGACTTAAGCCCCTATCCCTATCCGCCCCGATTCCCACAATTTCCCCGCTCGAGTCTTTGCTCTTTTGAGTGCTTTCAACAAGACTCCAAGTTAATGCTGGTCCCCAGATGCCGGGCACTCTCGTATTGGGGTATTATTTTCCAGTCGGTCGCCTCTGGTGGCTCCCTCCCCCTTTTGTTTATCTTCCGATATCAGTCCGACGTTCCCACTCCACTTTACCTGCCCACTGGCGTCTTCTGGCCCCCGTAGAGATCCAGACGTGTATAACTCTGATCTCAGGCTGATTTCATGGGTGATCGGAGTTCTTTGGTAGGTAATCAGCTCACTTTAGGGTGCAGGTTGAAAAGGCGCCTCCTCCTACTTCCCCGCCATCTTGTCCTGTCTCCTCATCTTATTATTTTATATTATTTTTAGCTAAAATGTTTTATCTAGAGAAAGTAATTTGCTTCATAAGTTTTATAATAGTTGTAGATATTTACTCTAAGTGGAAAACATTCACTAGCAATAATTGTGCAATCGATGTTCTACCAGAAAATTTTGAAATCAAAGAGACTCACTATTGGACAATAGAACATTCCTTCAGAATTCTACCAAAGAGAGATTTTTTTCCAATAAAGGATGTAGACCCTTCATTATTAAAACATTTTTTTTTCTCCCTTCAAGAAACAAAATGTGATAGTATGGGGGAAAAAAGAAAAAAAAAACTGGAAAAATGATCATGGAACGAATTAGTACAGATGTTGAGTCAATTCACCCAGATTCTGTCCATCCTGTCCATTATTTCCCTGTACATGTGGACGTGTACAGACTTAACTTCCACTGAAGGAACTAGCACTGTATAAGGCTTAGAAAAGGTTAAGAGTCAAGGAAGAGTTATGTGAATATGTAAAAAACAAAAGAGAAGCAAAATGTATATAAGGCAGAGAGGAAGAAACCTTGGAAATGTAAGCCTTTATGACAGAAAATGTCAATGGGAGCAGATGAAAGGAATAAGATGCTTTCACTTTGCTACCTAGTCACCCAGAGCTAATCAAGCTGCCCTTGACATTGGAGAAAAGAGGACTTGCTCTGTTTTCTTAAAAGAGCAAAGCTTTTGATCTAGGTATATTTGCTATAATATTTAGCACCCAAAAAATGGTAGATGTACTAAGCTCTCTATGTTATTTATTTATCCATCCATTTATTCTTTAAACTTGAGGCTCAGAAGCCTCATGTAGCAGATACTCTTCTAGGTAGACATTTGATTGGTAGGGACAGACATGTGAATTATTGATTACATAGAATAAAATCATTGTTAAGAAAAGAATGCAACAGACAGAAATAGAAATATATATGAGTGACTAATAATAATAATTCTGAAGTTATTAATATAAATTCCTTTTCTAAATGATTCATCCGAGAATCATATCATAGCCTTAATTTCAGTGATATAGCTAATTGAAGGATGACACTTATTTAAGTAAAATCAATAGAAATTTTATAATTAAATATCCAAAGTACACATTTTTGTAGAGAAAATAAATAACAACAAGG
This sequence comes from Martes martes, assembly GCF_963455335.1. Taxonomy (NCBI): domain Eukaryota; kingdom Metazoa; phylum Chordata; class Mammalia; order Carnivora; family Mustelidae; genus Martes; species Martes martes. The sequence continues at coordinate 37,136,874 of NC_137893.1, forward strand.
CACTGCATAAAAGCTTTTGGAAGAATGGGAATATTAAGTTAATTACTTTTTGTCATTTAATATTGGGAGAATTTCAAAGCCTTGGCTATTGTACAATTTTAAAAGTTATTACCATTTAAGAATAAGCGGCTTGTATATTTAGATGCATTAAAGCATAAGATATTACTGTAATAAAAGTATGAATTCTAAAGTCATGCCCTTTTCTGAGGTATTAACTTCAATTCTGTAATGGGTTTTTAGCCTGTCAAATTTAAAAACAACTGAAGTAAGAAAGATAAGTGAACAATGCACATGAATAGAAGCTTAATGGAAATTAAAAAGTGAGAAATCTTGGTCAATGGAAGAGAAAAAATAAAAGTCTTGACAGAGGAATAAATAGACCATAAGTAGTCCTTAATGGCAGGCTTATGGGATGTAGCAATGTGTGTATACTCACGAAGCCAAATATAGAAAACTATGCAATTGTAGTGGTCGTTTTGGAATGGGAATGTGCTATTGTAATGTGTAAACACAAAAATAGAATCTATGACTTGTTAATGCAATTTTTTGTAAGGTTCTGATAATTTTTAATATAATTATAATTTCCACTTGGTCCAAATACCTATATTTGGACAACAGATTTTATAAAGATCGTGTGTATGTGTGTATATTTTTGTGAGAATGAGAGCACAGACAGAAAGAGAGAGAGAGAAAGGAGAATGTGTAAATCTACTAGGATTTAAATAGGATTATACTGAATATAGAACTAACCCAGGCATAATTAGATCCAACAACTCTTTTAAGTTTCTACATGGTTCTGATGTCCATTTCTACTCCTAAGGAAGTGGTTAAACCTGTATAAAGTTGTCCTGATTTGGTCTGAATTCCTCATTTCATTGTGCAGCTTTAGCTTAATCCTATTACGCACTTTCCACACTATTCATGTACCATTCTATTCTGTCCTGGTTTGGCCATCATTCCTTTTAGGACACATATCATCAGTGTTTACTGAGTGTTCATTTTAAGACATTTTACCAAAGATGCTTTGTTCCTCCCCAGCACACACTGCAAAATTCCAATGGCTTGAATGCTTACTTAGAGGATGGATAGCTTTTGTGTTGTATATTCAGTCAGCCATGCTCTCAACTTGAGAACCTTGCTTGCTTTTTCTATGCTTAATTCTTTGTCAATATTCAATAAGAGCTCAAAGTAACTCTTGGACAAAGTATTGGATAAGGGGAAGTGATTGCCTGATTAAAATCTATAGAAAACATATTCCTCCTTTCTAACCAAACTGATTTTTTTAAGATTATACCCACTGGGGGGCTGGGAGGGCCGCGTGGCTCAGTCAGTTAAGCCTCTGGCTTCAGAATCAAAAGCCTCTGCCTTCAGAAGCAAAGTCAGAGAGTTTGCTTCTCTCTCTCCCCTGTCCCTCCACCCCACTCATGCTCTCTCTCTTCTGCTCGCTCTCCCTCTTTCAAATAAAATCTTAAAAAAAAAAAAAAAAAGATTACAGCCATGTTCTTAATATCTTTCACGGGAGAGGGTCACTCTCTTCTGGCCCAAGAACAGGCCATTATTTGTTTAAATGGGTCACAGTAGTCTCATTCCATTTGCCGTGATTATTTTAGGCCTGGCATGCAAGAGAGCTCTGGCCAATGTTACTTGAGGAGAACACTACTGGATGTCATTTGGGAAAGGTCTTCCACTCTGATAAAAACTCTCTTCCTGACCTGAGATGTTATCATGAGAATGAAATCCACAACACCTTGCAAACCAAGGGAAAAGTTAGCATAATGATGGTAGAGTAGAAACATAGTGGAAAACAAACAAACGAACAAAGAAAAAACCTAGGTCTGTGTACAGCTGTATACCCCTATGCAATCAGTATAGTTAACCAACCTGATAGTTGCCCAATGTCTGTCCCAAGTTCCACAGAAAGCCAAGTTTAGTAAAAACATGTATTATGAGTCCATTAAGAAGCACAGTCTACATTTTCACAAATAATGAAAGGGACAATACAGTGACACATAGTGGCACATATATGTACCTTCCTTTTTACTCTTAACCTGAACATTTCATTTCTTTGTGGAGAGAGAAGTCCTTTTTGTTATCGTATTTTGTCTGCATGAGGAACATTCCTTGTAGCACAGGTATGCTAAAAAGGAATTTTTTCACTCTTTCTCTCCTTCTTTTGTTTAAAAAAATCTTTAATCTGTCTTCATCTTTGAAAAATCTTCCAACTGTATATAAAATTCTGGATTGATACTACTTTCAGCACTACTAACATGTCATTTCATTGTGTCATCCAGTTTATGTAGTTTCTGAAGAAGTCTGTCATAATTCTTAACTTTCCCACTACCCACCTGTATTTGTTATGTATTATTTTTCTTTGGATCTTTCAAAATATTGTTTGCACCTTTGTTCTTTATGAGTTTTACTCTAATATATCTAGATGTCTCTTTTTGTTGTAGTGCTGGTGGTCGTTATTGCTGTTCTATGTATCCTATATAGCGTTCTCTGAGCATTTGGGATTCATGAGGTGTTGTATTTTATCGTATTTGGAAAATTCTCAGTCATTATTGTTTCACATATTTTATCTGCATCATTCTCTATTTCTTCTCTTTTTGTAAAACCAAATTGTATATGTGTTGGCATATCTAGTATTGTCCTACAGCTTTTGGATTTTCTGTTTTATTTATTTACCTTCTGTTTTTCTCTTTGTGCTTTAGTTTTTGTTATTGCTACTTAACTATCTACAAGTTCATTAATTCTTTCTTCAACTATATCAAGTCTACTGATGGACACAATGAAGGAATTTTTATTTGAGACAACGTTTGTTTGTTTTTTAGTTTGTTTTTCCTTTAGCACTTCTGTTAGGCTCATTATATTTACCATCTCTCTGTGACATTCCCCATTTACTTGTGCATGTTGTCTACATTTTCCACTAGTTCCTTTGACATTTTAGTCATAGTTCTTTTTTAAATATTTTATTTATTTTGATAGAGAGAGAGAAAGAGAAAGAGAGAGCAAGCATGAGTAGGGGAAGGGACAGAGGCAGAGAATATCCAAGAAGACTCCCATTGAACTTGGTGTCCAACATGGGGCTCAGTCCCACAACCCATGAGATCAGGACCTGAACCAAAACCAAGAGTCAGATGCTCAACTGACTGAAACACCCAGGTGCCCCTTAATCATAGCTTTGTTTGTTTGTTTGTTTGTTTAATTTCCAATATCATGGTCATGTCTAAGTTCTTACATCTGAGTTATGTCTGAATCTGATCCTTTTGAATGTCACCTAACAAGAGGCTTTTTCCTTACTTTTTGTTTGTGTCTTGTAATTTTTCAATGAATTCTAGCCATCGTCTTTCACTCTATAAAGTGAGGTAAGGAGTAGTTAACCTGAATATGAACATTTCACTTCTTCATTCACACCATTAGACTGGGTGTTGTTGAGTTAGTCTAATCAGAAATTGAACTGAGTTTCAGTTTTGCTGCTTCTATGGTTCATGTCAGTATATCACAAGCTTTAGTTCCTTCAATATCCACTTCCATTGGGTTATGTGTATGGGAAGTGTATGGGAAGATAATTAGAGGTGAGTTTCTTTTTAGTGTTTGTGTTCCACCTTTAGCTTTTACAGTCTATACACCCCAATCCGCAGAAAAAGACTCTCTCCACATTCTTCTTTCTCCCTCAATAGTTGACCGACATTGCTTGTTAATATGTGCTAACTTTATTTTTTGTTTTTTTTTGTTTGTTTGTTTTTGAAGGGGGCCAGGTTCTATGTTATTCTGATCTCATTTTGGTCTTAGGGAAGCCATATGCACCTAGACCATGGGATGGGATTTTCTTACCATTGATAAGAAATGGCAGCCTCCTTCTGGCAGCCTAACTCAACCTTGTTTTGTGGCTAAAATTAGGTCATGGTTTCCTACCACTACTCCAGTGGTACAAAACCTCTGCTTGGTGTTCATATAAGGCCTAAGACCATTTGCCCTTGCTCCAGAGGCTATTGCTTCATCATAAAGAAGAACTCTGGGAAGAGGACAGAGCTTTATACCTATTCCTGTGCTACTGCTTATCACTCCACTTCCACTTTGTGAAAGGAGTAGTTAACCTGAATATGAGCATTTCTCTTCTTCATTCACACCATTAGACTGAATATGAATGAAGCAACTTAAGATTTTGTTTCATATGACAGAAGGGTCCACAGAAGTACCCATCCCCAACATCCACCAATCATTTCCTACATACTGTCATCACGGATAAGCTCTCTTTCTAGTCTCCTATCCTGCTCCCAAATTGCTACAGTGACGATATTCTAGTTATCTACTGCTACAAATAGAATAGTCCTTACTGGTTTAAGATTAATTTGTTAGTATCTTTCATAGTTCTCTCTATTGATAGGCTCACCTTGGTAGTCCTTACTTGAGGTCTTCCACGTAGTTTCAATGAAAAGAAGGTGAGGACCAGAGTCATCTGAAGGCTTAATGCCCAAGATAGTTCATTCCCATGGCTAAGAGTTGATTATGACTCTCACATAAAACTCAGATTGAATTTTTTTAGAGAGTGGCTGCTCCACTTGCGGCTTATGCTTCTTATACTGTGGTGGGTTCATATGTCATATGGATATGTCATATGGACTATATTATATTAGTCAAATGAGTCACTAAAGCCAATTCATGTTTATGGGGAGAGGTAATTTGACCTCTTGATGAGAAGAGCATAGGCATATATAACAGAGAAAAGAATTCATGATGAGCATCTTTGAGACTGTTCTTCACAGACAACCCTGTGGAAATCACAATTTATGTCCCTTCCACATGTAACATCTGCTTATTTTCGAACTAAGAGCTCAAAACTCATGTCATTACAGCACTGGGTTCTAAATACAGGGTTTTAGCATCTAAATTGGGCTCAAGTCTGGGTCATTAGGTATGACTTCTTTTAGTTGGAAATATCTGTGAATTAGAAAAATAATTTACTTGCCTCTTCTGCCCATGTCCCAGATTCAATATAAAATGGTGATATAGGGATAACATAATTGAAACAGACACTCTATTTCAAAAGAGAGAAAAGGGGAGCCTGGGTGGCTCAGTCAGTTAAATATTTGCCTTCAGCTCAGTCATTATCCCTGGGACCTGGGATCAAGCCCCACATTAGGCTCCCTGCTCAGTGGGGAGTCTCCTTCTCCCACTCCCTCTGCCCCTCCCTCAGCTTTTGCACTCTCTCTCCCTCTCTCTCAAATAAATAAATAAAATCTTAAAAAAACAAAAAACAAAAAACCTACAAAAGTGAAAGAAAAGGCAGATGGTATCTAGCCATTACTAGTCTAGAGCAATTCTGAAATCCACTTCTGTACATATTACTATTTACCTCATTAGTTTAAAATTTCCCTAGGAGAGATTCCCCATGGTTCTTGATTCATCCTCTGGACTCTTGGTTTTGAAATCCATGCAGCTAAGTAACTCTTCTCTTGCTTTCTGCCCCCAGATGGTGGAAGGCCCCAAAGGCTCTCATTTTGAACTACCTCTGCCTTTTTTACTCTGAAGCATGACATTTTTGTTAATCCAATATTTCTAAGATGTTAGATATTTCTTATAAATCTTATTAAAATTCAATTTACTTGACTGAAGGCATAGTCAATAATTTCTTTGAGGGCTGAGAGTCATGGTGCTATGGCATAGTGTTATTAAAATTTTAGAAATCTTTTTGCCTAGAGAAAGAGTCTAAAAGATATATCATTATTAGACTCCCCAGCTGGAAAAGTCTAGGAAGTATACCCTTAAGATTCTTAGAAGTCTTTTTATCTAGCTGAGATGGTACACAAAGCACTTCCTTAAATATTTCTGAAGACTTAACAAAAGGTCATATAACCACACCCACAGTCTGAACATTGCTACCTTGAAGCCTCATTTTATCGGCAACACCTTGTATTTGATCTTAGCCTGGATTCCATTCCTTATTTTGAAAGCTTTTTTGTCAGCATGAAAGTCCAAGAATGAGAAACAGTTTAATTTTGAACCAACATTTCCAGGCTTTGTTATATTTCCTCAAAATTCTTCCTAAAACTGAACAATTCACTTTTTATCCCCTGTCTATATGTACTTAATCATATATGGCTTTCGAAAAAGCAATTGCACTTTTATGGTGTTACAAATCTTTTTATTTTAAGGGGAGGTGAGGATGGGAGGGACAGAGGGAGAAGGAGAGAGAGAGAATCTTAAGCAAGCTCCAAGCCCAACATGGCCAACAGCCCAACATGGCCTCACAGCTTAACTGTGAGGTTAATTAACTGATTAGGTTAATTAACCTGAGCTTAACTCAAGAGTCCAATGCTTAACTGACTTAACCACCCAGGTACCTTGATATTGTTAGAAATCTTAATCAAAATTCATTATATGTATTTTCTCTTTTCTTCCTAATCCCAAGGAACACTGTTGTAAACATTTTGCTGCTATATAACATGGGTCACTTTTTTTCATCCTCTAGCAAATTCCCTCCTTGCCTTTCAAGACTACCCTAATCTCCCTCAGATCCCTCCAATTTGTGCCTGCATTTTTGTTACAAAGAATATTTTAAGCTTTTATGATTGTGGTAGCTAATTTCTGGTACTAATTTTTGTTCCAGTTATTTATGATTGTGAAAAAAAAATCCCCAAAATGCTATGGTTTAAAACAGTTGATTGTGATTTCCCCTGGTTTTGTAAGTTGATTGGTTTCAGTTATTTGATTGTCATTATGGATGCCTCATCAAGTGACAATAAGTTGAAAGCTGGGCCTGGAGCAATAGTCTTTACTAGACTAGATAGATAACTAAGGTGGCTTATTCATATTGTTGTTAGTGATGCTGTTTCCTAAGAGCTCATCTTTATTGCTTACCAGAGAGTGACACATGGTCTTTCCATGTGGCTTCCACTGACTTCTCACAGACTAGGGACTGGTTTCCAAGTGAAAACATCCCCGGCGTTGGAGTTCGAGGAGGTCAAGATAGAAACTGCAAGACTTCTTTTGATCTGATTTTATAAAACCAGGGAGGTTACCTCCATTGTATTCTGTTGGGTAAACAAGTCACCAGGAGCAAATGAGAATCAGCATATGCATTATGCATACAGGGAGGGAAGGAAATGATCATACGCATTTAAAAAACTATCTACCATAGAAGGTATGTGCAAATTCAGTGAAGGAATAATGCCTAGAACAGGCCAACTTGAGAATAGATCTTTAGTGAAGTCTCTCTCTGCATCTCTATACCATATACGGTATAGATGCACAAAGCTGTATCACCTCAGTCCTCTACTGATTTCCTTTTCTTCATTAATTTCTCCTTACCTTTAATAATCATATTAGAGGGACACCTGGGTGGCTCAGTCTGTTAAGCCGCTGCCTTCGGCTCAGGTCATGATCCCCGGTCCTGGGATCGAGTCCCACATCAGGCTCCTTGTCCAGCAGGGAGCCTGCTTTCTCTCTCTGCCTCTGCCTGCGACTCTGCCTGCTTGTGCTCTCTCTCTGACAATAAATAAATAAAAATAAATAAAAATAAAAATAAATATTTTAAAAAAAATCATATTAGAGAAAGAAGCACTAGATAATTTGTCAGTTACTAACTTGTTTTTATTTTTTTATAAAAAGTACCACTCATATGTGAGCCTCATTTTATGATTGCACACATACACCCGCAAGCACACATACCAGGAGGCATAGATCAATGATATGACAGATCGCTCCCCTAGTAAGTGCCCATACATACACCGAATAAAATATAGAAATTAACTTCTACTTAGTTTGGTTCGTATTTACAGAGATTAATCTGCTATGGAGTTTTGATCAAAGACTGTTTTAACTAACCCAAATTTTACTTTTCTTTATACCGTGCTGATTTTAATTAACCTCCATTACTCAGTTCATCTAAATAATGACTACAATTACAAATCACTAGGCCATTTTAATAGGCAGATATTATAATGGTTGTTAGTGATTTTTTTCTTTTTTACCACAAACTTATTGGCTCTTTGCCTTCGGAATCATCAGGTTGCTAGCTTTTGAACCACATGTACATTCATAAAAATTTTAGGAGTAAATTGGACAGGTAATTTAAGACACTTAATTAAAAATACAGTATGTAAATGTTCTGCTTTCAAGAAAATTACCTAACCTCTATGTGCCATCTTTAAAAATAGAACAAAATAATTACCCTGTATTATTTCGTTGACATGTTTTAAGGGGCTTCTTAGAGAATCTTTTAGCATGCTGAAGGCCTTCAATATGTTATAGTTCAATATAAAAGAAAAGAAGCAAATGTATTAGTAACTCCTACTTAAAGAAAAAAAAAAAAGACTCTCAGGGTGCCTCAGTAGCTTAGTCAGTTGAGATCTGCCTTTGGCTAAGGTCATGATCTCAGGGTCCTGTGATGGAGCCCCACATCAGGCTCCCTGCTCATTGGAGAGTCCACTTCTCCCTCTACTCCTCCCCATTCCTTGTCCCCCTCTTGTTATACACACTCTCTCTCAAACAAAAAAAATCTTAAAAAAAAAAAAAAGGAAAGAAATTCTTACATTCAAAATGCATGCACAGAAACATACACATTCTTATAAAAGTTGGATAAACCCAAATATTTATTACCCAGTGTTCATCAAGACATCAATGAAGAACACTATATTAAAATTTGTGATTTTTTAAAAAGATTTTATTTACTTATTTTACACAGGAGAGATCACAAGTAGGCAGAGAGGCAGGTAGAGAGAGGGGGGATGCAGGCTCCTGGCTGAGCAAAGAGCCTGATACAGGGCTCAATCCCAGGACCCTGAGATCATGACCTCAGCCAAAAGCAGAGGCTTAACCCACTGAGCCACCCAGGTACCCCAGTGATTTTTTTTTTTTTTTCTTAAGTAGTTAAAAACAAAGGAGCTGATGGCAGGGATAAAAGATAGATAGAAAATAAGAATTTACATAGTCAATATAAGAAGAAGAGCCACAGATCTCAGCTAATATATCTTGTAAGGAATTACTGAGGGAGTTATTATAGAGGAACACTGAAGAAATGGGTGGAGGACTTTTGTAATGATTTTTGGAAAAAATAGAAAATAAAATAGAGAAATTGACCACTAATCTTAGACCCTCCACTTATTATCTTTGAGAATCTACCTGATCTTCTAATTCGTAAAGTGGAAAAATAGTAGTTTATACATTATAGAGTTGTTTTCAGGATGAAATGTGTTAATGTGTCTAATGAATTTTTAAGATTATGTGGTACATAAAAACATTAAAAATATAAGCCATTATTATTACTATTATTATTGTTATGTAAATTAATTTAAAAAGACTTACTGTAGGTCTGTTATGTGTTAGACTCTAGTCTTATATATGTCCTTGGACTCCTTTAATCTCTGCCTCATGGCGTTCACATTCTAATGGAGGAAGATAGAAAATATACATAAAAATTAACAGGTAAACTGAGTTAAAAATTGATAAATGTCATGGATATAAGTAAGACAGAGTAAGTGAAATAGAAACTACCTGATTGGCAGATCATCATACTTATAAGCTGTGTGGACAGGATGGACCTAATTGAAAAATTTATTTTGAGTAACGACTCAAAGGGAGTGACAGAGTGAACCATGTCAAACACACGGTGCAAAGGTCCTGAAAACACAGATGTACCTGAGAGGTCAAGGAATAGCATAGAGGTCTCTGGCTAGAGCAGGCCAAGTGAGGGAACGGGTGGCAGAAATGTGGTCAGAGAGGAAAAGAAGAAACCGTCATGTAGGAACTTATTGGCCTATGGCTTTTAATCTGTGTATAATGAGGAGTCTTAAAGGGAATTTGAGTAATCACAATCTGATGATCTTTTTAAAGGATCTTGTCTGCAGCTTTGTTGAGACTAGGCCATAAGAAGACAAAGGTGGAAGCAGGGAAGCCAGTTGGAGGCATATTCTAGTCATTCAGGAGAGAGAGGATTATGACTCAGGCTAGGATGGTAACAACAAATGACAGTGTTGAAAGAAATGCTGGTGATGCAGGACAGAGAGGACACATTTCTCAAATAAAGTCCATGAGTAAGGAGGGAAATGGATGAATCTGTTTTAGAATGCAACCTAACTGGGTCGTATAGTAATAGGAGGGGCAGCAGGAAGGTGTTGTATTGGGAATTCATGTGCTTTTCTTTTTCCTTAAGATTTTATTTATTTGAGAGAGACAGCAAGAAAGAGAGAGAAAGTGAGTGGCGGGGGGTGGGTGGGCAGAAGGAGAGGGAGAAGCAGACTCCCCGCTGAGTAACTGAGTAGGGATCCCAATGCAGCACTGGATCCCAGGAGTCTGGGATCATGACCTGAGCTGAAGGCAGATGCTTAACCGACTGAGCACTCAAGTGCCTTTTGAGATTCTTTTAGAATATACTATTATTCTTGGTGTCTGTAATTAGAGAGATAAGTACCATTAATATTTGATGTTAGTGTCCCCTTTCTTCTCTCTATATCACATGGGAAGATGAAGACAGAGATTGGAGTGATACTTCTATGAGCCAAGAAATAAGAAAGATTGCCAGCAAACTACCAGTAGCTAGGAGAGACACATGGAACAGATTATCTCTCACAGCTCTTAGAAGGAACTAAACTGGCTGACACCTTGATTTTGTACATCTAGTCTCTAGAGCTGGGAGACAATAAATTTCTGTTATTTAAGGCTCGCAACGAATGGCACATTTTTATGGCAGCAATAGCAACTTAATACTCTGCCTTAGTCAAGTGATGAAGATCAATGTCAACAGTAATAAGTCATGTTGATAGTACGTACTCTTGATACGGTGTCTTGAAAATGGAGGTTTATGTATGTGAGGGGGATCTGGATGCAACATCCATCAGCTCGTTGATCACTAGGATTGATTCACGTGATTGGCTGGAGAAGCAGGTGTCCCCTTCCTTCTTCACCACTCTATGTGTGCCCCTTCTGAAACCACACACTGAGTGGAAGAGGATGACCTTCCTGGATAGAGGGGGACGATTCTTTTGTCAGGGGTATATGAGTAGCTACTCCCTCAAACAAGCTCTCAAGGTCCATTTGTAGGGGAATGTAAGGTAGTCAAGATAAAAAAAAAAAAAAAAAATGGTAGGAAGGAAGGAAGCAAGGAAGGAAAGAAAATGACAACGTATATCTATGTTCTTCTTCCCAGCACCATTACCCCAGTAAGATCATGAAAAAAGCATCAGACAAACCCTAATTGTGAGATATTCTATAAAATACCTGACCAGTATGTATCACAACCATCAGACATCAAAAACAAAGAAAAATGTAAGGAACTCTCACAGCCAAGAGGCAACTAAGAAGACATAATAATTAAATACAGTGTGGATAGAGTGGTTTGAATTCTGGAAGAAAAAAGAACATTAGGTAAAAACTAAGGAAATCCAAATAAAGCCTGAATTTTAGCTAATAATAATGTACCAATAACAGTTCATTAATTACAATTCAGGTACCATACTAATAAGCATGAGATACTAGGGAAATTAGGTGTAGAATGTATCGAAGCTCTGTAATATCTAATATCCCTCATAGTTGCATCATTTTTATTTTTTGCAATTTTAATACCTTCTGTAATTTTTCTGTAAAGCTAAATCTATTCTAAAAATAAAATTTATTTTTAAAGACTGAAAACTTACTTGCTTACTCCTACACTAATTTATCTAGACCTACCCATTTCTGACTGTGCAGTGCTTAACCTCATTTTACCTAGATCCTTTCCATAGTAATGGTTAAGACAGAGTTTTCTTTATCAGTTTAGTTTACAGTGACATTGACAACAAGATAATAGATTCACAAGCATGATGAAGGTTATGTTTGTTTTCCTTCCTTCACTAGAGACTTGAGACAAGGCAAATGAGAAAAGCTGTTTGATAATGGTAAATTAAAAAAAAAAAAACTTTTATGGAAAAATTTAATTTTCAAATCTGATACACCATCTAAGAGAGGCTGAGATAAAGACATAAATTATAAAGAGGAAGAGTACATTCAATATACAAGTATTTCTTCATGAAGACCAGAGAATAATCTTATGTCAGTTGCATGATAAACATGGAACTCATAAGTGTGTTGATTATAGAAATGGAAATACAGAAAGGTTTTACACATTAGTCTTTTCACTGTATTTTTAAAGCAGCCAAATAGATTAAGTAGAAGATGAATTTTTTTATATTATGAATTCATTAGTTAAATAAAGAGCAATATATAAAATATATTGAAATATAGAGAGATATTTTAAAAATTATTAGAAAGGAAAGAGAATTCCATGAGGGCAAGGGATTCTACAAAACCAAAACAAACAAAATCTCCTTATAATACTTCTCAATTCAAATAAAATCCATAATATTTAAAAAACTTATTTTACCTGACTTTTAAGCATGGAAGTAATCTTTAAATAAACCAGATTACTTCAGAATTAATATTAGATTTTTCCAGTATCTTTGAACAATGCTAATGGCTTTTTGGTTTTAAATAAAGAGAAAATAAGTGAAATCAAATGAAAATTGAGGTAAAAACCTGAGTCTAATTTCAATATAAAAATGATGCTAATCTTCTGAGAAAGGTTTATAATATAAACTGTCTTATTTATTGCAATGATAAATGATGTTATTTAACTATAGATGTCCTGGTCATGTTTTGTGGTGGAAAATAAGATTTTTGAATTGCTATAATATTTTTATCTTTAAGTGCATTCCTTCAGTTTGCTAATTTAGAAGCTTTTGACTTGACATATGCCTTACAGCAAGTTTTATGCTTTCCTTTTTTAAGAATACTTAATGAAAATCAGGAATCTAAATGGAATACTTTCCAAACAAGCATGGCATACTGATCCTTGTCCATTGAGTGCTTCAGGATTGTTCTCACAGGACTATTCTTTCATCTGGTCCCCTTCTTAGGAAAAAAGACAACTTGTCAGGGGGTGGGATATGAGCTGTGACCATAGATTAGCACCAAGTTAATTATCCTATAGGAGCATCAAGCCCAAGACTTTGACCTCAAGAATGTCATGCTTGAGGCAATTGGGCTAACTTGGGCACAGATACATTTCTTGAACACTTAAAGCAAAATAAAGTTGCAGATTAGCCAACATTTAAACCAGTGTCGGTAGGGTGAGGGCGGGAGTTCTTTTTTCCTGAGTTTTGATTTCACCTTTGAGTAAATTAATCCATTCCCCAAAGCCTGTTCTACAGTTGCTCTTCCTGTCCTCTTTGTTTATTTTTGTCCTTCTCTGCCCACAGATCTCCAAAACCTGCACAGAGACCTAAGAGATTCAAATGAAAGGCTGAAACAATGCAACCTGTCATCATCCCTTAACTTCTAATCATCTACACCCTTGGCTAGTCATCAACCAGTAAGTTTTTCTATCAATTGGGATAGTTTTCCTGATTTATGTAATTAGTGGTTTATTTATTTATTTATTTATTTATTTATTTTTAATGTAATTTGTAGTTTAAAAGGAAAAAATCATTTTTAGGTTTGGAACATTGATATGTGTATTAACCCTAATCTTTTCTTCACTCCTCTTGCAAAGGAGACTAATGAAGATGTTATGCCTATTTTCCCCTACAGTTATCTCTTGGTTTTTATCCGTTTCTGCCTTGATAGGGCTTCCACTGTAGCACATGCTCTCCATAGCTGATCCTTAATTTAATGAACACTTTTAATGACTGACCTTCCTGACATGAATCTGTATCTTTTCCAATATATTCCACTCATAATCATTATCGTATTCTCCCATCACCAAACATAAATTCTTCTCACTAACCTCAAGGAGCGCATCTTTTTCTTATCTATGTTTAAATTAATTTTTCATTACCACCCAATGTACCCCATTTTCAGCACAAGGTAAATAAGTTATGTCAAAAAGATAATCAACCTCTGTTTCCCTGTTTTCAACTCACTGACTCCCCCACGGTTCTCCTCTTACCCTTTGTACCCTTCATGGAGTTGATTCCCCTCTCTGTGTGCCAGTCTATAACCATCACACATATAAGAACCAACTCCAAACAAAACTGAGGAACCCTGACTCTTTCTGACCAGATTTTCTTTGGCCTTCTCCAAGTACTCAGTCTATGCTGTTTTTGTTTGCACCTTTTCAAAGTTAGGTCTCATGAATCAGCTGGATACAAATTGGTGAGTCATCAACTGTTGGGTGAGAAGTATAGAAGAATATAGTCTAAAAAAAAAAGGAAGAAGAATATAGTCTGACATCATTATTAATAAAAATGTTAAACACAAAAACCAACATTATAAATATAAATATAAATATGAAAAAAATTTTCATAGACTTACTAAGGCATGATAAAAGCATAAAAATATATAGAATTGATAAATATATAATTCAGGGATAGAGGTAACTTATGTGTAGGAGCCAGAGGAAGAGAGATCTTCAATCATGCTTTATTTCTTAAACTGAGTGTTAAGTACATCAACATATGTTACGTTGTTCCTCTTTTTTGTATATTTCACAGTTTCCATAACTAATTTAGCGATGAGCTAATATCCTTAATATTGGACCTCAAATTCATAAACACACACATGGACTTTCTCTCAATCGAGCTGTAATATTAGGCACGTAATTGAAGAGGGGACTTACAAATTTATGCATCCCAAACTCCCCTCCAATTAAGGTCCATTATCTAATATTGTAATCATTTATTCAGTCATTCATTAAAAAATTAAAAAAAAAGAAATCTTTGTGGTAAGCACCAGGATCTCAGTGGAAAATGCAGAGGGAAATAAAAATCTTTCTATTTATTGTGGGAATTTAGACTGTAGAGGGAGAGATAAATCTGTAAAAACATAAGTGGAATGATATATGCTGAGATGCTGAGATGAGATGCTGAGACAGAAGAATCCAGGCCTGATGATGTGAAACTGAAGGTAGCTGAGGATTTGGAGTGGGAAGAAAGGAGAAGAATTCTAGAGAAGAATAAAGCAACCTCTTAAATATTAGGATTGGTTTTCCACCCTGCTCTCTCCCACCCTATAATCACACTCTATACATGTGATATTTATAATATAATTATGTTTAAGCTATGTCCACAAAGAATTTAGTAATATCCCCCAAAGTTTCTAATTGGTAAGATCTTATAGCATAGCCAAAATGCATAGCCTGTATCTATGAAATTCAAGTTCAAGGATGTGAGGAAATCATCTGAAATAAAGGGAAGGGTCAGCAATAATGTTAAAACTGTAATTCTAGAAAAGATGTTGAAAACATTCCTTCTGCTTTTGGGGTTGTTTTTAAATCTTGGTTGCAAATACTGTTTTGTTCACCTGAGTGCTTACTTTCACCTTTATTTTAAGTAGTGATTAGAAGCACAGGTGTTGGCATCAGAAAGACTGTCACAGAATAGTTCTATGTCCTTAGGGAAATTTCTTAACCTAAGACCTAATTTTCTTTCATATAAAATAGAAATGATAGGAAAATTGCTCCCATATTGTTATGAGAATTAAAATAGGTAGTTCACATAATATTCTTAACACATTGCCTGGCACACCATAAGCACTCAAAAATGTTCATTGGTTTATTTTTATTATTTCAAATTGCCTATAAGGAAATGACCATATGCTTTTATCAGACATTCAAATCTCAATTGTACATAATTCCTTCCTAATTTCCTTTTAGTTTTTTGAATGTACCTTTCCTAAGATGAGACCCTTTCAACTCTATATAAATGTGGGTAATATGAATAAAGTTACAAACTACAGACTTACACTGTACCAATCAGGAATTGTCTATGTGCTTTTCAGCAAACATTGTCATGCATTCACTTCTTCCTATTTTCTTTAGAAAGAAACAGTTGATTTTAATTTGAAGCAAAGAACAGTTGTGAGAAATTAGGGAAATTACTGCAAAAAAATATGGCACAAAATTACACACCACTAAGTGCAACATAACATCTAATGGCAATTTAAATCTTGGTTTTATCTCCAAGTGTTATAATAATTGTTTGCTAGAGAATTCAGCATAATTTGTATTTAAAATATTTGTATGCTAACACTCATATTACCTTAGGTTATTTTGTTTTGTGAAGTTGATCTTTCTGTAATTTGCAACTATGATAAAACTAATTATTAGAAAGTTGTAAGTTTTATCTGGTAGGTTTTATTCCTTAGGAAGATTTTGGAACTATAAAAGAATGATAATAAGCGGTTATTCACAAGTGATTATTCTCTTCATTCGTATGTTTTTCCTGCTTCAAAATGCGTTTCCCACAAATATATTTCTTATTTGTACTTTCAAAGTCTACACAAATGGTTACTGCAGAGGAAGAAATCTAAAATATTTCTATAATTTGCACAAACTCACATCTGAAGCCTTTAATTCTTGTAGTTCTTGGGAAATAAAAATTAGGGAGGATGTAATTTTGTGAAAAGGTAAAATGCTATATGGAAAATTTTGCGTGTATACTTATACAGATATATTTATGTATGTGTTTTCTTTTTTAGAATATTATTATATTGAAACAGATCAATTTACAAACAATAGAAAGAAAATTCATTTTTAAAATGTTTATAGATTCTTTAAGGTGCTAACAGCACCAATTTTATATGCACACAGTGGACCTCTTTAGAAACACTGCATAAAAACTTCTGTAACCATTTAGCACAAATTGAGTCAACTTTAAAAATATATAAAATGGCATTTTAAAAAATGTGTTATTATCTTTGGTATTATTTCCTATAGGTGATTGGTATATACTAGCCTTTTTGTGGGAATGCAAATATGACATAATTCGGTATTCTAATGTGGCAGTATCTGAAATTACCGTCAAGAGACCAGTGACTGGTAAAGAAAAGGTACAAACTGTTAATTTTCATTTTCTCCATCTTTTACCAGTTAATACCTATTTAAGATTTTAAGGTGATGATAAATGTCATCTCCCACTTTAAAAGTAAACCTTTGGGACGCCTGGGTGGCTCAGTGGGTTAAGTGTCTGCCTTTACCTCAGGTCATGATCCCAGGGTGCTGGGATCGAGTCCCCCATTGGGCTCCGTGCTCAGCGGGAAGCCTGCTTCTCCCTCTCCCTTTGTCTGCCTCTCCCCCTTATTGTGTTCTTTCTCTATCTCAAATAAATAAAGAAAATCAATTAAAAAAAAAAGCTTCCTTTTCCTGGTACTACGTAAACTTTTGAATTTTAAGATAACAGGGTTAATAACCCTTATACAAAATGGCTCTAACAGGAAATCCTATGGAGTACCTGTGGAGTCTAGAGAGGTTAGTGCTGTTCAGTGAGGAGCCCGAGCGGCTGACGGACAGATCATTCGAGAGCAAGAGGACTTGTACTTATCAGAGCCTGACAGCCTCCAGGAAGGGGAAGTCCTGTGCCAGCACTGGGCCCAACACTTGACTGGTGTGTAGTTAGACACAGTACGATGATCACAGCATTGGATGCAGTCAGGATTTAATACCCTGGCAGCTGTGGAAACAGTAAGACGATCCACCTTGCTGTAGTGGGATTGAGTAACGTTCACAGGCTTCACTGGGGGTTCAAAAAAGCACAGCAGTGCCTGCTCCACTGAGCTTCTTATGATTCTCTAGAAGTTTGAAATTTTTCTGTTTCTAAAGGAACGTTAGCTGAAGGTCATTTCTCCTGACTGACGTTTCAGTGATTAATTTCATTTTCCTTGTTCAAGTGGCTTTGTATACCTTACAAAATTGCATCAACAAATTGGGTTAGTAGCCTATTAGGCTAAGAAAAATAAAATTATTGCTCCTCATCTTCTCTGTGTACTATCTACTGTTGCACAAGTGTATCTCCCTAGGTCTTAGACATCCTCACATGATAAGATGAACTTTAATAGAAAAGTCAAAAGTAAGCAGAATCCTGCTTATCTGATCCTCCTTGGGTACGAAATATTAGGAATTGGGGAAATAGTTGTTATTTAATTTTCTGATTCCTCTTTGATAGATTAGGAATCCAGCAATGTCTATTGTTTTCTAGGTTTTTTTTTTTTTAAACTAGTATGATCAATATATAACATCATATATATATATGATCAATATATAGGTATGGTCAATATATAACAACATATAACATCATATATATATATGTATATATGAAACATCATGTTTTAGGTGTATAATGCAAATATTTAATATGCGTCTAATACTGTAAAATGATCACCACAATAAATTTAGTTAACATCCATCACCACACAGTTACAAATTCTCTTTTTTTTGTGATGACAACTTTTAAGATCTATTTTCCTAGCAACTTTCAAATGTACCATACTGTATTGTTAATTATCATCACCATAGTGTACATTATATGCCCAGGACTTACTTATCTTAACAACAACAATTTTTGGCTTATAGTTTTACTCGTTCTGTGGGACATTGTATCACTGGTTACTTGTTTTTCCTTTGAATGAATGCAACCATTTGTTACATTCCATTTTGTTACATTTGTTACATTTCCATATTTTCTGTTTGTTAGAGATTCTTAAATATTTTTCTCATAATAATTAACATCTTTATTCTGTTCAAAACTCTAGGAAACATGTTTTCAAAATCCCAGCCGCAGCAATACTAGTTCTCAGAAGAGCAGGATAAATTATCTTTATACTAGGAGGTAAAATGAACAGTAAAGACGGATCTCCTCGATGAGGTGGGAAGCAAATAGAAATGAATGTGGACAGGAAGAAAGTGTGTGAGGAAGTGTGGTGCGTCCTTGTGTCTATGTTTTGTTGCTCTTGGAACTGGCACTATTTTTGCAGGAGGGAGAAAACAAAGGGAGCAGGTGAGAGGTGTGGGTGAGAAATTTTTCAGAGGAATAAATGAAGGAAAACAGAACTATGTGAAAGTTGGTGGGAAATTATTAAAAAAGAAAAACAAGCAGCTGTTTTTAAAAAAACTTAGGCTACCATTTCAAAGAACTTTTGTCTTCCCATCACTAAGCACAGAAATTATTTTTTTTAACTTTTCCTGGCAAAATCAGAAGTATAAGATATGTGGATTTTTTTTTTTTTTAAGATTTTTTGGTGTGCTGGATGTCCTGGAATTTGGGATTAGTGATTTGATTATTCCTAAATCAACCTTGTGGTTTCATGGCAGAGAACTAAAGTAGGAGTTGAGGCTGTTTCAGAGGCCGGTAAGACCCCTGTGACTAATGGGGACATTTACTGCTTGTTCCAACGTGAGGTTACTTAGAGTGTCTTTCTGGAACATTGGGGTTTTTGCTGGAGATAGAAATCAATGCTCCCCAAAGGACTCCTTTTACAAAAGAAACATTGCAGGCAGAAAGAAATGGATACAAATTACTAGTCATTTATGTAGATTTAGATAAAAAAGATTTTTTGGTAGTGGTGGGTTGTTTTTATTCACTGGAGATTATATTAATTTGATTATTTGTTCTCAGGCCTGGATATTGTTTACACATACATTCTCTATATAAGTGTCAGCAATCTTTTTTTCCAGAGGGATGTGTGTGTATATATATGTATATAATATATGTGTATGTAATACATATATTATACATGTATATATACATGTGTATATATATTATATATATATACATATATATATATATATATATGTATGTATATAATAGACAGCTTGTCTATTGTCTGTCTTGGCTGTTGCTTCTCCTTTTTCTACCTCTCTTCTCCCCTTTCCCCTTCCTCCCCATCCTCCTAAAATGCCCAAACTGGTCCATCCATGCAATAAAGTAATGCAGCCCTGAGGAACCACTTATTTAAGAACATCAGAAGGATGTTAACCACAAGACCTCGGGCCATTATTACTAGAAATGACCTTAACACCAATTTGTTTCCCAGGTTATTTTCCTGATGAGGAATCTTACTCAGAGAAGAAAGTGACTGTATGTTACCTTCCGTAATTCTCTACTCTACCTCTACCAGGTAGGTTTTAAGTCATCAACTTTAAATCAATGCCAGTTCTCTTTTCCCAAGATTTCCAAAGTGTTTGCATCTCACTGAAGTATGACTCTGCTGATGCAATTAATAACAAGGTTGAAAGGGAAGTGATGGTGTGTCAAAGCAGCATCAAACTCCATGTTCCCATAGTACAAATCACAACTAGTGTTCAGGTTAAATACCTGTTATCTTTCAAGGAACGTCTTATAAAGGGTCTTCTACTTTTTTCCTAACTCCAGAAATGTCCTTATTCAGTAAACTGGGGATTCATTTTTCATGAGCTTCTCCATGGTTCTGTGTCTATCATCTTCCTTTTCTACTTCTCACAGATTTCTTGAATGTTCTCTTCAACACTAATAATTTATATCTAACTTCCTGTGTCCCTAACTTTGTCACTTCAGCTCTGACTTCTAATTTCTCTTTTGATCCATCTATCCAAATGCCGGTTAGACTCCCCCACCCCCCCGGGGTGACCAATGCATCGTAAGTGCTACATGCTCAAAATTAAACTAACTCTTTTATTCCCATACCTCCTTCGTCTGTATTACCAATATCAGTTCCACCCTGTTCCCCATACCTGAATGCTGGGCATCCTGCTTAATCTATCTAACCCCCTGCCCCTCATCCCCCTGCCAAAGCACTTCGTGAATTCTGTTGATTCTATCTCTTTTGTATCTTTTATATCCATCTCGTTTCCATTTCCACCACTCCTGACTTAGTGCAGGACCTCATTTTCCTGGCTTATACTGGTTCAGTAATCTCCCTGCCAGCAGCCTTGACCCTCTCTAATCCATACCTGACACGGCGGCTAGAGTAATCTTTTAAAATGCAAATTTAATCATCTTATTTCCTTGTGTAAATCCTTCAAATGGCTTCTCATTTCCTATAGGTTAAAGTCCAAATGCTTCTATATGGCATACAAGGCCCTTCGATGATCTGACACCCAGACTTATCTCTTGCTTCTGAACCCTCCTTCCCCTCAGACTAACCCCCAACCTTGACGCTCCCACTGAACTTCTTGGGGTTTCCACACACCCCAATTCAAATGTCTCATATTCTCTTTTCTCCTCTTACACAGTCCTTCACCTCTTCATCTACTTCTCAATCTGTGAGTCACTCTACTATTCGGAGGAAGTGCCACACTCTGCATTTAAATTAGGGTCTTCAAGAGAAACAGAATCAGTTCTATGTAGATACAGGTGTATTGTACGTATATAAGAGATCCATTATAGAGAATTGCATCATACAATTATGAGGCTGGTAAGTCCAAAATCTGCAGAGTGGACCAGCCATGCAGGGGACCCCGGCCGAGCTGATTTCCAGTTCAAAGGCCATCAGACAGGAAGAGCCAGTGTTGCAGACGAAGTCTGAGGGCAGTCAGCTGGAGAAGTCTCCCTTACTTCAGGAAGGGTCACCTTCTTGTTCTGTTCAGATATTTGGCTGGATGAGGACCACCCACAATAGGGAGGGCAATCTGCTTTACTCAAATCCACTGATTTAAATACAAATCTTATTCAAAAATACCCTCACGGAGGGGCGCCTGGGTGGCTCAGTGGGTTAAAGCCTCTGTCTTCGGCTCAGGTCATGATCCCAGGGTTCTGGGATCGAGCCCCGCATCGGGCTCTCTGCTCATCAGGGAGCCTGCTTCTCTCCTGGCCTCTCTGCCTGCTTGTGATCTCTGTCTGTCAAATAAATAAATAAAATCTTTAAAAAAAAAAAAATACCCTCACGGAAACAGTCAGAATAGTGTTTGATCATTTATCTGGAATCCTGTGGCCCAGCCAAATGGATGCATAAAATTAACCATCACACTCTCTGTGAAGTAATTCTTCACTCCTCTAAAAAGAGCTAGTTGATGATTCTTTCAGTGTGGCATTAACATCTATTACATGCCTATACGTCTGTTTGCTTCTTTTCTTATAATTATCTATATCAATGTCTCCTATCAGATGTGAGATCCTGGAGGAAAAGGACTGTGGTTGACACATATAAGACAAATCTAGTGTATGATAAATGCATGAATGAAGGGATAATGCAAAAATATATTTGAAAACTACACATGAGTAAAATATGTTAATAATTATTTTGATGAAATCAGATTGCACTGACCAATTGTAATGGTTATGAAGATGACAATGAAACCAGACATCGTAGAGCTCTCCTTGTTCAAATTCTGTTACCTCATTTGATTCTCACATTAATCATGCTTCTATACAATGGCTGGTATTTTTCCCATCTGATACATATGACAACGGGGGCTTAAAGAAAATGTGGATTTGACCAATGTCACAGAATTAGCCACTGTCACTGCCAAGACTTCTGGATTCTATCTATTTAACACTTCCCCTCCCCCCAACACCCCAACAGTCAGGTTTTAATAAAAGCCTGTCTTAGTCTCTTATTTTGTGATTTTTTTTAGCTAAATGTCTTTTACTTGGTTATTAATTTTCAGACTCTCACTGTACATGGTGAAGCGATATGCTGTTACTTGGAGCAATATGTTGGAACATGCTACTGCTTGACTCATTTCCAATTTTCAATATCTGTAAAAAATGGAAGTGGTTCAAATAGCTGCAAATTAAAGCACAGTTTAAAACCACTGTATCATAGCAAACCTATCTGTGCTTTGGTTTACAAGTGCAGGCTGCCTGTGCATGGATAATCCATCACAGCTTAAAATTAGAAAAAGACTCACAGCAGGTCACTGATTTTTTTCTGACAACATGACCTTCTAAATACTTCTTACACTAAATAGATGTGTTTTCCTCTCAACGTTTTCAAATCCAGATACTTTCAACGGAGGCTCATTTCTGTCTGGGAAGCCCATTCAAGTCCATCATTTAATTAAACTGGTATTTGCATTGATAAAGCAGAAGTAACCGAGGGCAAGGGCATCTCCTCACATGTGTGCCCTAGTTCTATAATGGAGATGTGCACATCTGTCAAGGTTGTTGAAACTGAAGCCATGTGTCCTCTGATGTTGGATGGTGTTCTGGACACACTGCTTTAGCTAGCCTGTGGAGCAGTGTCAGATTTCACAGACCCTCAAGGGATGAAAGGAATCTGTACTGAGATGTGGTCGTATTGAGTTTGGTCAGTATTTCTCATCTGCCTGTTCAAAAACCGTTTTTACTATGTTTATTTTCAGTAAATACTTAGAAAGTCTGGGGGTAGCTATAAATGTAACTTTTCACAATATACACCCAATATCAAATATCCAGCTAATATCAAATACCCTGCTAACCCAAATAACCCAGCTAACTGCGGATGACTGACTGAAGTTCTGCCCTTCACAAAGATATTTAGAACTGTGCAAATAACAGCCTTCTTTTCTCGACTCAATATCATCTTAGTTCATTAAACTGATTTTCCTCTCTCTGTTTATACGACGGGCATTCCGGGTATTTTCCTCAGCATGCATTATTGTATACAGCCATTTCCCCAAATTTGTATCTCCCCTGCCCCCATGGCCAAAAACATTTTACATTTTTAAAACATTAAGTTAAAGATATAGTAGGTGATATTTTTATAATGCATTGGGGGCTTCTGGCAGGATGAGGGTAGTGATATTTCTTTTAGCCCAGATCAACGTATCCGTAGCGATGAATGGAAGAATGCTTCTTAGGATACAAAGTAGGTGTCCCAGTGCCTGTCGTAGGGAGGGTTTAAAATTGTGCAGCTGAAGGAGGAAGCTTTAGTCTTGTTATTGGGAGCTATTCCAGGAAGTTGTGCAGCTGAGAGTGAGAATATATTAGGAGGCTTCTCATCACAGGGAGGTAGTGTAAAAATGAGAGATTTGAAAGTGGAATGGGGGGGGCGGGGTGGGGTTGGAGCCTGCCACAGCTGCGGGGAATTGCAGACTTCTTTTTGGTTAATGAGAGGGATCTAGAAGAAGCATCTGGTGGCGGGGAGGGGGCTATGTTTTATTATAGATGAGAACAGAAGATAAAAGAATATAGTTGATAGAATACATGCACTTTGGTAAAGCATTTGATACTGTGACTGGTGAAATTGCACTTTAAAATACGTCTAGTACATATACCTATCCAAACAGATGAGAAACACATGAGAACTGCACATACAGGGAAGGGCATCATAACCAGACACGGTTGGTGTGGTTTTGAGGACTCTGAGCCTGTTTTGTGGAGTCCGATGGGGAATGGTGGTGGACCTGCCTGCTTCATTACCACCTGCTCCAAGGACCAGAAAGAGGACCAGAGGGGGTTTGCATGTAATTCACGGATGATGCTGAGCAGGGACATCATATATACACCTATAAATTCTACAACAGAGCTTACATAACTAACTTAGATAACTAACTAGATATATAACTAGGGATATCTATCTATCTATCTATGATATCCCAGAGTCCAGAAGGTCATTGGAAGTAGGATTTGTGTTCTTCCTCTGTCTGAACAGAACTCAGCTCACTCCTGGGCTTTAGCAGCCATTCATTTAGCCCAAAGTGTCAAAATCCATCCTGAATAAAGACTCATTTTTTTAATCCATTGACAAAAATAGCAAGAGCCAATAATAGCAAGTGGAAACTGCTGCTTCTTTAGTATGAAAAACAAAATAAACTGAAATAAATAAAAAATAAATATAGTCCATAGGAAAATAAAAGCCCCAGAAATGTAAATTTATATATAAAAAGTATATATAAACAGTCATCACTTTACAGAATAAAGTTATTTGTTTTATTTTTAAACTGTTGATGTGGAAATTATATTCTATACTTAGTAACCAGAATACCTTCTAATTAATAAAGGAAAAGACACAAAAACTGAATTTCAGTGAGCATAAATTTTATTTTTAAGGTTTTGTTACAGTACCAATAATTTAAAATGCAAAGATAATTGTAACCTTGAATAACTGCAGAGTATTTTTCATACAAAGAATGAGTCAGGATATGCTAATGAATGAGATAGGGTGTGATAAGATATTTCGATAGCTTCACAAAGCTAGGACAAAGGCCATATGGTAAAATCAATATATATCTCAGTTTTGAAATCTTGTTAGGTTTAAAAGTGATTTAAAAAATCATTTGTCTAATAAAAAGACACATGTTCTTTAAATGGAAAGCCATGGGCTTCTGAGCATAATTTGTGACTTTAATCTGATTGCTAATATGAAAAAAAAAACACTTTATATAAATATAAGGCAAGTAATTGATGAGAGAGAGAGGAGTAAATCTAACACAAATTTTCTTCTCCTCTAGCCCTGGAAAAGAAAAGATGCAGAAGTGATCAAGCTGCATGGAGAATGTTAGAAAGGCAGAGTAGGCTTTATCTCTAATTTACAGAAAGCTGTCATGGATGAGACTCGCACTCAACCAAAAGAGCAAAAGCAATTGATGGATATTGGCCTAAAGCCCTGGAGCACTGCATGCACTTTGAAAACATTTTAACTTTAATTTAAAATATTCAAGATGGTTGAAAGTGCCATCTACTCAAAACAGAACGTAAACTACTACTAGAAGAATCGGTCATTACTAACAATTAAAGATCAAAGTTACAATGTAATGAAATTGTATATAAGTATTGGTTTTGGTTTATAAAGAAAGATAAATCTTTTCCGAGACCAAGAACTACATTTTCATAGTTATGCTTACGTTTTAAAGCGAATAGTGGCTATTAGTCTCCTACCACCATTCCAGGAGAGATTTATTACCTGTTAAGTATGTCGTTAAGAAAGCTTGATGTCCCAAATATTAGAGTACACCCAGTGAACCACTGCTTTCAACATGCTCTCAGTTAGTGATTTTAGTATTGAGTTGACAATGTTAAACCTATAAATTGTGCCTAGATACACAGGGTTTAAATTTTAACCATAGAGGGAAATTTTGTGATTACAATTATAATTGACCTTAAAAATGTTACACATGTTTTTACCTTTAAAAATTTCTATCAGTTTCAGGGGCACGTGGGTGGCTCAATTGGTTAAGCACAGTGAAGCATCTGCCTTCAGATCAGGTCTTGATCCTGGAGTTCTAGGATCCAGCCCCACATCGGGCTCCCTGTTCAGTGGGGAGTCTGCTTCTCCTTCTCCCTCTGTCCCTCCCACTCCCCCTTTCATCTCTGCTCGTGCTCTCTCTCTCTCTATCTCAAATAAATAAAATCTTAAAAAAAAAAAAATCTCTCTTTCTTCTACTTCTTTCATTCTTTATTATTAAAATTTATTATTATTTTCATAATTATCATAACTTTATTCTATCCTTATTTTGTTCTTTTATTGCTTTTATCTCCTGATGGAGACGAGGCAAAGTAAACAACTCAACTTTGAAGTTATGTGAAGCTTGACTCCATACTGACTGAGGACCTGGCCTGCCTCTCAAAATTTTGCATCTGCTTGGGTTATTCTGTTCCACCCTTTTACCTCCCCAATCCAGGAAACTTCCCTGAGTCGGGAATCACACACCTCAGGGGACTCTCTATTGCCTTCTCCTGGCAATGATAAGGTCACATTATTACATTCATTTTTGCTTGTTTCTGGTTTCCAATGTATTATTTAATAGTTCATATGAGGATTCAAGATTTTGAAAGAGTGTGGTAGGAGGAGAGAGATTGTTGATATAGAAGGAGCCAAGGTCTTTCTTTTGGCCATTGTCTAGCCAGAAACTCTTCCTCAAGCTGGCAGGAGCAGGGTTATGTCATGAATGGTTGTTCTCAATATACTCCTCTGCTCTGGTGAAGCCCAGTCTGTGTAGACTTCTTCCTGACATCTTTATTTTTCTTATTCTGGAACATTCCATATCATTTTACAAAGATTTAAGTATTTACATTTGAAAAGGAAAATTTTAAAAGAAATATATTGATTATCAATTCAATTTTATCATGGAATTTTTCCGTGCAGAATTAAAATTGCATAAATACAATATATATCCATATAGTAAAGATTTATGTAATCTCTACTGTGTAAAAGTGATGTTATTGATGATAGATAAAGGTCATTATCAAGGATATATAAACTGGAAGTGAGAATACTTGGAAAGAGCAGAGCAAAGTAAATTTTCTACTCAGATTCTGTGAATTATATAGCATAATCCAAATTTTAAAAATTTTAAAGATTTTCTTAAATTTATTCATTTGAGACAGAGAGACACAGTGAGAGAGAGAGTATGAGCAAGGGAGAGAGACAGAGGGAGAGGCAAAAGCAGACTCCCCACTAAGGCAGGAGACTGAATTGGGGCTCAATCCTAGGACCCAGAGATCATGACCTGAGCCAAAGTCAGACACTTAACCACCTAAGCCACTCGGGTGCCCCCATAATCCGTATTTTAACTGTCTTTTGTAGTAAAAGGCCAAGTTAACAGAAAATGAATATATTTAATACTAGATTGCATCAATTAGTATATGACAGTATTGCTGTTATAAAATTTAAGCCCAGAGTGCCAGTCTGGGAAATAAATTCAATTTTATAGTCCTACTTCACTCTTGAGCATATATATGTGTATATATAATAAGAATTTAATGTCATTATTTTCTAGTCATACAAGACATTTAAATCACGATAATTAATTGCTTTAGCAATAAACTTTATGATCCTCCCAATGTCAAATTGTTTTGGAAACATACTCATTGTAAGATAAAAGAATCCAGTAGAACCAGAAGACAGAGTTGTCTGGGATTTGAAAGACTTAGTGATTTATTCATTAATTCAATAAACAGTGGTATCTATCATATACCCAACAACTGTGCAAAGTGCTAGAAATTCAAAGATAAGACATAATCTAACAGTTAATAGTCTAGCCAGATATGACATTTTTAGCACTACAGTTTACTGGGGTTTAATAAAAAGGCAGCTTCATTATTCCTTGACAGATTAAGGCCCTGATTGGGCATTATTTTTCCTCTTTGCATTTCGCTCTTGATCCTTCTCTCTTTTATATCCTCTAAGACTGAACCCTACTGTCCTAATTTATGCTTTTGATTTATCTTAAGTTTGAGCCTGAAAGACAGCTATTTTTTTTTTTTTTTTTAAACTAACCGTGGCTCCTTCCAGCCAATGGCTCAAGTTCTCTTTTGGTTGTACTGTGTCATATTTCAGCCATCCTGAGTGAATATTTCTCTTTGTTTGCCAGGTCTCAGACTGGAGATCCCCCTTCTAAATACTGCACGTCTCCAAAGCACTCTTTCCTCAGATTCTTGAGCATGATCTGGAGGTTAAACAAGAGAAACAGACAGTGAAATCCTGCCTTGAGGGAAAGATTTCATAGGAGTCTATAAAGTACATTTATGGCACAGAGAGAAGAAGAAATACATCAATTTTTTAAACAAGGTTACCAGTTTATTATAAAACAATATAACTCAGGAACAGCCAGATGGGACAGATGCTCTAGGGCGTGGTGTGGAAGAAGAGGGGTGGAGATCCCAGGCACTCTGAGCCAGCCACTGCCCCAACATCTCCACGTTTTCACCAACTAGGAAGCTCCCATCTGTTTTCTTAAATGTAGAAACTAAGATAATTTGCCATAATTTTTAAAAAAGATTTTATTTATTTATTTGACAGAGACACAGAGAGAGAGTGCACAAGAAAGAGGAGAGGCAGGCAGAGGGAGAGGGAGAAGCAGGCTCCCCATGAGCAGGGAACCCGAGGTGGGGCTTGAGCCCAGGACCCGGAGATCAGACGAACCCGAAGGCAGACGCTTAAACAACTGAGTCACCCAGGAGCTCCAATTTGCCATAATTTTTAAAAAGTTTTGCATATCTTCTAACATAGTTCTTCCTTATCCATTTAGTAAGGAAATACTTAGTTACCTACCATAGCTCTGGGTATGCTGTAGTGAAGAAGACCTTATCCTCATAGACATTACAGTTTAACAATGATGTGAGAAAGAATCACAAGGGTGCGGTGTTCCATGAAGAAGAAGGGCTAGGATCATTGAGAATTACAGTAGGTAGCCTTTACCTGGCCAGGTGTCTGGGAAGAAGTGAGGATCAAACAGTGACTTCACATAATATGCCAATTTCTTGAGCACCATAATCCATTTGTATAAGCTTACCTATGATTCATTGGATAGAAAGTGATCAACATAATCTACATTTTGATTCTTTTTTAGGACAAGACATTATGCTATTAAAAAGCAAATATATTTACTGTTTGATTGCATTGACTAATGTGCAAAACATTTGTCTTGTGGATTATCTTCTACTACCATAGGTGCTACAGCAATAAAAACAAATGAACCAAAAAGTTAATGGACAAACTGCATTCAGGTCTTTCTATAACATGTTCCCCAAAGTACTGAGGTGGTACTTTGAATTTGACATCACACCTGGAGAAATCCACAGATTTTTTTTTTTAAACTACAGATGTACTTAGTAACACATAGATAGATAAATTTATTCAGGTGTCAAGAGGCCATAAGCATAATATATTTTTACAACAAACAACTGAGTTCCTCAAGTACCTTCCTTTTCCATTAAACCAGTACTCAGCCTGTCAATTTGAGTAATTCGATCTTCAGTTATTTTATCAGTTATCACAAATCACATTTTTCTCTCTGTATCAGAGTTTTTTTTCTTGGGTGTGGGTTACTCTACACTGACCAGGAGATCCTGGGCTTACTGAGTTTTTACTTATTCCCCCTTTAATGTTCCCATAGGAGTCCTAGCATAGTGTCTATTTTATCATCAGTATTTAACAAATTTGGGGAGAGTTAAATGCAATGCAATGGAAGTAAGTGAAATATCTATAAAATAAGTCATACTAATAGTTTTGAAATAACTGATCTCAAAAAAATGTGTGAATACTGAACAGAAGGTCCACAATTGTACAAACATCCCAACCATGATTATAATTATTTTTCTATAGAGCATGGGACATGTAAACTTGAAATCACTACACTATTTATTTCAGTTGATTTTTTTCAACCAATCTTTTCATTAGAATTGGTAACTAATTGTCTGATTTGAGAATGTCTTTCCTCCAACTGATTTATGTTATAAAGAGAACAACATCAGTGGAATAATTAAATACTGAAGAAACAAAAGACTTAGGCAGCCCGTAGATGACAAGTCCTGAATTATCAAGGTTCTCCTGCGGATTGCAGCCCAATTACAATAGATTGGGATGTTGCTGTGTCAGAAAGAGAACGGTAAAAAAAACCAAAGATCTCAATACTAAACAGGCATAGAGAACAGAGAGTCCATAGGGAAGCCTCTTACCAATACACTTCTTTCCCCTGAGGAAAATATTCTGGAACCAGCTTTAGCTTATAGACAGTAGCTTCCCTAGAAGGAAGAGGGATTTTAAAAAATTCCCCAGACTGAGAAGGACACGAATTGTGATGAAGAGGTCATTGAGCAGAGTTCAAAGGAAGTCCGCAGCTGTTCTATGCCCGTTGTCCTGGGGTGTTCTTTGATGTCTCTATAACTGTTTGGGCTAAAATCAGAGCCCTGTGGAGAAAGAGCCACTCCCATTTCTCCCACCTACTTTGACCAGTCCTACCCAGAAGTCAAGAATTGGGTAAACACCAGGCACATTGGCTATTGAAGCATTTAAAGTTACAGGAGCATTCTTATTTTGGAGGAGAAGTGTGATCAGTAAGTAACTAGAAAGTGAACACAGTTATTTATTTATTTATGTATTTATGTATTTATTTATTTATTTGTAAATCCTTCCACGTTAGTATAGTATTTCATGAGTTAGAACTTCAGACTGCTCGTGATGAATCTGGTCCCTCTTTTAAGGTGCATATGTAGTATCTTATTACTTAAAAAATGACCTCATATTTCTTTGTATATCTTTAGACATATTCCTAAAAATGATGAAGTTAATGTCGAACTTGTTAAATTAAATATATCAGCCACCATTAATGCTGAATGTTATGATGTCATTATGCTTTGACTCACAATGTTTTGTATACATACTTTTAGAACTCAGCAATTATTTCATTTAGACCTATTTCTCTGGGTAATGGTCCCTAACATATAAAAGGTTTAATTGTGAGAGGAAAAGAGTGCCCACATGTGCTCAGGTTTAAGGATAAGTTTAAAAAGTCCCCCTTTTTTCTACAAAGCAGTTGAGTGCACATTTTCTAAATCTTTCACTATGGCAACAGTGCCAGTGGGTTCACTTATACCAAAAATGACACAAATCTGGTATCCACTGGCACATTTTCATAGCCAAAGTGAAATGTAAAGTAATTATTGAATAACTCAAGCAAGAAACCCCTGTCCCACAATTCCTGTAACTATTTGGCTAATAGGTTTCTGTCTGAAACATCCCAATTAATTACAGCACTTCGCACTTCAGTCTGATGTGGAGACGTGCCAATTCAGTGACATTCGTCTGTCCTCTGTGCATGCAAGTGTCCCCATGGCGGGGGTGGGGGGATGCTTTCTAAGGAGTAAACTGTCTCAGCTACCTTAGAATATAAGTGAGACAATCCAAACAACAGCATTACAAAGCGGATCTGTTTTATTTCTGTTTAAAAGCCAGAGAGACTCAGCACCAAGGAGCCAACCTGTTTCCTCAACTGGGAGATTTCACTTAATCTCTGTGACACCAAAAGGACAGAGTATTTAGAAAGTGCCTGATTAATAGAAGCAATGAAGGCCTCTGGTACAGACCATATATGAAAAAGCTGACCCAAATGACCAAGTTTGTAGTTTACTCTCTAACTCACTGTATCTGCATTTATACTTGATGAGCAGAGTCTGGCCGACTGGGTAGATAATACACTGACTCACAGACAGAAGACAAAAACAAAATTTGCCTTTTGATGGAAGACCCTGGAGATAAAGAAATTAACATTTTAAATGTGGATCTTTAAAAATTTTTATTGCAATTCAGGCATATTTCATCTCCTAATTGTGAATTATCAATATCCATTTTATAACATAATTTCTAGACAGACTTTTGTTTCTGGAATAATAATAAAAGAAAAGCTTGCTGGATTTTTGTCTTGTTCTGTTTCCCTCAGAAAGAAAGCAAAGAAACTGTAAGGTTAAACATTCATGTTTCTTAAAAGCTTTTGATGCATCTCTTTCCTTTCAAGGTTTTATTTTGAGAAGTTATTTTGGGGATAGGGAAATTAATTACAATTACAGCAATTACAAAATGGAAGGGAGAAAGAAACTGTGTTAATATATCATATACAAAGCACGGGGCCTGGTTTATGTAAGCTTTTGATAAAATATTCCTGCATTACCAAGCACACCACGCAGAAGTAGCTCTAGAGTAGCCAGCCGAAGGGATTTAGGGATCAAGGGCATATTCCATTGCCATGAGGTCCACCATGGGTAATGTCTGTTGCAGTGTTGCTTTTGTTCTTGGTTTCAAAGGGAAATCTGGACAAAGCGGGCCCCGGGAGATGGCATCGTGGTGAGACAGCACAGTGCCCATTCTGGCCCGTGTATTCAGTGTCTCGAGTGGGAACTGACTAAATGATTCTGCCTGTGGTCTCCACGGGTCCTGTCCACTTAATCTGTCCCCGTGGGGTCAGGAGGTGAGGATGTGGAGGAGCTGTCGCTGGGGAAATGAAGAGGCACCCAAAGAGCAAAGGGGCAAAGCAGCTCAGCGGTCAGGCATGACAATTTCCCCAGCTGTCAGTTTGGACACTCAACACTAGTTGTAAAGGAGAAAGATAAGCCTCAGCAAACCGTATGCTTCCCCAAGTGCATTTATTTCAAAACGAGAGCCTCATTCTTACAAAAACAGACAAATAAAAGCTTATGCTTAGGATTCACATCGAATCAGGAGCAAAATTAGCAAAAGCGTGCACTGCTCTCCCACCGTTCTGTGGTTATTTTGATCCTTAGGCACAGGTTTCTCCGAATGTGATAGGAATGTGTGTGTGTGTTACTGATCCTTGATGCTTACCTTTAAAATGATGCATTGGAGTCATGGTTTAATCTCAGTTCTAATTCTGCTCAACAGCAACGTCTTTTGTTGTGGTGGTAGTGGTGATGGTGGTGTTTTTGCTTCAATGTATGCTCTCTTTAAAATGTCCAAAATATAAAACAGAATTTCTCCAGATGGGTGAAAATTAAAATCTCAGGTTTTAGTGAAACGGAGACCACCCCCACCATCCCCAGTGACTTAGGGTATCATTTGGCGACAAGTTAAAGAACCCACCATTTTGCAGGGCTGGGAAGCCTATCTGCTAACAAACCTGATTTGAATCTTCACTCGTCGTAGTCTTCTCTCCTTTCGAACCTGCTAAAGTGCAGGCCACAGTACCGGGTCTAGTTTATTTATTTATTTTTTTAAAGATTTTATTTATTTATTTGACAGAGACAGAGATCACAAGTAGACAGCAAAGCAGGCAGAGAGAGAGGGGGAAGCGGGCTCTGCGGGGCTCAATCCCAGGACCCTGAGATCATGACCTGAGCTGAAGGCAGAGGCTTTAACCCACTGAGCCACCCAGGTGCTCCCTGGCTCTAGTTTAATACAGTGCTGTCACTGTTTCTGGCTGGTAGTTTAGCAATACACTGTACCTTGATCTGTGGGACACTCATTGAGCAAAACTTCATTCAACAGAAATTTATTGAGTGCCTCCTATGTGCTCAGCATTTTATGTTCCAGTCAGACTAAACTACTTGCCATTCCTCCCACACGCCACCCATCCTAGTCTTCATTCCTTTGATCGTACCAACCCATCTGCCCAGATTGCTCTCCCCCATTACTTCACCACATACATCTCTGTTTGGATCTTGCCCGTTCTTGAAAGCAGGACTCCTTTTGAAACTCTTTCTTATTCCTTTCAGCCAGAGGTGATTTCACCCTATTTCATGCCCCAGTAGGACCTTATCTGTATCCAGTTACATGATTTGTGGAGTCCGGTACAAAATGAAAATGAAACACCCTTTGTTCAAAATTTACTAAGAATTTTAAGACAGTGACAGCAGAACATTCAACTACACGTGGGCCCTTCGAGGCATGGGGGCCTGGGGGCCAGGTCACATGCCCATGAAGCCAGCCCTGTCTTACCTCCCCAGTGCACTAATTGCTATCAATTTCGTTAATGCACGAGCTATTTTTACACACAAATTGACTTTTCTTTTTGAATGTACTGTAGGCTCCTTGAGAACTGTGTCTGCATATATTTCCACAGTAACGAACAGAGAGAGTCTTGCAACATATCAAATTTTCTCATTCTTGCTAGTAAAATATAGTTCATGGACTGACATCACCTGGGAGGTAGTAAGAAATGCAGACTCTCAGACCCCACCCAGACCAATAGAGTCAAATCCACATTTTAGAAGATCTCCATGTAATCTATATGCACATTCAAGTTTGAGAAGCGCTGTTGAATGAGCAAAAGCATAGCTCTCTGGAACAGAAGGCTATTCTTCCCACATGAGTGAGGAGAATGACCTGTGAAGAGTATTACTTATTCCTTCACACTCTGACAGAAATGAGATTTCTGCTTTTCTCAACAAGAGGGAAGTATTAGGTTCACTGGTCCTCTCCCTCGTTTCAATCTTTCCAATTTCTCTTCTCTTTGACAAAAGGGGTTACTATTACTCTTCTCACTGGTGATACATGGAAAAGCCTGGTAGCACTTGAAAGCGTTGCCCTGTGAAAGTAGGTATGGAAACACAGGCCTGGCTCTCCCAATCTCTCGCTCTCTCTCCCTACTCTCTCTCATCCAGCTCTCCTTCTCCTGCACTTTGTGCCAATGAGTCACATTATTAAATAAACTGACAAACAATTCTGCGAGGGTGGCTAGTCAAAGAAACCAAAGAGGCTTATGGATTGATGTAACTCAGATTTTACCAAAAAACTCAAAATGTGTCAGGTCTACTCTAGTGCTCTGCCTTTGAGTCTCTCTGATTCCTATCTGAACTTTCCACATTAAGACCATTTCAGAGCAGCCAACACAGCAGTTGTGTGGGAAGGCGGAATATTTTGGAAATTCTCTAGAAATTCCAAGTGTCTATTTCAGGAGATCCTGGAATATACTTCCTTGAAAAGTTCGTAAGTAATTTGTGCAATCATGTAGATCACTCTCCCATGATGACAGCTCTATGATTTGGGCTTTAAAGAAAAAAGTAAATAAATAAATTAGAAATGGGATAGAAACAATCAATTTAGCTGTATTAAAACTACACTAGAAAATCCAAATTTACCAATTTGGGGGCATAGTCTATTAAGTGGGTAGTTGTTTAAAAAATGTCAGAAAGGAAACATGATTTTTATGCTGATATTCTCTTTATGCTACTACTTGCTTCTTTGCTTCCCAAATAGTTTGTTTTAGCAGGATTAGATTTTAGGTCTGAATTCTCGGATACATAATCAAAGTTTAGAAGCTCAATACACATGAACTTTAAGAAAAATCACAAAACCGTTATAAGATTTCGACTCCCAAAGTGAGTGTCTGTAAGAGCATATTTGTGCGTAAAAGTCCTCTAGGGGAAATTTCTAGTAATTTTTTTACCTGGATAGCCCTGAAATTTTTCAGCCCTCATTTCATTTGCTCTTGTTCACAGACATGAAGTTTCTTTGCAATTACTTTTCAGAATCTGTTTGTGTTTTAAAGGCAGTAATTGCAGATTACACAAAAATGGGTTCTATTCAAATTCCAAAATACTAAATAAAATCACATAGTGACAGACTGAAAATATAAGGGGGAAAGCCTGAAATGGTAGGTAGAGTTTACAGAGAAGAAAAAGCTTTATTCAAGTCCTTCATGGTGATGATTGTAGTGGCTGGTTGAATTCAGGGAAGACGAAAGAAGTCAAATTTTCCTTGACTGGTTCCTTTTTGCTAATTGGCAAAAGACAGTGATGGCTACAGTTTATGATAGAAACTTTGATTCCATTGTATTGTCGCTGATCCTGGTTCTACTCATAGATGTTGATTTGTTTCTGTGAAATACAGATGCTAACATTAGCAACTTACACCAATTCCCATTTGTTATCCTCACATTTTTGGTCACGCCCCATGTCTTTGCCACAAACTCTCTCAGGAGGTTGCAATCAACCTATGAGCTGGAGTCTAACCTGACATTTGACTAGGGTATGATCTGATACAAATCTCGTTCATGCAGAGCCCCCTCTCCCCACACAGGACAGCTTCATGACCTGAGGAGAAACGGAGGAGGCAGGAAAAGAAGATCTTTGCGATAAAGCCACTACCTCATTGTAACCTAACCTCAGAAGTGACATCCTATCTCTTCTTCAGGTTTCTTTGGTTAGAAATGAGTCACCAAACCAAGCCCGCACTCAGCGGGAGAAGATTATACAAAGACATGGAATCCAGGAGACGAATCACTGGGGCCATTTTAGGGACTGTCCATCACACCCTCCCATTCGAGAGAAAATAAGAGCTAGAAAAATATAGGTAATTTCTCCTGTTTTATCCTTCTCCTGATATTCTCTAAGGTAATTTTATTTGATCAGCTTACAGAAATTGATGCGCAACTCCCCCATCCCATCCTAGAAACGTGACATACTCTATTTGGCCCACTTTTATTTCATGAATGAAACACACTGCTCACCTTGGGAGGAAAGTGAAACTATTTAAAATGTATTAATCAGAACTCTTTCATTTGCAAATAACCATAACCCAACTCAGATAAATATGAATCAAAAAACTGTTATTGCATGCCTGAAAAATACAGAAATGTGTTTGGCTTTAGGCATGGCAGAATACAGGAGTTCAGCCAATTTTATCAGGTCTCTCCCTCTTGCTCTCACTCTCTCTCTTTCTCTCTTTCTGTTTTTTCTTGTTTTGAACTCTTTCCCAAACAGACATTGTTGATGTGGAGAAACCTGACATTTCCAGACTCATGTCATTTTTGCAGTCAGAATTTGTTTTAGAAAGCAAGGCCTCCCCCCCCCAACGGAAAAAAAAAAAAATCCCAACTGACATCTTAGAATTGAGTGTCTATCATCCTGGTTGAAGTTACATTCTCACTTTGGCCAGGAAAATGGACATGTAAAATATGTAAAGCGCTAGACGTGGATCACATGTCTATGCTTTAGGTTGGAGTGTGGGGTCAGTCTTACTCAATGTGTCCTGAATGTGAAGGAGAACTGAATCCTAAAGAAAAATTGGGTCCTGGAAGTTGGAATGGATGCTGGTCCAGCAAAACTTATATATTTCTACTACAAATATTTGCTGATGACAGATACTTATTTGGGGCTTACAGTGTGCCAGGCATGATGCTGATGTTAGGTGTAATTCCAATACCAGCTTGTATAATTTTCTTCAATGCATGGGCGAAAGGCACAAGAGGGCTGGTGAAAAGGTAATAGAAGGCAACTTAAGTCCATTCAGAGGAGGACGAATCAGTCTAAGTGAATATTTTGCATCATAGGAAATTCGATAATTATATATGGCCTTAAATAATCACATATTAATATAAGTAGCTTATAATAGTGATAAAATATTTTGAGACAATATCTTAAGGTAAACATTAGAATTCTACACTGACGGCATCGTGAAGGATCAATTCTTGTCCCATCTTCTGCCTCTTTGCTATACAGTTCTGAAAAGAGCAGAGTGACTCCTGTCCCAGTGTCACACCTGTCTCGATTTGTGTGGCTCTGTCTCTGAGAATTCGGAGCCTCTCTCACCGGAACCCTCTTGGAGACTAAGTTGGGCTTAAAATGATCACAATGATCGAATCTTAGAGTGATTCTTTTTACTCAGGAATATAACTCTCAGGTGGATCTTATAAATTTCTAAGTCCAGTTTTGTCAAGGATGCGATGTGAAGTCATGTAACAGAGTTCTAACTGGTTTTAGGCAATCGCCTCACCCACCTTTAGAGTTCTCTTACACTTTGTTAGGGAACAAAGCTGTGAAGGAACACTAGAGGACACTAAAAGTTGCCAAAATAGAAGTGCTCTTTTTCTGGTCATCATGAGAAAATTCAGACTGGGGAAGACCTGCGGGTCAGTGTATGCGTGCAGTTGTCTGGGGGAAACAGACATATGTTCATTTTTATTTGCTTAAGATTATGAGTGTTGGGTGGACTGCAGCAATTGTAAATGATTTCTGGAATGAGACACATTCCTGCTTAGTCTACAAAGACTCTCAACTGTGCTCGGAACTACAGAGATACAGTACTATTTTTAGTGGTACAGTTACACAGGAACCACATTATTATTATGTAGAATATCATGGAATATAAACTAAACCTCGTTCTCAGTGCAGTTCTTGTGAAGTTATGCCTAATGGAGAAGTAGTGAGAGAATGATTGTATCTCTTTGCAGTCTATGTCTATACTTGCAAAACAAAAGGATTAGCAGAGATATACACAATTTTGTTTACAGCTCTTGGTTGTACAGGGGACCCTCATGGAAACATGGTATAAGTATTCCAAATGTCAGTTTCCCACCTTCCTTCAAGGGTAACATCCTCTAAAAAGTTGGGGGGCAAAGAAGGAGTGTCTTGTCTCCACTTCCCAGCCACCCAGTGGTCAGCTGCTTCTCCACCCCCACCGCCTTCCATACATGACGTTTGTTTCCACATTATTGTACTTCCAGGTTATAACCGGGAACGTTTCATTCTCTAAAGCACCGCCAATTCATGGATGTGTGTGTGGGAAACATTATATATGGATTTAGGACAATGAAGAGGGTCATTTTCACAGAATCAGAGCCAAGGAAAATGTTTAAATAAATGGTAAGAAGTTCTTTTTTTAAAATATTCTTTATCATTTCTGCCATGGAATCATCACACTTATTGTCTCTTTCCTTCAGGATTCGACATCACCCTCAGACTGCAGGCATTTTCTTTTGTCCTTGACCTCTTCCCCACTCTTCCCAAGCATCCCTTCCCCCAGATTTCTGTTAATGAATGTGCTCTACATATGAAGGTACCATTTTGTCCAGTCCTAGTCCATGGGGCTACATACACATTAAAGGATTTCTCTGGAACATAAATAATTAGTTGCATGGATGCATAAGAGTAATACACACTGACAGAAAGCAAAGCTGAGTGGCACAGAAAGACGCATATATAGACACACGCAGATAATAAGATACAGAGAGATATACAGGTACAGACATTATATATATATATATATATATATAAATATACACACACACATTGTATATGGAGAGAGTATAGATATAACACACACACTCAACATACGAGTAACAAAATAAGACTAGAGCAGAAAAGGAAGCTTTTGTTTTGGTTGCCACTCATTTGTTTAAATCAGCCTTTTTGAGGTATAATTTGTGAAAGAGTTCATGATAATTTAGAGATAAAAAACGGTATGTCCCAGACACATAGAATATAATGGTTACTAAATAAACAGGGATCCAAAGATCACAATGATTACTAAATAAATAGGATTCAAGCCAGGGCAACAATCTATGCAATTGGGGGGAATATTGTTTCTGATTGCCAAAAGTGCATTTACACGATAAGAATGATAGGATTTCTATAACTTAAGCAGCCATTGTCTTGTCCCAACTCCTTTTGATAGCTTTGTACTGTCATTTTAATTCTGGTTTTTGAAAACCTTCATTTTGTGAGTAAAGAAAGGAATCTGTGAACAAGGCAGGTTTGTTAAATATGTGCAGGAATAGGAATAAAGCTATCTGGTTTCTTGCCCTGGTTTATCTTGGCTGTAGGATCATAGAAAATCCACCTAATCTCTTTGTATTCATGTACTTTCTTGTTATATTGAGACACCTACACATTGTTTATGATTCATCTCACCTAAAAATTTCTATTATTCTATGGAAATGTAATTAATCATATTTCATATTTAGGATCACGTACTGATGATACTACTGAAAATTCCATTCTCAGAGAAAGTCCATCAGTAACAAGCTAATGCATGTGAGACGGATAGCCCCTCCCAGACAAAGGGTAGATAAATCCAAGAAGGTAGTGCCAATTCTCCTTGAGGCTACTGGACTATCAGGATGCTCTTTGTTATCCACGTGGATATGGACCCAGCCAATGTAGCTCCTCACCCTGGAAGAGCCATCCCTGTGCAAGGTCAATGAACTTCAGGCTGATCCAGGCATCATGTCTATGAAGTTTCCTAGTTAGGATTTAAGGATTGAAACCATAAACAAACACAAACAGAACGGAGACTTGTTTAATGGGAACAATATGGCTAAAAAACCATAATCTGATTTAGCAAGCTATTTTATTAGTTATATACAACTAATTCAGACATCGCTACATATGAAATATACACATGAGTTCAATGGAGGCTGCTCGCGTGTGGCTCCTTGCTAAGGACTGGAGGAAAAGACTCAATTCCAGAGCTGAGACTTCTTTGTGTGCTTTCTCTCGAGCTAATTGCTTATATGTCACAAGTTGTCTTCATGAATCAACTTGCTCCAACTAGCTGTTCTGTTGTCCTATTTCTTTTCCAACTATTTTATATTACAGTGGTTTACTTATATTAGCAGTTATAATATTACATTATCATTATTACAAATTGGTTGATATTAATAATATTAATAACTAATATGTATTGAGTGCTCACTATATGCTAGCATCATTCTAAGTGCTTTATATAGATTAGCTCATGCAGACCTTGTGGATCAATGAGGAAGAAATGCAGTCAGTAGCCCCATTATACAGTAAAAAAAAAAAAACAAAAAACAAAACTGAGGTCCAGTGTGGTTAAGTGTCTTGCCCAGGATGACATAGCCAGTAGGTATAACATCTGAATTTAAACCCAAGTGTGCTGGTTCTAGAGTTTATCCTCTTAACTGCTACCATATGTCTTGGTTTCATTATTTTTATTGCATATTAGTTTAGATATAACTATTATTGCAACACTTTGCTCCCTTTCTTGCACATATTAATTTTTTTTTTG
Source organism: Martes martes (assembly GCF_963455335.1). Lineage (NCBI taxonomy): Eukaryota > Metazoa > Chordata > Mammalia > Carnivora > Mustelidae > Martes > Martes martes. Next base: position 37,177,500 of record NC_137893.1, read on the forward strand.
CTGTTTTTCTGATTTTCTTCCTTCTGTTATATTTTTAACTCTTTTATTTTCCCTGTGGGACAGACACCCTACAGTGATCTCTTCAAATTCGCTAGGGTCCACACTGCTTTTCTCTGATTGCTGTCAGTGCTCTCTTTGTTTTTTCTCCCAACCCATACCACTCATCCAGTTCTAACACAAGATGACTCCCTCCTTTCTCTCTGCTGACATTTCTGTTCAATCTATGCTCTCAAGGCTGTTGGATTGAAGATTTCCTCCTCTATCCAAAATGGCTTATTCCCTGATTTATTTTGCTTATATATGGTTTAAATGAGTATCTTTCCTTTAGAAAAATCCATTCCTTTGAAAAAATCCTTTGAGGTTTTTGTTGTTGTTGATGTTGTTTTGTTTTATTTATTAACAAGTTTCCCAGAGAGAGCAATACTCTGAAATTCCTTTCCATTTACTTGAAAGAGTCCTTCCCACTTTAAAAAAAAAAAAATCTATATGTCAAAAATTGTCAGCTCTTTATGAATAGCAAATAGTATTACTTGAAGGCTAACCCATTTAAGATTTGATTGGCCAGTTTATTATGTGGATATAACTCAGCTAGCTAAGGAAATGGTGATCTAAGTGTTTTTTGATGAAGCATACAGAGAGACTGGGCAATTTACTTAATTTTACAATGGCTACTCCTACCACTCCCAAATTGAAGGCTATTGTTTTTGTTTATTGTCAAATGCATTTAAAATATTATCTAACTTTTTAAATGCAGATGTCAGCTAAAAGTTGTTTCTCTAGATTGAGAGAATCTTATGCAGGCTCCACACCTAGTGCATCCTGATGCAGGGCTCAATCTCACAACCCTGAGATCATGACCTGAGCTGAAATCAACAGTCAGACACTTAACCAATAAGCCACCCATGCACCCCTGTTTCTTTGGATCTTAATGGAATTGTTTCAAAGCTCTATGCTGCAGTTTATGGAGAATCAAATATCTTTTTCAAGATTTCTATGGATTTCTGAAGATATTTTTGCTTTGCAATTGCTCTCTTATTTATATTTAGGGATTGACTAAGTGTCTAGATTGTCTCATCCCATTTTAAATGCTAACACTAAAGAGGAGCTCAGTATACTTTGTCTATAAAGCTTCATTAAGAATTAGAGGGATAGAAGTGTATAGCAAGTCTCACAACTTAAAAATCCCACAGTGGGTGGCTGGGGAAGGGAGGGATCAATAGTAGAGCACACAGGGTACCTAGAACATGGAAATTACTCTATTTGATACTATAATGGTGGGTATATATTTTTATACATTTGTCAAAATGCACACAATGTGCAAAACCTGGAATGAACCCTAATGTGAAGTATAGTCTTAGAGTAATAAAAACGTGCCAGTGTTTCTTCATCAGTTTAACAAACATTCCAGACTGGTGTGGGATGTGGATAGTGGTAGAGGCTGGGGATGGGAATGCTGGGCATAAGCAAACTCTCTGTACTTTCACTGTGAACCTAAAACTGCTCTAAAACATAAAGTCATTCAAAGAAAAATACTTCACATTGGAAATACTACTGCTCCTCAAGCTTCATACCCACTTCCTTGGTTCAGGTTTTATCCTCTCCCACTGGCCAGCCATTCCCTTTGTCCCCATTCCCTCTACTCTCAAGACACTGGAATGAACATCTTTATTCACACCCAGCACAAGGAAGCATTACAATCGCCTTTATGGGCAGGCATGGCTTCTACAGAGTCTCACCTACTACCTCCAAGCGTCTTTTACCCCCCAAACAGAGACAGTTCTCTTCCTAAAATTAGAATTCTAGAGCCAGCTTTTTGGGTGGCAAAATTCTCGAACCACTCTATACAAATTGTGACCAAGGTGCAGATTGTTTCAAAACAGCCCAGCACTCTTACACTGTCCTGAATATTTTAATTCCTAAAATAATTATGATAACCATGCTAGGGTTTTACCTCCTCTCTTCTCATCTTGCAGTATGAAGGTGCATTCCCCAAGCCCTTCCCTTCCCTTGTGATTGTTAAAAAGCGATGAATCACGAGAAATCCTGAGACATTCCCGGCCATTAGTTTTTGAACTTGTCTCTGTTAGAGTCAAAGTTAAACATTTCAGATTCTGAACTTGGGGTCAATTACTTCCCAAAGTCTTCTTATTCCTCTCAAGGTTCCAAATTTTCAGTGTTCATCCGGGCAATCTGAGTCAAGAATTCCAATACCATAATTTCTATTCAATAGACATATCAAATCAGGAGAGTTAAACCATAGTTTGTTTCCAATTCACCTCTATTATCTTCATATGAGTGATGCTGACTTTTGATCCAAAGTGATATCCAAACATTGACTAAATTATCTTTAATATTGATCTACTGCCTTTTGTCATTGACTTTTCTACTTAATATGGACTTATTTAATCTTGAAAATGTAGGTAAAATGATTCTCAGTTGAATTGGTATGTACAGGAACATATTCATGGTTTGTTTATTTTGGGCAGTTTCATTTCACTTGCCAGACACAGTGGTCAGGAGTACATGAACTTAAAAATAATATGCTAAGATTACTATTATCATAATTGTCTGTACAAAATTTTAACAAAATATTTTCAGATTATATATACACTCATACTTTGAAGGAAAGAAATTATCATAAGTTTAAAGCAAAGTTTAAACCATTATTCTTTCTATTGCTACTTGGTAATTAATTGTACTTAATTATAATTCACTTTTAAACATAGTTATTATGGAAGAGTAGTTAATTATTCTATATTATGGAAGATTTGGATATAAAAATACATAGTCAAAGAACATTGAAATAGTCTATGGAAGTAAATATTTTCCAAATTTTGGGTAATTGTTACCCTATACTGTTAAAAATTCTATGAAATGACTCATTTTCAATATAAATATTGTTGTAAACCAAATTAAAAATCATTGACTCATCTATATTTTATATATGGATTTTATTTTTTTCTACTAAATACATGTGTATATTTATAAAAATGATAATTGAAAGATCATTGAGCTATTCAATAGTGCAAATTGGATAAAAATGGGAAAAGAGTGCAATAAAACATGACTTTGTAATGATTTTAATTGGAATGGGAAAATATATTGGTGAAATGCTTTCATCAGAACTGAGATTATACACAGGCAGGGTTAAAAAATATTGTGAAAGGCTCTGTCTTGTTTTATCTTATATCACTGTTTTAGTAATTAACGTTGCATAACAAACCATCCCAAAACTTAGTGACTTAAAACAACGTTTACTACTTTTATTTATCACCTTTCTGCCATTTGGGGGCCTCTTTTCTCTGCTCTATGTGGCATTGTCTGGGGTAGCTTGACTAGGGCTTAAGGACCAGAGATGGCTTTGTTCACATGTCTGGCACCTCAGATAGAGTAGTTAGAAGAGCTATAGGACTGGCTGGGACTCTTTCTGCACTCAGAGTCTTTCATCACTCAGATGTCTTGCCCATGCTTCTTTACAGGGAAGCTGGATGCCAAGAGCACAAAAACTTAAGAAACCAGCTTTCTTAAGGCCTAGATCTGTCACTTCTGCCACATTCCGTTGGTCAAAGCAAGTCACAGGAGCAACTAAGATTTGAGGAGAGGGAAAATGGACTCCACCTCATGGTTGGAGGGTAGGATATGCATGTAGGTGAATGTGATGAATTGTTGGCAGCCATCTTTGCAACCATCTCCATAATCACTATCAAGCTAGCACTTAAGGAAAGAGAAGTGGTAGCTAACAGGAATTTCAATGTGTGACATTTCAGATGTCAAATGAAAAACCAACATTTTTTTCGACAAGGTTGCTGCTATTTAAGGATTTGGGGACTTGAAAATAAAATTTAAAAATGATAATGAACATGATGAGATGTTGGCAAAGTTAGATGCCAGCTAAAAACTACTAGTTAGCACTAGTTAATCAAGTATCATGTATTCATGCCAGTTAAATTGTGTTAGTAATCTATTTTAGGCATTCAGTATTTTCATCAGAAGGACATACAAATATTATAAGCAGTGAATGATGTGCTAATAGCCAAAATTATATGTCAATTATCACATTTTCAATTACCTACCACATTTGGCAATTAACATTTTGTTAATCATCCACTCTCCAATTTGATGTGACTTTCTAAAGTAAGTAGCTTACCCTCTACCTCTGAAAAATTACTGTTTACCATTGGTGAATATATAATCAGTTCCTAAACTTTATATTTGATTTAGAACTATCTTGTGGTAATGAATTCACCTCAAGCAGGATTTGTTTATAGAGTAGTGTACATATGTGAGAGCAGACATTTGAAGCAGTTTTGTGGTTTGGATGTCCTCACTGTACAAATAGTATGCCAAAAATGGATTCACAGACATTAAGAAAGGATTTTTAATGACATTCATTTTGACAATCAGAGTGCTTTTCATAGAAATATTCTTGTAGCAATGTAAGGAAAGCAGAATGTTATTTTGATCGATATGAAATCATGTAAGCTGAGACTTTGAATAACATTCCAAATGGAGTCCTTTTCTGTGCATTTTGGTCAATGAAGTGTGATATAGTGAAAAGTACATGGATCTAGAAAGATCGGAGTTCAGATCCTAGCTCATCCAATTTTTAGTGGATTCATCATCTACTGCCATGCTACTCAACAAACCATCCCCAAAATAATTTTCTAGTTCATGGGTCAATAGATCAAGGCAATTTGGCCCAATGGCCTGTGCTTGGGTGTGCAGCTTTGCTTCAAGCAGAGGTCAGGATGGGTTTGACTTCTCACTACAGATCAGGGCTATGTACATCTTCCATGGATCAGTGGCCCCCCCACCCAGGGTATTTCCTTATCATAGTAAATAACAGAAAGGCAAAAGGCAAGCTAAACTACACAACACATTTAAAGTCTTTGCTTATATAATATATAATTATGGATCTTCCATTGTCAAAGTCATGTGATCAGATCAAAGTGAGGCACAGAATGTATTTCATCCCGAGAAGGGATCAGGGATTTGAGTGAACATTTGCTGAATATTACTCTAATCTATCAAAGTAGCTCTCCACATTTGGGAACTTTTCTTATTGTCTCCGAGTTTTAGTGCTATTGTCTATAAAATGGGAATAATAATATAACATGTTCAGGGCAATGTGGAAGATTAGTATGTTCCTGACACAAAGTAAATAGGATAAAAATAAGCTGGTGGTGTTACTCAGTTCAACAAGGATCTCTGCGATATTACAAAGTTAGCTGAAATCGAAAGAAGTGAAATCTTGACTATTTTGAAATTGCTGTTATCAACTAGTAAATTGCATTTCTCTTAGAGCTGAACTCAGGCTATTAGTGAAAGTTCACATAAAAATATTAAATTCTATTTAAACTAGCCACAAAGCCATATTCTTTGACGTATAGCATTCACTGTGTAATATATCAGATAAATTAACCAACAAATCTACATTAAATGTTTTGCAAAATTGTGAGATTGCCATTGTAGCAAAGAACTGATAACAGATATAACATAAGGGATTTCCCTTCTAGTAGCTACCAATCTTGATATGGAAAATAAAACAAGAGAGTTTAAAACACAAATTAATGATGCAGATAATTAGATTGTTAGAATGAGGGAGGGCAAAAATCTAGTAGCAGGATAATAATCATAAAAAAACCTCATAAGACAAGAAAGAAAGTTGTTGTCATTTAATTGAAGGATTGGACTTGAGTAACAAAAATGTTTGGGAAGTACTAGTGGGGAGAATCTGCCAGCACTATCGCTATTATCACCAGCTTCCTTAATAAAGTATCTCCCATGCCTTAAGCACTATGCAGGCACTTCACCTCCATTCATTCACTATCCAGAAAAATTGGTGGTTGTCCCTAGTGAAGGGGAGACTCAAAATCAAATAACTTTTAGAAATGCATCGGGAGATGGAGAGAAGTAAGTTGGGGGAAATCAGAGGGGGAGACAAACCATGAGAGACTGTGGACTCTGAGAAACAAAACTGAGGGTTTTGGAGGGGAGGGTAGTGGGGTGTTGGGTGGTGGGTATTAAGGAGGGCACTGGGTGTGGTGCATAAACAATGAATTCTGGAACACTGAAAACAAATAAAAGAAAATTAAAAAAATAAATAAAGACCAAAAAAAAGAGAGAGAGAAATGCTTCATAAGAGGTAAGACTAGTGTTAAAACTACAGACTCATTCAGTTCTATACCCTAGACATTGACTATGCAACTCTCTCTCACATGGTGTGACTCATATAGTAGCATAGCAGTAAGAAATAATAATTAAAAGAGAGGCTTAGTTCATATCATAAAGAACTTTGAATTTTGGACTAAAGAATGTGGATGCTTTGTGTCAAAAAGGAGCCATTGATGGATTCTGAGCAGAAGGCTGATGCAAAAAGAAGTGCTATAAACAAGTCAATATGACCAAGACACAGGAGACCACATGGGAGATGTGGAGACTAGATAGAAGGCTCTGCAGTCATCCAGCACTGCAAACAAAGGGTAGGCAACAAGAAAGGAGAGATGTGAAAGGGAAGAGGGACATTATGAAGGCTGGATTAGTAGGATCTCAAGAAAGGGGGTTCAATTTTTTTGAATTATTCATTCAGTCATAGTGTTTTTTTATGTAGCACACAAGAGAAAATATTTCTTGCAATGATCATATAATGTATAGCCATTAATATTTTCTGTGTCTATGTGTGCAAAGATGCCTGTAAAGCAGGGCCAATAAATTTGTTACCTTTCCCCTGTTAAGACATTCCATTGGCTCACATACATTATTGTTGAAAGACAGAAGCAGATGTTAATGGAAGTGATGTTTAATGATCTGTGACCCTATATACAAAGAATACAGGCATCATAGTCATCTGCTAACCACATCCATGAAACCTGCCAGTGAGATAGAATTCATGACCTTCAGTTCTCAAGCACCAGCCTCTTCCAAGTGAGTTGAAAGAACTCAGCTGGAAGAAGAATAAAAAAGAGAGTAAACATTTGAACAAGTGTGACATCCCCTTGTATTGGGGCTAAGTGATATATACACAGCCTTCCCTTTACCTCCCATTTCCCCTGCAATTAGGGCCAAGCTTGTTCTCAAGGTGCACAGCAGCTGGGGTTCACAGAAGGGCATTACCACAGTTGGGTGCCGATCTTTAATGATGAAGCACTGCCTATGTATACAGACATCAAGGTCATCAGCAAATATGTGAAAAATATCACAAGTTTCTATTAAAAGCATCAATAATGATTCAATGACCAAAGGAAAAGATTTACTTTCTAATCAAAAAGAATCTATAGACATCTAAGCCCATAAAGCTTTGTTTATGAGAGAAAGGGTAATACTTACATCACTTAGAGAGTAAATTTCCAAAAGTGAGTTTTGTAGGTTTTGTTAATTATCATTACTGAAAGGAAAGTTTCACTTTGACACTGAGAGTCACCAAGAGAGAAACAGTTCCAAATTCTTAGGCATCCTGCCATGTTATGATTAATTTTACAGTCCATGCATGGATGTTTAGTTAGAGAAGAGAACTGTAGATATCTTGTACAATCCATCAAAATAGTAGGAATAAACTGTCACTCCCAACCTGAGCCGTGAACATGTTTATTTATGAGCCACTCTGCTGAAATTGAAAAAAAGAAAATCAAGACAGCAATGCAAAGAGAGGCTTCTGAAATGTTCTCTGTTAAGCAACAGCTAGTGGAAAGCATGCAACAAAGAAAACCTGGCTTATTTTCAGTTTTCAAAAAGGTTGAGGACATTGGTTCAAGTGGTGTAGGATTCTTACTTGACCCACCTAAGACCCTTAAATTCTAATGTGATTGCCTTCAGAATTTGGCTTGTTATGTTTAAAAAAGGAATAAAATCTCTTCACCAAATATTTCATTTTAAACCTTATTAAGAAAAACAGAAAATAAACATACCAACATGGTAATTGGTCATCTTTGTAGGAACAGTACTGTAGATGATTTCATATCTTTCTCAGTATGTGTACTTTTGTTCACTTTTTTTCAATATTTTACTTATTTATTAGAGAGAGAGAGAAAATGTACACACATGTGCACATGCCCAGGCCAGCAGGTAAGATGGAGGGAAGGGACAGAGGAGGAGGGAGAGGGACAAGCAGACTCTATGCTGCGTATGACCCCCAGATCCCCACACAGAGGCTCGATCTCATGACCCTGAGATCCTGACCTAAGCCAAAATTAAGAGAAATCAAGAGTCAGATCCTTAAGTGACTGAGTCATCCAGGCACCCCCTTTTCCACATCATTAATTCCATTTATAATAGCACGAAAAGGCAGGATCTTTTCTTTCTTACCTGTAGCTTTGTCCTCATTTCTTGGGGCAACAGCTTATGCAAGGTAGGTGCTCAGGAGATATCTGTTAAGTAAAGGAATGAATGAATGAATTAAAGTGATATCAGGCAGTGATTCTGGAAGTAACAAATGTACATTGTGAACATGGGGAAGCAAAAGAAAGCAAGAAAGTATGCAACCATGAAGTGAATGCTTAGTCTCCAAGATCAGAGGCTTAAAGAGAAGGATAGATTAAAACCTAAAAAGAAAGGAAAGAAAGATCCCAGTGCACTCAAGGAAAAAGAAGTCCCCCTTTGAGGGGACTTCTTCCAATATAACACACAGCTGGGCTCACCTTACCACATTGTGGTTGGTACAAACTTCATCAACTTTTCTGCTAAAGGCCAAACTTGACTTAGTACAGTTAATGATGGACTGTCTTTATACCAAGTATATCCCTTGTATAACTGACTGTGTAATGGCTGAAATTGAGAAACTGGGGCAAAAGTATCAAGCGGCTCTAAAGATTGCCAAGGATCCAAGATTTGAACTATTACCATGCACACACAAAGGAACCTATGCAGATGACTGCTTCGTACAGAGAGTAACTAGGCACGAGTGTTACATTGTGGCCACAGTTGACCTGGACCTTAAACAAAGGATCAGGAAGATCCCTGGAGTTCCCATCATGTATATTTCTAATCATAGGTACAACATGGAGCAGATGCCAGATGACTATGGAGCCCTTCAGTTCTAATTCTTAAAAGACAGAGTTCCTCTGCCTTCCTTTACCAACTTTTTGTTGCCAGTTCATATTGGCAATATGCTATAGCATGAATCATTCTTCTTACCCATTTGTTCTGTGATGAGCTGAGTATGTTAAATACACTCACTTTTTTATGTTGTTTTGAAATTGATATTTTGTATCACTTTAAATATTATTGCATCTTTTTATAAATCAGATGACTGCTCATATAAAAAAAATAAAGTGATGTCAGGCTACTACCTCCTAAGGAACTTACTAAATTCCTATGAGCATAATTACAGATACAAGTAAAAGTATACAGATTTATTTAAACTTTGAAAACTTTAGTTAAAAAAATCTGCTTATTATTAACACCTGGAAGAAACTTCTACAAACTACAAGGCTAATCAAACTAGAAATGAGTAAAAGTTAATTGGTGGCTCCAATGTGTTATATAGAAATAAGAGCCATGAAAACTTAAAAATATTTGATCCTCTTATTATGTAATATTGGATCAAAGAGAAGACTTTGATTACTGCAATACTATGTATCCAAACTTATGTCATCAAAGAGAGTTTTTGATGGGGAAGACAATTTATTAGTTAAAAAATTTGATCTAAGATGCTAAAAAAAAAAAAAAAAGGACAAGAAGATAATACCCAAAGACATAACTTAAGGAATTAAGAAGCAGAAGAAAGAGTAGCTGATGATTCTTAGTCTGATAGATACTCTGTGAAAAGATGACAATCAGCTACAAGAACAATGAAAACAGCAAACCCTAGAAACATTTTTGGAGGAAATAAAGAAAATTACTTGACAAGCGTAATTAAAAAGAACTAGCAATCACAGAGGTTACATTAAAAACCATGAGAAAATATTCTATATATGATGGAAATAAATTTGAAAATAAGGATTTTTTACATAAATATTAAAATGGTAGAAAACCTAGGAGCTATCCAATAACCAGAAACATAAATAGAAAAGATATCAAAGAAATTCCAAACCAGATGCAACCAGGTTTTTAGGATTTTTCTGGCAAATGTTCTGATTAATAACCTTTAACTAATCAATAATCTTTATTTCACTGAAATTATACAGGACCTATCCCAGACAACAGAAAATTCTAAAATTTCTCCCAACTGTTCAATAATACTAGCATTAACAAAACTAAAACAAAATCAGAAAAAAACCTAGAAATTTTCTGGGACTTTTGTTTCTTGCCTTCTCCCTGGAACATTCTTCCTTAGGGTGTGAATTCCTCTCATCCTTAAAGTTCTAAGGCAATTTTTCAAGGTCCTTCCCTGAACACTCCCTTGAAGAATGCTGTTTCAGGCCCTTGTTATCCAATTCAATCAATTTTATTTTACTTGTTGAATCACAGTGTGAATTTATTTTACCTTTCCCCCCACTCCCTTTTTTTAAACATGATTATTGTGTATCTCTGTCCACTGGAGGGTAAACTACATGAAGACACAGATGAAACCTGAGTGTTTTAAACACTGTTGACCATACAGTATGCACTCAATAGATATTTGTAAATTTATTATTTCTCATTTATGAATAAACATGTGAACATCTGATTGATATAAGTTAGATACTAATAAACAATTTCATTTTAAGCATAACAATTATATATATTTTATATGACCATAAATAAGAGTGGTGCACCAAAAGGATAGTAGATCATAAACTAATCATGATTTATCCTACAAAAGCAGGATGGTTGCTTCAGCATTAGTAACTCTATCATGTAATTGCTCACATACACATGTTAAAAGACAAAAATAGGATCATTGGTATAGATACAATTTAAAGCATTTTATAAAATTTAGCAAATATTCATAATTGAAACATTTAGTAAAATAACATATGATGATGTGGATAACTACGGAAGTAAAAGTGAGGTTTTGTGTGGTATTTTGTCATACTCCTTTGGGACATACCACAATGTCCCAACATTATCGATGTTGATGTGGTCTGGGAAACTACAAAGATTGACCAGGACACTTGAGAGGGAAGCTTAAATTCAAACTTAGCATGGCTATCCCTCCCTTCTGAGATTCCTGAAGTAGCTATGCATTCTGTAAATGTTAATAACTGGAATCAGTGGGAAAAGATATTAATTTGACTGATAGTCTATAATCCCCTAAATAAGCTTTATGGAAGTTGGGCTGGAATGTGAGGCTTGGTCTATAGGAATATGAAGTTCCCAAACTCTTAAGAAAAAGCACAAGGTCTAGGAGACTCCTGTGAGGCCAATAAGTTTTCTATGCAAATGGAAGACAAAGTGGGGGGGGAAGAGCAAACTATTGAGGACTTCTGAGAGACAAGACTTAAATTTAAAGCCCTCAAATTAAAAAATAAATTATTAATGGGAACATAACGTGCCAAATGGTAATAATATTAAAATATTTTAAGAACTTGATGTAATTTAAAAACTAGAACAAAAGTAGAAATATAGTTTGCTAAAACAGAATTGAATCCAGAAACAGAACCAAATTTTAAAATAATATTTCAGATCTGAGGGGAATATACAGTATTAGGATAAATGACTAGTCATTTGTGAAAAATGTTAAATTCTTACTTTATTCCTTATACCTGAATAAATTCCATATTCATTTCTAAATTAAATATGAAAATGGAATTATTAAAACTTGTAGAAGAAAATGGAGATGGACATAAAACAAATTTTATGCATGTCAAACCCTTTCTAATGCTGATGCAAAACCAGAAAAAAAAAGCTCCACAAAATTAATCTAAAAAATGTAAACATTACTTGTAGTAAAAACCTGTAGTAAAAAACATGTTTAACAGACAAATGACAAACTGGGAAAATGCATAATGTTTGACAGTCAACTAAGCTGCTTTTACACATCATTAAGAAAAAGTTACTGTCTAATAGAAATAGAAAAATAATATGAACGTGTAATTTAAAAATAAATGTGTATCACCCATAATCATTATTAGCAATCAAATAAATACAAATTATAATAAAGGTATCATTTTTGTCTATAGAAGCAAATTTTCCTTTTCCCAAACATAATAATAATGACATAATGATACTAATGATGATGGAGGAAATCAGGTCTTTTAATAGACTATTAAGAGTTTCTGACATAAATTCATAAACTATCATTTGAAACTACCAATATGGGGCACCTGGGTGGCTCAGTTTGTTAAGCATCTGCCTTTGGCTCAGGTCATGATCTCAGGGTGCTGGGATCGAGCCCTGTGTTGGGGTCCCTGCTCAGTGGGGAGTCAGCTTCTCCCTCTGCCTCTTCCCCACCAAACTCTGCTTGGGCTGGTTCTGTCACTCTCTTTCTCAAATAAATAAATAAAATGCATTGTAAATATTTACCCACATATCACAATTATGAAATGGGCATACATTGAAATTCTACTTATGAGAATTTGTATCAATTAAATAATCTGATAAGTGCAAAGACATGTGCATAAGGATATACATCACAACACTGTTTTTTAATAACTAAAATGAGATGTAACTGAAATGTCCACCAGTTTGAACCACGTACAGAGATGTTGGACATGTTTGCAAGGGCATTTTATGCAGTCATGATACACAAAGTGATAAACGTGTATAGTTTCCTCTGTGCCTCTATACATACATTGATCTTCATTTTCTTCCTTTTTATATACAGAATGTTTAACATAGTGATTATAATTACTGGTTATAATTTAGAATGACAATTTTATGTGTAGAAAGATACATAAATATCTTCAATCAGAAAAAAAATAAGAATAATGTTAAAATGGATAAGAAAAGAAGACTTGTCTTCAAGATATTAAATCATAGTACAAGGTTTTAATAATTTATATAATTTAGTACTGATAAAGGAATCAATATACAGGTCAAGCATAGTTGATATTGTTGATATTTAAATATAGGGAGTTGATATTTAGAATATGCCAAAGGACATACCACAAATAATTTAGGCAAAAAGATGGATTATTCACCAAATGGTAAAGAGAAATGTGTCAACTTTGAACCCTTTTTCTTTTTTTATCATACACTATATACCACATTTCAGAATAACATATTAAATCTGAAAATGAAATAATAGGAAATTGAATGACTTTTGATCTGTTTGGAGGATTAAGAATTATTTGCTTAATATAAAAGCAGTGGAAGTTATCATAGAGGAAAATAACAGTTTCTCTAAGTACAAAAAATTTTTAATCATTATGTGCAGAGAAAACACACTTTTAGAAATAGATAACTTTCTTTATTTAAACAATCACATGTGAAGGCAGAACAAAGACATTTTATTCATGAAAAAACTCACTACCCCAGTGTCTTCCATAGGAAGATACATACCGAGCATGTATTTTAAAAAATGCATGAATACAATAGACAAGAAGCAGTAAAAGATCCAAGATTAAGTTGATCTCTTTAGATCTACAGTAGGGCAAAAGATAAGCCTTGAGAGAAAGATGCTCCAAGAATAATTATTACGATGGAGACTTTAGAAGAAATAAGACCTGAAAAAGGTGTGAAACACTGGGAAGAAAAAACAGGCAATCATAAACTTCAGGAAAAACAAACAATTGTAATTGAAAACCACAGACCAATTGTAACCCAAGCCAGTCCAAGACAAGGTAAGAAGACTTTGGTGTTCAATAGAAAAATATAATGGAATGTATGTTCATGTCTTCTGCCCATTTCTTGACCAGATTATTTGTTTTCTGGGTGTTGAGTTCGATAAGTCCTTTATAGATCTTGATTCCTAGCCCTTTATCTGCTATGTCATTTGCAAATATCTTCTCCCATTCCATAGGTTGCCTTTTAGTTTTTTTGACTGTTTCCTTTGCTGTGCAAAAGTTTTTATCTTGATGAAACCCCAATAGTTCATTTTGCCTTGTTTCCCTTCCCTTGGAGACATGTTTAGCAAGAAGTTGCTCCAAATGAAGTCGAAGAGGTTTCTGCCTATGCTATCCTCTAGAATGTTGATGGATTTCCATCTCACATTTAGGTTTTTCATCCATTTTGAGTTTATCTTTGTCTATGGTGTAAGAAAATGGTCCAGTTTCATTCCTTTACATGTGGCTGTCCAATTTTCCCAGTACTGTTATAGAAGAGACTGTCTTTTTTCCATTGAATGTTCTTTCCTGCTTTGTTGAAGGTTAGGTGACCACAGAGGATGAGATGTCCATCTACAGATGAATGAATAAAGAAGATATTTTATATATATATATATATATATATATATATATATATATATACACACACACATATATATATAAAAATTCTGTTATTTATGTGTTATTATCCAAGACTCTGTCATCTCATTCTCTTTCTCCACTTTCTCATTCTGTATTTTACACTCTATTAAGTTTTTTGCTTTATCTATATGTTGGTTCTAAAAAATGAAATAAATATTGATATGATTACGGCTAGATAGAAAAAATCTAGTCTAAACTATACACGTTTATCACTTTGTGTATCATGACCGCATAAAATTCCCTTGCAAACATGTCCAACATCTCTGTACGTGGTTCAAACTGGTGGACATTTCAGTTACATCTCATTTTAGTTATTAAAAAACAGTGCTGTGATGTATATCCTTATGCACATGTCTTTGCACTTATCAGATTATTTATTTATTTATTTTTATCAGATTATTTATTTATTTATTTTATTTTTTTATTTTTAAAGATTTTATTTATTTATTTGACAGACAGAGATCACAAGTAGGCAGAGAGGCAGGCAGAGAGAGAGGAGGAAGCAGGCTCCCCACTGAGCAGAGAGCCCGATGTGGTACTCGATCTCAGGACCCCGGGATCATGACCTGAGCCAAAAGCATAAGCTTTAACCCACTGAGCCACCCAGGTTCCCTTATCAGATTATTTAATTGATACAAATTCCCATAATTAGAATTTCGAGATATATATATATATATATATAATCAGAAAGCATGAATATTTACCACTTATGTTGATGTGGATGGAACTGGAAGGTACTGTGTTGAGTGAAATAAGTAATCAGAGAAAGGCGATTATCATATGGTTTCACTCATATGTGAAATATAAGAAACAAAGCAGAAGACCATAGGTGAAGGGAGGGAAAACTAAATGGAAAGGGAGAGGGAGAAAAACCATGAGAGACTCTTAACTACAGGAAACAAATGGGGGTTGCTAGAGGGGAGATGGCTGGGGGAAAGGGGTAATTGGGTGATGGGCATTTAGGAGGGCATATGATGTTACAAGCACTGTGTGTTATATGCAACTGATAAATTATTGAACACTATATCTGAAACTAATAATGCACTATAAGTTGGATAATTGAATGTAAATAAAAAAATAAAGTATATTGAAATTAAAAAAAGAAACCAAATGAAATGGTATAGTAAAAATAAAAATAGAATTGCATTGCAAACATGAATATTATGAGAACTGTAGAATAAAAAGCATGTATTAAAAAATAAAAAGCATGTATTAATTTTTTCCCCAACACAACAAAAGAAAAGCAATTAGCATCTCCAGGAGAAAACTACAATTCAAGAAAAGCCTGATGTAAATATGAAAGAAAATAAACACTATAATTTTAGACACCCACTAGGTTTTAACAATGATGAATATTCTGCATAACACTGGAGTTGCAACACTGAAAGTATAGAAAAGGGGGTGTAATTATAGAAAACTACATAACTTGTAGTGAATTTTTTCTACCTAGTCATAATCATATCAATATTTATTTCATTTTTTAGAACCAACATATAGATAAAGCAAGAAACTTAATAAAGAGTGCAAAATACAGGGTGCCTGGGTGGCTCAGTGGGTTAAGCCACTGCCTTTGGCGCAGGTCATGATCTCAGGGTCCTGGGATCGAGTCTCACATCGCGCTCTCTGCTCAGCAGGGAGCCTGTTTCCCTCTCTCTCTCTCTGCTTGTGTCTCTGCTACTTGTAATCTCTCTCTGTCAAATAAATAAATAAAATCTTAAAAAAAAAAAAAAAACAGAGTGCAAAATACAGAATGAGAGAGTGGAGAAAGAGAATGAGATGACAGTGTCTTGGATAAATTCACTTACAAATTACAAGGGGATCAAAAAGTATTTATCACCCATTGGTTTAAGGAAATGATTTAAAGATCTAATAATAAACAATAGAGGGGGGGTACCTGGGTGACTCAGTGGGTTAAGCCTCTGCCTTCGGCTCAGGTCATGATCTCAGGGTCCTGGGATCGAACCCCGCATCGGACTCTCTGCTCAGCAGGGAGACTGCTTCCCCCTCTCTCTGCCTGCCTCTCTGCCTACTTGTGATCTCTCCCTCTCTCTGTGTCAAAATAAATAAGTAAATAAATCTTAAAAAAAAATAAGGAATAGAAGAAGTAAAGATGGGCTTATAAACCAACTGGACACATAGAAGTAGAAGAAGGCATGAATTAGAAAACTCTTCATTTATCAAGGATTCAATTGATGAATTTTTTTTATTATTATGAACAAATTATCTAGACATCTAGATGTCAATGCCTGAGGAAATAAAAATAGAACTGACAAAAGGTGTTAACTCAGAAAAGTGCCCTTGAGATCTGGGAAGAATGAGCATGAAACTGTTGATACTCAGGTTAAACATGTAAATTTTCATATTGTGATAGCCTTATAAATGATGTAAAAATGCAAAAAGCATGCTGGAAAAAGTATTTGCCACACATAGGATATCTTCAGGGTGAAAAATATAAACATCTAATGAAATAAAAAATGAATATGTTAATTTTTAAAAGAAATGAATCTACATTAATAATTAACAAAGAAAAAATAGATAATACATATAAAAATATTTCATCCACCAAATAAGTCAATATGTCAATTAAGTAAAAAAATGGTACTCTTTTAAAGTAATTAAGTTTTCAAAATATTTTAAAATATAATACCAGTGCTCTGGTAAGGACAGTAATACATGTATTTCTACAAGTTTCAGTGGGCAATGTTAAATGGTTAAAAAAATAGTAATTTTATCTGGTAAGCTTGACCTAATAAATTTAGTTTTAGAAATTCACCTTACAGATCTAATATTATCCACTTGAAAACTCACAAATGAACATATTCATTTAAATATTATTTATAATCGTCAATATTTGAAAATAATGACTAACTAAATGATGAAGTATGGATGAAGACCTAATGGACATTTTCATAGATGGTATAAAAAGTGAGAAAAGTGCATACAATGTAAGATTGAGAAACACTGCTTACAATTTCAATTTTAATGTGTTTCTATTACCATGCATATTTAAGTAATTTATTTACATAATGTATATATTATGTTTATAATTAAATTTATATGTATGAATGTGTATATGAACTTAGGAACAATTATAACATGCTAATATGTCCGAGTGGCTTGTTTATGGTTAATATTTATCATGTTTATATTTCTGTGTTTCAATTTTTTTTTTAAGATTTTACTTATTTGTTTGAGAGAGAGGGAGATAGCAAGAGAGATAGCATGAGCAGTGGGGGGAAAGAGAAGCAGGCTCCCCACAGAGCAGGGAGCCCGATGTGGGGCTCAACCCTATGATCCTGTGATCATGACCTGAGCTAAAGGCAGATGCTTAACCAACTGAGCCACCCAGGTGCCCCTATGTTTTAAATTTTTAAATGTGTCCTTTTATAATACAACCAGAACAGAATATTTATTGTTTATAATGGATAAACTAAACTTAACTATAATAAAAATAAAGTTACTTTTATTTCATGAAGCCAAATATAAATTACCTAGTAACTCTATACTTAGCTCAAATCATATCACTTAAATTAAGCTGCAGATTATTTTCAAGGACTTTATGAGACTTACTGAAAAATGACTAGATATAACTAGTTCATCATTTATGCAACAAACCCCTTATTCATAAATAGAATTACATGGTCTCTGAACACTTGATCAAAAATTAGTAGAGCTTTAATTAATGAAGTTTTTTTGGCCCCACAGAAAGTTTTATTTACTTATTTAGGCTTAATTATAGATACACAATTTCTCCAGAGACAGTTAATATATATATTTTTTTCCATAAATTTTAAAGTTAAATAAATTTATGTTATTTTATTTTTATGAAAATTTAGCATTATGATCCTGGTAATCTTGTTTCAGCATCTATTCTGAGGAATTTATCAAGCAAATGAAAAATAGGGTTTTTAAAAATTCAATTTCAGTGTATCTTAATTAAATCAGTAGACTATATCAGTTATACATACATACATATAAAAACTAAAATTCTGCTGTAATATTTGTTGTGGTAAAGAATTTTATACAGGCATATCTGTTATAACCTTCAACCAAACAGCCATCGGGGATTGTCTCAGACCATGTACCCAGAGGGAAATATAATTTAAGTTTACCATCCACAACAAGTTCTTCATGAAAAAAACAAAAGTTAATTAGTAAACTGGAGGCATAAATAGCTGAATTGTTTGAAAATGAAGACATTCCATTTTCTTCTAGTGGAAAGGGGGAGGGAAATAGAAAAAGGTATTTGTAAATGAAAATTTTAAGTAGGTGGGGACCAATTTCAAGAGGAAATTATAGACTGTGCAAGAATTTGAGCACTATTTTATAGACCAAAGGGAAATATTATGGGTTTTTTGATGGAGGTATGACAAGATTGGGTCCGTGCTGTGTACAGAATATCCCACAGAGATTCTCTGTAAATGAAGCTTCCTTGATTTTAAAATTTACGAAAAGCATTCTAAGTATAGATATACATTTGGATTATCACAATGAGTTTTATCATAGGAAAGGCTCTGAAAAGTCCTGCGATAAAATAAAAAATCCGTTTAAATTTGTTAAACTCACTTCTGGCTAAATATATTTCATCAGACATTAGCTCTAGATAATAGTTAATTTTCTACTTTGGAAACGGCTGCTTCATAATGACATCCATGTACTCTACAATGCAGAGTGTGATTAAACAATAGAAGTCTTGACATTATGCATCATTCTTACGGTTTACCAGGGGTATTTATTTTTAGAAATCTCCTACATTTATCATTTCCTGATCACTTCTTGATCTTAATCTTGTCTTTTCACATAAAAGAATTAGTAAGTCTGATGATTAAGTATGTAAAAAAGTAAATTTCAATAAATTAAGAAGCATCTAAAAAGCATCAGAATTATTATTTTTAAAAAAGTAGTTTGTTATGAGATTTGTTATAGTCTATGAATTCCTATACAGGAATTAATAATAAAGTTTAAAAATCAAAACTCAAAAAGAATTTTTTATTTTATTATTGCTGTGCATCTAAACCCATTGGAATTATTTCCAAATTTTAAATCAAGCCCTATAATCTCCACTTGCCTGCCCCACCAAAAAAAAAAAAAAAAAAAAAAAAAAAAAAAAATCCATAGCTACTAAAAACACCTATTCCAACCAAACTAAAACTACAATTAAGGATTTCTGAAGGGTTTAATTCATATTTTATACACAGAACTGATTTTGTGAGAATAAAAGAGTATTTTACTAAATCACTTGCTCTGTTCAGATCATTGTTCACATAGGCAGAATCAGAAAAAAAGAAATATTAACATCTTTGAATGTCGGTGTTGGGAATACATCTTAGACTACTGACAATTCTGTCTGACAGAGCTTTCTGACCACCTCATAAATTAGGAGAATGAACATGGCCTTGAAAAGTTAGACTTTCTCTTGGAAAGTCATATTCACAACGACTTGTCATCTCCTATTGTAAAACTCCCTCTCTGTGGAAATTCTCTTGGGTCTTTATTTTCAGTATTAGAAGAGACCAAACTCATTATGCTATTTAACACCTTGAATTAGACAGCAACTTGGCACAGGAAAGGAGCAGCCAGTGTTATATTTGCCATTAAATACAGGCACCTTTTAAACTATTTAGAGTACAATTTTATTAAGCAAAAGGCATATTATTGGCCTTGGGCCATTTACTATAAATATTTCCTGGTCAAGATCAATTGATGTAGAACATCTTGAATAATGCTAAAGGAAATATAAAATACAGCCTAAATATCAGATGATATAAAGATTACATAAATGTTAGAAATTAAAGTTAAATTATTTCTAAGTCATATTTTGTGTATAATCTAGATATTGTTGATATAGGTATATAGAATCCAATCCCAGATATAAGAAGAATGTTGAATTTATACAATATAGAGGATATGGAAATTTCTCTCTTCTCTAGTGCCCTCAAAGAAGCCCCAAGAAGCAAATCAATTTTTGGCTTAAGAGGGAACGTGCTCTTCCCTTCAAATTTGGGAACACTAACCAATCAATATAATTTTGGATGTCCTTTTTTTGTCTTCATTACTCTAAACCAAGAATCTTAAAAGTTAACCAATGGTAAAGGAGAAAAATTGAACACACTATAATAAAATTTTACTGAAGCCAAAAGCTTATTTCAGTGGCTACAATGTGGTTAACATCCATTTGTTTGAAGATAGTAAGTCAGTTGTTCTTGCCTTGTTCCCCAAAGGCTACAGAGCAGCAATAAGACTTCATGAGAATATGAACAAAAAATAAAAAGGAGGAATAACTAATATGGGTGAATAAGAAATGGACAGTTCTTAGTTATTATTTTAAAAGCAAATCTTTTACGTACCAGAGATATAAATTATAAATAACATTTTGTTAGATATCATTCTTCCTTGCCAATGTAGTTTTAGCATTGATGTTTAAAGAAAGAAAAGCATATTTGGAGTGCACACAATATGTATATGTATAGGCATACAAGAAAATTATTTTGAATTGTAAATATGTTTTTGATTTGACAGACTTATCTCTGCTGTATTTGCTGTTAGGTTCAAAACTTTATGTAATGATTTTTTATAATTTTTTTTTTTTTTTTGGTAATTTGATGACTCTGAAGCCACAATCTCTTCCAACTGAGCATTTTTTGGGCTTTGTTTTTATTTTTGTTTTTCTGGATACGGAAAGTGAACAATGTAGAGAGCAAAAAATTGTAGGGAACAAGGAATCGTAGTACAAGTACCTTCTTCCTCATATACCCCCTCACCAGGAAGATTGGTACCCGTGTGTCATAATTTCCTAAGTAGAATACCAATTCCCTAAAACCACTGAGATAATCCTTCTATTTAGTTGATTTCTGACAGATATCTTCAAATTGTGCCTAGGAATAACTTATTGATCTGCCAACTAAATTAAAATTAAAACAAAGTCTAATAAAAACTAATATATGGATTCTCAAACTTCAACTTAATGATTTGAATGGATATAACATAGGCGAGGAAGTATGAAGATCAGTATTTAGGTTGGTTCTTCTCACTTACCAAGTGAAGCCGACCTGGGGCCTCTGGGGAAGTCATGTAATCTCTCTACAATTCCGTTTTCTCAAAAGTCAAACTCTCCTTGCTGCAGGTTTGGTGTGAGACTGTTAGAACTGAAAGCACTATACAAATAAAAGCATGTATTGTCTATGAAAAACATAAAGGGCCAATCTGCTCTACACCTATGTAATCTTCAATAAAACTTAGGATAAGTAATGATGGTTATTACCTCTATTTTAGAAAGAAAATGGGAGTTTGGGATTGAGAACACTTGAACAAAAGAATACAGGATTAAACATCTATCATTAAACCTAGACAAATATATATACTTATGTCACATACTCCTAAAAAAGATTTGAAGGAGTTTACACATCTAAATACAATCTGAAGAGGGACAATTAAAAATAAAAATAGAAAAACAATCACTCCTAAGGATACTGTTTCCTCCTAAGGAGGAAATAGTAATGTTTTCCTCACCTGTTATGACTTATTTAGTTTCGTTGGTGTTCAGGTTCCACCGGAGCTGTAGCAAAGTGGTTGATATGGACAGACTGAGGGAGATCAATTTCCCACAGCTGGTGTGGACTTCTTCATGACGGGTATGCTGGAAACCCTTGTATGTGGTGTTGCGGGGTCTTACACACTCCCCAGTGAGTCTTCTCCATTTTACCTACAATCTTCTGTTTCAGCCGCAATTATAGAACCCCCACAATGAAAGAGTCACCTCATCCTGGACTTTATTCTGATCTAGGCTAGTAAATCTATGTCCTTCAAATTTACCCTATCCCACCTGAAAATATCCATATATTTTCATCTGTTCTTTCCTATTTCTCTACTGAGTTAGAGAAATATAAAATCCCTCCTGTTTTCCAAGGCGCCTGTGATCATAATTGTCTTCTAGTCCCCTTGCACCCTCAATCTCCTCTCTCTGCATTGTGTTTCAAACTCTCTCCACTTGTTCCTTCTTCTCTACTCCACAAGTTATTGATCTTTCTTACCTTAAAACAACACTTCCTGATTCTTGCTCATTCTAAAGTAGAGAGAATACCACTTAGGAGGGAAACTGAATTAACCCCAAATACCAGTTACCTATTAACTACCTAAGATCTCCACCCCACACCAAACCTTCAGCTTGAGTCCTATTTTTGTTTTTCTTGCCTTCTAACATGTTTGAATCTAGCACATTATATCACTGTGCAGATTTTCTCTACAATATTTTTGCTTTGATATCTTTCTGTTGGCTCCTTCCACAATCATACAAATATATGTTTTGATTGCTTCTTTTCTGAATTGTCATAGCTTACTAAATGGTCTTTCCATATAACTTCCCTGCTTCTGATCTATATTTTATATTATTATAAGAATAGCTGTCCCAAATCACACTTCTCACCTAATTTTTGTTTTTAATTTCTTGGTGATAAGTGTTGCCTGAGAGATACATTATCTGCTAAGCAAGGCATTTGAGGGATCCTACAATAGCCCTGATGAGTTTTCTAATTCTCCCTGTAACTGAGCTCCACGTACTCTCACTTCACAATAGCAGTTGCGATTCAATAAATTTGGCCTGTACTTTTCCTGCCTCTGGGCCTATGATCAGAATTTTTGATACCAAAGATCACCCTTTAAAACATCTCCAATCCCAGAGTGTCTCTGATGCATCTTTAAAGACCTCCTTTAAAGTCTTCCTCTCCCAGTTAGTGTTTCAGGTTCCCCAGCCAGAACTTCCCCCCATTTTTAAATTTTTCAGAAGACTCTTTTTTGACATTTACCTTCTATCTTATCCTGTACTTCTATATCCATGAAAAGTATCTTTTCCTGGCAGTAGACTCAAGCTCGTCAGTATCAGTTATCATGTCAATTTTATCCTGCCTCAATTCTCATCAAATTCTGTGGCTTTGAAAATACTTGGGTTCAATTAAAAGTACATGAATGTTGACTTTGCACGTATCTACAGAATAAAGAATAAAGAATCAATTCTTCCTTTCCTCTCACATCAAAAGAGATGTTCACATTTTGCAGCCTGTTCGTGCACACCTACACACACAAAGAGCCCATGAGATCTCATCAACTTAAGAAGTGAAATCTTGTGCCAAAGTGATGTTTACATGGTGGGTGAAAAGAGAGTACTGGATGACAGGAAGGATGACAAGTCAAGTGAACCAAATCTGAAGTGGTAATTTTTACAACCTGAATAATCTGCTCTCCATATGTTTCCTGCAAATCCTAGGAAAGGTATTAGAACCGTGATCTTTGCATTAGAGTAGAACATATAAGGATTCACCTCTTTGCAAGAATAAATTTAGAAATAAAGAAAGAAGAAGAAAGGTTTTTGGCAACCTTTCC
Source organism: Martes martes (assembly GCF_963455335.1). Classification (NCBI taxonomy): domain Eukaryota; kingdom Metazoa; phylum Chordata; class Mammalia; order Carnivora; family Mustelidae; genus Martes; species Martes martes. The sequence continues at coordinate 37,201,139 of NC_137893.1, forward strand.
TGAAAGTGTGTGCAAAGCTGAAACCAAATGGAGAGAGGAGTCTGTTAACCTTTATCACACACCACATGCAAAGTCATTACACATCATAATGCTTTCATATCATATGTTCGTTTCACATTCTCGGACAGGGCACCACATAGTTAAGCTTCTGGCAGCTGGAGAAATTAGAATGCAGCAGTGGTCTACCCATAGAATTCAGTCCTTCCTATAGAGTTCTTGGCTTCAATAGCCTGAGACAAATAGAAAGTATTAGGCTCATAAGTTGAATCTAGACTGTGACCTAAATTAATTTTTCTTACATAATTTTTTTAAAAAACTCAACTACTCGAAGTCAAAGAAATTCTATACACTCTAAATTGGGAGAAGGAAGGTGAATTCACCTTCCTATGAAGGTATTAATGCAAATTTTCATATTCCTAATATGTGACTTTGTCTTTCCCTTGTGTCCCACTAGTCCTCATTGTCCCGCATTTGTCCCATCATAAGCAGAGGGATATGTACTACCTTCCGGGGAAGAGATATTTTAGGTGATTTGTTCGCATCTCAAGGAATGATTTTCTTATCATCATCTTCAGATATAGCCTTTTTGGGTAATTTCCTTGAGACAGTGTCCCCCTTTATTAGAAAATGTGATTATTTTTTTCATAACCTTGGAGAGTACTTTAGTTATTGGTTCCCACATACTACCACAGAAACATCAAAGGTGTTAATGAGAACCTATTTTCCTCAAGAATTGTACTTCAGATCAGACAGAGGTCATTGTTCTTGCCCCTTTATTTACCTTATTAGCTAATGGAAGACATAATTGCAGAATAAGCAAATTGCTAATATATCTCTGCATGCCTTCTTCTGGTCGTCCTGGAGTAGTGGTGTGACAGCATGAGCATGTTTTTGGCATGATGGTCTAGGTTTGATTGATTGTAAGCTGCTCTTCTTCATTTGCTATATGATATTGAACAAGTTATTTAGAACATTTATTTTGCATCTATTTAATCATCTGTGAAATGAGGATAATAAAACTTACCTTCAAGTTGTCCTACGGATTTAATAACATGACTTGAATAAAAGTGTCTAATATACTCATTAAATAGTAAATCCTTTTTTTTTTCTGCTTTCCCCACCCCCATTATAAAGTTAACTCAAACACTCTTTTGCCTTACAGAGGTTATAAACTCGGACTCAATGTTCAAGTTTATCTCTCCTCTGATTCCTGTACCCATCTCCATGCTATGTCTATTTTGAAAGTACTTCTTTGTCTTTTACCATTTAAAGAAGAAATGTTTGTCTCAAAAAAAAGATAGTGCCCGTATACAAACCACTTAAACCTGCAATACTTCACTTAATTCTCATAAAAAAGATCAAAAATAGATTTTATTTATCTTTAATCTATAAATGAGGAAACTAAAAGGGCTAAGTGACTTTCCCAATACTACAAAGATGAAGCAAGGTTAAGTGGTTTCTCAAAAACCAAAACACGAGTAAGTAGCAATTCTGGGAATCGAACCCAGGTTTTCCAGTCTCAGGCTGAGTGACCTCTCTCCTCTTCCATCCTGCAGAGCTTGACTTCAGACAGCTCTGTCTCTTTAATATACTTCTATTATTTAATATACTTCTATAATTTCCATATTAAGCTCAATATTTTGCTTTGACTTCTTTTTGCTCTCCTCTCGGAACCTGAAGAAAACTTTGCCTATTTCTGTAAATAGGCATCTTTAATCAGTAGAGGTTAAAATAGACATTTAACTGAGGAAAAATATTTCAGGCCGTTGTATCTGAGTCAAACCAAAAGGAAAAAAAGTGTTCATTAATTACATGAAATAACCTTTTGGATAAATGACAGAATATTATATTTCTAAAAAAAATACCACTTTAGGGTGTTAGGTGATCATTAACTACAAAGGAAATACATTTAAGTCAACTCTGACAGTAGGAACATAACTATTTGCACAATTAACACTTAGCAGTGACAAACTTGGAAAATAAGGTTGTAGTAAATATTATTAGGTAAGTAAGCATCAGCTTAATGGAAGAAAAAAAATGGGCAATATGGAATTAGAATGTCTGGGTAATGTTTGGACCACGTCTATAGCGTTTCTGAGTAGCTTTTTGTTACAAAATATAACTTATCCCTATAGTTATTGGGGGCTAAAATGAATGAAAGAGAGAGGAAGGAAGGCAAGAAGGAGAAAAATAAGAAAGATAGGAACATGCTTATTCTGAACAGCATAAACAGAAATGAATTACTGATTATATTAGAATCTATAATTCTTTGAGTACATGTCATTCACTGTGGTAAACCTATATATAAATACGTTAATAAATAACATACCATTAAACTTCCTAAAAATCCTGCAACAGAGATTTTATTATCTCCCTTCCTAAAAACAGTAGAAAATAGGGTTCATTATTTTAGATAAGGAAACAATCTCAATAATGTTAAATGAATTGCCTCAGATCACACTATTTATTGGCATTGCAATGATTTGAAGCTTCCTCTATTTTGACATACAGTGAATATTTTTGCACAATACCAGGTAGTCTTCCCATAAAAATAATGTATTGTCTTAATAAGTAGCAGAAACACTAAGAACTTTTCTTAAACTATCACCAGCCATCAAATATTAAAGCATCTTATTTGTATTTCTCTTAAAAATAAAAAAAAAATAAATTTTCTTTTTTTTAATGATATCCTAATAAAATTAGCAGCAAGAAATTATAAAAAGTTATGGTACAGAGTCACCTTCGGCTGAGAGAGAGAATATACATCAGAATCCTTTTGGGATATGAGAGCTACCAAACCACAAAATAAAGTGAAATGTTACGAAATACAAACAGCAGAGATCTAAGTGACTTGAGCACAGGAAAAAAATGAAAATGAGTAAGTCTCCACTTATCACCAAAATCTTTATAGTTTCAGACATTTTTGTTCTGGACCCTAAGAAATAAAATGATTTTTATGATTATGACTTACAAATAAACTCTGGGACATCTATATTATTGAGTTGCCAAAACCATGAATATGAACATAGAGAAGAATCTTTCAAACAATGGAGAATTGTTAGTGATACATTGACGTGAAAATGGCCGTGTGCCAAAAATACAGACTATGGCTCCAACTGCATCCAAAATTGCTAAACTCAAATATATGATTGGCACATTGATAATTTTTTGAAAAGATAGAAACAAAATATTAACAGAGGATACCTTTGGATAATATCATTATGCAGAATCTTAAATTTCATTTGGTGCTAGTTTGAATTTTCTAAAATGGATATCTATTAATTTTGTGTAACAGAAAGACAATAAAGCTTACATCAAAAGTCAAAGTTTACTGAGTTCTATTTCGGATGCTGATCATTCAGATATGGCTCATGCATTTTCTTCAGTCAGGGAGATGCCACTATCAAGTGACTGACAATGGAAAATAAAAAGAAACTCCTTTTTCAAAGAAGAAAAAAAAAAGCAACCCCTTTTTGGTTGTCAGTATGATCACGTCAGACTCTAAGACCCATGGAGAGAGACATTTCATTTAGACTCTGTGCTGTGCACAGAGCTACTGGTGCTATGCACACAATTATGATCATTGACAGTCACTCAATCTCTTTCCTTCTCTTCTGCGCCATTGCTGCCCTGGTGCTGCCTCGGCAGCATATTTAGGTTTTAAGTTGTCAATCATGATTCTTTTATATTCCTGCAAAATGATAAAAATTCATAATATAAAAAGATGCCTGGTGGGACAAAGTTTTTGCTGGACAATTGCATTCCTTTCCCATGTGAGTTACTCTGCAAATGTCTAATACACTAAATGTTCCACGATTCAATCAAAGCAAGTTTCTTTGTTTTAGTTTCCATATAATATATGTCGAAAACTTGCCTCATTTTTATAGAATATTCAACTATTGCTGCTCGACTTCCTAAGACTGCCTGAGATTAAATGGGGAAACCAATCAGAACAAAATGAGATCTCCTTTGCCCTGCTACATGAAAACACTACAATCCATTCTCTAACTGTTCCCAAGAGTAAAATCTTCATTAAGCTGAAATACACACATTGCCATAAATCAAAGCAAATATATCTCTCTGCTCTGCACACTCTATTTTAGGCTGAGTGATCAATCCCACTTACCACTTTCCAAAAGAAAATAGGTGTGATTTTTTTTTTTTCAGTATTTCAAATGGAATTTTCAGAGAATCTGAAAGCTGAAAAAAAGCTAAACAAACATGAGATTAGCATTACAATGGATAGATTTTTAAGTGAACTTAAAATTGAATTCTAAAGGCAGGGTGACTGTGTGTGTGTGTGTGTGTGTGTGTGTGTGTGTGTGTGTGTGTGTGTTTATGTGTGTTTTTCCTTCATGAGCCAAAATGACCTAGCAAATGTTTATCACCCAAGAGATCACCTTTGAAGGTCCTAGAAACTTAGGGTACACAACAAGGTGGTAATCTTCACATTTTAGAGACTACTTAAGGTAAAAACAATAGGTTGTTTCCTGAAGTTCCCACCCCACTGCCAAGGCTAGTTAGCCAGAAAGGTGCCTGGCCATGCAGAATAATAAAGTTTGGGTCCAGTTTGTCCCCTTGAAAAATATGAACAGTTTGGCCTTCAATTTCATTACTAGAGTTCTTCATGCACACACTTCTCGGTAAACTTGGACAATTTACTATAACTAGAATTGTGCGAAATATTTACCTTAATGGACAATGAGAAATATTTCATTTTACACTGGAGTTTTATTTGTTTTTACAGAATTAATCAGATATATGCAAAATAAAAACAACAAATACATATTGTCAGTTATCATTGCATGATTTTGGGAGGGGGGTTGTGCCTTTTTAGTCTTATATTTATAGACTTAAGTGCAGTGTTTAAGAGAAGTTTACTCCTGGAAAAATGAGCCAAATATTCATAACAATACTTGTTTGTTGTTCAAAATAAATATTTCAACTTTCTGATGTTTTTAAGTGCAGAAATATTAGTGTACAATATATTTCAGTAAGTGCTGTGAATAGAAGTAGTTAGGACTCTGATTATATGTCTCATCTCAGAAAATCACCTTCAGAAACCTAGAATGCCCTAACTTGAGTATAGGGCACTACTGAAATTACATTAAAAAGGCAGGGAAAATGTAGTTACAAGGTAAAAATGTAAGAGTAGTAATTACTTGGTCTGTGTTAGGGCAAAGTCATGAGACAGAGTCACAGAATGAAACCCGATTAGCAGAGGTTATAAAAAGAAATAAGGAAACACTTACTGTAAGTGCCTGAGAATCAAAGGAATGTCACTGAAGAGTGTAAGTCCACTACTTAATAGGAAAAGGGAAAATTACAGACTACAAGAAGGGCAACACATTTAATTGCTCCTTGGGTTATTCTTTTCTAAATACTAATAATTGTAAAAGGTTGTTTAATGTGATAATAGTTACTGAGGTTGAAGAGATCAAAAGGCAATGTCAGAAAGTAATAGATTGAGGTGAGTAAACATCATTGTGAATGTATTCATATTAATGGTATACTGAAATGTACCAAAGCAGGGGATACATCTGATGCTGAGGTCACTGTGGGTGTATAGCATGATCAAATAAATAGAAAATATTCATTTCTATTTGAGTGACCAAAAGACAAACATTATTCCAGTAAAACCCTTTTAAGATTAATAATCACAAAGTCAGTCAATTAGCCAATGTTAGTTGAATGTCTGTTATATTTCTAAGACGGGCTGTAGACTCTGAATCTCTAATACATGTGGGACTTATCTCTATTCAAGAGCATTCACTCCAGCTTTAGTGAGTAGCTAATAATGTTCAATAATTATTAGCTAATTCTATGTAGTAACCAAAGAACAGTTATAGTGAAAAGTGATAATGGAGCTATTCTAATTCACATATGTCCAATGATCTATGATATCAAACATTCTTACAAATATGAACTCCAATCACATCAACATTCATTTGGAAGAACAATTCTATTTTGCATTTTAATACCATTATAAAACTTTTCCTTTGAAGAGAGTTTGTTCCAAAGTTCAATATCCTGTTATATGCAAATGATGAATCACTAAATTCTACTCCTGAAACTAATATTACTAACTGGAATTTAAATAAAAACTTAAACAAAGTAAATAAGTAAATCCACATCCTGAATGCATAAGATAAAAAAAAAAAGGATCAGTTTCTCTAAAAAATTATTTTTAAATAACTATTTTATCAATGGAGAAGTATATATACATATATATATACACATATATATATATTCACACACACATATATACATTCTGACATCCTTAGACCACAAAAGTATTCTTTATTAAAGGAATAATGAAAAGATGCTTAGTCATTTCATTACCTGCTTTCCTTTAAACTGCTGAAAAAGTTAGAAATCTTAAAAGGAACTTCAAAAAATGTGACCCAACTATCATATGTTAAAGTGGATTCATGTATATTTTTTTCTTTAAAATACGCCTTATTTATTTATAGCACCTTGAACCAACAATTAATAATTGTGTATTTCTAGTAGTTCCCAAACTCAATTTCTTCACCTTCCTATTATACTGTCTGTAAATGAGTTCCAAGCAGACCATGCTAATAATAATTAGCATTGTTTTGGTATTATACAACTATAGCAAAACAGCACTGACTAAATCATAGAGACGCTAGTAAAATAATTGTCTATAATCTATTTTGAGAGAGCAAGTAAATAAATAAAAATAAATTTAGATGTGAAGATAGTTCCTACTTCCACCAAAAAGTAGTGTCACTATTGATTTAAAAATCACACAGGTATTTAAAGAGTAAAATATACAAAACAAAATCATAGGAACAGATCAAATCCAGAAAACAATATTGAAAAAAAATGTCAAGACTAGATAGTTTGTAGGTGAGTTCTATCCTACGTCCAGTGTCAGTAATGAACAACATTTATTCTAAGAGCAAATAGGTGATTTAATTTGTTAAATTTATTAGTAAAATACAGTTTATATCTTTGTCAAAATAAACAGATATTATATGCATATTAATTAACTTACAGATGTTTAAGAAATTCCAAAAACTGTTCCTAGTTTTTTTTGTTGTTTTTTTTTTAAAGATTTTATTTATTTATTTGTCAGAGAGAGAGAGAGAGAGTGAGCACAGGCAGACAGAGTGGCAGAGGGAGAAACAGGCTCCTTGCAGAGCAAGGAGCCCGATGTGGGACTGGATCCCAGGACACTGGGATCATGACCTGAGCCGAAGGCAGCCGCTTAACCAACTGAGCCACCCAGGAGTCTCTGTTCCTAGTTTTTCAAATTGAATCCTTATTCTGCTTTCAGTCTCTTGTTATAATTGGGAACAAAGGAAGCTTGGCAGTCACTGTTCCTATTATTCAAAATTATTCTGTGCATTCTGGCCAATTCATGGTTCTTATATGCTGAATGTGTTGTGTGCAATTATACTTATTATGTATTTTAATGCTTAAATTGTCTCAATTTCAGCAACTGGTAGTTATTTCTAGTTGTCTTCTATGTCATTTTGACTGGCCATATTAGTTTTTGAGTATATTCACTTTCTGGCACAAAAAGGAGTTCTAGACCCATCTTGTACAGTTTTTTTTTTTTCCCATTTTATTTTATTTTATTTCTTTTCAGTGTTCCAAAATTCATTGTTTATGTACCACACCCAGTTTTCCATGCAATACATGCCCTCCATTATATCCACCACCAGGTTAATCCAACCCCTAACCCCCTCCCCTCCAAAACCCTCAGTTTATTTCTCAGAGACAATAGTCTCTCATGGTTTGTCTCCCCCTCTGATTTCCTCCAACTCATTTTTCCTCTCCATCTCCCAATGTCCTCCGTGTTATTCCTTATGCTCCACAAGTAAGTGAAACCATATAATAATTGACTCTTTCTACTTGACTTATTTCACTTAGTATAATCTCTTCCAGTACCATCCATGTTGATACAAAAGTTGGGTATTCATCCTTTCTGATGGGGGCATAATACTCCATTGTAGATATGGACCATATCTTCTTTATCCATTTGTCTATTGAAGGGCATCTTGGTTCTTTCCACAGTTTGGCAACTGTGGCAATTGCTGCTATGAACATTGGGATGCATATGGCCCTTCTTTTTACTACATCTGTATCTCTGGGGCAAATACCCAATAGTGTAATTGCAGGGCCATAGGGTAGCTCTATTTTTAATTTCTTAAGGAATCTCCACATTGTTTTCCAAAGTGGCTGCACAAACTTGCATTCCCACCAACAGTGTAAGAGGGTTCCACTTTCTCCACATCCTCTCCAACACTTGTTGTTTACTGTCTTGTTAATTTTGGCCATTATAACTGGTGTAAGCTGGTATCTCAATGTGATTTTGATTTGAATCTCCCTGATGGCTAATGATGATGAACATTTTTTCATGTGTCTGTTAACCATTTGTATGTCTTCTTTGGAGAAGTGTCTGTTCATGTCTTTTGCCCACTTTTTGACGTGATTATCTGTTTTGTGTGTGTTGAGTTTGAGGAGCTCTTTATGGATCTTGGATATCAACCCTTTGTCTGTAGTGTCATTTGCAAATATCTTCTCCCATTCCGTGGGTTGCCTCTTTATTTTGTTGCCTGTTTCCTTTGCTGTGAAGAAGCTTTTGATCTTGATGAATTCCCAAAAGTTCATTTTTTCTTTTGTTTCCTTTGCCTTTGGGGACATATCCTGAAAGAAGTTGCTGTGGCTGATGTCAAAGAGGTTACTGCCCATGTTCTCCTCTAGGATTTTGATAGATTCCTGCCTGACATTGAGGTCTTTTACCCATTTCGAGTTTATCTTTGTGTACGGTGTAAGAGAATAGTCACGTTTCATTCTTCCTGTACATTTCTTGTCTTAAAATTGGAATGAGCCATTTTTCCATGAATCCTAATTCCTTTAAAAGGGAAGGGTAAAGCATTGTGGCCTCTTCCATACATGCATACATGCACACGTGTACCCACATATCCACATACATGTACTTCTCATGACTTTCATCACATGTATTTTAATTTTTAGGAAAGTGTATAATGTTGTTTTATTGGGATACATCTGTACTAGTTTCTTAATATATAATCTGTATTTCCTTCTGTTTTTAGACACTATTGAGCCACAGTAAGTTCCTCTACTTTCCCTACAGTATCAAATCTAAACTGATTGCCTTTTAGTCCCAGTTTACACTTGTAAGGTAATAAGTGAGCTTTTCCATTTTCCATGGACTCTCTCCATTCTCGTATATTTGTTGGTGGCATTAATTCTACATTAAAATACATATCTGTCATTCTTATGCCCACCAGCTAGTCTAGGTATAAAATTAAATATCATATATTCATCAATAGTCACCATGGTAAAACTTCATCAATCATATGTTAGATAGCTGAATCTTACTTTCTAGTTGGTTCTTCAGGCAAGCCACATGGAACATGTGGGTTGCTTCCAAATCTTAGCTCTTGTAAATAATGCTACAATAAACAAAAGAGTTCCCGTATCTTTTCACATTAGTGTTTCCCTTTTCTTCAGGTAAATACCCAGTAGTGGAATTGCTGAATGGTATGGTAATTCTATTTTTATCTATTTGAGGGACCCCTGTACTGTTTTCACAGTTGCTGCATCAATTTGTATTCCCCCCAGCAGTGCACAAGAGTTCGTTTTCTCCACATCCTCACCAACACTGTTATTTTTTGTCTTTTTTTATTCTGACAGGTGTAAGGTGATAACTCACATAGTTTTGATTTGCATTTCTCTGATGATTGATAATGTTGAACATATATTCATGGGTCTGTTGGCCATTTGTATGTCTTCCTTGGAATGTCTATTCAGGTCCTCTGCCAATTTTTAATTGGATTATTTGCTTTTTCTGGCATTGAGTTGTATAAGTTCTTTATATATAACAGTGCTTCATTTTTTTAAATAAAAAAATGTGATATATAACATAATAATATTTATCTACATAACAAGATACCATTTATGCACATGCAAAATATTACATACGTTGCAATGTATTCAGATAAAAAATAGACATGAAACATTGATGTGGCTGATCGGGTAGTGAGGAAAATGGGATTGTGTCTATGGGCATTTAAGGAAATTAACAGAACAAGAACAAAAAATGAAGTAAATATTCAAGCCAAAAACAAGTGCAAAATTAAAAGGCAAGTGCAAACTGAAAAAATAAAATATATTGCAACAAATACAACAAGGAGTTAATGTCCTTCACTTTAAAAGGAGTTTTCAAAAATGAAAGGAAAAACAGAAGGAAACAACTTTATATTTTCAAGAGAAAAATGGGTAAAAAGAGAAATAAAGAGTTCCCAAAGAATAAATAAAAGTGGGTAATAAGGATATGAAAAAATTCACACCTCAGGTAGTGAAGTTAATTCAAATCAAAAGAAGGTGGTTTTATTTTTTTGCACAAATACAAACAAGTGAGAACCATAATACTCAGTACTGGGGACAATGTGTGACACAGGCACTTATATCCAGCTCTGATTTAAAAAGTTTCTATTTATAGAAAACTATCTGCAACATATATCATCTTACTGTTAGCCAGTATTTCTGTTTAGGGGAACCTGTTATAAAGAAATGAATAGATCTGGGAGAGAATATTTATATACAGAGGACTTTGTTACAGTGTAAGTTATAATAAGAGTAATTAGCCAAGTAAAAGGAGATGGTTTGTTCATAAGAAACATTAATACAGTTATGTTTTCTAAGGCTACAAATAAAAAAAAAAGTTTGCTTTAAATTATTAAGAAAGAAAAATCATGGTTAAAAGATGTGTGTGTGTGTGTGTGTGTGTGTGTGTATAGTAGGCTTCTTTGAGGTTGCTGTTACTGACATTGAATACCTACCAGTTAAAATGTGCTCGCTTTTTCTACAAGATGTAAAGAGGCTATTGCTTAATTTGTTTGGCCCGTCAATGTCAAAAAAAGTGGAGAATGGAGAGAAGAGTTCTATATTAAGAGAAACTTCAGAATCTCCAAACCTAAATGCAAATTTTTGTCTTGGATTAGGCACTGATTTGAACAAATTAGAAGTCAAAGGTGGTTTCATTACATTACAGATTTACTGTTAACCACTTATAGCTTTAATAGTGTTTTTGTAGAAAAATGTCCTTGTTGGGACGCCTGGGTGGCTCAGTGGGTTAAACCTCTGCCTTTGACTCAGGTCATGATCTCAGGGTCCTGGGATCAAGCCCTGCATCAGGCTCTCTGCTCAGCGGGAGCCTGCTTCCTCCTCTCTCTCTCTGCCTGCCTCTCTGCCTACTTGTGATCTCTGTCAAATAAATAAATAAAATCTTTTTTAAAAGTCCTTATTATTTAGAGCTATATTCTGAAGTGTTTAAGTTAAAAATATAATAATTTCTGTAATTTTATTTAAAATAATTAATAAAAATTTTAAAAATTCATCAAAATAACAAAAGTATGACAAAATCACACAATTGTTAAATCTCAGTCATGACTATATGAGTGTTCCTTGTATTATTTGCTCTAATTTTCTTTGGGTTCTAAAGTTTTTATAATGCAGAGTCCAATAAAAATTCCTCATAGATTTCTCCCTAGAGAGGAGTCCACCAATTCAGTATAGAAATAGATTTTGGTTTTAAAAGATAAATGATAAAATAAGTTCTTACAAAACTGCTAGTCCCCACCCTATTTCCATTAGAAAATAATAATTTAAAACCCACCATGAACCTGAATACCAACAATTCATACTGCATTGGTAAGACTTCCATTTAAATTTCTCCACAAATTAGATGTATCTTTAATAGAGCACTGTATTTACAGGTTAAAGAAATGAATTAATTTTATTTGTTTTCCTAAATTTGTATACATTACTCCAGAAAATTATTTGTTTGGGGAAAGCAAGTGTGTGTGTGTGTGTGTGTGTGTGTGTGTGTGTGTATGTTTTAAATACTTGCATAGATAATAATAAGATTCCACTGAGTGATGAAGCAAAGGCTGAAATAAGAATTGGGCTGGGCTGGGACACCTGGGTGGCTCAGTGGGTTAAAGCCTTTGCCTTCAGGTCAGGTCATGCATGGGGGGGAGGGAGGTCTCTGCTCAGCGGGAAGCCTGCTTCTCCCTCCCTCTCTGCCTGCCTCTCTGCCTACTTGTGATCTCTGTCTGTCAAGTAAATAAATAAAATCTTAAAAAAAAAACAAAAAAAGAATTGGACTGGGCTATTATTTCCATGTGTGCGTCTTCTAGCAATTATCAATGTATCCTTCTTGCTTATTAACACAATGGTAAGTTACTTCCTATACTCTTCTGCACCTTACTTGTTTTGCTTAACTCTGTATTTTAGAGATCTTTTAATATCAACACATAGGGAGCTTTCTGCATTTCTCTTATTTGGCTGCATAATGTGTCATAATTTATTTAACATGGTCCCTATGAATTTACATATGATGGTATTTCTAATCATCTCCTATTTGTTGGACTTTTCTTCTCTTGAAGTCAACAGTTTATTATAGCCTGTTTTTATGCATATTTGGAAAAATTAAAGGAGTGAGGTAGGTGAGTGATAATAAATATGCTTGAAGCAGAAACAATGAGGAGAAAAGAACAAAACATTGGAAATTCAGTTACAGAACAGATAAGAGTTTCTTTCTGAATTTTAGGACATGCTCATTTCAAAGCAAACACAGGAAATGGAGGTGGAACCACATGCAAAATGGATTTGTGGGACATCCAGGAATCATTTGGGATTCCAAGTAATACTCAGAAAAACGAATTAGGTAAAAGAATATTCTTACACATTTTTTCCTGTGGTAAGTAAACTCAGATGCGTGTGTGCCTGTCAGGGGTGGGAGAATATTGCAGTGAACTACCAATTGATCTCTGTGAATTTATCCCTGCCCCTCCACTATTTATTATTGAAATACAAATATGTTTATGTTACTATACCTCTTGAAACCCTTCAATGGTTAGTAGAAACCAAAATAGGATTCAAAACTCAAAGGTATTTTTTAAAAATATTTATTTATTTGAGAGAGAGGGTGGGAGAGAGTGGAGCAGAGGCAGAAGGAGAGAACCTTCGAGCAGACTCCTCGCTGAGTGCAGAGCCTGACTTGGGGGTTGATCTGATGACCCATGAGATCATGACCTGAGCTGAAACCAAGAGTCAGACAACTGACTGAGCCACCCAGGCACCCCTCAGGGGTATTACTTTGGTGGGCAGGAAGAACTGCAGGTGTTGGCTGTTGAAAGTGAAATGGCACTGAATCTTCCCACCTCCACTTACTTCCAAACACATTAATATAATACAAAGGAGCTAAGAGGATCTCACCAGAGGACTAACACCACCCTCTACAAAATGGCATGGAGGGAAAAAATCAAAGATAGAGCCTAAGGGAACTCCAACATTAAGAGGTCAGGGAAGGGGCACCTGGGTGGCTCAATGGGTTAAAGCCTCTGCCTTCAGCTCAGGTCATGATCCCAGGGTCCTGGGAGCCCGGCATTGGACTCTCTACTCTGCGGGGAGCCTGCTTCCCCTCCCCCCCACCTCTCTGCCTCTTCGCCTACTTGTGATCTCTGTCTGTCAAATAAATAAATAATAAATCTTAAAAAAAAAAAAAAGAGGTCAGGGGAAAGCAGAAAGATAATAAAGGTGACTGAGCAAGCGTGACCAGTGAGGAAGAAGTAAAACCAAAAGAGTAGGTGTATTAGTTTCCTAGCGCCATTATAACAAAGGACAAGAAACTGGGTTCCTCAAAACAACAGAAATTTCTTCTCTCACATTTCGAGAGCTAAAAGTCGAAAATCAAGGTGTCAGTAAGGCTCATGTTCTCTCCTAAGGCGTTAGAGAAGAATCCTTTCTGGCCTCTTCCACCTTTTCATGGTTGCCAGCAATTCTTCTTTTTTTTTTTTTTTAAGTGAAGAGTGGGTCTTCTTTTTTTTTTTTTTTAAGATTTTATTTATTTATTTGACAGACAGAGATCACAAGTAGGCAGAGAGGCAGGCAGAGAGAGAGGAGGAAGCAGGCTCCCTGCCGAGCAGAGAGCCCAATGTGGGGCTCGATCCCAGGACCCTGGGATCATGACCCAAGCTGAAGGCAGAGGCTTTAACACACTGAGACACCCAGGCGCCCCGGTTGCCAGCAATTCTTGGTATTACTTGCCTTGTAGATATATTGCTCCAATCTATACCTCCCTCTTCACATAAGCCTTCTCTCTGGTGTTTCTGTGTCTTTGCATTGTCTTCCCTCTGTTCCTGTGTCTGTGTCCAAATCTCCCTCTTCTTAAAAGGACGCCAGTCATGTTGGATTTAATGCATACCCTCACTTAGTATGACTCCATCTTAACTTACTTACATCTATAGAAGATTCTTATTTCCTAATGTGTCACAATTCATAAGTTCCAGGTGGATGTGAATTATGTGGGGGCCCTATTAAACCCAGTACAATAAGTGTCCTAAAAGCCCAGTGAAGAAAGATTACCAGAGAGGAAAGGATGATCAGCTGGTCAAATGCTACAGTGAGAAATGTCTTTTTGCTTTAGCTACCTGAAGTTCAGTGATGGCTTTTATAAGAGCAATTTTAGTGGAAAGTTGGGGGCAAAATTCTAATTTAAGTGGCTTAAAAGAGTACTGAAGAATTAGAACAAGAAGAATTTTGCTAACAAAAGGGAAAAGACATATAGTACTGAGTGGTTAGTTAAGTTTTTTGCTTTCATTTTCATTTGCTTTAAAGTAAGCTGGATGGAAAGTAGTTTTTAAATTTTTTTAAAAATTGTTTTTCTTTTTTAAAAGATTGTTTGAGATAGAGAGAGCGCTAAGAGAGAAAGACCGCAAGCATGAGAGCATGGCAGAGGGAGAGGGAGAAGCATACTCCCTACTGAGCAGGGAACCCAATATGGGTCATGATCCCAGGATCCTGAGACCATGACCTGAGCTGAAGACAGACGCTTAACCAACTGAGGGACCCAGATGCCCGTTTTGTTTTTTGTTTGTTTTCTTTTTAACAAGAAGAAATAGCAACAGTTTTTAGACTTAAGGGAGTGATTCAGTAGAGAACAAATAGCGTTGAGATAGAGGAGAAAAATTAGGACTACTTGGTGAGCAAGAAAGGCTAAGGAAATTGACTGTTGGAAAAGCCTATATCTGATCACAGAAAGGAAGCCCAGGTATATGGGTGTATATGCTAGAAGGTGAGTATACAGTCAGTGAGTCTGCAAAAGTTTTCCTTTGATTGTTTTAATGTCCTCAGTCAAGTAGGAAGGAAGGTCACCAGCTAAGAAAGAGAATGTAAGAGGAAGTGTTCAAGTTTGAAGAGAGGAGTAGGTGTAAAAGTCACCTAGGGAAGTGGTTGAGTGAATGGACCAAGGATATATAATGTGATTGTCTAAAAGGACTCAAGGGATTTTTTGGGGATTAACGACCATGAATTTAAAATGCGATACCCCTATAAATTTATATGTTTTTATCTTGTCCTACTCAGTGGGCTCAGGAATATAGCAGACGTCTGGATTCAAGTGATTATGTAGTTTCGCAACCAAATAGGAGAGAGCAAGAAAGGGGCAAGGGAGTCAAATAAATCAATATGGGAGTGATTACATTGATTGGCCATGGATTTGGACCTTCAGTTGAATAAGAAATAAGGACATAAATGGGATGAGAGAGAGTGAAAAGTTGATAGGCCCAATGGATTAGAAGTCCCAGTGAAATAGAGTTAGAATAGTAAAGGGTATAAGCTTTAACACATTGTTACCTTAAAGCTTTCTTATTAAATTTGTCATTTTCAAGTTTGATTAGTGACAGCAAAATATGTTTAGGGTGGGTGATTTTACTACCTTCTTATTCTCTTCATATTCTTTATAAACCTGTTTATACATCAAAGATAACTCATCATAAATATTATTGTCCATGATTTTAAAAACTTATCTTCCTCATAAAATTTGAATTGGAAAGTTCTGCTTTTAATTCAGCCTCTCATGATGAGAAATTTTCAAATATAACTTTTTCTTGAAAAACTCATGCCATTGATGAATAATTACAAATTAAATACAGTTAATAGATGATATTTTATTGAATATTATAATACTGGTAAAACAATCCACAAAGATTAGAATTATGATTTAATGTAATCTCTGTTATTCTCCTTTGTGTCATTTAAACTAGAATTAGCTTTTTTTTTTTTGCTAAAAGATATCTCTCTCTCTAGTTATCTAGCTAAGGTTCTCATCATTCATTTTTAATCAATCTTTTTTTTTACTCTTATAAATATTTGAAAGTTTTTAATAATTACTTTTGTGTATATAATAAGATTCCAAGTGTCTAATTAACTAATAGAGCACTTTGCCTTTGTAATAATAAACCAACACGTGGTTTAAAAAGAAGGATAGAATTTCAACACATAGCACATAAGGAAATTTCCATTTCAAGCTGCATGTGAAATACTTGTGTTTTTTGTGTATTTCTTGTGGGTAACATTTTGTTGAATAGTTTTTTCATGACTTCTCAGCATTTTTTTTTCTGAGTTTAACTTATTTGCTTAATTTCCTTATATTTATGTTTATTTGAGCTTTATTTTACTTATTTTAAGGTTTTATTTTTACAGTTTTCCCCACCATCACTAAGTAAATTTATTTCTATTTTCTACTGTTGTGAAATGCATAGCTTCTATGATGGTTTTTCTGGTTGTGATCCTTATCTTACTGACACCAGTACTTCTGTTTATTTCTTCCATCAGTTTCACATAAGTATGCCAGTATCTGTAGCTTACCTCTGAACAACGTAATGCAACTGAACAAATGTGCGGTTCTGTGTGACTCTGTGCTTCTCCCCCTTTGGCTCATGTAATAATTTTGCCCTACATTCTTATTTCTTTTCTCACTGGAAATTTCTTCCAAAACTGTCTTTTGAAAATAAAGGTCTTTAAAAAAATAAAAAATAAAAATAAAGGTCCTTCTGTGTTTTACAAATTATGTGCCTAAATATCTTTACTTTCTCTCATGTATAAATAACAGTTTGTTTATTTAAAATTCTAGGCTCTGGAGCATAACAAATAACACGGAGGACAAGGGGAGATGGAGAGGAGAAGGGAGTTGAGGGAAATTGGAGGGGGAGATGCACCATGAGAGACTATGGACTCTGAAAAACAACCTGAGGGTTTTGAAGGGGCGGGGGGGTGGGAGGTTGGGGGAGCCAGGTGGTGGGTATTATGGAGGGCACGGATTGCATGGAGCACTGGGTGTGGTGCATAAACAATGAATGCTGTTATGCTGAAAAGAAATAAAAAAAAATTATAGGCTCTAATTTCACATTATTTGCAATTTGAAAATACAGTTTCATTGCTTTTCTTGGTTATATGTTTCTTGTGTGGTGATATATGAAGTCAAAACAATGTTTGTTCTTCTCTTGGTAACCTGCTTTTTCTCTCTGGAAAACATGAGAATCTCTTTTGGTTTTGAAAGTTCCTGGGGCACCTGGGTGGCTCAGTGGGTTAAGCCTCTGCCTTTGGCTCAGGTCATGATCTCACGGTCCTGGGATTGAGCCCCACATTGGGCTCTCCACTCGGCTGGAGCCTGCTTCCCCCTCTCTCTCTGCCTGCTGCTCTGTCTGCTTGTGATCTCTCTCTGTGTCAAATAAATAAATAAAATCTTTAAAAAAAAAATTCCTAAACTTCACTCAAATATGGTAACCCATTCTGCTATTAATGACTTTAAGATTCTTTGTATTTTATCCCTATTTTAAACAGTATACCTTAAATATTCAGATACACATCTCCTACTGCACATATACAAATTTTCTAAGGCTTATGCCTTAATATCTCCATATTACATAGTACCAAATAGTTTTTTAAAGTGATAGTATAAGTTCACGTGAGTTCTTCTTGTTGCACAACTTCAAACACAATAGTACTTATTGGGCTTTTCCTTTGGTTGAAGAAACTAAAATATAATTTTCATTTTCCTAATTATAATGCATGTATTTTCATATTTATTTATCAACCATTTGTGTTTCCTATTCTGTGAAATGCCTCTTCATATCATCTGCCTATTTTTATTAAATTAAAAAAAACAATTTGTAGGGACTTTTTATATATTCTAGGCACGAATCATTTGTAAATTGTTTTGCAAATATCTTCTTACAGGTTTTTTTGGCTTTTAAAAATTATCTTTAAATTATTTTTAGCTCTATTTTGTGATTTCTATGTCTTATTTAAAATTCTTTCCCTACCTTAATGTTTCAAAAGGCATTCTCTTAGGCATTTTTTATGAATACTGATGATGATTTGTCTTTCCTTTCATCATTGATGTACCATGTACATCATGTACATGTACAATGGCCATCATATGGCCATTTTGGCCATATGCCAACTTCCAATATATGAATGAGTTTGTATCTGGAATCTCTTTATTGTCCCACTGGTGATTTTCTCTACTCTATTACCAATATTACACTATCTTAATAATTTTGCTTTAATATAAATCTAAATTTATGCCAGGTTACTGCTCCTCATCTTTGTTTTTTCAAAAATTTCCTAGCAATCTAAGTGGCAAAAATGCACCCATGATATATAAAGGCACAAATTTTTTTTTAATTTTTTTTAAGTGTTTTTTTTTTAATTTATTTATTTGTTAGAGAGAGAGAGCGAGCGAGCACAGGCAGACAGAGTGGTAGGCAGAGGCAGAGAGAGAAGCAGGCTCCCCGCTGAGCAAGGAGCCCGATGTGGGACTCGATCCTAGGACGCTGAGATCATGACCTGAGCCGAAGGCAGCTGCTTAACCAACTGAGCCACCCAGGCGTCCCGAGGCACAATTTTTTAAAAAATTCCAATTAATGATACTTAGACTTGGGCTTTATGTTCTTGGCTTCTCAGCCACTCCTCTCTCCCCCCTTCACCACATACCATTTGCCCATGAATTTGGCAGTTTCCAGAAATTTTATATGCAACTCCTTTGATAGTTTGGTATCCTACTGGATAAGCACTATTATTTTGCACACTTCACAGATGAGAAAACAGAAGCTAGTGGATATTTTAATTAACTAGATATAAATTTATCAAATGTATCTTTGTATATTTCAGAATATCCAAAATTACCTGTCTCTAAAGAACACAAAAATTTGGTCATCGATTTATTATCTACTCTTAAGGAAGTTCATTATTACAAATCACAGAACTTTTTGTGGAGAAGAAATCAGGAAAACACTCATATTATTTGGACAGATAATCATTAGCAAACATTAGAAAGTAGCATAGTCTGTTCTCTAGTTTGGGCATATAAAGTGATATGTTGTCAGAAATCTTCCATTAATTGTCTTCTAGATAAGAGCTGAGGTTTGGCCAGCTCATATATATGGTAATTGTCATTATCATGTGTGAGCCATTATAAATCAGTAATAATGCACTAGGCACAGGAGGTTGTCAAAGCACTTCCATCCATAGTTGTACTGCATGACATACCTGTGAAGGTTGTTTTTAGTTTGAAGCAGCAGCTACTGGACTATTTTCATCAAACTGTTCTGAATCATATCATAAGCGATTATTCTTGTTGAAAAATGTATCTTATCTCTGATTACTGCATGCCTAGTTGTGCTCTCTGCCCTTGCTTTTTGCTAGCAATTTATCTAGGAATGCTTCATGTGAAGTTATACTCAAATATGTTTTTAAAGTTTCTTTCCCATATCTCTTATACAATATAATCAAAGTGAAATTATAAAAGACCACTTATTAGAGATGAACCCCTTCAGAAATCTCCCTGAAGCAGCAGCCCTCAGTGTGCTTGAGAGAATTCCTTACTTCAGAATCTCTATGGCATCAAATTTCAGTAAAATGACTAGTGCAGAGCTGGTATTCTCACCAACATATCAAGAACATAAAAATTCCACTCATATACAACAGACCAAGGTATATTGACAATTGTTTCTACTAAAAAGTAGAGCTTGGAATTAAAAATAACTCTAAGAGTTACTCAACTAACTTCCCTTCAACTGAATACTATTCAATTCAGATTTCTTTTCTCCATTTGACCTTGTTTTTTCATAATAAGAATTATATAATAAGTGGAGTGATTGTTATGTACTTACAACAATTCAGTCAAATGCATATATTCCAGATCATATGAGAACAAATATTTTGGTCCCTAATTTCTCTTAAGATAACACCCAGTCATAATCCAACGATTGGGCTTTCCCCCCCTTTTTAATCGCTATTTATTAAATTACTTATGGAGGGTAAGTACCTTGTAACATGTATTTGTCATCTCTCACTATGATTTAATTTGCCATCTAAGCCACTTTATAACACTTATTATTAATTTTAACATCATTCTACTCAAATCAATCACAATACACTTTTATTTTATAATTTATAATTTTATCCTATCTCCAAATTCATCTATTTCAACAATAAAATAGGGCACCCAAAAAGACAAAATTCTTTATGTCACTGTTGACATCAGCCTAACCCTCACAAATGAATAAAAACAGATTCATAAGAAATAAACATATCCACAAAAGATCAGTAAGTTTTATTTATATATAAGATTATATTGATGGTTATGATGATGATGATGATGATGATAATTTGGTGACCATTTGTTGTACAGAATAACTACTATTAAGATGTACAGTTTACTGAGAAAGAAACAAGCTGAGACAATTACATGACTTAATGAAGGTCATGTACCTAAGGAGAGGCAGAATTTGGAATAAAAATCAACTTTGGTTCAAAAACCATAGTGATTATGCTATATTATCTTAGAATTTGGGGAAATGAGAAAGTGAAGTCCCATCAAGCTATGAAAGTCCTGGATGAAAACAATAAGTATATGTTGGCCTTGTCAATCTAACTTTCATAAAAGCTGTCAATAACAGAGTACATTCTCATCTACTGTAACAACATGGCTAGAAAAAGATATGGAAATTGTGCATTATTAAAAACAACCCAACAAAGAGCCAAAATAACTTTTAGACCTTTCATGGTACACATGTGTTTAGTGGAATGGCTGGTGGGCTGGAGCTCTTTTCTCCCTAGATGAAAAAGAATAGTTGTAAATTCCCATGTGGATCTACCAATGCCTAAATTCAAGGGGAGCTTTATTTTTTTTTTTTTTAAGATTTTGTTTATTTATTTGTCACAGATGGAGAAAGAGAGAGAAAGAAAGCACAAGCAGGGGAGGTAGCAGGCAGAGGGAGAAGCAGGGTCCCCACAGAGCAGGGAACCCAATGCAAAACTTGATCCCAGGACTCTGCGATCATGACCTGAGCTGAAGGCAGACACTTAACCAACTGAGCCACCCAGGAGTCCCAAAGGTAACTTCTTTACAAACATGGTTCTCAAGTCTTGACATGGTACTTAACATATCAGGGACAGATTCAGACTCTTCTGTGCTCTGGTAAAATTAACATTGTGGCTCCAGCAGAAATTTGCTGAAACTCAGATAATAGAACTGACCAAACATAAAATGTACTGGGAGTTGTAGATTACCAAATTACATTTTCTCTTCCCAAAATAACTTTTGGCATGTAAAGAAGTTCACTACGTCTCTTCTACATCCTATTCATAGGGGTCTTTTGATCATGGTGATATCTAAAGAGAGTGAATAAAGTGTTAATTGCAAAGCACTCAAGGCCTGCCACCTGGGCCAACCCTCTTGACCCTATCTTGGAGGATCTGCTTTGTTGCTTCTACTATTCTTTTATAAGGACATAGCTAAGAACACAGTAATTCCTGTGCCCACAAAGAATCAAGTAATACCATGTACCACGTGGTCAGTAAGCTAAATTGGCACCCAGACTAGAGGCCAGAAAACACACTCTGTGAAAGAACATTTTTACCTTCTAGTAAGGCTCTGGTTTGTATTAATCAGATTTCACACTGTATTTTCCAACAGAACTTTTTTTTTGGAAGATTTTTTTTTCAAGATCTCATTTATTTATTTTACAGAGAGAGAGAGATCACAAGTAGGCAGAGCAGCAGGCAGAGAGAAAGGGGAAAGCAGGCTCCCCGCTGAGCAGAGAGTCCAATGCTGGGCTCGATGCAGGGCTCGATCCCAGAACCCTGAGATCACGACCCGAGCTGAAGGCAGAGCCTAAACCATTGAATAATCAGCCAACAGAACTTTTAATTATCAGGATTAACATCTTTCATTTTGACTAAATCATTAAGATTATATACAATTAAGCATTTCAGAATATGTCCAACAATTCTGACAAAAACAAAGAAGCTAAAAACAAATCTGAGATTCTTTGGAATTTATTAGTGTGGAACCTTCTCTCCTATAATTCCAGATTTAACAAGAAACAAAGACATCAGGAGATAATCTGGATACACTGTTGGAATGGCTCCTTGATGTTTGGAAAACATGATGGCTCCTGGTAAAATGGAAGGTAGATGTAAAAATTGCCTTGGTATAGTACTGAGGAAGGGGTTAAGAAGTTCAGAAAGGTTGACATGCTAGAATGGATTTATTACATATTATCAGCAGTCCCATAAGTTACTGATCAGTGAACCCCATAAGCTGCCTATGCTCCCCAGGAGAACCTAGAGGACATTTCATTTATTAAAGCAATAAAGGATGATCAAGTGGTGAGGGCACTGGCATTACTAAGGAGCTCAGTTGTAGTTTTCTTTTGCAGGTCAGAGTTGATAGTACGAAAAGGTGCTGGGTTCATTAGAGGCAAAAGAAAGAATGAGATTCTGAATATTACAAGTCAGATGAAAGCAACTAACTGTCAGAGGCAAGGTGTTCATAATTACCATAACAGGTAATAAATCCAAAATGGCAACCAGAAGTCCTGACTTGCTGGGATCTGCGCTGATGGCTAATAGACTCTAGTGTTCCTAGGAGTAAGATACATGGATATCCAACAAGGGTATCATTGACCTATGTAATTACAAAGATCAAGTGAGAGTGAGCTGAAAGTTGGTGTCAGCCAATGTGGTTGAAATTCCCAATCTTTCATCTAGCTCCTGTTGGAGTAGACACAAAGACACAAATCTTTATGTCTTAAATCTCAGTGCCGACTAACGAGCTCCTGGCAGAGAAGAGACACTAAATAATAAGGATAAGATGACTCATCCAACGGTCAGTCACCTTTGTCCTTGACCACTCAATGCTTATATAAAGGACCCATGAACAGAGTCATAATTGGTGCTTTGGCCAACAGAATAAAAGTGGAAATGATACGTATCCCTTCTGAGCAGAAGTTTTGAGTCACTACATTTTCTGGTACTTTGCTTTTTTCTTTCTGTAATTAGCATGGCGATAACCTTGAAAGGAGCTGCTTTATCACTCTCAATTCCATGGTGTAAAAGAGTTGGACAGAGAGAGAAGGGGATACAGCCAACCGATGATAGATATACCACATTGGTGAGAAATAAACCATTGTTTTTTAAAGCCATGGAGGTTTCTGAGATCATTTGCCACCACAGTACCATTTAGCCTATACTGACTAGTATAACTATCAACTTGGTAATTATAGCAATAACTTATCAAAAAAGAATGAACTATTCCTATTTTATAACCTATAATTCTCAGTGCTTAATTTTCACATGGCCCTGAAGACCCTCTCACAGAGACATAGACAGGAGGACTTGACCATGTTTCTGGATCATGATTTGATATCTCTTGTTATAAAGAATGAGTTTGTTTTCCTGGTGGCAAAGCCTAAGTGTACACACGACTCATTTCAAGAGTAATCCTTGACAGGTATTCAGCCAAGTTAAGTAATAGCATCCTTATCACCATGTACAATGGGCTACCTATGTAATAGTGCTTTCAATTTCAATATATGCCACTTCAAATGAATTCATGAGGCAATAAGTCAGTAATTTTCAACCTTTGCCTTCAAAATTTCATAAGGGAAGAAAGACAGAGCAGCACATTCATTGCAGATTATCTTTTCAGGTCTAAATCAGGATCTCCACCATTCATAGACTGTCATTATAAGTGAATATTCAGTTTCCTATCAATTTTCATCATCTCTGTAGATCTATCATTACTACCAATGTTAATGCAGGCTCCAGGCTGATCTAACCACATCAGAATCTGCTCATTTGCAAAACAAAGCAAAAATAAAAAATATAAACAATAATGTGTTATGTAGTTCACATTTGAGATTAAAAAGACAGTTTCTTACTACAAGATAGAAATAACACTGACAGTAAGAAT
This sequence comes from Martes martes, assembly GCF_963455335.1. Classification (NCBI taxonomy): domain Eukaryota; kingdom Metazoa; phylum Chordata; class Mammalia; order Carnivora; family Mustelidae; genus Martes; species Martes martes. The sequence goes on from NC_137893.1 coordinate 37,225,248, forward strand.
AAATCTCTTTCCTTACAAATATGAAGCCTGAAGAATTCAATGTGGACTTGAACCTGTGGCCTCAAGTGTTTACACTGTTTTAGGTGCCTTGACAGCCCATAGGCCATTGAATGAGCATTAATGTTTGTCATGAAACCATTGATTCTTGTGTGTATTTCATGGCAGGCCAGCATTAATTTAAGGATTCTTCCTGACAGGTGTATACCCATGGGTTGGGTATACACAGAAGCACTGCATTTAAACACAAATATAGGATTAACCCCTTCCCTTCCTTTAAGTGGATCACTACTTATACTCTCCTATCATTTTTCCTAGGGATGAAGTGATAGGAATAGTCATTTACCCTAGAACAAATCTCTGCCATTGTTTATATAAACATTGCCTTTGTATTCTAAGACACAACAAATCACAGTGTGCCTTCCGCAAATTCTTTTTTTCTATCACATCTCTTGGTGGTCATGGAACAGAATCAGTTGATGGTTTTGTTGTTGTTTTAAAGATTTTACTTATTTATTTGAGACAGAGAGAAAGTGAGAGAAATCACAGAGGGAGAAGGAGAAGCAGACTCACTGCTGAGCAGGGAGCCCCATGTTGGGTTCAATCCCAGGACCCTGGGATCATGGCTGGAGCCAAAGGCAGATGCTTAACCAACTGAGTCACCCAGGTGCCCCCAGGGAAAGTGCAACATATTTAGAATCTTCAAGAAGAGAAAAATAATCCACATGTTACACAAATAATTATTTTATCATTTTTAATATTATTTTACATTTGTATGATCATATATCTTATATAACTATTATGAATTTACAATTAATACCATTATATTCTACTATATCATATCTGTCACATCAAAGTGGTCAGTTTTGAATTTTAATATGTTTGCAATTAAGTAGTTTTATATATTGAACAAAAGTCAGATGCTTCCAAATATCCTAATGTTCATTAATTAACTAATAATGTGCTAATATGTAGAATTATATGCCCCAATTTCTTCACATATGCTTTTCAATCAATTCTTTATTTTCAAAATTACTATTGTGTCCTTAAAAAAAAGAACTCACCAAAAAAAAAAAATATCATAAATATGAAGTTGTGAATCATAGGGAGAAAGTGATTTCTGTTAAAAAAAAGTTAAGTGTGTACAGCTGTTATCTCTGGAACTCTATGACAAACATTTTTCGAGGGCTTTCACCTTCTCATTGGAAATATGCATATAACATGGTATTGTGATCATTGCAACTATTTAAAACTATTTATTTTGAAACATGCATAGTTATGCAATAGAAACAAATTTTTTTAGTGTTTTTCAAAAATAATATCTAACCAAAGGTGGTAATTAGGTTGGCTGACTGTCAAGTATTTGTGTAGTTTTAAAATGATTCTTATTAGTTGTTTTCATCAACACTGAAGAGAAATTAATATGTTTATTTTTTCTCTAAATGTTAATGAGGTAATTACTCTCATTTTATTTATATAATGTATAGATTGTTTATAATTTGTCATACATAGTATGGCAATGTGCCTTCTTATAAGGATACAAGTTAATAACCAGCTAAAGTTTATTCTTATTGTATAACAAGCATGACCTCTTGATATTTTATGAAGCAGGTATATGGATCTAGAGTAGAAATTATTTATATATAGACATCCATAAATTTAAATGGTAATCATTATTTTTCTTCTTAAACCAATGAAATCATTTTCATTTAAACTAGCAGAAGAAAAACATCTTCCTTTCCAGCAAACTATGGTATAGGCTCAGATAAGGCCACAATACATTTTGTAATAACTATATAATTATGAATAATTATAGGAAATCAGGAAAGCAGAAACTATACGTTATTTCAACGTAGAGAACCCAGTATAAGGAATTGCTGAAGGATACACTAGAGAACTGGAAATAGATAAGGGAAATATTGATGTAACATAGACAATTTCTGCTGGAAACAGCCACCACCTCTGGGGCAGGGGAATGATAAAAGGAGCTGGGTAGAGAGCCCCTAGAGCTGAGACTCCAACTTCTGAAGTAGGGGCAATGACTCCTTGTCCCTCTGATGGGTCTGGGAGCAGACACGAAGACCAGACACTGGAATCTACTGTCCCTGCCAGGATGAAGGGTTATCAGGTCCAGCAAGCAAAGAGGACAGAGCAACTCTCCCACCCCTGGCCTTCCAGTCTTTTTTTGTGATGCTATCAGGAAGATTAGACTATTGGAACCTATCAGGAAGCAGCTGGCAGTGTGGTGTGCAAAGTTTCCACCCCAACATCATGGTATAGAAAGATAGGCTTGGACTTAAGAGAAATAATAACTCAATAAATGTCACTTATCTTTATTATTGTCATTATTGTGAAATTCTCCTTAAAATCTGAAGATTTAGATTTCATAATATAATATATGCTTTTAAAAAATCAAGATTAATGTGCATTATTTGAATATATTTTTATAAATCTTAGTATTTAGTGCTTTTTAGTTATAGTAGGGGATTATATAAAAAGGAGACATCATATTTTTCCTTAGTACTTCTCAACCCATTATCAAGTTCCCTCTGGATTTCTTTACTTGAGGGAAAGTGACAGAAGTGTTTCATATCCATGTTCACATCTGTGCTCTTCCCCATCAAGAAGGGCAGGTTGACTGGCTGGGTTGTGCTATTTGTCAAGTTTGTCAAGGAATGAGTGAGCAGTACATTTTGATGTAAGCTACTTCCCTCTTATCCATGAAATAATTTATTTATATATATGTATTGTTATTGGATGACTAGTACAAATTAAATGATTGATTTTTTATTAATGCCATGTGCATTTTGTTTATATTTCCATTAAAAGCATGATACTAATTTTAAAGTACTAATGGATATGTCTTCTGTCTCACTATTTATATGTGGCAAAAACATATCATCAGTTGAGTTTTTCTTTTTCCATTCAGTCAGTACTGGCAATTTCCATGAAATACAAAAAGAAAATAGTTTTACTTTGAAATTTAGAAAACTATAAATAGAAATTGTGATTAGGAGAGTTATTAAGTTCACACTGAGAGTGGCATTTGTGACAAATTTGAAATTTGAGACTTATTTTTAGATACAATTGTCCACAACTAGCTGAAAAAAAATGCTAAGTAAGAAATGTTTAAATAAGCGTCTTGAGGACAATCACTTCCCAAGGAAAAGAGCAGTCAACTTAGTTTATCAATATCTATTTTGAACATTAATGAGTTTATTTGTTTGTCAGTGAGATCCTTAGCCAAAACTCCTTAAATTCTTAAAGCAGTTCATCTAAGTAAGTAGGTAAGGAGAAGTTCTTTGGAATTGTATAGCATCTCAATTGCATTCCATGAGAATATGAAGCTTAAAGACATTTCTATGACTGTATATTTTTTAATTGCAAAATATTTCTATGATAAAAGATTATATAGGGACACCTGGGTGGCTCAGTGGGTTAAAGCCTGTGCCTTCAGCTCGGGTCATGATCTCAGGGTCCTGGGATCGAGCCCCTCATCGGGCTCTCTGCTCAGCAGGGAGCCTGCTTCCTCCTTTCTCTTTCTCTCTCTGCCTGCCTGCATACCTGTGATCTCTGCCTGTCAAATAAAATATATATATATATATATGTATATATATATATATATGCACAGAAGATATACAGTCCAATGAATAATCATAAAACTATCATTCATTCAACCTCCACCAATGTGAAGAAATTGAACATTAGCATCTATGGTGGGCAACCTCGAAGATGGACTGGCTGAATGATACTGCTTCCTGTTTATCCATGCCCTTGTATGGACTGAGTTTAGTAACTTGCTCCTAGCAAATAAAATGAGGCAGACATGATGGGATGTTACTTCTGAGTTTAGGTAATAAAAAGAAGCGGCTTCTCTCTTGGCATTAGCTCTCTTATTCTCCCTTAAATCACTCACGCTGACTGAAGCCAGCCTCAAAGTCATGGGGAAGCCCTGTGGAGAGGCTCACATGGGTGAGCTTAGAAACAGATTTCAGAGAACTGCCAAAACCATATCACTGAGCTTAGAATAAGATCCTTCAGCCCTAGTGGAGGCTTGAGATGGCTGTCCTGGCTGACACTTGAATTTCAGCCTTATGAAAGACATTGAGCTAAAAGCACATGTGTTCTGATTCCTGACACGTAGAAAGTGGTATGATAAATATTTGTTGTTGTAAGCCACTGAGTTTTGGAGTAATTTGTTATAGAGCAATCAATAACTAGTATTATTGGTAAGGAAAATCTGTTCTGAGGTGGCTGACGAATCCAGCAGGGGAATCCCAGTCCCAGCCCCAGCGCCATTCCAGGTTATCCCCTAGACCCACCAGCTGCAGCTGCTACAGTGGTACAGATACGGAAGTAAAAGTGTATCAACTACTCCCTTTGTTTGTGCTCAGGGCTCAGACCTTGAGAGATTACTTTCCTCTGGGCCCGCTGGTGTGAAATAAACCTCCGATCCTCCAAGGTCTCTAAGTGCTGCTTGTTTTTTTAGCCAGGATCCAGTCCGCGTTCTGTAACATTTGGTTCCCTGACTGGGAAACCCAACTGCGCTGACCCACTGTTGCCACCACTTTGGGAGCAAGGGCGGCGTGGTGGCCGAACCAGGGGTTGAAATGGAGAAGACACGCCCTGCCTAATCTTTGACAGTCTCTCACCTGGTCACCTCGGACTGGCCGTACTCCACTGTTCCCGCTGGACTCCAAAGAAACTTGGTAGGTGAGGACCTGGTTCCTAGGTTGAATTCCGGTAAGGCTTGGAGCCCCAGGACCAGTCCGACCCACCCATTAGGGCGCCGCAGGAGCTTGATCACCTCCCGAAGACCTCCTAGAGGTCTCACAGGTAGGGTTTCCCAGGGAGGGAAGTCCCTCAGGTCAGAATCCCTCGAAAGAGGGGACAGAAAGGAATTTCTGGAAGGAATCCCATGGGTCAGGGCCTCCCGGGGGAAGGAACTATAATAACTTCCATGTGAATGCATGAGTGAATGTGCAGTTTGACCTGGCTTGTCAGGCGGACTGATTCTGTGACTCCACGGTCTTTGGACTACAGAGTCTGAGTGGGCCCCAAAATGTTTCCATGGTGACCTCATGGGGTCTATGGGGTGCCCTTCAGGGCACCAGTCCAGGGTTTATATGGACTCCCTATGGCTAAGAGGCACCCAAGTCTCTTCCAGGAGGGCGGACAGGTGGGCATCTGATTGGTCTCTCCTCTGGAGGGGCACTCCACTTTGTCTCTGCACCACTGCACACAGAAACATACTATGGGATCAAGGCAGAGTAAACCTACAGTCCTAGACTGTATGATCAAAATTTCAGGAAGGGGTTCAGGAAGGGGTTTTCAGAAGACTATGGAGTTAAGATGCATCCTGGAGAATTGTGTTACATAGTGTTCTATGTAAGTTAAAGTGGTCCACCTTTAATGTCGGATGGTCTTCAGAAGGGACATTGGATGTCCCAACAGTTCGTCAGATGTGGTGAGTTGTAACAGGGGAGCCAGGACACCCCGACCAGTTTCCATACATTGACTCCCAGCTAGGAATTGCCCAGACTCTCCCCACTGGGTGTGATTTGGTTGCAACAGGCAGGGACAGGCCAGGGTCTTAATTGCCTCATCCAGCTGGCCCAAAAGACCAACAGAGGCCTCAGCCGCCGCAGACCCTGGCTGAAGATCCCAAGGATAAACCGATCCTGCCCCCTCCATATGCACCCCCAAGATCACCTACACCTGGCCTCCTCCAGTTCCAGATGCTCCACTGCCATCAGTCTCCCAAGTGCCCCAGGTCCAGAGGATCCACTTTCTCTGGGACCAGCAGCCAGGCTGCACCCCAAGATGGACCAACCGCCTTCCAAATGCTGGTACAAGAAAAGTGAGAACCCGAGAGGCACGATAAAGACGAACAGTCCAACCCGGCTGTTCCATGATGTATTATCAACCTTTCTCTACCACCAAACCACTCAACTAGACACATGATCCCACTTGTTCATTCTGGAAGATGGTTTTCCGACTGGCCCTGTTGGCAGGTCTATAAGGCGGAGAGGTCCCAACCACCAAAATGGGGAAACCAAAACCCCCTTGGCCAGGGATCAATGTGCCTACTGTAAAGAAAAAGGGCATTAAAAAAAAAAAAAAAAAAGTATGTGCCATGTGGGAAAAGGCTCAGAAGCCCAGATACTACAAGAAAGAACCCTGAGAAGGGGAACCTGATAGGCTGTGCAGAAATAGACTCAGACTGAGAGGGACTGGGCTCTCTTCTCCTTGGCCCCTATAAGCCCATGGTCAGAACAAAAATAGGGGGGCAACCAGTGACTTTCATGGTTTATACTGGGGCCAAGCACTCTGTTCTCACCTCCCCAGTGGCTCCTTTCAGCCAAAAGACTGCGACCATCCTTGGGACTACCAGGACACAGGCAATACAACAGCCCTTTTGCCAGGCTCATCTGTGTAAACTCAGGGGCCACAAGGTCCAACATAAATTCCTTTATCCACCTGATTGCCCCATCCCCCTCCTGCACTAAGACATACTGTCCAAGCTTGGGGCTCAAATAACCTTTGAGCCCACTGGGCAAACCAGCCTCTGATGGAACCCAGGGCAAGAGGAGACAGGGTCTCTGGTACTAGCAATTACCACACCAAGGGTAAAAAAAAGGAGACTGTTCTGCACCCAGACCCAGCCAAATGGCCCGCTGGAGTTCAGGCTCACCTTCCCTTCAGTATGGGCTAAACACAACCCACCTGGACTAGCCCGGAATCAGGCCCCTATCATTGTTGAACTGATCCTGGGAACCCAACCCCAGAGACAAAAACAAGAACCCCTCTCACAAGAAGCTAAGATTGGCATTCACAAACATCTGGCCAGACTTAAAAAAGCAGGTATCCTAATCAAGGGCCAGTCGGCTTGATATACCCCGCTCCTGCCAGTTAAGAAGGCGGGAGGGGGATATGGACCAGTCCAAGACCTGCGGGCCATCAACAAGGTAGCCAACTCCCTGCACCGAGTCGTCCCAAATCCATGCACCCTCCTGCAGTATGTGGGTGACCTCCTCCTTGCCAGTGACACACAAGACTGCACAAAAGGCACAAAGGCCCTCTTATAGCTCCTGTCAGGCTCGGGATACCAAGTCTCATGGAAAAAGGCACAAATCCGCCAACAGGTTCGATATCTCGGTTTCCTCCTCACCCAAAGAGAAAAGAACGAGGGCCACAAAGGAAAAAAAGGTCATCATCTCTTTGCCATAGCCCCAGACAAAACGGGCCTATGAGATTTCCTGGGACTACAGGATTCTGGCGCATGTGGATTCCTGGCTTCTCAGCAATAGCAAGTCCCCTCTATAGTCTCTTAGGGGGACTAAATCGAGAACACTCTGCCTGGACTGAGAAAGCAGAAGCCACCTTCACAGAGATAAAGGCTTTCTTGAGGCGGGCTCCACCCCTGGCCTAACAAATATAGAAAAACCCTTCAATCTCTTTGTCCATGAAAAAAATAGCACTCGGTCTATTCACCCAGACTGTTGGGCCCTAACCACAGCCAGTTACATATCTGTCAAAGAGACTGGACTCCGTGGCGCCAGGATGGCCACCGTGTCTCAGGGCACTAGTACCCACAGTCCTACTCATTAAGGAGGCAGGCAAGCTCACTCTGGGACAAAAACTTAATGTCAAGGTTCCTCATGTGATCGTCATGAACACACAGGGGCACCACTTCCTTTCCAACTCTTGGCTAGCACAATACCAAGGGCTTCTCTGCGAGAATCCATGGGTCACCCTTAAAACAGTATGTGCATTAAACCCAGCAACCTCTCTCTCCATGGAAGAGGGGGAACCAGACCATAACTGCTGCAAAGTAACTGAAAAAGTCTATGTGAGCCGTCCAGACTTAAGGGATCAAGCTATAAAGAATCCAGAGCTCACACTGTTCAGCGACAACAGCAGTTACCTACAAGAGGGTGCACAAAAGGCATGTTATGCAGTGACCCTGACCACTGAAGTCCTAGAGGCTAAGGCATTACCAGCTGGATGGTCAGCACAATGGGCTGAACTATACACCTTAGTCTGAGTCTTCACCCTCAATGAAGGTAAGTGAGTCAACATTTACACTGACTCTCGATATGCCTTCACCACTGTGCATATACATGGGGTCATCAACAAGGAAAGGAGCCTCCTTACCGCCACAGGAAAAGCTATCAAAACTCCTCAAAGAGATACCAAATAGTTCTCAAAGCTGTCTAACTTCCAAAAGAAGTATCAATCCTGCACTGTAAGGGACCCCAGAAAGGAGACAACCCCATAGGGCAGGGAAATTGTCTGGCAGATGAGGCTACCAAGACTATAGCCAGTAAGGGTATGGACAAACCCCCTTCCCTCACCATGGCCCTGACACCCCCAGAAGAAGTCCCTCCACCCAGTGACACTAAAAAGAAAAAAAATGGGCCATGGCTGAGGGAGCCACCCTGACTAAAAAGAGATGGTGGGTGATACCAGATGGACACATCTGCTCTTTCATCCCAAGAGCAACAGAAGGGCATCTAGTCAAGAAATACCACCAACTCACCCACCTGGAAAATCTACATTGAAGGCCCTCCTCAAAAAGCACTACTACATCAGCCAGCTGCCAGCATTATGCCAAGCAACCAGGGAGCAATGCATAACATATGCTAAAAATAATGCTCGGCCTGCACCACGCCCCACCGCCAGGTGTCCAGAAGATGGGAGTAATCCCTTTCAAAAATCTATAAATAGACTTCACAGACATGCAGCCAAGCAGGATGTTCAGATATCTCCTAGTGCTAATGTACATATTCTCTGGATGGGTCAAGACCTTCCCCACCAGGACCCAGCAAAGCCAGAAAGTGGCCAGTGTCCTCTTGTGGGAGATCGTGCCCTGGTTCGGCCTGCCATTAACAATCCATCGTAACGATGGGCCCACATTTGTAGCAGACATTGTACAGGTCTTAACTAAGTCTCTCAGTGTCACTTGGAGGCTCCATGGTGCCTACTGGCCCCAAAGGTCAGGGAAAGTAGAGCGAATGAATCACAACCACGAGGGAATCGTAGCAAAGTTCTGTCAGGAAACTAACCTCCCATGGCCACATCTGCTACCCCTGGCCCTTCTGTGTGCCCGCTACATACCCCGGATCCTAGGTTACTCCCCTTTCAAATTAGTGTGTAGACAGCCTCCCCCCGTGCCTGGGAAGCCTTCCAGGAAACTTACATCAGATTGGGGATAAAGAGATAGACAACTTCAGGCTCTGGGGCCACCCTAAATAAATTACAAAGATACACCATCGAAAGGGCCCCAATTTCCTTAGGGTCCCAGGTGCACACCTTTCAGACAGGAGACTCAGTCTGGGTCAAAAAGTGGAAAAGGGACCCCCTCAAACCACAGTGGACAGAGCCTCATACTGTTGTTCTAACCACCCCTACTGCCCTTAAGTTCTCTTGTGTCACCCCATGGGTCCACCACTCCAGAGTAAAAAAGCCCATCACCAGGACTAGAAGCCACATCAATGGAAAGTCCAGCCAAACCCTGCAGACCTGCTCCAGCTTTGCCTCCGACGAGACCCCACTGACTAATGGACACCTGCTCACCATGGTCCCTCGTTCTCACCAGCATGCTATCCCTCATCCTTAGAGTCAGACTCCACTGTTGGCTCTTCTGACTGGACTTTCCCCCAGAGACTTATTGTTATTGTTTATTGGATGACCCTATGCTGTTTTACTATCCTTACTTGTCCACAGGTTTTGTCTGGTGCCTGCTAGCCACGGTGACTCCTTCTAACTAAAACCAGTAACCCCACTTTTATTAGTCTTCTGCTGTCTGCTCCTAAGCACATTTCAGTATTGTTTTCCTGACCCCAGTCAATCCTGGTCTTCTGCTACCAGGTGTGCTGTTCCTCCTCACTGCTCATATTGCAGATCAGACTCCAGTTGCTCCTTAATCACTATCACCCTGTAGATAATAACGATGATGCCCTCTACACCAGGTGTTTAAAGGGCATCAAAGGGGGGAATGATAAGGAAAATCTGTGTTCTGAAGTGGCTGACAAATCCAGCAGGAGAATCCCAGTCCCGGCCATAGCGCCATTCCAGGCTTTCCCCTAACCCCACCAGCTGCAGCTGCAACAGTAGTACAGATACGGAAGTAAAAGTGTATAAACTACCCCCTTTGTTTGTGCTTGGGGCTCAGACCTTGAGAGATCACTCTCTTCTGGGCCTGCTGGTGTTGAAATAAACCTCTGATCCTCCAAGGTCTCCAAGTGCCGCTTGGTTTTTTTGGCCAACATCCAGTCTGCATTCCATAACACTATCAACCAAAAATCTCTTCTGTGTTCCTCTTAATTATTTCCCCTTTCCCCACCCCATCTCCCAAAGCAATCACTATTCCTACTTCTAACTCAATATCTTTGTTTTCTCTGCTTTTGAACTCTTTATGAACCCAACAATACAGTTTATATTCTTTTGAGTCTGGCTTGCTTTCCTCCATATTATATTCATGAGATTCATTTTTATTAATGTATAGTTTGGGGCTCTTATGAGCATTGTTGTGAAAATTCTTCTGCATGTCTCTTGGAGCACGGGTTTATGTATTTCTTATTAGTACAAACTTTCAACTAAAATTTCTATATCAAAAAGCACACACGTCTTCAATGCTGGTAAAAAAATGACAAGTTGTTTTCTGAAGTGGTTGTACCAATTTATATCCCCAACAAGATGGTATTAGAGTTCCCACTATCCCAAAATCCCCCACCCAATTTTGCTATCTTAGTTTTTAAATATTAGCCCTTCTGCCATGGGAGCAGTGATATCTCAGTGTGAGTTGAAATTACATTTTCCTGATGACTAATGTGATTGAACATTCTCTGACTTCCTTACAGAGTCCTTTGATTTACTATGTGGATTTACCATTTTCTTACTGATTTTAGTAGTCCTTTATAAGTTCCAGATACAAATCTTCCCTTAGTTGTATGTATTTAAAATCATTTCATCCATTTTGGGGGGTTTGCATTTTTATTCTTCAAATGATGTCTTCTGATAAACAAAATAGTTTTTATTTTAATCTGATATCTTGTTCTATACTTTACGGTTAACACTTTTATAACTAGTATAAAAAGCTTTCCCTTTCCCAAGGTCAAGATGATTCCCCCCATATTATCTTCTAGAAACCTTATTGCTTTATTTTTTATATTTATATCTATAATACACCAGGAATTAATTTTCATGTAATTGTGAGGTAAGTGTCAGATTTAATTTTTTCCCATATGGGTATATGGTTGACACAAGATAATTTATTGAGAAGACCATCTCTGATCCTTGGAGTTGTTAGGGTACCTGTGTCATAAATCAGGTAATATGTTTCTGGGTCTCCTGATTTGATTTCATTGGCCTATATGCCTGTCCCTATGCCAATACATACTGTCTTAATTACCACAGCTTTCTAAAAGGTCTTGAGTTTTGATATCAGTTTAATTTTCCCTAAAAATAAATACTCTTAAGAATTCTGGTTGGGATTGCACTGAATCCTTAAAGAAACTTCAGGGAAACTGACATTGTCACAATAATTAATCTTCCAATTCAAAAATATAGTATACTCCCTTGTCTTTTAGGCATGTAATCTTTGGTCTTCGTTCTTTGACCTCTAGCTCTGTGCAGGATTAAAGTTCAGGATATACATTGAACAGAAGATCAGCCATGTTTGAGCTCCCTGGAACCATTAATTATGTCAATCCAGGGTCATGTGACTCCCCCCCCCCCAAGAAATCTCTGCTGGTTCCTCTGTCTCTCTAGTAGCAGCCCTATATGCAGGCAAACAGGGGTCTCTGCTTTTGTCTCAAACCTAAACCAAAAAATGCCTGCAAAGAAAGCTGCAGATTGTTAGCTTTCTTCCATAAGCTTACATCCTGACTGGAATTCTGTTTTTAGTATTTGTGGTTTGTGGAGTACTGTGTACTACAGTGTCTTTAAATCAATGATTTTGTAAATTTTTCCAGATTTTCTACTTTCTAATTATTTTGGATTTGTGCTGAACTGCTTCATTCTCCTCAGAAGTGAACCACTCTGACGATTTATGTTTGATTTAAATAAGAAGCCAGAGGCATTAGGATTATTTATCACCTTAATCCAGTTACTGAGATTAAGATGGTTCAAATTTGGGCTTTAGTCCCTATTAAGGTGAGGATATTTATTTCTTACTTCTGGATTATCTTTTCTTCTGCAATGCAGCCCTTTGGAGATTTTAATTCAAATGATAATGCTTTTCTCATTTGGCCAGCATAGATTTGAATTTCTGCTTCTTGGTATTGCTAATTTATCAAAAGTTCTGCTCAGTTTGTCTCCAATCAATTTGTAGATGCCTCTGAACTTAGGAGAAAAGCAGCCCCAAATATTGGGTTTCTATCTCTTAGGATTTCTTTCTATCTCTTCCTGGATGTTGGCCCCGTAATTCTTCTTGCCTTGCTACATCTCCGTGTCTCAAAGGAATTGTTCTCATATACTTTTTCCTCAGCATTTTGTTCTCCCAATGAGGAAACCTGATGACATTAGCTAGTCAATGTTTCTTTAACAAAATGCAATATCATTGAAAAATTCATTAAGAGTTCTTTTCATAAAAAGGAAGGTTTCAGTTTTTGGAGTAGGCAGAATAAAATAAAGTAGTCTGATCTGATTTGGCAGCACTTAGTTTTGTTTTTGTTGTACTTGTTTTAGTTTTTACACTTTTGGCTACTGTGCCAAAGATCTGCTCTGTAAGTTCAAGTATTTGGAATGAATTTGTCACTTGACTAAAATGGTAGCAAGAACATATTCAAACATAGGGCTAACCCGTGTTTTAATTTTTAAGGTTCCATTTAGAGCCTTCATTTGGCTGGTCTTCTGCCAGTTTAAAAAAAAAATACTTGAGCATTTTAGCCTTGCACATGCTTTGCATCTACAAAACTGCTTATAAAAATTTATAAAATGTGCTCTTTAGGGACACAAGAATATCCGTTTTTACTGTCAGCAATACCTCAGTCCAGATAATATAGTTCTGTGTTTTATTGGTGAGCATGAATGAACTATACGAATGTATACATACTGGAATCAAAAGACCACAATCTGAATATTTGTAATCCCTCCTTCTTTGAGTATCACTACACTCTTGTTCACAACATTTTCATCCTCACAACGTGTACATCAGGTGAAGGTTTGACAGCTTAACTCAGCTTACTATTGCTTGGTACATTAGCATTACGCTTTCAAAATATCACACATATACCCCATATTAGTTATCCATTGCTGTGTAATAACTTAATACAAAAAGTTTGGAGTGTATAACAACACATTTATTATAGACATTTCTTAGGTCAGGAATCCAGACATGGTTAGGCTGAGCTCTCTGTTTCTGGGCCTCATATAGGCTGCCATCCATGAGTCAGCTGGGATGGAGTCATCTCAAGGTTTAACTAGGGCAGGACTCCCTTACAAGCTCACATGGGTTTTGGCAGGATTCAGTTCTTTGCAAGCTGTTGGACTGAGAGCCTTCGTTTCTCATTGGTGTTGCCAGAAGGAACCCTTAGTTCTTTCAGGTGGACCTTTGCAAAGTGCCAGCTTGCTTTATGAAACCATGCAACCTAAGAAGGCAGTACAGAGTGCCAACTAGCACAATGGAAGTTAGTCTTCTGTACTCTTTTTTTTTTTTTTAAGATTTTATTTATTTATTTGACAGAGATCACAGTAGACAGAGAGGCAGGCAGAGAGAGAGAGAGGGAAGCAGGCTCCCTGCTGAGCAGAGAGCCCTAGTCTTCTGTACTCTTACATTAAGTGACATCCCAACACTTTCACTATCTCCTATTGGTTAGAATCTAGGTGCTAAATCCAGTCCACACTCAAGGAAAGGAGATTACACATGAGCTGGAATGCAGAGAAGCTTACCAAAAGTTCATATACAACTGAAAATCATCCTCTACTTGACTAGTGATGCCCTGGCCAGTCTTCTTGAGGCAGATCTCTGATGGTATCACTGCACTGCCTCACAATAACATCAAAGACTTCCTTGCTTACAGTTATTTACAATAAGACTCCAGTCTCCATTTCCAACTTTTCCGTTTTTTTAACACACCTCATAACACACCTCCATGCTCTAGTCAATGCTGTTAGCTTAATTCATAAGGTGCTTGCTCTGCATGTTTGTTCATGTTGTTTCCCCCTGCCTGAAATAACATGTCCTTCTCTTGCCATAAAGTAAGGGTTTCAGCCTGGAAAAAAGAAGGGGCTGTGGAAGGCACGTTATTTTTCACTTCAAATAGTTAAAGACATAGCACTAAACAAGCCAATGTGTAGAAGACTAAGAAGGGAGAAGTTCAGGAATAATGGAGAATTCCTGATAGCCAACAAGCCTGCCCAACATTGAAATGAACTGACTCAAAAACTGAGTTTTTCACTCTTTATGGGTTCAAATAAAGAGTAAAACCTGTCCGTTATGGGGATTAAGGGATTTTTTGTTGTTGTTGTTCAGGGGAGTAAAAGTGAAAAGACATCTAAGGTAACTTCCAACTCTTAAGATTCCATGAATCCATGAATTTATCTAAAAAAATAAGAAAGCAAACTATTCTCTTTGGCATAACAAAAATGAGGGATTAGGGCACCTGGGTGGCTCAGTTGGTAAAGTGTCTGCCTTTAGCTCAGATAATGATCTCAGGGTACTGAGGTCAAGCCCCCCCACCCCCTGACTTGGGCTCTCTGCTCAGCGAGGAGTTTGCTTCTCCCTCTCCCTCTGTGATCCCTCTCATTCTTGCTCTCTCTTAAATAAATAAATAAAATCTTAAATAAATAAAGGTGAGAGAAAAAATGATTTCCATGATAAAATTTCAAAATCAATCATACTTGCTATTTAATTTTAAGCTCTGGGTATTGAACAAACTCAGGAAATTCCATTTTTCAATAGTTTCCCTATTTCTAATTCATAATTGTCATAATAAATTATGGAATTACCTAACATTTCAAATTTTAAAATAAATATGTTTGTAACCTATATGCACAAATGAAAGGTTATATTTGTAAAGAGAAAAGATAGTGCTATTTGAAAACCCTTTCCCATCAACTATTTCCTAAGAATTTCCACAAAAGGAACCCAGTCTATATTTATATGTAATCTTCGGTTATTATTCATTTTAGGTTTATGGATGAGGCTGACCTTCAGAAAAATATTTATCTTGCTTTAGAAAACTTTGCAGGTGCATTAGCTGCCCAGACTCTTGTTGTTATTTCTCTGGATAAGTTGGAGCAAGTGGGCTATGAATGATGCTATGCATTATCACATGAGTAAAGAGACTTCCTAGAAACATGACTTTCAGTGTTTTTAGAGAGACAGAGGGACGCAGTGATTAAGGGTAACCGTGATGTCCATTCCGTATTAGAGCACCTGATTATCAGTCCCTTCCAGTGGTGTCCAGTAGAAAAGGGCTGATCTGTAGATGAAACCTTGGGTACTTTTTTAAAAAGGAGAAATTTTGGCAATTTCTTGTGTGTTGCTCTGTCTAAACTATAAGATAACTGAAGGCAAAGACCTTATCTAATTTGTTTTAATGGCATGGTTCTGTTGCCATCACACTTACACAGACAAACATTTAAAGAAATCAATAATTGAGTGAAGGAACACGATGACTGATTCATGAGACTCAAACAATGTGCCAGTGTATTGATGGGCCTTAGAACTTTAGATTCTGCTAAATCGTGTCTGTTACCACGATCTACCCAAGGATTGTATATCACAGAAAAAGGACTTGAGTGAGACTAAACACCAGTATATACTAACTCCCTCATGAGGAGAAGTAGAGTTAGGTTCAGGCCTTTCTGGCCAGGCTGTTTCTGTCACATACATGATTTTATTCAAGGGAAATAAACCAGACATAATAAATTTGACTACTTTGTAAATTTGGTGTGATTATGGCCAAAAGATGAAACACACTCCTGGCACTTCCTTTAAGGAAAATGGAGCCCTCCATCTTGGGAGAAAGTTAGTTCTGGGACCTAGGGAAATGGATTTTAGATTAGGGGAAGAAAATTCGTCTGCTTCCACTGGAGCCAAGAGTAGGTCAGATTTGAGATGTGGTAAGAGATGAATTACACTGGCTACAAAGAAAAGGGTTAAAAGTAGGAGAGGAAGCAGGCCAATAAAGGAGATTTATGACGGGTCCAGACCTGGGCAGTTGTTGAAAGTACTCAGTGTGTGTGTGTGTGTGTGTGTGTGTGTGTGTGAGTGTGTTAACATAAATTTAACATAACATAACATTTTACTTTCCCAATAGATTGGTAAAATTTCATTACAGATTGTTCCATGGACTCTGTCTTGTGTTTGAGAAGAAATTAACACTTTCCTCAGTGTTCTAGTCATAGTAGCAGGGGCAGTACCAGAGTGGTGGCCTGAGGTCAACAACAACAGAAATGGCCCAGTGGACACACAGTGTGGAAGGCCAGAGAAAAAAGTCCCTGGCAAATGGTTTGAAACTATCCTGGAAACATTTAGAGAGTAGCGATTTGGTAATCAGTTACCTCATCTGTAAAATGGGGCAATAATATTTGTCCTTGCTTCCCTCCAGGGAAGTTATGAAATGTAAAATAATTAATGACCATAATGTGTTTGAACACCTTGGAAGAAATATGATATATAAGCATATGATATCATGATTACCTCTATAATAAAAAAGGAAAGAAAATATTAAAATAACAATAATATGTACATTTTCACCACCTGCAGTTGTATATGAAATATATAACTCTTTTTATTGTTTTCTGTCTAATCCACTGCACCTGCATTAAAAATGTACCCCGATGGCCTAATTTTAAAAAACACATAAAATTTAGACAGGCACTTATTCTTTTATTCACCCCATTGTGCCTAGGTCTCACAGAACATATTTTAAATAATATACTACCACAAAGAGACCACTTCAATACAAATCTCAATAGTGTGGGTTAGTAAAAATTACTTTTAAAGGCAAACATCTGGCACCTCATAAATATATATCACCTTTCATCAAGAGTTTTTCAAACTCTCCCCATATATATTACACTTATAAGCATTATTAATTCAGCATATTGTACGTGGGTTTTAAAGTAGTCCCAGAGCAGAATTACATATGTAAAATATGTACTGCAATATCTAGGCCCATGCAGATCATAAAGAACAAGACATTAAACACAATGCTCAATGCTTTTGATTTAATGTGTTCTGTTAGCTAACAGGGGCGATTTTTAAAGCACAGATACAAGAAAATACTAGTTAAGTGTAAAGGCAGCTATTTATTCTGACTAATTTTTTTCCCTCTCTTGTGACATTTAGCAAATTATTCTAGGCTTATATTTAGCTTGTGTCAGAAATATGTCTAAAATATTTTACTCTGGTTTATTTCTACATCTGAGAGAAATTTTAAGAGATGACTTGCCTTTACAAAGGCTGAATCTGTAACACGTAACTGGTACTTCTTTTCCAAAGGATATTGGGGGAAAAAAAAAGGATATTCTGTAATGCCCTTTGGCAATATTTCCTGTCATTAATGATCTGACTATGAAGTTATTTGTTGTGGTTCTGTTTTTATTTTTTCTACACAAGTAATTGCCAATTCTTCTTGCCACGTCTTTACTAATGTTAAAGAAAATAGAATCAGTTTTATTGTTCTATTTGTATAATGGTGCATCTATTTGTTTCATAAATCTTACTATTTTGCCAGATTTAGAAACACTGGCTCCTTTAGCTGTTCCTGACAAGTTAAAGTTCAAATATATTTCCTTGAATTTTCGTATTTCTCTCTATTCCTTTATGAAATGAATGACACAAAAGAGGCACATTTAAAGGTAAATGTTGTGAAGGTCTGTGGCTTGATTGGACATACACTAAATAGGCTCTTTACCTCTCTCATCTCTTATGCTGGGATTTTGTCTAAAATTATAATTATTCCTTTATTCTATAAATGTATATGTTTTAAGTTCCTATTGATTTCCAGGCACTATGTCAGACAGTAGAGATGAGACAAACAAACAAGAGAATATTTCTAACCATGAGGAACTTTCAAAATAAAAGAGAGAGAGAAAAAAATAAATAATCAAGTAACTAAATAACAAAATTGTTTAAGTGTTCTGAGGGGAAAATATAAATCATTATGCCCCCAAATTAAAAGAAATGACCTTCTTTGGGTAGGATGGCCAGAGATACCTTATCTATCTCATGTTACGTATATCATGTGGGGTTCCTGATGAAATAATGAATATAACACATATATCTAACTTCTTTCTCATGCCATATTAAATTTCCTATCTAAACGTTCAGTATAGATAGAGAAAATTCTGTACTAGTATTACAAAACATGGAAGAATAATAGTTGCATACAAAAACTTCAAGAAAATTTTCTGTATAAGGTGACTCTGTACAGACAATGGCTTGTTTGGAAAATAAGTGAAGAGATCTCAAAAGAACTCACCAGCAGCAACAGGTGGAAGGCCAAATTGGGTGTTAGGACAGTAAGACAGCAATATGTGACCCCACTGAAGTCTCAGTAGGTGCCCAAGTACTGTTTGCCATGTATATCTGGATCCCACAGCAATGGCTCACAGTGAACCTTGGAAAAGTCCCTATTAAATAATGGCTGCCATGATACATGCAAAAAGAAGGTCAGAAGCTCCTTGCTGCAATCATCTACAGCATCAGCTCTCTACAAACGTCTGATAATGGAGCTCTAAACTGGCAAAGTAAAATTAAAATATATGGGAACTTTATCTTTCTCCCTTCGTTTGAACTTAAAAAGCTCAGTCTCACAACCTTTGACATGTCCCATTTCACACCAGAGCAGAATGATCCTGGAGAGATCTCTGTAAGTATAAGCTAAGGTAGAAAAGTCATGGGTATGTAAAATTATATGGAAGTTCAAAAGAGTAACTCAGAAGTATAGTCAGAAGAGCTAAGTTTTCTTACGAAACCCTAAATAATTTAAAAATATATATATAATAAAATTTTTTATAAGAGTCAAGGCAATAGTCAAGGCAGCTACAAGGCAGACAACCAAGGGAAAATATAAACCAGAAGAAACTACATAAAGAACAGTATAGCCACCAAATTAGAAACTTCAGTAAGGCCGACATTAGCAGATTGAAAGGACAGAAAATGATTAGTACAAATTTTTCCTATGAACCACACAATCTTCTATGTACTGTGGACACAGCAATGAAAAGAACAAAGTCTCTGTTTTCATAGAGCTTACAATCCACTGGGGAGAGACAGCTAGACACAAAATGAACAATTAAACATCTGCTGTACTGGAACATGACAGGTATGATTAAAGTCTATAAAAATGGGAAAAGGAATAGTGATCAAGATTTGCAGTGAAGTTGCAGTATATAATTGAGAGGACAAAGGAGGCTTCTGAGAAGGTGACATTAGAGGGACTTGGTATTGTAAAAGAAGACAGAACGTAACTTCTAAGACCAAGTTGTAACAGACAATGTAGCTTGCCTTGGTTTTTCTTTTTTTTATTAGTTTCAGAGTAAAGTTTAGTGACTGATCATTTACATACAATGCCCAGTGATCATTATATCAAGTGCCCTCTTAATACTTTTCACCTAATTACCCCCAACCACCTGCCCTCCAGTAACCCTCAGTTTGTTCCCTACAGTTGAGTCTCTTAGGGTTTGTCTCCCTCTCTGCTTTTGTCTTATTTTATTTTTCCCTCCCTCCCCCTATGTTCATCTGTTTTGTTTATTAAATTCCACATATAAGTGAAATCGTATCTATTTGTCTTTCTATAATTGACTTATTTCACTTAACATAATACACTCTAGTTCTATCAACATCATTGCAAATGGCAAGATTTCATTCTTTTTGATGGCTGAGTAATAGTCCTGTGTGTGTGTGTGTGTGTGTGTGTGTGTATGTCACATCTTCTTTATCCATTCATCTGTCGATGGACATCTGGGCTCTTTCCATATTTTGGCTATTGTGGATATTGCTATTGTAAACATTGGGGTGCAGGTGCCCCTTCAAATCACTATTTTTGTGTCCTTTGGATAAATACCTAGTGGTGCAATTGTTGGTCAGAAGGGCAGTTCTATTTTTAACTTTTTGAAGAACCTTCATTCTGTTTTTCCAGAGTGGCTGGACAAGTTTTCATTCCCACCAACAGTGTAAGAAGATTCCCTTTTCTATGTATCCTTGTCAGCATCTGTTGTTTCCTGAGTTGTTAATTTAAGCCATTCTGACCTGTGTGAGGTGGTCTCTTATTGTAGTTTTGATTTGTATTTTCCTGATGATCTTTTAGTCCACTCTGGGGAGAGCTATCCGTCATGTCAAGAGGACACTCAACCAGCCTATGGAGAGGTTATCATGGAGATGAAATGAGGTTTCCTGTCAATAGCCAATAGCAACTTTCCATACAGGTGAGTAGCCGCTTTGGAAGGGAATATATCTCCCAGGCCAAATAAAGACAAAGGATAACTGAAGTCCTAGACAATATCTGACTGAGTCCCATGAAAGACAAATTTCTTAGCCAAGATGTCCCAGAATTTTGGACACACAGAGTCTGTGGAATACAATATTTAAAGTTCTAAGCTACTATGTTTGGAGATAATCAATTATGCATCAGATAATCAATATGCATGCAGATATCCAGAGATAGCACACATTCCCAATAGAAAGAACAGCAAGGGCAAGGCTCCAAGGTAAGATATGTTTGATATATTTCAAGAAGAGTGAGGAGGCCAATGGCACAGCAGCTGAGGGAGTAAGGAAAAGAATGTAAGAATTAGAGTTAAGTGAGGAAACAGAAGCCAGACAAGATAGGACTGAATCAACCCCAACAACTGCACTACTAGGTATTTATCCAAGGATACAAACATAGTGATTTGAAGGGGCACATGCATCCCAATCTTTACAGCAGAAATGTCCACAATAGCCAAAATATGGAAAGAGCCCAGATGTCTATCAACAGATGAAGGGATAAAGAAGATGTGGTATATATATATATACAATGGAATATTATCCAGCCATCAAAAAGAATGAAATCTTACCATTTGCAATGAGCTGGATGGAACTAGAATGTACTATGCTGAGTGAAATAAGTCAGAGAAAGACAATTACTGTATGATTTGACTCATGAGGAATTGAAGAAACAAAAGAGATAACATAGGGGAGGGGAAGGAAGAATAAATAAAATAAGATGAAAACAGAGAAGGAGACAAACCGTAAGAGACTCAACTGTAGGGAACAAAATGAGGGTTGCTGGAGGGGAGGTGGGTGGAGGGATGGGATAACTGGGTGACGGGCATTAAGGAGGGCACATGATGAAGTGAATCCTGGGTGTTATATGCAACTAATGATTCACTAAACTCTACCTCTGAAACATACAGTATATATTAACTAATTGATTTTAAATAAAAAATAAATAAAAAGATAAGAAAATCTAACAAAAAATAAAACAAAATAAATGAAAGGACTTACCCTTTAAAGCATTCATTCTAGCTGAGGTTCAGAATACAGCAGGGGCAGTGAACAAGTTTGGAAGTAAAGAAACTAGTGAGGAGACTACTGCAATAATCTAGGCATACTTTATAGAGACTTGTACCTCACTGATACCAGGGAAGTGGTAGAAAGTGGACAGTTTCCAGATATCACATGGAAGACAGAAGTCAAGAATCAGATGCTGGTGAACAAAAAAGATGAATCAAGGATGACGCCAACATTTTAGCCTTAACAGGTAGTGTAAGAGTTAAATCTGATAGGCTTTATAAACTAAATATTTATAATAATTCATGAGGAAACTACAAGGTGGTATAAAAAAATGTAGATTCAGAAGAGATCAACCCATGCTTCCACAAATGAAAATTTTAGTTTGAAATTAAAAATCTCTCCAGAAAAAAAGCAGAAAGAGATGAAAAGAGAGAATTAATGGGTAGGGGAAAAAAATGAACATAACAAAATAATCCAGAATAGCACAAAGAACCAGATGGGTAATCTCTCAGAGATAATATGAGGGGTAAGTTAGGGGGTGAGGATGCTAGATTCATAATGTTCAACATGAATCCAAGGCTGATAGTTCCATGATACCTAGAAAAGTACTTGAAACAGAGTAGCTTTCACTAAATATTAACATTTTTCCTTGAACTAATAATAGTCCTAGAAGAAAAGTGTCCAAAGGATGAGAGAGAAGATCCCAGGCAAAGGATTCCAGCACCCGGGTGAAGCACAGAAATATTAAAGGATGGATTGGGGAAGGCAGGAAACATAAATCCACACTACTCTCATCATCCTTCCCCCAAGCCTGGGCAGACCAGGGCAAACAATGACACTCTCCCTGTGGGGGAAGAGAATAAAATGAGCACTTGACTTCACCGTGGACCCCAGAGCAGTTCTGCCCCGCACCACATAGACTCTTAGATAGCCTCCTAGAGGCTCCCACAAACCCAGTCCATTAACCGATACTGGTGTCTGCGAGCTCCTGTACCCTCATGCAGTTCCTATGCCCCAAGCCTATGCAGCACGAGGCTCCTGTCAGGCTTCCACAAACCTAGAGCCCCAGGTCACCCCAATCCTGCCAGCTCCTAAGGCCCTGGGCAGTTCCCAAGGTCCCAGGAGGCTCCCATGACACCAGGGAGTTAACTATAAAAGAAATGTTTATGAAAAATATCACAAAACTTCACTAAGAACAAAAAATGTTTTAAAAGATAAATAAAAGGAGAGAAACATGCCAGACTTCTAAATGAAAAGGATGAGAGGATGTTATAAAGGTACCCATTTTCCAAAAGTTTATCTATAAATGAAATTCTAGCCAATATCCCAAAAGGATATATTTCAAATTTGACAAAAATAATTCTAAGCTATATCTGGACAAAACCTCTCACCTTTGAGAAGGCCATGCTTGAGGGAAGATTTGGACTATATTTTATACCTTCCTGAAGAAGGTATTGCCTATAAAGGTGGACAGAAAATTTAGTAGGTGACTGCTATACGTTAACTTCATATCTTGATAGGTGCCTTATTCCATACTAATTTCAAGAAGGAAATCCATATTTCAAAATTATATGTCCATCAAATAAACTTTGGTACTCAGATTTGCAAATAAAGAGTTGACCAAGCTTCAATTTCTAACTTTTTCTTTCATAAATGGGAAGTAAGGTAAACACTGATATTTATTGAGCACTTCTAATTTTCCAGGAATTTTGCATGCATTTTGTCACTCAATCTTTATACAAACACCATGAGATAGATATTCCAATATTTCCGTGAGAAAATTAAAGTTCACGGAAATTAAACACCAGTTGTTCAACTACTTATTGATAAACTCAGTCAATCCAAGGACTTTGGAGCTCTAAATTCAGGCCCCTTTATTTTGCTGTTATTTTCTTATGGTTTTATTGCTTTTAAAAAAATCTCTTTAATCATTTTTTAAAAATATTTTATTTATTTATTTGACAGACAGAGATCACAAGTAGGCAGAAAGGCAGGCAGAGAGGAGGTGGGAGGAAGCAGGCACCCTGCTGAGCAGAAAGCTAGATGCAGGGCTCCATCCCAGGACCCTGGGATCATGACCTAAGCCAAAGGCAGAAGCTTAACCCATTGAGCCACCCAGGATCCCTTCTTTAATCATTTTTAATATTCTTATTTTAAATGTTATTATGTCTAGTTTGATCATTCTTCTCCATTGCATCTTCCAATTTGCATTAGTAATTTGCTATGCATTTGTGATTTTTGTTCAGTTCAAATTTTATCTATTTTATTTATTATTTTCTATTGGAGGCCCTAAAGTTGTTAAGGAAATGTCATTTCAAAGATGTTTTGGCTTATTTTTTCTGGGTGTTTCAAGGACCTCAATGACCTTGGGCCAGTTTTTATGTTGAATATTTGCCATGTGGTTCGTGGTCATGCAAGGTATATACATTATCACCCTCTACATATAAGGTAGGCTTAGAATTTTGATTTCTCTTCAGTGACATTTTCCCTCAAGAGATACAGACAAGAAATTTTCTCAATGCTTTTCAGAAGAGAGGGCGGGGAGAGGAGTGCTGAACATTCTATGGGCCCTTTGTGCAGCCCTGATGTCATGCTGCACATTCCTGCATGTCCTCATAAATTTTAGACCCCACTTCTCCAGCCCCTCCAGGATGTTCTAGAACCCCAATTCCTCAGTCATCTGGGTATCAACCTTGACCTACTACTTTTGCACTGATTTTCAAACAAATGTGGATTCACTTTTGTTTTGAGGTCAGATATTTCCATATGTTTTCAAACTAGGATTTCCATATGTTTTTAAAGGAATATTTCCAAATGTTTTTCAAGGAAATTTCCTCATTACTCCTCCTTCACATAAGCTGTCTTGGAAACCAGGCTCTATCTTCACTCATTTTTTACCCTCTGGACTGAGCATTGTTTCTCTCTACCCTTGCCTGATTTTTGTTTGTTTTTTGTTTTCTTTTAATCCCATATATTTTCTAGTTCCTCACCTCTTCCTTATTTCTTGATTTCTTCTACCTTTAAACCTTTTCCTGAGGTGCCTCTTCCTCTTTACTTATCCACTACATCAGCCAACCCCTTTCTCCATTATTTTTTTCTACTTTTCATATAACTTCTTATCTATTAGCTATAAATTTTGTTTGGTTGTCTCTTGTTATACAAGGATATAAGTCACAGCTGGAATATTATGCTATATTTTGTGTGCTTCACTGGTTAGCTCAGAACACTACAAGAAATTACAACCAAAATGGGACTTTAGGGATCAAATTATGATGAAAAATTAATTAAGTTAATTAACTGCAACTTGGAGTTTGAATGTACAGAACTCTTTCAGGTAATTAGCACTCCTATAGGCTAGGGACTCTATTATTTAGGATGTAACAAAGTGTGAAGTTTAAACTGAAATTAAGTAATTTATGGAAAAACTCTAGCTCAACTCTAAGTTCTAAATAAATATCAGACATTTAATTTTTAAAGGTAAGATCTGTTAAATATGCCAAGACAGCTTTGGAATGAAGATCTTCTGTAAGTGTGGTTAATTCTCATTCTAATGTAGAAAGATAGGTAAAGATTAGAGCAAACATTTCTTTGATTGATGTAAGGATGGAATTTATCATTTGGAGGTCACCTCTGAACAGGATCTTAGTTTGCATAGTAGAAATAATATTAGCTCACACTTACTGGGTACCTACCATGTGCTGGGGATAAATTCAATAATTCATCTCCTTCTAAAATGACCCTAAAAGAGAGCTCATATCATTATTTCACTTAACATATGAGAAACTAAGGTACAGACAGTTTAAGTAACTTGTTCAAGGTCACATACTTATTGAGTTTTGGAGTTGAGATTTAATATTTGGCAAGTTGGCTCCATTCCAGCCCTTTAAGAATCACTACACCTTAAGAACTGTACTCAAAATTTAAAGTAACCACATTATAAGAACCATGGAGTCTTGGGCTAATTAATATCAATTGAAACCCACCTGTGTACTTTTTCACCTAAGTACACACTAATGTTTTAATTATTTCATAAATATCGATAGATGAAGAACTAACACTTGGACTTTTTTCAAAGATGAAAATGAATTCCTTAATATGTTGCCATTATGGTATATATTGTGACACTTGAATTTAACTACATTAGTCATACCATAAGAAAAGAAGTAGAGATCATTAGGGTCGTCTATAAAGAGAAATTAGAGGAAACATTTATCACAGGGCCATTTTTACCTGGCTTTTGTCCAAGGATTCATAGTAGCCACTTGTGACTTTATTAAGATAAAGACAAATAGAAAATAAAATAATCACAAATAAAGAAAATTATTTTGACAATCTCTATTCTCAGGTACAAAATAAAAATAAAAGATTTCAATTTTTCTTATGCAACATGTTATAAAATTATTGTATGGCTTCTTTTGATTACAAACAATATATACAAATTGTGGAAATGTGAAAAGCACAGAAAAGTAAAAAGAAAAAAAGAAACAAAGGAACAAAGGAGGGGAGGAAGAAAGGGAAGAAGGGGAAAAGAAAAAGGAGGGATAAAAGGAAGACATGAGGGAGGGAAGAAAAGAAAGAGAAAGAAAGAGAAAAAAAAAGAAATAAGGAGAAGAAAAGAAAAATTACCTATTAGCCAACCTCTCAGAGGTAATTGTTTTCAATATTCTAGTGTACATTATTTCTAATCTGTATTATATATCATTAAAATATTCACAGATAGTGCAATGTACATACTCATTTGTAGGCTGCTTCTTTTTCAGATACAATTGTATTATGAACATGACATTCCCTGTGTCATTAGTCAATTTTTTTACTTTTTTTTGAAATAATTCCAGATTTAAACTCAATACAAAATATTTTGTATCTTCACATCACAATACAATTTTCAAAACTAGTAAATTAACATTGATATAATACTAGTACTAGTCTAGAGACCTCACTGAAATTTCATCAATTGTCCCACTGATGTCTTTTTTTCTGGTCCAGGATTCAATCAGGACCACATATTGCATTTAGATATCATGTTTCTTTAGACTGCTTTAATATGGAACAATTCCTCAGTTTTTATCTTTTATGATTTTTTAACCTTTTGAAGAGTACTGGCCAATTATCTTGTAGAATGTCCCTCAATTTCAGTTGGTTCAGGTTATGCATTTTTGACAAGTGTGTCACGGAAGTAATGTATCCTTCTTAGTGCATCATATCAGGAAGCTCAAGTTATTGATACATCCCATTACTGGTGACATTAACTTTGTTCACTGAGATGGGATCTGGTAGGTCATTCTACTATAAAGCTACCATTTTTTCCCTTTGTATTTTGTAAGTATTTTATGAGAAGATACTTAAGATTTGTGTAAATGCCCTATTTCTCATCATACTTTCACCTATTAATTTTAGCATCCTTTGATAATTCTTGCCTAAAAGTTATAACTTCAGTGTTTACCAAATGACAATTTTCCTTTTCCATCATTCCTTTACAATTATTATGTTGACTTTTACTATAAGGAAGGGCTATCACTTCTCATTTATTTATTCGTGTGTGTGTGTGTGTGTGTGTGTGCACGCGTGTGCGTGTGATTATGGACTCATGTATATTTGTTTCCTTTTATGCTTAAGAACCCATTATTATTATTGTTTATTTTCTTGCCTGAATTGTACCAGATTTGGCCTTTGGAACATATCCCAATAATTTTTTGAGCACTCCCTTACTTTCTAGCATCACAAGATAGTCCTCTCTTATCATGGACTTTCATGGCCCTCAAATTTACTATTTCTCCAAGGGAATGGTTCTGTCTGTTGGAGAGTAGCACTAAGAAACTAAAATCCAGGCACTGGGCATGTTCAGTGTTAGCTGGATTTGATTGTTTCCAGACCCTTTTAGTAGACAAAACTAGGAAATATATATATATATATATATATATATATATATATATATATATATACACTAATATACACATATTTATTTTTATTTGTTTGTACGTATGTATCTGTCCATGTTAGAAATCATGAATTTATGTGGATTTTATTCCACTCCAACAATTTCTAGCCTCCTGCCTTTCCTAATTTACAGTTAACTTTCCTCTAAAATAAGAAACCTGGCATTTATTACCCACAATATCAATTTATTTGCTCAATCAAGAATATACATAGTTTCCCAATTACAAACCCACTCTCCTACTGAAATATGATAGTTTATGAAAGTTATTTTTGTCTATGTTCTTGTTTTTTTAAATATTTTATTTGTTTTTTTGAGAGAAAGAGGGAGAGAGCATGAACAGGGGAGATAGGCAGAGGCATGAGCAGGGGAGATGGGCAGAGGCAGAGGGAGAAGCAGGCTCCCCACTGAGCAGGGAGCCCACTGTGGGATTTGATCCCAGGACCCAGGGATCATGACCTGAGCCAAAAGCAAATGCTCAACCAACTGAGCTACCCAGGTGTCCCTATGTTATTCGTTTGTAATAGTATTAAGCTCATTTATACTTTAGGCTCCCACCCTAAATCCTGATATTAATTAATTAGTTATTAATTAATTAACTCAGAAGGACCCATACTTTGCTTAAAGCTCTGCCCATTTTTATTTTGCATTTGGTCACCCAAATTGTGTAACAGGTCCTGTGTCCTAATGGTGGCATCAAATTACTCTTATAGTAGCTTCCATGTTCACCTGCTTCATCACTTCAGAATAACTGATAGCCTCCATCATCCCTTGCTTCTTATTCACTTCTCCTTTTCCAAGGAGAGTTTATTACTGAATTACTAATTCTGTGATCTCCAATTTCTTAAGAAATACTCATTTTACTTGTTCACTCTTTAACGTCCTCACACATGGTAATATATCTCAATGTAACTCAAATGAGGAACCCCATCATGACTTATTAACTCATCAAGCTAAAATTATATTTATCTTATGTCAAACATCTCAAGAATGCTTTTATTTTCTCTCTACTCACAATACTTCTTAAATTTTTACAACAAAGTTCTTTTTCCTTGAAACTTCATTTTCCAAGTTGCACAGTGATCTACTCATTGCCTAAATCAGTACACTTTTCCCAGGTTTTCACATTTCCTTAACAATGTCTCCATTAATAACCACTTTTTCATACTTGAAATTTTCTCCTCAACAGTCTTTCACGATATAGCACACCCCTTTACCCCTCTTCTCTGGTGCTTTTTATTTCCCTCTGTCTGCCCTTTGTGGATCTAAATATGGCACACACCTTAAGGCTCAATCCTCAATCAAAAGAAAAAGAAGGGTAGGAGAATTTAAAGACAGGATGCGTAAGTAAAATACAGAACCAGAAAGTGAGCTGACCGAAAGAGTGCTGGAGAAGAGTAGAAAACTGAGCAGTTCTCAGAACTGAACTACAGAAATCTGGAAACCTTTCCCCAGGGTTTTACTATTAAAGTGTTTCAGTCCAGTGATACCTAACATTTTGGGAGGTTTCAAATTCCCAAAAAAGAGGATCTGATTGAGCCATATTCTGCCTTGAGTCAGTCATCTTTGGCCCTGTACACAACTAAGAATAGAGTCATCATCAGAGGCTGGGAGAGACCCCAGCTGGAATTTACTAAGGATATTCACTGTAAGTGTCTCTTACATTCCCACACTGAAGAAAATATTTCTGAATTTTTCCCCCATTTCCTATTCCCATTATATCCCATGTGTGGTGAAGTTTAAAGCAGACAATTAAAACCTAGCCAGTATGTATCCAGGGAAGAGTGGCTGAAGGAGGATACTATAAAAAATGTATCTCAGATAAAAGAAGAGTCACAGGGAAGAAAATAAACAATGGTTTTCAAGTATTTTAAACCTATCATAGTTAGAAATAGTCAACTAATTTCATGGCTCCAGGGAACAGAAATGCATATCACAATGTAAAACGTGGGTGATCATATTTCTAGAGTTCAAAGTAAGGAGTAACATTTTTAAAGTACAAAGTTTTTCATTAACACTATTATGAGAATTTGAACACCCAATACTTATTATGAGAAAACTCAAAGTTTCCCCTCACTGGTGATGTCCAAATTGAAAATCAATCATCATCTACGCAGAATATTCTGGAGAAAAATGCTGGTCTGGTACTATTTGCAAATCCATAGTAGCCATCTTCCACGAATGTAATTATCTAATATTGACATTGGAATGGATCTTATGTAATCTAGTCTACTTATATCACTCTATAAATAAAAAACTGAGACCATGAGCTATGTAGCCAGAAGGCTGATAGTGACAGAATGACCAGAAACACCATTTATGAGGGATCCACAAACCTGGAACAGAGTATGATATCTACAATGAATGGAGGAACATACTAGGTCACAAGCAGGAATACTGGTTAATCTTAGTTCTTAATGTCAAAAGTTATTCTAACAGGCTAAGCTATAAACGTTGCCAGAACACTCTATTCTTATGTTGGGGGAAATAGCCTAAGCTGGCAGTTTTTTTCCACCCAGGATAATGAAAAATATTAAATATTCCATTATTTTTTTAATATAAAAATAATATAAAACAAAACCAAAAAACATAGAAAACAGAGGAGCACTGTTTCATTTATATACGATTATTTTGGTACTTTGACTTATCTAATTCCAATATTTATTACTGAAGTATATGTTTTTACATGGCTTATATACACACATTTCCCATGTATAAAATTTCACACTTTATTTTTATTCTTCTCCTAGGTATTATCACACACTCTTAAACAGTTCTCTACTTTTCCTTTAATGGAGTTTTTCTTGTTTTGTTTTGTTTTAGATTTTATTTATTTGACGGAGAGAGAGAGAGAAAGAGAGAGTGAGAGCACAAGCAGGGGGAGAGAAAGAGGGAGAAGCAGCCTCCCTGGGGCTCAACCCCAGGACCCTGGGATCATGACCTGAGCCAAAGGCACACCCTTTACTGACCAAGCCACCCAGGCACCCCTTTAAAGGAGTTACTGAAGAACAATTTTGAGAAAATATTATCTTAATATAGTGTATTTTTAAAAGGAAGTAGTTGAATACTATAGCATTTTTTGCTCACACTACAGCAATGTTCTGATGTATCTAGGTCTTCAGATTTAACTTGAAAGGATTCTTTAATCACTGGGACAGGAGGCTGTGCCTTTCCTCTACACTCATTCTCAACTGTGAATAACTTAAGGCAGAACAGATTTGTGACTATATTCTAACCTGTATCTTGGTCATGTCTCACAGGTTCTCATCATTGATAATGCTTCTCTTCTCTAAAGTAATACAGATGGTGCTTTTTCTCTTCAAATAAATACAGTGAATTATTGCAAAATATCTCATGTAAACATGCATGTGCACTTAAGACCCATGTAAGATTCTTGCGTTTTTCTATTTGGAGAAAGGTATCTTTTCGTTTCAGAGCTAAGCATGCGTTTTGATAGAATATTATCTTTTTAAAGTTAATTCCTTGTGATAATTGAGCAAGAAATGTTGGAGAATTGTCATTATGGTGAAAATGAGCACATGAATTATATGAAGGGCTAAGAGTTCAGAATAACAGAAAGCAGGAGCATTTAGATTCATATTAGAGAAAGAAGAAGACACAGAAGAATATTTTTATTTTTAATAATATTTCTGAATATTTATGAATTCTAAAACCAATTGGAGACAGAAATATCCAATCCTTCATCCTTTATTAAATATCAGCTATTAACCATGTGTGTGACAATGACCAAACCCTTTGAGAGTTTTAGTTTATTCATCTGTTATTAGTGCCTTAAATGATACAGTTTCCAAGGTGCCTTCCTATTCTTCAAATGTTGTCTGTTATTCAACGCCTGCCACCACCACCACCACGATCACTGTCATCTCTAGCAACAATAATTAAAACCACAATAGTACGTAGGTGAGAATACAAAAGATTATTAAACATGATCCCTGCTGTCCATAGGCCTCCATCTACAGTAGTGAAATACAGTTATATCAAGATTATAAATAATGATAATATACAGGTTAAATATTCTATGTTAACTTAAAATCTATAAATGATGACCCATTCGCCAACCTTTTGATGTGAGAACTTAAAAAAAACATAGGTGTAGTGATTGGTTCATAATATGTTATTTATAATTTCTAATCTCTGTTTCCTTGGAGTGAGAGCTTAAAGACTTTTCTGAAGATCTATGTATGCAAAATCCTTCTAGATTTTTTTTCCTTTTTCTAATCTGTTATTATGGACTCACTTATTTAACCTTAAGGATATTTTCCTTTAATGACCACACACTGAGCCTTTTCAAAACATTTGACTTAGTATTCATAGATCCAACTCTTGTCACACTTATATTTTATTATTTTTATAATACCTAATTGCCTTACATAATTACAATTTCATTTAAACTGTTATAAGCAGATTTGAAAACAAATTCATCTTACTCTTGTTAAGCATATGAGTATCTGGTGAAAACAAAAGTGCACAGGTATATTGGAGCATGCTCTACAAGTAATGAATATTCACTGTGTCTTGGGCAGCACTTAGTGTTATTTATAGAGGGACAATTGAGTGCCTATTAATCCAGCAGTTGTGCTCAATGGAGACTGGGTAAGAGAACTTTAGTGTATTTGGGGATGACACATAAGCATATAGACAAGTGTGTAAAATATGGTAGAAATCACTATAGGACAATATAGTGACTACATAAATACGTATAATAACAGTGTCTAATAACTGGAAGGACCATGTATGGCAATTAATGAGTCCAGAACGAATTTTTCAAGATACAGAGTATTTGGAAGTAACAGACTTCTTCCCCCCCACAGCTAAATATTTCCTTTCATGTGACCGTGGATACAATTAGTGGAACACTCCTGTCTCCTCTCTGCCTCTTTAATTCTCTTTAATCCAGGGGACTGCATTGACTTTTCTCATTGAACCAAACTGAACTTAACATTTCCCTTTTTCTCTTTTGGGAATGACCTGCTTGTCCGGAGCAGGCCTGCACTCCCAAGATTAGGTGTTGCCCCAGAGAGGAGAGGGATCTTGCCCCAGCCCAGAACTGCCTATGGTTTGGGATTTGGTATTAGGAAACATGCATGCTTACAGTTAGGAGCCACAACCTTTTTTTTTTTTTTTTTTTTTTTTAAGATTTTGTTACTTATTGGACACAGAGAGAGAAAAATCACAAGTAGGCAGAGAGGCAGGCAGAGAGGCAGCGGGGAAGCAGGCTCCCTGCTGAGCAGAGAGCCAGATGTGGGGCTAGATCCCAGGACCCTGAGATCATGACCTGAGCCAAAGGCAGAGGCTTAACACACTGAGCCACCCAGGCACCCCTAGAAGCCACATTCTTCAACACAGACTTTATCAGTAAAAAAGGTGATATTTTGGCTCTACATGTTTATTAACTATTTTTTCATTTGGTTTATAATCTGGGGGAAGAAGACAGGACTAGTAGTGGCTGGCCTCTTCGAAGAATCCAGCAAGGAGCTCAAAAAATGCTCATTGAAGAATGTGGAACTTCAGGTGAAGACTGAGAGAAATGAAGTCTCTAGTACTCAACCTCTTTCACTGACCTTACCTTTGAATGGGTCTGTCATTCCCAATTCTTTGCCGATACCCCTTTGATCCTACTGCCAGAATAATCTTTCTTAAAATTGTGCTCGTTACGGAATAGCTCAATTACTTTCTTTCTTTCTTTTTTTTTTTTTTTCAATTACTTTCTTAACATAACATTGAAGGCTCTTTATGACCAGGGTGACCATTTATCCTGCTTTGTTCTGGAAAGTTCTAGTTTACATCTGTTGTTTCGGTGTCATTATTTATAGCATCTCCTTTTATTTTCAAAGTGTTCTCATTCCAAAAAGTTTTACTGTTACCGTATTTATGGTCTACCTGACACCCAACCTTTCAGTCTCTTATCCTGCTACTCTTTCACTGACACTTTTTGCTCTACCCAGTAAAATCCACTCAGCAACTCCAAACAATGCCTGAGCTTGCCTCTTCTGGCCCTTCGTCAAAGCTGCTCCTTTTGTATGGAATGCCTTTCCTCCCTTCCTCATTTGGTAAAAGCCTACTTTTTCTTCATGGCCCAGATTCAAAGTATTCTTTTGTCATGTCTTCCATGACCTCTCTCTGCTCGTGCGAATTTACACGTCATCTGTGTCTGCCACTGGAATGAATTGTGCTTAGAGGTTCTAATGCACTAGTATATTTTGGTCCATGAATGCTGTTTAATTTTTGTTAAAGCAGAATATACATAATGTTGAACAGTGTCTGAAGAGTGAACATTGAGATGAGAATTGAGATGATAGTCCTTTATTATAGTTCAGAGCCAGGTACAAGATGCTCTCTGTAAGAGTTAAGTACAGTTTAGTGTTAAGCGGGTGACAGAGAACAAGCTCAGATTAAGCGTGACATGTGAGAATGGTCCCCGGTGAGTATATAACAGCGCTTGTTTAAATGGGCAGTAAACAGTCCAGCTCCAACAGTGGCCTGTGCTAAGGAACGATGGATCTTTTTATAGACACTGTGAGCATTGTTACACTGTGGTAGTGATGGCATTGTAATTATTGTTAACCTGTTTAGTGTTCTTTTGAGTCTCTTAATCACTTGATTCAAGGGTACTGTCAAAAATTCTAGTATTCACAACTGTGCCATGATAAACAAAATAGAGAGAGTGCTACTGGTATAGTCACTAAGATCTGATAAGTAAAAGAAGATCTGGGATATATTCTGCTGTACCTTATGTATGACCTTAGACAAATTACTTGAACTCTCTAAGTTTCTTCATCATTAAAGAGGGACAAAAACGGACACCTGGGTGGCTCAGTTGGTTAAGTGTCTGCCTTTGAGTCAGGTCATGATCTCAGGGTCCTGGAATCAAGTCCTGCATCAGGCTGCTTACTCAGCAAGGAACCTGCTTCTGTCCTCTGCCTGCGGCTCGCCCTGCTTGTGCTTTCTCTCTCTCTGACAAATATATAAATAAAACTTTTTTTAAAAGAGAGGCGCGAAACCACCTATCCTTGTTTGTTATAAAATCATTCTTGTAAAGGGCATATAGAGCATCTCTGCCTAGAAAACATAAATGCACTCAAGTAAATTGTGTAATAATAACGCGGGGACCAGTCAACTCGTGCAACTTCATGTCTGTGTGGAAGAGTATGCAGAAGAAAAGTTAAGGTATTTAGAATATGTCCTCTTTAAACAGCTTTGCAGCTAAGCTGACTCTGAGCCACCCATCCCAGTTTTTATAAACCGGCTCAAGAGGGTTGGCCACTGAGGGACAGAGTGGTTAGGACCCCCTGTTAGTGTACTTCCTTGGTGATAGTTTTCAAACTTGAATACTTTTACATCACTTCTCTCTCTCTAACTCTTGCTCTCTGTGTCTCTCTCTTGCTTTCTCTCTCGCTCTCTCTCTCTCGCTCTCTCTCTGTCTTTTCTTCCTTTTCTCTTTCTTTTTTTTTTTTTTAAGAAATCCAAGTGTGTACCTGGCAAGACTCTTTTTACCTCTGCCTTCCCAATGAAAGTTTCTATACCTGACTATGATAGGACTGAGAATAATTTCCTGTCTTCTCCCCTCACTCTATTCTAAACTAAGTGTATAACACATTGACTATTTTATTTTAATATCAGTGCTATGAATGAATGAAAAAAGAATAAAGAACCTTATTCTACTGCTCTCCTCCTCCTTGCCATACTCTGAAAAATAAAAAATCAAGAATATTATTCTCTTATAAGGGCTAATGTTAGATTTGGGTACACAAACAACAGAAATAAGTCCCATCCACTTTTGAAAGGAATATCATTTTGAGACTATCTGAGCTTTTTTTTCTCTGCTACAGCTAGGAGGCAGCACATGGGAAGGTCTCCAGATAAAGTGCAGAGGAGAGAAGGGAGGTAAAGATGGGAAGATATCAGCTATACTTACTTGGAGCACTAGTGGAGGGTTAATGGAAGATCAACCTCAGAGTTATTTCTCCTCCTTCAATCCCATTGTTCTCACCCAGATCAATATTAATCTTGCTTCACAAGTTGTTCTTTAGTTTTCTTAAGATAGTGATAATATTATCAACTTCATAAAGTTGTGTGAGAATTAAGCATGGCAATAAATGCAAAACACTAGAAATTATAGATTGCACATGAAAGAATTCAATGGTGTTGGTCATTATTATTTTCATTATTTCAGCTTTTACTGTTGGTCCTACCCTAGAGTGATACTAAGCAGAATAAAATACCAGATGGACTGTGTGATGCATGTAAGATAGGAAGGAGAGAAGACAATGCTTCTTGTACTGCAATAGAGGTTTGCAGATGAATGCAGAACACACACACACAAATGAAAAATCACTCTACTAAGAGGAGAGAGGAGGTCCCATATCCATAAGCACAGGGATATATATGTTCAGTTTCTGATTCTAGCCTGGGAGTAAAAAATGCACAGACTGTAGAGTGGTGAGAGGGCATAAAGGGGGATTGTGCCAGGGTAGAAGTGGAATCAGTAAGTAGGAAAGTCAGATGGTGGATGGATGGTCATGGTTGATGACCCTAGAAATGGGCACAGATAATTAAGACGGTTCCAAGCCAAGCTCCTAAGATTGGATAGGAAAATGGTATAAAAAAAAAAAAAATAGTTCTTCTCTGACCGGAATGTCGTGGCAGAGCAGCAACTTGAGGGCAAAGCAAAGACAATGAATTTATCAGAAGAAATTCAGGTCATCCCAGGAGACGCATCAGAAAATTGAAAGAGATTATGAACAGAAAAGCATTCAGAGTTTTGTCCATTGGAAATGAATCAAGATAAATTAGAGAGAAGCATAACCTCAGTCAAAGGGGGGCTCAGACATCAATATTCTCTAGGAACCAATATGATATGAGCTCATAAAAGAATGGGATCAAGTAATTAGCCTAATCTCCCAGGGAGAGTTTTTGAGACAAACTGTTGCCACCAATCAGGTAGTGAGATATTTCCAAGAATATCTTAAGAGTAAATTAATTAACTAGGCTTTTATTTCCTAGAAAATGAGCAGGGCATCCTCCACATACTCAAAGGCCCATCTGACACACTTGATTGGGGCAAGGATAGTGCAGATCTTCTCCCATGCTAAAGAATTCACATTTATGTAAACCAAGTTACTACAATGTTTGTCTCAATATAAATGCTGAATAAATGTTAACTATATCTAGATATATTTACATTTTAACCATATCTTTTTTTTATTATGTTCAGTTAGCCAACATATAGTCACTATAAAAACATTAGTTTTTGATAGAGTGTTTAACCATATCTTTTAATCACAGTATAGAGCATTGATAGGAGACTTTCTAGGACACTGGTAGGACTACAGATGGAGATATTTTGTAGACAAGAAGACTTTTGCATCTTTCCTTCTTTAAAAAAATTATTTACTTATTTTAGAGAGAAAGCAGTGGGAGGAACAATGGGAGAGAATGAATCCTCAAGCAGACTCTCCACTGAGCACAGAGCCCATGGAGCCTGACACAGGGATTGATCCCAGCACCCTGAGATCATAATCTGAGGCAAAATCCAGAGCTGCTGTTCAACCAACTGAACCACCCAGGCACCCCTGCACCTTTTCAAATCCCCTCCGAAACCCATATATACCTAGATCCAATCTTAACCCAGGCAATTTTTATAGATTGTTCTGGGAATTGTCAAGGATGCCACAAAGAAGTAATATGTTGTCCACATTCCTTGGGGTAAAGTAAGACAAATGACTTACCATTTGTGTTGAAAACAATCTGAAATTGGTCTTCAGAAAGTCACAAAAGTTCTGTCATAGGACCATGTAAGCTCTTAAAATTTTGTGATTTGGGAGCTAGAGGATATATTAAAATTCTTATTAGTTAAAATGAGAGTAAAGGAAGCTGGGTACAAAACTGTTCATGTTTATGTAGAAATTAAATATATATGCAATTTAGCTAACAATATACTTGGGAGAAGTTTAAATTTGTAGGAAGTTTAGAAAATGAAGTTCAGGGTTACTTGAGAATAAGGGGCTAGCTTTATTTTACCCATCACTGTAATGCAGCTATCAATAATTTTTCAAATAACCTCAAGTTCTCTGAAGTCTTCTGGATTTAACTCAGATTTCTAATACCATTTTAACATTTTACACAGTGGTTTAATAATACAGAGTCTTCACCTCAAAAAAAATTAGGAACAGATGGTGAGAATGGACTCATTCCCATTCCTGATGTGCACTTTATTATACTACTTTCAAAGAGTGACTTAAAGCACATTCCAAAAATGTACAGTAGGTGTGTGGATTGTGTCTCTTGAGAAATGACTATTTCATGCAGTATTCCTTTAACTATTGCTATCCCTAGCTCTGTTTCAGAATGTAATGGGAAAACTTTAGATTTTAAAAAAAGCAAATATATATGTAGTGCTGAAATGCTCAACCCAACAAATATTTTATAACCCATAAATGAATTTTAATATTTGAATCTCTTTTTTAAATTTTTTAAAGGTTTTATTTATTTATTTGTCAGAGAGAACAGGAGGAGGAGTGTCAGGCAGAGGAGAAGCAGGCTCCCAACTCATCAAGGATACCAATGTGGGACTTGATCCTAGGACCCTGGGACTGAGTCAAAGGCAGACACTTAACTGACTCAACCACCCAGGTGGCTTGTGTCTCTTTTTAAAACAAAAAGTTTATTCTCCAATATTTAGAAAGAATTTTACAACATTCAGAATCATACCACAATAGGATATTTTTAATTTTTTAATTTCATTTTAATTAACTTTTGTTGAGTTATAATTGATATATAACATTATATTAATTTCAAATGTACAACATAA
This sequence comes from Martes martes, assembly GCF_963455335.1. Lineage (NCBI taxonomy): Eukaryota > Metazoa > Chordata > Mammalia > Carnivora > Mustelidae > Martes > Martes martes. The sequence goes on from NC_137893.1 coordinate 37,263,468, forward strand.
TGATTCAATACATGTATATAATGCAAAATGATCACAATGAAATATTTTTATATTTCTGATTTCAGAAATTAATTATGCAATGATAAGATAAAAATAATAGTAGCAATAACTAATATTAAGTGATTGGTTACTACTTGCCAGGCATTATATTAAGTGCTGCTTATTTTTAAATCTCACTTTTTGCTCAAGGTTACTTCAATTTTTGCAAGTACATTTTTAGATAGAAATTTATCCCTAAATCATAGATGAGAAAACTAACCTACAAAGAAATTAAGTATTTTGCTTTCCCAAGATTTATAAATAACATACTCTGTTAGATGGCAATTAATAGTAACATTTGATTGATAGAAGAATAGAAAATATTTAAATGTATACCTATAGCATAAAAAACTGTGTTGATTTTTGAATGTACTTACTACTAGATTACAGTATAATCTGTGTCTATCAAAAATATAGATAGCAATGAGTAAGTTTTCTCCAAGTATACCATTAGCTCAATGTACTCCAACAACATCTCTAAACTCTGAAATTGTGTTTAAAATTTAATATTCTGCTTCATATATCATAGCTATCTTATTGGAATAATAAACAGAATGCAGAGGTTAGGAGAGGCAGATGCACCTTTATAGTGGAGATATCTAGCTCTGAGATCTCTGCTTGGGGATGAGGGAAGTGCGCACTTGCTCTCACTCTCTCGCTCTCTTTCTCTCTCTATGTAAAATAATGATCCAGGTCTGGTGCTGTAATAAACCACAAATACTACCAAAATGACTGAATAAAATAAACTTTGGTGTTCTTGAATCACACCTTCGTTTAGGAAGATTTTCCAAAATGACATCCTATCTTTGAAGAGTAAATATTTTCTTTATGCAACCTCCAAAGATCATCCTTGCTTGAGAAGTACAAGATGGCTAATGAAACAAAAGATCCAATTTATCAAGCAATCAAGTGTTGGCTTGCATTTCCCCTGGATCTACAATTTAGGAAGACTGTATCAATGTAAGCTTAGAATTAGTTCTTGCCAACACTGTATGTGTATAAAGCAGTGGTTCTCAAACATCATTGTATATCAGAATCACCCAGAGACTTGTTAAAATTCAGTTTATTTGGAATACCACGCCCAGAGTTGTGGACTCATTAGGCCTAGAATGAGGCTAAAGAATTTGTAACTCTAACAAGTTCCCAAGTGATGTTGATACTGCTAGTTGAGAGATCACACTTTGAGAATCACAATGCAGTGCGTGCTATGTGAGTCTTAAAACCAAGCATTAACCATTTTGAGTTGCATATGATTTTTAATGACTGTGATTATTCTTTTGGAGCTAACTGATATAATTTAAAATGTTATGCTTAATGTGTGTGTGTGTGTGTGTATTTAAATTTCATATCTCCCTTTTTTCAAGGATGTTTGCCCTATATATGCTTCTCTTCTGGGCACTCAGATCCTAAATTAAAAAAAACAAAAAGTAGAAAAGTAAAATTTTGTGAAGGGATACAGTCACATATGTAAATTTTCCTTCCTACATTACTACCAATTTTAGGTGGCAACTTTGCTTAAATAAAAGGATTTTTTAAAATAAAAAAATGGTAATACAGTTCAAATTGATCTTTCTAAATAGACAATATTACAAAAAATTACCATCTGCAGCTTTCCAGAACACATAGAGACCATACAATGTAAGTGAGGTTTTGTGTTAGATGAGTCCCATTATTTTCTCCTTTACAGAGAAAATCACTTCTTTTAATAGGATTAGAATAGTATAAATAAAACTTTGCCTAGCACAATTCCTATCAGGTTTTGAGAAAAAAAATTTTAGTATTACTTACATATGCCTTCTCTTTTCAATAATTTTACTCCATAAACCTCATCTTAAAATTAAGATTGATGGATATTATCAAAAGAAAACATGTTAAAAGTTGGCCAGAAATTATTTTTCTTAACTAACTTACTAAATTCCAATTTATAGTCACTCACATTTGTGGCTTAACATGGAATTCATTTTACAGATTGTTGTCATGTTATTTTTAATGCAACCTATGAGATATTCTCTCTATCTGATACCTCTACACACAACTATGTTATTAAGGTACAGTATTTAAAAAATTGCTTACAAACTTAAAAAAAAAAAGCCTAACATCTGTTTGCAAAGTAATTTTGCAGTCACTAAGAGTAAAACTATATTACTATCAGGAGACACAAAAGAAGGCCAGAGGAGTTGTATTTTCTCGGCTTGTTTGTATTGTGAAGCACAGTTAAACAAACAGTGTCTCCCTTTCAGGGCTCAGAACCCCAGCCAATAATACAACTGAGGGCTGAAACTATTTGAAAGGGTGATGGGGCTTTTGTTGGGATCTGGCTGGATGACATTGCTTCGTGGAGAGCAAAAGCACTGTTGCTCACCACAAATACTTTACAAGGCAAGGAACTTTAGAGACGGAGACAGCAGAAACTATTAGAAGATTAATGAGCATCCCCACAGCCTGTTCTTTTATGGATTGCCAGGAACTCTTTCATCAACTATATTTACTGAGCAAGTGAATCTACCACAAAAAAAAAAGTATATAAATATATATATGAAAGGATTTCCTGTGAGACTGACTGCTTTAAGGTAAGAGACCCTAGACAAAAGGACTAACAACATTTTACTAACAATGAAAAACTCAAGGGAAAAAGAAAAGAAACAAGGGGAAAAGCTAGGAAAACTTTCATTGTGCATGTCAATTAGACATTTTGCTCTTCAACGCCAACAAGCTTCTTCGGGGTTTCCTCACAAACGTAAAGAAGGTAATGTAGGATGAAAGTAAAATGTATCATACTAACAATGTATTAATGTACATGATAAGTCATTTTAAAACTGTTTAGCAAATAGTGTTTGGTATTTCAACAACTAAATATAGATTTATGAATTCATGACATAAAATTAATGAGAAAAAATAAGTATTTTTTAATTGCAACAAGTTTGATATCAAGTTTATATACTGCCTATAAAAAACTTATGTTTTTTTTTAATAAACAGTGAACAGATTTTAATCTATTAATGATTTAGAGCAGCAGAGTAAGTTTAAACTTCAGATTCCAAGTAAAATATCAGAATAAACAATGCAAGTTTTAAAATAAATGCATCTCTAATAAAAACAGCCCCCTTTTTTTTGTAGTTCCCACCTTCCCTTCCTTACTGCCTCCCAAAGTGGTAGGCATGTACAGCTCTAACAGAAAATATGCAAGCTAACCCAAACAGCACATGTGACAACTCTGCTAGGAAAGGGTGCTCTGTTCCATTGACAGGGACAGTTGCTACAAAGTTAGACTCTTTGTTAAAAACTATTTTTGGATATCAGATTTTATAAAATTTAACATAGGTATTATGTGATGTCCATACAATTTGGGGTCACTTTACGACATTTTTAAACAAAATAGGATCCTAAACACAGATGTACATTGACCCAGGATAGAATTCATTTAAGGAAAGAAACCAGGGACACCTTGGTTAAATGCCTTCGGCTAAGGTCATGAGCACAGTGTCCTGGAATCAAGTCCCACAGTGGGTTCCTTTCTCAGGGGGAGCATGCTTCTCCCTTTCCCTCTGCCTGCCACTCCTCTTGCTTTTGTGCTCTTTTTCTCTCTCTCTGACAAATAAATAAATAAATGTATCTTTAAAAAAAAAAAAAAGAAAGAAACAACACTGGAGTACGTGCAAGAATGTTCTTTCACTTGATTTGTGGAAACGGTAGTAAGAGTAGCTTTATCACGGGGTAGTAGATCCATTATGCAAAAACCCAACTGGTTTTAATATTTTCAATTTTTGTTTAACAGGTGGTAGGAATGTAAGTTACAATAATACTAATACCTGGAAGGCTGTGGGTTTCACTGGAAAGAACATGAAGTTTGAAATCTAATATATCTGAATTTAAATCTACTTTATCACTATGTAAGTTATCTAAGAGATAGTCTTCTCTCACTTTAAATTTTTGAGAAAAAAATGAGCACTTGACAGTACTGTTGTGAAGATCTTCTGAATTATCAGACCTAAGATCTTAGCATATAATAGTTGCTCAAAAATATTTTATCTCTTTCTAGTGATTAATTGGTTACACTTAATGGTCCCTTCTATTAAGATGAAAAATCCATTTTCTAAAGTAATATACCTAAATGGTCACTCAGCCTCCCTATTTGGGTACCCAGTTGGCATCTCAAAATTAACAAGTGTAAAATAAAAACCTTGACCCCACCTTAGCCCCAAATTACCTACCCCAAAACTTCTTCTGCTTTTAGATTCCTTCACTCATGGTCAGTGATACCTAGATGATCACACCTCAAATATAAAAGGTAAAATTGATTAATCCCTTTCGTCATCTCCCACATGCAATCCACCAGAGATCTAGTCACTATTCTTCTTAAGTATATCCCAAATCTGACCATTTCCATTGAACACTGACCACCTTGTTTGTTACCATCTTCTCTCACCTAGAATATTGTAACAGCTGCCTAACCTGCTTCCCAGTGTCCATCACTGGCTTTCACATGGCTCATTTTTTACAAGGTAATCAGGGCAAACTTTCAAAAATGGAAATCAAATCACTCCTCTGATGAAATCTTCCAATGGCTTCTCATTGTAATTAGAATAAAATATCCTTGCCCTTGTACTTCAAAACATTGGTTCATTCTAACTATTCAGGTCTCACTCAAAGGTCACCTCCTGGATGAGATCTTCCCTGGTCATTGTATTTGAAGCAGCCCTGTCTTCCTTTCCTACCTCAACCATTCCTGATCCCAAATTCCAGTTTTATTATTATATTACTTATTACTATGTAAAAATGTCTTGTTTAAGTATTTGGGGATGTGTTTACATCTGTTCTCTCTATTGGAAGGTAATTCCTATAAGAGAAATCACCTTTTTTTGACTTTCCACAGTACCCAGCGTCAGTGATCAGATAAGCACTCAATAAAGGCCATTAAATACTTTGAAAAAGCAGACGACAGCAGTAAAACAGCAAAAATTTGTGAAGATTGTGGTAAAATGCTCAAATGATCACAAATATATTTAAGTATTCTGACTGAAACAGAAAATAAAGTGAAATGATTACTTTAAAATTCTTTTTTTTTAAGATTTTATTTATTTATTTGACAGACAGAGATCACAAGTAGGCAGAGAGACAGGCAGAGAGAGAGAGAGAGAGGAGGAAGCAGGCTCCCTGCTGAGCAGAGAGCCCAATGTGGGACTCGATCCCAGGACCCTGAGATCATGACCTGAGCCGAAGGCAGAGGCTTTCATCCACTGAGCCACCCAGGCGCCCCGATTACTTTTAAAATTCTTGAACAGTGGAAGAAATGTTAGTGTTTTGAAGTGTTTTGAAGTATTGATTTAATATCCTTATCATCCTTCTTAAAATCCTCCTTGCTGCACATTGAAAAACAGTACAGAACGTAATTACTAATAATAAAGATATAATATTAAGCAATAATAATGCAATTATTATGATTTGGTTTATAAAAGAAGAAATATAAGGAAAATAACATTCCCTAATAAAATTTTAACTCACATAAACATTTAAAGATCCAAACAACCATGCAGTAGGCTGATTCATGTGAACAGTATACAGTAATTCCAGGCTTAATAAATTAACAATAGTCATTGCCTTTAATGAAGGTCAATCAATTTCTTTCTTCAAGTTAATATAATAATTTTGAAGTTTTATAACTCAAGGAAAAACTATATGGAGGCTTGAAAATTATTCAAGTAAGTCATGAATAGCAAAGGTACATTCTAGTCTTGGAAATTTTATTAGTATAAAATGAACATGATTATGATTTGATTTGTGCAGTCTTGTATCTGTGATTACTCTAAGTGTTGCCTATTAATTCTTAGAATTATATTAAATATACTGAAGGAAGATTGGTTAATATCCCTTGAGATTTCCATGAGAAATACATGTCTTTTTCATTTGGCTAGTCAGGTGGGAAAATATGAACACAAAGTCAATATTAATTTACATAACATACTGTTACTGTTTCCTCAAGTTTTACTTGCTCAAGAATATGAATTTTTCCAGACAGTAAAAATCCCTTCCACTTTATAGTTTGTAAATCACACCATATACATTAATTCATTTGAGTCTTATAGCAATCATGTGAAGTAAGTATAATGGTGTGTTATTTTATTTTCTCAGAGAAGAAAAAAATTAGGATTAGAAATTTAAGTAATTTTTTCAAATTGAATGGGTAGAAAAAGGACAACTAAACCAAATATAGCCCAAGGTTGAAATTTCTGTCCCAGCACGCTTTGCATCATACTATCCACCTCTGTTAATTTCCTGACAGGTAGGACATGAAGTAATTAAGGAATGGCGCCTTAAGCTATTGCTACCGAAGGAAAAGTCATGACACCTATGTTTCTCTGCGACATCAGAGCCAGTTCTGATTTCCAAGCAGGAAGTGAGCTTTAGAAGCAAAGAACTAAAAACCCTTCTTGCATCACCAAATTAAAGAAGAGAATTCTAATTCTACAAAGAGAAAGCAGCTGCCAGTAGACACGAAGCTCTCCGAATAGAGCAGCTGGAAACTACTCCCAGACAGCAGTTTCCAGAACATATTGAGGTGTTGAAGTGAAGCACAGCTTTCTGTAGAAATCAATTGATAAAGATCTAGTTCTTAAAGATTATACATTGAGGAAGGAAGATAGGGAAATACTGAGAATCTTGGAATTAAGGATCCTGGAGCTAGGTCAGACAGATTTGGGCAAGAGAAACTTGAGACAGAGAGATCAGAACCCAGATTGGACATATCATGTTGTTAAACGAGTATTACAAGTCTTATGTGAGGGTAATTTGGAAATATCAGAGCGTACATTATGTCCATTACAAAACTTACCTGATTATACTGTAAATTTTATAAGGTTTTCCTTTGGTTTATTGACAGTTACTACCTTCATTGAGTTCTAATATGAAGGACTTCTCTGAATATCTGTTTATATGAAGATAACTAAACAACACAGATCTTCTTAGAGTTGAAATTTAGGAGCCCAGATTTTATTTAATTAGTCAGCTAACCAAGTTTATACCTTTCTGAATGAAGTTTCTTGGCTGACAGTGTTCCTTCACCAAGGTCATTGCTTCTCTCAAAGCCATGATTATACGTGGCTGTGTCCCTCCAGGCTCCCAAAACTTCTTCCTCCACAATTGCTCCTGGACCTAAGTGTGGTGATAATTTGTCCCCTGGTATGCTTTAGATTATTGCAATATCCACTGTGGTTATCATACACCTATATCTTTATAATTAGTATCTCTATAAATACACTAGTCTAGAATTAACCTAGTGCAAGGGTGCCATCTGTTTCCTGCTGGTACTCTAACAGATACACACCCACATGGTACAAGACTATGTACCTAGTTCTCACCCCAGAGATGACAGATACAAACTTTAGTATTTCCTATTGACAATGAAACTTGGGCTTGTAGAGTTTAAATAGGTTACCTAATATGACACAGATAGTAAGTAGCACCAAAATTTTGATACAGAATAATCTGAGCCAAAACCCCTGATATTTCTACTATACTACATTGACTCTTGAGTTTTTGATTATATAGATTTCCACATATATATGTCTTATTTCTAACAGAGATTATTGGAAGTAACAGAATGTGTCAAAGAAAAAGATAGTAGAGATAACCTAACTTACCCATTTACAAATTAATAAGGTAACAAAATTGAGGAAAATGAACTAATTTGCTCAAATTCACAACGGTATTGATTGCCAATTAAGGATTCCACTGATGCAGAAAGGTAAAGTGACTTCCCAAACATGAAATACTCAAAGGTTGAGATGTTTCTTATCATTCTCCAATATGTGTTATAAGTATTGTAAGATAGAGTAAGTCTCAAAATTCTGCCTAGAGAGGAATAGAGAGGAAATTGATAAATTTTTGTTAACTGAATATATCCATCAATTGAATTTTCTGACCATATTATAGTCTTGATTAGAAATAAGATATCAATTTCTGATGGTAACAGTAATCTGGGGGAACATATTTGATATTTTGAAATGCTCTAGTTCTATTCTTATGCTCACATAATCAGAAAATCACTACCGGATCAAATAAGGAATGATTCTGATATTTGAGGCAATTTTGAGTAAACTTTACTACTGGCTTTATTTTTTTATTTATTTATTTTTTTTTAAGATTTTATTTGACAGAGAGAGATCAGAAGTAGGCAGAGCAGCAGGGAGAGAGAGAAGCGGGGAAGCAGGCTCCCTGCGGAGCAGAGAGCCTGATGCGGGACTCGATCTAAAGACCCTGAGATCATGACCTGAGCTGAAGGCAGAGGCTTTAACCCACTGAGCCACCCAGGCGCCCCCTACTGGCTTTAAAATATAAAAGTTAGCCAAAGCATCGCTAACTTCATACTAAATATAAAACACTAATAAAATCAAGGAGGGAGAGACAAGAATCTTCAGTAAAATTGCTATAATTTTTAATTCCTTTGGAAGTTCTATCCAATACAACTAATCAAAAATAGTAGTTATAAATCTGTCAGAAAAAGACTAATTTCATGATTTCACTCACATGTGGAATTTAAGAAACAAAACAAATGAACAAAGGGAAAGAGAGAGAGAGAGAAAAACCAAGAAAGAGACTCAACTATAGAGAACAAACTGATGGTTATCAGAGGATAGGTAGGGGGAGGATGGGTAAAACAGGTGACAGGGATTAAGGAGGGCACTTGTGACGAGTACTGGTTGATATGTAGAATTGTTGAATCACCGTATCATACATCTGAAATTAACATAACACTATATGTTAACTACCTGGAATTAAAATAAAAGCTTTTAAAATAGTACTTTAAAAAGAATAAAAGTGAAAATATGGAGAAAGAAACAAAATTATCATTTTTATGGGTAATACGATTATTTAGCAAGGAAATTCAAAAGAATTGAAGAACATTATAAAACTAAAAGAATTCAATAAGGTAGCTGAAAACAAAATAAACAAATGACATAGCTTCTTTTGTATCAGTATTAAATAATCAAAAGTATAATTAAATATATATGCTACTATTAAGTATAAGGTACTCAGTAAGAAACGGACAAGAAATATCTGAGATTTCTATCAAATAAATTACAAAGTTCCTGAAAACCATAAAATAATATTTGAATAAATTAAAAGTCATGAGTTACTTGTGGATATGAATGCAAAATCTATAAATATCTAATTGCTTCCAAACTACTTCAAACTTGTAAGACTATTTTAATTAAAACTCCGAAGAGATCAGGCGCCTGGGTGGCTCAGTGGGTTAAGACTTTGCCTTCAGCTCAGGTCATGATCTCAGGGTCCTGGGATCAAGTCCTGCATCGGGCTCTCTGCTCATCGGAGAGCCTGCTTCCCCCTCTCTCTCTGCCTGCCTCTCTGCCTACTCGTGATTTCTCTCTCTGTGTGTTAAATAAATAAATACAATCTTTAAAAAGAAAAAAAACATGTGTGTATTAAAAAAAAAAAACTCCAAAGAGATTTTACCTTAATTAAAATATGTATATATAAACATTCATGAACAGACAAGCAGAAATCAAACAATTTTTTGGAAATTTACATAAAATGATTGGTTTACATAAAGGAATACCTGAGAAAGAAAACATGGAAAACAATTAGAGAAGAAAAGATTAATTAACCAGTTGTCTTGAATAAATGGTCAGGTAATAGAAAAATATCAACTAAAATCCTTTCTTTATATGGCATACCAAATATATTATAGATTAATTAAAAATTTAAATATAAAATATCAAGATATATAAAACAAAAATATATAAATAAAACTTTATATGTTTAAAGTCATTGGAAAAAGACAGGGAGGATAAAATGAATATATTGGCAATATGAAAATATAAAACTGAAAGTTGATGGTATCATAAACAGTATTAAAAAATAAACTAAAGTTTGAGATAATATTGAGACAATAGATAAAGAATATAAGAGATAATCTATTGAAAAAGAATTTCATGTAAATGTATAAAATGTACAACTGTATAAAAAGTTTGCTATCAAAAGTAATAAAAGACATTTTAATTAAGATAAAAATCAATTCTTCAATAAATATTTATGCAAAAAAAATTTTAAGTTAATAATTTTGCCAAAATAATTTCGTGAAGAGAAAAAGTCTCAGTCATTGGTGGAAGTTGTATCCACAGTACAATGCTTATGGGAAGTAATATGAAAAATGTATTGGTATACCTAGTAATTTCATTCTTAGTAATCCAAAGCATAGCAAAGACATAATCTGAAACACAATATTTACACACTAAATTCTTCCACACTGCATTAGAGTAAAAACAGGATTAAATTGCATATGTAATATGATATTAACTATGTTCAACCAGACAGGAAAATAGTAAGAAGTTTTGTCAATTGTACTTCATGTTAGTCGATTCTTATATTAATCAAAATATCTGTAATAATTTGCATTTCCCTAATGATTAATGGTGCTGAGCATCATTTCATATGCTTATTTGGCACCAGTATATTTTCTTTAATGAAACATCTATTCACACGTTTTCCATAATTTTAAATATATTTTCTACATATTTTTGGGTTGTCTTTTTATTAGTGAAGTTTGAATGTTTTATATATAATAAATAATAATTAAAATAAATATTCAATGATTTTGAATAATAGCTACAGAGTGATGTACTACTACTCTCCATCTATTAGGATAATTGACTATATCAAGTATTGGAAGGTTGTGAAGGAAATGGAACTCTCATACCCTGCTGCTGCTAAAATGGTACAATCACTTTGGAAAACAGTTTGACAATTTCTTAAAATATTTACTACATGATCCAGCCGTACCACTGCTAGTATTTACCCAAAATAAACTAAAGAATATGTCTGAACAAAGACTTGAATACAAATGTTCATAGCAACTTTATTTGTAATAGCCCAAAATGGGAAAAAAAATGTGTTCAATAGATCAACAGATAAACTAATAGTGGTACTTTCATGTAACAGAATACTATCCCGTCAATACCAGGAGTGAACTTACTGATATATGCAACAATATGGATAAAGTAAAAAAATAATATGCTGAGTGAAAAAAAGCTACACAAAATGCATACTTATTCTATTTTTCCACTTACATGGAATTATAGAAAATGCAAGATAATCTATAGAGAAAGGCACCTAGGGACTGGGAGAAAGTGGGAGGAGTGTGGGGAGGGTAGAAAACAGGAATTATAAAGGGTTATGAGATTAGTTTAGGGAATGAAAGGTAAGTTATCTTGTCCTATTGATGGATTCACAGGTGTAAGCACAAATTAAAACTTATTGAAATGCACATTTTATATATGTAAATTTGGTGTATGACATTTATACCACAATAAAGCTGTTAAAAATTCACAATGGCCGTGTGTTATCTTTTACATTTAATTTACTTTCATTGTTCTGTGATTACATAATTTTGTGGCCAGATTCAGACCTTGTACCAGTAACCTAGTGGGTGAAGAATTTCCCTCAAGGAGAAGGTTTATGGAGGGAGGGAAGTCACATAGGACTTTTGGGCAGAGAATGTTACACAGAAGTCTCTCCATAGAATCTACACATAGGAGAGAAGACAGAGAAACAATAGGAAGGAAAGACCAGAAGAATAAGAAAGGTGAACATGGTTTAGTGAGAGGAAATGGGTTTTGAAAGATCCAGGGGCATGCGTAGGCCAGGGTCAGTAGTTAAAGACACAAGAATTTTGCTCAGGCTGGTGGCCCAACAGGCATAGTCTAGAATATCTAATTAGATTTGGAGAGCATAGCATACTTCACTGGACTAGAGAAAGAGAAGTGACACATTTATTCTAAGATCAGTAAAGAATTTGCTGATTAAATGAAGAAGAGATCTCTCAGTGATGCCCCTTCAAAGGAAGAGAAATCCCCATATTTGAGTAGGAAGAGTATTATGCACATTGTGTTTAAAAAAAACTCTGTTGATGAAGTTCAATTGTGGCTGGAAAGGAAGGTATGTGAACACTTTCTTTTCCTTCTGTGTATATAAAATAATTGCTCTTTGAAAAAGTAAAATCTCAATTTAGTCATAATGCTTAGGGATTAAGATGTTCTTGTTAATTGAATTTTTTATTTATACAATCATCGATGACAATCATAGAATTTCACAGCTGGAAAGTACCTTGGGGATCATTTAGTCCAACCTCATTTTATAGATTAGGCAACAGAGGACCAAGAGGTTAAGTAAATGGCCCAAGGTGGCAGTCAATTAGTGACAGACCTGGGATTATAAGAGAAATTTAACTGGAACATGCTTTTTTTGTTTCAGTCTTTGTGATTCAAAAATTTTCTACTCCAGAATGTGTTCATCTAATTAAATGTTTTAATATGAAAATATAGGAAATCTGAATTTATAAAGAGGTTGTGCCCACAATTTCTTCTTTTATTAATTTATTTAAAAATATTTATTGAATGCTTACTGGGCACTTATTAAGTTCTGAGAATTTAAAAAAAAAAAAGGATAAAGAGCTCAGAGGCTAAGGAACTGACAGAAAGTAAATGTGATAAATGTTATGAGAGATGAAAGCATAGGTCTCTGAAACCAAAACCAAGGGGTGTCTGCTGGATGGGAAAGAGTGGTGATAAACATTGCATTAATACACACAATATATTAATTAGGGACACTCACACACATGCACGCAAAACCATAAAGAAAAACAAAGACATGGTTATCACAAAATTTAGGATAGCAATTACCTCTAAGACGGAATGAAAGGAGGCAATTACCAGAAGCCTATTCAGCTGTATTAGTATGAGTATTTCTCAACTGCATGGGAACACGTGTGCTCATTGTGCCCATTTTTTAAAATAATTATATACACCTCTTTGTAAATAAAATATAAAATACTGTAAGCAACTGAGAGGTAAAGAGAATAAGAATAAGTGAAAATTATAGTGCTTCCCATGGTAAAAGGAAGAAAGGAGATCTGGAAAAGTTCAAGAAGTACCGGGGGCAAAGAAAGGAAATATTTCAAGTTTTCTGGTGACCAAGGTGAAATAGATTGAAATTAAGAGCATAGGACTATATTAATAGATATAATTATGGAAATTGGAGAATGTTAAAGAAGCTGTGTTAAAGAATGGTGGCAGGCATTTCTTTCTGTTAGACAAAAGAAAAATGGAAAAGAGTTCATGGTGAGAAGTATTAGAAGCAAAGACATTGTAGGGAGTACCCCTAGGGTGCCCACGGTTCTCTTCACAAAGAGGCTTGTTCTCTATTTTCTCCGAGAGTAAGGGCAAGAGGTGGCAAGGGAGGGATAGGGGGGTGGAAGTGATGGGGATGGCAGAAATGTTCTTAGGGCTGGAAGGAAATGAGTGAGTGTAAAACAGCTTCTAAGGGATACAGAAATTGCCATTAAAGTTTATCCGAGGCATAACAGTGAGTCTGCAGTTGATTATATGGGCAGTCTTAGGACCTTTTTCTTTTTTTAAGCAATGATAAACAAGCTGGCTGCTGAAGTAGAGAGCTCAGAAAGCTGAGAATACCATAGAATATGCCGTGGAATTGACTGAGGGAGTGGGGAAGCACAGGGTGTTGGGACATGTCATACATTGGTCTGGGGGATGAGATGTGGAGCTCCAATTAGGCAAACAAAAGAGTGGAAAGGATGAAGCCATTTGGACCTTAATCTAAATCCACTGGGACAGAACAGGTGTGGAGATTATGCTTAGGATTCAATAGTTAGATTTATTGTGAGACTAACTACAAAGTGCAGTTGAAAAGGGAAGGGATGTAGGAGGTAGTATGAACCATGAACAATGTAAAAAGAATGTAATAAACTCAATTTGGATTCAGACAAAAGTCAAAAAGGGGTTTGCAAGAGCAGGTGTTAGATCCCAGCAGGAAAGCAGAGCAGGGCTATAATCTGGTTGATGGCCCAGGAAATTTAGTGAGAAGAAGAAAAAAAAAAAAAGTCACTATTCAGAAATAGGACTGTAGGTGGAAAATAAGGGCCCAATTAGTAGGTGGGTATTTAGAAGCAACAATTTTGTACATCTAGAAGGGGGCAGAAAAGGAAGCTGGTTTATTTATTAGTCTTTTTTTCTGGGAACTGGATCCCCTAGGGATAAGAGTGAGAGTGACTTTAAGGTTTACATTCCAGAGCCTCTGGCTAGAAGAGTCAGAAAGTCACTAATTCTCTTCAGATTGGTGCTTTAAGCTGTTCACCAGTTCAGTAGTAGAGTCAAGAGACTCCACTGGACCAGTAGAGTCAAGAAAACAGGTAAAAAAATGGTTTAAGTGAAAAAAAAAAAAAGATTAACATCAGGTCTAGGAGACTGGCAGAATTTGGGTCCAGCAGCCAATGAAATTCTCTAGTTGTGACTAATTCAATATGTTGGTTGTCTTCAGTTTTTCTATTTGTTCATATCTCTACCCAGACTATATCAAATGATTCATAGTCACCTTTGTTCCTTCTTATAGATGGACTTCAAGATCACATTCTTCAGAATGTCAGATCAAGGGTTAGTGTTTTTTCAGACTCATGTTATTCTTAGGAAGTTTGAAGTATTACCCAAAACACATGCGCGCCAGTGCTGTCAAAACTTCTATAGTATATGAAAGTGTCACAAAACAAACAAACAAACAAACAAAAAAAAAAACCCAAAAACAAATAACAACAATGAAAAGCCAGCAAAAACAAAAAACAAAACAAAACAAAAAGCACACACCTGACTTCATGAACAGCTCAATCAATTTCACCTATTGGCCATATTTTGAAAAATAACAAGTCAGAGTCACCAACCTTCATTATGGAATGTGGTCTCTTGTTTGGGAAGGTTCAAAAAAGGGGGTGGGGGAGGAGTACAAGTTCTGAAAAAAGATATGACATGTGAAAAATAGAAGGAATAAGGCTACAGAAACATAGGAACAAATATTCATGTAAAATAGAGAGTTTGAAGGTGTATTTTCACTTAAGAAAATTTTCCTTGTTAAAAGGTATTTTCAAGTTATCTTTTTAAGTATGAAGGATTGACTCTTAAACAGCTGTGTGTGCAAACTCTGTGGTAGAAGCAACGTTCTTCACTATACAACACATAGAAGAAGCAAGTCTTTTTGGTCATCACCTGGAGGAAGGGTATTCATTAAAATACCAGGAAGAGGGATGCCTGGGTGGCTAAGTCATGAAACGTCCACCTTTGGCTCAGGTCATGATCCCTGGGTGCTGGGCTCCCTGCTCCGTGGGAAGCCTGCTTCTCCCTCTCCCACTCCCCCTGCTTGTGTTTCCTCTCTTGCTGTATGTCTCTCTGTCAAATAAATAAGTACAATCTTTTTAAAAGACCAAATAAAATAATAAAATAAAATAAAATACCAGGAAGATCTTATAATGCTTTCTCTAAAGTAAGTTTCATAACAAGAGCCCTGAGTAGAGTGTTTTAGCAAAGTTCGGGATATTTTGGTATTTTAACACTTTAGAATAAAAACTACAATTTGCTTAGAAATTAAAACAAATCATACTAAGAATCTATGACAAGAATGCTAAAAATTTTCCATTTCATTGTCTAAAAATTAATTTATTAATACCTTATAATTATGCTACTATTGGTGACATCTTTAATTTTCACCTTTTAAAAATATATTAAAATGTTTGAAAATTATTTAAATTATTACTATCTTCCTTAGTGTTGATTTTAATTATTATCTACAGAAAGTTAAAAATTAGGTTTTATTTATTCTAAGCACAACACTTTCATGAAGGCTTTTCTTAACCTTACTTACCCTGAGAAATAATCTAGAGTATCTTAATTTGATTTATGCTCTTTAATAAATAATTCTGCCTGGTCAGAAATTTTCTTAAAAGGCACATGCTATTCAACTTCAATCTACATAATTTTGAACCATTGTTCTGTAATAAGGATACATTTTGCTAAAACATGCCATTGTTCATTTTTAAGTTAGTCTTGCACACAGATACAGCTGCCTAAGGGTGATCAAAATTTATGGCTGTATAAAGTAGTAAAATAAAACACACACACACACACACACACACACACACACACAGAGAAAAAGCCATCCTTATTCATTTTGAATTTTGTCTAAGGAAAATGCAATCATGAAACTAGAAGAGAATTATATCAGTCAGGTTCCCAGTAAGAAACAGATGTCACACTCAAATCAGGACAACTCAACAAACCACCCAAATATGGAGCTATTTGCAGAGATGGGGGTGCAAGGCAGCACAAAGTACAACACAGCAATGCGGACTTAGCAGTAACTGTGTAGCTGCTGCACCTTGACCCAAGAGACAGGAAAGGGAGCAGGTACTGGGCCACCGGAGAAAGAGAGCCAAGAGAATAAATATCTAGTTCATTCTCTTTCCTTCTTTCAGATCTTCTACAAGGCTCCCCAAAGGCCAGACCCAATCTAGAAGCTTCTGGGCACAAGAAGCCTATAGGCCAAGTTGTTCAGTTTCCTCAGAGAACAGGATAGAGAAAGGTGAACAGAGGATCTAGAGGAGCAATCCAGCAATGTTGAAGCCAAAGATACACAACCAGAGCAAAAGATTTTCTCCTAAATTAATATGTAAGGTGTTTAAATTATAATAATTGTTCAACAGTATTAGTAATTACAGCCAAGAAGTATTTGAATTACTTTTGATTTTTATTACTGTTATTGATAGAGTTCAAAATCTGGCCTAACACAAATCTCATTACTAAATGAGTTAGAGGAAATAACTTTCTGAGATTTTGTTCAAACACACACACACACACACACACACACACACACACACACTATATTCAACTGCAAAGTTCATCCTTTCTTTCAATCATTACCATGCACTCTGCTAGGCACTAGGGACTAAAAAGGAGATCTCTGTTTTCCAGAAAATCACACTGTAGTGAAAGAGACAAATTTAGCAAGCAATTAGAAGACGATGTAAGTTTAAGTGGTTAAAGACCTCAGAATAGGAAGCCTTCATAAAAAAGCTAACTTTTGACCTAAGACTTGAAGAGATACTGACTCTAGACAGAGAATAGAGTTTATACAAAAGCATGAGAGGATCTGATATGTTTTCGGAATCACAAAAATTCAATGATGTGGACGAAGAGTGAGTGAGGGTGAAAAATACAGATAAGATGAATTAGGAAAGATGAATTAGAACCAAACTATTGGTTCTATGCTATGCTATGAAAATAGCTTAAATTGTGTCCTTAAGATAAGTTTTTCAAACTTTGTGTCATAATAATAATACAGAGAGAAAACACTGAACTTATACACTCACAGGTCTGTTGGCAACATCTATAGGAGTATTCTACTACAAGCAAAAATAATAATAATAATAAGTCTTATAACTTATTGTGAAAACTAATCAGAATTTTGCATTCTACTCTTTTGTTTGTAATAACATGAAAGGGATATTTTGACCCACTCACAAATACATAAAATGGGTACTACATTACGCACAACCATGGTCAGTTTGGGGGGCCTCTAAAATTCCATGCATAATCTGAGAAAGCACCCTCTCTGGGAGTTTAAAAAGCAGATTTGGAAAACCCCACAAGGCAGTGGAAAGGCAATGGAGGTATGTATGTATGTATATGTGTGTATATATGTATATGTGTGTGTGTATGTATATACATATACATATACATGTATGTATGTATGTACATAATTGTGTGTGTGTGTGTGTGTGTGCGCGAGAAGAGGAAATACCTTGATGTTAGAGTGGATTTGTAAATGGTGTTGAAAATGTACAGAGTCATAATAGAGTGATACAGAGAAAAGAGAACTGATTTGAGAAATGCAGGACTAGTGTCTAAGAACATTGAGAGATAAAGAAGGAGGTAAGGTTTCTTTCTTGGGTAGCTGGTCTCAATGGTGATGATATTTTTGAAAATCACAAATAAAGAGAGGAATGTTTGTGAATAAGCATAGTTGACCACAGCTTGGGAACATATTGAGTGAGTTTCAAGAGGAAGCCATACAGATAGGTAGAGCTTTCCAGAGGAATGATACAAAATCAGGTCTAGAGTTATAAAAATAAAATTGGGATTAAACATCAAAAATTAGCCACCCTTAAATCAAATCTAGTCTATATAAGGATTTTGCTTGACATACACAATGTTGAAATATGTTTCTGAAATAACATGAAAACATTTGGAGACTAATTTCAACTCTTAAAATACCGCAAGTTCAGGTATCCCTGAACTAAACTACCACATGACAATTCTTCCACTTACTAAATCAAGTCTGGCCCTTCAGAAGAGGTACACAACATCCTCTACTTCATTACTCTTTAAGGAAGCACAAACACTTATCTCCATCTGTCTCACTAATTAACGCTACCTATGAGACCGTGAAGATGTTTGTGGTCTCTAAAACTGTTAGCTTTAATGAAATCACTTATAAGAGAAAGGAGGAGAGTAAAAGACATGAGGGGGTGGGAAGGGGGGAGGAGAGGGGAGAGAAGGGGAGGAAAGGAGAAGAAAGTTTTCCTTGAGAAACAATTGAAAATTTGGAGAAAGAAGCACCAAGAAAACAATTGTCAGAATGGCCAAGCCAGTAAGAAAACTGAGATTTGCTGTCATGAAAGTCAAATGAGGAACAGTTTTCAATGAATAGATGGGAATCCCATGCAGTGAAGAGGTTCAGTCCAAATGAATTTGGAATTTTGTAGATTATTGTTTCAACAGGAGTCCGATTGCAGTACATTTTAACAGAATAGGAAGAGACAGAAGAGATACAAGTAGTCTAAAACAGTCTTTTAGTAAGTGATTTTTTGTGTGTGTTCTGGGAAAAATTTAATACATTTCATAGAGCATAAATGTATTCTAAAATGATTTTTTGAATGACTTTATATTTAAAAGTTTGTGTGACAGTTTAGAAATTATAAATTTTTCTTAAACTTAAATTTAAATAAATTTATTTTCAGGATACACTGATCACAAAAGGGACCAGTAAGGAGAACAACAATTCCTATTTTATTCTAGAACATTGCTTGATGATGAGGACTTGAAATAATTTGACTTCAAGATAAAGCTGTGGTGATTTTTTTGAATTGAACTTGATACTGATTCATCCTTATCTTAGAGGAATGAAAGAAATACTAATGAAAGCATGTATTATGCCCAAGATTTATACAGATTATTCTTTCACCCAAATAGTAACAACACATTTCCAGAGCAGAGTAAGTCCATTCACAGCCCATGATATATCCCATAGCCCACCTGTCTCAGCCAGGTTTGGAAGGAAACCAGACATACTCAAAAGGAGTATGTGATTGAAGAGAATTCACAGAAGGGAGTATTCTACAAAGTCTTCAACCCAGTGAAAGGAAAACAATAAAGAATGATATAGCATCCTTGGATGTTCAAGATAGTGGGAAGAGGGCTTAGCCCCAGACCTGAATACAGAGAGAATATTTTTACTAGAACCCAAGTAAACATATAACTGTAGGAAAAGGAGAACAGGAACTGTGGCTTTCAACAGAGCAATAGCTACAGCCCACCTGAATTCAGTCTGACAGGAAAGGAGTTGGGGACTGAATATCTCAAGCTCATTGTCCTCCTGATTTCTGGCTTTGTCTACCATTCTAAACCTAATCAGAAGGTAAGGGAGACCAGTTGATGTGGCCATAAAAGCTAGCCTTTACTAGCGCAGAGTAGAGAAGTAACCCCCCATCCATCCTTCCTTCCTCCCTTCTTTCTTTCTCTCTCTCTTTCTTTTTCCCTATCATCTATTTATCTATCTATCATCTATCACATCCTACAGGATAAATAAATAAATAAATAAATAAATAAATAAATAAATAAATGAGTTTTCCTTCAGGAAGTTGCCCAGACCCTGTATTATATCATTTTCTTCAAGTAAAAATGAAATGGAACCCCCATTCCAAGTGTAGCGAAGTTTCATCTTCTCTCCCATTGTTTGGAAGACTCACACTTAAGGAAGGTACTATACTGTACCCCCTTTCTTATTTTGAGGGAATTTGTCACTGTTTATTGTTTTCACAGGCAAGTTGGGAAAAGTGCTCCTGCCTTGGACTACGAGAGTTACACAGACAGATCTTTCCTCTTGCTATCCTCTGCCTACTAAGGTGAGTCTTTGGAGATAAGAGCATTGGATAAGATGCATCCTCCCAAGATTCTAAATTTGAAGGAAGCAAAAAATATTACCCAAGGAATTAGGATGTATTCCAAGCAGAAGAAGATCTGTTCATTTCCTTAGCAGCAGCAGTAGCGCCCTGGCCAAGTTATTCCTCCTAATTAACACTTGTAGTACCTTCTGTACGTTACTACTGGAAGCACTTAGTTCAATCCATTCCACTTACCTAGCCTTCCAACTTCTCTGCAATTATATAAACTCCAAAAATTCTTCCAATAAATGCTTTTTGAAATATTTTTTTCTGTTGTTTTTTTTTTAAAGGTTTTGCTTATTTGAGAGAGAGAGGGAGGAAGAGAAAATGAGAGGGAGAAGCAGACTCCCCACTGAGGGGAGAGCCCAGTGTGGGACTCCATCCCAGGACCCTGAGATCATGACCTGAGCCAAAGGCAGATGCCCCTCAACAAGTGCTTTTGTTGGCTTCTGTTATGAGTGCCCAAGAACATCTTAAGATGTATGATTCCTTTTTGTAGTGTTGAGTTGCCTCTTGGATGACACCAGTTTTCCCATGGAACCAGTGGAGTTTAATCTTTGCAACCATAACCTGGATCTAACCTGATTTGTCCCATCCTCTGTATTCAGCCAGAGTCCCCTTCTTAGTGTCTTACCAAGTCCTCTCTTCATGTTGACTCTGTCCTCATCTGGGCCCTTTCTCTTCCCATCTCTACCCATATTATTAAATTTTTGGTATTTTTTCATCTCAATATCATCTTTGGACATGCTGTAATTCCAATATTTGAATTCACTTAGGTGTGTATCACTGATAGAAGCTTGATAAGATAACCAGTAAATTGTTAGGTGTCAGAGGCACATAGTTGAGATATTGGGAGAATAGGAAGATCATCCTATTAGTCTTGAGAAATTTCAGCAGTTAGAATGCTGACCTCTCTGCCTAGAAACCTAGATGCAAGGAGACGAGGGAAAATAACATTTTGTACTTGTTCCGTGTCAGCCAACCACACTGTACTTTTAAGAAACATTACCTCCTTTAATTTTACCGTAAGAAAGTTTAAGTAACTTCCCAACTCACAGCTATTGAGTGGCACTGCTGGGCTTGGAACCTATAACGCCCACCCTCAGCTCTTGCTACACTACCGCTCTGCCGAAAAATGACAGCTACCTCTTTGAAGATCCTGGCACTCAAATATGAGTGTGAGAAAATCAGTGGCAGCAGTCAGTTTAGTGATAAAGGTGCAATAGCCTATATAGCACCTTAAATTTTGAGAAGAATTTTTGACAGCATGGGAGGCATTTTATTAAGAAGTCATGAATTTGATTGGGTTATACATAAACCATCTACTGGAAAACCATTTCTTAAATTGACATTTTTTTTTATAATACTGACAGAAAGGAAACTGTATAATTTGCTCATGTGTCAGAGATAGTCTGCTTGTTTACTGTTAATGATAATCAAAGTATCTGACATGTAATAATGTTCTGGTAACACTTAAATCAACCTGATTATCCTGGAAACCTAGTAAACAGTAACTACAGAGTTTTTAATATGCTTCTGGCTGCTGAAGTACTGCCAACCTGTAAAATATTTGAATTCCAAACCACAAATGGATGTGTATTCAATAGCATAATCAAAGTAGAGGAAATAAAAACAAAGCTTTGATTGACTAGCCTTTTAACATTAAATTTTAAAGAATAACTGAAAATCATAAAAAATAGACTTCAATTCCGAATGTTAATTTTAGGGAGTTAATATTATTTTGTGGCCAAGATGAGTTTCTTCAGTGTATTTGAATTTGTCTTGGTAATTGGGTTTCATAGGTGTGACCAGAAGCAGCTGCAAAAGCAAATCAAGTTTGCTCAGAAAGAATATTAATGGCACTCTGAAATTCCTTATTCCCAAGAGAAGAGTAAAACTTTAAGCTGAATACTTGAAAGAATACACATTTTACATGTTTCTTTTATTAGTGATGAGAGTTGCTTATTAATCAATGTTTAACAATGTAATTACAGCTGTTGTAGTCCCACCAGATAACACAGATTAATAAATGACCTGCAACTAGTGAAGTGTGCAGAAAGGGTAATGAATTGTTTCCATCAGCACACTAATTTATTAGTAATAAACAAAGACCATGATGAATTAGGAGAATTGTAGAGTTTCTGAATATTGAAATCAAATTTCCAGATGAAAGCATTTAATCATTCAGTTTTCCTTCATTTATTTCTCTTCATGTCTGATAATGGTTTGGGATTTGCCTTTCTGGACTGCATTAAATAGTTCATTTAAAGCTCATCTCTTATACTGTTTGCAAGTTTACACTGATTCAACTCTTATTATATATTTAATTTTACCTAACACAAAAAGTAGGATAATTTTAATTTCAATTGGATTATTATGTTTAGAAGAACAACTTGCTCCAGCTCAGCAAAGCACTACTGGATCAGCCTTCCTTCTCCAAACCCGGCTTTCACTATGCAGAATTACATCTGAAACTTTCCGTTAACTCATAGGAGATAGATACAAATGCATGTCACAAGCACATCAAAAACTAGCATTGTACAACGTTTAGGACTCATAAACATTTTTTTTATTTTAAATCTAACCTTCTTTGGAACCTGTGGCATACAGTTGTTCAAATATGAACTTTACTTGGTGGCACATATTATAGTAAATGTTCTTTCAATTACCACCAATTGGGAGGGTGATAGAACGGGAGGAGGGCAATCTAAATCTGAATTGAAAATGTAATGCTGTTTTGAAGAAAAAGGATTGGAAGTATGAGATACTTACTTAAGGTTTAAATAAGATATTATTTAAGAAAATTGCGATATTATTGTCCTTAAAATCTCTATATACTCTCAGATGGCAGTTACATTTGTGGTGAGCATAGCAGAGCAATAGACACAACAGCAGTCAAATCACTGTGTTGTATGCTTGAAACTAATGTAACATAGTGTGTTAACTATATCTTAATTTAAAAACTATATATATAATTTATTGAAGAGAATATCTTTTTTTTCCACTGGATATTTTTTCCTGCTTTGTTGAAGATTATTTGACCATAGAGTTGAGGGTCCATATCTGGGCTCTCTACTCTGTTCAACTGGTCTATGTGTCTGTTTTTGTGCCAGTACCATGCTGTCTTGTTGATCGCAGCTTTGTGGTAAAGCTTGAAATCAGGCAGCGTGATGCCCTCAGTTTTGTTTTTCTTTTTCAACATTTCCTTAGCAATTCACAGTCTCTTCTGGTTCCATACAAATTTCAGGATTGATTGTTTCAGCTCTTTGAAAAATACTGGTGGAGTTTTGATTGGAACGGCATTGAATGTATAGATGGCTCTAGGGAGTATAGACATTTTAACAGTTTATTCTTCCGATCCATGAGCATGAAATGCTCTTCCATCTTTTTGTGTCTTTGTCAATTTCTTTCATGAGTGTTCTGTAGTTCCTTGGGTACAGATCCTTTATCTCTTTGGTTAGGTTTATTCCCAGGTATCTTATGGTTCTCAGTGCTATAGTAAATGGAATCGATTCTCTAATTTCCCTTTCTGTATTTTCATTGTTAGTGTATAAGAAAGCAACTGATTTCTGTACATTGATTTTGTATCCTGCTACATTACTGAATTGCTGTATGAGTTCTAGTAGTTTGGGGGTGGAATCTTTTGGGTTTTCCATATAAAAAGTATCATGTCATCTGCGAAGAGAGAGAGTTTGACTTCTTCTTTGCCAATTTGAATACCTTTCATTTCTTTTTGTTGTCTGATTGCTGTTGCTAGGGCTTCTAGGACTATGTTGAACAACAGTAGTGAGAGTGGACATCCTTGTCATGTTCCTGATCTCAAAGAGAAGGCTTCAGCTTTTCTCCATTGAGGATGATATTCACTGTGGGTTTTTCATAGATAGATTTTATGAACTTGAGGAATGTTCCCTCTATCCCTATACTTATATTGAATTGTTTTCATCAGGAATGGATGCTGTACCTTGTCAAATGCTTTTCTGCATCAATTGAGAGGACCATGTGGTTCTTCTCTCTTCTCCTATTGATTTGTTCTATCACATTGATTGATTTGTGAATGTTGAACCACCCTTGCATCCCATAGATAAATCCCACCTGATCATGGTGGTTAATCTTTTCATTGTACTGTAGGATCCTATTAGCTAGGATCTTGTTGAGAATCTTGGCATCCATATTCATCAGGGATATTGGTCTGAAATTCTCCTTTTTGATGGGGTTTTTGCCTGGTTTGGGGATCAGGGTGTTGCTGGCTTCATAAAGAGTCTGGAAGTTTTCCTTTCTGTTTCTATCTTTTGAAACAGCTTCAGGAGAATAGGTATTATTTCTTCTTTGAATGTTTGGCAGAATTCTCCAGAGAATCCGTCAGGTCCTGGGCTCTTCTTTTTTGGGAGATTTTTGATCACTGCTTCAATCTCGCTACTAGATACTGGTCTATTCAGGTTGTCAATTTTTCCTGATTCAGTTTTGTAAGTTTATAGGTTTCTAGAAATGCATCCATTTTGTCTAGGTTGCTTAACTTACTGGCATAAAACTGTTTATAATAATTTCTGATGATTGTTTCTATTTCCTTGGTGTTAGTCATGATCTCTCCCTTTTCATTCATAATTTTATTAATTTAGGTCCTCTCTCTTTTCTTTTGGATTAGTTTGGTCAATGGTTTATTGAGCTTATTGATTCTTTCAAAAAACCAGCTTCTAGTTTTATTGATGTGTTCTACTTTATCCCTAGTTTCTATCTCATTGATCTCTGCTCTAATCTTGATTACTTCCCTTCTTATGTGTGGGGTTGGCTTAAGTTGTTTTTGATTTGTTGATTATCCAGTTCTTTAAGGTGTAAAGAGAGCTGGTGTATTTTAGATTTTTCTTTTCTCTCTTTTTTTTTTTTTTTTTTGAGGGAGGCTTGGATGGCTATGTGTTTCCCCCCTTAGGATCGCCTTTGCCGTATCCCATAGGTTTTGGACTGAAGTGTCTTCATTCTCATTGGCTTCCATGAATTGTTTAAGCTCTTCTTTGATTTCCTGGTTGATCCAAACATTCTTAAGCAGGGTGGTCATTAGCTTCCAAGTGTTTCAATTCCTTCCAAACCTTTTCTTGGAGTTGAGTTCCAGTTTCAAAGCATTTTGGTCTGAGAATATGCAGGGAATAATCTCAATCTTTTGGTATCAGTTGAGTCCTGATTTGTGACCCAGTTTGTGGCCTATTCTGGAGAAAGTTCCGTGTGTGCCCGAAAAGAATGAGTATTCTGTTGTTTTAGGGTAGAATGTTCTGTATATATCTATGAGGTCCATCTGGTCCAATGTGTCATTCAATGCTCTTGTTTCTTTATTGATTTTCTGTTTGGATGATCCATCTATTACTGAGAGTGGTGTGTTGAGATCCTCAACTATTAATGTATTCATGTCAATATGACTCTTTATCTTGATTAACAGTTGTTTTATGTAGTTGGCTGCTCCCATATTGGGGACTTCTATGTGTAGAAGAATGAAACTCAACCATTCTCTTACACCACAAAGATAAACTGTGTATGTTTATCAAAATGCATAAACAACCTCAATGTGAGGCAGGGATCTCTCAAAATCCTAGAGGAGAACATAGGCAGTAACCTCTTCGACATCGGCCACAGCAACTTCTTTCAAGATATGTCTCCAAAGGCAAAAAAAAAAGCAAAAGCAAAAATAAAATTTTGGGACTTCATCGAGATCAAAAGCTTCTGCATAACAAAGGAAACAGTCAACAAAACAAAGAGGCAACCCATGGAATGGGAGAAGATATTCTCAAATGACACTACAGACAAAGGGCTGATATCCAAGATCTATAAAGAACTCCTCAAACTCAACACACACAAAATGATAATCATGTCAAAAAGTGGGCAAAAGACAGGAACAGACACTTCTCCAAAGAAGACAAAGAAATGGCTAACAGACACGTGAAAAAAATGTTCATCATCATTAGCCATCAGGGAGATTCAAATCAAAACCACATTGAGATACCACCTTATACCAATTAGAATGGCCAAAATTAACAAGACAGTAAACAACAAGTTGTTGAAGAGGATGTGGAGAAAGGGGAACCCTCTTACACTGTTGGTGGGAATGCAAGTTTGTGCAGCCACTTTGGAAAACAACGTGGAGATTCCTTAAGAAATTAAAAATAGAGTTACTCTATGGCCCTGCAATTGTGCTACTGGGTATTTACTCCAAAGATACTGATGTAGTAAAAAGAAAGGCCATCTGTACCCCAATGTTCATAGCAGCAATGACCACAGTCACCAAATTGGAAAGAACCAAGATGCCCTTCAGTGGATGAATGGATAAAGAAGATATGGCCCATATATACAATGGAGTATTATGACTCCATCAGAAAGGATGAATACCCAACTTTTGTATCAACATGGATGGTACTGGAAGAGATTATACTGAGTGAAATAAGTCAAGCAGAGAGAGTCAATTATCATATGGTTTCACTTACTTGTGGAGCATAAGAAATAACATGGAAGACATTGAGAGATGGAAAAGAGAAGTGAGTTGGGGGAAATTGGAAGTGGAGACAAACCAGGAGAGACTGTGGGCTCTGAGAAATAAACTGAGGATTTTGGAGGGGGGGAGGGGGGTGGGGTGAGCCTGGTGGTGGGTATTATGGAGGGCATATATTGCATGGAGCACTGGGTGTGGTGCATAAACAATGAATCTTGAAACACTGAAAAAAATAAAATTAAATTAAATTTTAAAAAATTTTAAAAAGAAATAAAATAAAATCACAAAAAATAAAAAAATAAAAACTATATATACATACATATACATATACACATAAATATATATTCAGTTGAACTGCATTTTAAGATGTGAATTCTGAAAGAAAGATATAAATCCCTTTAAGAAACAGGATGAAAGCAAGCTAGAAGTAGGGAGAGTCAAAGAACAAGGATTTGAAGCAAAATAAATTTTTGTACTAACTTCCTGACCAGAATGAAAATAAGTATAGCACGAAAATTACTCTTCTGATGAGAAAGGGTAAATTGTAGAATTTTTCAAGGACCCTGAAGGGTAACATCTCCTTCTGTCTGTATTCACATACAGTTGGAGTTATCCTCTCTTCTAGTCAAGTCTTGCCTCATGGAGCAGGATGCTTTTTCCTTCATGCAAAAGAGGCAATTAAGCAGAGGAAGAATTACTCGTGCAGATGTGGGAGGTAACTTAGTGTTTTTAATTTGCAGTACCAGGTTGCAAGGAGACTGGGACAGAGTGGCACAGATCAACACTGTGTCCATTCTGCAGAAGCGCTCAGGGATTGGGACTCTTCAAACCTACTCCAGATACATGATGGCTCCACTATGGCAGAGATCTGTAACTTGTTCCAAGTAAGAGACAGAGTAGACTGGAAAGAATGAGGCACTCAGTAGGAATGTTGGGATGGAGTCAGAATGTGCAAAGGAACCAGGGCCATTTAGCAACTTTCTCCATGTCAATTAGGCAGCTAAGTAGTCCACAATGAATTATATATACAGTTATAGACTAGTAATAGTGTCTTTGCTTAAAAGGTAGTTTTTGTAAAATTTGATTGCAAAGCACTGTGTTAAGTGAGTTATATTCTTAATTTTGAGTTCTTAAAATTGCTCTGGGAGATATACATCTTCATCTCTGTTAGACAGATGAGAAAATTGATACTCAACAGCTTGAAGAGACCTGCCCTAAATCACTAAGCAAATAAGAATAGGGACTGGGGGGGGGAGGGGCACTTGGGTAGCTCAGTCCTTAAGCCTCTGCCTTTGGCTTAGGTCATGATCCCAGGGTCCTGGGATCCAGCCCCACATCAAGCTCCCTGCTCGGCGGGAAGCCTCCTTCTCCTTCTTCCGCTTCCCCTGCTTGTGTTCCCTCTCTCGCTGTATCTCTGTCAAATAAATAAATAAAATCTTTAAAAAAAAAAAAAAGAATATGGACTGGGATTTGACCCTAGATGTACATGTGTGTATCATTATGTATCGTTTAACAATGTACCCCAGAGTAAGACCGTAATAACCTTTTTGATAGTGTTCCCTGGATAGTATTTATTTCCAAGATATATGTCTGGAACTAAGAGCTGGACTTATTACAAAAATCACATTCAATTAGTGAATAGGTACCATCAATTCATTTCCTTTCATACAATTTTTCTAACAGTGCAGTCTTAGAACTTAGTCAGGCCTGAGTTATTGAAGCTATAGTTATTGAAAACCTTTGAGAAAAATGGATGAAAGCAAATGGTGAGATGGAATAGAGAATTCATTATCAACTTTTGTATGATGGAAACACAGGGAATAGAGCAGGTGCTCAGAAAATTTAATGAGCACTATTTGAGGTTATGTGATGCTAGAACTTATACCTCAAGAAGAGACAAAAAGAGAGCTCTTATATGGAAACCTTTGAATTGAGAAAACCATCACACATAATACCAAGAAATTTATGCTGATAACATACTTGTTTCCCCAGTCTATCCCTATATAGAACACCTGGTAGATCATAAGTTGCTTTAATAATTCCTCTTCTCCCAAATAAAAGTAGTTTTGTCTTTGAAAGACAATGATATATGGATAGCATTTTGCAACTATATTCCTCCTCCCAACTGAGTTGATGACATTATTAAAAATGACCAATCAGGGGTGCCTGGGTGGCTCAGTGGGTTAAGCCGCTGCCTTCGGCTCGGGTCATGATCTCAGGGTCCTGGAATCGAGTTCCGCATCGGGCTCTCTGCTCAGCAGGGAGCCTGCTTCCCTCTCTCTCTCTCTGCCTGCCTCTCTGCCTACTTGTGATCTCTCTCTGTCAGATAAATAAATAAAATAAATAAATAAATAAATAAATAAATAAAATAAAATAAATAAAATCTTTAATTAAAAAAAATGACCAATCAATTGTGGGATCTGCAAGGTGCAGAGAGAATTTGTTTATGGGCAGCTCTTTGGATATAAAGAACAAGTTAACCCGTTACAGGCATGTAGAGTATGTTTCTCTGAACAACTGCATACACACACATATGTGTGTGCATATACATGTAAACACACACACACACACACACACGGCTTCTGTCAGGGCATAAGCCTCTGTAGTAAGCTAAAAGGATCTTATTCCATCAAGCTCTGACAGGGAACTCTGTTGGGAACTTCAGTTTCATATTCTTCCTTTTAAGATGTTTTCCTTGCAAGGAACTTCTGCCTTGTTATAGCAGATGCAAAGGAAGTGTGCCAGTGGCATTGATCATTTTACATCTCAAGAACGGCTGAAATAGGACCTAGGAGTTGGGCTTAATGCAAGTTAAAGTAATAATGTGTTTTCCCTTTTTAATCTACTTTTCTTTTAGTGGGTTATCTTTTGACATCTTTTGTTTTTTAATCTGTTCTACATATTGAAAATAGTGATCAAGTACATGCTGTACATAATACAGTCTATTTGAGGTTAGCTTGAGCATTAAAGATTAAAGCTAGATTTATATCACAAAGATATGCACTCTTCTTAAACAGGTCCCAGATTATGACCTTGGATATATTTCCATAATTACTTCATATTAAAAAAAATCATTGCCCAGTCCTTTTCAGAGGCAGTTCAGGAAACTACTAGAACAATATGACTATCTGCTTTGCAGAAACACTGTATTTCAATTTAAAAAAACAAAAAGGGAAAAACATTTATTAAAAAGTCATTTATTTGTGTGTGCATGTATATATATATATATACACACACATATATATATACACACACATAGACATACATATTCATATGTCACAAATAATGTGTGAACATACATATAAACATTTTATGTACATGATAAGGATACAGTCAACTCCTCAAAACACTTTTTCATAGATGGGAGTGGGGAAATAGTTGAAAACATGTGTTTGTTGAATTAATTGCAACCTACATAATCCTAGCTATTGTTCCCATCTACTCCTCCTACAGAGCACCTACTTCCCTGCAGTGTCCTCTCCCCATCCTATGTCCTAGAACCTCCAGAGAATGTACCCCTCTCAGAAACAACTTCATCCAATAAAGCTGGGGGTTTGCAGGGGGGCCAGTGGGTAGTGGGGAATTAAAGGCACAGGAAGAAAGAAAGCCTGGGAAATTATTGATTCCCTGGCTTTGGTTACTCCTAAAACCAGCCTGAACTCTTCAATTCCTTATATGAATCAGTAAGTTTTCAGCTAGTTCATTTTGTTAGCCCTTTTCAATCCTGTATGTGCCACAATATTGCAAAACTTATCATGTCTCAAACTTTGCTTCTATTCTTTCTTTAGACTGTAGGACAAGAGAAACAAAAAATTCTGCCATCATATTTCCATCAGCATAAAGTACATGTGCATACAGTCCATGACCACTTCTCTGTCTTATTCAAATCCTCATTATGCTTGACTTCTTGTCAGTATTTGGCAGAGCTGGCCATTCCTTGGAAAACATTTCCATATTGTGTTCTAGTTTAAACACTTTCCTTTGCTTTCCTTGATGAGGGGTAGAAGGAGAAAAAGGTTCACCTTTAGCTCAGAAGGTTGACCTATAGCCTGTGTAGTTTCAATAAGGATTAAATAGGGGCTGTTACTCTCTTAAAGGATCTCATGACTGCCTGTAAATCTCATTGATAGTTAATACCGAACTGAATAAGCATCAGAGAAATCTCGTTGTTTTAGGAGTAGAAATTAGAAGAAAACATTTATGATTAAATACTTCCTGTGTGTTCCCTCCCCCTTGAACACTAAGCATATAACCACCAGCTTCATAAAGCAAAAATGCAGCTCTTTCTGCCCAGGGGTCCTGTCCCTGTGCTACTTAAATAAACTTACTAAGTTGCACTGTAACACATCTCAAGAATTCCTTCTTGACCAATGCACTCAACTACAACAGTCCTCACTTTCTCTTTTACTCCTTGACAACCCCTATATGTTGGGATTGTTGTAGGTCCTCTTCTCTATTTACATTCTCACTTTGTGTGATTTCAAAAGATCTAAGGCTTTAATTACTATATGACAAATGCATGTGTTTGAATCTGACCTTTCCCTTGATCTCCAAATTTGTATGCCCATTGTACTACTTAACATCTCAACTTGGATATATTGTAACAATTTCAGAATTAACCAAGTACAAAACAGACCCAGGATATTTACCAGCTCACAAATCCATTTTCTGCTAGTTTTACCCATCTTGGTAAATTGTAACATTATTCAATCTTTCATATCAGTGAATTTATCTTTGACTCCTCCCTTATGCTCACTCCATACATCTACTACATGTACAAATCCAAAATGTAGTTGGAATCCAAGTACTTCTCTCCATGTCCACTGGTATTACCCTGGTCCACAACACCATCTCTCACTGAGAATTCTCCAAGAGTCCTCTAACTAGTTTGTCCCGTTTTGTTCTGGTTTTCCCAATTACGACTTTTTGCACATATAAGTCAAGATGATCATTTTAAAATGTGAATCACATTACTTCCCTTTTTAGAACACACCAACACTGAACCATGGAATGACAATGAATTAAAAACTTCTTACCTCTGCCTAGAAGAACACATAAGATCTACCAACCAACTCCAAAAAAGGATCAAACCATCCTCTCCAACTTAAGCCACACTGACCTTCTGTGTCTTTAAAAGGGATCGATCTCAATGACAATTTAAGGCCTTTGTTACAACTGTCCCTTTAACCTGAAAAATCCTTTCCCCAGATTTTAGCCCAACTGCCTCCTTCTATGTCATTAATTCAAGATTCAGCTTAAATATCACTTTTTGAAAAAGGATTTTGCTTACATCTTGATTTACAGTAGTCTTTTTTTCTAATAAAATTCATTGTATTACTAACATTTGCTAGTCTCTAAATACTACTCTCTGAAATTGCATTCTTTTCACTTGTTCACATTTTGTCTCCTTTGTGGACAGTATAAGTTCCATGAAGACAAATATGATCTGTTCATGGCTACATCCCTGGTATCCGCAACCTAATTTTCTACGAGAAGGAGAAAGAGGAGGAAAAATGGAAGAAGAATAAAAAGGAAGGGAGGAGGAAGAGTATAAGAGGGAAGGGGGGGAGTGGAGAAGAAAGTGAAGAAATGTATTAATAAAACTGAGCCTCAACTAGGAATTAGCCAAACTCCAGATGTATTAGTAAATTTGGAACCTGAGACACTTGAAACAAACTTCTAAATAACTTACAGGATGCGCCAGAACAGGAGTGAGAGATGTAGGGGTATTAATCTGCCAGTTTACAATAGTTTTCAGACTTTGTTGGGCAAGTGTTATCAACAAATGGTGTTGCAGCAATTGGAGCATAGGCCCCTAAAATGAACATTTACCTAAAACTTACACCTTAAAAGAGAGCATTAAGTCCAAAGGATCACAGTTTTAAACATAATATGTAAAACTATCGAATTTTTAGTAAAAAAATAGGGGAAGTCTTAAGTCTCTAGGGCAAGCAAAGAGATTTTAGCCTTGAAAACAAACACGCAATTCATAAAAGAACAAAAATCAATAGATTAGACCTCACCAAATTTAAAACCTTTTCCCTGTTAAAGACCTTGTAAAGAGTATGAAAAAACAAGCTACAGACTGAGAGATAATAGTGGTAAAGCACACATCCATAAAAAGATCGGCATCTAGAATATATAAAAAACTCTAAAAACCTAACAATATAAAGACAAAAACAAAAACAAGAACAGAACAATATAACTGTAAAGTAGGCAAAAGATACAGAGTCACTTCACCAAAGAGGTTATATAGATGACAAAAAAGCACATGGGAGAATATTCAGTGTCATTAGCTGTTAGTGAAATGCAAATTAAAACCACAGTCAGCTAACACTACATATCTCAATGAATAACTATTTTTTTGAAGTGATAATACCAAATGCTGGCAGTGATATAGAAAAACTGACCATTCACACATGCTAATCAAAATGTAAAATGGTAGAACTACTCTGAAAAGGATCATAGCAGTTTCAGTTTCTTAGGAAACTTGTGCTTACCATATGATCCAGTAGTTGTACTTTGGGGTATTTGTTCTAGAGAAATGGAAATTTATGATCATACAAAAGCCTATACATGAACATTCATAGCCTTATTTGTAGTGATCCAAACCTGGAAATAATCCAAATGTCCTCTAGTAGATGAATGGGTAAATAAACTGTGGTACCTTCATATAATTGAATGCTACTCATCAAAAAGAGAATGAACCATTGACACATTCAACAACTTGAGTGAACCTCACACATGGTGCATGAAAAGAGCCAATTTCAGAATGTCCCAGACTGTAAGATTCCATTTGTACAGTTATTGAAATAACAAAATGATAGAGATGGAGAAGATATCCGTGGTTGCCAGGGTTAGAAATGCTGCTGGGAGGGGATGACTATGAATATAAATGGGAAGCATACAGAATTGTATGTGGATTATAGTGGTGGTTATGGGAAATCTACACATGAGATAAAACTGCATAAAACCACACACATACACATACACACATACATACCCACATAAATGAGTGTGTGTACAATGGGTGATGCCTGAATATGCTCCATGTATTGTACTAGTGTCAACTTCATGGCTTTAATGTTATACAGTACTTGTGCAAAGTGTTAATACTGAAGGAAACTGGATGAATGAAAAACATCTGTGAAGTTAGTTATTCAAAATTAAAAAGTTTAAGAAAATCACCTAAGAATCTTTTTAGAACCCAAGACCAGGCCTTATCTCAGATCGACTAAGTCAGAATCTCTATGTGGATTCCAGTAGTACATTAAAATAGCCCAAGGGATTCCAATAAACATTAAAAACCACCATTTCAAAGCAGTGGCTTTCAGGGTGTGATCCCAAAGTCAGAAGCAAAACCTTACTTGAAAATGTGTTAGTCAGGCAAATTCTCAGGTCCAGGCCTACACCTACTGGTTCAGAAACTCTGCGCAAGCTATTTTAACAAAACTTCTAGGCCATTCTGACTTACACTGTATCCAATAGGATAACCACGAGCCACATACAGCTATCAAACACTTGAAATATGGTTAGTGACACATGTTGAAATGATAATATTTTTGATATATTAGGTGAAATAAAAGGTATTAATAAAATGAATTTCAGTATTTATTTAAAATTCTTTCCAGCTCTATTGAGGTATATCTGACATATAACATTGTATAAGTTTAAGGTATACAAGACGATTTGATATACTTATTGCAAAAGGATTACCATAGGTTTAGTTAACATATTCATCACTTCACAAAATTACTTTTTTTTTTTTTTTGCTTTGTGTTGAGATCACTTAAGATGTACTCTCTTAACAACTTCCAGGTATACAGTACAGTATTGTTAACTATAGTCATTATGCTATACATTAGCTCCCAGAACATATTCATCTTATAACTGGAACTTTATTAACCTTTGAGCAACATCTTCACTAGTCTATTTCCTTTTAATACTTTTAATGTGGCTACTACAACATTTTAAATTACATATGGCTTACATTATATGTCTATTCAACAGCACTGCTCTAGAATCATTATTTTTAGCTCCAGATATATAATAGAATCACCCAAAGAGCTTTAAAAAAAATACTAGTGTCTACACCCTATAAAATTAGATCAAATTCCTTACAATGGGGCCCTGGTGTTGATGATTTGGGGGGAAAAAAAAAAGCTTCCTAGACAAAGCTTCTTGGATGAAGGTATAAAAATCATTGATCTAAATTTGGCTTCTGATTTTTTTTTCAGTTTGCATTCCTTCAACAATTAGATTTGGGAAACTAACCGCCCTCCCCTGCCCCAAGAAAATAAACATTTACACACAATTTGCATACATCTTCAAGGTATTTCTGGTCATCACATAAAGAATTGCTTTACAGCTCTTATATAACTTACTTTTAAGAAACTTGTGTTTTAGAAAATAATGCTTTTTCATGTTCTTTGTCATCATATTTCATTTCTAAGTAGGTAAACCAGAGGATTTTTTAGATCTTCCTGAACTCTCAGAGATGATTTTTTTATATCCTAAGCATGTATAAAGAAAGTTTATTTTGTCTAATTCTACCTTATTTTCCTAATAATGGTTTGCTATAGTTTAATAGTTATACCTCTCTTTAAAAATGAATATATATATATCCTCTGATATGTTCTTCCCTCTCTTGAATTTTGTATATAAGCTACTCTAATGGTCTTCACAGATTTGAATTGTTACTACCAGTGGCATTGCCAAAAATCTTGTCTCCAAGTAATCTAAACTGTAAGAAATGTCCTCATAAAACACATAGCTTTATAAAGCTAATTATAAAACACATGGTCAAACTAACTGAAAACCATTCATTTATTTAATAATTAAATATCTGGCATAAATGTATAGGCACTGTTCTAGGCACCAGGGAAATGGAATTTTAAAATCCATTCTCCTTATGAATCCTTATTCTAGTTTGGAGAGAAGGATAATGTACAAGGTAAGTAAAGCTATGATATATTGAGACATGATAACATCTGGAGAAAAGAATAAAGGGATAGAGAAACCCAAGGGAAATCTTTTTTTTTTTTTTTTTTAATTTTTTTATTTATTTGACAGACAGATCACAAGTAGGCAGAGAGGCAAGCAGAGAGAGAAGGGAGGAAGCAGGCTCCCTGCTGAGCAGAGAGCCCGATGCGGGGCTCGATCCCAGGACGCTGAGATCATGACCTGAGCCGAAGGCAGCGGCTTTAACCCACTGAGCCACCCAGGCGCCCCCCAAGGGAAATCTTTGTGAGAAGAGACAATTGAGTAAAACTGTAGGAAGTGAAGGAATGATTTATGTAAATGTCTGGAGAAATTACATACATTCCAGGCGGAGGACATAGGGAATTTGAATGTCCAGATGTTGAAGACTGCCTGACCTATTAGAAAAGCAAAAAGTCAGTGTCATGGAAAAAATGAGAAGAGGGGAAAGGGACAAGACAGGGGAATCAGATGGGTCCTAGTTTGGTGGGACCGTTAAGGCCATTAACGACCTTGATTTTTACCACTAAGTGACATGGGAGCCAGTGGAGAGTTTCCAGTGGAGGAGTGGTTTGTGCTGATACATGTTTTTAAAAGGATCCCACAGGGCACCTGGGTAGTTCAGTGGTTAAACCTCCAACTCTTAGATTTCAGCTGAGGTCATAAGCTCAGAGTCATGAGATAGAGAGAGCCCCACTGGCATGATCTGTGTGGAGTCTGCTTCAGATTCTCTCTCTCCCTCTGTCCCTTCCCTGCTCATGCTCTCTCTCTCTCAAAATAAAATAAATAGAATAGAATAGAATAAAATAAAACAAAATAAAATAAAATAAAATAATAAAATAAAATAAAAAATTTTAAATAAATAAACAGAAGGATCCACAAACAGTTTTGGAATGGTGGGTTGATTACTTGCCCACCAAAAACAGTCCTGGCCCCAACTCCTGGAGTTCTCCTTGTCCTCTCCTTGCCATCCTAGAATTTGCCTGAAAGGAGGGCAGTCCTGAGGAGAGTGGCAGGGTTTGGGGGACTATGCTAACTCTACCCCCCAAAACATACACAGGAGACTTTGATCTCATTAAAGAGCAATAGTAAACAAACAGTCAGACAAATAAATAATAAAATAAAAGGATCCTCTGGCAGGTGTTCTTTCAGTGAACGGACTGAGGGTATGAGCACAACCAGAAGCACAGAGCTCAGTTAAAAGAATATTATAGGGGACAGATAATGCATTTTATAGGAAAATTATAGGGGACAGATAATGTATTTTAAACTTAAATGCTGTATTTTATATCTAATTTTCCAAGTTACCTTAATCACTTCATTTATAATCACTTTACACCTGTGCTCTGTCCCTGGCTGGATAACACAGGAAAGGGAAGAACTGGAAGCAACGGAGTGCATGGCTCCTGGATCCTTTTCTCTTTCTCTTGGAAAAAGCTGATGGACATGCCTTTAGAAGCTTTCAATCTTTCTCATGATTCATAATATCATTCATGGCACTGCTTGCTACTTCTTAGCCAGTGAAATGGGAAGAAGAGTTTGGGCAGAAGAAACATTTGTGGGCTTGTCTAAAGTAAGCAATATATTTTCCAAGGATCAGAGTAAACTTAAAATGGATAATAACTAGATATTATCTGAAAATATAGAGAGAGTAAGATTTTTGAATTCCTATTAATAAAATTGGGATCTTTGTAGAGCTATATGTGATGGCATCCGATTTTAAATAGCACATTTCCTTTCTTACACAAAAACAGATAAATATGCAGATTCTGTACTAGCATGATTTCTTTGACAATAGAATTTCCTTTAAAACTTAACAGGATCTTCTACACATATAGTCATAGACTGGATTTATGACCAAAGCTCTACTGCAATGCAATGCAGAAAAGAGGGTCTTCCGAAAAATGATGCTGGGTCCACTGGACAGTCTACAGGAAAAAAAGAAAAAAAATGCATCCTGATCCCTACCCTCCCACCATAAACAAAATCAATTCCAGGTGGATTGAAGATCCGAATGTAAAAAGTAAAACAATACTTATTTTAGAGGAAAACAGAAATAAATATCTTTGTGACCTTGGGTTAGGCAAAGAGTTCTTGAACAGAATGTAAGATTACCAATCCCAGAAGAGAATAATGAGTAATTAGACTATTAAAATAAAGAATTTTGGGGGGATGTGTATCTGGCTCAGTTGGTAGATTATGTGACTTTTTGTATTGGGGTTATGAGTTCAAGCCCCACGTTGGGTGTAGAGTTAACTTTTAAAAAAAAAAAGTATTCTTCCTTTCTGATTGCTGAAAAATATTCCATTGTATATATGAACCACATCTTCTTTATTTATTCATCTGTTGAAAGACATGACAGCTCCTTCCACAGTTTGGCTGTTGTGGACGTTGTTGCTATGAATGCTGGGGCACAGGTGCCCCTTCTTTTCACTACATCTGTATCTTGGGGATAAATACCCAGTAGTGCAATTGTTCATACATACAATGGAATATTACTTAGCCATCAGAAAGGATGAATACCTACCATTAGCATTGACAAGGATGGAACTGGAGGGGATTATGCTAAGTGAAATAAGTCAAGCAGAGACAGACAATTATCATATGATCTCACTCAGATGTGGAACATAAGGAATAGCACAGAGGACCACAGGGGAAAGGAGGGAAAACTGAATGGGAAGAAATCAGAGAGGGAGACGATCCATGAGAGACTCTGGACTCTGGGAAAGAAACTTAGGGTTTCAGAAGGGAGAGAGATGGGAGGATGGGGTAAGCAGGCGATGGGTATTGAGGAGGGCACATGTTGTGATGAGCACTGGGTATTATATGTAACTAATGAATTGCTGAACACATCAAAAACTAATGGTGTACTTTATGTTGGCTAACCGGACATAATTTTAAAAAAAGTAAAATGAAAAACATTTTATCAAAAGATATCATGAACAGAATGGAAGGCAAACCACAAAGTGTGACAAGACTTATATATCTGACAAAGGAGGCCTACCTATATATGTGAAAAATTCCTACAATCTCTAACA
This sequence comes from Martes martes, assembly GCF_963455335.1. Lineage (NCBI taxonomy): Eukaryota > Metazoa > Chordata > Mammalia > Carnivora > Mustelidae > Martes > Martes martes. Next base: position 37,302,067 of record NC_137893.1, read on the forward strand.
AAAAGACAACTCAGGCTAAAAGGACAGTTTTTAACAGACCCTTCACGAATTATGATATTCTGAAGGGCATTAAACATATAAAGGTGTACTCAACTTCATTAGACATCAGATAAATGAATATTAAAACTATAGTATGATATCACTACATAGAATGACTAAAATAAAAATATGGAAAATATTAAGTGTTGGTTATTATATGAAGCAACTGAACCCTACTACCTAGGTGATCTGATAGATGTACTGTAGAAAGAGAAATTACCCTAAGCATTTTAAGTTGAAGAGATTTAATTTGGAAATTAGGTGCCTACCACAATTTGTGAAAGTTCTTGTATTAGTTTTATATAATTGCATAATAAGTTAGCCTGAAAGTCATCTGCTTACCACAACCAATATTTATTACCCCAGTTCCTGTGAGTTAGGAATCCAGTACCACTTGTTTAGATCCTCTGACTGGGGTCTCTCACGGGCTGCAGTCAAAGTATCAGCTGGGACTGTGGTCATCTTAAGTCACAATTCAAGAAGGATGTGCTGCCTAACTCACACACAAGGCTATTTTTTGGCATCATAAGATCTACCTTCAAGATCATTTAAATCAAATTTCTTCAGCTTAAAATGTTTAGAGTAGTTTCTTTTTCCTCAGTAAACTATAACTTATACACGTCCTGCTCTTTACATATTATCTCCGCTGTGTGAAATTTCCTTTCCCATATCACCTTTGTTTATCTGACCAGGTCTTCTGTGCAACCCCAAATCAATCTAAAATGCTAGTCCCTTCTAGAATGCTCTGCTAGTCTGATTTACTGCTCTGCATACATCTAACAGACCACCTCTGTCATTAAAATGCACTATCTGTTAATTGTGTATATTTCTGTCATGTACCATCAGGGAGACCATTTCCTATTTATTTTTGCATACCAGTAGCTAGCCAAAGGCTGACGGATAGAATGTGCTTTGTAAAGTGTGATGAATGAAGGGAAGAGACAAATTAAAGAAGGAAGGAGCAAAGGAGGGGTTAAGAAAAGACAAAAGGAGGAGATAGCAAAAGGAAGAGGTAACTCTAAAAACCACGCCTTATTCTACTAAGTATAGTCATTACAATATGATGTTTTATAATCTGAGGGATAGCACATTCTATGGTATCTCATGATGTGGCAAAGACATTGCTGGCTAAATGTAGAAGAAAATAGTAGACTAGGTCAGGGCTAGAATAAGGTACACCCAGGCTTGCTAATGAAAATACCTAGATCCGCAGGTGATGAAGGGGTCTAGAAAGGCAGGTGGTATTTATTGGACAACCAATCAATATTTCATTTGATGGGAAAAATCTACATATAAATAGTTGAGATCAGGCAGATTCAGAAAACTATATCAGGTGGCAGGCAAAAACAAAAAACAAACACACATACACACACACACACACACACACAAACACACTAAAGAGTGGTCAGTACAGAGGCAAATAGCAGATAGTTCACATTATGATAAGTAAGAAAAAGGCCTAAGGCATAGGGCTAGGTTCCAGAACAGGAATCCCATTAGAAGGGTAGATAGTGGGAGCTTTACTTAAGAGACTCACACTTATGGGCCAAGATAGGGATTTGAAAACCAGATATAGGCCTTGATTCAAGAACGAAACACTGGTTCTCTGAGTATATAATATATTCTCCTTGAATTCTGCCTTCCTAAGGCTAGACTTAGTTTGAATAGAGACTAAGGTGAAAGCCTACTGGCTTCTACTAAGTATAGAGAAATATACAAAGTCTATGAGCCAAGTAGATCTTAGAAATGATACATCGTATGTATGTCTTAATAGGTAAGTATTTCTGGATCTATGTTCATTATTCCAATCAGTTATCTTTAAATAAGTAAATGTGATAGGAAAAGCATTTACTTTTAACAATGGGGATATATGACTTATAAAAATAAACTTTGGAAGCATTTTAGTTTGAATAACAGATACTGCTAGAGAATATATTTCATGCTAAACTATAAAATATGAGAAAATCAAAATTACATATTTTCACAATTGTACAAAAATATATACCATCATAGTTAGATTTCATATATAACTTTGACGATCTTTATATACATATCTCTAACAGTAAAATTTATATAAATTTTAAATCTTTCATTATCTGGTCAAAAATAGATCTTATTTTTTTAAGCCTTAAACTTTATTAAAGACATTTAAATGAGTGGGGCACCTGGGTGGTTCATTCAGTTAAGCATCCAACTCTTGATTTCTGCTTAGGTCATGATCTCAGGGTTGTGAGATCCAGCCCTGTGTTGGGCTCTGTGCTGAGTGTGGAGCCTGCTTAAGATTCTCTCTCTTCTCCATCCACCCCCTCCCCATAATAACAAACAAAATGAAATAAAAAAACATTTAAAGGGGTGAATTTAAAAATATTCATTATATTTTGAGATATTTGAATACGTAGAACTCTAACATCAATCCTAAGTTTGTAACTGCATTTTTTTTTTTCTTTTTCATTCAGTATCTTTACCACCTTGTTGTATAGCCTCGGGAATAAGTATAACCAATTGAGTCATAGCTGTTATTTTGTAAAATGGATACAACTACTTTTTATCTAAAAGGTGATGATCTACTGGACAGTTTCCTAAAAGTACGTGGGGACAGGCCTGTTAGTGTAGTATATCTTTATTCAAATTTAGAAGAATTATTTCCTCAAAAGTTTAATGCAAAATATATGCAAAAATATATGTAAATAAATTGTTAAAATAAAGGCAGAGATGTGGTAGTATAGAAACATTATATAGTAGTATATAGTATAGAAACATTAAATCCAAGTTGAGATCTGAAAGTACTTTCATAAGGGGTCCTGTCCTCTTTATTGGAATGCAGGATAATTTATTCTGTTCTTGTACTTGTGAGGTAGATAAAAGAGGTTTTGTCTTTTATGGTTCTAATCTAACCTTAAATGAAGCAACCTTCTGCCATATTTCTCACATCCTTAGTTTTACAGACTTTGCCACCAGAGCCTGACTGCTAAAAGACTGACAAGAGTGACTATCAGATATTAGAATACTTAATTAAACTGAGATTGACCTCAGTCATTTCATCAATCTAAAATCAACTGGAGAATGTGCCAGGTTAACTCTATAGCTTTAGCTAAAGCAATGCATCTATAAAACCAAACAATGATAATCATAACCCCACAGAATCTGAGATGGAGTGCAAATTTTCATGAAAATTTTCTATCTAATCTGAGTACAGAGAGGGGAAAATGAAACAACCTTGGATAAGTCAGATGATAATATTGTACTGTACATTGAATCATCTTACAGTTTATGGTCAGTAATGTGATTATGAAGACATCATCACTGTTGACATGGCTGAAATCAACACTGAGAAAAACTGATTAGTTACCTATTTCTCTAAACATATGATTTTCTTGATTCTAAAAGGAAATATGAGTCACAAAGGAATCCTGCTGATGATACTTGGTCTCTTGAGTACAGGGCTAAGCTTTATTCACCTGTATGTGCTCCTTTGTGCTTTTCTAAATATTTAATGAATACTTGAAAATCCTATTATTTAAGTAAGCTGGAGGCCCACTGTGGAGCTTGAACTCACAACCCCAAGATCAGGAGTCCCATGCTCCACCAACAGAGCCAGCCAGGTGCCCCCCAAATCCCATTTTTTTTAAATTGAGGTTTTTGTTAGTATTCTCTTTCTGAGATATTATGTTACTTAGATTATGAATCTGTAATCAGTTCAATCCACATCATTAGGAAGAAATATAGTCACTTATCCCTTTTAAGTTGGCTTATCCAACTGAAGAGGAAATCCAGCACCTCTTTCTTGAGGCTTTCTCATTTCCAGAACTGTCTAAGAACTCCTAGAGGTGCACTCAGTTCAAAGGGATCATAATTTTCCTAAATGAATAGTATGCTCAATACATTTTATTTTTTATTTTCATTACTGCTATACTGTATAACTTTTGAAATCTGACTTTACAGAGAATAGCTAGTGATACCTTACTCTATAGATCCCTTCTCAGCTTGTTATCCCACATTTGAGCTACAGTGGTATAGTTCTTTTAGTTCACACTTACATAATTAGAACAAACACCGTATCTGGGTTGCCGGGTTCAGAGGGCTTTTGAACATCAGGAATATGTCTTCACCTAGCAAATATTAAGCCTAGAATTCTCTTTCCCTCACAATGAGTGCTCGTTTGAGGTACTCCCGATCATTTCGTTTTTAGTTAGAACCATCCCAATATTTAAGAGCTTCTAATATTGTTGAAACTCAACAATTGGGGTTGGGTTAGGGACTTATGATACCTCTCCTCCTAGGAGGATCATTGTCTCATACAAATTTGTCCACTTTCTCCACAGAACAAAACTGCATTTCAAGTCAAGGGGTTAGTATAAGGCACCACATTTGGCAGACTACAGAATTTCAACCTTAGTGTGGAGAGTACCCACAGTTGCATGATTTAATAGGTTGAGGATACTATTCACGTATTTTTTCTCTTAACATAAAAACTCCTATTTCTAAATTACTTTGATACATAAAAATCCCTACTGTTTGGACCTTTTCTTAGACCTCCTTGAGAGTAGCCAGGCAAATTTTGATAGAGTTTCATTTTTAGTATTAACCACGGCAGAAGGCTATGGTAAGAAGTAGTCTCTAAAATTCTCCTCAAGCTAGAGAGTTCTGACAACTTCATGGGATCCTTAAAACTCAGTACCATCAAGTTTGAGAGAATACTCAATCCCAGCCTGGTCCTATTTCCTAGGTAAAGAACTTTGGGGAGTTAAGTGGGTGGAATATAAGAAAGAATATCTGAGGTCAATCTAGAGACTCAGAATTCCTCAGATATTAAGTTTTAAAAAAACTGGAGAGAGACTTTCTGCAATATAATTCACTTTCTAAGGTACTTTTGGAGCCTCTTCAGTTAACTTGGTCCCTATAGACTGAAATAGGTCAGACCATCTCACAAATTTTTACGAAGGCCTTTAGTCAGCTAGCACAAGTACGAAGAGAGTAAGAAACTTAAAAGCGCCAATGGGGCAAATATATATTAATTATATATATCTATATAGTTATATAGATAAAAATACATATAATTATATATTTAATTTCATAATTACCTCATCTTTATTCAGTGTAGACTTGATTGGCCCAACACCCAGAGATCTTGGTGCCCCCTGGTGGTCACTGAATCATCACAGCTCTTCTTGACACCTAAAATCCAAGGGTTTTATAAGAGCTAAAACACTGAGAGATAAGAAACAATGAAAGCATGCAGAAGTACTTTGCATAATTTAAGCTAGTTCTTCCTATCAGTGCTGGTGACTTATGTCAAAATGAAATATAACTAATGGGCAGGAAGAACCTCTGCAGGCAAAATCAAATTTAAAAATAATAAATTCTTCTTGAGAGTATTGTACAAGTGTTATGTGATTATGAGGATAATGTGCCATTTTCACTGCTATATTTAGCAGTTCTTTCAATATTAGTCACATAATAAAAGTTACTTGACTCAACACTTTTCAATATTATAAATGATTAGAAAATTTCCAAGTGACACTTCAGCAATATTCAACTGGACTCTTACAATTTTGATACATTTTTTTTTTATCTGTTAAGAGGTCTTAAATTAACTCAGTAATTGCAGTTAGAGAATTATATTTGTTGTTTTCATAACAGTATCAATTTATCTGTTTACAAAAATAGGTAAAATTGCATAAAGTCACAAAATATAATCTTGACTTATAATTTGATTCTTGACCTCTGACTTCCTATGTACTGTTGACTAAGTCTGAGGCTTAGGAGAATAGGTGAAATTACGACTATGTACTTTATGAGCCTAGTCTATGGACATTTTTTATACTGGACTGCAAATAAATATTTTATATACACCACATAAATCATGCTAATGTAAATATGTAAATGATTTTCTTGCACAGTGGAAAGATTGTTTACATTTTGACTGAAATCACAAATAGAGAACCCAATTTTCTGTAATATCTATTAACTGAGACATAATGTTTCTTTTCTGTTTATAATCAGTTTCTTCTGCACAGTACCTTTTCTAATTCAGTTTAAATTACCCCTTTTTCTGTGATGAACTTGCATTTTCACATTTACCAGCTGTGAATGCATTTAGATAGTAAGTGCAAAAGTAGTAGGTTCAGAAACAGCCCTTTGATTTCATTGTTGTTAACTAGTTTGGCAGCTTTGGATTTGTAACACACTGCAGTCTCAGATTGTACTTTATCCTCTAAAGGCCTGTTTACTATACACACATGCGCATGCACACACACACACACACACACACATAATGGAACTTGAAAATTCATGGAACTTATTCCCTGAAATCATTATAGTTTACTCCTCAGTTACTATTTCTTCCTTAAAATTATAGAATATCTCCCAAAGATAAACAGTGAGGTGAATATTATTATTGAAGGATGTTAAAAGATAACAGCTGTACCCTCATTTGGAATGTGTGTTTTGAATTTGTACATTTATTTTCATATATGTAAAGTTATGTGTGATTATTGATAATTAAATAAAAATAACATGATGCAGAAAAATTGGGTATATCTTCTTTGCATCTGATCAGAGATATTTTTCATCTTTCTACTATACATTTATAAAGGATGTTTCAAAAGAGGGGATAGGAGCCTAGTTGGAAATGTTAAAGTTTATCTCTATTATTTCCATTTATTTAAAATTAGCTAAATATATGTAGGCTACTCTATCAACTGCATTGCACAATGAATACATAAAATTTTAAAAATAGTTTTCAGAATTTCTGCTTTGGCTCACACATGTTGGTTGTGTACACCACTTGATATAGCTCTGGAAAATCATTTCTTTTCTAACTAATTTTATACGTGCACACACACACACACATTTACTTTTCTAGAATTTGCTATACAGATAATCATATATATGATTCAAAAATCATAGATATAAAAATCATAGATATGAAGCTAAAATAAACTATTTTTAAGGTGATAGAATGAAATTCATTATTAAATGTTATTTTTAAAATATGAAAGTTTTGTGAACTGATTATTTTTTATTTCAAGGGCTTCAGGTAAAATAGGTTTATGTGTTTTTCTGTTAGCCAAATACCTTCTATTAACAATTTATATACTAAAATACGTGTTGTATAATACTGCACAATGAACGTTCTTTTGTTGACTAAGTCATTCACTTTGATTTAAATGTTATGACTTCTTTACCAATATACCTAGATACAAAAGAAAGAAGGTTGGTAAATCTAAAAATGAGTATCACTATGCAATTCTGCTGGGAAAACTGTCAACAGCCTGGCACATGTGCATTTAATGTGAAGCCTCTTGTCTCTAAAAATAAAAGCAAGGCTGCACATGCCCCTATGTCTGACAGACAGAAGGGACACAATAAGGGGACTCCCTATACCACCTACACTCATCAGAGTGAAAGATGTTACTTCTTTGGTTTCCTGGTTTAATGGAAAGTTATTCGTATTCACATCACTGAGTATTAGTCATTCAATAGATGAAAGGAATATTTTAAACTTTAAAGGCTACCTTGGTGTCATTGTAAGTACTGGGGACGAGACCCTGGAAAAAGTGCTGAAATCCTGTAGAATTATTTAAACTATTAGAAGTGGTTTAATATTTGTGAGTTTGTGGTTCTGAGATTAATAGTTTTATAGTATATGTGTGGAGATTTATGTTTTTAATTATGTTTTACCTTACAATTTTTACTCTAAAGCATCTGTTTGTGTAAATACCACTTGATTTTCTCTGAACAAGTGCTCTCTACATTTTTTTGTTTCTTTTCAAGGTTAATCTATTAAGCAGTTTACATTTTCTATGCATGCTGTAAAGGGCACTTAAAATGCTTTTAGATATAATTTCTAAAATATTTAATAGGCATAATGTCTTGGAACAAGTAACATTTAAAAAATAAACTACAGAAGCAAAGAGAGGTTAGAGAAAGATTTCATTTCTTTCTTCTTTGTAATTGCATTAAGCAAGTTAAAACTACAAGAGACAATTTATCATAAAATAAAACTTAAAAATCTCGGAATCTGTCATCTCTGAGAAGTCTTTGCTACAAATACCAGAAGCAACTCAATTTATATTTCTATATAGAAATGATAGGAAAAAGTTCGGAGTTTTAGGTGAGATCAAACTTTGTGCCTATTATAAATAAAGACAAATCATGAATGACAGATTTTTTTTTTTTTTTAAGGGAGAAATATAGGACAAGAAGAACACGGAGCTCATCTTAAACATGTGATTAAGTTACTCTGCCCTAACCTTTGAAATTGGTGATTTCTCAATTAAGGTTTTAAAGTTCTTCCTCTTATTACATTACCCCCCTCTTGAATTGCAAAGTGTCCAAAACTGCCTAACCGTAAACGGATTTCTCTACGCAGTCGTTCTTGCTATTTTAGTTGGATGAATTCAACTGGAGATGTTGGTTATGCTTTTTATTCTCCGTTTCCTTTGAAAGCCTGAATAATAATAATTATACAATTGAGTAATTATTGGAATGTATCAGTTTGCTAAAAAGGTCTTGCTTTATGAATTTAAGGCGCGGTAACATTCTTTAAAATTAAGTGTAATTTATGCACCGAAATGGGAAACGTTCAAATTGGGGCAATCCAAGGAAAACCTCAAAAAATATTAAAACATATAAGAAAAGTGATACGGAACCTTCTAAACGTTCTCTCTTCGTGTCCTACTTCACCCAACAAACTATTGTGAGATGATAGGGCGGGGGTGAGGAGGGCACCTAAAACAAAAGACTTCCTTTCTCCACTCCCTTTTCCTCTGTTTCTTTTGCCAGAGCTTGTTGCAAACTCTTGGAAACATTGTTTGAACATAATACATTTGGATACTTTTATTCTTCCAGAGACTGTGCTGGGTGGTGCCTAGAGCTGACTGCTGTTGAGTAACAGAAAAAAAAAAAAAAAAAAAAGAAAGAAAGAAAAGTAGAAATCTTTCAAGAAATGAAAAGAACAAAGTTACCCGACCCGCGGAGGTTTTGAGTAACAAAAAAAGTAAAAGGCACTTTACTTAAAGACAGCTTATTTCACTTTCCTGGCTCCGTGTTCGGTAGCTGAGAGATGGCTTGCATTGCCTCTGGTTTCTAAAAGACCACAAGGGGTACCGCTATATATACACAGTACTCTAAGTTGGGAGCGTTATTCTCGGATTGATTCTGCTCCACGAAAGCTGCGGTTGCTAAAAGCCGAGTGTCCACAGCAGCACGCACCTCGGCTACCATCCGCGTCCTCCCTTTCTGAGCATCTAGCGAAAGCTGGGAGCTCGGAACCTGGAGGGAATCCTGGACCCGCAACCTGACTCCGCTCGCCGCCGATTGGCCCGCGCCCCGAAGCCCGCCCCCGAGGCCGGGGCGGCCTTTTCACCGGGACCCGCCCCTCGGCCCTGGGAATCGCCGCCTGGCAGGCCGGCTGTGCCTGCCAGTCAGCTCGAGTGGCGGAGGCTCTCTGCTCGGAGCCCCGCCCCCTCCACCCTAATTGATATTATTGGAGTGTGGAGCAAGCGGCCGGTCTGCAGTCGGAGACTTGCAGGCAGCAAACACGGTGCGAACGAACAGGAGGGGGAAAAAATAAAAAAGCTAAACGTGGAGCAGCCGGCCGGAGGTCGAGCAGGGGAATCGATGCGAAAAGCGCAATAAAAAAGAACCCACTTCGGAGCAAACAGCATTTAAAAAGCTACGACTCCACTGAAACCTAAAATAAAACCTGCTCATGCACCATGGTTTTTCAAACTCGGCACCCTTCATGGATTATTTTATGCTACATCTGGCTGCTCCGCTTTGCACACACCGGGGAGGCGCAGGCTGCAAAGGAAGGTAAGGTGATGGGAACGCAAAGTTTGTTCTGAGTTATTTATTTAGCGGTCTACCTGCACAAGCCGGCTCGTCCGCGGGGCTGCCGGCCGCGCCTCCGGCGCGGGGCGACCCTCCCCCGTCGGCTCCCCGCCCCCTCACCGCTCCCGCTGCTCCCGGCAGGCTGGCGGCAAGCTGGGCTACTCCGAACCGCCTTCAGCCTGGTGCCCGCGGCCGTCCGCCCGACGGGAGCGGGATTTCTGGCGCGGCCAGTCCGGAGGGCGTGAGCAGCAACGGAGAGCGGCGGGGCGGAGTGGGATGGTGGGCGGGGGGGTGATGACCAGCGAGCTCTTTCTCTAGGATAGCAGGCGGGTCAGATCTCTTCCTCTAGCCCTCTCTTCCTCCTCTCGGTGTTCGCCTCTAGTGGGGTAAGCTGCGGCCGGAGTTAGTCGGAGACTGGGGAGTGCAGCTTCTAGTGTCCTGGCCAGCCCGTCGGCGAGCGGCTGGTTGTCCCGAGCCTTCCCAGAGGGGCCGTGACATGTGTGAGCTCCAAACGCTCGGGTTACTAATGAAGTGCTCACTGCGTCGGAGGAGGAGGCGCGGGCCTGCGGTTGGCGCTCGGCCGCCGGCGCGGAACAATAACGCCGCGGAGGTGAAGCGAGGAAGCGGTGCGCGCCCCGCGGCGGGGACGTCTCCATTCAGCGCGCGCCGCGCGTGGGTCCCGCCGGCCGCGCGGACAGCGGGAGTCCAGCTGGCTTGGCCGGCCGGGGAGGCAGGGGGCGGGCTGGGGCTGTGGAAGTGGTAACGAGACGCCGCCTGGGCGACTACAAGTCCCCAAACATCTGCCCGGCAGTTGAGTCCGAGCGGTCAGACCTTGCGAAGGACCTGGATCCTGAAGGCTACCTCTGGATGAAGAGAAGAGGTTTCATTTGGGCGGCCAGATACGACTGTATATGGTTATCATTATTATTATTTCTTCTCCTTTGAACCACTGACAAGGTAAAATACCTTTCGGTGCCTGTAGTTGGAGCTGGGGAAAAATAAATCCTCTCAATGGAAATGTCTTGCTTCTTGAGTAATGTCACAATCTCTCTCCCCCCGTTGTCTTCCAGACTGTAAATCTAACGTTGATTTCCCGATACTTAAAAGCAGAATACAAATAATTAATTGTTCCTGAAGTATGGAGAACGGAGGAATCTGTTATCAGATTTAGGTCATGATGATGTGGGGCGGGGGGGAGGGGTTGTGTTCGATACTGATTCTCGCTTCATGTCGCCCTGAAAACTTAAGTGATTTAGTGTTTTTTTCCATTCTCTTCGTGCACCCCTCGTCTTTCACTCAAACCACATCCCCCAACCCAACGCCACGTCCTACTTCTTGAGCCAGCCTGACCTTCTGACCCCAGTTTCCACATCTGCAACCCGTGTTGACGCTGAACCCATTCAGAGAAATTTTCAGAGAAAACCATGACTCCGAGCTGTGGGTTACGCGTTAGCATATGAACCAACGTCGGCCAGAAACATACACCCATACACACCAAAATGCACGTTTCTACGCGCATGACACTAGCGATTAGGGACATTCAATCCTGGAACCTTGTACTGATTGCTCCGGAATAGCGGGACCTGAGGAAAAGTTTGCACTGCTGCGGCGAAGCCGGGCGCGCAAGCTCACGCAGACCCGGCAGGAGTTTGAGCTATAAATAACTGCATCACTAGGGGGAGAGGTTCCTGCAGCCAGAGTGTCTCGCTCGCTTGCTTTTCTCTTCTGGGTGCAAGATACGTGAAGAGGATTCTGATTCTAGGAGGCTGAATTCTATAAATGCAGAAGTGAGATGTTTAAAAGGTGGGCGGGAGGGCGAATGAGCCCCGCTTCTCAGCGGCGACGCTCCCAGCGCGCAGCGGCGATCAAGAGCTCGGTTCTAGGAGCTAGCAAGCCCCGAGGGGCACCCCGGCACCCAGGAACCAGCGCTGGGTACCGCCTTTCGCAGGTGCCAGGCCTCCGGGGTGGCCGAGAGTGGGTGGAGGAAAATGAGGGACCTTCTTCCTCCACTTTCCTCATACGTGTTCTCTCGGGAGGTCAGTTCCCGCTACTGGGAGCGCCTGTATAAGTCAGAGTCTGACGCTTGGAGGCGAAGTACAGCTGCTGTTTTTCCTCTTCCTAAATGCCGCCACCGCCTCTCCCTCAAAGGAGACGCTTCCCGAAAGCCTCTCTCCTCCTCCCGGCTCCTTCTGGAGCTAGGGCGCCACTAGCTCCCTGGAGTGTCCAGGTCTGGCGGAGGGCGTAATGGATGCTTGGCGCGGCGGGCGCGCCCGTCTGGCAGCCCCTGCCCCGCCCCGCCCCGCCGAGGGCCCCGCCCCGGCCCCCGCCGCCGCCGCCGCCGCCACTGCTCCTGCGGCCTTTGGCTGGCCTGGCCCGGGAGCGCCCGGCATCTTGCCCCTGGCCTTTACCCCCGCGCGGCAGGGCGCGGAGTCCTGGAACCCCGGCCTGTGCGCCCCCCGTCCTAGTTGGCCTCGGGCTACGCCTCGGTGGGCGTGAAGGGAGGATGGCGCTCCGCGCTCTGAGCGGGAAGGCAAAAGCGCGCACTTGGGGGTTTATCCCGAGAGCGGACGACAAGGAGACACAGTGATCACTTTAGAGCTGCTTCTGATTTAACGCCCAGGAGCTGGTTTCTGTTTTTTTATTTGTTAGTTTGTTTCTCTCTTAACTTGTTTGCCATCACCACCCCTCCGCGATCCCTGGTTCCCACCGTAGGCAGTGCTAAGGGGTAACAAGGCAGTAAACAATCATCACATTGCTTGTTTCACTCTCCAAAATGACTCGCAGGTCACCTGGGTTTAAAATCCACTTGTCTCTTGTCAGTGCAGAAGACAAAAATGATAGTAATAATAAATCATCTCAAAAGGTACCTGGAACCCATGTTCTTTCTTTGTGCTTACTCTCTGTTGTTGAGGACAAAACCAAAACAAACTTTAAACATTACTTTATATAAATTCACTAATCCAACGATTTAGTGATGTTCCCAGTGCGAAATACAACTTGGTATTTTGAAAGTGTGCATCCCCTCCCCCCCCATCTGCAAGAGAGTCAAGTGTTTGTGACCGAGATTTGTGCTTTCATGGTCTTCCCAAGAGTCTTAAGTGTAAAACATTTCTGCAAAAAAGTGTCTCTTTATCTATGGGTTTTCAGTTGCAGGGAATAACCTTGACTAGAGCGAAGGAGTTGAACACATAATCAATGTGTTCCTTTGTTTTCTTAGCGTAACAAATTTCCATTACCTTTTAAATACACATTTTTTTCTCTAGTTATTATTTAAAAGTTCATATAAGCATATGTTTTATTTAAGTCCAAATTTCAACACTTTGCTGAGGTTGATGTTATGCATATTTACAAGCTTGGAAATATATTCAGTATTATTTCTGGACAAACTGATGCATTTGTTAAAATGCTGTAGAGTCAGGCATATTTTTAAAGAATAAAAACTCGTAACTGAATCAGTTCGAGCAGGGTAAATGCTTTAGGAGAGCAATTGTCTTAAAAAGCAATACAACATACAGCAATAAAAAGAGGTATGATATATATTAATGTCTAACATTTGAATACATTGTTTTATATTAATACTATCAAGAGCATCTGGTACATTTATATACATGTAAATGAATTGTTTATGTTTTTTGATAATATCAAAGTGGAATACAACTGTTTTTAAAAGTCAAGTCAGGAACAAAGTCAAGTCAGAGTTTAAATATATTATTTTGAGAATTAGCTAATGCTTTGAAATATTTGGAAATTAAAAAAAAAATAGAAATATTGAAAACAGATGTTTGACTAACCCAGAAATATATCTTGGAAATAATGGGCAATTTATTTTTCTCATGATGACATTGCTTGATATAGTTTTCTACTGTATTCATTTTGGCTTAAGAGAAGACACCCTATGAAAAAGTTTTTTAAAAAATAAACTCCGATTCTCAAAAGACACTAGGAGATACTTTTGGCACAATATTACAAATTAATGACTAGAGGAAGATGAATATGGAATTATATTTTATTATGTTCATGCTATTATATCTGACAAAATTTGGAGTGCTCAATGGCTTATAAAATTCTTTAAAATATAAACTACTATAGAATTAAGATACCACATACAATTTTTACCCTTTCATGATATTTTTAAGTTTTTAAACTTATTTTAATATTTCAATTAAAAATACCAAATATAATATGGTATTTTAACATCTTTTCTCCTTAAGAAAGGGGAATATGCTTGTATCAGGTAGGTACTCATTTCATCATTCATATACATAAATAACTTTATATATCTTAGATCATATCTTAGATCATGATAATTACATGTAAATTTGATACACATTAATAACTTTTACAAATGTGGTTACATTTTTCATGTAAGATTTGAAAGTGAAACTTTGTTTTTCAGTACTACTGCTGGATTCTAAAGCACAACAAACAGAGTTGGAATGGATTTCCTCTCCACCCAATGGGGTAAGTACTTCTCCTCATAAAATATCACCTTTTATTTTTTAAAGTAAGAAGCACAACCTTCCCCAACCCCCTGGAATTATTCACATTCTTCATATTTAAACTATTTTAATTCCAAATGTCTCATTCAAAATTTTGTTGTGTTATAATGAGACATTGAGTTCTTTGAGTAAGAGAAGGTATACTTTAGTACTTGGAGAAATGGATTTAAAAAAAAAAAAAAAAAACCTCTATAACCATAATCTTTTGAGTTCTTATTGTGAGAGGAATCAGACCTCAGGTTCCAGGCTATAAATGCTAACTAATTACAGGGAACATTTCCTTCACAAACTCACTTAAACCTCTTTAGTTGCTTTATACTTCTTACTATAATCACTAGGTAGGTTGAATGTAGTTCTTTAAAACAGTATGTGATGTGTTTCTTCTTTTAAAAACAGTTTTAGCATCATTCAAAATACACTTTAAAAGGTAGTTAAAAATATAATATGCTCCATATTTTAGATGGAATTTGCTATAAAATATTATTTGGATTCTCCAAATTTTGATCATGTGCTATCTGCTGTTATTAATCAGAAACCATGGCAGAGCATGTATATATTATACTAAAAATCTGCTATAATAAATATGAGTAAAAGCTGTCCAATAAAAACTGATGAATATAAGTAAACCCTAAAAATATTCTAACCATTACATTTCACATGTCTGAAAGGTATATTTACTTTAATTTAGTTAATTTAGTTCAACATCTTTGTCTTTAGGTCTTATTTTAATTGTGAGAGAGGGCACATACT
Organism: Martes martes; assembly: GCF_963455335.1. NCBI lineage: Eukaryota > Metazoa > Chordata > Mammalia > Carnivora > Mustelidae > Martes > Martes martes. Next base: position 37,317,192 of record NC_137893.1, read on the forward strand.
TCATCCCTTGTGAAGAAAGGGGCTCCAAGAAAGGAGAATATATATCTCATTGTTATTTAAGTTAATCTTCCTTACAGTAAGAAGCCTAAGTGAGATTATAAAAAGTGTAACAAATTTAGCAAAGAGAAGAATTAAAATCTGAAAAGGACTTTTGAGTTTAAGAACAGCATAGAATCAATATGTCATGAACTGAAAGTCAGTTTAATAATGCAACATGTGAACAATGCAAATCTCCTTTAAATAGTCAGATTTTTTATTCAATTAATATTTGAAAGATTGCTTAAGATCACATTGTAGTTATCTGTATGGGTCAGATTAAATTATGAAAAAATGACAAGTATTTTACAGATTACAAAAAGTGCACTGAGTTTAAGGTAGGAATGCCCTACTTTTCTCGTAAATGGAATAGTTTCCATGAGTAAAAATATACATTATAGGAAGACATTCACAATTAAAAAGAAACCCTTTCTTACCAATGACAGATGTAGCCCGTTTTCTACCATCCATCAATTAAAACAAATAGAGATGGAGGATAGTTTTTATCTTTAAGGAGAAGTAAACTGATACAGGATTGTAGTGATTGCAGTATTTCATCAATGTAATCCACAAAAGGATAAATTATGCCTGTCTATGTTATCCTTGACTCAAATGGGCATTTTATCAGTCCAGATATCATAACAGTTAACCCTAAGAATCTTTAGGAATCAACAGATAATGTTAGGAAATGATGATTGACAATATTTTTTTAATATATGAAATGGATTGGTTTGCATGTGATTAAATATGTTGCAGGAAATAAAGTGTTATTAAGTTATATTTTTAGAAAATATTTTTATAAGTATACTATAAAAGCTAAGTATCTGAATTAAGACTTCTTTCCTAATGGTGTCATTTGTAGAAATGATTATGATCTCTTGAGAAAGTGAAATAAAACAAGAGTTGTGTTAAATGCATTTATGTAGTCTCACTATTTGTGATCTAAACAATCGCTGTCTTGAAATTTTCCCCTCAGGAATAAATTTTTAAATAAAAATTAAATTAATTGGGTTTCATAAGTAGTGAAATTGATTTTTCGTACATAAATCAAATATGATTGTTCTTAAAGTTAGAAAAAAGAAATATTGAAGATATGCCTTTATAACAATTAGCCTTGGTTTCTTCAGGCTGGGGAATTGTTAAAAAGAGCACATTATCTAGAGTTTTTGATTTCTTGGTGTAGATATCATTAATAGTTTTACTTCTTTTAATAATTTCGATCTAATTAAGAGACTAAAATATCCCCATCCAAATGGATGAATTTGGGTATATTTGGTTAAATGCCATTCAGACAGATGATAAACAGCTAACTGAAACAAAGAGAAATATACATACCGTTAACTAGTCACAAACTCAAGTTGTGTTGAATAAAACCTACACATGATAATGGGTTCTTTGCTGCAGTGAGGAGTTTTGGTATGTTTGATAAAATTACAGCAAATATATAATGTCACACGAGAAATTTCTGAATAAGATTATTTTGCTAATTTGTCAATTTTCTAAAAAATAGTTTTAAAAGTAGATATTAATGTTTTAAAATATTTTAACAAATTAATTCTCTAATCAAGTTTTACAAATAGAACTCTTTACCACATGCTTATTAGTTTACTTTCTTCTCTGTTTTTCTTGAAACAGTGGTTTAAATATTGCATGCTGTAAGATTTTGGGTTTGAATACTTAACATATTTTCATATTCGGCACTTTATATTGGGGAAATAAAAACACATAGATGATGATTTCACTATTAATGTAGCCTAAATATAAAGTGGGAAATTTTGTCTTAATAGTAAGAAAGAACATAATCAACTGTTACATTAGACTTCTAGGATTATTTCAGGTGAATTGAAATTATTTGCTAATGGGCAGTGTAGATATTATCATACATGGCTTAATAGTCCTTAAGATGTTACAAATTCTGCTAAACTTATTATTTTCCCTTTTCATGAAAATATGTGTTTACTGTAATATGTATTGCATCAGCATATGAATAGACATTTTTAAACATGTGATATTTTTCAAGTAAAAAAGCTTATTACTGAAATATGATCCAGCATGCTGATTTGCCATGTACATTTGATTGTCTATTGAAAGCAATTTATTTATAAAGATGAATCATGCTTTTATAACTACTTATTTATAGTTATGTGGCTTATGTACAGTATTATATATATAACACTGCAAGAAATAAATAGCTCTGTAAAATGTTACTCCCTTATATCTTATTTTGGAAAGATTGTAAAAGATTTCGTATTGTGAATATCAACATGTTGTGGACTGCTTTTACATTTCAGAGCACTCTTGGCATTTTCTTCCCTGTGTTTTTTAGGTGCTCCAAGTTTAACATCAACACTTAAAATGTCAACCGAGTTATCAGAAATTCTGCCATATATCCATATGCATATGCATTAAATGGTAATTTAAGTGATTGTGTTGTGCGCTCAGTCTATAAAAATTACAGTCTCAGTGGAGACTATAGACATAAGCAAACATGTAAAAAGAAACACTAATACACTAGCAAACAGACATTAAACAAAATGAAATATTTATTGTATGTACAAACGATGCAGGCAACCTGAATGATGTTGCGGACGAAGCTGAACTAAGAGTCCTATATTCTTAGATTACAGAGTTTTTGCCAGGGTAGGAATCTACCCAGCTCTTTCACAGATCATCATTTGTACTACGCTAAAGATGCCTCATGCACTTTCAAAGTAAAAATGTTATTTTTTTTGCTGAATGACTGATAGCCTTTTTAAAACATTTTACAGTGGGAAGAGATCAGTGGTTTGGATGAGAACTACACCCCGATCCGAACCTACCAGGTGTGCCAGGTCATGGAGCCCAACCAAAACAACTGGCTGCGGACTAACTGGATTTCGAAAGGCAATGCACAAAGGATTTTTGTAGAATTGAAATTTACCCTGAGGGATTGTAACAGTCTTCCTGGAGTACTGGGAACTTGCAAGGAAACCTTTAATTTGTACTATTATGAAACAGACTACGACACTGGCAGGAATATAAGAGAAAACCTCTATGTAAAAATAGACACCATTGCTGCAGATGAAAGTTTTACCCAAGGTGACCTTGGTGAAAGAAAGATGAAGCTTAACACTGAGGTGAGAGAGATTGGACCTTTGTCCAAAAAGGGATTCTATCTTGCCTTTCAGGATGTAGGGGCTTGCATAGCTTTGGTTTCTGTCAAAGTATACTACAAGAAGTGCTGGTCCATTATTGAGAATTTAGCTATCTTTCCAGATACAGTGACTGGTTCAGAATTTTCCTCTTTAGTCGAGGTTCGAGGGACATGTGTCAGCAGTGCAGAGGAAGAGGCGGAAAACTCCCCCAGGATGCACTGCAGTGCAGAAGGAGAATGGTTAGTGCCCATTGGAAAGTGTATCTGCAAAGCAGGCTACCAGCAAAAAGGGGACACTTGTGAACGTAAGTAATATGTGCTCTTAAAATTACACTTTGCATTTCTTTTCTATTTCAGTATCAGAGATTTTGTGTGATAATAGTTATTTAAACAAGTGAGTCTGTGCTACACCAGCATTTCTGATCCAGCCGATCTTAAGTGAAGTCACTGTTGAGCTATCAATGATTCCCCAAAGTGGTATCTACACTAATAGTATGTGATAAATATTGGCCAGTGACATTTGTTACTAAGATTTAATTTGCCCTCTGTTTGACCTAGAAGTTAACAGTTGCACATTGGTCTATGAGATTTAAAAGAGGAGAGTGAGCAGGGTGAGGTGTGACATTAACCAAGATTCAATGACAGGGGATTCCTCCTATTGTGAAATCTGTATTGTCTGGACTTGTAAGTAGTGGAAAAAAGGAGGTTAAAGGGGCTGCTAACGAGAACTCAACTGACAGGGCACATACAAATATATTTCTAAACTTTTAGAATTTTTTTATAAATAATAAAACTTTGATATGAAAATCATCAAATTTTACTTGGTAAATCTCTGAGGTGACTTCTGCCAAAGCCATATTTCTTTTCTGGACTAAATAATAAAACAGATGCTTTTCTGATAAGTCATATTATAGTGCACTACGTTTTTTGTGGAAGTGGGCCAAAGAAAAGCTTTAGTTATTGTAATACATCAGTTAGATGTTATCTATTTTTTGAAACAATAATAGCATACAAATTAGTGAACCTTTTCCTCTGTTCTGTAAAACTGGATTTTCTCTTATATAGTATTTTGTAGTCATTATAATTGGCCATTATTTTTCTGTTTAAAGCTATGCCACATGGACCTTCAAAACTGTTAGACATTTTTCTGTTTGTGGATATCCCAAAAATTCTATAATAAGGTTATATTATTTATATACTTTTAATTTAATTTATAACACATAATGCATTCTGAAAAATAACTTTTATATATTCTTTGTACTTCAAAGCCAGCAATGTAATTTTAATAACTGCAAATCCTAATTACTTTAGAAGGGACTGGAGTTAACGGTAGTAACTTACTATACAAAGATACTCTTCCATATGTTTTATATATACTAGTTCATTTAATGAAATTATCATGTCTCTTTTACAGAAAAAAAAATTGGTGCTATCAAGGGTAAACTGCTTGCTTGTAATTACTTTAGGGAGGTAATATCTGTCTTAGCTTAGAATCAGATTCGGAGCACTTTGACTCCCGAGCCTTGGCTTTTAGCAACAATATTGACCTGGTTTCCTCACAAAGCAAGGAGAATCTTATCAAATATTCTATTTCATTGCTGAATTCAGATGTCCTGCTCTTAGTAATTTGGTGTATAAGTAATATTACTTCCCCATAAAATTCTCATTCTAGTAGAATATTTAAAGTAATAATAGCTTAAAAGATATTCAGATTTGTGTTGTCAAACATGGTAACCAGGAGCCACATGTGGTTCTTAGGATATAAAAATTGGCTATTCTAAATTGAGATGTGCTATAAGTATAATTCGTATACTGGATTTCAATGGATTCATTAAAAAAAAAAAGAATGTAACATATCATTAATAGTTTTTTTATGCTGCTTACATATTGAGAGAATCATACTTTAGTTATATTGAATTAAATAAGTATAATGTTAAAATTAATTTTAATTGTTTCTCTTTTAATGTGGTTACTGGAAATTTAAAAATTATATAGCTTGTTCTATATTTCTATTGGACAAACTATTTAGATGGAGTAACTGAGCAAATATATTTTTATATCCCGATTAAAGAGTTAAATACTTCATGTGGATGGGCACTAGCATATAAAAATACCAAGGACCCAGCACTCAGTCATCAGCCATGCTACAGCTAATGTTGTGAAGTCAACTCTGGGCAAAACAGATGCTCTAGGTTTGGGTCTTATAGACCAGTTTAGCAGCTTTCTTTGACACTCCCCTGAAGGAGTCAAACCTGTCTTACCCACTGTCCTCCTTCCCTATCCCTTTACACTGGTAGAATTTCTTACTGGGTCGATCATCTTGCAGGTTCCATACATGTGGAAATAAAACACTGATGAAAATTTATTATCAGTACTAGTAGGCGGAATGCTATATCACTGGGGTAGTGTAGAAATAGTCTTACTGAACTAATCAATTCAGTGAAAGGCAATGTTCTTATTGATTGGAAGTTAACAACAATTACTTGAAAATAACTATAATAGGAAAATTTAAGAACGTACTATTACACTTTAGCTGTAAAAACAGCCAATTTGAGTAGAATTTTGGTTGATGTGAAAGTGGAATTTAAGCTTTTGCACAATTAAAAATGGGAAACATAGTAAATAAAGCAGGAGGATTTACAAAAGTGCCCAATTAAATCTGTCTAAGCAAAGTCTAGGAAATAATATTAAAGTTTCTGCTCTTTGAAGGCCTAAAGATTTTTAAGAAAATTATTGTATTTTTAGTATCATTTTGTGTAATTTAACCTAAATGATCTCTGCATTCATTTGTTAGAAACAAACAGGAACTGTTTGCCTTTTATACTTACAAGAGTAGAACTTAGTAAGAAAAACAGTCTTTAGCTGCAATAAAGACGTTTACTGTGAAGAAAACACTCCCAATTTCTTCCAAATCAGCAAAATAATCTCATCAAATGTGATACTATTAAAATTATCCACTTTTACTTATTTCAGTTTCAAGAATTAGAACCACATTTGAGTACCAAAATTATTGTCACCTATAAACCGCACTTAGGTAGTTAAAAATAAAGTAAAATGACTTCACTGTCGTGTACATGAATCCTGCATTGAAATAGGTGGAATTAAGTATCAGAAAGTGTTCATTAAAAAACTGTGATTAGTCAGGATGCCTCCTGATGTTCAGTTGAAGGAGTATGTGCGCACTGTTTTAAGTCAAGTAAATGTTTATCACATAACTTTCTTAATTTTTAACCTTGGTGATGTTGACAAAGGAATTAAAGACCTTATACTTAACTATGGCACTATGTTCATTTACAAAAACGCTTCTCTCCTTGGCATAATTCCAATGCATTGCTGTGAGAGTACTTGCCTCTGGAATCAATCCAGGCCTGCCTTTATAGTATTTCTCCTGTTTCCTTCCAATGATCCTGTTAAGAGTTTGAAAACAAATTCCAATCCCATATTGAGGAAAACTGAAGTGTTTGGGAGAGGAGGCTAGTGAGTCCCTAGCCAAATGAAAGCGGTTAGCCACTTAAAGGCAAGTTTATCAGGGCACTTTATAGAGTGGAAGTCCACGGTGATATCTATTAGAGTATAATTTGAAATATGAACAACTGCGAAAACTGATCACAGTTTTGATTAATTCATGTAAGAGCTTTTTTTTCTCCATAATTCTGAAACAAAACAAAACAAAACAAAACAACAACAACAATTCAATTTTGAGAACTAAATTAGTTTACTAATATATGGAGAACTTCTAATTCTTTATTATAATGCATTAAGGAAGACAACTCTTCAGTCATTTAAAAATATGTAATTCCAGTTGGTTAATAAGCTTTTATTGTCAAAAGGTCATTTAAAAAAAAAATTAGCCATGAGTTGTTACAGTTCTATGCAAACCAGCAGATTATTTTCTATTATATATATATATATAAATACACTCAGAAGACTAATAAAATTATATTCTGAAATATATTTTTGAAATTTTTGGAATTTCTGTGTAACTTGGTTTCATTTAAAAAGTAGAATAGTATTTGTCAAAGTGTGGAGCTTAGTATTATAACAGGTTTGTATGGGAAATTTGCAGTTTACACTAGACAATCGTGTTAATTTTAGTGAATAGTCCTTACCATATCACTAAGAGATTACCATATCTCTTAAACATATGAAGAAACTGAATCTCAGGGATATTAATATGTAAGAAAACTGGGTAGGAATTCAGTATGCTGTTTACGAAATCAAGTCTTTTTTCCCCACTGCACTACACTGCATCCTAAGATTTGTCCTGGACTTCAACCAATGGATTCTAGTTACTGAAGAAATGGTGAAACTTTATTCTAAGTAAGGTGACCATATCCCAGACCATATTTGTCTGGGATAATTGTTCTTTCAACACTCTCTCTCTTTGCTTTCCAAAGTGTTCCGATTTAGATGATAAAATATATGGTCTCCTTAATTGTAAAAGTCCAAGGATGTTATGCAGTTTATATGTACTCATAACAGACCATAGAGATGGGCTCTACTTGCCTTATTTATGTTGCTTAATTTTGATTTTTTGAATTAAAACAAAAATTTAGGAATTCTTTTTTTGATAATTTTAATGTAAAAGGGAATTCCAATAATTTCAGATTTCTAATTTTTATCATAAGGAAATTTTGTAATAGTTGCTTCTTAATATTTTATATTAATATGTTAACAGCCTTGTCATTATTTTATTAACATATAATTAATAGACATATAACATATTCAATTAAATAAAAACATTTATTCAATTTGAAAGCATTGATAATATTAAAACCTGTGTTGATTAGATTTTTTGAAAACCATGTTTTTTGGGTTTTTTTTGCAGTAAAGTACTATGTAATTTGTTCCACCACATTTTATGAAAACAAATGTGTCTTCATAATATATTTGTTTATAATCAAACATAAACAGAAAAGTAAAATACACTACAGGGTTAATAGCTCAGATGTAGTGTCACAGAGTTTTCAAATTCAGGCTGTACAACATACCAGGAGTGTAGAATAAACTTGGGAAATTTCTCTAAGCCTTTATTTTCTTAAGTATAAAATGGGGCTAATAAGATAGTACCTCCCGCATAGAGTTCTTGTTAGAATTGAATGAAACAATGCATGTAAAAACCCTAAGAATAGTATCTGGGACATAGCAAATAATCAATGAATGCTTGCTATTATCTTGTTATTTATAATGTAACATGGAATTTGTCAAGTAAAGAAATCTCATGGCAATGAGTGAATGAGGATAGATCTCACAGGCCACAAATAGTTAAATATCTTTTAAGCCAGTAATTTCATCCTTGGTAACTTATTGGAGAAGATATTTCAATGGAAAAAAAATAATTTTTTACATAACCTTTTCTTTCCCCAGTGATGTATACAATTTAAATATTGGAAATAACCTAAATGTCCAAAGTTAAGTGCAACACCGTGATTCAAATTTGGCCTTAAAATATCAGCAATGTGATATAGGAATTATAAATTGCTCTCTATTAATAATTTTGAATGAAAAATTAAGAATTAAATTTGCAGACACTGATATTTAGAATATGCAGGATATACATAGGGAAAAGAATAGATGCAAAGCATAAATAACACAATCGACATGTCAGACTTCTGGGATCAGGGGTGATCTTTTGTTCTCTGAGTTTTTAAATTACCTTGAGCATTGACTTTTTTTTCTTAAACAATTTTAAGTTATGTGTAATCTGTTATTTCTTATAACAACAGCTTGAGTTGTATCCTGAATATATACGGTTTCTCAAGTAAATTAGCATCAGTGTAAAATATGGGGCTCAGGTTATAGAGCAGTAGTAAGTAGAAGACATAGTTTAAAAAATTAAAAAGGGGGAGATTCGAGGCCTTCAACAAAAACAGGTCATTGATTTTGTTTGCTTTCTAGTTATTCATAGAGGGCAAGAGCTTGTTTTAAGTGTTACATGTATTAATTCATTTAGTCTCTCAAAGAGGAATATTACTAACTTAATCTAGTAGGTAGGCACTATCATTATTCCATTTGAAGGACAAAAAATACTCCAACTAAAATATTACATTATTTACCTATATTAAATCATGTATGTGATATATATACACACACAATATATGCATATATACATTTATATATATGATATATAGATGCAAATACACACACACACACACACACACACACACACACTATTATATAAGGAAACCAAAGCACAGCGAGAAGTGGGTGAAGTACCTGCAATTGCATAGAATGGTAGACTGTTGTTTAGTCAAGGTGGTCTGGCCAGGAATCCTGGCCCCTAACCAATACAGTGCCCAAATCTTTACAATAAGCATTTTTCTATCACAGTCTTTTTATAAAAGGAAATGTTCTTTCAGGATCTTGAAAGGTGCTACAAATCTGAACATTTTTCTTTTTATAATAATTTCAAAATACTTCTCTGTCTTTTCCTATATCCTAAGTATTTTGTCTGCTTTGCCATTATCTTTCCTATCCCGGTTCTTTTTTTTTCATGTGGCAGTCAGAATGCAGTTTTTGTCAAGCACAACATAGATAGTATTACTTCATTAATCAGAAAGTTTCAGGCTCCTCATTACTAATAAAAAAAATTCCCTGTTTTCTAGGCTGGCATTTAAGTATCTCCAACTTGATCCTAATCTTCTTTACTAACATTCCGTCACATTATTTATCATACTCAAGGTCCCTGTTCCTCAGCCTGGCACCGATCTGTCATTCTACCATTAAGTATACCCATAGATATTTTTATGATGGCTTTTTACTTAACATTTGGCCCCAGATAAACAGAAAACAAGCAAACATCACTGCCTCTCACAGTTACCTATTGTATCTTAATCCTACACATTCCCGAGTTCTTCAATGAGCTCTCTCTTCCAGATTCTCTTGGTACTTACCATGCCTTGCTTTTTTGAACCTACAGTGCCAGCTAGCCTGTGTCAGCTGATTGAACTTGTGTCTTTCCTTACAATTTCAAGTTAAATGCCTCTTACTCTCTGTTAGATCATCTGTTCTTGTGGATACTTATACTTTGCTCTTTCCCAGTGGGAATCATCATGTGCAATCTGATTTTTTAATTTAATTTAATTTTTTATTTATTTGTCAGAGTGAGAGAGAGCACAAGCAGGGGGCGTGGCAGGCAGAGGGAGAGGGAGAAGTGGACTGCCTGCTGAGCAAGGAGCCTGATGCAGGACTTGGATTCCATCCCAGGACCCTGGGATCATGACTTGAGCTGAAGGCAGAGGCTTAACCAACTGAGCCACCCAGGCACCGTGCAATCAGATTTTAATCTTTATTTGTAATTCCTTTTACAGCTTATACAACCTATGGTTTTCTACTACAGATCATGGTACCCACCTAGCACAGTTCTTGTATCACTTTCATCTTCCAATAAATGTTCTTTTTTTTTTAAATTTTTTTATTTATTTGACAGAGAGAAATCAGAGCTAGGCAGAGAAGCAGACAGAGAGAGGGGGAAGCAGGCTCCCGCTGAGCAGAGAGCCCGATGCGGGGCTTGTTCCCAGGACCCTGAGATCACGACCTGAGCCGAAGGCAGAGGCTTAAACCACTGAGCCACCCAGGCGCCCCCCAATAAATGTTTTTTAACTTTCTTAAAGACTTATTCATACACTGCCCACTGCCAAGGGAAATATTTTTATTTCATATTCATATCACTACTTAATTTCTTATGTATATGGCTATCTTCTATGATTAGCCTTAAACCTGATAAGTATGAGAACCTTTCGTTATATTTTCTTGTCCTCATAGCATATAGCAAGATGATATGCTGATCATTAGAAAACCTGGACAGGAATCTGCTCCAGATATGGAATTTATTTCTATGAAAACAATGTAACTATATTTATTCATTGTCATATTTCCATTCTCTGTCACTGTCTTTGTGTCTTTCTTTTAATTTCTATGTCTCCCTCCTCTAATGAAATGAAAGCCGTTTCACCTTTGTTACCAATACCTGTGTCTTGACAAAGAGAGAGTTCCAAGAGCCTGGTAACATTTTCTAAAATAAGAAGGTCTTGGGGTGCCTGGCTGGCTCAATCAGAAGAGCATGCCACACTTGATCTCGATGTTGTGAGTTTGAGACCCATGTTGGGTATAGAGATTACTAAAAAAAATAAATAAACTTAAAAAAAGAAAGCCTTGAAGTATATTTATGTTGATCTTATATGGGAAAGTGATTTTTATAAGATAATTTTGCTTCCAAATTATATATTGTAAGTATTAACTTGAATTGCAAAACAAAATGAAATAATAGAAAGAAACAAACCTGAGCTATATTCTATTCTATAAATCAGAAATTATGTAAATTCAGTATCATGTCCAAAAATATTTCTATTTGAGTTATAGCTAATTACAAATTTTTTACTCTTCAATTATTCACTTTCATAAACTTATACTTGTACAAGGCATCTTTGAATAGGTAATGTGCATAGATCTGGAATTAGTGCCATCCTTATGCTCCTGTCCCACAGGGCCCTTTTATAGTGTAACTACTGTTATCAGTTTCTTCTGTCCTTTACGGAGATATTTGCTCATAATTCTTTAAAAACATGGATAATATCATGGTCATACTTAAATTAGAATTGTATTACAATATCCTACTAGGACACCGTAGACTTCACATAACATTGTACTGCTTTTTACTCATCTTCAGTCATCTCTGTATGTGCCCGCAGCGCACTGAGCATGGTAACTATACAGTACATAAAGGACAGGAGGAAGGAAGACAAGAAGTGAGGAAAGAATAAGGAAGCAAGGAAATATGAAACTGATGTATAGGACTTAACCTTGCTACGATTTAGATGACTTCAGAACATTTCTAATTATCCTAACTTCAGCAAATATATGGCCAAACTTAAATATTTCTAGTGACAGCTAAAATTGTCATTAATTTCTGGCAGGCAGTGTCATAATACAAATCAATGATACCTGCAAATTTTGCATTTGGTTTCTGTATCAAACTTCTAGGCATTTCCTCTAAGAAGATACATTATAATTACAATCCATAAAAGATTTTATATATGATGATATTATCCACAATATCGTTATTTTATACAAATAACAATATTGTTTTCATGGGAGAAATTAGAACCAGCTATACATTTGCTGTTTTCCTCTCTGTGTGTAAAAATATGATACTGATTCAGAGAGGAAAATTTCAGAAAGTCACCGTATTCTAATTTTCCTCACATTTAAGAGAATTTAAGTTATCCCATCCTCTGCAAAATATCTTCCTAATTAAGTTTATGGAGGCACATCTTTATTAGGATATTCACATCATGTTATTATGTGAAAAGTAGAAGGCTACATGAATGTATAATATGAGGTTTTAAAAAATCTGGTAAAGCAGTTCAGCTTTGAGTTTAGGTCAAATTGATGAGTTATAGACATTATTTTTGGCTTTGATTGTAACACCAACTTTGTTAAAGATTATAGAATCTATGTATATATATATATCATAGTATTTTTCCATGTAACAGCATTTCATAGGAACACAGAAAAAGATACACCTTAGTTGAAGTAACTGCGTTATTATTTCTCTCAGATTCTGTGGTTTTATGAAGAAGTATGGAAAGTTTATTATTCAGTTTACTTTGTTTAGTCTGGGGTCAATGAATGATATAGAAAACCAGGCAAAATACATTCTGGAGTAGAGGAATTTGTAAGTTGTTTCAAGGTTATAATTTTTATGCTCTGGGTTTTGAATTTTTTCATTTGAAGTGAAAAAATTACTTACTGTTAATGATGATATTATCTTTTGTTTCTAAGAGAAAACCAGGAGGCTTTGAAAGGACACATACTGTGTCTTATATTTTGTTTCATGTGTTATCCAAGTAATACCTAGTTTAGCTTCTCATCCATGGTGATGTTAGCCTCTGGCCTGCACTGAAGCTATTAATGTTAAATTAGAACATTTTATAGAAAACCTTGATTTGGTGAAGGGAGCACCATGATGCTTTTATTAATAAAATAGATGATCAAATCAGATGTAATTATTACCTGTATATCTTCCATTTGTCATTTGTCCAAGCTGGTTAACAATCTTTAATGTTAGTATTACCTACTTTACTTTTTTAGAAGACCATTCTTTCAAAAAGAAAGTAGGATAAGAGAGAGATTGAGAATGCAAGTGGTAGGTGTGGAGGGGTAGAATATATCTAAAGAATCACTAGCTATAATAAAAGTTTAGTCTAAAAAAAATAAACTGAGTATTTGTGACTTTACTATACTACTGTGTATTTCCCAGTGATTTATATCTTCTTTTTATTTGGTATTTTACTATTATTAGCTAAACTGGTTCCTATATAGACAATGACATCTAATGACATTAACTTACCTAATGACATTAATTAATGGCCTTAATTTAAACTAGTAGATGGCTTAAATAAATAAACTTGATTGATTTAAAAAACATTTCTTCGTATCTATTTTTAACAGGCAAAATAACTTATATTACACAGTGTTCTTATTTCAGTTGACCTTTTCCTGTAAAGTAGTTTTATCCTTGAAAAGAGATGTGAGATAGGACAGGCACCTTACCTACCGAAATACATAAACTCATTATAATAAAACTGTTCCATGGACATTCTTGTACTCCTTGAGGGTATAATCCCTTCCAAGACAATTAGAAAAATAAATTCTTGGAGTTTGAATGTACCTTAAAGATTATAAAAAATAAATTAGAGTGGTTTTTTTTGAGGGGTCTCTCTCTTTTTTTTTTTCAATAAGTGGGACAGCTAAAGACCTCATTTATAGTTCTAAGAGTTCATTCATGACAGATCCCAAAGTAAAATCAGAACTTACCATTTCCAGTTTTTTTTTCCATTTTGACATTACATACACAATATAACACACACACATATATATATGTATGTGTTTATATATATTTTATTAATAAAATAGATGATCAAATCAGATATAATTATTACCTGTATATATATATATATACACACACACACACACATATATATATACACATACATATATAAGCACACACACACATTCACTGCCCACCTCTAACCTGCCCCAGGGGTAAAAAAGCGTACGTCAACATAATGGAACAAAAAATTAAGTTTATTTTTTCCTTGACCCATTTTTGGATTTCTAAATTGCTCTGGACTAATATTTTAATTTGTAAGTGCTGAATAGTTAAGACTTCTTTCTCTGTGGAAATCTCAATTGACTTTTACAAGGAGCCTGAAAACTCTTAAAGGATATTCTTGGATTATTGCATATTTAAAAAAGAAAAAAAAATAAAAGCTACTTCAGCAATGTCATTAAATTTTTCTTCGCAAAGAAAAACATTGTAAACTAACTTTTACTTCTTTACTTTCAAGTAGATTGTTTTAGGTTTCCTCTGCAGTATAAGAAAGTAAAGTCCTTTTTTCCCCTTCTTTTTCTTAGTTTCTCTTTCTTTCTTTCTTTCTTTCCTTTTTTTTTTTTTTTTGTCATTTAATTTGCAATTCTTGTAGTATTTTACCAGCTCCTAGGAAGGTAAATTTTAGCAATTAGTGTTTTTTGGGTATTGTGACAATTGTATGTAAGTGTGCTTTAAAATGAAGATAGTGGACACCTCTTACATTATCAGAAACCTAGAATTTGGAAGGGCACAGCAACTCTGCTGTTTAACCTTGTGATTTCTGGCTGGCTTTCCTCCGAGAAACCCTTCAGACCTTGGCCCCCTCGGACCTTACAAGGGCAGAGGGACAGTCAGTCTTCTGCAAAATCTGTTTCTCAAACTGATCTTTAACATTAACACATGGTAAGCTTAGCTATTAGGATCATGAGCTAGAGCTGGGAAAACATGTGGCTCCAAGTTTAATATATGGAGACAGTATTTTAGTTTGCAAAGGAATCCTGAGAGGAACTTTTTAAAGTTTGCTATTTCAGCCATGCTTCTTGCTGTTTCTGATGTTTATTCTGCACAAACATTATGTAGAAGAGTACTGTGTTTTTTCAAGGCTGAACATAACGGTTTGATCATTTTGCTGCTTTTTAACTTTTTCCAATATAACAACATTGCTATTCACTTCATTTCAAGCAGCTCTCTCGTTGATTTTCAAGCTTATTCACCAGGCCATCACTGAATGTATAGCCATCCTTTCTTCTAACATCCTTCATCCTTCAATGTGGTAAAGTGGGTGTTCTCTTCCATCCCCACTGCCTCTAGTACCTTCTCCCTCCCACCCCCATCTTTTCCTATAGTGTTGTAGGCTTCAACAATAGTTTTTCATTTACTTTTCAGAAAATTCTATGCTATTCTCTGGTTTGAAACTTTTCAGAACATACCTTCCCATCTACTAAGTGGATTAAAATAGTGAGAATACATCTTCCCTACTCACTCTGTGTTTTCACTTATTGAAATCTAAGTATATAGTTGGCAACATTGTGTCTTTTTGCCTTCCTCACATGACAGTGATTTCATGTATTATAATTTGGGGCTATGCATATCAATTAAAGATTGAACCTTTTTAATAACTATTACTCATTATTATTTCAAAATTTGATGGCGTATCTTTGTGTTTTGAACTACTCTCCATCTTTTTATGTTTTTGGTAGAAGTCTTAATTAGATCTAACAGGAAATCTAGTTTTTACCTCTTCAAATCATTGATAATATTAACTTTTTACAATAGTTTATAAAATTAAACGTTTAGTATAAAATTGAGAAGATACTTTCATAATGAGAAGGAAAAATGGTAAATTTAAAAATAAAAATCACAACTCATGATATGGGCAAAACTTTTATAATTTGAATCCTAACTTGTTTTTCTTGAGCTAAGAAAATAAACCATACTTTGATCAATACTGGAGGTTATAGTCCCTTTTGTAATGTTTGGACTGTGACTATGTAATTCTAGAATTACCACTGTCAGTCAGTATCATAAAGGGACTTAGTCAAGATGTATATGTGAATGCTTAATTAGTTGAAGTTCTTAATTCTTATTTTTCAAAAAACTACAGTTTTGTTATGGTATGAGAAGGGGAGATGGAGACTTAACAACAAAGAAGAGTGTAATAATAATTTAAATAGTTTTTTTTTCCACCAGGAAGGCAGATTAAGGGTGAATACAAAAGAGAAGCAAGGTTAGAACACTGCCACAACTTCTGATCTTTAGTTTTTTAAGGATTTTCTGTCATTGTATACTCTATTGCAGAGACAACAAACTACGTGTTAGGTCTGTAAAAGACAGCATAAATATTCAGGGGCCTGTGAATACAGCTCATTTAAGTTTATATGACACGAGCTGAGACAAGGTTGACTTGTTGAAAAGCAAAACAATAATGTATACCAGAGTTCATATTAAGCACATCTTTTATTGCATTCACTTGCTTTTGTTTTTGCTTTTGCGTTTTTTTTAATCATTTCCTAATGTATGAGATGAAAAACAAACAAGCAGCCCCCCAAAAAAACAAATCTGCTTTTGCATATAGACTAATCTATACTGACAATAATATACATTGTATTCACATAAACCTATAGGGCATGCTTATTTATTATTCATTAATGTCAATAGATAACCGACTGTCACTTGCAGTCAGAGTGGAGTCTGACAGAAAGCTGACAGTGATTGACGGACATGCTCCTGAGAATCTGCATAGGCAGAATGCTTAGGTCAGTTGAACATATAAAACCATTCTGGACCCAGATTGAGCATGAGGAATCTTACTGGTATTTTTATTTTTAAAAGCATTGCATAGTCCTAAGAACTCATTTGATCTTAAGATTAATTTTAGATCTTTAGTGCCATAATTATCAAATTAAAGTAGTAACTAATTTGATTTTTTAAAAATATCAGGTTCCTGATGTTTCTGGCTCAGATCCTAGAGTCAGAATGTTGATTTTGGTTACCCTGTCTTATAGAAAGAGGGGAAAAAAAGGTTGATCGTTGCCTTGTACATACATACCTGAAATTATTGGCATTGTATTGAAGGAAATACTGTTTAATTTAGAGAATAACAGTTAAAAGTCATTGATGTACAATCCATGTGATTTTAAAAATAAAAGGGAACTGTATTCTTGAGTTTTTTCCCTGAATGGTCTCAGCACTGTATATTTTTAAATGGATTCCTCAGCCTTAATAAATATACTTATTTTACTGAAAGTTGTTAATACTATACCTAGAATGAAATTTTGGGCTATTGAGATTTTAATTAATAGTTATTTTCAACAAAAATTTACTAATTTTCTCAACTTGGATGAAAGCATTAACACTAAAAAATAATACACAGAATTTCAGAATGTTTTAATAGAGGCTTAATAGTTTTATTTCAGAGTGCAAGAAAATTATTGCATTATATTTTGTCTGCAGTTTAGCAGGGTTAACGTGAGTTAGAATTGGTATATCCTTATCTTCATTTTGTGTAATTTATTTTTACTTTTCTCTCTTTTTTTTACGTAGATCAGTACATTTTACATACATATATATTTAGCAGCTAACTCTGCAATTCCAGATATGCCAATATGTTAAATTGTATTTTGCATAGAATAAAGAATGTTAACAGTTACATATTATAATATTATAGACTGTCTGAATTAGAAATCCATGCATACTCAAAATGGTCATTTCTCATAAAATGTGTTACATGTAAATCTGTTTGTAAGACCTTTTTATCATTTTAGCATATGTGTTTTTAAACATTTAAATTTGAGGTTAGGTCATTTCTTTCGGATTATTCAAATATCAATTACAAATCTCCAACATATTAAAATAGTTCACAGCTAGGATCTCAAAGTCACATGTAATTTATTCCATCGTTATAGCATCTTTGTTATGTATTAAATATTTTCATGTATTTTTTTTTAGTCAGAGAAGGCCATATTTCACAGTGTCAGCCAGTAGTGGAAAGCAAAATGGAAAAATTTATATAAACTAGAATTTTATAGAATGAAAATTATATAGAATACTTTTAGGTACATTTGTTTTATAATATGGTTATCAGTAACTGCTTATATAAAAATGAGAAGTACTTTTTTCCTACCTACTGAATAGTTCTGCATAATGTATTTTACATATATTAGTCATTAAATAGACATAAGATTTTGACTTTCCATTTAGAAGGATACTATGAGATTATCTAAGGGTTAATTTCTACAGACAGATGACATACCACTGTCATTAAAATGACATTGGGCAACTGGGATAAATAGCTCAACATTTTCTATGCTGACATGGTGTTTGCCTGTCTGACTGTGTCCTTTCCAATAGACAGCAGAGAGGCAATTACAAAAAAAGACATCTGTGCCAAGGTTTAGCTAGCCAAAAAGGGCAAGCTCTTGTGTTTAAAAGGTAGAGAATCCAATCGATGAAAATGTCTGGACCTGTTAGCACTAATAAAGCTGAAGGCCACTGGGAAGCTCAGAGAGGGTCTTTTGTTGTGGAGATAGAAAGAGACCCAAACTATGACACTTTAGGGGAGCAGGGTCAGCAGAGAAGATCATCCATCTTCTTCAATGGCAGCTTTCTGTCAGATTCTAACCCTGCTCAGTAGAGGAACTAAGCCTCTCCTGTTGACACCAACGGATTCTCAGCCAAGTGTAAATGAAGCTAATATTCACTGACCTTATGCATAGCAAATGAAGCCCTGTGTGTCATTTGAGAAATAATGTTTTCTGACACTTCAAAAAGTGAATGATGGACAGAATGTATGGGTGTGTGTGTGTGCATGTGTATTGGTCAAGTAAGCAATACAGGTCTTTTAGCCACTCCATATTTTTAGCTGATTTTCACAATAGTCACAGATTTACCATGTAGACACCAATTTAGTTTTGAATTATTTTCCTGTACATGTCATGACATTTTACATGCAGAGCTTGCCTGTGTTGTAGAACAGGCTTCCATTGGGCTTCTGTTAATCTTTATAACAGTGCCTCGTCACAGGAAGAGAAGATCGACTTTTCACTAATAAAAGATCTAAGTTTCAAGAAAATTTTGAGTTACTAGTTTGCATTCAAAACATCATGAAACAATAGATTTCTTTGTGATTATAAAAAGTGGAATGGTCTCATTAAAGACAAAGTCAGAAAGTCTATATTTTATTTATCAATTTTTACAGCATTGTCTAAAAGCACTTTTCTTTCTAGTTAGCAATGTATGTTACAACCTAGTAGCCTCCTTTGTCTATAATTCAAGATTTCATATATTTTGCTTACTGAGGATTATACTTTAAATTGTATAATGTGCATTTCTCACTCTGAAGGGTTTTTCATAATACCTAAAAAAAAAAAACAAAAAAAAAACAAAAAAAAATACCTCTCACAAAAATGGTTAACATGTGCCAGTGATCATAAATGTCCATTACATCAACAATACTAAGTATTCTCTGTACTCTGTAAGTAAAATATTACCACTGACAAAAACAAAAAAAAATAGCTGGGAAAATTTATAAAATAATTTTTTTTAATTGTGGAATTTAAGGATTTAAGGAAAAGATAACTTAAAGCACAACATTGACTTTTCAAAAAGAGTTCCATGGAAGGATTATCTGACATGGTGGATTCATGAGAATCACCAGGACAGATCTGCATCTAATTGACATCAATCATGTTTGAACTGAAAATAAACAGTTGTAAAATTTTTGGAATCTGTGTATTGATTTTTGTTCACCTCATCAGTCTTGTTTATTTGGACTTATTAAAGGAATGAGCATGTTTTTTGTTCCACCAAACTCGAAAAGATAGCATCTGATGATTAAGATATTTTCTTCTTCTTTTTTGACAAGTAGCTAAGCTCAGATGAGATCATACACAAAGTTTTCTCCTGGCAATGTTCCTAAACCTAATCATACAAAGACACTAAACATGTGTTTTGTCAATTCTTATTTTTCCCCACATTTGTCTGAATCTGAGCGCCCGTCTACCTAAAGTGATGTTCCAACACTGAAGAAAATTTATCGTGTTGATAGTATCTTCTCTAAGTTCTGACAGCTCTCTCCTATTAGTTGGTTATCTTCTGTAGGATTTAACAATGATGTACATAAAAAGTGCAAGTATTGAAGTTGCAGCTTTGCCGCTTTGTTTATGAATTATATGCCATATCTGCACATACAGGTGTTAAATTCAGTCAGTGAATCGATGATTTTCCAAGCAGTACTCTGACAAAGCCGCTTCCTCAGTTATGTTCTTGTGCTTAGTGGCAATGGTGACGGTGGTGCTTGTAAGGGTGGACTAAATTGGGCTGATTCACATCTGTTGAATTACCTTAGTTTGTTCAAAGGGTCTTTGAATTGAATCCAGTGACATAAATACACACAAACGTACTCCAGAAATGACAGGAGCCTCCTATCCTGGATATAAGTTTGCTCTTAGTGATCTAGACAGTCTGTTCTCTTAAAGATTTGTGAAAAGCTGTCTGGAATACAGATGCAATTTTGCTCAAGGTTTCTTTTCTTTCTTTCTTTCTTTCTTTTTTTTTTTTTTTTAAACGTTGGTTGTAAGATTTTCTTGATTTCTTCAAAAACAAAGAACTTCCAAAATGGAAGAACTGGTTAAATGGCAGTAGATTTTGCTTCATGGGATCACTGGCTAATGGAGTTAGCCAGGTGTTTGAATCTAAATTGAAAGGCCAATTGTACTTTATGATCTGCAGAAGTCAGTTTGGATTAGTAACACTGAAGTTTAGAAGCCAGTGTCATTTTACGCTGCTAAGTATCAGCCCCTTTGCCCTGAGAGCTTACAGAGTTCAGTCCAGTTCAGTTCTGCAAGCCCAGCAGAGGGTGTTTTATATGCGAATCAGTGTGTTATGGTGTCATAAACGTTTCTGGTAACTTTCCAAAATCATTCCTTGTTGAATCATTTGAACCGGTGTAGTCATCTCACGGTACTTCTTGGCTTATTCTTAGAGACATTGCTTTGGATTGGAAATTTTGAAACTAAGAAGTTACTGAACATCTTTCATGTATGTATATAGCAATCACTCATTGAGATATCGCATTCAACATTATATTGGATACTGTATTCACATACAATATTGATTTATATTTCAGATTTCTAGGCATAGAACAATGCCTGAAATAATTGCACTTCCTAGATTTTGGTTTGAAAGCCGTAATGACTGAGGGCTATGGTTTGAGAAAAGATACCAGTAGAGGGTTATTAGTGATGCCTAAATTAATCATGGATTAAATCATGAATTGTGATTTGTTAGAACAGGTTGTAAATGAATTTCAGAGAGTTTTACTTTCAATCAATCTGCAAGATCAAAGCATCCTTTTCTAGAGGTTTTGTTTTTTGTTTTTTTTGTTAATTATTACCATATATTATTAAATGAAATGAGGTATTTTGCCTCAACTAATGATGTTCTTTAAAGTAAGGCATTGCTGGGGCGCCTGGGTGGCTCAGTGGTTTAAGCCGCTGCCTTCGGCTCGGGTCATGATCTCGGGGTCCTGGGATCGAGTCCCACATCGGGCTCTCTGCTCGGCAGGAGCCTGCTTCCCTCTCTCATTCTCTCTGCCTGCCTCTCTGCCTACTTGTGATCGCTCTCTCTCTGTCAAATAAATAAAATCTTTAAAAAAAAATAAAAAAAAATTAAAGTAAGACATTGCTATAATTTATTTAATAAGTTCACATGTGTATTAAACAATCATTCCCAACAAAATTTTGTTTCTATTTATTTAAAAAAATGAAATACTTCAAAAAAAATTTTTTAAAGATTTTATTTATTTATTAGAGAGAGAGACAGAGCGCATGCATGCCTGAGCTTGCCTTGCAAGCACAAGTAGAGGCAGAGGGAGAGGGAGAAGCAGACTCCCAGCTGAGCAGGGAGCCCCACAAGGAGCTAGATCCTAAGGTTCTGGGATCATGACCTTAGCCAAAGGCAGATGCTTAAGTGACTGAGCCACCTAGGCTCCCTTCAGGTAAAATTCTTAATTTTGCATTTTATGCTTCATTTTTAAGATCTTGCCTGGGAAATACTTGATATTGAAAAAGGTATTATGTTTATTTTAAAATAATAAGTGGTGCTTTGTTGTGTGAATGACAGGCTTCACATGCTTATTTTTTTTTAAATGTGGAAGAAATCACTATGCATTTAAGTACTCTTCCCCAAAAGTCAGTCTTTTCCCTGGTAGTAACTTTACATACTGTGTTACAATACACTAAATGTTGCTTTCATATCTTCAAGGAGCAATTTATGCAAAAATCAGGTAAATGAATAGTAGTATTTAGTTTTAAATGCCTTTTTGTTTTTCCTCTTTAAAATTGTAAAGAAAAAAGTCAATGGAGGAGAATCATCAGATGAATAATGACATCTCTGACCGAGAGCCATGGAAGTTGTTTTAATTCCTTTGTGTCAATCTGGAAGGAAAAATAAACCGGCAGTTCCAATACCTGGTCTGACATTTCCCATCTTTTCCTATTGAGGCAGCCAGGCAAAACACACACTACAACTGAAAAGGTAACCATCCCTTGGAGGGCATGGTTGATTTTACTTCTGATTCTTACGGTGCTATAGGGGTCAAGGATTTCTGGAGAAACATGACCTATGTTTGCTGTCAGGAAAAGTGGGTGATTTTCACTTTCTATGCCTGCAGGTCTCTGAAGTTATGTGTAGATTGGAGTTTACTCCACACTGCTTTGTCAGCATAGCTGTGGTGGTTTTTATTTATTTATTTATTTATTTTTTTGACAGTTGCAAAAGAATCTTGCGATGGAAGGAATTGAGTCTAAAAATTGCTTTCCTTTGTAAAGCAGGAGAATTCTATATAATTTTTCAAATTTTAGGTTGTACCATAACTTCTTTTTTTTTTTTAATTTTAGGTTGTGCCATTTCATATTTCAGGAAATCATGCTGCATGCTGACTGATAGATTACTCCAAAGTATAAACATTATAATGAGATGATATCCAACTACAATTCAGGTGTTAGGTTTTCAGTTTCAGATCTTTTTTCTCCTAAACCATGAAGAGTTTAACTTCTATTCTATTTTTAAATACCTAGAAGTTACATGAAGAAGTAATAGTTTAGCAAAGTCAATTATTTTATACTGTCCCCTTTATCTTTTTTTTAATTTTTTATTAATTTTTTAAAAAAGATTTTATTTATTTATTTGACAGGCAGAGATCACAAGTAGGCAGAGAGGCAGGCAAAGAGAGAGAGAGAGGTGGAAGCAGGCTTCCTGCTGAGCAGAGAACGGGATGTGGTGCTCGATCCCAGAACCCTGGGATCCTGATCTGAGCCGAAGGCAGAGGCTTTAACCCACTGAGCCACCCAGGTGCCCCTGTCCCCTTTATCTTTTAGTTGATTAACTAAATAACCAGCTTCTCTCCCTCCTTTTTTTTTTTTTTTAAGATTTTATTTATTTATTTACAGAGAAAGAGAGAGAGCACAAGCAGGGGAAGACTCAGAGGGAGAGGGAGAAGCAGGCCCCCTGCAGAGCAGGGGAAGCCTGATAAGGGATTCGATCCCAGCGCTCTGGGATCAGGACCTGAGGGGCAGGCAGTGGCTTAAACAACTGAACCATCCAGACGCCCCCCCTCCCTCCATTCTTTCCCCTCATCCTTCTTCCTTCCTTTCTGCCATTTATATTCATAAATATAATATAAATAGCTCATGCCTATATAGACATATTCATACTTTTCTGAGGTCAAGAGGCTCTGCAGTATATCCTTGCTTATCTGCATCCTTTCCTTTGTGACTGAGGAAATTACTCCTGTTCATGTTACTTCCCTTAGGCCCTTCTCTGTCCTGTTCCACCGGGGCATAAACATCAACATGAGGAGGTCAAGATGCTCTATTTTGTGCTTGGTAAAACCAAATAATTATGTTTCATCATTGTTATGTTATAACTATTTTCTAATTTTCTTTTCCTCTATTGCTATTTGTTTCTGTTTATTTCTTGGACAGTGGTATCATATTAGTTTTTCCAGTGAAGGTGACACTGAAGTTTCCATTTACACTTTTAGACCTGTAATGACCTTTCTTGCCCTTGAGGCAGAGATGTGTGTTTTGGAATCTGTATGAACCTCTGGAGGGTTAGTATCTGGTATAAAATTCCAGAGGGATTCCTCTCATTAGAGTATACTCATAGCAAGTCTACATATTAAGCTAGATTTAAATATTTGTTGACAATTTTAATTATTGGCAAAATCTAATGCATTTTACTGAGAAAATTATGAAACTGACAGGCATTTAATATACAGGGGGATTAGGGATTCTTCAGTGCTGCTTGGCAAGTAGAAGATCAAACAAAGTGGAAATATTGAAGTTAAGAATTCAGTACTAAGAAGACTTTTGGGGAAAGATGTTTGGGATATAAAACCAATTCACTTTAGTCCAACAAACATTTCTTGAGTGCTTTTTGTTTATAGATAACTATGACAAATTTTGTCAGGGAGAGATAAAATTACATGAGTTTATAGATGGCCAAAACCAGTTAAAATTAATAATGGTAACAATCCAGTGATGAATTTTTAACTCCATTTGAGAAATTTTTACCTTATAATTTTTCCTTTTTCAAATGTTTAATAGAAAAGTAGAAAGAATAGCACAATAAACACCCTAGTTGTTTTCAAACGCTCCAGTTTTTAAAATACTACCAAATGTGTATGTGCTTACCTCTTCCCACCCTTGTATGTGTGTGTGTATGTATGTGTGTGTGATTTTTTTTTTTCCTGGCTGAACCATTTGTAAATAAGTTGCTGTCATCATTATACTTAATTCCTACTAAATTACTCTAGCATATTTCCCCAAAACAAAGACATTCTGCTACATAAACACAATACTATATTTCAAACCCAAGAAATTAAACATTCATTAAAATGTTTACTAATAAATAATACATATTCCAATTTTCCAGTTGCCTCAAACAGTTCTTTATTGTTGATTTTTTTAAATCCACGATCTGATTAAGGATCCTATATTTCTTTGGTTCCATATTTCTTCTTTTCTTTTTTAATCTAGAAATTTCCCTTAACTTTTGTTTTACTAACTTTCTTTTTCTTTTTGTTTTCTTTTCTTTTCTTTTCTTTTTAAGAGTCCAAACAAGTTACCTCTTAGAATATTGCCACATTCTATATTTGCCTGTCTACCTCCTCATTATTTGATTCAAGTTAAATTTTTGGTGGAGATACAATATCATTGATGTGATTTACTTTCCGTTGCGTCACATCATGTCACTTCGGTCCCCTTTTTGTAAAGCTAAGTTTGATGGCTTGGTTAAGCTTATGTATGCCAGATTCTTCTATTGTAAATTTAGTGCTTTCCATTTGTAGTTAATTAGAAAATATGCAATGATACCTGGAATCATTGTAATTCCATTGTAAGTCCATTGTAATTTCCAGTTCCCTGACAGTCATTCACCAAGTAAACATTGATGGTGTCAAATGGAATCATTTATTAACCTTGGTCACTACAAAGTGCTGATTTTTAAATTTTCTATTTCCTTTTACATTTAGTAGTTTTATTCTCTAAGAAAAGGTTTCCTTTTTCTAGTCCCAATTTTTTTTGGATAGTTCTAATAAAATGACATTAAAAAAAAACCCCTCATATCTACTGAGTTTTTACTGAAGAAGAATAATTTCTGCTTAAAGAAGAATGAAATTGAATATTAATTGTATTTACTTTGAAGTCAGGTTATAATTTTTAGGATTTAAATCCTAATTCAATTCTTCCAGCGTTTGTTCTACTATTTTTTACTTTTTTATTCTTAAGCCTCTGAAGATAAGTTTAATGCATCTTTATTGTAATGTATCCTTTGTAATGAGTGAATGAGCATTTTATTTTCAGGAGACTTTTTGAGACATCTTTCAGATTGGCAGCATTATCTTATTAAAATAAATAATGGTTAAAAATATCTCTTCTGACTACATATACATATGATCAATTAGCTGTGTATATGGGCAAGCTACTTAATCTTTCTAGACCTTGGTCCCTTACATTCAAAGTGGGAAATATTAACAGTATCTAACTCCAGAGGTTATTTATGGACCGAATGAGGTAATATACAGAAAGCACTTGCACATGGAAAGTGGATAATAAATATGCATAAAAATGGGATGGGGCTTGTAGAGCATTTAGCATACTGTCTAACACATGGTAAGTAATCAATAAATGTTTGCTGCATTTGTTACTATTCTAAGAATTGCTCTCTGTGTTTCTATTTTTGTAAATGTGGCTGGAAAAGATCCAGGAATCTTATTGATTCTACTTCCATAAAATCTCTCCAATATATCCCAACGATTTTTCCCATCTTACTGACACTATCTTCGTTTAAGTCTGTGTCATACCTACCTTAGAGGAGAATGTGGGTAGCCTCCCAATTTATCTGTTTGAGTTTGTTCTTACTCCTTTTCAATTTTTTTTGTTTACTCATCTTCTGGAGTCATTTTTAAAATGCAAATTCAGTCATGCCATGGCTTTCTTTAAAATATATCATTTCTTCATGTAGTTTCCAAGATACATATATTTTTTTAAAAATTTTATTTATTTATTTGAAAGAGAGAGAGAGTGGGAAGAGGGAAAGGGAGTGGCAGGCTCCCCACTGAGGAGGGAGCCTTACATGAGGCTCTATCCCAGGACCCTGAGATCAGGACCTAAGCTGAAGACAGACATTTAACTAACTAAGCGACCCAGGCACCGTCCAAGATATATTTTGACATCTTATTCAAAATCCTTCTAACTTGCCTCTACTTATCCTTTTGCCTATTACTCAACCATACTGAATAATTTGAAGTATCCTAACTGCTTAATTCCCCCCTATGATTTTCATGTATTAAAATTTTCTGTCTAAATTTCCATCTTTGGGGGGAGGACTTACAATCTCCTCATCTTCTCTTCCCTTTGCTGCCCTCTTCCTTACAAGGCCACAGCCATGTTGGTCAGGCAAATTTCAACGTGCATCAGCTTTACTGTAATAGCCTCCATTAGATTGTAGTTTACTACAGAACAATGGCATTTCTTTATGTCCTTTTAGCACCTTCATATTACAACTAGCACCCTACATAGCTCACCCTTCCTACCAGTAAATAGGTGAAGAATGGTTAACCATATAAATGAAGTTATTTGGTTAACTCCAAAAGGCAAAATACAAATATTATAAATGTCTAATATTCATTTAATTGCCAACAAGTATTGATGGTGATGATGATGATTATAATTGGGATTCTCTTCTAGGGGAAGAAAAAGACCGTTGACTCTTGAAAAGGAGGTATCACCCTAAATGTCCAAGAATAGGAGATTAAGACTATTATGAAAATCCATAAGATGAGATGTCATACAGACTCTGAAATCATGTCATTAAATTATGTATGTTTCCATGGGAAAGTGTTCACAATATTAGGCCAAATAAAAAAGCAGTGCACAAGTAGTGTCATTTAATTTTTAGGAAAAGAATGCACAAATGTACATGAAATTATTGAGATGAGTCATCCAGGGTCAGTGAGATATAAGCTATATTCAGTTTTCTTTGGATTATTCTGTGATTTTTATGTTTTCTGCATTAATCACTTATGATGCTATGTGTGTCTATGCATATGTATACACACATGCATCTATCTATCAGATCTATCTCTAATTTTACAATGAAAAAAAAGGAATATAGAAGTAGAACATGACAATATTAACCCATCCTTGCTTTGTTCTTCACTCTCATTAATGTGTGGGGAGGAAGTACTATTTTTTTTTTTTTAAGATTTTATTTATTTATTTGACAGGCAGAGATCACAAGTAGGCAGAGAGGCAGGCAGAGAGAGAGGAGGAAGCAGGCTCCCCGCTAAGCAGAGAGCCCGATGCGGGGCTCAATCCCAGGACCCTGGGATCATGACCCTAGCCGAAGGCAGAGGCTTTAACCCACTGAGCCACCCAGGTGCCCCGGAAGTACTATTTTTTATTGTTGTTTAAAAATATGGGCTACCATTCTATTTAACCAATACAGAGTTCCTTATTTTGGGGAATGTTTTAGTATTAATTTAAAATACAATCTAGACCAATTTAGTGACTGTACCACTATAAACATAGCAGGAAAACAGGGACTTCATGGAGTTTAAAAAATTATGAAATGTTTTAATTTTTGTGATTTCTTTCTAATTGCTGGATGACACAGACAGGCTAATAAACACATTGTGATATATAAAATTCATCAAAATGAATTATGTGTATATTTTTTAAAGCTCTTATAGATGTGTAGTCCTTGGGCTGTTGCTGTTACTCTTAAGCAGTTACGCATTTGCAGTCAATTGCATTGTTTTCCGGCAATGAATATCACTTTTAGAATAAGCTGCAAATGGGTAGCATCAGTTCTAATATGTTTTATATATTAATTCCCAAAGGTGTCTTTTTGTGTGAGGGAGAAATTGGTATATACTTGCATATTAATTCTAGAAAAGAAACCAAAATAGAAACCTAACTACCAAAAGGAAGTGAATGTTTTGTAACAATTTTCTTCAACACATACTAAATCTTGCTGTAGTCTATGTATGACATACACATTTGTATTTGTAGTGCAAATATTTTTTTATTGTCTGATAAAGCATACTCAAATTCTCTGGACTTCTTAGTTCTGCCAAAATACAGATTTTTTAAAAAGATTTATTTATTTATTTGAGAGGGAGAGCATGAACTGGGTAGGGGCAGAGGGAGAGGGAAAGGGGGAGGAATTCTGAAGCAGACTCCCCGTTGGGCGTGGAGCTTGATGTGGGGCTTGATCCCAGGACTCTGAGATTGTGTCCTGAGCTGAAATAAGGAGTTGGCCGATCAACCAACTGAGCCCCTGGGTGACTCCTCAAAAATGCAGTTTTTAACGTTCATGCCATTTAGTAGGTTTCTTTTAAGGACTTAACACTCTTTTTCCTATTAGACTACAGAAAATATTTTAGGGAGATACAACATCGGTGAATCATGTGATAGTGTACAGTTTAGTAAGTGCTTTTGGTTTTTGTGGTTTATCACATTTATTGGCATTTTACCTTCTTTTTTTTTCATTTTATTTTATTTTATTTCTTTTCAGTGTTCCAACATTCATTGTGTATGCACCACACCCAGTGTTCCATGCAATATGTGCCCTCCAAAATATCCACCACCAGGCTAATCCCCCCACTCCCCTCCCCTCCAAATCCCTGTTTGTTTGTTTGTTTGTTTTTTAAGTTACATAAACTTATGACCTTTAGCTCTGCTTAGTTCTATGTAATTTTTGGTAGCTCACTCCCTTCTCTACTCCGATGTTCAGGAGATAGATATCACTTCATGATTTCAATCTCTGAAGCTTCTTTAGCACCAGGAACCTTGTGATTAGTAAAGTGGATGGAAAGGCTGTCCATGCTTGTGTTCTCCCATTCTAAGAGCTGTTGCCCAGTTTAAGTCTTGCATCAGGAAAACGTGCTTCTGCTGACAGTTTCTTCTCAAATTTATTTCCCCATCCATTTGTTGAAAAATAAACCAGAAAAATAAAATTGTATTGAGCAGCTATTCTGTGCACTTTAAGTAGACTTAATATTTTCATCAAAGAATAAATGTTTAAGTAACTAGTTACAATACAAGCCAGGAAGTGCTAATTGCATACAAATTCTGATTAAGTGAGTAAATAATTGTCTACTGGAGAGAAGATAAAATCTTGCAGGAAATGGTATGCACACTGAGTATTAATCAATAGATGTGAGATCATACAAAGGTACTTCAGGCCCAGTGAACGCTATGAACAAATGTGAGGGATTTGTGAAATTGTAGGTCATACTTGATGATCAGATAGTTGGGTTTGTGTGAAAAGAACTACAGTAGTAAAGCTGGAAAAATAGAGATAAATTGGATGAAATCCTGGGGAGAGGTATCTTTCTATGTTGAATGAAGGGATTTGTAGTGCCTTCTGTAGTTATGAGGAAATCATCAATACCTTTTAAGGAGGACATATGATCAAAGTTGTGCTATGGTAATAACTGAAATGGAAGTCAGAGACTGGATTAGAGGTGGGAGAAGCTGAAAACAGCAACTCCTTTTGGGTGACTCTAGGCAAAGATTATGAACTTAGACCCTATTTTAGAGAATGGGAAAGAAAGGATGTGGTAGGGACCTATTACAGAGGTAGAACTAATGCTTAGAAAAACAACATCTAAAGGGGGACACATGACATTAGAATTTTGAGCTTATCTTTAACTACTATCCTTTAAAAAAAAAAGATTTATTTATTTGAGAGAGAGCAGGGGGACTAGCAGAGGGAGAGAGATTCTTTTTTAAAAAGTTTATTTTTATTTTTTATAGAGATAAAGAGTAAGTGAATGAGGGAAGGGGAGGGAAGCAGCAGCGGGGGAGAGAGCAAGAATCTTGAGCAGACTCCATGCCCAGCATGAGGTCCCCCTGCCCAGTGTGGAGCCCCCCACTGGGGTCGATCTCATGAAGATGAACTGATCTGACATAAGCCAAAACCAAAAGTCTGAGGCTTAACTGACTATACCACCCAGGTGCCATTACTACTATCCTTTTTTTTTTTTTTTTTTAAGATTTTATTTATTCATTTGACAGAGGTAGAGAGCACAGGTAGGCAGAGAGGCAGGTAGAGGGAGAAGGAGAAACAGTCTCTCCACTGAGCAGGGAGCCCGATCCGGGGCTTAAACCCAGGACACTGGGATCATGACCTGAGCCAAAGGCAGCTGCTTAACCGACTGAGCCACCCAAGCACCCCTACTACTATCCTTTTAAAGTCCATTTTACTTAAGCCAGACTGATTTGGTTTGTCAGTAGTTCCTAACCATATCCCTTACTTTCTGGTTTCAATGATTTTTATTGTGCTTGTTTCACATTCTTGGCGTGGCTTTTCTTCCATATCCTCACAAAATATTCATACATTGTATGTCCTTCAGAAGCTCAAGTATTATTTCCTTCAGGTAACCCTCTCTGATTTT
Organism: Martes martes; assembly: GCF_963455335.1. Taxonomy (NCBI): domain Eukaryota; kingdom Metazoa; phylum Chordata; class Mammalia; order Carnivora; family Mustelidae; genus Martes; species Martes martes. Next base: position 37,348,200 of record NC_137893.1, read on the forward strand.
CAAGGTCAAAATTAATCTTCCTTGTTCTAGAAGTCCCAGAATATTTGATTTTTCAATTTCTTATGAAAAGTAAGTTATTTCCTAAGATACTACAGTTCAGTTGGCATCAAATTTTTATTTTACTTATGAATTGTGACTTTATGCAAATTACTTAATCTCATATAATCTCAGAATCTTCATTTTAAATTGAGTATCATGATAGAATCTATGGATTCTGAGTGGTATCTGATACTGTTATTAACATTATACAATGCATATGCATTACTGAGTGACATCTCAGGAACAGAAAGTGCTTGGCGAATGTTAGTTTAACTCTTTAGGTGATGTGTGAGATAATGTAAATTACCTCAAAGATTTGAGGCAATGGGGAATGAGACTCTCCTATCAAAGAATGGGCCAGTCAAATTGAACTCTGAAAGCTGGGCTCTTAAAATAAGATAAAGACTTTGATTTTGTGCATTGAACAAAGAAGGGGAGAGTAGTTTCAAGTACTTGCATTTGTTAGTCTCATCCTCAGGCAGGTCAGAAAACCTGACAGTGTGGGCTTTTCCTTTCAAAATGATTGTGGCTGCAGATGGTGGCTGTATGTAGATGGTGGGTTGCAGAGGTATCTGTGAAAATAGTAGTAGTACAGAGTAGTGGAGAAAGCTGGAGAGTTTTCGGAGGGGGTGGTTCTCATTCCATCACCTAGACAGTGGTGAGGGCAGAAACCAAATTCATGTGAACCAAGAATGAATGGTAACTGGGGTGAGAATAAACCCTTGTCATGAAGAAAAGAGGGCAGTAACAAAGTAAACTTGCAGCAGAGTGGCTAAGAGTTTAATTATTTGGGTGGTACACATAAAATGGGATCCGTTCCCATTTGGAGAGTTCATAATAAGAGAAGAAGAAAGCTCTGAGAGGTTGTATTAAAAAAGACTTTTTCTGTCCAGAGTTTGCTAAACTTACTTGATTGATAGAATATGGATAGTTAACTTTAAGATAAATCCTTTTGATGTAGTTCTTAGTAATATTTGGAGCGGTGTTTGCAAACACAGGTGGGGAAATGATCATCTAGGGTCCTTGAAAGAGAAGGGCATAGAAACCAGGATTATAGTGGGAAAGGAACAAGATTCAGGACTGAGATCAAAGTGAGGCATTTCAGTTTGTGAGTGGAAAAAAAAAAAAAAAAACTCTGATTGATGATGATGGCTTAAGTATGGCTGGGCTTGTTGACAGATGGGGATGATATCAATTCATCTCTCCAAAAGATGAAGCTAAAGAATTGGGATGAAGGATCATAGGGTGTGAGATAAAGCCGTGGGGTGGGGGGGACTCTCATAGAATTCCAGACTGTAATAGTAATTTTTTATCCTAGCTTATTAGCTCATTGGTTCCAACAATATTTGATAGAGGTTTTAAGCTTTTTAATTTGTGAAATAATTTGCGATTAATTTGACTTAATTTATGATTAATTTGCTAATGTTTATTAATTATCCAGTTGTTGGAATTATTAACTACATGTGTTAATAATCACAATATCAAAAGAAGCAGCTTATTTGCCCAACAGAATAAATCAAAAACCAGAAAGTTTCTGGTTTTTAAGGACATAGGTTGAAATGAAAATATTTTTTTTTTTTAACAGAAATCTTCACTTTGTTTTGGGGAAGGCGGTAAAACACAGTATGATCTTTTAAAGGCATATTGCATTAGATCTTATTTGTGCTTCTTCAGTTCTCAATTTATGAAAATATGTATCACTTACCAATCCACTAACTTAAAATAATGGCTTGCTTTTACTGCTTATTTTCCTTTTAACTTAAAATCTATCGCCTTAGAATTTTCTCTGTGTTTAATAATTGTGTTGTCGAGGACATATGTGCAGGGAGCTCTCAAAGTTGATGAATTTGTAAATAGCAAATGTGATCCTTTGAAGTGAATCTACCTTATTCTAGAATAGCAAAAATTTTCAGAAAAATCTATTCTGTACTTTTTCTAAAGAAGACTTCATTATTTTTAAAGAAGATGCTCTTTGAAAATGTTCAGTAGGCAATTTTTTTAATGGTAAGTGAAGCAAATGAAAAGCAAATGGAAACAAGGCAGTCACCTTCTGCAGAGCTTTTAATAGTTACAGTGAAAAATTAAGGACCACCTGCCATGTTGAATTTTATAAGTATGAATGATGTAGAGGTACTTGCCAATACATTCATGACTATGTGAAAAAAGGAGTTTTATATAGTAACACAAACCTTCAAATGGAGTTAATAAAAGACAAGGCTTTTCTTTACTGGGTGGAAAGTTATCTGCTATATAGAAAGCCCTACTGAATGAAACATTTGTCCTCAAATTCTTTTTAATCTGCTGTGAGGTTCTGCCTGTTACCTCACTTGGAGTAATGTGCCAATTTTGTAAGGATAAAGAGAATTTTATCCTTTTTTCGTTCCTCTAGCTTCTTGATGCAGCATTTCCTTGAATTTCACAGTACCTGTCTGTTTTTAGCAGCTCTAATTTCAGACTATCACTTTCCTGGACTAACGTGTAAAAACTGATATTCTCATCTCCTTGATGGAGAATATTCAAGAAATGCAATCCCAGTGAGAATGCTGCTTACTAATGGATATTTCTTTCTCCAGGCATCTTAAAAAGTTCTGTTTCTGTTTCAACTCCTTAATTCCTCCCATTCTGTACAAAAACGGATTAAAATGTCTCGTACCCATGAAGGAATGCTTCTGTGGCAGCATATTGCTTTTGTATTATATATTGTAAGTGGTTCTTGTCACAGCTCACACCGTAATGGTTCTGAGTTAAAGCATTTTTCTTTGCCCCTACCAAAACATTTACTTTGTCCTGTGACAGTTTAGACCTGACATACAAGAATTGTGAGAGCAATAATAGGATTTGCTTTGTTTGGTGTTCATGCTTTACTTTTCAAAGTTAATTGGGTATTACTCTTATAGATTTAATAGAGTTAAGTGGAAATGGTAATAGATTTTTAAAATGCTATTGGAGATTGATATCTGGTTTGTGACTGTGGCAAGGCACCCAAGGTCTAGCACTAAACAGGGTACTTCAGTTAGTGGGGGGGGGGGAAGGTTAAAAGCAAACAGCCACAAAACCTTCTCACAGTTTTAAACTCAGTTTTAAGCAAGTTGTTATTGTGAAGTATATTGATTTTAACTTCTAAAAACATTCGTCGAGGAGCTGGCTGCTAAAATGTCCTAAATCTTCAAGTTTCAGTATTTTGATGTTATGTCCAGGTTATTTAGTTACTATAGTTGTATTCTAAAGTGAATTTTTTTTCAGGGGCTCATCATTGGAATTTCAGGAACTCTTAGAAAAACCATTTCCCCTTGTTGTTATCTCATTCTAGTGATTAAGGTGACACTCATTCTGTTGTTATTAATGGCTCTCCTTTCAGTTTTGAAAGGGTTCTGGCTGGGGAGATGAATTATATAGTTATCTTCCATATAAAGCATTTGGTCTCCTTACCACCCACTTTTTATGTATTTCCAAAATAATCACTTTCTAAATTTCATTCTAGTATGTTTTAACTTTTAAAATATAAAGTTGTTACCTGCCATATCCAAAATAAAATTTATGTATGTGTGACTGGTAGTTAGATCCACTTACAGAAGTAATTATTTTACCCTAAACTTATTAAACTTTAGGTATTCATATTTCAGAATAGCAAATTAATTATAGGGTTTTTTTGGAGTCAAATTTAGAGCTGAAAAGGTAAAGCACCTTATAGGATTACTTGTCAAATGCAACTAGATGGAAAGAAAAATTATGTTTTAGAGGACGAAGCAATTCAACTTCTTTGCTTGTCTGGAATTAATGTGCATTTAGAGTGAACTTGCATGAAGGCAAATTTGATTTCCATAATTCATTAAATATTTATGTTCTGATCATACTGCCAACTAATCCATGTGAAACATAGTTTTAGCTTGGACAATGCTAATAGGTCTCTTTTTCCTGTATTACTTATATTAATAAAAATGTCTACTTATGATTTTATTCATTCAGTTATAATCAATATAATCAGAGTTTATGCTTTTTTTCTCCCCATTTCTTTGTGGAATGGTTACTGAATATGCAAACTCATTTATGAAGTGATTAGAAAATTATACTTGACAGTAATCAGGTGTAACAGTGCATAGTACACACCAAATAGCCCAGAACTTTGGCAAAGCTGTAGATCCAGAAGAAACACACTACTAGAATCCAGACTGAATTCAGAAAGTGCTGGCTGGGTTCTAAGCCCATTTTTACCACCTAGTAACATTATAAATCGGTGTCAGTTGCTTAATGTTTCTAAGGTTCCACTTTATCTGTTGAATGAGGGAAATTTTCTTGCCTTGCCTATCTCCTGTGATGCTGTGAGGACCCTCTTAGCTCTCGTAAATCAAACTGCATTTTAATTTCCAATATTTTAAAACCAAAACTGCTGGCGTGAGCTGGATAATGAGAAAATGTAAGAGTAGAGCCTGGGGAATATCTAATAAAAATTCTTGATTGTACTTCCTAAAGATCTACTGAATGTCCAGCTCTCTACACACGAACCTGTGTGTCCCGTTCCAGTCGACCATCATCTTCCAACTGTCATCACAGCCCCACCTTTCCCTGTTCTCCTTTTCTGCCTCCTGCTAATCCCTTAGAGCTACAGTGATGTTTCTAAATAGGAGTCTTATCATAACATTGTCTTCTGAAAATCCTTCCATGGCTTTCTATTCCTCTTAGAATGAAATAAAAACTCCTTAACACTCACCCCCGCCTCTTTCCAGCACCCTCACTAACTCCTCTTCCATCTGTCGCCTACATTCCGGCACATTGACTTCTGCCCTTGCTTCCAATTGCCATGACCTTTTTCCTCTCTGCTCTTTCTTTGCCTGTGAGTAATTTCTTTCCATTCTCTTTTGCATATCTCTTACTCTTACTTATGCTGCAGGTTTCACTTATACCAGAAGAGATGCCACTTATCTGTGTTCCTGAGCTGATCCCCTGTTCATGACACATCATGCCTTTTAGAACTTCTTGTTTAATTATTGGCCTTCTGTGAGGCAGAACTCTGTGAGGACAAGGAGTGTGTCTGTCTGTCTTCCCACAGTGTCTCTAGTTCTTTGCATAGTGAGTACATAAGAAGCATTCATACTATTTCCTGGATGATGAATAAGTGAACAACTGTATAGGAAAATAGTACAGTACCTAAGATAAACTTTGTCACAGGTTACTGTATTGAGAGTGTCGAAAGAATGATGGATGAGAATTAACTTGATATGAGAGCTAGAGGGAAGTAGAACCACCATGTTTTCTGCTACTGAAAGAATAACAAGTTCAGTTTTTGTTTGTTTGTTCGTTTTAATTCTAGGTTAGGATAGATTTTATAACACTAGAGACATGCCTTACATGTAGATGGAAATTTAAAATAGTGGCACTGATAGGAGAGAAGGGATAGGGATAATAAGCATGTTTCTGTCAACTTAAATCTATATAGCATTTTAAAATTTTTCTCAGACCTTTTTTTTAAAAAAGATTTTATTTATTTATTTGTCAGAGAGAGAGAGAGAGAGAGAGAGAGAGAACACAAACAGAGGAAGCTGCAGGCAGAGGGAGAATCAGGCTCCCTTCTGAGTAAGGAGACCGAAGAAGGAGTTGATCCCAGAACTCTGGGATCGTAACCTGAGCTGAAAGCAGACACTCAACCCACCAAGCCACCCAGGCGCGCCCTTCAGACTTTTTTTTTTTTTTTTAGATTTTATTTATTTATTTGACAGACAGAGATCACAAGTAGGCAGAGAGGCAGGCAGAGAAAGAGGGGGAAGCAGGCTCTCTGCTGAGCAGAGAGCCTGATGTGGGGCTCGATCCCAGGACCCTGGGATCATGACCTGAGCTGAAGACAGAGGCTTTAACCCACTGAGCCATCCAGGTGCCCCCAGACTTTTTTTTTAATGAAGAAATTTCAAGTGAGGTTAATTTCTAAGCAAATCATCTAGAGCTTTAGCTGCAGAAATTTGGAGAAAAACTAAGTCTATAAAAGCTAAAACTAAGTTCAGTTACAAAATCATGTTCTATTCTGTTGAATATGAAAAATAATCTAGCTGTACTTTTTTTTTTTTTCTTCCCTAGTTAGGACAAGACTTCATTAACAAAGAGATATCTAGGTCTCAGAAGTAAAACTGACAGATACCTGTTTGTTAGTAAAGCAAGGTTTCTTAACAATAGCACTATTGACAGTTGTGCCAGATAGTTTTTGTCACGGCAAGCCCTGTAGGATGTTTAACAGCACCTCTGATGTTTACCTACCAGATGCCAGTAACATCACCCCTGTGAAAATAATCACAAGTGTCTGTAGGCATTGCAAAATGTCTCCTGGGGACAAAAATCACCCCCACTTGAGAAGTATTATACTGAAAAATTAAAAATTATATCCCTATGGCATATGGATAGGGAAATTTTATAATATACCAGAGCCTTGTCATTCCCACATAAATTGCTCCTGGATCTGTATTTGCTGATTATTGACAAAATGTAAAGGATCAATGTGACTACTTTGAGATTTTGTGAGCAATGTGAAAGTGGTGAGGACTCTGGACACCGTGTCTCAGAAAACAAAGACATCCAAGGAATAGAATGGATGATAGAAATATAAAATAAGAAAGGACAGTGAATTTGTGTTTTGAAGATCTGCCTCAAAGGTATAAAGATTGAATGCCGGAGTCTGTGTCAATCTTTGATTTTGGGACCCAGGACTGAAGAACTAAAAAAGGCTTACATTCCCCTGCAAAGGTAAGGCTTCAGTTACAGCATGTGCACTTATGTATATAGTCTTTATTTTTGTTCAAATGCATTTGAATGGCAGACAGTGAATGTTTCTTATAATGGATGGGTACGATTTCCAGAAAATCAAGTGCATGTATTCCTGAACATAGGAGAAACATCGTTGGGCTTCTGCTCTCATACATTACGATCAGTTGTTTTCATGTCACTTTGGCTGTAGACCACCAGTGTTGTATTAGTTTGTGAAAATAAAACCACAAAATGTCACGTGGTCACTGTTCATGACAGTATGACATGCTTTCTGGAATGCATTCTCTCTCCCTCTTGATTATTACTGTCAGACTTGTTATTAATTAGGAGTAGGACCCACCTCCCGCTGCCTAACTTCTCTCACGTCCTCAAATCATAAATCTCTTATAATGAAGGTTTTGTGGGCATACCTGATAAGAGAAATAATGACAGAAGCCCTAAAATTCTGTGATTTTTCTTCTTTAGTTGTCATGAAGAAAGAGAATGGTCGCTTTCATTTTTCTTATTTCTCTTTAGAAAAAAAATTGTCAGACTTTAGAGATATGGATGGAAAGCAGATTGATATCAAGTGTTATACGGGTGCTTCCATCACTGTTAAGGGTAGCAAAGAAAACTCATGAACTGACTGGAAATCAAAGAAATCTATTCTTTCTTCATTACTTTTCCTTCCCTCACTCTTTCTCTCTCTCTCCCTCTCTTTTCAGTGACTGTTTTAGCTGTAGTCGCTGCCTCCAGTGAACTGGAGCATCTCTTGACCCTTTCAGTTCTCTGAGTTTTTATCAGTCTGTCTTACGTTGTTTTATTTTGGTGTTTCATGGCAATGTCCACAGATTGAAACGTGAGTTTGGCATATTTCCTTTCATCGTAGAGGAAAGAGTTGTACCTCTACCTAAATAATATACTAAACAAAGTAGATTTATCCATACCAAAACAACAGAAAGGAAAATAGGTTATATTTCTAATGAAGATTTTTTTAAAATGATGTTATTTCAAAGAATTCTTTATACAGGATTTCTTTAGCTGTCAAAACTATTAAATGAATTCCAAAATTGAAACTTCCAGACATTGAGGCTACATAATTTATAATGAAGCAATTAAACAGATTGCTTGTAAAAATGTTGGAGAATATTTCAGAAGGTTTTTTTTTTTTTTACATTTTAAAGGAAGCAAAATTATGTTAATTAAAAATAATGTTCTTTACTGTGTTAACATAATAAAGAATTATAATATTAATGATATGTATAAGGTACTTAGTATGTTCTAGGCACTTTTATAAGATCTTTAGTCCACAAAACAATCCTATTTGGAAAAAACTTACTTTTCCTAGGCAGTTTCCTGTCTAGTGGCCTAGTGATAAGTCTAGCATTTGAACCTAGGGTTTGAACTCAAGGTGTTTGGTTCCATAGCCTGCATTCTTAAGGACTGTCCTCTACTAATCTAATAACTTTAACCATCATTATGTATTCACATATACATGTTTCTTCTATTTTGGCAAGTAAAATTATAATCTACATAAGTATACATGAAACATTAACATCCTGGGCACTATTAAAAATTAGCTTACTGAGGCATAACACTCAGAAATAAGACATCAAAGGAACAAACTCTAGTGAAAATATAAAGGAAACATAATTAACACCTTTACATTTGATTGAAAGAATATGATAACTCTCTTGGAAGACTGTAGTGAGAGTGTAAGGTACCCTGCGTGAACTAGCTAGCTATAGTGTTTAATTATAGGCAGGGCAAGAGACAGGAGGGACTCAGTTGCTTAAACCAGAGGTCAGATACGGCTTCAAAGAAATTGTGATCTGGAATTGTAGCAAATGCACTTGTAATGAATCTTCTTCAGAAGGTTTAGCACTCCATAGCTTACTTCTTGATATAAATAGCTCTGAATTCGAGCCTGACTCTAAAAAAATGCTCTAGTTAAATACCTTTTGTGAGGCTCTATGTTATTTTAGTGCTTTCTGTTAGTTGGAAATTCAATATTCTACTATTTTCTTATTATTTCTTCTAACATTTGATAATTTATTTTTTATTTATTGTTATGCTTTTCTCCCCGAAAGATAATAGGAGTATTTATGAAATACTGAGGTGTACTGTGAGAGGATTTATTCTTTCATATATTAGTCAAATATGTAAAATGGGATTTGAAGTACAATTTATTTTTTCCTTTAGCAGGAAAGCATGCAATATATTTATCCATTAGTAAATGACATGCTTATGTTGAGTTCATGATCCTTCAGAAGGGAATACATTCAAGGAAAAGAAAGAGTAACAAATATAACCTAAACCTTTGTCTTTCTAGAGATATAACTTGGGGGATCTTGGTGAATCTTTCCTGAGTACTAAAAATACCGCCAATTTTGATACTATCATCAAACTCACTAATTAAATTACCTCCATAACACAATGTAATAATCTTATGTAGTAAACAGCCAACAAATTAGTCATATATCAAATTCCAGAGAACCAAGAATATATATTGATTGTCAGATTGAAAAACTATTCCATAGTATTTCCAGAAATTATATTGAATAAGGGAAATACGATTTTAAAGTATTTTGCTTGGGTTTCCTGTTCAACCAAAATATTGATTGAAACAATTTAACTATAGGATCCTCTAATTTTAAAAAATCAGGGTTTCTGTTTCATACTTGATACAAATCTGTTTTTCATTTGACCAAATTCTTGAAGAACTAGTTATATGGAGCATTTGGATTTTAAGAAAAGAAACATTTTTGCTGATAGAGTTTCCTGCTGAATTTATTTTTGATTTGGGATGTTAAAGCAACAAAGTATAATTTTAGGTTATGTTAATAAAATTAAATGTACTATAAACTATAGAGAAAATGTGCTATCAGTCATTCCTAATTATAAGTTTTGATTATGTCAAAATATATAGATCTTTGTTGTATTATGTAGCACAACTAAATATTTGAATAGAAAATATACAAACTCTTAGCTATTGTGACAGTTCTTTTAAGAAATATTTAAGTCTGTATACAATAACTTAAAGAGAGTAGTATGTTTTGAGAATTTTCTACTCCCTTTGCAATGTAACTGTTTCCAAAGAATAATAGAAGCATTCATTTAATAAAAAATGAGTTTGTGATATAGACATTAAGACAATACCAACATATGAACCTACTCAACTCTCATATATTCCATGTGAAAAGTAGAATGTTTAAACCATATTAAATTACACTTAGGTTGTTAGGTTGTTGCAAGCATTGTACTTGCAGATAGATAGTCAATGCATTTCATGAACAGAAAATTATAAAATTTAGACAAACTGCATGCCTTTTGGAGATATAACTTAGATGAAAAATTTAATAAAACAGATATAATAAAGGTAATAGGTAAAGAGTGGTGCACCTAATTTTGATCAAAATTTGTTCCCTCCAAATTATAGTTTTTTTAAATTTTTTAAAAGATTTTATTTATTTATTTATTTGACACCCAGAGAGAGATCACAAGTAGGCATAGAGGCAGGCAGAGGGGGAGAGGGAAGCAGGCTCCCTGCTGAGCAGAGAGTCCGATGGAGGACTTGATCCCAGAACCCTGAGATCGTGACCTGAGCTGAAAGCAGAGGCTTAACCCACTGAGCCACCCAGGTGCCCCTCCAATTGTAATTTTGCAAAAATATTTTATAGCATTCAATACTTTTCTATTTCTTTGATAAAAGAAGGATTTCATTTTGGGAAAATACAAGAACTTCACAAACCTTTACTGACATTGTGGCTACACATACTCTTGAAAAGATCCACTTTTTAGGCTCCTACTTAAAAGACTACTAATTTAAACTACAGAATAATCATATTGAAAAATTGCAAATGGAAAAGAGTGGCAAAAGTCATATTCTTGCAAAGTTAGGATTGTCTCTTCTTACCATTGTTGTCATTTGGCAAGGATCACCATTAGTCTTGTCTTGCCATAGGTACTGTTAATGTTTTCATTATGGTGTAATTAAAAGCATATGAAAATTATCAAGCATCAATTCCTAATTTTGTCATTGGTATACATCCACTTATAAAGGGGTTTCACAAATTCTTATCTAGTGCTTGATTATCCCTAAAAGTCGATTACACTGTGGCTTGTAGACATTCTGTTTGTTTAGATATGTACACACTGGTATTCTAATTACTCTTTTGCTGAACAATGCGTTTTCTGTTTTTCTCCTGTATGTTCTTTACCATTAATTTTGCATGCAATCTTTGAACTGCTTTTTTCCTTCATTATTATCTGTATTCTTGTGTAAATTGATATTCAAAATGTTTAGGTGGGTTTTGAGATGATTTGATTCTGATTAATTAGGAATATTTAATGCACTGCTAGCTCTCTGTGTGTAATACTGTATTATAGTACCATTATATTCTAGTTTGTCCTTTTCTTTCTAAGAACTTCCAACACATTTTTCATTTGGAAATTTACACATTTACATTATTATCCTTTACCATGAGAAAACAGTATTTCACTTATAAGGTTTCATTTTTTTCAGATTTAAATATATTTTGTAGTGCTTGCTTCAGCAGCACATATACTAAATATATTTTGTAGTACTTAACATTACTTACTCTGAGCTCTTTCTTTCTTTCTTTCTTTTTTTTTTTTTTTTTTGAGTATTATGTCATGTTGGTCACCGTATAGCACATCATTAGTTTTTGGTGTCGTGTTCCATGATTCATTGTTTACATGTAATGCCCAGTTCTCCATACAACACTTGCCTTCCATAATACCAATCACCAGGCTAACTTATTCCCCCATCTCCTTCCCCTCTAAAACCTTCAGTTTGTTTCCTGGAGTCCATAGTCTCTCATGGTTCGTCTCCCCCTCTGATTTCCCCCCTTCATTTTTCCCTTCCCTCTCTTAATGTCTTCCATTCTTTATGGTAGGGTACTTTATGTTCTTATCCAGTTTTCCTGTTCTTTTAGGTTTCAGTTTTTAACTTGAAAAAATATAGCTACGTATAAATAGGCTTTAACCCTTAATTTTGCTATGCCCCTTCCCATAGGTCGTATACAAAATGAATTTATCTTAGATACATCTGAAATTGAATGCAAAAACATAAAGGTATAGAAGGGTGTGTGGATATATGTGTGTTTATGCTCATAATAAAAGAAAAGATGTAACGGCCCATTGTATTTAAATTAGTTTTTTGTTTACAATAATTGTTTTTAAAAGTTAGAAGAGAGCCAGTAAGAAATAAATTGAAATCATTTTTCATAATGTAAGGCATCAGTGATATTTCTGTGTTTTCCAATAGAAATGTTAATTATAAGAATTTATTTTAATAGTGGCCTGTCTAGTTGCAAATTACTAACAGAAATGAAAGTATATGTGTACTTTGTATGATATGGCAATTCTGGACTGTCCAGGACTAGAATATTCTTGTTTTTGAGTCTGGATAGGTCATATATTTAAGGAAAAAAATGGTCTTCTTTTTAAGAATGCAGAGCTATCGCTTGATCTTTTTTGTCTTAGAAAAGAGCATTACACTGACAGTGTTATTATGATTTATAATTCACAACTAGTAGTTTTCCCTCTCTTGGAATTTTTCTTTCCCAGGTTCAAAGAAAGATGCTCTAATTATATGCTTATAAAATATTTCACATCTCATTCATGTACTTATTCATATCACCATGTTAAGAATGCTCATAGAATCATGTTAGAAGTTATCTAAAGCATTAATCTAAACATGGCCGTGCCATTGTCTTCTCGCACAGCCTAACAAGTCTCCTCAAGAGTGAGAGGCCACGAAATGTCTTTCCTTAGCTGATGTAGTCAGGACTCTACCACCATCTACTTAAGAATGTGCCATGCTGTTTCCATTGATCTGATTACTATAAAAAGTTTACTAAGTTGTGTTGGTGAATTAGCCTTTGGTAAGTAGGATAGTTATTACCAGATGCCTAATATTGCAGGATGAATAATGATTCTTTCATTCAGTAAATGCAGGTTAACTTCCTGCTATGTGCTAGACATTGTGCTAGGTTCTGGAATCTACAGACACATAAAATCTCTGCCCTTGAGGGTCTCACGGGGAGGTGGAAGAGACACACATGGAGAAATAATCATGACACCGTTAATGCCATAATTGTGGTGTGTTGTGCAGACCGCCTTGTACCGACCTCCTTGGTAGCTTTAGGAGGAGGTAACGCTTTTAACTGATTCATGAAAGATGAATTAGTTATTCATTAAAAACAGGAACTAAACTAGATGTCTTTTTACATGTCTAACTAAAAATAATTTACTAAAAATATTTTTTTACTTTACTAAAATAATTTTTATTAAAAATGTATTAAACAATAACCTAGTCATACCTACATTCACTTTTTGTAAAATGCTATGAATGCAAAGTGGATCAGGTACAGATAGAGCTGTGTCCAATTATTTGCTTTGTGCGAAGATTAAAAATGAACAATTGGTTTTCTGTTATTAAGTAGTAGGAAGTATGGGAATGCAGTTACAGAATTCTTATTGTTTTATTTCTAACAATTCTGTTTGTCTCTGAACTCTACATACATACATACATACATAATGTGTGTATGTATGTATAAGTCTGTTTGTGTGTGTGTGTGTGTGTGTGTGCATGTAGTGAGCTCCATTTTTTGAAAAAAGGATTGAGCTCGACAACATCATTTGTTGGGAGGATTTATTCTGCCTGTTACTTTCTTTTATTTCTAAGAATTAAGGATTGAGTGAATATCCTCATTGTCCTGATGCATCTTTTTAAAATGTCGTGCTTCAGGGCAAACTGATTTCTTTATGATCTTCAGAAAATTTTCCACTGACATAACAGAGATGATTATTTATCTCCCCACATGTTCAAACTGCCTTAAACTGCTTTAGGGTTATTTGCTTCACAAGACTTAGTATTGATCTACATTACATAACTGACTAAATAAGGGAAAAAAAACTGGTCTTCAGGAAATAGCTAGAAAGATTGTTTTAACTGATGATTTTGTTTTAATCATTTTTGAAATTTTTGCTGAAAACTAATGGTAAAAAGCTGATGTTTTAAAAGACTGGTTGAAATGGAAGGATGGCTCTTTGTTTTAAGAAATTAAAATGGAATTATTTCTTTTCATTTTGGCTATAGATCTTGAAAACTTTTTCTACAGATAGATAGATTTAAGTGTATTGTGGGAGAGAAACCGATTATTGATGAATCACTAGTGTGATACTTTAATTTTCATTCTTTGAATTGAACTAAAAGTGCTCACTTTATTAAATATGATTAAATTTCAAACATTTGTATTTATATACACATTTCATGCCCTGCTAAATTTTTTGAACTTGAAGTACCTGCTTTTAAGAAATATTCTAATATTGCCAGATCCACTATTAGCGTCACTGAAAGACAAAGCAATAGCTGCCACAAATAACTCTCCAGTTTAAATATAATTGGTCAATAATGTCCCTTCCCACATTTCCTGCATGTCTACCTGTGCCGAGTAGTTTTCTCTCTTCACATTGATGAAATGCTACAGCTCTGGCAGGAAAGGTGACTTTAGAGTCTGTATTCACCACTGAAATAGGAGATAATTAAACACATTGCAAAAGATACAAATTAAGGCACAATATTTATAATTTACATAATAATTTCTTATGAGATACTAGATATTTAATTAGCTTAAGCACATAAGCAACTGATTATCCATACCATTTAATGCCAGATCAAAGGTAATATGTATTTAGAGATCATAATATTTGCTTTTTGGTGTACATAACTTTGGTCCACTGCCTAGTATGATGCAAAGAGTAGGAAAACAATAATTATTAAGTCAGGGCAGGAATGAGTAATTTATCTAATAATTCGTGTTTTTTGTTTGCACACACATCTGATAATGGAGAATTGGCTCATTGTTTATCACAGGTAGAAACTAGGGTGAAATCAAAACAGCATGGAGATTGGCATTATGAAATAATTATAATGGTTACTTATTGAGTGCTTATTCTCCACCAGGCACTGTGCTAGATTTTTCACATGAATTATGCACTTTAATTCACAGTAGTCTCATGAGATAGTCTTATTATTAGGTTTCTCTATTTCCGATATGGAAAAACTGGGCACAGAGAACTTAAGCAGATTTGCGAAGTTTACACAGCTAGGACAAGCTTGAGGGGAAGCCACTGTCACAATTTATATAAAGGGCATGTTGTATTGTCTTTTCAGGATTGTTGAGGTGAGACTTTCTGTGGTGAAATTAACAATATCTGTCATTCAGAATGTGAATTTCACCCTTTAAGAGGTGTTGTTTTAAAATGATTATGTTAAAACCAGAGTATTGATCTTTTAAAAGAAGAATCCTCACTCATATATTTTGCATCATTTTTTGTCTATAAAGCCTCCATTGTCTGAACTTTCTTGGTATGTTTTCAAAACTGTGAGGAATGGCTTAGTGTAATGAGAATGAATAATAAAACTGAAATTATAAAACTTACAGACTTATAATAAATATGAGAGGTATTTGAAAGTAAATTTAACAGTGGCCTACATGCTATAGTAAATTGTGCCTCCACCTAAAATCTTCCCAACACTAGTCAGTGTTTAAGAGCACTCCTCTTTGCAACCTCTTGTTCATAATGACAATGCCCTCAAGGAAATCTTTTAGTAAAATAAAATATTTCTGTATCACAAATAAGCTTTTTTTGGGGGTGGGGGGTCACCACTAACTTCCCTTAATTTAGGTGTTTCAGTCCCTGAGGACCCAGTAGTTAACACTGTTTTGCTATAGACTTGAATTAGGGTTAAAATCACTCTGTTTCAGTCCTTTTCCTGTAGGTTAATAAATCCTACGTTTGTGTAGGTAATTCAGTTGTTCTATCTGTGGGTTGATCTCTCAGAATGGACCTATGAGAACAATATTGAGCGAGATCCAGAAAGGTCTGATTTCATTATGTGTATTCCCTTTTATGGGAGTCAGTTTTTAAGTTATTCATATAATTTAAGAACTCCACTTCTGGATTCTTACGTGCATGAACCGAAGTGAATGTGCATGTGTCTGGGAACACAGACCGTGTTTGACCACAATGGCACCGGGAGAGCCGGAGGTGAACTGCTAGGGAGATGCATCTTGACACAGTATGTGCCATTGCCTATCAGGGATGGAATGCAGAGGCAGGCCAGGTCTTTCACACTCTTACTGAGGCACCACTCAAAGACGAAGTGAGTGTAAGTTTGTATGTGGGGTTTTGGGGATTTGGTGATGGGGGCTGAAATATGCATGTTTTTAAATACAACATTTCAACAAAAAACATTGTAGGGGGGTTTAACAGCTAGATAACTGATTACTGTGTTATTGTGAAGACGTTTTTATAAATAGAAATATATTTATTTATAAATATACATAAAATATATATAAATATAAAACTACTTTATATATTTTATATATTATAAGTATATATAAAATATAAAATGATTTTCTGTAGTTTTATATAAATATATATAATTAGTATGTCTATAATACTTAGTAAATAATATAACAAGGAAACAAAGGCACTGAACCCCAGGAATGTGAAGTGATCTCATCCAAACCACATGCCAGTAAATGGTGGAGTAGATTTGAACACAGATTTTTTTTTAGTTAAAATCCAGTTCTCCTTTGCTCTATCACATTACCTGTTTAACATAACTCATATTTGTAAAATAGAATAAGAAGACAAGACAAAAGAGATCTGAATGTCCTAATTTGATATTTTTGTAATCTTTTTTATCATTTTGGTAGTGACATCATTGAGGCAATTTTCTGGTAAAATAACAAGTATTTTAATGTCAAACCTCAGTAAAATTCCTAACGTATTCCAAACTGATAATAAAGGGAAAAAAAGCTGTCTTTACATAATGCGCTGTTTTCTTTTCTTTTACAGCCTTTTAAAAAAGTTTTAATGTAAAACTTTTAAAAGTTTCTTATTTTACCTGTTTCTTTCCCACTGTATGGTATTAATAAAACATTAAGTACCCAATTAAATAACACATATATATTTATAATGCCCTGAAATTAATTTTTCTTTTTTTAGTTTCAAAAATCCCCCAGTATTTTCAGCACTTGAGCACCTGTTATCATGAACTTTATAATCCTCATCATTTCTTCTCTAAACTTCTACAAGTTAGCTGTAGGGTAATATGGATGGTGCCTGGCAAGCTGTAATATACTCGTTACATCATGTTGTTTTTATCCTCTCTGCCCGCTGTTCATTCTCAATGTGAAAAATCATAGCATATCAGTGACAGGAGGTCTGGCTTTCAGGCAGACTTTTGTAATTATTCCCACTGAGGCCCTGTCAATAGGATTAAAAAACAGATTCTGGATCTGTCCATCCCAGATGAGGTCAGCACTTTGAGCAGTGGGAGTACTATTTCTGCAAGCTGTTTTTTCCCCTTTGCATTACAGAGCATAGACATTAATATGACACAAGTATTTGAAAGAGCCTATGGAAACAGACTAGCTTTGCTCTGAATTAGTTCCTGGATTAAGTACAATGTCCATCTGCAATAAATAAAATAACAACAGTCATTAGAATCCCTAACTATGTGTGTGTGTAGATCCTACAACAATATTAAGGCCCAGAAAGTTCCAGTTACAGAACAATCCACTTATAGTTCATAATTAATAAACTCTTTGCAGCTGCATAACTGCGGCCGGAAACATCTGCAAAGCCTCATATTTTACACACAGACACATACACATAATTCCTTCAGAAAAAGTTCAATTGTGCTTCAAATCGCAGGTCTGGAAACAGAGTGTGAGACGTGAAGAAGCTGAATCTAGTGGCATTTGCTTAGCTTATGGTAGGAGAAAGGTGGGGGGCTGGGGCTTCCCTTGTCTGACAAAGAGATGAGGGTAAACTAAAATAATTTTTAAGGTCTATTTAGATATTCACATAAAACTAACTCTGTATAATTAAAAATCTCTCCTAATTATAAGTGTGATTTTGACAAGACTTTTTTTCTATTGTTAAAAAAATATTCAGATAAAATTGCTACACTTCAGGTAAAAGAAAAAATTATTATTTATGAAACTAAAATTAACACATGGGTAAACAAATATATTGATTATAGATTATAATGTAGATTATAGGTTTACAAATTTCCAATATTTTTATGATTCATATTTAATTTGTTTTGCCTCACTACAGCTTTAATTTTTCTTAAGATTTATTTATTTATTTGGGAGAGAGAGAGAGAAAGTGAAAGCCTGCAAGTGGGGAAGGCGGAGAAGGAGAGAGAGAAAAAGGGAGAGAAGCAGATTCCCTACTGAGCATGGAGCCCTCTTGCGGGGCTTGATCTCATGACCCAGGAGATCATGACTTTAGCTCCAATCAAGAGTCAGGCACTTAACCAACTGAGCCACCAGGTGCCCCCTAACTATTTTATAAAAATAGATGAATATAGAGTACAAGTGTTAGAAAGACAAACTAGCACACTATCAACAGATGTAATTTGGCATTTTTTCTTAATGTTTGCTTACTCATATGTTCAATTTGAAGTTGTATTATTAATGGATTTCATTGTATATATCAGCTTTACTGAAACAGAATTCACATACCGTACAATTCATCCATTAAAGTGAACAATTGAATGGTTTTTCAGTATAGACCTGAGTTGTATGACCATCATTATAAATCACATTTAGAGCATTTCCATCACCTCACAAAGAAACCTTGCACCCATTAATAGTCACTCCATTTCCCCTCACTGCCTCAGCCCCTCAAAGCCACTAATCTACACTTTGTCTCTATAGGTTTATCTATTCTGGGCATTTCATATAAGGGAAATGTTTTTGTGATTGGATTCTTTCACATAGCCTCATGTTTTCAAGGTTCATCCATGTTTGATCACTGAATAATACTCTATTGTGTTTATTCATTAGTTGACACACATCTGGGTTTCTCCTTTTTTGGCTATTATGAATAATTTCACTGAGAACATTTATGTGTAAGTTTTTGTGTCGATACACATTTTTATTTCTCTTGGGTATATACCTAGGAGTGGAATCGTTGGCTAATCTGGTAACTAAGCACTTTTAACTTCTTTAGAAATTGCCAGTTTTTGTTTAAAGTGGCTGTACAATTTTACATCCCTAACAGCAAGGTATGAGGCTTCTAACTCTTCCATATTCTTGCTAACACTTGTTTTATCTAACCTTTTTTTTTTTTTTCTTACAACCATTCTACTGGACATATCTCATTGTATCTCATTGTGGTTTTGATTTGCATTTCTCTGCTGGCAAATCATGTTGATCATTTTTGTGTGTGTTCACTGGCTGTTGTATGTCTTCCATATAGAACTATCTATTCACATTATATGCCTATTTTTGATTGGCTTATTAATGAATTTTCATTCTTCATTTTATTTTTCCTAAAATTCTATTTTATTAGATTTCTTAATAATATCTCATTTTTCCTCCCTCATCAATTTTATGGTGAAGATATCTTGTCATGCGTTCTTTAGAAATTTTGATAGTTGGAGAAAAGACCTGGGACTTGCTGGAAGATGGTTCTAAACGTGGAAAGCTTTTAAAATACAGAAATATCCAGGGGCGCCTGGGTAGCTCAGTGGGTTAAGCCTCTGCCTTTGGCTCAGGTCATGGTCCCAGGGTCCTGGGATCAAGCCCCGCATTGGGCTCTCTGCTCAGCGGGAAGCCTGCTTCCTCCTCTCTCTCTGCCTGCCTCTCTGCCTACTTGTAATCTCTATCAAATAAATAAATAAAATCTTAAGAAAAATACAGAAATGTCCAGACCCTAG
The DNA here is from genome assembly GCF_963455335.1 of Martes martes. Lineage (NCBI taxonomy): Eukaryota > Metazoa > Chordata > Mammalia > Carnivora > Mustelidae > Martes > Martes martes. The sequence goes on from NC_137893.1 coordinate 37,367,740, forward strand.
TAATGATTCAATTATTTTGATAAGGCCAAGTCATTAGTGTTTTTTCAAAGCATCCCTAATGTGCCGTCATGGAGGACAGTTGACCAAGATATAGATCATCAGTGCCTGAAAGTCCCGGATGGTGTCACTTGTGTCTGAGATTAGAAGTGGAGCTTAAGATTTCCAAAGAGTCCATTAAGGACCAGAAGAATCTTCTTCTAGAGAATAACTCTAGAAGTATGTGGATTTTCTGGGATAACCAGTTTGTGGGAAAGGGTCTTTAGAAATGTAACCGATAGGATATCCACCCCCCCCACACACAAGTTTACCCTTAAAGGTCATAAACCTAAAGAACCAGAGAGTCTGAGTTATCTGCATACTCATTCAGAAGGAGGAGATATTCCATTTCACCTAATTGCTTAACCTACCCAGAAATTTGTCTACAGCGTCTAGGATGACCTTTAGAATTGTTCATCTGTGTTGAGCACAGATTTGTTCTACCAGTACCCTGATTGTTCCACAGACTGTGTGCATCATGCAAGTGTATGCTCAAAGTCCTGGCCCCCTGTTGCTTAAACACTTGACATCCATTGAACACAAGTATGGAATCTGATTGTGAGGAGAGTTTAACTGAGAAATCAGAATACAAGTCTTTAGTAACAACTCTCATGTATTTAAATGTCCTCATGTTCAGAATTTGTTGCAGTATTATTACTTTTAAGTAATTCTTTTATAAATGGGAAACCCTATTGCCTTTTGTGTTCTTTTTTAAAAGCATTGAAATCTCAAACATTATTTGAACAAATGTAGTTACATAGGGGCACTATTCTTATTGAAATATAGTTGAAATTGAGCATAATAAATTATATTTATTTCATCACAGTAGATAATATAACAGGTCTTGTAGTATAGTATATTGTACCATAATTTAGTGGATGTTTTGCACTGTATTTTTAGTGCATGGTAAACATGTTTCACGTCCTTCCTAGATTCCCTTTTTCTTTGATGGCTTTTCATTTAAAGAATGGACTAAGTGAAAACTTGCTTGGTGTATGAAATCTGACAAGATTATGGTTCTCAGCTCTGGGGTAATGAACTTATATTATTTTAAGGACTGAAAATATTATTTTAAGGACAAAAAAAAAAATCAAAAGAATCAATCCCAGGCGTTCGTGGTAACACTGAAAATACTATTACTCAAATAATAGGTGAAAGATTATTTTTACAAAAATAATTAAATATGGAAAACAAATTTTATACATATTCCCAGTCTTCATCAGTCTAGTGAACGTTACCTTAAAATAATCTTCAGGGCACCTGGGTGGCTCAGTGGGTTAAAGCCTCTGCCTTCGGCTCAGGTCGTGATCCCAGGGTCCTAGTATGGAGCCCTGCATCGGGCTCTCTGCTCGGCAGGGAGCCTGCTTCCCTCTCTCTCTCTCTGCCTGCCTCTCTGCCTACTTGTGATCTCTGTCAGGTAAATAAATATAAATCTTAAAAAAAAATCTTCAATTAAAAAGGCAAAAACATCAAGAGGTAGGAAATTAAAATTGTATGTTTCTTGTTGTAACTAACTTTACCATAGCACTCATACTATAGGAATTAAAGTTTACCTTGAGAGTTCAAATGCTATTGAACAAATTGAGAAACAAAGTGAAGAAAGAAAAGTTTCAAAGCCACATTTGGACAATTTCTAGAAAGTTATTCTTGCATACTTCATAGTTGTGTATAAAGGGAATGTATCCTTGAGGTTTCAGAAGACATTTACCTCTAAAAACTTTTGTACTAGTAATTTTTAGAAAGCCAGCTACATCTGTAGAGAGGAGAGACTGCCTTGATTTCCACATAACCTTTTCAGGAGCCATTGCATGGGTCACCTCGTTCATCCCTATGTGGCTGATTGTGAGGTGCCACTTCACCCCAGTTTCTCGCACTGAGTATTTTACTCAAGCTATTTTGTATAGGTATCTCATCTAAAATTGTAATTTTTAGAGCATCTGTTACTTCCTCCCCAAACTTTTTTACCACCCAGTTGCTAACTATTATCCTAAGAGATACAGCTTATGCCTTTGCATGTTCTTGGCTTTACTCTTAACACCATAGCTCCAAAGATTTTGTACTTATTTTTAATAACTCTAAATTAATAGTCTTCCTAGAGATTAGGTGAAAACTGTCTTGTCACAACTTATTATTTTCAATATTAACTGAACTGAAACAGAATATTACTTCAAAGAAAAAATGTTAAGACTTTGATGACCACATTTTTCCGGTACTGCCTCTATCATTATCTATTTAATGATACCCATGCATGTAGGCCACAATTTTGCAGGCATCTTCGATGCCAAAATTCACAGTGCAATTGAGAATACCTATTTGGTATCTCTTCTATGAGGTGTGCTAGGCTATTATTTCATAGTTTTCTAAATTAAAATAATAGCTTAAATTAGTAAAAGGGTATAATGAAAGACAACAAGGACCCATCAAAAATTAATTTTTAGGGTTACTAGAGCCCTGCAGACCCAGTGAATAAGTGCCAGACTTTGGCTCATTGAGCAGTCAAGGCTGGTGGATAGCATATGGTTGAGTATCAGCAGTCCTGTGTTCTAAATCCAGTTTTAACCTAGACAAACAATTATTTGAAGAACTCAGGTTACTTTTGCTTCAAATCTGCTTTCCCATCTGTTAAAGTGGTAACAGAATTTAATGTAACTTTGAAAGTTGAGTGATAAGGATTTTAAATTTCTCCACATTAGGAACCATATATATTCTACACACCGTGCAAGTTGAGCAAGAAATGTCCCTCCTTATTTGTAAGAAAAATAGGAATACGCCTTTATTAGAAGCTTTTATTTGCAATGGGGGAATGAGGATTCTGCGGTATTCCACTAGGTAGTGTGATGCCTACTAATTCTGGAAGCTTTCCCTAGTAAATGGTAAATTATGTTACCATTGTGCTTCCCACTTCCCTGCTCCCTAGCCTCCACTCCTTGTAAAAACTAATACACACGGGTCATTAAAGATGGTCAGCACATATCTCTTCTAACTGGCTCTTTCTTTTACTTTTTAAATTCTCTGGTCCTTAATGTTATCAAGGTGCAGGTTGTGAGTAAAACATGGTCTTCTCTATCTTATGGATATCATATGTGATCACTTAATCATAGACAATACATAAAGCAAAGTACAGTGAATACTTCAAGAGAGGAATTTCTATCCTAAAAAACCCATGCCAAATCCTTTCTTTTACTAGTTAACCATTTTATGTGGCAAGATCGTATCTTTAGAGACATTTTAAAGTGTTATACTTTTGTTATACTATTTTGCAATCAATCTCATTTTCTCTGTGCCTTAGATTTGTAGTAGTTGCTACATGTGAAGTTGTATTAAGCTTCTTTTCCTAAGATGTTTGTGAATGCTTCCTCTTGTATGAATTGCGGAAGCCGTAAAGGCAGACTGGCTTCTGAGGATAGTGGTGGATCATATATTTATAAGGAGATGGTTGTAGTTCTGTTTACATATCTATCACTTACCTTTTGCAATATAAGATGCCTTTAAGTTTTAAAGTATCTAAAACACTTGTCTCATTTGTGTGAAATAGCGTTATTTCTTGAAGCTCAAAAGATGATTTTGAACTCTCAGTTGATCATATTATGTTTTAAATATTGAGCATGTGGACAAAAGTAGAGAAAGACTCAGTATACCATCTTGATAAGATAGAATTGTTTATCCCACCTGAAAATGAAAATGTGATTAAGTTCCTGAGTGATGCCCAAGTTGAGGACATTAAATAAATGTGAATATAATAAGTTAAAAGTCATAATTGAATTTATGTTAAACATTCACTAATCTTTCCTTATAGATAATGATTAATTTCTATTAAATTTGAAGTCACTAAAACCTAAGCATATATTCATTTGATAAAATGAAGGGTAAATTAAACTTATTTATATATTCAATGTATGAAACCATTAATTAATAAAATTTGTTGAAATAATGAAAATTTAATTTGCTTAATTTTAATTAAAGATAAATATATAAAATGATCAATGATTAAAAAATGGTTCAAGACTGCTTGGGGTTAATAGAAAATAGGATCTAAATGAGTAAAAGCAGCCTCACTAGGAGGTGATAGAGACATTCTTTGTACGTGTCTATTCATCCCTGAGAGCAGTTGCTGTGTTAGTGTGACTATTGTTAACCTCTCTTTGCAGAGGAGAAACAGTCGTCATCTGTTTACAGTTGAAGCCTTTCTCCTTATTTCTGGTGGAATAGGTTTTTCCTTTTCATAGGATTTTGTTATTTTTAGTAACAAGAAAGTTCACTTAATGGAATGCAGCCTGCCTTATAACTTAAAATTGGTTGAAATTATACCTTGACGTTTTCTGAAAATTTGGGAGGATATACATTTCTACCATTTTCTGATGAAATTTTTATATCATTGCTATTTCTAGTCAGGTAATTAAAACTATTTTAATATTTTTCAAAATGAATCAAGTAAACACATAAAGTCAAATTTACTGCCACATTATATTAAGAAAACATAACTTTGAAGTATGTTACTTTGTATCAACAAATAAGTAAATTATATTGAAAATGAACTCATTTGAATTAAATATCCTGTATTTCTTTCCGATTAAATTATGTTTCTGTTCAGTTTTGGGTTCTAGATTTTTAACTGATGCCAATTATAGGTGCAAGGTTGCCATATCATTTGGTTTTTATTATTTCACTTTCAAATGCAGTATTAATAAAACTGGGTTATTGACATACATGGGAAAAAAAAATTACCATAGAGAGCTTGTTTTTCAGAAATCAAATTTCCTGTTTTATTCTTTGCTAAATATTACTAAAATTAAAAACATCTATTTGCTCTCATGTTTCTATTTTCACTTTCTTTTGCATACCCAGCCTGTGGCCGTGGATTCTACAAATCTTCCTCTCAAGATCTTCAGTGCTCTCGTTGTCCAACTCACAGTTTTTCTGATAAAGAAGGCTCCTCAAGATGTGAATGTGAGGATGGGTATTACAGGGCTCCATCTGATCCACCGTATGTTGCCTGCACAAGTAAGTTCATATTAGTAAAGTAGGGAAGGACTTTCAGAAGCCTTCCACTCGTTTATATTATTGTGACATTGTTGAGATAGGCTTTGGATTTGTGAGTGCATTCTTCGTTATTAGTAAATGTTTACATTTTTTTCATGTTTGATTAGGCTAAATAATAATAGAAAATAGATACATCTTATGTCATCTTTAGTGAGACTTTCACATCTGCAAAATCAAGATGCATCTTAATGATATTTTTCACATGCATCCGATAAGAATCGTAAATAAATGTAAGAATTATTTGAGTCTTACTTAGATGTGAAATGTGATTAAAAAGTCATGGTTTCCAAATTAAAATTCCATCACTAAATAGAGCAAATCTCACATCTTGGTGCTTCAGTTAATGAATGTTGGAGCGACCCAAATCCAAAGCCAATCCCAGACTTGCTGTAAATCATTCTTGAGCACATTAAGAATGAATAGATGTATTCTCTGTTATATGGTTAAAAGGGATACTATTTTTAAACAACTGCACAACTGTTTTTTTTAGGTGCATTAACTGTTCTTTTTAATTGCTTGGAAGAAAAATAGCTAAAGACTGTGGCAAAAGTACAAAGACAGTTGTTATCCTGTTTTCATTTTGACATATTAAATGGAAAATAAATAAAGCCTCTTGCCAAGTGAATTCAAGGAGGCTTTTATGCAGCTTCTCTAGGAAAGGTAATGAAATGTTTATGTAAAAGAAAGCATTTCAACTAGTTTTCTGTATGGTAATTGAGCCACTAGCTTAATGGCCCATGCTGATCCTTTATTCACGTCTTGGGTTTGTTTTTTTCTATTTTTGTTTATTTGTTTGTTTATTGTTGGTTTCCACAGGGCCTCCATCTGCACCACAGAACCTCATTTTCAACATCAACCAAACCACAGTGAGTTTGGAATGGAGTCCTCCTGCAGACAACGGGGGAAGAAATGATGTAACCTACAGAATATTGTGTAAGCGGTGCAGCTGGGAGCAGGGAGAATGTGTTCCCTGTGGGAGTAACATTGGATACATGCCGCAGCAGACTGGATTAGAGGACAACTATGTCACTGTCATGGACCTGCTAGCCCACGCCAACTATACTTTTGAAGTGGAAGCTGTAAATGGAGTTTCTGACTTAAGCCGATCCCAGAGGCTCTTTGCGGCTGTCAGCATCACCACTGGTCAAGCAGGTATGTTTTTGTGTTTGTCTTCACTAAATGAATAAGGCGACTACATAAGTGAGGGATCTCGCTTGGATATTTAGTTAACTTGGCTACACAGAACTCGATTATTCCCGCTTGTTGATTATTCACACCTTTAACTTTCCTTTGTTGTTTCTCCTGTTGCCTATTAAACCATTGCTAGACTCATTAACATCTCCAGAGATCTGGCAGGAGAAATAAAAAGGGATAAATTGTAAGGCAGTTAAGACTGTTCTACAACAAGCAAGTCTGTGGAAAGATCTTGAGGAAGGGAGTGAAAATTGTGGACAAAATGAGATGTAGGCTGGTTCTTGCAGTTTTACTTTTTTGTGTGGTGTGCGTTTATGATCAAAATCTACATGATAATTAAGAATGATGAAAGAGTTGAATGCCTTGTCTCACTTCCTGTTAGCCAATATTTTACCACATAGAATGTGATATTCGTAATATATGGCAGGTTGGCGTTAAAATTTGCATGAGGGAATTTTAAGTTCATCAGTAGTAGATTTGTGATCCCATTACTGTTCATAACATTAGAGCACATACTTGGGAGATCTCATGAGGATTTCAAAAGAAATAGAATTAGGCAATATTAGCCATGATGATTGTGAACTAGCCTCAAAGCAGTGTTCATTTACATTTTTCTTGGCATGTGAGGTGCCCTGCTCAGTCTTCTTTGTTGTGGTATGTTTTGGAAAATACAAATTGGAAAGGAAGTTTCAGAAATTGGAGACTGTCTAGATCTTCAGAAAAATCTTATTACTAAAAGAAGTTTCAAAAACTGAGGGCTTTCTCAATGTCTTGCTGCTGAAAGAAGAAGCTATGTAGTAGATGTTGTCAAGTGCCATGTCATCATCATTAATAAAATAGGACCTGCACTGGAGTACTGAGTTGTGTGAGCATCATAATAAGCTTATAACAAAGTCTTCTTGATCTTTGGTTGCCTGTCAGAAACCAGTATTATCCCAAATTTCTGGACATAGATTAATCTATTCTTCACTTCCATTTGAATTTTAACAAAATGTTACCTATTAAATTTTATCTGCAGAATGAAATCCATGCATATGGTCTCATGCTTACCTTTTTGAACAGATTAGTGGGTTTTTATTCTAAAGGCTTCATTTTGATGTTTATTTGAAAGCCGATTGCAAATCAGATCTCTTGTGTAAAAGCAGAAGTCTGGAGGAAAAACAACCTAGAAAATTTTAAATTTTCAAAAATTGGGCAAAAGAAATAACTAATTGAACTTATTTGGTTTGATTCCTTGTATTTGCCCTGACCCTATTTACTATTCTCTTCAAATCATTTGGTCAGATATATTTGCTTGTGTTGCTTTATATTGAAATTTGTCACCATTAACTTTACAGTGAGTGAGTTCAAAACATTTTAGGATCATGATTGTGACACTATCGCTGTCTTTAGAACCATTAGTAGAAACTCTTAGGTCTACTGAGCTAGCATTGTTCTTTTATCCCTGCTGATATCAAGTATGGAAGGGACATTTGTATTTATTTTTAAATATGACCCAAAGTTGCTGAACTGATGCCACAAATAGAGTTCACCAAACAGACTGCATTTGGGATCGGGTTTTTTTTTTTTTTTTTTTTTTTTTCGCTCCTATAATAAAGAAAATACTGAATTATATACTTAAAATGAGTAAATTTGGCATGTAAATTATACCTCAATAAAGATTTTAAAATTTTTAAGAAGAATAAATATAAGCAAGTTAAGAAACAATGCTTATATTTTTATACTAAAATACTGATTCAGAACTGCTTAGTCTCTATTGCATCTCAAATGCTAAAACCCCATGAATTTAGAGTTAGCTTTTTTTTTTACTTTCAGAAAGAAATGCATCTAAATAAGGCAGCAATCTGTGGTAATTAAAGAGGTTTGTAGAAGTTTTCTTTTATTTTTTATTATTTAAAATCTTATTTATTTATTTGAGAGAGAACACGGGTGCAAGTTCAAGGGAGAACAGTGGTGGGTGTGGGAGGCAGAGGGAGAGAAACAGACTCCCTGCTGATCAGGGAGCCCCAATGCAGGGCAGAAGTTTTCCTTTATTTTATTTAACGGAGGAAATTTAGAATATATAAATGACTATTCTTTTGAATTTGTATACCCACTTCCCGCTGCTTCCCGCTACCTGTATTTTTGTTCTTTCTAAAGGAGGAATGCCTTGAAATTTTGCCTGTGTTCATTACTATCCATGGAAACCTGCAATGGTCCTTGAAATTCTCCTTCTCTATTAACTAAACAGCATCACCTCCTCCCTAGTTTATGCTACAGTCATTTCAACGATGAGTTGAAATCTGGATCTCTGGTCAGAGGTCAGGATTCCCCTCATCAGTAATCTATCAATGCCTACTATAAAAAGATTTATTAGGAGAATCTGCCATGTGTCTTGATAAGAATAGAGTGGAGATGGAAAATAATCAGCCAGTGTTTGAAAAGTAGTGTAGACACTTTGTATCTTTTCTGTTCGCTTTGCCATTTGGAACACGAGACCCATTCCCCACCAGTGCTTGTGGAAATGAAAGTACACTGACTACCCCTTATGCTTTGTTCGGGATAGGCGTAGGGTTTTTGTGTTAAAGGACCCATGCTGCAGCCCCTCCCCTGCTGGTTAGGAGCTACGTGCTTTTCACTAGATCACTGAAGTTCTACATGACTAAAATTGAGATAAAATGTTGGATGATAGATATTGGAAAAAACTTAAAAGCTCTTTAGTGTCATAAAAATATTACTATAGTGAGTAGCAAAATGAATGCTGAATTAATCCTCTCTTTATATAACTCGTTGTGAACCTGTCAAGGCAAAACACAGAAAAATCTTAATCTTTCCCAGTGTGTGGGGGGGAGAAATTAATGGGGGCTTGGAATTGGCGATTAGTTTTATAATCTTAGAGAGGGAGGAGTTTAATTTTGTTTTGCCTGTGCAAAATATGACTGTTATCTAGTCACAAGTTATCTTAATACTGAGATTTTACTTTAAACCAATAATCATCTTTAAGATGAAAAGTGTACAGAGAATAATATGTGATATTCATATTTCAGTAATTTTTGTATTTATTTATCAGGGACATATGACCTACATAAACTGGCTGAGATATATACATACACACACACACTTTTCATTGTTGTTTTATTTTGTTAGGAATGACTTGACCTATTAAGGGTGAAGTCACACATGTCAAACATATGTATGTCAGAGGTATTTTAAAAATACATAAGTGAGGAGGAAAGCACATGCATTTAATTTATGACATTATGATCCTAACTTTTCTTTACATTGGAAGGTTATCTTGAACAAAAATGATCTTAAGAATTATGTAAGTGTTCTTAAAAGCTTACTATTTAAATGCTATTAATAACAATTTATATATTAACAATTATAACAATTTAATATATAACAGTTATAATATTAACCCAGCCAACTGTACTGAGTAGTGTGTATCAAACTCTGTTGAAGACAATGTTCCTATCCTCAAGGAAGGTAAAAGTTTGTACCTACCCTAATGAGGAGCCCATACTGTAGCAGATATATTTATTTACACATCTAATATGACGGAGCCCTTGAATATAAGGTTATGCATGTTGTAGACTATTAGGAACAAAATACAGAAACCCCAGGAAGGAATGATCCATTCTATCTGTGGGAAAAAGGAGGTCCTCACAGAAAAGATACTAGTCAGTGTCGAACATTAGAATGGATTTGATTTCGCCAGGAGAACAAGCAAATCATATTGTATGCACTCAAGAGGACCTCACTCATTAAGACATTGTAAGTGCCACTACATTCCTTTTCCAGATTAAGTGCATTAACACAAAAATGATCTGCAGAAGGATGAAAGTTCATAAAAACAGGTTACCCTAAAATTATTGTCTCTTTTTACAATACCTCTGTTCACTGTGGGATCTCTTAAAAAATTCAGACCATTTTTAAAGCATACAAAATCAAAATATGTCGTCTTACCCCCCCCAAAAATTTAAAGGACTCAGCAATTATTCTTCAGGTCAGTGATTATGTTATGTTCATCTGTACCTTTCCCGTGTAACACATCTTTCTATATGCAAGCTGAACAATGAATGTTGTGCAATTAATTCCAATGAGGAAACTAGTCATACACAGGAAAAGTTAAATGATTTTACAAGAGTGGAAACATTGAGACATGAATGGAAAAGGCAAAGGATTTGATATTCGATGACATAATTACTTAATTTTAGATAAGTTATTTCAGCTCTTTGAACTTGAATTTTCTTCTGAAATGGTATCATGCTACTTGACTCCTCATATTATAGAAATTGAGCTTTTAGCTTAATACCAGTTACATTTATTAGAATAGAAGAGTGTGTTATAGTACTATAACAATTATAATCGTAGAAATAATAGAGTGAGTAGTTACTGAACACTTACTATGTTCTCGGTATTTTTCAAATGTAAAATGAACACGAAAAGAGTGTCAAGGGGCACCTGGGTGGTTCAGTGGGTTGGGGGAATGCCTTCGGCTCAGGTCACAGCCCTAGAGTCCTGGGATCGAGCCCCATGTCGGGCTCTCTTCTCGGTGGAGAGCTTGCTTCTCCCTCTCTCCTCTGCCTGCTGCTCTGTCTGCTTGTGCTCTTTCTCTCACTCTGTCAAATAAATAAGTAAAATCTTAAAAAAGAAAAAGAGTGTCAAAATTGAATACTTTAACTTATTTGAATTCATGTAGCCCTCCTAAGTAAAGGAGAGGTTTTAGACAGAAGACCTTTAAGAGCCCTCTTAATGCCCATAGTAAAATGGGAAATTTTAATACAATGCAAACTATACATTGTGCATTGCATTATTGATTGGAATTTGAAGTAATTTATAGTTGAGTAAAACATGCACAGATACTATAATTTTAATGGGATTGATAATTGTTAGAATGCTCTAGAAAGCATTGAGTAGGAATTAAAGATGAAAACTATAACCACTTGAAAGAAGATGTGATTTCCCAAGTTGAGCTCTTCAGGAAGAAGACATTTAGATGGGTACGAGGACATGCACTTGGGACCAGTGCCACAGGAAGAGAAAGGAAGGGGGCAAGACTGGAGCAAAGGGGAAGCTGAGCTCTGGTGCGGTCTCCTTGGAATCCTTAGCCAACTCCATGGGGAACTCTCCACCTGTAAGGGACCTCCATATTGCCTAGAGCTGAAGAAAGAGCGTCGGGCTTTCATACCTCTGTGCTGTCCAGACTTGGCTGCGGGAAAGAGTCTAGGAAGGAGCAAGGTGTCATTTTTTAGACAAGGAAATTCTGAAGTGCGGCAGGGAACAGAGGTCTGCTTTTTTAGCAGCCATCTTGGCAGCTGGGCAAATAAATTCTTTAGTCCTTCACTGAGGAGAATGTGGGCAGTCCATCACAGCATCCCAGATTATTGCAGTAAAATACACTGCTTACTTACAATTATTCAGTGTTACGCAATCTTATCACGGACTGCTGTCTTTTAAGAATTTTGCTCTACCGTCCTTGACATGGGAATTTGCTGATAGATTCAATGGTCTAGTGATAAATTCCTCTTCAATGAAAAAGGGAACTACTAAGAAGAGTTATTTCTGGAGGATATTAATAACAAATAAAATATCTCAGACAGAATGTTGTTTACTGTAGCATTTGCCTGCTGGCTATGATTTTATTGCCCTTTTATAAGAAACTTCAAAAGTACCCCTGCATATCTTAATTTGACTAATTTCTCTTATGTTTTCAAATGTCTCAACCTTATTTCTCTGTCCAAATTAACATTTGCTTCGCTGTTCTTTTTATTTAGATTTGTAATGTTTATAATGTTCCAAATGAAATATAACAATGCATTGAGTTATATGATATAACATTATACATAAGCACATTTATACAAAAAGGAAATAGTAACAAAAGTAATTTCCTGTATTAGTCAGAAATATCTTCACTCACATTTATTAGTGTGACTCAACTGTGACTATTTTTCTCATAAATTAACTCAGATCATCTCTTCTCAATGATTTAAAATGGTAGGCCATCAAGTTATGTGTCCTGTAACTAAAATACATTATTCCTATTTAAGCTTATGAATTTTGATATTTCTTTGGAATTTATAAGCTTGATTTATATTTTAAGGGAACATGATGTTAAGAAAATATATTTTCTTGTTTGAGAGCATTTACTGATTATATTGATTAATAAGAAACCCAGCAATTTCCATAAAGTGAAATAAGATAAATGTGAAAAAAAATCCTCCACCCACTTCCAGCAAAAAAACATTTTGCAGAAATAGTATTAGTTTTATTAAAACATATGTACATAAACACACATGTATGCTACAGCAGAAAAATCAACTGAATAAAATTCCTTTAACAGTAAGCCACTCAAAACACACATTTCTGTCATGTTTCTAGTTATTTTATAAGCCTGATGTATCTGAAAGGCAGAACAGGATACAGTCATGCTAATTCATGCCTTAGGGCATGATATTTTAGAAATTTATACATATAGTTTTGTTTAGCAAGCAAGAGTCTTAGACTATCTTAGTGAAATTTAATTCTTTAAAGTTTAAGTATTTGTGACACCATTAATTTAAAAATAAACATGTAGATACATTACCAGTTTTTCTTTAGTGGCTATCAGTAATTAAAACATATATGTAAAGGAAGATTTTTTTGGATACTATTTTAATAAAAGTGGCCACCATGTTGGCAATCATACTGACAATTAGGACTTACTGAGTACTTAGTATGTGCTGACCACTTCACATGTAAAGACCTGGACATCTACACAGTATCTTCACATCCCAAACTTACCATGGAAATTTGGTAGAAAATTACATCTTTCTGTTATATGGTCTTACAGTAAATATCTTGTGGATATTCTTATAACACTGGTGACATATTATCTGTGAAATATCTGTTTTTCCCATTAGACTTCACAGCATAAGCAAACAGTGACCTCTTTGGTCTTATTCTCTAGCCTCTGTAACCAGCTGGGGTCAGGGCACATGCTTATTAGTAAATTTTTTATATTAAATACATAAATTCTTTGTATATTATAATATGAAAAGAGACTTTCTAAGATTATCAAGATTAATATAAAGGATTAGTTTAATTAGAATTCAATGTAATTTTACTTATATTATGCAATAAATATATAAGAAAATGATTTCAAGTATAAACATTTTGTTATTTGGTCTCAAAACTGTAGATATATTTAGAATCTTAAAATGAGTTTTCACCATAACTTGATATTTAAGCATAGATTTAGAACAAAAGCTTAAAGAACTTTTATTTCAGAATATCAAGCTACAAATTACCTTTATATTTGAACATTTTTACAATTCTTCATATTTTGAAAATCTGCTGAAAATAAAATCATTTTGTTTTCTTTTAATATAACATTGAATAGAGGGGCACCTGGGTGGCTCAGTTGGTTGGGCATCTACCTCTTGATCTCAGCTCAGGTTTGATCTCTGGGCTGTGAGTTTGAGCCCACTGTTGGGCTCCACACCAAGCTTAAAATATATGTATATATAATTTTCATAACTTATTTTAATATTTTCCTTTTTGTAGTTTTGTGACTTGTTAAGACTATATCATATAGCTATTCTATGAATTCTCTCAATTAAAATACATGTAAAAATGTTCCTAAGCAACCTGTAGTCTCAACCCCACATCTTCACCTTCATGCAACCTCCATGTTTTCCAATCCCAGTCTCTATGTGAGTTGCCACATCCACCCTTTTCTGATTTTATAAATATTTGTAATGAACTATTTTGCTTATGTTGAAGTTAGGTTGAGATTATTAACAAGTTGATCTGCACACTTTTGAAAGGAAGGACTCTGAACATTTGAAAGAACCCTAGGAGAAGGTGTTTAAAGTAGCCTTTCATATTTTCAATTTAATATATCTTAATATTAAGGTCTTTGATCTCAGCTTTGCTATTTTGTGAATAATTGTATTTAAAGAGCTGAGAAGAAAGAGTTTATTTTTGTAATAACTCAGTTATGACATTGCTATGGATTGAATTATGTCCTCCTCTAAATTCATACATTGAAACCCTGACCCTCAGTGTGACTGTATTTGAAGACAGAGACTATAGGAAGGTAATTAAAATTCCTTTAAAAAAAAAAAAAGAATGTTTTATTTATTTATTTGACACAGAGAGAGAGAGATCACAAGTAGACAGAGGCAGGCCTCTGTCTGAGAGAGAGGGGGAAAGCAGGCTCCCTGCTGAGCAGAGAGCCCAATGTGGGGCTCGATCCCAGGACCCTTGGATCATGACCTAAGCCGAAGGCAGAGGCTTAACACACTGAGCCACCCAGGCACCCCTATAGGGAGGTAATTAAGGTAATTGAGGGTAAAAGAGATCATGTGGTTGGGGCCCAGATCCTGACAGGCTTAGTGTCCTTACAAAAAGAGACACCAGAGAGCTTGCTCTCTCTCCATGTACATTCACTAAGAAAAGACCATGTGAGGAGAGAGAAGGTGGCTCTCTGCAAGCCAGGAAGAGAGGTCTCATCAAAATGTGAATCCTGCTGGATCTTGATCTGGGACCTCTAGCCTCCAGAATTATGAGATACGCAATTTCTGTTTTTGGTTTTGTTTTGTTTCATTTTGTTTCCTTTTAAGGCATCCAGTCTGTGATGCTATAGCTTTCTGAATGGGCTAATACATATATCTATCCCTGAGATAGTTAAATTCCATCCTATTATGTTGAAGGAAAGTATTTTCCCTATGCATAGGACAGGCATAGACACTTTTGTGGGTGCAAAGTGGTGGGAGTTGAAGGAGTTTTAAGCATTTCTATGATTTCTCCCCCTCAAAAAGGTACTGAACTTATTTAGTGCAATAAGTAAGTGCAATGGTAAGTGCCAGAAAGACCAATAGTAATATTTTGCTTTTGACTCCCAAGACAGTTTTTTTTTTAAACGGAGACAATTTATTATCTCATAAATTATAGAAGGTGCTACTTTGATGGTAGCAGAACATTCTATATAAAGTAAGTTATGTAGCTTGTCTCTGAATTTTCAAGCTTGAGCAAGTTTGTCAAATTATTGGCAATTTTAAACTAGCAATTTCAACATGATTAAGAAATGAATGCTGTTTTAGGATTTTCTAGTGAAAAAGTTTTTGTAACTGTATTTTGGAGATTTGAATTTATAACTTGTTAAATTTAAGCTTCCTCTAAATAGGCTCTTCAACAAAATATATGACTGCCCATTAGGATCATTGTCCTGGAATAGTAGATAATGGTGGAATTATGTAAAGTAATTCTTATTATATGTCTTGCCCTTAATAGGAGGTCCTTCATTTTGCTACTGTTAAGTTTACTGAGTGGTGATTGTAGTGAATTGAAAATGTATGCACTAGAGTATTATTTATAAAGAAATAGCTACTTTACTTTTGAAGTCAAGAAGTTTGGTCAAGTGAGATATAGAAAATCTGTTTTAACAGAAATGTGACTAACAAGACCACCTATTCTTCAATTTTAGCAAGAAATAAGGCAAAAAGCAAGTTAACACCAGAGACTTAAATAAAATATGCAAGAATTTTTCAGAGTACAAACCCAGGTCAATATATATTGAATTCAGTCTCTTTTTCTGGAAGTATTACACAATTATAAATAATGAAAGAGCAAAATATATGTATATAGGAGGATTACTATGCTAAGAATATAAATTAACACATTTGTAAAAGATTGTCAATATGAATTGAACCAGGAAGTGATTTCTGCTGAATTGTTAGTTGATCAAAACTGGTTACCTGATTTCCTTGGTGCTCCTGTTCCATAGTACAGAAAGGTTTTGATCTCTGGGTTGTTTGCTTAGTTCTTACAGAGCAAACTATCACAATTATTTCCCTGAAGTATTATTAAAGGAATAGTATTGTGAAGATAGACACAGTTTCAGAAAAAAAATCACTTAAGAGCAAGAAATCAATAAGCTGCATTTCAGAGAATGAAAAGCCAGTGGATGGTAATTTCATACATTATTCATATGTAGATGAATACACATAATGTGAATGGGTGATGAGGAGGAGGGTGATTATGATGATGATGGTAAAAATTTGATGATAAACTAATATAATGTTGTATGTCAATTATACCTCAATTAAAAAAAAAACCTCAGGCTCATAAATTTGAAGTACATATTTTGGTTCCTCTCAGTTCCATTTCCTACATGCTGCTACACCCAACCACACATTATCATTTTGAGCCCTTGAATAAGCTAAGGGACATAGCTTTGAAAAAGGTAAAAAATAGTTCTTAAATTTACAAGCATCTCGTTGTTCTATTTTTGGTACCAGTGTTAAGAGAAAGTAGATGTTGATTATTTTATTCCTTGCTTCATTGGTGATGAATTGAAGCAAATTTGATTCAGACAAGCAATTTGGTGGAATGATGCAGAGCCATCCACAAAAACATCTGTACTAATCATCCAATGCAGTAAATTAGAGCTACAAGCAAAAGACATTGATCCAGGAGGATCATTAACAGTTTTAACCAAATGATCTAAGTAATAGGGTAAAGGAAAGAACACTATCGAGGTCTTGCCTTTCAGATGTGTCAATTACCACTGCAGAAGCCTGTTGGTACTTGTGTCAATTCCAGCTGCTTTATGAGTTCATTTCCTTTATACTATGGTAAGCAAGAAACAAGGATCAGTTAAGAAGTAAAAACTAAGAAAAATTATCCAAATTTCTTGGATTTCATTTACAAAGAGGTCTGTCACATAGGGAGAGATAATTGCTGCAACTGAACAAAATTAATCAGGGAGGAGGCAGAGTAGATGATGTATGTCCTCTGACAAAGTAGGGGCAGAGATATACTTGTAGTCCTGTAGCTGCTTGACTTGTTTAAGACACAGGCACTAAAAAAGATCTGTGAAAAACAATTATCATAGCTTAAGAACACACAGTTCTTAATTATCCATGACGTGTTGACATCAGATAATTAGTGTCCCAATTTTTAATAATATTTAATCATTAACTTTAGCATATAGAAAGATGCGGGACATTGTCTGAGCATAGCATTCATAATGGCAACCATATATGGTAATAAAATGCAGAGACACTGGCTAAGCCGTATCATTATTGTACAGTTTATTCAAATGTTACTAATACCCTTAAACATAACAACTTAAACTCCTGTGACATCACCTGGAATGTGATATATTTATGTGTATAGGCTTATATATAGACAGTTTTAACTATGTACTTTTTAACCTCATATGTTTTATGAACACACATATATTCCTAGGAAAACAGGCATTCAAATGGTAGAGGAGCCTAAATGTTACAGATCTGGGGATCATGAACCTATAGATGACAAGTTAATGAATGGCCTTTTGCAAGATAAGAGGAGGTAGAGCTATAAGTTAAAAGTTTGAGAGAGGAGTTTTGAGCATACCAACAAGAGCTGGCTGAATATAAAAACAAAATGAAGAAGACCAAAAAAGAGTACCCAGTCCAGTTGGATAGGTGGGCCGTCAGAGTAACCAAAGGAAGGGATATTTTCCAAGTCAGTTAATCATAGAATGAAATGTCACAGGAGGTCAATAGAATGAAGAGAGAAGAAAGTCCATTGGATTTGACAATTTTGAGCCATGAGAAACAATTTTGATAGACAAGTTGGAGCAAAAAATGTCATAATCATATTTGTCATGGTTGAAAACAAAGTGTAACACTATGGCATATGCGGTGTAAGTGCACAATGTTGGCTGAATTGAATTGTAATAGATTACTTTTTATGCTGATTTCATACAACATTTATCAGACTGGTAAAAGCTCTAAGATAGATTATGAGTCTGATTTTGTTTGGAAAAAAAATTACTGCCTTTGTTCTTTTCTAATACATTATCATAACCTTGTTTTCTCCTTGTTTTGACATCTCATCCTATTTTCGCACATCTCTGACATCACTAAGAACCCAAATTTAGCCTCACATAAATTTTACTGTTGAGAACCTGGTAATCTCAGTAGAGGTCATAAAAGGAAAGATGTTAATTCCATAAAGATAAACTATGCATTTATAACACTGTCTCCTCTAATATCTTTATTGTCATTCTTAATTTGAAATATTGTTATAAAATCAAGTGACTGCACTGATCGCATAAAGACTATGTCTGTTAATATATAATATATAAATGGTTCTATTTATAGTTACATTTTATGTTATGTTTCTGTTTTCACATTTCTTTCTCTTCCTAGTTTCTTTCCTTTCTGTCAGACATTTTAAAATATACCCCCATCATGTACTTACCTATAGAAAAGTTGGAGACCCATCTAAAATTTTGAAACTTTATTCTTGCTATCTTCAGTCAGTATGTTAATACTAATACTTTACCTTTTATTTTTAACCACATTTCCTTTATCTTTGAAAATGACATAAACGAAGAAGAGAAAGCCATAAGGCTATTTCAGCCAACCTTGGATAGTAATATGATTTGTAAGTTACTTCTGGTGCACCTGCTGCATTAAATGCTGGTGTTATGTTTGAAAAGATACTAACTGACCTTCTTTAGATTGCTGTCTGACTGCTTTGATGTTTCATTATTTTCTTCAATACAGGGATGAAATGGATGAATGGATCTTAATTATAGTGTCCTGGTGACATTTTTTTCAGACCATTTTTCTGGACAAGCATCAGCCAATCTGACAAATCATGAACAGTTTACTTTATAGTTTGCTTAGGATTAAGTTACTTACTGGAACCTGCAGGGAACATAAAAAGCAGTGTCTTCTGATAAAATATCTTGGGTGTTTGCCATGTCTATTTTCAAATTTAATCAGTAACCTTTAGGAATGGAGAACTATAAACAGTTCTTTGACAGATGTATTTTTTATACATTTGCCTATAGCACTTCAAACACAAGCAGACTCTATGTGTCAAATTTACATACCTAAAATCTTATTGTGTATTTGCTTATGAATTTTCTTACTTCTGAGTTTTGACCACGTGGAAAGAGCTGCTATGTAAAGTTTATTTTTATTGAAAACAATTTTAGAAATACTACTTTATTATAAGGTTAGAGTATTTGCAATGAGCCTCCTAATTGCCTGTAGGTAATAGTGCAAGATCAGTTTTTATTATATTGATTGTATTTCAGTTTGAAGGATTTTTATGTGATATTGGAATGAATGGATTATTGAGGGGAATTTCAACCCAAATTTTCTCTTTTTTCAACTTTAAATAAAATACGAAGTGGGAATTTTTCAAAGACGTGTAGTAATAAGTCAGTATCTATATTGTTATTAAAGACTTTCATAGAACAAAGATTTTTCAAGTTTTATGCTATTATGTTTTTTCTAACAGAGATTGTCCTCTTTTGTGGATTTCATATGCTGTCTACTAGATGACATAGTATTCCATTCAGCAATAAGTTTATTCTTACAGAAAAGAAAACTGCTACATGTTTTCTTTATACAGGTCAATAAAAGCAAGATATATTCATTAGTTAGAGCAAGAAAATGAGTAACATATAAAGCCACATTTTCCAATAACTGTCATTTAATTGGACATTTTGTTTCATCTATCTTCTCTTAGGTGTATAATAAACACATCTAAAAGAACTCAAGGTAGAAATTAGATTTAGTGTCCCTCTGGGTAACTGAAATTACCCTGCCGTTGTTATAAAACAGTTTTTTATTGTTCTAAGACTGTAAATAAATGTATTGACAGTAAAGAATTAACAACACATCCAGGAAGACTTTATTTAATAATGATGATGTAAAATACTTCTTATGGCATTCGATTTATCTAATTTATAACTCTGTTTGATTACCCCAGCATGACTTTCATCTATAAGGATTGCGCCCTGGGGACTAGTCAGCTTATTAATTCATCACTTGTTCTTTTATGGTTGCAATCCCCGTTATAGTATGAACATAGAGTGATATTCTCTTCTGAAAGCTGCCAGCCAACTGGTTCCAGTCTAACTGACCTTTTGTTTGTAACTGTGATCCTAATGGTTATTCTATTGGCTTCTGTTTCTAATGGGTTACATTACAATCTTCTTTTTTTTTGTCTCATGGTATCTTGATGAGGATAGGACAGCAAGAGTGAATTCCACACCTGCAATTACAGAGTTTCATAAAGAGGAAAGACCTGCTTCAAGTTAACCTGTAGTCTTTTTTTAAAATGCCTTTTGATTTATCTGTCACCTGATCCATCAGCAATGAATAATTTTCATGGAAGGTGCACTTTAATTACATTGCCATTTGACTTGCATTATCAAGCCCTATCTAGGTAATTAATCTCACCAAGTATCCAATTTCGGCCTTTATTGCTGGCAGGCAGGCCTCCTGAATTATGTGTGCTTGAATGGGTCTTGGGCCTTTTTAACCAAGCAGACCCTGAAAAAGATCTAGGGCCTTCCAAATCCGGAACTGTGTCTCAGAAGTTTTTTTTTTAGGTATTGTAATTAAATTATATTTGACATCACAACTACACTTCCATGTTCAAGGAAATCTATAGATAATTGTAATCATGAAAGGTTTCATTTCTAGGTGTAGCCAATCTGCATGTCATTTTGTTTGTGGGGTGTATGTGTTAAATTGTTAACTGTAGCTAACATCTGTATCAATCTGCTGATACAAATTTTCCACAGTTACCACCTAAACCTAAGCATATTCCTTGACTTCAGGATTTGTTTGTGTGAATTTAGTTGACTATTTGGGTTAAAAGATGGCTAGATCAAAATTAGAATTATAATTATCCTGCTTTATATTCAGTCATATACTCCATTTTCCACAGTTTTCCTTATTCTGCTTTAATAGACAACTTGCCTTTTATGTCTTACCTATCTCTTGGTTTTGATGATTCTCATTCCTTGATTCTTATACCGACTAATGCCAAAGTTCAATGATCTTACCAACTTAGTTTACACACATACAAATGCAATAATCCTGAAGTATATAATTTGCCTTTTTGTTATAGTCTTGTTTAATAACCTAGTGCATAAATGCATAAAGTGTTTTATAAGCGTTGGATAAGATGTTTATTATGTATAAGGTGTTTTAGTTCTCTTCTCTGAAGACATTTAAAAAAAAACTCTGGGAGCTCCTTGAAAATCCAGTTGAAAAAAAGTGTAAATAGATTAACTGTCTGTTTGAAAGTGATCTAAATATCTGACAATATTTTAAGCCACAGATTGCCTGATTAACAGAAGAGAAGGTGTCCAATCTTTAGTAGACTGAATAGGTCATAATGTTTACATAGTAAACAGAAAATAATTTTGGAAAATTTGGACTGATAATACTGGGGAAAAGGATGAGTACTTCTCCAGCTTCTGCTATCACCTCTATACAGTTAAAACTATAAATCTGTACCTCTAACCCTCACCTCACTTACAAATTCCTGCCTTGTGTTTTTATAAGGCTATAGATTATGATTGAATTTATAAGTATTTCACCATTAAACCAAACTCTACACAAATAAAATCTAACTTTATCTTTAGAAAAAGAACTCTTAATGTAACTTTAATTTGACCTTATGTTTTTATGCACATAATTAAATTCATTTTAATGTAGTACATATTAAAAATGTATTCCTGAAATATGTGCATTACTTTGTAAAAATTACATATTTCTTTATCTAAGGATGAGTTTCTCTTGTCATACAGGAATGAATCTACTATTAATTTTTTTCATAGTGGCTTAATTACAAGAATATACAGAAATATTTTACCATCCACAATATTTCTCAAATGAAGATACAATAATTTAAAACTGTTTGATAGATATGTTCATAATAATTGCCTTTAAGCTATGGTATAGCTTAACTCAGAATTTAAATTGGCCAGGAATATTCATTACTGAATGGTTCACTATTTTGAATGCCTCAGTAAAGTGTGTATGCACACACACACACACACATATGCATATTTAGAATGTATATTTATTTTGTATGAATATAAATTCATATTTAAAGGAATTCTTTCATTTGTGACTATATACTGACATATACTGCCTCTAATAATTAGGTATGTTTTATCTCTTAAGTAGTTAGATATATTTCCCTTTAGATATTAATAGTCAAACAGTTTAATGGTGTTTTAATATCAGTCTCTACATTTAGTTTCTCTTTGGCATTTCTGAAGCATAAGGGTTTATATTTTCAGTAATTCTTAATTTTTGCTGTAATGCCATTTGAATTGTGAATGTAACAAATGTAATTTATGTATTTATTTTTAAATAAATATAATTAATTTAAGGTTTTCAGATCAAGGAATTGAGGCTTAAAAAAAAAAAAAAGACTGTTTGTGTAGCATCATATAGTGAGCCAATAAGGTCAAATGGCTTGTTAACCAGAAACATTCCATTTGAGTTATTTTGCTTTTCTCCTACATATTTTTAAATGTGAATCTTTTTCTGTGTATTGCCTTGCCAAAAGTAGGCACTGCTTAAGCTTCTTAGTCAATTCATAGACTGAGCTGAGCAGATTATTTACCTCCATCAAAATAAAATCCTTTTTTATATAATAATGAATGTATAGAAAGAATAGGCTTCAGAAATATATCAGACAAGTTAGACTCAGAACACTGGATTTATTTTTTTAATTAATTAATTAATTTACCTTTAAAAAATTTAAATTCAAGTTAGTTAATATATAGTGAATTACTGGCTTTAGGGGTAGAATTTAGTGATTCATCAGTAGCATATAACACCGAGTGCTCATTATTTTAAGTGCCTCCTAATGCCCATCACCCAATTAACCCATCTGCCACCCATCTCTCCTCCAGAATCTTGTTTTTTCCCTTAAGTCTCTTATGGTTTGCCTCTGGTTTTTATCTTATTTTATTTTCCCTTCCCTTCTCCTATGTTCATCTATTTTGTATCTTAAATTCCACATATGAGTGAAATCATACAGTATTTGTCTTTCTCTGACCAAATTATTTTGCTTAGGCTAATAGACTCTAGTTCCATCCACGTTGTTGCACATGGCACGATTTTATTCCTTTTGATGGTTGAGTAATACTCCATCGTGTATATATATCACATCTTCTTTATCCATTCATCTTTTAGTGGACATCTGGGCTCTTTCCATGTTTTGGTTATTGTGGACATTGTTGCTATTAACATTGGGGTGTATGTGCTCCTTGAATCACTATTTAGAACACTGGATTTAAAACCAGAATATTTGAATCCAACTTGAACAGTTTGTTTTTTGACCTTAGACAATTAATACAATCTTTGTATCTAGTTAATTTTAGTATTACATAAAGTAATACGTGAAAAGGGGTTTATTAAATAAGAACACTTAGTTGTTGACTATTGGTGGTATTGATATACAAGAACACAGTTTTGAGGAGCTGTGCTACAAATTTAGCTGTGGCAAAGCACAGTCTTGGAAAAGTTAGCAAAATCATGCTGATTATAATACAAATTAATGTTGACTTCATTCTCACAATATGTAGCCCTCTCAATAGACAGACAAAAGTGAAGGCATTTATAAAAGCTTATTTCTGGTCAAAACCATCATAATTCTTAGAATTCTGGGAATTAATAAGAGGTGTGTTAGATATAATCAATTTCTTAAAGTGAACCCTGAATTCTTAAGACACAAGAAATTTAAAATCAATTTCTATTGCCAATTTTTATACTGTTACATTTTTAGAAAATGATGCTAAGTATTAATGTTGTATTTTATCCCTATTCTTTAAAAAATTAAGATAATTAAGTAGTGTCAAAATATTTGACACACTATGGTACTATATGTGTAAGTCTATGTATTATATAAAGTTTAATGTTTACTTAAGAAAATTTAATTCTCTAGGTATATAGATAGATCTTATAACTTATATGGATAGATCTTATAATTTTCTTTACTGCTGTATCAGAATACAGAGCCACTTCCACTACTGAACCCAATTTATATTATATTTTGAGGGTAAGATAGTATAAAGTTTCAAGAGAATGATTTTATGCAAACAAATTGAAAAAATTCTAAAGACCAGCAATTTTTAATTACATTTTAAAAGGTATTCTGCTATCCATCTTTATTACATAAGAAGAAAAAATTTAAATGACTTTTTAAGGTTTTATTTATTTATTTGTCACAGATAGGGAGAGAGAGAAAGAGCATGCACAAGCAGGGGCAACTGCGGGCAGAGGGAGAAGCAGGCCCCCTGCGGGGTAAGGAGCCTGATAGGGGACTGGATCCTGACCTGAGCCAAGGTCAGAGGCTTAATCAGCTGAGCCACCCAGGCGTCCCTAAATGACTTTTTAAATTGCGATTTAATATTCAGATATACAACCTTGAGGAAACTTTAAATGTTGGAAACATCTACATTTGAAACATAAGCCCACTTTTGGCAGACTGGGAGCAGGAGAAATATGATTTATTGAAATACTAATTTCGAAAGAAAGTTAAATATCAGTGTGTCAGATGTGGTATAAGATCACCCTTTTGTAACTCAGTAAGACCTTACTAAGTACCTGAAAATTGTTCTCTCATTTAATATATTTGATCGGTTTCTACTTTTCCACTGGTTCTTTCTCTTGGATAGAAATTGAGCCCTTGAATACACATTCTTATACACACACACTGCTTAGATTACTTCAAACTCTTGGGGTTGGGAGCAAAAATTGGGAAGCCAAAAGATGTAAAATAGATTAGAAAAAAAAAAAAAAGGCAAGGAGGGAGAAGAACATAATTTTGCACATGTGTTCCCATTTGGGGTGAAATGACACATGGCGGCAGTTTCCAGACCAACCTTTACCTCAGAAAGTTGTTTTCTTTGCTTTTTACATTTCTATACCTAGGGACTGTTGATGGGCATTTTTGGAAACATGACAGTATTCTTGGACTTCTTGTCCTAGACCTTTATGTGGTTTAACTTGTCCTCTCTCTCTTCTCTCTTCTTTCTTTTTTCCTTTCCTCCCTGCTGCCTTCCTTCCTTTCTTTTAACTTCCTCGCTCCTTCCCTCACCCCCGCATCTCTATTTTTCTCTCCTTCCAGCCTTTCTTGCCCTCCCATTTGTTTTGGTAGCTAGGTACAGGAAAAACCATGAAACAATAGGAAACCACTATTCCAGTGTCACAAAAGTCACATAAATGGTGAACAAAGAACAGGTTGTTACCTAAGAATTCATTTCTTTGCCTCCAGGTTGCTGCAGATTTTTACATCCTGTGATATTTACTTCGCTTTCGGAGGTACATCTAACTTGAAAGCTGCAGGTTTGAGATCAGCAGTGAGAATAACAACAGACTTGTCTGAGATGCTGTACTGTTTGATATAGAAAAAAATTGGAATTTTTTCTTTTCCTGCTAGCTTTCTTTAAGATAAATCTTTCAATTTCTACCAAAAACATTTATACAAATCAGAATGAGTGTTTTTAAAAAGTAGTTGTTTGAGGCCCTTTGGAAACAGATTTTCTTTCCCTCACATACTTAAGAATTATCCTAAATAAAAAGCACCACTATGACCAAACAGATTTTATATTTGTAAGAGTAGCTTTTTCTAAGGGTAGAATTTGTCAAAGAACTTCCCACAGAAAAGTAGGTCTCATTTCTAATTTGTATTCCAAAGAATAAAAATGGAGTCTTTTGTTAAAGTCTTACTCAACCAGTCTGTAAATACAGTCACTTACCACAAGATCTTGTGATTCTGACCTTTTGGAAATGGTGTGCGGTCACTGGAACCTTGCTTTTGATCACTGGTAATCTTTGACATTATTGAGCAACCTTATCCTTGAGGATCTTTCTCTAGTGTTCTGGGTCAGTCTCCCATGGGAGAAAAGTGAGGTTTTGAATTGTGGATTTGAAAACAAAGCACCAATACACTCCTGTTGTTTAAGGTACTTTCTGCAAAGATTCTCACTGCAGTGAATGTGCCTTTGCCAAATACCCTAAAACAACACCATCAATCACTTTTAATTACTCGTTTGTATTTCACTCATGCCTCTTTCCTGACCATTCCCAACCCCCATCCCCGTAGATGCCAAACAAAGGTACAGGTTGGCCATACAAACTTCTTTGTGTTTTCTTTCTCTTCTACAGTGTTTTATGAAGGGTATCCAACTTATATTACTTTAAACATTCTTCCAACTTATGGTAAAATTGTTATATTGCAAGAAAGATGCCATTGGAAGCAAGAGGTTACCTTGGCTGCTCAGTAGCTGCTATTGGAGTTGGTGTTGGGGAAGAGCTGTCTCCCTCTGCTCTTACAAGCTGTTTAAAAGCCTTTGTACAGTGGTACATGTGACTGCCCACTAGGCTTTCAAAGCGATGGGCACACTATATCAAAGCAGTTTGTAACATATGGCATGTGAATAGAATCTGCAACTTTCATGTACACCATGCACTTACTTGGTTTACTGATGCTAAACTCATTGAGGAGAGTATAAAGGATTTCCGTCTGGGCAATCTTAAAAATCAACAACCATGCCATAGATAAACTTATGCAATATTTTATATTATTTTATCTTTTACATTAAAAAGCCATAGTAATTGAAAGGCTCCAAAGTCTTTGGTATTCAACACACTGCATGAACTATTTAACCTTTTTCCCTTTTATGATACTACTTTACGTGTGCTTTATAGAAGTTAGAAATTATAATTAAATATTATCCAATTTATATTGGGTGACAAGGATACTAATATTTGTACCTCTTTCCCAGGTTACGGAGAAAAAGATGCATTATCCATCTCTCATATCCTAAGTCCTCAGATCTCTAGCTCATCGTTTCTATAGAATATCAAAAGACATAAATAAGGGAGTTTCCCCAGAAACGATTTGAATCTTAATAATCCTTTTTTCATTATTATATTGCTAAGTCATTTCTCTCTAAGTTTTCACCAAATGCAAAGGAAAATGATGCAATATATGGTTATTCATATGCTTACTAGAAATTACTAGAAATTATTGTTAGGAGAATTCAGAACTATACATTGTTTCCAGGTCTCCATTTTAATTGGTATAGATAGCATGGGATTTAAAAATCAAAAACAAAAACTGTAGTTGATTACTGCAGGGTTACCATATTACAGGTTAATTTAGGATCCAATAGGTTTTTTCCTCTTGCCTCTTTCTTTCTTCTTACTGCTCTAAATCTTTTCTGGTGGTCTTACTCACAAAACACAGGTGCTTTTTAAAAATATAATTATTTCACTGCTTTTTTTAAAAAAAAGTAATTCCTTATGTCTCTAATGACACCCAGAACTTTAACTAATCCTTTGGAATTATAATGTAAATACCAATGAAGTTGTAAAATTTTAAATAGAATTCGTGTCCCAGGTTTGGTCAGGGCAAAAAGCTTATATTACAACCCTAGACAGATAATATAACACATATGTCGATGATTATGCTTTACACTGGATGAAAAGTCCCATTTCATTCTAATTCTAAAAACAGAAGTGGAGAGAATTTTTATAATATTTCTTGAGTTCCCTGCCCCCATAACTATTTGGAAGCAGAAAAAGCAAGACTGAAGTTACATAAAAGATATTTAGGGATTCAGCCCTGCCTGTTAGCACTTTATTGACTCTTTAGGTATCAAATTCTCAACAATTTTATGAAGAATATGTTATTATCCAGAAAGTGGGAGGAAGTTAACAAATGGCCCAAGGTGATAAGGCTGTAACGTGGCTGGGTGAGATGACCAATGACGTCAGACAGTCCCTGTGGCCAATCCTCTTATTCCCTACGCTATACTATCTCTTTCTGCTCTTGATTTTTATAGCTGTGTTGTCCTATTTCTGGAGAAAATGTCAATTCTAATAAACATGTGATGCATAGTCATACTGGAAAATTTCTAAATATGGTCGACATATCACAATCTATGCTACTTTTGGATTAAGTGTAAAAGTGAAACATGCGAATATATTCATGGTTATCGTGGAATTAAATGGATTTGCATCACACTTTTAACCTTGATATTTGTGGATTTGATTCATAATATATCCTAGTTACAATGCATGGAAAAACACACAAGGATATAGATTTCCACTGTAGCAGCCATGATAGCATATAACATGCTCCTTTGGACATTTTTTCTAACATCATAGGTTAAATTTGCTTTCTAGCAATTGGAAAGGATTTCAAATTGTAGGTATTGTATATTCAGGTTAGAGAGTTATTGCTAGAAATATAAAATTAATTTCTGTTATTTTAATAATTTGGACAGCATTTTTCACATTTAAATTAACTCTTTGCACAATTTAATTGCTTAAATCTTTGCCAGATCATGTTGTTGATCATATCAGTTTATTTGAAAATTTGAAATTCAAAATATTCTGAATATTTTTTACTTGTTTTGAAAACTTAAAACATTTTTCTAAAACATCTCTTGCTTTTGCCTTCAGAATTTAAGGTGTATTAATAAGATGTGCACAAAAACAATACTAATGTTACTACAAACTTGCTTACTTTGCCATGAGCAAATACATTAAAATGTAGCACAGAAATTAAACATTATTAAATTTATGATTGAGTTCCTATGTAGAAACTGCATATAATAAAAATACAAGCCATTTAGCAGAGAGAAACAGAACTTGCAATTTTTATAAAAGTTTACGTCACATTAAAGATGGCACATATTCTGTAAGTACACATTCTGTAAGTAACTCATTGTTTAGAGTGTGTACTCTTTTGAGTCATTGCCAAAGTTAGCAGAGATGTAACTTGCCAGAGTGAGGGTAAGAGGAGTTAAAATTTCCATTATTGTATTTTATTTTATGAATATTATTATTCACTTATTAATTTTACAAGAAGACTCTTTATTTATTTTAATTTTTTGCTTGATTCATTTCCACTCCTCAGCTCCCACTAGGTTCACTGAGCTCTGCTGTAAACATACTTTAAATCCAATTCTGTGAGAATATTCTTAAATAAGTGCTCTTATTAAACATGTTTTCTAAAGCCAAGCTCCTAAAAATGTCAGGTGCAGAGCAGGTGCATAATACATATTTTTTGAGAAAATAGGTTAATACATTATTTCTATTGAATTGAACTATGTGAGTGAATGTGACTTAGAATTGTCTATGTTCCCCTTAAGGCAGAGTTGATGTAATGAAAGCCTATTCATTCAATATTGGCTTGTGGATACTATAGAACAGATAAAACGATATAGTGGTTTACCCTAACAGCTAAAATGTGAAAAATACATAGCATTAAAGAAATCATTGATAAACCAGACAATGTATAATGCAGTTGTTGCTGTTTGCCACACACACAGATTACATTGGAGACTCATTGGATAAGAAAGCATCATTACCTCAATTATTTGCATATTTCAAGTGAAAAAATTTTTTGTCCTCAGTTATGCAGATTTTCTTTAACTCTCCTTGATCATGTCTTTGAAAACATAATGTGTATACATAATAAACCTAATATACATTCTAGAAGGAATCTCTTTTTCTAAGTTCTAAAAGAAAAACAAAAGAACTACATCTATGTTTGATTTGAAGGAGCTCCAATACATGCTTTTCATATTTGTTTTCTGCTAAAGATATAATCTGGATATTTCAGGAAGGCATGGATGTATTCAAGAATTACTGATTTGAAAGGAGTGAAGAAAATGAGAGAATACAGTTGGACTTAGCTGGTGGAAAATCAATAGAGACCTTGGAAGAAACACAGCTTTATTATAGTAATGTGACTATATTATGTGGAATATAATAAAACTAGAGAAAAAACTAATAGACCATCTCTCTTTACTTCTTTTCCTAAAGTACAGTGGTATACCTTATTTATAGTATTCTCGTTTATACATTCTTTGCCAAAACGTGTACCTAAACATATACCTTTATTGCATTTCCATGTTGCTAATTTATATTCCAACACTTTTCCTTCAAATAGCCATTGCTTTATTGAGATGTGTGATCTATATGCCCACTCCTGAATGTGAACTTGATCAGCAGATCTTCTAACGTAAAGCCACTTAAGAAATGCTCAGAGTTCAAGACTGTGGTCAAATGTGTGTGTTCTCCATAAAGCAAAGTCCTAAGATCAGTTCCAGAGTTAGGACTCCAATAAATGCTTATCACCTTTTGAGATGCCTTCTTGGCTGATGCCTAAGCTAACAATAAAGAGAGAGAATAAAACATTTTTTGTCCTTAGAGAAAATGCTATTGATTACCTTACACGAAGAGTCATTTTCATTCTATGATTACCATTTTATGCACTGTTTGAAAAAGAATTTAGTTACTGTGTTTAATAATTGTATAATAAAGATCATTCTGATTTCCCATAGTGATATCCTCCCCTCATTCCACTGACTGTGACATTTTCTTCATTCCCCCCAAAATGCAGTTTATTTTAACCAGAGTAAAATAATAGGTCTGATTATAATTTAGGTTAGAATTTACAGTGCTAATAATTTAATTATCAGTATCCTTGTTCGGTATCTTCTGTTCCAAGCCTGGTCTTTGTTCCTGGTTTCACTTCAGTTGTTTAGTATAATGGAAAGAAGACGGGCCCTTGAGCAAGAGAGACATGGTTTTGCTTACTACTTCTGCCATATTATTCTTGTGGGAAGTAGACTATGCATAGAAAAAGTTATTTTACACATAACATCAAAATATTTGAGAAAATGGCAAGAATATTTGAGAATCTTCAGAATGTCCTAAATTTATTGAACCTCAACCATACTTTCGAATGGATGTCCCCTTATTTTCAAAAGTACACAAAGAACACCTATGTTGGGAAACTGCTTTCAAATTCAAATATATCAAGATTCAGAGTTTGTAGTAATGCACACTTATTCTCTATTAAGTATGGAGTGAAATTCTTGGAAGACCTCTTCCACCACCTGCTGTTGTTACTGGGTTTTATGTCTAAAAATGAAAATTTCACTTCCATATTTGTGTTAATATTGCTTTGGTCTGGCTTAGATGTTAATTAAGAAAAGCTTTCATAATTTCATGCCTGAAATAAAAATTGCAGATGATTAGCCATCAAAAACTTTAGTTTTTTTCTGCTTAAAAGATACAGAAGTGTTCGATGGCCAATGTCTCATTCAGAACCTGAGGGACATGCTTGGAAGTCATTTATCTCAGGCATGTATTACTTATACCATTACAATACAGATCTGAAGAAAAAAGGTATTCATTCAGTCTAACTGATGCTAAAATATAAAATTTCTAAAGGAGACAATAGCTAGAAGTTAATGGTAATAAAACTGCATTATTTCATTAACGGCAATTCTATGAGAAGTTAGTTAATCGTGTGTGTGAAGTTGATGGGACTTAAAATAATGGTGTCATCGTTGCAGGTTTTTTTTTTTTTTTAAGATTTTATTTATTTATTTGACAGACGGAGATCACAAGCAGGCAGAGAGCCAGGCGTGGGGGTGGGAAGAGAAGCAGGCTCCCTGCTGAGCAGAGAGCCCAATGTGAGCTTGATCCCAGAACCCTGGGATCATGACCTGAGCCGAAGGCAGAGGCTTTAACCCACTGAACCACCCAGGTGCCCCTGCAAGTTGGTTTTGATCATGAAGGAGGAACATGGATTTTTAGAATACAATTTTAATTAATTTATTCTATAAAATATGCACTTTCTTCTCTTTCTTAATGCTCTTATCTTTAAATTAGTAACTTAGAACATTTCTTATTTTATTATTTATTTTATTTTGCTTATTTTATTATTTAGTCAAAGTATTATTTTGACCCCATGGTTGTATATAGTTTGCTTAAGAGGCTATGCCATCTTTCACCTATCATTCCCCCATCAGTTATTTAAGTTATGTTCTTTGAGGTGTCACATTGATTATGTAGGGCTTCCATGG
This sequence comes from Martes martes, assembly GCF_963455335.1. Lineage (NCBI taxonomy): Eukaryota > Metazoa > Chordata > Mammalia > Carnivora > Mustelidae > Martes > Martes martes. The sequence continues at coordinate 37,399,691 of NC_137893.1, forward strand.
GAATTCTGTAATGAGAATGTATAATATCGCAGAGTGAATGGTAATCATATCATGCTTTAGAACTGCTGTAACTCAGGACCCAATGTCCTAGGAGAAATCTTGGTACACAAAGATAATAAAATTGGGGAAGACCAGCTTTTGTCTATTTTGAGTTGGTGGGGGAATCAGTAGAGTATGACACATGGTGCACTTCTAGGAAGGTATGGATTCCATCACACCAAAACTCTCCCCAAATGGCTGATACTTGAAAATTCACTAGTGAAATGTTTTTTTTCCATAAGACTTTCACTTACTCAAAAATCTTTATTCAACAGGTGATAACGTTTACACGTTGTTCTAGATACTAGGAAAAAACAGTAGACACACACAGACATACACACAGAGATTTGCCCTTAAGAAGCTTCTAGTAGGAGTGGGGTGCAGGGTGCAACAGAAAAAAATATATTAAATGTGGGAAATTTTTAAACATTAGATGATGTCCCTATAGCATAGGAAAGGCATGGTAGAGTAGCAGAAAGGTTGCAGTTTTTAAAATGTTGTCAGGAAAGACTTCATAGAGAAGATGACTTTGAATAAAAGCCTGAATAAGATAGGAAAGCAAATCCAAAACAAGGAAGAAGGTTCCAGTCAGAATAATCTGTGCAAAGTCCTGAGCAAAAAGCATGCTTGGCATGTTCAGCTCGCAGGTGGGCATAGCTGGTGTGGAGAAACAGAGGAGAGTAGAAGTGAATGTCAGAAAATTGATGGAGTTGGAGGATGTTGTGTTGGTCCTTGCAGGTCATGAAAGTATTCCCTCTCTTATCCGTGGTTTCACTTACCCATGGTCAGCCATTGTCTGGAAGTAGGTGAGACTCCTGGCATGGCCAGAACGTCAGTAGTAGCCTAACACTGTGTCACAATGCCTACCTCATTCACGGACTTCATTTCATCACACAGGCATCGTATCATCTCACAATATCATAAGAAGAATGTTGAGTATAGTACAGTAAGATATTTTGTGAGAGAGACCACATTCACATAACTTCTATTATATTACATTTTTTCTATTTTATTATTAGTTATTTTTGTTAACCTCTTACTATACCTAATTTATAAATTAAACTTCATTGTAAGTATGTATGTATGGGAAGAAACAGTATAGATAGTTTGGTGCAACTTGTGGCTTCAGGCATCCACTGGGAGTCTTAGAACATTACTCCCACTGATCAGGAGGGGCTACTGCCTAACCACTGGCTTTAGGAGGAGATGGAAAGCCTTTGGGAATTTGAACAGAAGAGAGACATCAATCTACTTCCATTTTTAACAATACCATTTGGGTGCTGTGTTAAGAATAGACAAAAGAGGTTGAACGATAGAAGCAAGAGATTAATTTGGGGAGCTATTGCGATCATCTAGAAGGCAACTGATGTTGGCTTGGCCTAGACTATTAGCAATGGAATGATAAGGAATAGTGGTCAGTCTGAATACATTTTGAAAACAGAATCAACAAGGTTAATTGGCCATTAGAATGTGGGATATGAGAGAGTGAGAGAGACTAAGGGTGACTCTGCGTATTTTAGCCAGAGCAACTGAAAAGATGTTGGTAATATCTCAGATGCAAGAGATTATGAAAGGGACAGGTTTGAAGTTTAGGAACTCAGTTTTGTTCATGGTGAGTTTAAGATCCCTGTAGTTGACTTCCAGTTGTATATATAAGTCTGGCGTTTTATGTGTGAGATTTGAGTCTGTGATATAAATCTGGAGTTATCAGTGTAGACATGGAATTTAAAGTAATGAAAATCAGTATATTAAGGAGAGTGCATATCAATAAAAATTATGAAAAGTTTAGATCTGAGTGACAGGGGACTGGATGATGAAGAACAATTAGAAAAGTGACAGAGAATGAATGGGCAGTGAGATAGGAGGAAAATTCAGAGTTTAATGCCTTGAAGTGCAAAGAAATGTTTCAAGAGATCTGTGTCAAATGTTAATAGCCCTTCAAGGTGAGGAGTAAAAACTGAACTTTGGATAAAATCAACTCAGTATGGGTCTAATGGCCATCATAACATCTTATGTGTCTTAGATTGCACTAATCTATAGACTAAGGGTGGCTGACCTTCAGCTCTGCTCTACACTTGTCACCTCCAACTGGGACGGTTGTGTCCAATTATGAACTATAAGTCCTGGTTGAAAGAATGGGTTTGGCTAACTTGGAGAAAACTGAGGAAGAAATGACAGTAATCTTTGAAGAAACTTAAAGCTTTATATTTTAGGAAGTTCTTTCTTACGTTTACAATCTAAGTTGTTTCTCTCCATTTACTCATTTATTCAATACATATTAAATGCCTATGATAGGGCAAACACTCTGCTAGCCACTAAAGATCAAGTAGTATGCAAAGGAGACAAGATTCCTGTGTTCATGGAGTACATTTTCTGAAGAATTTTAGTCCAAAACTGTGCTATGCCTGATGAGATCTGACATCTCTGGATATTCCCACATTAGCAGGAAACTCACCCATTAAAATGGGTGAAGAAGAAAGGGAGAATATATTTTTACCTTAAAAATTCCAAGGACAAGTAATTTCTGTTTTAAAAATTGTTTTCTATGCTTGTTTCTGCTTATAACTTTCATGTATTACTGGAAATCATCACGTATGGAGGTTTTTAGATCACAGGCTAGTCAACATTTCTTCTAAGTGAGTTCTAGTTATACTTTTCATTAGATATTTAACACTCAAATAATTTTGCTGAGGCCTGGGGACTCAGTGTGAAAAGGTCATAGTGTCTCATGGAACCAGATTATTGGGGGAAATAGATATCAATCTCTTTTCTTTTTGCTTCCACTATCACTATGGTGCTATTCTTGAGTGTTCTTAGGAGGTTTTCACGAATGAGCACTAGCCTATGGGTAAAATCATCTGCTATATGGCTAATGTTTGGTGAAGGCATCAGACAGTATATAAATCTACAATTATTGTTCTTGAATCTTTGATGGATCTCACTGATGGCAAAGACGGGATGTTATGTCATTGTTTTCAGTAAGCGTACGCATAAGCACTATAACTATCTTGAGCCAGCAAAGAAAACAGATAATTATTTAATCTTGTGTTTGATGATAACCATTTTTTCTTGGCAAATGCTTGAATTAAGCAAGTTTTCTTCATTGATATTTCTATGATTCAAAGTCCTTTTTTCAGCCAATTAAATATATTCAGATTCTGCAAAGTGTGTCTGAGTAAATATAAAGTATTAAGCATACCAGTGTGTTCAAAACAATTTTTTTTACTGCTATCAGTGTTGGTTAAGTGTACACCTGTTTTCAATATTAAGAGAAGTGGCAGTTCATTTAGTTGAAATAGTTTTTAGGTTCCCTTTCTTATTTTATCTTTTATTTGTCACCTGGGTACTCTAAGAGGATGTATTTTGCCAAGGTGAGGAGTAGGTATGGAGAGTGGGAAGCAGTGTGGTACAATAAGATGTTATATCCTAACTTTTACCATTTTAAACAAAGCTTGCAATTATGGGGAATTTTAGACCAGTTGATCCTAGCAGATGTTTATTCTGAGTCAGTTACCCATCTCTGGTTTGGCCAGTGTTATCGTGCAATTGAAAAGCCCTGACATTTGTTTTGATAAAGGGGAACATTACCTCTTTTGGAAGGTTATTAAAGTGAAGAGAGTTTTTTTTTTCTTAAAGAGTTTTGACTGTTAAGAGAATATAGAAGAAGATATAGAAGAAGCAGGTAATGTTGAAATTTTTATGAAGTAAAAATCGTTTAGAACTAATTATTTCCAAATTCACTGGTCTCTTGCTTTGAATTTAGCATTAGAATTGAGTTGTATTTTTACAAGAGTTTCCCTATGTACATACATTATTCTTTGCATTTATAATTTTTTTCTGCTGGTAGACTCTTAAAAGAAATTTTGGCCTCCACCATAGGTATTTTTATGCATTGTGATTTGGATCTTTTCTTTGTCTCCCTAGGGGAAGTGCAGAGTTGAAGGCTGAAAGGTGTTTTCTTATAAGATACTTACCTGAACAAAACCTCTCTATGTGCACTCCCTTCCTCTCAAATCACCCTCCTACCATCCACACCCATTTTTTATCCTCTATAACCTCCATCCTGGAAAAGGTATATTCACCTGAAAGAATGCCTTTCTTTCTGAATTGTTATTAATAAGTAGAGAATCAAATGGTGGATGGAAAACATATGGATAAAGGGCTTATGCACACCCCTTCTCCCTCGTAGAAAAAGAACCTCTCTTACTTCTATTCTTGCTGTGAACACACAATCATTTCCCTCTGCTTCCTGGCCGAGGACTTGATGTGTAAGAAATTGCAAAGTTCTGAATGCTTCGTGTTTGTTTGCCAAGGTGCTAAGAAATGCAGATTTGTGTTTCTCTGTATATATCTTGAAGTCATCGTTAATTCTTTGTTTTCTTGACTATGGTTGTCAAATCTGAAAGAATGGACTCCTCCTACTTACCCTAACATACTTGCACACATATTTTTTAAAGCATGGCCATCAATATTCTCTAAAGGTAATGTACACAGTTTTGAGAGTATGTAGTTTCCTGTTTCCAAACTTTTCCTAGTATTCAGTTATATGTTGTATGAGTTCGGTGATCCCATTTTTGCCTCAGTAGCAATATCGCTATATTTTTTTACTTCATACCTTTCGTCTGCTCTTGGGTCTCCTAAAATCTAATAATATTTTATAGATGATTCTTCCCCAAGCTAGAAAATCTAATAGCCACTGAGGCTTTTGGAGTGTTCTTTAGAACCGTCTTAATTTAATTTATTAGGTTTTCAGGTAGAAACGTTTAAAAATTACTTGAGATTTTATTGGCCGCATTGTATAATGGAGGCCTAATTTAAAAGACTGATAACTATTATAAGAATTTAATTATAAACATATTTATTGATAATTAATAAATTCATATGTAGGCAAAGAAAGTTATCTCAAGACAAACTTAATGCGTATTTCTAAAAAATCATCCTGTCCATAAACATTAATTTTGCAGGTTATTTTTTTCTAAGCAAGCCCATCAAAAGATGCGAACAAAACTTCTGTGAAAAACCTCAAAAATATTTCTGGTGCCCAGAAGTCTGTCTGCCCCTTCATGGATGGTTTAAGATAACTATTGACAACAGAGAGCAAGGACACCACCGGTAATACTTGGAGGTAGTTTTGTATTCGTGCTTAAACGCATGTGAAATATGTACGTGGAAGGACTCCTGGAGTTAAGATTTTAATATTTCAGTTGTAGATAACTGTCTTTGAAAACATAGCTTTTTATACAGATTTGGTGTGAAAATGTTTAGTTGAGCAGATGGAGATCCAGCTGGTAGAGTGTATGTTTGTCAGGGTATCTGGCATTTAGCTACATCCAAAAATGATATCAAGCTGAAGGATGCTAAGGAGCAGCACTGTGTGAGAGCCAGTGGGATCAGTTAGGGGTAGCGTTCTTTCGCTTCGGATTTCCTAACCTTGTAGGGATATATTTTAATCCAGATGGAATTTTCAATTTCAAAAATAAAATCTGAGAAAATGTAAATAAAATTGTCAAACAGCTGCCTTTCCCCACTCTTGATTACAGTAGGCCAGGAAACACATGCTACTTTGTGTATTGAAATTTAGTACCTAATGAATGGTATATATCTGTAAGCATACAAAATCATGCACGTTTCCCAGAACTTTATATTCTATAGACTTCAAATCATTATTTTGTTTCAGGAGCTAAACTGTAAGGAATGGCGGGGGATAATGAGTGGGATTGTGAGAGAAAGGAGAGCATTTGGGGAAGAATGACAGGAGTCCTAAATATATATGAAGACATTTTGCCCTATTGGAGCCCACACTGAAGGGGCAAGAGGCCAGTTTAGGAAGGAAGAATAATACATTTAGCCCTAAGTTTTAAGGCACAAATATTTGGCTGATTAATATAGTCTACCTACTCATTCATCTACTAGAGAGATGAATATTTAAAAATAAACTGTTAAAATGCTTATTAAATACATGTACTCAAAAAGTTCTATATTACACATTTAAAATTGAAAGCAATGAACAAAAGCTATAATTGTGGTTAATAAAAATTCTCACATCATATTTTCTGTTTGGCATCCTCTTTGGATACTGCATTAATAAAATCTAAATTCAAACTTATAAATTAATGTCACTGAAAATGACCAATTTGGTTGACTACTGTTTCATTTGAGCCATAAATAACATTAATTAATGTATTTATTCATATAACTGTTAAAACTCTCACACACACACACGTGCACACACACATACCCACATACATGCACACACACAGTAGGGGATAGGATGTCCCTCTAAGTGCTTGGAACTGCTTGTTATAATGAATAAAAGTATCTGCAGGTGACCTTTGGAAGTCTTGCCTTAGAGATTTATGTGAACCACTGAAACCAAAGATATTTTTTTATACTGATTTGATCCAATGACCTCATGAATTTGGGACCTCAAGTTTACAGGTATAAAGTCAGGATAAGATAGTCACTAAGATGCCTCCTCAATTCAGTCAGTGATAGAACCATAGCTAACTGCACTGCTTTATCAATTCTTACCAAAAACCTGGGCTGGAAAAAGCATGATTCTTAGGATGAACTAGTGACTTCACATTCAGAAACTCTTTAAGGAAGAGTATCTATCTACAAAAGTCTATCAGAAAAGCATCCCTCGATAAAATAAAAATCTTTTTCCTTCTCCAAGGAGCTTCATGGTTTTATAAAAAAAGACAAAAGAACTGTTATGCAAAGACTATAAAAGATACTTGTTCTGATATACATATAATTTTATTGGAATATTTTTACCTAAATTGTGAAAAGAATGTTAATAAATATTTTATTTCCTTTTTTCAAATATCATCTTAAATTTACTTGTTTATTTCACTTTCCTACAGTATAAAATTACATACAAAGTATTATAGATATATAGATAGATAAATTACATGGAGTATAAACTATACATATGTATATATGTATTACATATATAAAATGTGTGAGCGTACGCATCTGTGTGGTGTGAAAAATTGATTGCTTAATTTACTTTATGCTGGGTTCTGTATTGGGTTCTTTGCCTTTATTATTTCAGTAAATCCTCACGTATAAGTGATGTTAACATCCCTATTTTACAGATGAGAAAATAAAGGTACAGAGAAGGCTTGAGTAAGCCAAGGCTGCACAGAAATCAAACCCTAAATCATGGTCCTATTCATTATGCCTTATGGATTTCCCTAACTTTCTAGTGTTTTTAAAAGCCAAGATTAAGACTTAAAAGCTGGAGTTTCGATATTTACCTGAGTAACTGACCAATTCATTTAAAACAAAGTCTTAAACATTGACCTCTTGATATTGAAGCCAGTTGTGTGAACTAAAGGGATGAGGAGAGAGAATGACTCTTCTCAAGGGAAACAGTGGCCTCCCAGTTCTTGCTGAAAATGCATGCAGTGGGGCCAGATATGGCAATTCCAGAAATCAAGATTTTTCAGTCAAATCCTCAGATTGTGCATTTTCTGTCTAATAATTCAATTTTTTTTTAAAGATTTTATTTATTTATTTGACAGACAGAGATCACAAGTAGGCAGAGAGGCAGGCAGAGAGAGAGGAGGAAGCAGGATCCCCAAGGAGCAGAGAGCCCGATGTGGGGCTCGATCCCAGGACCCTGGGATCATGACCCGAGCCGAAGGCAGAGGCTTTAGCCCACTGAGCCACCCAGGCGCCCCTAATAATTCAATTTTAAAGCAAACTATGCCTTCATTGTGTCAAACAAAACAGATATATAGGAAAGAACTAGAAAACTGTTAATTTGCAAGCTCAGCTCTAGCCAGGCATTGTTGGTTGAATTCCAAGGTTAAGCAGACTCTGAGACAGAGATGCAGGAAATTTATTGGGGACTGCTTTTGAGATTAAAACTTCTTATGGGTGCAATGGGAGCAGGATTGGGTAGAGGAAATCCTTGAACTAAGATACATCCACAACAATGGTCTTAGTAATAGCATGGAGTTCTTTGGAGCTGGGAGGGCACGCTACAGTTTGGCCTGATTGGGGTAAGAACCCAGGCCTTTATGCCATTCCCACTCCTGCCATTTAGTAGCTGTCGGATATCCCCTGCCTGAGGGTGTGAACCTGGACCAGGTTGCTCTTAGCCTAGAAGAGTTGTCAAAGGGATACTCAACTATAAGCTGTCAGGCTCCAAAACACTCAGTACCAAAGAGGAGGTACTAGGAGATCTGCTTGGTACAGCATCTTGATATCCACAGTCTAATCCAAATCACTTTAACTGCCTAAGTCATACCACCTACTAACTGTTTTCTGACAATTCTCTAACAATCCAGTCCCCTCACCAGAAATGCCTTCCTCCTACGTCTGTGCATTCAAATTCTATCTGTCCTTAAAGATCTGCTGCAGTCTCCCTTTTCTACTGATCTTTATAGACCATATTCTCAGCCACTGTGATTGATATATATACCATCAATTAATAATGTACTACTGTGACCCATTCTTTGAGTCTCAAAATTTTATGTCCCTCAAATTCATGTCAGATGCACGTTACAAATGCAGATCCTGGGACCCACAGTCAAGAAGTCCTGATGTTGTACATAACTGGGGTGGGACCTGGTTCAGTGCATCATTTATATATATGCAGGTGATTCTTAAGATTTTAATACCAATGCCAAATGTTTACATAGCCCTTTGTGATATGTTGATTTTAAAAAGATACATTAAAGTACAAATTCAGGGGTGCCTGGGTGGCTGAGTGGGTTAAAGCCTCTGCCTTTGGCTCAGGTCATGATCTCAGGGTCCTGGGATTGAGCCCCGCATCAGGCTCTCTGCTCAGCGGGGAGCCTGCTTCCCTCTCTCTCTCTCTCTCTGCCTACTTGTGATATCTCTCTGTCAAATAAATAAATAAAATCTTAAAAAAAAAAAGTACAAATTCATGAATCTTCTTCAGGGCATGGGTTGTGTATTGCAGAACTTTATTTTTTAAGTCTTCTCCATAGCACTTATGATAAGTAAAACACTGCTATTTTTATTTAGCAGTTGTATGTGAGAACAAAATATATAAAAATATACAGAATCTTGTGTAAACCATGGGGCATTTTATAAGTGAAATTATATTTTAACTAATCAAAATTATTTTGGAAAACTTCTGACTTGAGAAGCTCCTACAATCTTGTATTTCAGCATTTTAATGCTGCCTCAGGATTTGGCTAATTGTGTTGGGCCATCTTGTCTCTAAAGCATTAAATACTAGTAAAGCTGTGTAAGCTTTAAATATAATTTTCCAAATTACGTTTTCTGACTAATGCTTATGAAATTTCAAAATGCAATATATTTCTTTATTATAAAATAGATCTATTTTCCTCAGTTTTAATTGTACATCTGACCTGTCTAATGACATCTTTTTAAAACCATGTGAGAGAAAAGTAAGCATTATCAGAACCTGGGTTTTCTAGCTCCATTTTTTTTTCTAGCTACATTCTTAAATATATTTACTGAACATGAAAGGGAATTGTTTTCCTCCCAATTGAGGTAAAATTACACTACAAATCATTTTGTGCTAATGATTGTATTCTTTTAAAATAGCCAAGCATGTTCATTGCCTAATCACCCTGCCTATCACTGTAATATAATGTTAATTTTAAAGAATTCTCTTTTGGAATGAAAGAACTAATATACTGAACCTTTACGTGAATTTTACTTATATATCAAAATGCTTCGTTAAGCTTTTGTTAAACCTACAGAATATTACAACATGCAGCAGCTTCTTAGGATTAAAATATGACATTTACTAAAGCACTTCTGAATAAAATAGAACCAGGCATGAAAATATGGTATCGGTTCAAATTTCTACAGTTTCCAAAGGACATTAATTAATCAATGAAATGGATCAGTGATTTCTTTTCCTTAAATGAGTAACCCACTAATAATAGCACACAATGCTTGCTACAGATTTTGCCACTGAGTCACAGCTTTCATTATCTACCAGACTTCCTTATGGCAACATTGTATCCAAATTAATACATAGCCCATCATCTAAATATCTAGTAAATATATATAGTAGTAAGAGGGATCTTCAGGAGAGAAAATTTATCTTTTGGTTTCCTACAGAAATGAAAAAACAAAAAGCAAACAAAAAAAACCCTATAATGAACTGTCATTGATTTATAGGTATTATTTTCCATGTGAGTTTATAATTATCAGTTATTGGTTACTAAGTAAAGATTACTATAATACTTGATTGTTAATATATGCAGTTTCTCAGGAAATTCTGTTGACTCTACTCTCAACATTTATATATTTATAAAATATATATAGAGAGAATCTGACTACTTTTCCACATCCATGGCTGTCTCACTGTTCCAGGCCACCAGCATTTTATACCGGGATGACTGCAAACCTTTAGTGTGAGTTTCTGTTGCCCTATACTTTTTCCCTTACAGTCTGTTCTCAACACAACAACTAGAACATTTTAAACTATAGACCACTTTATTCTTTTGCTCAGAAGGCTGCTTTGGCCTCTCATCTCACTCAGAGCAGGAATAAAATTCCACCAAGCCTTAAGTCCTCTGCCTCCTGCCCACCTCCTTAACCCCTGTGGCCTCGTGTCCTACCGTTGTCCCCTGTGCCCATTGATTCCAACCAGATCAGTCTCTTACATGGTCCCGAAAACACAGCAGAAATGTGCTTACTTTTGTACCTCTTTTCTGGCTAATCTTACCACCTTAGAATTATCTTCATCTGGATATTCCTTTGGCTAAGTCATCTCCTTCAAACCATCCTTCAACCCCTCTGTTTTCAATTAGGTCTATCCTGACAACCAACTTCATATGGCAGCTTGTAACTTCTCAACATCTTGACACCCTGACCCTGCCCTACTCTTTATTTTTTTCCAGATCACTTTTCACTTTCCATACCATACAGTTTTCTTAGTTGTTAAGATTATTGTCTATCTTCCTTCTGGCAAATGTAAGCTTCATTAGAATAGAGATCTTTCTTTTCATTGATCTGATTTCCAAAACACTTTGCAAGATAGTGTGAACATGGTAAACCCTTAATAAATATTTTTAAAATTGAATTGTGACATTAGGAATGAATACACACACACACACACACACACACACACACATATATGTGTTGAATATATTGAATGTGTGTATATATATATACACACACACATATAAAATTCAGAATTTAGGTTAAACTTAGTTAACAGCAAAGATTGAAGAGTTGAAACACCTGAAAAAATAGTTATAATACTTATCAGAAAAGACCACCTTTTTTTTTTTTTGTCAGCCACAGCAATAATTTTCTGGTTCTGGAATTTTAGGTGATTTTAAAATAAAATTTTTAAAAAAGGAAAGCCTGACAAATGAGGAAAACTGCATGAAGCTTGAACAACTAATCCCATTATGATACTGCCATGGGGGTAATAACAAAGCCAGCAAAGCAAAAACCCCAAAATACCCCCAAATGACAGTACACTTTTATCTCCACTATTTAGTAAATGCAATTGTTGTTTAAAAACTGTGTGGGCAGAAAATAAAATCGCATGATTACGGACATCTTACAAATTAAATACATTTACCTTTATTAAATATGCACTAATTTGTAGCATTAAGTGTTTTTCTCCTTTCTAGTGAAAACTACATTAAGGAGCCTCACTAGTCCACAAACCTGCACTTAGATACCATAAATCAGTGAACTCCTTGGCTTCAGAATGCCGGATTCCAAGTAGTTTCTTTCCACACGTTCCTTTCACTTTCTCACCAAGCAGATGGCAGCATCATGGCGAGCTATGGAGACATGCAGGCCAATTTATTCTGCCATGCACTGTGTGAGAATTTGTAGGCAAAATAAAGGCAAGAGAAAGAAACTCACAGTTTTGAAAGCCATATTATATACCAAGCACTGTGTTAGTGTTTTCATATATATTATTTCATTTAAGAAATCCATGAATTAACAAGAGAGAGAGATGTTAACACATAGGAATGCAGTATGTCTTATAAGTACAACATTTTTCTTCTGAAGATAATGCCATAATTGGATTAGCTCTTCAAGCTTCATGCAGTGTAGTATTTCGATCAAAAAGAAATGATAGAGCGTTCCAGGTACAGAAAATGGTACTGAAGAAGATATGGAGGTGAGAATGAGAGCTATGATTATTGGATGGCTGACTTGAAGGAGGGTGAAGAGTTCCAGCTCATATTGTAACCTCATTAGATAAGCTATTTCATCTCTTTCTGTAGTTAATGACTCTCCAAGGGATTCTTAAGCCAGCTGTGATGGCAGCAGGAGCGTTTCACATATTGGAGGTGCTAGACGAGGTCAAGGATTTCTGCTTTTATAACAGCTGAAGGGATTGGCGATGGGTAGGATTTGTGTGGGGGAGTACACAACTGAGCTGTTTTTATTCCGGGAAAATTGGTTCTGCCCAAGCAGTTAATATTTAAACTTGTAATTATGTATAACTCTGTGATCAAGTATAAAGGCTGCTTAAGACTAAATCTTCACTTGGCAAGGCCTTATTACAAGAAGGTTCATAGTCGGATTAATCACTTTGCTAATCTTAAAATGGAATACCCTGAAAAATGTGTCAGAGAATCAATCATGGCCCATAATTCACATATAAAGGACCAAAAGCAACACAAAACTGGGTCTTATATAAATGTGTCTCCCAAATTTTAGCACCTTTCTGTTCTAAACTTTTTTTCCAAGATAACCTCTATGGTGGGTCATACTGGGCATTCCTAGGACACACTTCTACTTATCATGCAGGAGCATGTGAATTTATTTTCACATTAGCTTATTTGAAACATAATTAAAATAGTAAGTCTTTAAAATTCGTCTGATAAATTCCAAAGCCAGAAGGTTATGGGGTTTCTGTAGCATTGTTTTGCATCTACCCAGGCAAACATACAACATACACAGTAGAGAGTAAAGCCCTCAAGAGCATCTGCCCTTAAGCTTCCTTTCATCATAGCAGAGAGATGAGAGGAAATCCAAAATGCCCCGCATGTTATTATTTGTTTGGCAAAGAGCAGCTAGGGAGGAATGACCCTAGTAAACACAGCAGGTAGCTTTACTAAATGGGCAATATGAAATTACTACATTCCATCTTAAGGCTGTGGTTCAGTTTTCTCTTGTCAAGGCTAATTGTTATTTTCCATCCAACTTCTAAGTGTTTTCAATATTTGTTTTTATGTCTACATCACTTATACATTTAGAAGCCATACATATAGGATATATATCCAGAGAATCTTGAAATGAACCCTTTAATTTATGTAATACAGAAACTCAATAATCGACAGGAAGTTCTTGAAAATACATCATTCTTCTCTAAAAATTTGTGTCTTAGGTTTACTTAGTCATTTTTAGCAACTGGTATAGAAAGTAATTACTTTATTCAGTTGATATTTTATGTGTAAACGATTTATTACATATAAAATAAGCAACCTGAGACCTGATCGTTAGTAATTTAGAAGAACAGATATTGCCTAAAAAGTGTAGGTGTCTGCAATGAAGTTGTATTATGCACAACCTAGAAATTCTATACATGTAGTGTATAATCAAATACAAACTATATCAAAATGAAAGCTTTCAAGATCTCTAAAAATATCTGTAGCTCCAGAGGAAGAAACCTTAAATATTTTCAGGTTGATTCTGTAAGAGTTAATTCTAATGTTATAAGCTGCTTGACATGTTCAGTTCAGCGGTTGCAAACTTTTTAAGGATTTAGTTTTCAACATTAAATTACTTAGGAAGTTGGAAAGGGAATGTCATGCTCTCATTCTTAAACATAGATAATCTGCTACATATTTATGGTTAAATAGGAAAAAAAAATTAGAAATCAGTTCCTCCTGTGTTACCAGTTGTGGTTTGAGAGAGTAAAGTAGGCTCATCTAATTATTTGTTGACTTCACTCTATTATGATCATAACTAGGGCAGGTTAGAACCTTCTAATGATAGCGTAAACAAATCACATGCTTCCTTTTAAATCTAGTGTTCTCATCATAACCTCTAACCATTTTTTAAAAAGTTAGGAGCTTAGCTCAGCCATTTCTCTTTGACCCTGACGAAGTTTAAGTTCTATAACAGGACCGATGAAATTTACTTTTTCATAAACCATTAAAGATATGTGAGTTTATTTTCACATTAGCGCCTGGGTGGCTCAGTGGGTTAAAGCCTCTGCCTTTGGCTCAGGTCATGATCTCAGGGTCCTGAGATCAAGCCCTGCATCGGACTCTCTGCTCAGTGGGGAGCCTGCTTCCCTTCCTCTCTCTCTGCCTGCCTCTCTGCCTACTTGTGATCTCTCTGTCAAATAAATAAATAAAATCTTAAAAAAAAAAAGACATATTTTAGGATATCCATATCCAGGAGGCCTTCTCCTGCAATAGGGCTCTCATAAAACAAATGGTTTCTCTAAGGAGAGGATCGAGACGGAGAGTGAATTAATAGATGTTTTTAATCATGAGTAAAAGAACACATTGTGAAAAGCTTGAACAGCTTCCCAGGCCATGAAATTGGTAAGGCAAAAGCCTGGAACACCACAGGTAAAAAGTTGAACAAGGAAAGTCAGCAGATAGTGGAGGTGTTTATTTTAGAGTTCAGAGATTGGCATGTGTGTTCTTCAGAATAATATCCATTAACATGGTTTTCAGGTGCGGTTCTAATAGTTGGTCATGGTTGTGAGTCATGTACGTAAGGTGTACTTGCCACTCTGTTGGTTAAACTAAGGTATCCGTCAATGCTCAGTAGATGAATGTTCTCATTAATGATGGTGAAGCAGGTCGGGAGCTATGTGGGGGCCAGAGAGGGTCTGAGAAAGTGCCTTTGCCCCTTTGCGGCTGGATGTTCTTATGCTACTTTGTTGAATGTTCATCCAAGTCTAAAGTTCTTTATCTCTGAAATTGGAATCACAATAATTGTTATTAGGTTGATTACCATGCCAGTTAAATAATAATTAATATCACATGATACAAGTCATGGTAATGGGTAGATTATGTAGAATTATTTCCTCATATAACACTTTAAAAAACAAACAATTTAACCAAAATGAAGCTTCTCAAAACTTATTTTCTGATGTAATTTGTTTTGGCATATTGTATTTTTAAAAACAAATTATGTTAGCTATTTTCCTAAATAAAAAGCAGTATTTCCTGTGGAACTTGGTTGTGTGGTCACGAGGCAAAAGATGTGAACACATTAAGATTGTTTCAATATGACTATTTTTCCAAATATTCTAAATAGCCTATATTATGCATGTTGAGGCCACCGTTGGTAAATTAAATAAGATCTTATAGAAACCAGACCATGGAATAAATGGATAAAGAGAGGGTAAGGCAGTTGATGGAATAGACAAATAATGGAGAAAAAAGTATAAACTTTAACACAGATGTAGAAGGAATGAAAAGAGAGAAAGGAGATGTTAGGAGTCAGAATATAAAATAATGTTTTACTATATGAGGATCTCTTACAACATTTATTTACTGTTTTCAGCTATAAAATAAATGTGTTTGCTATGAAAGAGGAAATCCAGATATGTACGAGGTACAAACAAGAAAGATAATCAACAACTGTTAAGATCCTCCTAAATTTTTATTAATAACATATATTTGATTCTACATGTTACTTTTTTCTCAATATCGTATAGTATCATTTTCTCACGAATGAAGTATTTCTTGAAAATATTACTTACATGACTTTAGGTGGTTTTATAATATTAACACGTAGGATATTTTTATTGTTTTCCGTTCTCCACCATTATTGATAATCGCTTCCCGTTTCTCTAAAGGAAGACTTTTTAAAAATCTATTTGGGATACATTTGCAGAAAAGAATTTCCCAAAGACTTGGTGCTTATTGTTAAGTAAATAACAATCGGTGCTTTGTAAACAGGTTATTTCAATTTACACTATATCTAACAGTATAGGAGAGAACTTGCTGTGAGTTTTGAACTTTTATGAGACTATAAACTGAAACACTATGTCCAAAAAAACCATTAAAATGTAAATGAATTATAATTCATCTTTATTAAAAGCTGTTCAAAAACATACCCCCCATGGGGCGCCTGGGTGGCTCAGTGGGTTGGGCCTCTGCCTTCGGCTCGGGTCGTGATCTCGGGGTCCTGGGATCGAGCCCCACATCGGGCTCTCTGCTCAGCAGGAAGCCTGCTTTCTGTCCTCTCTCTCTCTGCCTGCCTCTCTGCCTGCTTGTGATCTCTCTCTGTCAAATAAATAAATAAAAATCTTTAGAAAAAAAGAAAAAAAAAAAACATACCCCCCATTTTAGTCTTCTTAAATAAACTTGCTAGGTGCCTGATAATGCAGTAAAGCTGTTAGGGAATTAAGCACTGTGAACCAAATATAAAGTGACTGAAGTGGTTAAAATCTACCTCTTAAAAATTTATTCTCCACATTCTGATCTTCCTCTTCTGGTTTGCCTTTTATAAGGCAAAAACTGGAAAATGTTATTTTCTGATGTTAGTGAGGCCAACAGAACATTTATTTACATTGTCTATTTAATTGTGCAACTATTCAAGTCCACTAGTAAGAGAAGCTGTGTTAATGCTTTTAATTGCTGATCTCCACATGATCATTTATTTTGTTCTTTACTTAAATTGAACTGAAGAGTAAAATGTCTTATGATAAAATATTTTAATAGTATTATATTTATGTAGCTATGTATTCATTTCATATACTTATGTTTAATTATATAAATTATATATGACTATAATGAAATTTAATTTATTGAAATTAATTTTAAAAATTTGAAAAACAGTTTTCATTTGAATGGCATCTATAATAGAGATATCTTTGATTAGGCATATTGGGCACCAGGGATTTTTTGCATTATTTCAATTAAAGTGATATTTGAAGGGGAAATCGGAGTGGGAGAGGAACCATGAGACTCTGGGCTCCAGGAAACAAACTAAGGGTTTTAGAAGGGAGGTGGGGTGAGGGAATGGGTGAGCCTGGTGATAGGTATTAAGAAGGGCATGTATTGCATGGAGCACTGGGTGTTATACACAAACAATGAGTCATGGAACATTACATCAAAAACTAATGATGTACTGTATGGTGACTACATAACAGAATAATAAAATTAATTAATTAATTAATTAAAAAATAAAAAATAAAGCGATATTTGCTTTATGAACCATTATTTTTTAATCAAGATGAGCATTTCAATTAAAGTATTATTTTGGTGAATGCTGGAAAAAATGTATGTCTTGGAAAAATTTAGAACTTTGGTAACTACAGTGACTTCTTACTTTCAGCATTTCTGATGGTAAAGTCTTTAATACAGAACATTTTTAAAGTAGCTATCATATCATGAAATTTCAAAACTTAAGATAACTGTATATTACCTTTCAAGGGGAAGAGATCTCTGAAATTGGTTAAAAATATTTGAATTGTTCATAAAAAATTATATGAAATCTATATGCAGAGATTCACCGATGAACTTTTAACTATTATCAGAATTAGTAGTGCCTTGATTGTACTAATTATAACAACAGAAATAATAGAATATTCTTGCCTTTTGTGTATTAATCTGTTGCATGGCAGCGAGAGCAGGTGTGGAAGGGCCTGTGTGCTCAGCTCAGTGAGCCACAGAGAAAACTTTCTAATATCCCGAGCAAGAGGGAAAGGTGATGGCTAGAGCCTGAGACAGCATTTGAGTTATCATATAGCATATCACTCAATAGTGATTAAACCTCAAAAGATTAAAAACAGTCAGCATTTCATGAGATAACAAAGAGTATACTTTCTGTTTGGACAGTGTCAGGTTTCTGTGACTGATACTGTTCGTCTGCTACTGTTCACTTACTCTGTTCCCCCACGTCTCTCCCACCTGACACCCTCCACCAGGAACACTGCGAATGGAAGAATTGGGATAATGTTCTTCCTTTATTCTGATAGTGATGACATCTGAACAAAAATGCCCACATTCATATTTGCTGTAAAGAAATACTGATATTTGAGAACTGAGTAGAGATTGTTTACTACATTCACTAGTTTCGCATAACCAGACAAGGTACTTTTGTTATTAGTTACTAGTCCTGGTTTTATCCAGGCCCAAAGCATGGATGAGTGCTCTCCCCAGAATGAAAGGGACAGGATATGATCACACAATTGTCAGGGGATAAGGAACGCAGTCATAATGATTGGTCTATATTAATATGTATTGTAAGTGCATACATATTTTAACATAATTGTTCTTATTTTTCCGCTGTCTGCTAATGGTTTGATCTCAATGCCATGAAATTCGATTTGTATTAATCAGCATAAGGGGAATATAAGTAAACTTGGCTTGAAAACTGTATACTCTTCAGTATAAAATTTAAAATAAAAACAATATATATATGTATTTTATTGAATAGGTGTTGAATTGAATATATAGCTTTGATTGAATAGATTCAGTGCCCTGGAAGTTTTCTATGTTAGAAGGAAAAAGATAGTAAGGATAAATAATTTTCTTTTCCATAATGTGTATTGATGAAGTCTTGTGGGTATAATTTAATCCAGAAAAATCTGAAGATTATAGCAGAAAAGTTTATTCAAGATGTGTTATCAGAGTCGAAACAACTCAGTTCATTAGCTGAATAGATTTAAAGGTTTGTTATCTTTGATTTGTTTCTGCTATATTGTATACACAATATCTTCTCAACTAGAATTTTATGTTTTTCATCATGGTGAATTTTTTTTAGACCTCATATTGTCACACTGGTTGGTTTTCTAACACAGAAAACACAGAGAACCTAATATTTAGTTGATAAAATGATGGCAACATTAAGCATTTCCTTTGTAAATAGATGCAATTTAGATAGGCTTGATAATTTATAGTCATTTCATTTTATTTGCAGTTATGTTTTCAAATATAATATTCATAATTTTACTTCTTTTATATAGTAGTATCCTATTAAGATTAAACTGAGATAGGAATAATTCTAAATGTGCCTATTCACTATATTATTTTCTGTTAAAATGAATAATTTCTGCTAAAACAACTAAATTACTTGGGTTTATGTTCATGGAGAAATTTTTCTTCTCAAGAAAGAGTTTTCTCTCATCTGACAAATCAAAATCTATTGTTTCTACTGTAGGTTATAGAATTCAGTTCAAATTTTAACCTAGTTGGAAATATACTGAGGACTGATGGTCTTGTGCCTTAGAAAATTTAGTTAGGTTATCTGTAAAGAGTCTATATTATTTATGTATTTTATAAATATATGAATTAATTTGAGTTGCACATGGAATTCAGCTTAGAAATTAGGGAAAGAAAAAACCTATTTACAGTGAGTTATATTAAACATTGGAACTAATTTCACATTAAAAAACAAACAAACAAACCTATGTTTAGTTCAGTATAACAGACTATGTGAAATACTACCTAGTTTTGGGTCTTTATTTTCCTCTAATTCTTCAGATTTTAGAATTTTTAAGTCCATAGTACTGTGTCACAGACACATTTAAGGGGTTGGCCATATCAACAGAAACTACTATTTAATTAAATCCATTTGAATAATTGAGAAATATATATCTACAACTTTTTGGTACTTCTTAGGAACCTAATACTTGATAAACTCTTTGAGGGCATTCTTTATATTTTCATTCCCACAGAAGCTAACATCATGGTTCCCTTATCCCATTAAATGAGATAAAATGTAAAGTTCTCAATATAATCTCTGGCACATCAGCGAAATCAAGAGCCATCCAACTGGGATTCCTGGGAGGCTTTATTTATGAGTGAAGAGAAGGAATTGTAGGCTGCTTCTCCAATTCTCCAGTCAAATCATATTTTTCGAAAGTTCTTTTAAAGTTAGAGACATGTTTGGACTTATTTAGTTCAAATAAGTATGATTCTAGCATAAATAGAGATTTTCACACTAGTTTTTCTTTAATGTAAAAATATTAGCAAGTATTTTCACTTCCTAGACTAAAATAGATTTTATTCTGATATTTTATTGTAGCTCTCATACAAATTGATTTATTTTAAAGCAAAAAAGTTCTGGGTATTAACTGAGTATCTGTAAATGAGTAACTGTATTAAATACCATTATATCTGTGTGAACATTCAGAGCACATGGCAGCAATTTTTTTTTAATCTTTTTACAAGTTTGCGAAGATGACACTAATGGAAGTATTGACAACAAAAGAAAAAAAAATTTGCTCAGTTTCTAGTATCTATTCCCATAGGTAATACAGTAAATTAAAGACTGTGATTTTCATTTGCTTGGCAGTTTCCAGGCTACATTATTTTTCACAGTAACTTTAGTATGTCTAATAAATATAAATTAGCATTAATACTTATAAAGAATTAGCAGGAAAGCCACTTTTAGAATCAGTAGTTATTGGTCACTTAATTGTGTAATTATATGTATTGTGTTTTTTTGTTACCAGACAAGCACTTCTCTCTTACATGGTCGTTTGAAGTAGAATTGCCCATGTGGCTTTCAATAGAGAAAACAAAATTGTAGGAGGAAAGAGTCCTTAACAAAGTGATTTGTAACCAGCAAAGGGCATTTGGGGATTCTTAGGAGATTTTAATCTGCTTCAGCCTTTCATATAATTCCTTGGACTTTTTCTTGCATAATTTCTCTTTTCACTATCATCACCTTTTACATTTCTCTTTTCCTACTTAATCATATTTCCCCCTTATTTAAGGTTCAGCTCACGCTTTTCTTCTGTGAACTCCCTATTGTTCATTAATTATATATATCTAGATATAGAGATAGATATAGATATGTATTTTGTATCAGGAGGTAGTAGAGAAGCCATCGAATTGTTGTGAGGGAAAAAACACAAAAATTGCAGCCCTCATTGGAGCTGCAACTTATTCTTTTAAATGATTTTTTTTAAGGATTTTATTTATTTGTTTATTTATTTGACAGACAGAGATCACAAATAGGCAGAGAGGCAGGCAGGGAGAGAGGGGGAAGCAGGCTCCCCGCTGAGCAGAAAGCCCGATGTTGGGGCTCCATCCCAGGACCTTGAGATCATGACCTGAGCTAAAGGCAGAGGCTTTAGCCCACTGAGCCACCCAGGCACTCCTTTTTTAAATGAATTTTAAATAAAATTTTAGAATTCATTTTTTAAACAAATATTAGAGAGATGACGGAGATAGCCAACAAAGTAAATTAATAAACTATGTGGTTTTTAGAAAACAATAAAGAATAGGTAGTAGGAATGGAGTGGTAAGGTAGAGGCTGACTAACAATTTTAACAGTAAGAGAGTGACATTAATGACAGCGAGGAAGAAAGGGAGTGACCATGTGCATGTCTAAGGGAAGAGTGTTCTAGACAGATGGAACACCATATGTGAAGCCATTAGGCTGGACTGCCTGGTGAGCTCTAGTAATGTGGCAAGAATATCACTCAAATGCAAGGCAGAGATGGTAGTAGGCAGTGAAGTCAGGTAACCACTCTAAGGACTTGAGCTTTTTAACTGAGGTACCAGGGAAGTCATTAGGGAGTGTCAGCGGAAGAGTGATGTAATCTTACCCAGGGTTGTAAAGATTCCTCCTGTAAAAATCCATGGCATTCTTTAAAGTGTGTGTCTTATTTTCTGCAATTACAACTTACTTTCTTAACCTGATTATATCCTCCTTTAAGTCAAGGACATAAGGTATAATCAATCATTTTATATCCCCTAGAGCATCGAGAATAAAGTAGGTGGTGTGGCGGCACTCAGTAAATAATCATTGATTTGGTTTGGGAAACCGGAGCAGAACAGATAATGCAAACATTGCTGCCAGCATTAGCAACTCCAGACATCTTTTCTACACAAATTCATTAGTTTACCTTGTAAATACAAGCAGTCCAATAGACACTGCTTTTCTGTCTTCAATCTAGAACCAAGAATCAAGGGTGTCTTTTTATTGCCCTTCAAAACACATAGTGTGAGTAAGTACCCAGAATTTAGAACTTAAGCATTAAACGTGCCTCTGTCCTAGAATGTCTATTAGTCCTTTACACTTTTTTTTAGCAGATCCTGTGATTTAGCCAGAATATTTTCCAATGTTCTCTTCGTTTGAGAGCAATGACGGCTGTCTTTAACAACAGATGCAAAATCATCTTTCTCCTATTCATTTCTCAGACATTTATGTCTTGCAGCATGTGAGAAGCATATTAAGTGGCAGTTAGGTAATAGTAGAAAGGTTTCCGCAGATAATGCTTGACAATTCAATCAAAGAAAATCAGGAGGAACAATTCATGGAAAAAGGTGACTGAGAAAAGATCGGCGAGGTTCCTGTGGACATTCGTAGGATAAAAGGAGCGGTCCTTTGCCTGGCTTTCTTTTACTTCAAAAATACAACGTCACCTCCCATTTTTATAGGATCCTAAATCACCTATCTACTGATGAAATTACACAATTAAAAATCTCCAGTAAAAGCTCGTTTAATTTAATTTAAAAATGCAGAGTAGATAACTATGCTGATCATATGCATGCATTTGTCTCCATTTATTTCCATTTTATGTCTCAAAAAGGAATATATGGTAAGGTTGTACTACTTAAGGTGATCTGTATGTTTGATCTAAAATTGCACCCATCAACAATATTTCCCATCTCTTTTCCCTGCCTAATTTTTCCTCGTTAGTACTTTTCACTATTAGCATAGTATTTATTCTACTTCGTCATGTTACTTCCTAGATATTGCCTTCCTACCCCTATTAGGATGTAAGCATCTTAGAACCAGATATGTATTTTTAAATCTGTTTTAGACATTGTTCAGCTCAGAACTTAAAAAGAGTGCTCAGGACATGTTAGGCACTAAATAAATATTTGTTAACTGAATGAATTAAACAAATAAGATACATCTCAAATTACAAATGTGCAGATGTTTCCAGTTTGTTGTGTTTTAATTTTATATATGCTACCCCATGACACAGAGAAGTTTAAATTTTTTTGTCTATCATTTGCTTATTGTTTTGTGAGCATAGTATGCTTTGAAAAGCCTTATCCATAACAATGTTATAAAAAATGCTTACTCATATGTTCTTTTATTCAATGGCTTAGGTCTTATGTTAAAATTTTGAGTTATCAAGAATATATTTTATATCCAGCATGGTGTTTCTATTTCCACTAATCTTTTTGGTTGTTTCGACATTAATTACTATAAAATATATCCTCCTCACAGTATTTTTAAATGCTTAAATTTTCTACCAAGGCCATGTAGAGACTGGAGCCTCTTTCTGAAAATTCTAATATTAATTCTTCATTGTTTATTTTTTTTGCCTAATATGACATTTAACTTAATGCAGATTTAGATTTTTATATTTCAACTATAGTTATCGTTCTTAATTTCACTGAATCTTCTCAAGTATTTACTTGCCCAGCTAAATTATAATATCTTTTTGTTGGGTTTTTTAAAAAAAAATCCTCTTGAAGTTCTCAATGAATTGTCATTTTTTTGTTAATTTATGTAGTAATCTGAATAACGCAGATATCTGTCCAATGTTGAGTTTTCCTATCTCAGAAAACAATCTATACCTTTTTAAATTACATAGGTCTTTCTGTAACTGAATAAATAATTATTATTTTCTTTATGTAAATCCTCTTAATTTCTTAGGTTTATTCCTAGGTGATTATTCTTAAAGAGTTTTTAATATCTGAAAGAAAATAGATTAGCTGTTGACTTCAAGAGCTGTAACACTAAATCTATATTGTAAGAAAAAAAAAAATTCCCAATTCATAAAATTTACAATTGTGTGCTGTAGTTTGAAGGTCACAAAATGGTTTACTATAAATAATTGATCATGTATTCTTTCTCAGCCAATTTACCCAACTGAGAATTTCTTGAAAGTGCTTTACACCATGCTCAGCAGTCTTTAACAAAAGACACCCATAAGTGGGATTTTTGTTTGTTTGTTTCTGTTCTTTGTACTTCTAACACATGGATCAGAAAAGGGTTGTCTTGTGCTGTCCAGTTAGGGGCAATTTGAAATACTGGAAAACCCACTGACCATAATACAAGTAAAACCGAATTCTATTCCAATCTCCTACTAAGTAAACACTTAGCTTTGACAAGTCATTTCGTTTTTTGAAATCTCAGTGCCCTAGCTGTAAAATTCAAGATACTAAATTGGAGAGATATTTTACTTTATTCACTCTGTTCTCACTGTGTTCCTAATAACTGTTCTCCTTGCTGAATATATGACAGTGAATAAGGCAAAATCCCTGTCCTCGTGGAAATCAGATTCTAGTGCACTAGGAACTATTCTGGTTCTAACACACAGAGAATGCTCTGTGCCTATTGCAAATTGTGAAAAAGTGTAGGGGAGAACTTAACCCTTAGGTTATAATCAAGAAAATTACAGTCACTGGAATTCATATACAGTAAATTGGTGACGATACCCAAACCAAAAGCTAAAATAATAGTATCCTGTAATATTCTAGGCTTTGTAACCTGAGTACTTTTACTTAAATTCACTTCAGCTAGTTTCTGCATTTGCCTACGGACATGCTTCTTTACCTTTACCTTTCTCAACTGCAAAATGCACCTGCATACAAAGACTCTAATCACAGCTACCTTACTGGTTTATTTTGTGGAGTGAATGAGATAATATATGTAAAGATTCTAATAAAAAAATGTGCCTTTAAAAAAAAAAAAAAACCCTGCTCAATAAATGTTAATTTTTAGCCCCGTCCAATGTGCCCTGTGATATAGTCCTAAAATTGGAACTTTTCTTCACCTGTGAGTCATATTAGGTTGAGGTCAACATAAAGATCACAATAGGTTGGAAATCAAGGAAGCCTAAGACACAGCAGCAGCCTCTCCATTTAACAGGCTACTGATCTACCAAAGACCTCCTGGAAAGGCCATTTCTGAAATGCCACGTATCTCAAGGTAGGGCTTGTCTAGTTGAAGGCTAATTTTGTTCTCATCCAAACTAAGGATAATTCCAACTCTAATCAATGGGGAATTACATATGAAATATAATGCAAGTCGTGGTGACCTGGGGTATTTTGGGCAGAGACATATGCTGAAGTAGAAACTTTAGCGGCTTAAAAAGCATTTAGCTCAAGCCTTTGTAGTATGTTTTGGTGCAAGCTTGCAGAGACAGTATATAGGAGCCTCAATTACTGAGTTCCTGTTTTTAGTAAATAGCTGCCCTGTAGGTCACTAAGTGCTATTGCTGACAAGGTTGTATATGAGAAAGCTTTTATTTTAATAACCAGTGGCAACTTGCACTTATAAAGAAACTTGCATTTCTCAAAATCCTTCTTTGGTTCAGAATGGCTACACGGAATTGCAGCCAGCTCTGAAATAGTGATCCTAAACCAATTATTAACACAGGACTAAATGGGAAACAAAGAAAAGGAGATTCTGGAGTAGAGACAGAGCACCAAACCTTATTCTTATAAAATGTGGTTTGGGGCCTTTATAGCTACATTGAACAAAGAGAACTTTGGTTAAAAAAATGTTTTTCTTAAGATTCATATAACCTGCAAATAATTAAACTCATATGAAACTTATATAATTAATAATATGAAATATATGAAGCTTATATAATTAATAATAATGTTGTTGATTATATATTTATATATAATATAATATAATATAATATATGTTAATATATTATATTAGACTTAAATGAATCTTAAGATTCATATAACCCGCAAATAATTAAACTCACTTTCCTCAAAAAAGAAAAATAAGTTAGGTCTACTCCATGCAGACTCTATATTGTACTTGTCAGTTCTTAGTGTTATAGGTTTAGTGACCTTGGGAAAGTTGCATAAATCCTTTTAATCTGTTTCCTATCAGTAAAATTGTGAAAACGTCTTCTCCAAGGACTGCTTTGATGATTAAATTAGGTGCTTATATAGGGCATCTTCCTCAGTCTGCAGCATACAGTGTTGGAAAATGAATGTTGTCCAAAGACAAAACATAATTTTAAAAATGAAATTGGCAGTTGTAAAAATAAACAGACAAAAATCTATAAGGGACAATGTTATATGCATGATTTTATATAGAAAACTATAAAACATTCTTAAATGACATAATGAAAATCTCAAAATATAGAAAGGTAGACAATATTTATTACTTGGAATTCTTCATACCATAAATACATCAAACCTTCTTAAGGGGATTTATATATTCACTGTGATTGAAATTGGATTTCTAATACAGTGTGTGCATTTGTGTAAAACTCCATTCCTAAACTGAATGAAAAGGGAAAATGGCTAGGAATAGCTAAAGCAATTTTGAAAAAAAAAAAAAAAAGTAAGAAGATGTGGTGTAAAGCTATGTAATTAAGAAAATAAGCTAATAACAAAAAACAGGTAAGAGTTCTCATGTAAAAAGACAAATATCTTAAACATATGGAAATATGATTTATGACAGAGGTGGCATATTTAAGGAAATAGTACTACAATACTATTTATTGTACTATGCATAATAAATAACGATTAGTTCCATAGAAAGAAGACAGTTGCGAAGAGAAAAACTGTAACTTAAACAATTTTGAAGAAAATGTAGGTTATCTTTATGATCTTTGAAAAGAGAAGAAATTTCCTGGAAACACAGTCTATAAAGAAAAGATTGATAAAATTGACTGTGAAAGTGAAAACATAAGCTACATGATGGGCAGTAGATGTTATATATATTTGACAAAGGAATAGGATCCGGTAGTTTATATTTAAAAAAAAAAAAAAAACACAAAGAAAGAGAAAATCTGATATATGAAACTGAAGAAACAGGAATGGGTAATAAATCAATAAATAGGGAAATGCAGAAATGAACAGCAGTGAAAAACCACTTAGCACATAAGAGAGTAAAACATTAATTAAAAACATAACAGAATATCCAGTGTTGTGTCAAATGCATAAAAATGGAAAATTTTGTAAATTCCTGGTCAAACTAAGAATTTATAAAACTGCTTAATGTGGCAGTATCTGTTAAACTGAAAAGATATTACTAAGGAAACTGTAGTACACACACAGTCACAATGATTCACTGTATTTTCTGCAATAAATTCTTTACAAATAAAATTGGAGATTAACTTAATTATCCATAAGACAATGTCTGCTGGATAACAATTTTCTTTCTATGTTTCAAATATGTGGGAATTTTTTAAAATTTTCTTAACCTAATTTTGTCAAAAACTCCCTCCCTTTCTACCTCCTCCTTTCTTTCTTCCTCTTTTTCTCTCCCTCTCTCTAATTT
Source organism: Martes martes (assembly GCF_963455335.1). Lineage (NCBI taxonomy): Eukaryota > Metazoa > Chordata > Mammalia > Carnivora > Mustelidae > Martes > Martes martes. The sequence goes on from NC_137893.1 coordinate 37,426,868, forward strand.
CAAAAGTAATCACATTTCGTATGATTTGGAAGACTCTTTCAGAAAAAAAAATTAATCCAAAACTGTTAAATCTGAAACTTTGAGAAGATGACTATCAAACAAGCCAATTTATTTTAAAATAGAAGTGTCACATATTTCAGATGAATTCAGTAAAATATGAAAAAGCAAAACAAAGGTATTAATTGTATCTTCTTTCTGAAGACTTCCCAAACTTAGACTTATTGTCATTGCCCCCATGTGAATCTTTGCCTCTGAACAGATGCATTGCAAAGTTGGATTTAAACTAAGCATGAAGAAATAATAATTAAGAGAGGTATAGATGTTTTTGAGAGCTGGTAAACTGCAATTAATGCAACTATAGTTTCCTGTGAAGATATGTATTATATTCATGTGCTCTTTGGTGCAAAGCAACATTTAACACTTTTTTTTTTTAACAAATGAGACAACTGTTTAATGTTTAATGATTTTATAACACCTTAATCTTATTTTTTAAAAACCTATATATGTTGGCAAACATTCATCTTAATAAGGATCAAACTAGTTACCCATCAAAAAATGTTCATTTCTCCAACATGTACTCTTATTCAATTTTAGTATATCAGTAGTTTTATATATAAGCCATTTTTTTGATACCTCAGAGTGGAGTTTATTTTTTTAACAATACTTGACACTGAACTTAAAGTTAGACTGCCTTGACACATTTTCCCTGATGCAAGGCCTATTGCAGGGGTAAGGAAAATCCTTATTACATGAAAAAAAAAAAAAATTTTAGTTTGGTATATTCTATTCAGAGTCCGGGGTTAAACTTGGCTATATTGTCATCTCCACATTCAAAATCATAGTGTATCAAGACTTTTTCCACAGCTAACATCCTTGAGGTTGACATCTTCTTGTGACTGAGTAGATAGCAGCAAGAAATTCAATTACAGCAAGCCAGCTCTGTCATTGCACCTGTCTGCTTGCGCAGGAAATGATTTGTAAATTGGGCTTTATCTTTCCCATCCCATAAATCTCCTGCCCATAATTGACACTTGTCACCACAGATGAATAGTGGGAGAAAGAAAACAGAAAGTAAATGAGTAGCCCACCTGGGAAAACGATGTCTTGTTGCCTTTTGGAGTCATTTACAAACAGCAATACCTACGGGCCAGAGTTTTTATCCATGAGCAGGTGGCAAACATTTTGCTATTGAAAAATACAGTGCCGGAGCAGAATTGCAACAAACACCAGACAATCGAGTGATAATTAATATATAATATTTTCCAGGGAATATAAACATGTCTTCCAAAGACATAGAAGCTTTTCTTTCCTATTTTTGAAGCCTCCTTATTGCCACCGCACATGTGTAAGTATCAGGTTGGTGTCTGACCTGTCAAATGCATTCATGAAGCAAGCATTTTGCCTGTCTTGGGAGTTGATATTGTCACTTGTTACACAACTCAACATCAGTTCAAAGTTGTTTAATACCAGTGTCGACAGATTGGTTTAAAAAAGACGTAAGAATGACGATGTTTCCTTTCAAATGTCAAAAAAAGGAACAAGGGATTTCATAAATATGATCTTGGGAGCAAGCACTAACCATAAACACATGACAGATAAACCTTCATATCTAATTCTCCTACATGAGTTATTTAATTTTATATTTCCTTCTGAAGCGTATCTCACATTGTGAGACATGCATATTTTAAAACAAGAAAAATATTTCAGAATGTCTTAATAATCTCATGATAGTGAAATAGCAAAGTATTCTAAAAGATCCTTCTTACACCAAAATTTTGAATTTTAAACAAAAATAAAACCGTATGTGCAAATGAATTTAAAAACAGATCAAATATTTTAAAACTAAATTATGAATAACAAAAATCATTGTGTGTGCATCATATATGGCTTTGCATAGTGTTTTCTACATGTCGTTTTTCAGTAATTTAATACTTAAGTGTGTCTATTTTATCAGTATTTATTTTATCAATATTTTTAATAATCTCCAACTTATTAGGAAAAAAACTATTTTTTTAAGATTTTATTTATTTATTTGACAGAGATCACAAGTAGGCAGAGAGGCCAGCGGGGGAGGGGGGAGAAGGCTCCCTGCAGAGAGCCGGATGCAGGGCTCATCCCAGGGTCCTGGGATCATGACCTGAGCGGAAGGCAGAGGCTTTAACCCACTGAGCCACCCAGGCACCCCAGGAAAAAGCAATTTACCATTCTTTTGCAGTTTTGCAAGATCCAGGATTATTCTTTCACCTGTATGACTTACAAATAATTCTAACCAAAAGGTTAACATCTTCATCACTCTCTTTGCTCCCATAGATCAGCAAATTATAAAGAGCTCATATTTGTCCTAAAATGGGAGCAAATGATTAGGAATGGAGCATTGGCAAGAGCATAGATTTTACTTAAATACCGCTACACTATTAACCCGCTCCTGTACCTGGGGTTGCATGGACTGTTTGCCTGCCTACTTAGCGTTTACAGAAGTTGTAAGGATTCTGTTATTTTTAATACTACAGAACAAAAGTTTGAGGAAGTTAAGTTGCTTCTCTGTAGGTTATTGTTAGTGTAAAATAAATGATTCATTTATGCCCACTTTAGTATGCTGGGCTTGTAAACACAGCAGGGAATTTCTGGGATATTGATCTAAAGCAATAGGCATTTATAACATAATACAGTAGTACTCCATAACCCTTTATCAGGGTCAGCTTTGTCATTTGGCAACTTAACTGAAGAACAAAGAAAAACCTTTTAGTACAAACAAGAGTCCAGCATTTTTCCCTGCCTTTTCTTAAATCAGCAGTTTTCAATAACAAGTATATCTGCTATTGTTATCTAATGAGTGTGTTCAGTCTAGACACAGATACTTAAAATGCTCAGGTGATATCAACAATAGCAGACAGCATTAAAAATAGAGATGTGAATATTGTTGTATTCACACGACAAATTGATTTAGAGCTTCTTTAAGTAGATACTTTACTTGTCCAAATGTGAGGGGAAAAAAGCGTACAGTTTGTTCCACAAACATGTATGAAGTGGGTCCTTTGCGTCTTGTACTGTACAGTGTCAGGGATGTCCCTACACCAGGGGAGCTCATATTCTGTAAAGGAGGAAGGCGTATGAACAGGTAGTTACGCTAGATGAAGTGTACACCAAGTATGGAGAAGCTGAGACTTTGGTTGTCTTGAAGTTGTGAGCAGGAGATTGGCAGCAGGCTAGGGTATAAGGATTTCCATGTAGAGGAAATCAGGCAGCAATTAACTATGGAGGAATGAAATAGCATGAACTGTTCAAAAAAGAAAGAGAGAGATTTTCCTTTTAAAGAAACTTGGAGGCATTTTCCAATTCTAACATATGAGAAGGAAATACTGGGTAATGGTGCTGGAGGAGTAAACAGAGGCCAAGCATGACAAACTTTAGATGCTGTGCTAATGTTATGACAGCTACCATCTACTCTATACTGCGTATGTGAAGCACTTCTTATCTTTTCTCAGTTTATGCTTTCAGTAACTCAGTATTCTCTTAAAGCTCAGTATTCTCTCCATTGAAAGGTGAGAAAACTGAGGCATGATGAAATGAAATGTGTCCGCAGTCACACAGCCTATGGTACCAAACACTGTGACTCTTAATTGAAATTTATTAAGAGCACTTCAAAGTATCAAAATAACATATCAAAATATGTTTTAAAAGGTTATAATAATGTTATAAAGAAGTGTTAAGGTCATATTTCAAAATCATATTAGCATATTAGCAAAAAATCCCTATAATCAGAAAATATTACAGTTTATAGTTAATATCCAGAGTTTAACATAATGTCATTCTTATGTTAGAATAGATTTGGATGGATGATTTCAAATTTTGTAGAGCATTTACCAAGTCACGTTCAAAATAAAATAAATTAGGTAGGACATAATAATTAAATAAGACAGTCCAGCTCTGCACTTTAGCAGATGCCGAAATATGATATATCCTTGTGGACGTGAAATGTTCAGGGTTCCAAATATATTGCATTTAAAATATTTATTAAATATTAAAATGCCCGTTTACATTAAAACAAATGCAAATAATGTAAATGAACTGAGTAAGAAATATTTCTTGATTAGTTGCTTTGTAAAATGTCATTTGACTTTTATTTTCCCTTTAATTGCTTTCCTAATAATACTAACATTTATTGAAACATTGTTAATTGCTAAGTACTGTGCTAAGCGACTTATATTCATTGTCTTTCCAAATCATTGCAATACTTTCCATTCCCATTTTGCAGATGAAAAGTGTGTGAATCAGAGCAGTTTAGCAACTTGAGCAAGATGGTATAACTAGTAAATGGCAAATCTAAGACGGGATATTTTCTGTGTGACATCAAAGCTTGTGAAGTTGGAGGTAGCATCATTAGCAATGCATTTTCCTTCTGTTTCCTCTAAGTACCCATATATACATATAAAGAATAAACAATTGTAGTTGTGGTGGTGGAGGTGAATTTCAAGCATGGGAAATCAAATTTTACTTAGACTGATATGAAAATAGTTTTTCTTCTAACTTTGAGACATAATGGAGTTATATTTTTTTGCATGCGTGTGGACATAGATATGTGTGTGTATATGTGTGCACGTGTGTGTGTCCTCACCACTCCCAAACCATAAAAACACAAGACTTCTGTTCAATTCAAAAGTTTTTATTTTTATTTTTTAAAATTTTTACTTAAATTCATTAGTTAACATACAGTGTAAAATTGGTTTCAGGTGTACAGTATTCAGCGCTTCCATACAACACCCTGTTCTCATCACAGCAAGTGCCCTCCTTAATCCCCATCACCTATTCACCCATCCCCCTCATCCGCCTCCCCTCTGGTGACCACTAACTTTGTTCTCTATAGTTAGGAGACGGTTTCTTAAAGAGAGAGGCAGATCAAAAATCCTTATCTTAAAATACTATGGAAGGAACTTCTATTCAAAGTAATTTCTTAGTAAGTACAAACCATACAGAATCTGCCTTTCATTTTTCATTGATAAGTAGCATAAAATACGTTATACAACTGCTTCTTTTTGCCATCCAAGGCAATTTAGAACAAAAATAGGTAATGTATTCAGAGATCTGATGGAGTTTTCCAGAGAAGTGTACCACTGGGCAAATTTTATTAGTGGACAAAATAGAAAATGTGCACATTTTTAAAAGGAATTAAACACTTGTGGTCCAGAGAATTGCAAATATTAAGTGAACATCAGCAGGGTACTATTTGCAATACAGACAATTGTGATATATTTCAACATCCTAGTCATTGCCTGCAGTTGTAGTTTTTGTTTCGTTTTGTTTGATGATAATGATGAATACGATTTCTATTAACCAGGAAGTAGAATTATCTTTAATGAATCTTTCATGTAACTTTCTGCCAAAACTCTAATTTTAAACTGCCTGGACAGTGGGGATCCTGAGGAGCCTTGCTGTGACACTGAGTGAGATAATATTGTTATGTGAATGTGTAATGGGACGTGCTCAAGCCCCTTCACTAGTGTACATCTCAAGAACAAAAGCGGTTTGTGAATAGTCTACTGATTTAAGGTGAAAGAGTTATAAAAATAAATAATTAACCTAAAAATAAAACTGAGAGGAGAGAGGGAAGAAGGAAAAGGAGGAGAAGAGGAAGGGGGGAAGAAATTTTTTTCTATTCCAGAGCAAAATTTTAGATCAAAATTGTATAACAAAATGAACCATGGTGACAACAGTCCTTTAAAATTAAACCTGGCAGATTGACCCACGGAATTGAGGAACATCTAATGCTATTTCTCATGTATTAACTCTTTTTTGTACAGGAATTGAAGTGTTATCAATTCCATACCTTTATTAAATATGGAGGTTATTTTTAGAAGATCTAAGCCTATAAAATTTCTGAGAATGTCTTACACAAATGAGAAATATCTTTAAGAATGTATAAGTCTTTTATTTCACAATACCTTTCTATAGTCACACATGAAGGAAATTAGCCATAGTATTATGTTGGTCATAAATTGCTAACTACAAATATGAAGAAAAGTTTATATTAATATCATTATGTGTGTGTGTGTACATATATACATATTTGTACATGTTCATGTATATAACATTTAAAAGTCATTTTTATGACTTTATGTTTAGAAACTATAGATGAAGGACTGTAAGTATTCTATTACATGGAATATTCTTAGAATAAATATTAAGATAGGTTTTATAAATAGAAATATATATATCATTTTTGATAAAAAATAAAAGAATAGGTATAAACTAAAATCCATTATTATAATAACCATTTAAATAAAAATTCAGGGAATTGAAACTAGCATTTTTTTCTTATTACTATTTTTTTTTATTTTTTTTATTTATTTGACAGAGATAACAAGTGGGCAGAGAGGCAGGCAGAGAGAGGGGGAAGCAGGCTCCCCACCGAGCAGAGAGCCCAATGTGGGGCTCGATCCCAGGACCCTGAGATCATGACCTGAGCTGAAGGCAGAGGCTTAACCCACTGAGCCACCCAGGCACCCCTTATTACTATTTTTTAAGATTTTATGTATTATTTGAGCAAGAGAGTGGGGGAAGGGGCAGAGGGAGAGAAGGAGAGAATCTTAAGCAGGTCCCGCTGAACATGGAGCCCAACTTGGCACTTGACCTCAGGACCCTGACATCATGACCTGCACCAAAATCAAGAGTCAGATCCTTAACTGACTGAGCCATCCAGGTGCCCCTTATTACTAATTTTTAAATTGACATATAGTTGACACACAATGTTATGTTAGTTTCATTTTGATGGTCTTTATTTTATTAACAAGTGTATTATATATAACCAATGATTTTTTTTAAATTTTTTTAAAATATTTTATTTATTTATTTGACAGAGAGAGATCCCAAGTAGGCAGAGAGGCAGGCAGAGAGAGAGAGAGAGAGAGAGGGAAGCAGGCTCCCCACTGAGCAGAGAGCCCGATGCGGGACTCGATCCCAGGACCCCGAGATCATGACCTGAGCCGAAAGCAGCAGCTTAACCCACTGAGCCACCCAGGCGCCCCATAACCAATGATTTTATATGTCCTACTTGATCTCCAAAATCCCATGCAGGCACATAGAACAAGAGAAAATGAGAGAACTTGGTTGCATGTGGAAATTTTTTTTAATAAAAGAAAATAAAGCCCCAGCATACTATAAGCAAAATTATGCTAGGTAATTTTAAAAGCTATTAGTTTAACTATATGAATTAATAGTTTGAATTCATTGGTATCAAAATCTGTCATAGTGATATACTGAAAATTACTAAAAATTAATTGCTGTCTTTTAAGTTATCCTAATTAACATAGATTGGTATCACTAATTTATTCTTTTTTAAAAATTATTTGAAATTTTGTGATTTTTCCCTTAAAGAATTGCAATACACATTACAAGCAGTAGTCAAAAAAAACGAAGTCTGATCTTAAGGTATACATACTACATCACAAAGTTCTCTGAGATATTTTAACACTATAATTTGAAAGAACTAAACTGGACGTTAAAAAAATAATTTGCTTCCTAGAGGAAAATTTTAGATAATTTAGAGTTGTTTCTTCATTAAACCAGAATTTAATGGATACCTAAAGACTGGGATAAATAGTGGAGACATACTGGTTAGCAAACCAACCATAACCTCCCAACCTTATGGATTACAGTCTAATGGGGGAAACAGACATTCATCAAATAATCCTACAAACACATGTCAGTTTACAGCTCTAAAGTGCTGTAATGGGGGATTTCCTAATTCTAGGAGAACACATAATAGATTGGGTTGTATCAGAGAGGAAAAGAGAAGTTGGGAAAGATACTCTAAGAGGAACAATCAGAATGATGTTTTAACTCAGTGCAAAAAGGAGTTTGAAGAAGCTGAGGAATAAAATGGAGTATCAGAGGCAGAGAATGAGGGGGGAGATTAAACATGGTGAGACTGGAAAGATAGATGGAGAGTAAGTCATGTTAGGAATTTTGGTTCTTATTCTAGAAGTCATGAAAAGCAAGTTTCATTAGATAAAATTTGCATACAATAAAATTCACATACCTCAAGTGTATAATTCAATGATTTTTAGAAAATTTATGGAGTTGTGTAACCATCACCATAATCCAGTATTAAAACGTTTCTGTTATCCCAAAAAGAGCCACCATGCCCATTTATAGTCTCTCTCCATTCCTACCCCGTAGACCTAACCAAATACTGATCTGTTTTTTGTCTATATAGTATCATCTTTCTAAACATTTCATGTAACAGAATCATACAATGTGGATCTTATGCATCGTCAACAAATGGTGTTGGGAAAATTGGATTTTTTCATTAGTATACTGTTTTTTGAGGTTCATCCATGTTGTCCCATTTGGCAGGTCCATTCATTTTTATAGATCAATACCATTTCCTTGTATATGTTCTATTTTATCTGCTCATCAGTTGATGGACCTTTAGGTTGTTTCCTTTTTTCTTTTCTCTCTCTTTTCTTTTTTTTTCTTTTCTTTTCTTTTTTTAATTTCATGAATAATGCTGTTGTGGACAGTTAGGTTTAAGAATTCATGTACAGGGGCACCTCGGTGGCTCAGTGGGTTAAGTCTCTGCCTTCAGCTCAGGTCATGATCTCAGGGTCCTGGGATCGAGCCCCACATCTTGCTCTCTGCTCAGCGGGGAGCCTGCTTCCCCCTCTCTCTACATACCTGCCTCTCTGCCTACTTGTGACCTCTGTCTGTCAAATAAATAAATAAAATCTTAAAAAACAAACAAACAAATAAAAAAACTATCCTCAAAACTCAAAATTAAAAAAAAAAAAAAAAAGAATTCATGTAGACCTATGTGTTCTCCTGGGTAGACAACTAAGAGTGAAATTACTGGGCCATAGGGTAACTTTATATTTAACTCTTTAAAAATTACCAAACTCCTTTTCCAAAGTAGCTGCTGCATTTTACATTTCCACCAACAATATATAAGATCTCGTTTTTCCACATCCTTGTCAATACTTGTTATCATCTGTCTTTTGATTGTAGCTATTCTCATTGGTATTAAGTGATATCTTAATGTGGTTTTAATTTGCATTTCCATAATGACTAATGAAAATGAGCTTCATTTTATGCAACCTTGAGGAAATTTGAACTTTTTTGAGGAGAAGGGGCTTGCAAAGGATAAATAAAAGAATTGGCCACACAGAGAATCTAAAAGAGTATGTCACAGAAGCCAAGGAGAAAGGAGAGAAAGATTAACAATATTAATGTTACCAAGAATCCAAGAAAAATGAGGACTGAGAACAGTACTTTACTGTGGTTAGATGGCCTTATCAGCAGCTCACTTGATCAAATGAGGTAGACTGAAACCAGACTGGAGAAGACTGGAGCATGAATGGAAGTTGAAGAAATGGAGAAAAATACCCTAGACAACAGTTTTTTGGGGGTTTTTTTGTTTGTTTGTTTGTTTGTTTTTTGACATGTTTGTGTGTAATGGGAAGAAGAGAGACTCCTCAGCAGATGGAAAGGAAACACAGGCTTGAGAAACAATTTTATTTTTGTGGGAGAACATTGAGTTGATATAAAATCTGTTAGGAAAAATCTAATGGAGAGAAAGAGATTGGTTATATAAAAAAGAATGGGTCATTTGTAACATAATAAATTTATCTGTTTATTTGCATATACTAACTGCCTAAAATATGGATGGTGGAGTGTTTCCTGCTAGTACTATGAATCAGTGTGAGACCCTCTTTTTCACATAGGAATTTCTCAAGTATAAAATGGTTAAGTGAAATAATGTCATTGAAAGATGTTTTTATAAAAGTTTCTATATTTATGTTAGTTAACATAAATATTCATGCTGTCTAGTAAATGTTTTAAAATCACCTGATATAACCTTTTAGACCTACTGTTGCTCTGTTCATGTTTCCTACAACTTTCTGGTCCTACAGGGAAAAAACTGTACCTGAAATAACTCCCTGATGCAGCCAAACAAGGAAAAAAATTTTTTCCTACCTTACTCTTAAATGTAACAGATAAGGACTTGGTGCCGTAAATCTCTCGCCAAGTCCTAGTTTACATAACCTTACTTTTCGTTCATGATCTAGTGCCTTCGTTTAGGAATCTAAATGACTTTCCTTGGTCCTTACTGTTCTATATTCAGAAGATAAATTCATTGAGGAGGTTGGGGGGAAGGGTGGGAATCAAGGGGATACTCTCCCTCTCCTCTGCTATGGGGAAGATGATGGTGGCAGACACTGCGAGTTTCCTCTTTAATATCCACTACTTTCTTTATTATTACTATTACTATTTTTTAGGGCAACAGGACACCCAACTTAAATTTTAAAAATTCATTTCCAGTCTAAGAAAGGAGATGAATGAGACATAAACAGAAGATTCTTAGAGCTTGCTGGGAAAGTTGGCTTTCCTTATTTAGATCATGAGCATTCCACATTTCCTTTTTATTATGTGCCAGCATCGTGGATGTGAGAGCTGTAGTAGCAACAGCAGCAGCATATTGCAGTCACGAGGGAAAGGCCACATTTAAAGTGGCCTTTAAATTAAAGATTTAAAGTATTATCTTTAAATCCTGGAGCCACTGAATGAAATATAGCAACTGCCCATCTACAGAAAATATTTTTTTTTTCAGTAGGAAAACAAAAACAAAAACCTTAAAGCATTGTTTATTTATTTATTTCTTATTCCTACTTGCAGCCAAACAGACTCCAAGTCAGGGGTACACAAATTCTTCTGAAAAGTCCTGGATAGGTAATAAATATTTTACATTTTACAGGCCATATTTTCTCTGTTGCAATTCCTCGTCTTTGATGTTTTAGCACAAGAGAAACCAGAGACAATATATAAACAGACAAATGCAGTCATGTTCCAATTATTTATTTGTAAAAACAGTTGACTAGCCAGATTTGGCTCATGACCACTGACCCTTCTTCCAACTGATAAAAGGTAAAAGTGAAGATGTTTTCATAATTGTATTTATGTTCTAGTTAGTTACTGACATGGTAATTTCTTGGTAGCTGGAGAGTATGTAGCAATGAAGTAAAAACTCCATATATGGCGAGAAGAGGGGAGAAGCAGAAAGTAAGCAGAAATTGACCAGTCTCTGTCTCTGGCTAAGAGACATCAGGATTTTAGGAGGATTTGGGAAAATCTGAATTCTTGTATTGAGCACCTGTTCAGTAGTAATTACAAACACATTTTACTCATTGTATTGGTTTTCCTGTTTAATACTAGTTCCTAGTATTAAAACAGGGTTGTTAAACTTATTTTCTGAACCAGTATACAATATTTGGGGTCAAATATGAGTTTGTGCACCAACCTGGCAATCAAAATGCTACATATAGTATTGTTTCTATGAGAAATAAAGTCCAAATTACAAACAACTAATCCTCAAATTAACGTTTGGAACCAAACATTCATGAATCGGTAACTCTCCCTGCATAGAACTATTCATTATAAGCTAGATTTTCCCAGTGCATAAAAGTGACTCCTTGGGTATTAATTGGCCACTATAGTAAACTGCATTAATTTTCTCTTGAAACTAAAATATTATTTAGTAAATTAATGCCACATTGCACCATTGGCATCATACAGGTTCAGGGAATTTAATGAAGTTTTCATTTATGCCTAACTTCCTAGGCAGTAGCTTACACACTGTGAGACAGCCACTTTAAAATACAAGCTGCAATGATAGTTGAAACGTATTTAGCAGGCTCTATTAAACAAAGTGCTTCACTTATGGTAAATTCTTGAAGCCAACTAATAAATCATGACTGGTATTGAGAACTTAGCATTAAGCAATATGAATTTGTTAAGTTTATGCACGTTGGAGAGAAAATATATTCAGAATACCTAGAGAAATTGAGATGATAAAATTTTACATTTATACATTTTAAATGAACTAGTTTTAGTGAGTTTTGAGATACTTTAGGTTATATTCTTTTTGTTCTCCTCTTCCTTATCCCGAGCGGCTTCCTTCCTTTCCCTTCCATTCTTTTTTCTCTTTCTTGAATAATACAACTTATAATAAAACAGGATTAAAATTAAAATAAAAATTAACTGTAAGTAACACCACCAAGAGTGACGATTTGGGGAAAAACGTAAAAAATAAAAAGAACAAAGCCGCACATGGGGAACAATTTCTGCAAAAAATAAAATTGTTAGATAGTATTCTAGAAAGTAGGATGGTTTGTATAGATAGCAGTTTTAGGTCTAGAGAAAAATAGAATCAAAAATAATTCATACCAGATTAGAAGATGCAGAGGAAAGAGAGTAAAAAGAAAAAGTAGGAATGTATGAAATTGATAGCAGCCAGAATAAACTGGAATTGGTCATTCTCTTCACTCATTATCAAGAACCTTGAGATAGAGTAAAAGAGCAGTGTAATATGGAACTGTCGATCTTATATTTGCCGCTTTAGGTTTTGTATTGTATGACTTTAAATACATATATATATATATATATATCATTCTGTAAGTGGATACACCCTCAATTATATATTATGTAATGAATTGACTTTCCAAAAAGTTTAATACATTTATTGATAGTAATTCACAGAGGCACATTGTATATCTCTAATTTGGTACATTCACATGTACATATGAACACTCACATGTGAAACATTTTTATGAAACTATATTGTCATATGCGATGAACACTCGTTATTCTCTTTTTTTAATTTATTTAAAAATTTGGTAGCAGTACATTGTGTTGATTTTACAATAATGAAAAATAGTGGTATCCTGGAAAAGGGTTTGGAAGATCTAAATGCAGTGGAGTCACATAGTAAGAACACAGTGGCAGTCAGTAATGCAATTTTATTCTAATGGAAAATATGATTTTTTTCTGAAAGTATATAACTAACACACTGCTTTAAGGTAAAACTCATATCTCTTCTTTCTTCAATATTCTTCTTATTGATACTGTTCCTATTAGTAAACAACTTACATGTTTAAATACATGCTTTGCTACTTCTGAAAAATAAACCAAATCTGTAGGGTTTCCAGAATATTGTTATAATATACTGAACAATATTTTAAACATTGTGTAGATATTTAGGAGAGGAACTAATAAGTTTTCTTAGCCACAAATTTACACCTATGTGAATGTATGTGAACTATTATTATATATTATTACATGATTAATGTATATGAAATATTATTATATATTATTACATAATTTAAGAATATTCATATCATTTCATGATATATGTAATAGTATATAAATTAAACTTATCCAAAGAAGGGATTATAGTCATGTACATATTGTAAGGCAATATAGAGTAATTAAATACAAATATCAAATACAAAATAACTTAGTCTTTAAAATCAATTAATAGAATATTCATGTTATAAGGAATTTAGATAGCTATGAATATTATAATTAAAGATATTCATAACATAAGCATTTGGACTAAATTAATATTTCAAAAATTGTCAACAGGTATTACAATATTGTTGTGATTGAAGTACAACACAATTCTCTCTTCATTTATAATAAAACATGTTCCAAGACCAAAGAAAATTGAAATGTTACTTTGATGACATGTAAGGGAGGTTTTGGTCATTAACAAATGTGTGTGTGTGTGTGTGTGTGTGTATTTATTAACAAATGTGTGTGTGTGTATTTATACACACACACATATGTCTTATTTATTTAAGGGTTCATTTTCATTATTAAAAATGTATGGTTGTAGGCCATAGTCACATAGTTGGCCTTATAAATAATGTAGCCTTTAGCTATCTGTGGATTTATGGAAAAGGTAGAAACGGAGCCAGATTATATGATAGACCACATGCAACAGTGGTTTTTAAACACTATCCTTCAAAATATTTTCTCTCTTACCACTCAAAATAGAAGAGGATGGTTCACCTGTACTTTGCTCTCAATTCAATACATATTATAATATTTTGAAAAAGATGCATGTTATTGGTTTCCTTCCTGTTTTGGTAGTTATTTCATTTTTTTCAAGGATACATTACTTCCAAATGACTTAATATTAATATATTTCTGCCTACCTGGTACATATAAAATAGTAAAACTTATAGAAATTGGTCATTTCTAAATTTTAAAGATTGAATAAAAATTCTCAATATAATATTTAGAAAAGTAACTGTTGTCAGCATTTATTATGGAAAGCCCTGGAACCCCACCTTGAAATGACAATTTATGTTCCTCCCAAAGCTGCAAAGGAATTGTTCTCAAACTCAGCTGGACATTAGCTTCAACTGAGAAGCCTTTGAAAATACGTATGCCTGACTTTGACCTTAGAGCATTCTGAAATGAGCCCCAGGCACCCATAAATCCAGTACAGACAAAATAATAATATATAATATATTGTTTTGAGTTCTTAGCATGTGCCAGGAATGGTTTTACGTATTTAATATGTATTTATATATGAAATTTCTAGAACAACTCTATTTATGAAGCATGCGATCAAGTAATAGCTATTTTAAAGCTGAGAAAGCTGAGGCACCGGGAAGTTCAGTTCCTTGTTCAAGGTTGCACAATTTGCAAATAAACAATGGAACCCATGAACAAATCCAGTAGACTGGTTCATGGGGGCCATACCCTTCACTCCTACACTCTGTTGCTTCTGTAACTTTCCTGCCTTTAAGGAACATCAGAGTAGGAGGGGAGATTTTCAAAAACTACAAAATAACTAAATGTTACATCATGTAGTACTGCCTACAAGGGAAATAGTATTTTAGGGAAAAAAAGTAATAATCTGTATTAGCTGAAGCAGAGGAAGAATGATTCAGTAAGTTGTGAGTTATTGGTGGAGGCAACTAGAGAGAGATCATGGGTTCAGTCTTGAATCTGGCTCTGTAGTTATTCTGTTGATATAAAATTATCTCTTGCAGATTATAGACTTGGTGGTAACATTCCTGACAATTAGTTTAAATATGTAGTTATACCAAACACTGAATTAGAAATGATTTCTTTCTTTCTTTCTTTCTTTTTCTTTTTTTTTTGAAACAGGGAAAGTTTTTGTGTGGTTTGCTCTCAACTGCCTCCCAAGAATTTACTGGCACTTGGCTCACACCTCATCTAGCTATTACATTTACTTGTGCATTCAAAATGTGCATATTCACATTTTAACTCATTTTCTACATTTAAATCTCCTTGAAAGTGAGAACTTTGGCCTCATCATCTTTGTGGTTCGTTCAACTCTTTGTTTATACTGTATTCGGTCATGAAAAATTTTATGTTGAATTTATAAATGAATGAAACTCTCATCAGAAATCAATATCATTGTTGTTAGAGTGATCTTACCTTCTGGGCGTTTTAGTGTAACAGTGAAGGATACTTAAGACTAATGCTAGAGATAGCATTTTAAAAGACACTGCTACTCAGAATGCTAATATATGATAAGTAGCTTGCCCCAGAAAGAAAATCATCAAGGAGCCTGCAAAGAAAAAGAAATGCTTCTTTCATCAGGGAAGTTTCGCTCAGAAAAAGAAGTCAGTTGAACAATAACAAAAAAGTACTTGCTGCCATAGATGTCCATTTGACACAAATTCCTCACCTCTTCATTGGCCTCTGACTTGTAGCTGCACTTGGAAGTAGCCAGTCTGCACTAAAGTGGTACTGTCTCAAACATTTAAGTGAAAATAAATTTATTTATTACTCATTCCCTTTTATGAAGCAATGACTCTAAATGAGTTTTAACAATGGCCACACTTTGCCTATTCAGTCCATATAACCTCACCCACCTTTTTTCACCAGCAGGCACTAGACTGCTCTAAAATATTTTATTCCCCTTAGAGGATTCATATTAAATACTGGTTTACCAGCAGTTTCATTGTGGCTAATACACAAGAGAAACAGATGGGAAAGGCCCATGTTTATTGATAAAGTTCTGGTCAAATACATCATAGTATTATAGACACAATTGACAAAAGAGCTATGCAGATCCTCATGTGTTCAATAATGCAATTTTTTTAAATGAAATATAAGTGAAAACATCAAGGTTTTGAACTGTGCTAGGAGAATAATGCCATTCATGTAAAAAAATGCATATACTTGCACACACCTAGACTATTTCTGGAAAGATTTCAAAGAAACTGGGGCACCTGGGTGACTCAGTGGGTTAAGCCCCTGCCTTCGGCTCAGGTCATGATTTCAGGGTCCAGGGATCAAGTCCAGCATCTGGCTGTCTTCTCAGCGGGGAGCCTGCTTCCCCCTCTCTCTACATACCTGCCTCTCTGCCTACTTGTGATCTCTGTCTGTCAAATAAATAAATAAAATTAAAAAAATAAAAAGAGAGAGAGATTTCAAAGAAACTGCTAAGAGAGGTTGCTTTAGAGAAGGTTAACTGTGACATGGGACCAGACTAGGAGGGAGCCTTATACCTTTTGAATTTTGCTGCATACACATGAATTTGCCCTTTTTTTAAAAAAAGTAATTTAAAAAATCTCTACTCAGAAAAAAAAAAAAAAAAAAATTCTACTCAGTTTGACCTCTTCTGGTACCTGCAGGTTCTAGGATTGTTGTACCGAGCAGGTCCCTCAGGGTCCCCTCATCATTATGGCGCATTGTGGATTCTCAATGAATGAATGAATGAATGACCACTCAGCTTTCCTCCTAGTGTCTGCTCTCACCTGGAATTATCATGCTGCAGCTGAAAACAGATAGGGAGTAGAACTTAAAAACATGGGATTCAATCTCAAATCTGCCCTTGAGTGGATGCTACTTAATTTCTGTAACCCTCAGCTTTTCCACCAATACAATGGAACAGAACCTACTTCACAGGGCTGTAGTATGGAAGGAAGAAGATCATATACATATGTATTATTATACAAAGAATATTACTTATGTGAATATTGTCAACTGTAAGGATTTATAGAAATGCTACAGTGCCTTGCATGCAGTAAATGCCAAACACATACATGTTAAATAGAACTGAACTGCAGGCGGTCCCCAATTTGTAATGGTTCAACTTATAATTTTTTGACTTATGATTTTTTAACTTTACAAGGCTGCAAAAGTGATACATGGTTCCTAGAAATGGTACTTTGCATTCTGAATTTTGGTGTTTTCCTGGTCTAGTGATATGTGGTATGATCCTTTCTGGTGAACCTGGTCAGCAGCCCTGAACAGTTGCAAGGGTGAACAACTGATACACTTACAACCACTCTGTTTTCACTTTCAGTATAGTATTAAATAAATTGCATGAGATACTCAATAGTTTGTTATAGGATAGGCTTTGTGTTAGGTGATTTTGCTCAAGTGTAGGTTAATCTAAGTATTCTGAGCACGTTTAAGGTAGGCTAAGCTAAGCTATGGCGTTTGCTATTAGATGTATTTAATGCATTTTCAACTTAAGTATTTTCAACTTAGATGGGTTTATCTGGGCATAACCCCATCATAAGTTGAGAAATATCTGTAGTAAAAAGTACCTATTAATTAAATAGTAAATAGTACCTATTGGTTACCTATTGATTAAAAAGATAGTTAAAATGTACGACTTCACATCAAGGATTCCTTAACCTTTCTGAATTGTTATATTAGGTGATCATTTATTAGTTACTCCTTTGTAGGTATGACTGATGTGAATGGTGCAGTTAGTTCTGGGAAGGATCCTGTTTTATAACTCCTGTTTATATAATATTTCATTTTTTACATATTGTAATTATATGAACATTACAAATTAGCCCTCATCAATTAGCATTTTGGAAGTTAGCAGGGGTCCCAATATATGCTTAGAACCAATACCCACAGTAGCTTTCTCCACAACCCTTACCTCCTTGCCCTTACAGCAGTTTAGATAGAGATTTTGCCAGGCTACCTCCTATGGTAATTAATTAAACATGCAAACAATTGGCTGTTAATCATCTGATGATAACAGAGAAGAAAATTTTCATCTCAGCAAAATGTTTTGTCAGATCATTTTTATAAAGATATTGTGACTATTGCTGTAAAGAACAAGGCCATTCTCAGTTGTTCAAAGAGTGGAGAAGTGACTTTTGTTGTTCCGGTTATGCATTTTTTTCACTCTACTGGAAATGTAGTAACATGACTTACATATATACTTGACTTGGATTCCAATCCAGGATGTTTTCTTTTCCTTTGCTGTTTGTTCAAGATCATATTCACTTTTTCAGAGAACTTTCAGATCTTATTTTTAGCTCTTACTGAATTTGTCTTTTTAATAATTGTTTTTAGATTCATTTAGAAATCCATTCTGATGTATCTTATTTACTATATTGTATATCTTACATTTTGGGTAAAACATCATCTTCCTAATTGGTGCGTTAAATAGTAGCAATGCAAATTATGTAATTTAATTTTGAAAAAGATCAATTCATTTTCCACTGATTTTTTTCAACTACTTACAGAATGAGACTTGTATGTTTTAGCCACAGATCAGGCTTCTATCCAACAAAAGGAATTTGACAGACCTCTATTGCAAATGTATTGTTCATAATTGCTGCAGACTCAATTGCCCTTAGTTCCTGCACTTTTCCTTTCATATGAAATTTTAAATTTCTTGCTCAGAATATTATTAGTGACCCTGTTTTTTTCACACCCAGGGAGATGAAGTTTAGTGAAATCACATGTTAGAATTTTTTGTAAGATTTATTTATTTATTTATTTGAGAGAGAGAGAGAGCACACACGAGTGGGAGGAGGGATAGAGGGAGAACATCCTAAAATGGGGACACCCTGCTGAGTGTGGAGCCCCCACAGGGGCCCTCAATCTCAGGACCCTAAGATCATGACCTGAGCCAAAATCAAGAGTCAGAAACTTAACCGAATGAGCCACCCAGGTGCCCCACATGTTAGAATTTTTATGTATTCTAACATACTCTAAAAATGGAATTGATACATTATGTGATACTCCACTGGATCATGTGTACTTATGGCCTAGTGTTTGTTCTTGAAATAATTTTCTATATATTTTTACACATTTGTCCTGTAGTGTAAAAATGAAATATCTGTGGGGAAGAGTAAGAAAGTTAAATTTTGCATTATAAAATGCTAAACTCCTAAGAATACACATTTGTCATTTCAAAGGATTGTTAAAAAATGAATTCCAGGGGCACCTGGGTAGCTCAGTGGGTTAAGCCTCTGCCTTTGGCTTAGGTCATAGTCCCAGGGTCCTGGGATTGAGCCCCATATGGGGCTCTCTGCTCAGTGGAAGCCTGCTTCTCCCTCTCTCTCTGCCTGCAGCTCTGCTTGCTTGTGCTCTTCCTCTCCCTCTTTCCCTGTCAAATAAATAAAATCTTTAAAAAAAAATGATTTCTATACTGATGGCAAATAAAGCATTAAGTAAAGACTATTATTCTATTAGTGTCAGATTTGCGTTTGACTGTGTTCTAAAAATTTCTTCATTTTCACTTTTTGTATTTACCTAATGGAAATCTAACAACCAACAATATAGATTTAACAACTTGAGATGCATGGTAAAAGGTCATTTCATGCTTGTTGACCCATCTTACCTCACTGTATTGTTTAGAAATACAAATATTTTGTTTTTGCCCACCATTCTTTATTGAAATTCAGTGAGAACACTTAACTGTTATAAAAATAATAATTAGTATATATAAATCACTTTTTCAATCCAAAATCAAGTTCATGAGCTTTATTTGCATTCTATTACACACACATGCAAATACTTCTTTTAAATGTATATTGGAGATTTTTTCTTATAAGATTTTGCATTTTGAGTCCTAATTAAGATCAAAATTCCTTGAGTCCATGCTATTTCAATATTAAGTCGGACAGATCACATTATTAGACTATCCTATCACTAACCTTTTTTCATAGATTTCATTAAAATTCCAGTAAGTCTATTTTCATTTTGTTTTTTGTTTTGTTTTGTTTTGTTTTGTTTTTACCATGTGTATTAGTTTTCTCTTGCTACCATTAAAAAAAAAAAAGAAAGAAAGAAAGAAAAAGAAAAAAAAAACACCTACCTCAAAACTCTTAAAGCAACACTCATTTATTATCTTCTAGTTCTATGGGTCAGAAGTCTGGGTGCAGCAGGGTTGGCCTCTTACCTGGAGGCTCTGGGGAAGTATGTCCCAAGTTCATTCATGTTGTTGTCGGAATGTGGGGCTTTTGTACTTGTAGAATCATGGCCTCCATTTCCCTTCCTCTGTCAACTGGGGCCAATCTTAGATCTTAAAGTCTACTCCCGTATCTTCTCATGTTCCCCATGTGGCCGCTCCAATAATGGCAGGTCCATTTCCTCTCATGTTTCAGATCTCCCTGGATCCTCCTTCTATAACATCTCTTTGACCTTGGCTGGAGAAATTTCTCTGCTCCTAAGGGCTGATGTGATTAGATTGGGCCCACTGGCAAAGATCCAGGATAATATCCTTATTGTAAAGTCTATAACCTTAATTACACCTGCAGTGTCCATTTTGCCATGTAATGTTTCATATTCACATGTTCCATGAATTAGAATATGGACATCTGTATAGGGCCGTTCACCCATTATACAATGTTTTTAAATTGTTTTCTTCCACTTCATGCAAGGAATTTTTTTTTTCCATATCTGTAGGTAAATTGAATATTTTCGTGGGGAAAAATGGAGACTTATGAATATTCTTCATCTTAAATATATCTGCTATATTTAGATTTTAATTAGAAATTGATTAAGATCAATAATCTTACATGAGTGCCTGAAGCTCAAAATCTATAAAATGTTTATTGGTTCACATCTGTACATAAACCCACCATTCTTACTGATTATTTTTAAATTCAAAGCCTTCTAACTAATAATTGCAGCCCACAGATTTTACCTTTTGACCTGTTATTAGACTTCTGATTTCCTTTTGCATCAGCTTCCTTCACTTTGTTCTTATGCTGTTGAGATTTTCCACTTGAACCACAGAAACCATTTTCTCAATTTTCTAAGATCATCTTTCACTGTCAATTGTAGAGACTCCATATATGTCCCCAATAAGTTGTGAGAATCTTCCATGTTTCTTTGGTTGAAATCAATTCTTATATTTGAATACTGCTAGAAAGTTAGGTAAGAAATGAATCTGTTAATCATTTGTTAGAAACCCTATTAAAATTTTATATTTAAAACCTCCTCTCTATGTGGTATTTGTTTTCCTACATTTTCCAGTTTAGGAAATTTATTTTTTTTAAAGATTTTGTTTATTTATTTGACAGAGAGAGTGAGAGAGCACAAGCAGGGGGAGCAGTAGAAGGAGAGGGAGAAGCAGGCTCCCAGCCAGGTAGGGAGCCCGATGTGGGGCTTGATCTCAGGACCCTGTGATCATGACGTGTGCCAAATGCAGATGCTTAATCATCTGAACCACCCATGCAACCGCAGGAAATTTATTATTTTTGGTTATTATTTATTAGCTTCCATCAATTCCAATTACAATAGATTTTGTTTCACTTTGCTAATTATAAAAAACATAATTTAAATATCATAACACCTAATTGGTTCTTAAGTGTGTATGTAATTTAGTTGTAGACATTTCTTTTTAAAACTGACTTCAGATTGTAGTTAATTGGGTATTTTGGTGTAACAGTGAGTGTATTGGTGAAATTGTTACAATGTGGTTAATTTAGATTGACTATATTAAGCATAGAAATCATTATGTCTTAAGATTAAAGAACTTACTTTTACATAGAAGTTTATCTGAAAATAATGACTCTGTTAGAATCCAACTCACTTACAGATTTTTGTTTATAAGGTATATATATCCTTATGGCTAAGATATTGAAACTCAAGGGAAAATATTATCAATTCTCCTGTAACAAAATGTTGCATCTGAAGGACATGTGACAGACAAAGATATTTCCTATCTTGCATTTTGCCTATTCTCAAGGGCCATGTGCTAGTACTTCTAGCTCTGACCTTCTTAAATGTGTGACTCAATATAGTATCCGCAAGGGACACATTTTTAAAAGGAAATATCCAGAATATCAGAAGTATAGCCATTTATAGATGTGGTTCCTTGTACAAAAGGGAAAAGTCACTGTTAATGGTGTGATACGGGTTTCAAAATACCGTATATTACAAATGTATTTTTTGACATCTTTTTTCCCCCAATCTCCAAATTACCATAATTTTATTGATAAAAGTTCTTTTCCAGAATGAAATAATGAATATAATTTTAGTGTGTAACTTGCAGAAATCAAATCTTGTTCTATACTTAGATTTTGCTGCGACGTGTCAAAAACTAAATGAGGTACAGCTATACCCCACGTCTCCTCCATACCTTGGAGAATTCAGTGTTTCTTCACCTTACTATTTAGGATAGAGACTAAACAAAGTCATATAGTTTGATTTACACTGAAAATCGCATTAAGCTAGGTGTGTTGTTTGAAAGAGACCTAGACAGCGCCTCCTAACTCTCTACCTGTTTCCAGCAAATGTATTTCCAAATGGCACACATCATATCATAAACCCAGATCAGAGATCAGCAGTTTTACTGAGTAATTCCGTGTATTGTCTACTGCAGTATTCTTATGTGTGCTGCATTTTGTTTCTTACTAAAGTTTAAATATAGATTTTTCTGAATGATTTTAAGTAAATCAGACTATTGGAAATTGCCGCGTCTGGGTGCCTCAGTCGTTAAGCGTCTGCCTGCCTCTCAGGTCATGATCCCGGGGGTGGGGTCCTGGGATAGAGCCCCGCATAGGGCTCCCTGCTCAGCAGGAAGCCTGCTTCTCCCTCTCTCACTCTCCCTGCTTGTGTTCCTTCTCTCGCTGTGTCTCTGTCAAATAAATAAAATCTTAAAAAAAAAAAAAAAGGACTACTGGAAATTATTTGCTAAATAGACTCACCTCAGAATTCGTTGGGGTTTCTGTTTCCCCAGGCTATGGCTTGAGGATGCAGCCTCTTGAACACCCCAGGCGGCTGAAATATGCTAAGCATGTTCTGGATGGAGAGACAAATCACTTTAGAAACAAATTCTTCTTCGCTGCATAGATTCAGGTTTTAAAAGTCATGGCAAAATAAGATTTCTTATTAGAAATTTGTTTCATTGGAAACATATCAGAAACACATTTAGTCTGTAAACACAGTCTGCTGAGTACTTCAGCTGCATCCCCCTAAAGGGAAAGTTGTTCCACTTAATCTGCTCTAGTTACGCTTCTGTTAGTAATCTGAGAGGAAATATGGGAATCATGCATCTTCCATGTCCTTTCCTCAAAATCGCCAAGCCAGAAAGAAGTAAAAAATGTTTTTCCTAGACATTGATACTAGAAAATATTAAGAAGTAAAAGTAACAAAATAAAGTCAAAGGTATAAACATCAGAAGCTTGCTTAAACAGCTTTTGCCCCATATAATTGCTTTTCTGTCAGCAGGATTATTAACAATTTTGGACATCTGAAAATTAAATTAACAGCCTGAAAATATTTTACAGAATGAGATAGAGCATGATACATGAAACATAATGACCCCACTGAAATTCAGCCAAGCCAGTGCAGCTACTCATTTAGACAGAGAAGACAACTAGTTAATCATCACCGAGCAAATTAGACAGAGCAAATTAGTTTGCTACATTCCACAGTCTTAGCTACCAAAAAGAGTATATGCTACTAATTAGAATGAAAGGACTCTAAGCATATTATTATCTATATAGAAAGGGAGAGCAAAATTGTAGCTTGAATTGCTTCTATCAAAGCTTGAAACCTAGGTTACGTAGACAGAAATTACATGTGCAAGAGCCTAGCTCTGTGTGTGTGAGTGTGTGTGTGTGTGTGTGTGTGTATTCTCAAAGAATTCCAATTAACCTTGGGAAAAAGTTTTTACACTTCATTAGCTCAAGATGCGAAAGAACACTAAAGCAGCCACTACTTATGTGTGTGCGAACACACACACACACACACACACACAAGCACACGCACACACACACGCAGTTAAAACATAAAAACAGTTTTAAAAAGTGTGGTCCCTTTAATTGAAGACTAAAGTAGCCATTCCATATATTTTAGTCTTACACAGTATTAAGCTATTTTTTTCTTTTAAAAAGTGTATCGCCATCGCATGTGAAGTAAATATTTGGAATTAGTTTATCACTGGAGATTAATCTGAAATCATATTTTGTAGCCTTAATTAGCATTCATTTGCTTAATTGTCATTCTCAGCCCCATCATTTCCATTTTTCACTAACTTGAACAATGCTATCTTCTGCTGTTTGCACTTTAATTTAAATTTCTATTAAGGTTTATGAACAGTAATAAGGTCCTGTTTGAATATTCATTAGCTCCTGAATTGTGAGCTATGAAAAGGTGCTTTCTTTTACCTTAATGAAACTGGCACAGCATGGGACTGATCAGTTGTGACATTTGATTTGAGGCATCCAGTGAATTTTCTCATTGTTTATTGACATGTCTTGTCCAAACAGCTCCCTCGCAAGTGAGCGGAGTGATGAAGGAGAGGGTGCTGCAGCGGAGTGTCGAGCTTTCCTGGCAGGAACCAGAGCATCCCAATGGAGTCATCACCGAATATGAAATCAAGTATTACGAGAAAGTAAGTGCTAAGAACAGCTGAAATGTGCAGCCGAGGTGTCTCATGTCATCCTCCTGCACTGTAGACTAAACTTGGTCATTATGCCAGCTATTTGGAGCTATTTTGAAATTCATAGTTAATTTTAGCCCTTTTTAATAACCATCTCAGGTTCATCATTATAATTATGATTTCTGTGTATTAAGTTTCTGGGTTATACAAAGGAGACTATTCCATTAGTGGGTATATTTGTTCAATTTTTGATATAATAATTAGATGTAAGATTTTTTGGTACCGTAGAGCCACGCAGCTCAACGCGTTTTTGAAGAATGATTCTTTTAGGATCTCTGCTTGGGCCCTTAATGATTGCTTTTATTTACATGGTTTCATTAATAATGATGGTGACCTCACGTAGTTTAGTAATTTGAACAAATAAAAACATTTTCCATGATAAATAGTGTAGTTCCTCCAATTTTCAGAATCAGATGATGATGTACTGCTCCTTTAAATTCCTCCTGAAATTTGTTCTACATATGGCCTAATAATCATATCTAGCACTTCTTCACACTTCTTTCTCCATGAAAAATAGGATGGCTAAAACCCAAATGCTGCCCTTTAATCTTCATAATGGCTGAGTTTTAGTAAATAGTGATATAATTGAGTGTATGAGTGCATTTACTTCTGACCTATCTGGAGGGGGGTGGGCACCCTGTTCACAAATTATTATATAGGCTCCACTTCACAGAAAGACTTGGTTCAAGGTTTGAAACACAGAAATGATTAGTATTACTAATATGAATATTGGTAATTGATATTAATGTTATTATTAATACAAGTGTTACTTATTGACTTCAGTATGTTAGCTAAAAGTGCTATAATATACATAGCCATTTTAACCATTTAGACAGAATTTCAAAATAGACCCAAGCTTTGGAAAATCTTGGGGGCAGAATTTACTTGACTGAACAATTTAAGTGTATACAGTGCATTGGCAATAAATACATTTTTCCCTTTGAAGAAAAAACAGTTTAAGATTAGTTTCAACGTTCAGATTAAATTTATAACATTTTTACATACTATTTTCATTACTAATTCATGACTTCCATGGCCAAAGTTACATTTTAAATACCTTATTTGTGTACCAGGAAATACAGTTCTTGCCCTGTCAAATGTGTTCCTGAGGAATCTTTGTTTTTACTATTGGTTTTGCTATGTCTCTTTTCCAGTGAGCTCTAAGAGTTTATAGTTGGTCCCTTCTGAAATTTCATCAGATTTCAAAAGCAATGAAATACATTTTTAAAATGTGTTAGGTAGTAAATGACAGTAAAGTTTCTCACAGTGCAAGGAAATATTTTGCACATCCTTAGTCTGGAATAAATTTGTTCAAATAGTTTCTTTTCTATTTTGCATGACAAAACAGAATGTATCTACATTTGCTGAACTTACAAAGTCGGCAATTATTACAGCAGAATACTATATTGCATTCTAACATATGAAAGCATGTGGTCTCTATATATCATTATGTCATCTAATATCAGTTATGCCTAGTTCTTTTATTTGAGATAAATATATATTTATAATACCAACAATCATTTTTATGAATCATTATAATTAAGACAATCAAAAATCAGCTTTACTAAATACAGTTTAAGCACAGATTTATTCAGACTTTTGCAAATAGCATGAAGGCAAATTAAACAACCCAACTGACATTTTCAGATTTCAATGAATAGTTTTATTGTCAGACATAGTTGAGCACCATTATTTTTTATAGAACAAATAAGAAACTACCTAAAATTGTATATTTTGATATGTAGTTTTTATAACTTTTTAAATAAAAAGCCGTTAGAGTCATTTCAATTAAGCTTTAAATTTTTATTCATTTGGATATTGTTTTGATGGAGTTTTTTATATTCTTGGATTTTTATAATTATTTCATTCTTAGTCGTATCATATATGATAAACACATTTTTTAACTCTGCAGGCCTCAGTTTTCATGAAAAATGAGGAAAAGTGAACTAAATGATGGTTAAAATATTGCCAAACCATCAATTATACAGTGCTTTAACTTTTATATTGATAGTTTTAATTTAAAATATTCCATTAAATACTGTTTTGTAAAAGTGGTTCTATTCTGTGAGAAATGTAGTTTTTAATGAAAGCAATTGATATGTCAGTATGGTGGTGGTATTAGCGAAATTTCTTGATTTAATACCTTTCCTCATTTTTCGCATATGGCCTTTTGCTTGCTGAATAACATTCGGGAAAAGTATTAAAAGACTACATTATGAAGGGAAGACCTCCATTAAACCATAGATTTTACAAGCATACCCAGGTTTTGGTTAACAGGACATTTGATTATATTTATGGCTAAATAGTTCTTGCCACTGTGCCCTCTACCAACAAAGCAAAAGCTCAAAACATATAAATGGTTTAACAAAATTATTTCTCTTTGAAATTTATAGAACAAAGGCATGTGTTCACATTTCCATTTTATATTATCTTAGAAACAACTCAATGTTACAATATTCCACAGGGTACAATGTAGCCCTTTATAAAAAACAATGCAGCAAATTGAAATAAATTGCAAGAATTGGCTGTCAGATTGCCTGGTTGCAATTACAATTAAATATTCCCTGAATATATTGTTTCTAGGATCAAAGGGAACGGACCTATTCGACAGTAAAAACCAAGTCCACTTCAGCTTCCATTAATAACCTGAAGCCAGGAACAGTGTATGTTTTCCAGATTCGGGCTTTTACTGCTGCTGGGTATGGAAATTACAGTCCCAGACTTGATGTTGCTACACTAGAGGAAGCTACAGGTAAAATGTTTGAAGGTAATTACCACCTCTGCTTTGGATTCTTAGTCTCTATAACTGTCACATTTTTTTCCAATATTGAGGGCGATGATTTGGTTCAAGATTATTTTTACATTTAAAGGTGAATATATATGCATAAATATGTACTTTGTAAATGTTATACAGAATAACAATTTAAAATTTGCCGTTTTGTTTCTCAATGTTAAAATCTCATAATTTATATGTCTTTTTAATACGCACTGGGGTTTTTTTGGAAAAGATGAAGTCAGAAACAGAAACCAGACTTAATCAATTATATATTGACACAGGCTGTTTTTATAGAATCCAAAACAATCTTACTCTGTTTGTGTCCATCAAAGGTGGAAACCCCAAAATGAAGCCAGGATATACATGGGATGGGCCAGGGAAAGATGATCCATAAAAATCTGTGTTAATTTAAGTCTCTTGATTTTTAGCAATGATTTCCAAAATTGCAGTTCAGAGAGAAGATCTTAAAAGTTATATTTATTTTTATCACCCCTTTTCTTCTCTTATAAAGTATTTCAAGCATACCAGAGAATATATTTAAAGTATACATAAAATATTAAGAATGATAATTAAATGAATATCTCTGTATCAACCACTCAGCCTAAAAATGAACAACATGGGGTGAATGGGTAACTCAGTCTGTTAAGCGTCTGCCTTCAGCTCAGGTCATGATCCCAGGGTTCTGGGATTGAGCCCCGCATCAGGCTCCCTGCTCAGTGGGGAGCCCACTTCTCCCTCTCCCTCTGCCTGCAGTGCTGCCTACTTGTGCTCTCTCTCCATCTCCCTGTCAAAAAATAAATAAAATCTTTAAATTAATTAATTAATTAATTAAACATCACCAGTATCTTGAATCCCCTTTATCATTTTGTTTGTTCTATAGTTCCACAGAACATAATAAAAATGCATGTGTCTGTAGGGTACACAAATAAGCAGATGTATATGGGAATGCATGTCCCAGTTTACTGTCAGAGTTTAAGTTCAGAACAGCTTGAGTGCCATGCTGGTTTTTCTTTCATTACCTGAGGAATCAGTGTGTGTTTCTGTATTTTGGAGTTCTTGATCTCTTCTGATGTTACTGCTAGGCACAAGGTTTACCCAGCTTTTACCTCATCATCTTGCCAGTATAGTCCTCCCACAAAATTCTAAACAGATGCATTAAAAAATATATTATGTGATTTTCTTTCCTCAATTTTTAATTAAAATTTGTAAGTAAATTAAATCAGTACAATTTTTATCAGTTATTTTGACTTCAGAAAAATATTTTTATAGGTCTTTTAAAAGACAAATTGACAAATACTCTTTGATCAGCAAATGCTTGTTAGGTTTGCTGTGTGTGTGTGTGTGTGTATTTTTTAAAGATTTTATTTATTTATTTGACAGACAGAGGTCACAAGTAGGCAGAGAGGCAGGCAGAGAGAGAGGAGGAAGCAGGCTCCCTGCTGAGCAGAGAGCGCGATATGGGGCTCGATCCCAGGACCCTGGGATCATGACCTGAGCCAAAGGCAGAGGCTTTAACCCACTGAGCCACCCAGGCGCCCCAGGTTTGCTGTGTTTTTAAATTAAGCAATAACTCTCAGAACCTCAAATATATTCAGTGGCCACAAAAATATTAAAGTGTTTTACATCAAGATATCAACATTTGAAGATTTCAGTGGTCTTGTATCAGATATATTCTAGTAGTTTTCAATTTAGACTGATCTCATGATATTACTTTGTGATTTCTCCTATAATAAAACACCTTAAGGAATGTTTTATCACATTCTAATGAATTACTTAAACTTGTTAGATATGTTAGTTATCTCGCATTACCCAATCATTCCTTTTCGGTTAAACCTCTAAGTTTGAAAACTTTAAAAATGAATTTGTGCATTGTGCTGGCTTTGTATTGAGAACATTGGGCCAAACTATTTTTTATTGATTCCTGAGATCCATAGATGTTATTTTCATTATTTAAAAAAATTAAGCGACTAATTCAAAGAGAATAAGATGCAGTAGTAAACCCAAATGGTCACATGATGTGATGTTAAAACTAGATTTTGTATTAAAAAGAATTTATGGTTTTTATCATCTGAATATTCTCTCCCATGGGAATGTAAAGTTGATGAAGGAACAATCCATTTATCTTTTCCTTGCTATTGTCTTGCCAGTTCCTACTATCAGTGCTTGACACATAGAAGGCACTCAGTAAATAAGCAAGGAATGAAGACCTCACAGTCATCACATAGAACAGATTACCCCTATCAATCAGTGCCAGGAGACATATTCTGGTTTCACATCTCAGTTCTTCCATGTCTAGTTGTGAGACTTTGCATGAGCTCATGTACCTTAATTGCTAGCATAGCAGTATCTAAGTCAATGGTATTCTAAATATTACCTAAGTTAATGTACACGGAGTACACACAAAAAGTCTCAAGTCAGCTTTTATTTATTCTTTAACATAGCCATCCCCAAGCTTTTGTTCTATTAAAAAATGCTGAGGATGTCCAGAGATTTTGATTATTTGGATTATATCTATCAATATTCACTATTAGAAATTAAAACTAAAAAAAAAAAAAACTAAAACACACAAACACACATTTCATTAGCCATCAGAGTAATGGTGTTTTCACATGTCATGTAACTTCTAGAAAACTCAGCTGTGCACCTGTGAGCATATGAGAGTGAAAAAGGCAAATAACATCACATCATATTAAATAGTTTTGACCCTCCAGATAACCTGGAAAGCTCTTGAGGGACCCTTAGGTTTCCAGTCCACCCTTTGAGAACTGCTGGCTTAGCACGAGGTACTGCGCTAAGAATTAGGGATGCGGAGAGACACATGACACAATTATGCTAGAGACTTGTACACAAATTCTGTCGTACAATTAAGCATTGGAGTGCATGACCCAATGCTATCAGAGTGTCAGGAAACAATGATTCACTGCTCTTGGAAGAAGGGAAAAAGTGAACATGCCACCAAAGAGAGGTCCCCTAAGCAGTGTTTGAAAAGGGAAATTAAACAGATTATTCCATTGCACATGTATCCTAAAATCCCCATCTCTTCAGAATCAATACTACTGTTTTTACAATTTTGAAACCATGATGTGATGATTATGACACTTACAGATTACTTTTAAAATTCATTACCCGTGAAAGAGATGAAAATATTAACTATAAATTTGACTGTGGAAAGATTAAAGTGTGACCCTGAGTACATATAAAAATGTATAAATATTCACAAATTCTAATCATCGTTCACCTGAATTCAGTTTTTCATTGGAGTTCTGTTTTTGAGGCTAAGGCAGAACTGAGCCTAAGACAAGCAAAGAATTAGACCCATGGGACACATCGATTGAATGGAAACAATTTCTACACATATGTATATAATTTTTCCTCCCTCAGGAAAAAAACTACTCTGTTCTTTTTTCTCCCTCTCTCGATATCTAATATATCTAGATACATACATATATATATATATATAGAGAGAGAGAGAGAGAGAGAGATTTGTGCATATATATACACACATAAAGACAGATAAAAATTTAAAATAATCAAACTAAGCCAAAAAAAACAAATATATTTGAAATCTTTTTTGTTGTTAAATAATAATAGGCTGTAATTCAGAAATTGAAGCCTAAAAGTTTCCTTTTTCCCAGCCTCCCTCCCTTGTATAATTCCCTCAGGGAGCAAATCAGCAGGGGTTGAATTAGGGAGAGTGTGTATGCCTTTGTTCAGAAACTGTCTATTACACAGGCACTACTTCACTGTTTTTTGATAAAAGATCTATCTATAGTTAGCTTAGCATAGGTATACAATTAAGAAATGTGTTGTCAAGAGGAGAACATAGATAAATAGAGAAGGGCCAATCAGAAAAACTTTACGCAAGACATACCCTTCCTACGTATAATTTACCGCCCTGGAGACCCAGTCCCTTGCCACCACTAAGAAGGAGTAGTATTTTCCATCCTGCCTTATATTAAAGATTACAGCTGTTGACTGTTTCAGCAATAAGCAAACTATATTAGTTTGACATTATATATTAAATGATATTTGCAACTGGATCATTTGTTGGAATACATCTTCTCATTGTTTTTACACTCCTTTGATTGTTTTATGAAGTCTGTACTGACATAGAAAATATAATACTCTGGGGAAAATATGACAATTATGAATTATCATATAAGCAGAACTTCACTAATTTGGAAAAATGGAAGTGAGAAGGCCATGTGACTTGATGAGGAATCGGAATCAGGGCCTGCTTTAAAGAACACATAAACACATGCTGCTCCCAAGGAGACTCTCAGAAAGGTCCAGCTGGGCTTGTCTTAATAAGCATAGAAGAATCACTTAGGCTTGTACAGGAAGTATCTGCAATTAGATAATGCTAAAATGTTTTTTTAAAGTACCTCCAAAAAGTTTGCTCTTTTTTAAAGAGCCTACCTCCTCTGTAATCTTAAACTCTCAAATGTGTATATAGCATACTTTGTCAAATTAGTACAAATACTTCCACTCATCTTTTTCCTGAATTATGGTACATTATAAAATCAAGATGATTTACTATAATTCCATGATGATTTTTATTTTATATTAATAATATAAGAGATCATTTAAGATGCTTTGAAAACTGCAGAGTATATGTTTTGTTTCCTTTTTCATATATCAGAAAAAGAGACACAAAGATCGTACACCTTGTTGGGAGGGAAAATGGAGATTTAATAATGATTATAGATCAAAGACTTCTCTCTGTTGATTCATAACTAAGTTTTCAGCAACTAAGCAAGAGATAGCCATTCAATAAGGCATTTTATAGGCATCTTTTATAGCTGAGTAATATAAAATAGATGAAAGTATTGTCCTTACCATGCCCTTAAAATGCAAAGAAAAAAAAAACACAAAACAGCATTTATTTAAGTTGATATTATTACAACATAATGCATTTATTTAAAATAGAGGTGAATTAAAAGGCATAGATATCTCTTATTCATAAGATTTTGTTTACCCTCTCAAGTTCTTACATGGTGTTGAGTATTTCTGAGCCTATTTTCCTCTCTTTCCAGCAACAGCCGTCTCCAGTGAACAGAATCCTGTTATTATAATTGCCGTGGTCGCAGTAGCAGGGACCATCATTTTGGTGTTCATGGTCTTTGGCTTCATCATTGGAAGAAGGTAGAACACAAATTTGTTCTAATCTTTAACACAAAATGTATTGACTTTTCAGAATTATGTCAGCCTATTACTATTTAGTGTACAAATTGAAATATATATGAAATACTAGAGCTTTGTAAGTAAGTAACTTTGTAGGTAAGTAAGTAAGTAACTTTGTATTAGAACTTTGAAAGTAAATATGAAATATTAAAGGTCAATAAATTCCCTTAAGGTCAAATGCAGTATGAGCTTAACCATTCATTGCCTTTAGCATTGTAATATCTATTGGGTGTGTTTTCATTGGTTACTTTTAGTTAGGTTTCCACCATAAATACAGGAGGTAGCTGAGGAAAGATGTACACATTTAGTTCCTGGGTCAGTGGAGACCATTTAAAATCTTTTGTTATCGCTGTTGTTTTTCAGAAAAAAGTATAAGCAAATATTCGCTCACTGATAAATTTAAATTTATAAAGTATGTTCTCTCTACATTATCTCACACAAATACTTCATATTTTGTACTTCTTTTAATCATATGAGTTACTATATTATTAGCAATGAGTTCATAACCATGGACAAGATTGTTTTTTTTTATTTTGTTTATTGCTCTAACTAGCATGTTGTCAAAGAATTAAAGCAGTTGTACTGAATTTTAAATATATAAAGTAAGATTATTGACTGAGATCATCACAAATCTGATTTTTTTCTAGGCACTGTGGTTATAGCAAAGCTGACCAAGAAGGGGATGAAGAGCTTTACTTTCATTGTAAGTGTTTGGTTTTTCTTTATTATTATGTGCCCCAGTTAATTCAGACACCTGGTTGTTAGCATTGGCATGAAAAAATTCCTAATGTCTCATGCTTGAAAGTACGTAATGAGCTCAAAATGTTGCTTGAAAGCATTTGAACAGGATATTTAGAATGAAAATCATATGATGTGAATTTTAAAAACATGGAATATCTTGAGAAATATAATCTCTCACAAGAAATTGTAATATTACTGCAGGATATTTCGCTGCTTTTATGTCACGATTTTTCGTTCTGCAAATTTTGCCCAAGTGTTTCATACCATTCTAACAAGAATCCATTACAAGTTGCATGGCCTGTATTCTAGCTAAGGAATTCATTTAGAAGTAGAAGGGCAGAACCTTGTTTTCCCACTCAATGAGTGATGCTACCATGAAAGACCAAGCTATGGAGCCTCTTTTTCTTCAGCTACTATACATTGTCTGTCGTGTAGATATTTCCCTTGATATCAATTCTGTAATAATAGGATTCAATCCTCCACTGTTTTTCTGGGGCCTTGGGATACCTGATTTTTAAAAGTTGATTTTAGAAATCATATTCAGAAGAGATCTTTGGAAACCAAGGAAAGTAGATGCCCCTCTGCATTAATCTTATTCCTGTTGCAATGTGGATGACCAGGGAAAAAATGAGAGCTATGCAAATAAATATTATAACTTCACATAGCCAAAGTAAAGATCTCATGATCATATGATTTGAGTTCAGACACTTAATGATGGTCTTATCCAAACCCACTCTTTTATTGTTAATCCTTGAAAATATTAAAAGACAGTTGCATTTATTATTTTTCTTGGTAGCATAATATTTACTAAAATTTATCATGGATAGATGAATTTCCTAACTGGCCTAAAAATTATACCGATCATTGTGTTATTTATCAAATTACTTTGTCAGTATCTAAGAAGATATTGTCATGTACTCATCCTAAAGTCACAAAAATGTATAAACATCACTCAAGAAAATGTGTGGTTTAAAGTCATAAATTGTGAGCATTGTTATTACCGTTACTATTATTATCAATGATGAGTTTGCCATAGGCAGTTTACAGAGATACACAGAAAAAATGGAGGTTCATTTTTTTTGTCTTTCCCAACATGAGAGAATATCTTCCCCAACGGGAAAAAGTAAATCAAAATTTGAATGCCTAAACTTTTATATCTAGTTTAATATGTATCTAGAAGAGTAACTTTTAATTCCTAAAATGCCCAATTCTACCCATTTTGTGAATAATTTGATAACAGAATCATTTAATTTTACCATCATCAGTATGTCACTTTTCTTTCCTATACTGAATATATCTGACACATCCCCAAATTATCAAATACATTGTAGCTTATTTGCTTTTAGCTTTCAGGTTAACACAGAAGGTAAATTGAAACATGGCTTATCTAAAACATGTTGTATAGCCTTATGCTAAATTGTCATCACTCAGTTTTAATATTTTGATGCCATTGCTTTTTTTACATTTGACATCAAGTTTGTAATCAGACAAAAATAGAGCTGCATGTCCTCCTTGCTGACATAGATGAGATAAATGATATATAAAAACAGTTTTCATCTCCAGAACAAAATGTCAATGGTGGTTTTAAGATATTTAACACTCATGAGAAATGGAAGTGAGATACTAAAACAAAAAAGCTCATACTCTTAAATTGACAGAAACAACAAACCAAACTATTCAGAAATTATGTTAATGTTTTTCTTATTTTAAAACATCCATTTTTAAATGAATAATGAAAAACTAAAGTGCACTTAACAATATCCTATCCTGGTAAATGCTTGATATTTTCGAATCACCTTTTTTACAGGGTATCTTTTTTTGTCATTTGATGAGTACCAGGCATTTTATTTGATTTTATAGCTGTGTCTAAAATACGTAAAGTACAAAGCTATGGTCACCAGCTATTTACAAGTTGGTGTCCTTTTATTTCGTTAGTATACAGACAATTTTCTTAGGTGCTAAGACACCAGATTGAATTTTTACAGAAACATGAAAGCAACCATTTAACTAGCTTTTAGAGCACTGAATTTAATAGAATGTCCAGTCATTTGTATCAGGAGCCCTCAACTCTCCATGGCCCCAAGTGCTACATTTAAAGACATAAACACAATGGAGAAGTTTAGTGAAGCAATTCCAATTTACATTTTGTTTCCTCCTACCATTTCTTCTAACAATGTCTTTGAATCCAAGCTGGGCAGTATTTCATGTTTTTATGCCAAAATTGCTCTGGCCTGTCAAAATGTTTTATGACAGCTTGAATAAAGAACCATCAGAGACCCATTTGAGATGCAGAAGGTTACCTCCAATCTAGCTCCCTTATCACAAAACAAAACCAAAAAAACAATGAAAGAAAGAAAGAAAGAGAATAAAAAGGGAGAAGATGGCTCATTCTCCATCTGCCTGCCAATCTAGGAGGTTAACCTATTGTTTTCTTCCCTTCTCTCTTTTTCTCTTTCCCCCCTCTTCCCTGTACTCCTTCTTCTCTCTTTTCTCTTTCTATACCCTCTCTCTTTTCTTCTTGTGTTTTTTTTCATGTTCAGCTTTAGTAACAAATGAGCATCTGTCAGTTTTATAAACTGCAACAATAATTGTTTAAGACAATCAATTTTGGATAAACAATCAACTACAGCAGAATAAATCAAGATTTTTAAAACCCATTTTCTTTAGACATTCTGCTTCTTTTTGTTTGTTATGTGTTTATTTTTAAAATATAATTTTAATTTAATGTGATGACATAAGCACAGTTAGGCTGCAGTGTAATACATAAAGAAATATATTGTTCTCAAAATAGTAAGATTTAATGAAAAGATTGTTCAGTGGCTTTGTTAAAAACAATAAAGTTTTTTTGAGGATATAGTGTAATTCTTTTTATTGCATTAATATAACCAAATATATGCCTATCTATCTTATCTTTGTCTTTAACCAAATGATTAGATTTGGAATACATTATTGTAATTGAATTTCATTTAAAGTTGACTTAGCATTATCTGTTACCTGCATGCTTCTGGGTGCATTTTAAGAAGATTTTAACTTTTAAGATGATTCTATGTTGTTTGAATTTTGACTACCTTTTCTGAGGCATATTGGCTACCTCCTTCCAGAGCCTTATAATTGAAAGTTCATATAGACCATTCCTCTTTCAAATTGCTGTCATACATGGTTAGCAGATCCCAGGAATATTGTAAATTTTCTAACTTTACTCTGCATTTTGTACATCTGGCCTCTACTACCCTTCAAGGTGAAGATGAAACTGTGTCTTTAGTAGATTTCTCTCTGATTCTGTGATAGCGGTCCCTCATATCTTGTACTAATTTTATGTATATGTCAACAGTGGCTGGTCTTTAAGAAAATAAATCAAAAGAATAAGTAAGATGTCTAAATGTTTTTAATATTGCTGTCAGTGTAGTAGCCTACCTGTAAATGAAATGTCTTCTTTTCCCAGTGTATTAATTTGATTGATTGACTGACTGATAGATTTACAAATGTGTTTCCAAGTCCATTACAAACCTCAATATGGCTTGAACTATGCCATGATAGCAGTGAATTTAATTAAACCTCCAGTCTGATAAGAGTCATGTCAGAGAATTTTGGTGATGTCTTTTGTTGATTTACTGGAAAAGCAATTCAGTTAGTAACCTATGAGCTGGATCCTATGTTACCTATAGAAGCTTGCAGATAATACCTATACGCCAACAGACTGAAGTAGTCTGTTAAAACTGCTGTGACTCAGGTGATGTGGAAGCAAGTTCACTGTTCCAAGGAGCACTCTGCATAATGAAATTCCTGGGCTGACTGCACAATAAGTGCTTTGCTTCATCACAGTCATGCTTTCTTACATCATTACAGTTAAATTTCCAGGCACCAAAACCTACATTGACCCTGAAACCTATGAGGACCCAAATAGAGCTGTCCATCAATTCGCCAAGGAGCTAGATGCCTCCTGTATTAAAATTGAGCGTGTGATTGGTGCAGGTAAGGCTGTTGTAGCTTCCTTGTTCAGCTGTTCCATTTAGCCAGGATCGAAAGTCGTATATCATAATGACAGGCAAATAATTATACCTCAAGTATAGAACTTTTGCATTTACCTGAACTGTTGGAAGCAATGAGGCTGTACTTGTTTATGAGAGCTCAAAAAAAAAAAAAAAAAAGAAAAAGAAAAAAGGTGAAAAAGAAGCACATGCCACAGAGAATCTCTGTATCTTTTATCTTCTGTTGGATTTTTAAGATAGTGTTCTACTGGAAGCTACTGCATAATAGTTCTGGCCTGTTGTTTAGGGAATGCCTTAGTAATTTTTTTTTTAATTAGAATGTTCCTCAATTTTGCTGGAATATACATTTCCTCTTACTTGATCAACCATCTTCTTGCCGGGCTTTCATTTTTATCTCTTTTTTCATATATTTGTAGGTATTAGTTAGCTGTTTAATTCCATGCAGAAAATTAATTTGTATAAATTATTTAAAAGGGATGCTATTTCCTACATATACAACATATTTTCAGAGTAATTATATGTGTTGGATCCAACTCCCTTAAATTTAGCAGTCATGGTGCATATGAATTCCAGACTTTTAAATCTTTAAAAAATATTTGCTTTTCAAACAGCAAAAGAAATAGCAATGTTCAGAATTTGCAAATGTGCCCTTATGCTCTAATCATCAGTGTACATTAAATACTCTATTTCAAATCTGTGCTTTTTTCCTTAAAAAGTTTGCATTGATCCAGTTAAAAAAAAAACAGTTTGTATAACAGATAGTTTAGGAAGCTTAAAAGTGTTTTTAGAATTATGCATTTACTTTGTGAGAAGAAATATTTTTGAGATTAAAATGCACTTGCCTGTTCTATTACTTCAGGAGAATTTGGAGAAGTCTGCAGTGGTCGTTTGAAACTTCCAGGGAAAAGAGATGTTGCAGTAGCCATAAAAACCCTCAAAGTTGGTTACACAGAAAAACAAAGGAGAGACTTTTTATGTGAAGCAAGCATCATGGGGCAGTTTGACCACCCAAATGTTGTCCATTTGGAAGGGGTGGTTACAAGAGGTAGATATTGATATCTTTCATTTATCACCCTGACTGTCAGAAAAAAAGTATTATTTTGTACCTAATCAAAAAAGCAAGTCATGAATATATTTCAAATTCTAAATGAATGTTTTTTTCTTGGTATATTATGGGCTAACTTCTTCTTTTATGTGACTACCTCTGAAAAAAATCAGGATTAAATGAAGGCAGAATGATAATTAAAGAATAAATCTGATAGACAGAGTGACTGATATTTTCATTCAGCTTCAGTAGCCATAAAAGTGATACGTTTTAGTGTTTACATTTTATATCAAGTGTCATTTTTTTCTGAGTTTTGTTCAGAGAGCAAAAGTCAGAAGAACACACTGACTTTGTTGTTTAATTGTGAATCATAACCGTCTTCCAAACAGACTTCCAGACTCTGAGTTTAGCAGCAGCACTGGGGACGTTAGAAACACTCACAGCTCACCCATTCAGCCTTTCAGAAGAGCACCACATTTTTTATCAAGGGTGAGAATGGGAATAAGCCTGAAGTTTAGGTTATGGTTCCTGAAGCAATGCTTTTTTTTTTTTTCCCCATATATATATGTATATATATGTGTGTGTGCATTTTTTTTAATTTTAGGGAAACCAGTCATGATAGTAATAGAATTCATGGAAAATGGAGCCCTTGATGCATTTCTCAGGGTAAGTACCAAAATTATCCTCTCATTCTAAATATACTATACATACTACCACTATAATAACGATTTTTTACAGTATAAAAAATAAACATTATAAACTTTAACAGATCAGAAAAATTGCTTTTAAAAAAGCAGATTAGATTAAAAATCAGAATCCTAGTCTGGTTTGAACTAGAATCCTTTTGAGCCAGGAATTGCTACATTGTGATTTAAACAATAGTACTTATTAACATATTCCCTCAAGTACAGAGGATACCTACCAGAAGCCCTTTAATTTGAATATATGTTGTAGAGTAACATTTTACTTTTTCAGTAGGAAGAGATAATACAGAGAAGACTAAAAAGTGAGATGAGCATTCATTATTAGCATGATGATCCCAATTCTGCTGTGTGGAACCATTTCTATCATATTGCTATATGAACACTGAATGTAAAAGATACAATTACTAACATTTTGAAAATTAATAATATGTGATTATTTTTGTAATAAATTCTAAATATATAAATATACACATTTTTGCTTTGAGACTTTTCACCTAAGAATAAACACATGTTAATATTTTTCTAAACGGCGAGGAGAAAATAGTCTAAAGAGTAAGAGAACATGCAGTTTTATCATACATCATCTGGAATGATACATTCAACTTAAATTGTAAACAATCAGAAGATTTAGAGAAATTTTTATTTCTGCATCATTATGCTATGCATAACTATCACTTCTTTGGAATAAAGCATCACCTAGCAAGCTTATCAACTCAAACCAATATCCTCATGCAACATATTTACAATTCTGCTGGAGAAATCTGTGAATTAAAAATGGCTTGGAGGAGTGCCTGGGTGGCTCAGTTGGTTAAGTGCCTGCCTTGGGCTGGTTCTGGGATCCAGCCCCATATAGGGCTCTCTGCTCAGCAGGGAACCTGCTTCTCCCTCTCTTTCTGCCTCCCTCTCTCTTTGTCAAATAAATAAATAAAATCTTAAAATAATGGCTTAGAAATAGATGGTGGCCAGTCTGGTTGCTGTAGAGCTCTCAAATCCATTTGCTAGTGCATCTGTTTTAGAGAATCTTTGTTCTAAGTAATGTTCCCACCAACAGCAAAATAAGGAAAAATATAGAATGAAAACAAAGTCAGCCAGGATAACCATTTTCTACTTCTTAGTTTTTCTTCATCTTTAATCAAAAACTTTCTCCTTTCCCTTTTTTATTATTTGGAGAAAAAAATATCTCAATATATGTGTCTTCATCGCTTTATGTATTTCTAGATTATTTACATAATTTTTAGCAGATAACAAAAAATAATTACTTGTCAGGGATAATATTTTCAGATATTCCATTCCCTAATTTTGACTCAAAAATCAGTGTATACTTTTGGATCTGCACAACCTGAAACTATTTTTAATCAGTAAGAATAACTAAATGATGATTAAATCACTAAACGATTCCCAAAACTTTTTTGTATTATCTGAAGCTCAGTTGAATCAACACCCATTTTATTTTTCACAAATGTCTGTATTATGTAGAAAATTGGTTAATAATTCCTATTATGCTATAGTAAATGACTAGTGTGCAGTTTTCACAACAATTGTCTCCCTTTGAAAGTAAAGGACTTTTATTCTTGTCTTCCTGTAGAAACACGATGGGCAATTTACCGTCATTCAGTTAGTAGGAATGCTGAGAGGAATTGCTGCTGGAATGAGGTATTTGGCCGATATGGGATACGTTCACAGGGACCTGGCAGCTCGCAATATTCTTGTCAACAGCAATCTTGTTTGCAAAGTGTCTGATTTCGGCCTGTCCCGGGTTATAGAGGACGATCCAGAAGCTGTCTATACAACAACTGTAAGAAAAAGTCTCCTTCTGCCCTTCTTTGTCTTCCTAAGGTTTTCCGACCGAGAAAGCAGGACTTAGTATGAAACTCAACAGTAGAAAAGAGGCAAATTGATCTCAGATTTTTGTAGTTGCTGTTTTCTCCTTTTAGAAGAATCACTGCTGTTTTTCCACTCTACATGTAGACTAAGAGAAGTAAGATCAGAACGGCAACATGCTTGTCTTATAATCAGGGTGTTCTTATACATAATATACAGTTTTATACAATGACATCTAGTTGCTAGCTCTCATAATTGTAGCAAAGAAATATAATCTTATTTGAAATAAAGATTTTAAAAGAATATTAAATATGCTACTAATTCTTACAACTTTTGTGAGATCAGAAAAAAAAGAAAAGAAATGAGGATTTTGTTGAATTCCTTATATTTCATTCCATTTTCATAGTTACGTTGCCTAATTTGTCATTGTCCTTTGACTAGACTCTTGCCCTAAGACAGCCTAAGGGCCCATTAAATTGAGTTGCCTTAAAAATGAAAACTTGTAATCACATTTTAAAAACAGATTAGTACGTTCAAATACACTTAGAGAGATTCAAGATGGATAGATGGGATGTTGCTGAATTGCTAACCAAATATACAAGTATTTAACTGCAGCTTTATAGTTCTGCTATAAATGATTTATAAGTTATTATGCATATTTAAAATTTCAATTTCTTTTTACAACAGGGTGGAAAAATTCCAGTAAGGTGGACAGCACCCGAAGCCATCCAATACCGGAAATTCACATCAGCCAGTGACGTATGGAGCTATGGAATAGTCATGTGGGAAGTTATGTCTTATGGAGAAAGACCTTACTGGGACATGTCAAATCAAGATGTAGGTGTTACACTAGTTAAATGAAAAGGATTTCATACATTAATGTCCATTGTTCTTGGAACATGTAGGTCATGGCTCCTAAGAAGAAACTTTTATAGAATTAGAAAGATATGATTGCTGAGTTGTCACAGTTATTCCCACAAAGATTACCATAAATTAATGGTTCAGTTAATTTCATTCTGAAGAATTGCTTCTTTCTTTTTTTAAAAAATCCTCTCGCTGTAATAGAAGCGTACAAAAGATATGTTGTCCTAATAAAGATAATGATGCTGTGCTTGCACATCTCTAGTGGGAAAGTCACACGAGTGAAAAAATCATTTGCAGAGAGGAGGGAAAGGAAGACAGTGTTTTATTTTGTCTTCGAAGCTTATCTTTCTTTTTCTTTTAATGTCCTGAGAAAATGGGTTTAAATTATCTATTGTTGATTGATTTGATTAAATTTTAATTTCATGAGACAAACTAGATGTTATGATCAGTATTGGTAAGTGTTTTGTAGTGATATTTTAGAATGTAATCACAATGGGGGTGCTCTTGGAAAGTCCTGAAAAACTAGCACTTAACTAAATATGCATCGTGATACACACTAAAGCATAAAACATGCTGTTATCCTTTGAGAAAAGAAGATGATGGCAGTTCTTGGGAGCATACATCTCACACTAAGAAACCATTTATAAAATAATAATAGCATAAGTGCAAATTAATATTTGCTTCTGTTAGGTTGGATTTTATGAAATTGGCATTCATGTAAGTCAGAAATGTTCAAATACTGGCAGATTCATATACTTACTGAATCTGAAATTCAGTGAGTGAAATCTAGATAGAAGTAGAGCAAGTGTAAAATTTAGGAACACACCCTGGATTTGAACTGGAAATCTGAGAAGACTTTGGTTCATAGCTAATGAGAGAATTTTCCAAGGGGGTGCACTGAATAGTCCAGAAGCAAAAGCTTAGCGAAGTGTGCAGAGATGAACCAAATAGACTCCCTACCCTAGAACAGAGACGTGCACATTGGTAGTGACTTGATATGCAGATTAAGTTGGGGCAAATTGATGAAAGACTTTGTGAAGGAGTGGCTCAGTGGGTTAAAGCCTCTGCCTTCGGCTCAGGTCTTGATCCCAGGGTCCTGGAATCGAGCCCCACATAGGGCTCTCTGCTCAGCAGGGAGCCTGCTTCCCTTCCTCTCTCTCTGCCTGCCTCTCTGCCTACCTGTGATCTCTGTCTGTCAAATAAATAAATGAAATCTTAAAAAAAAAAGTGCATGTTCTCAATGAGTAAAGAAGTAAGTGGTGCTTGAGGAAAGTCTGTATTGCCATTTAAAAGAAGGACATGACTAGCAAACTGGAATAGAGAATTCTTGAAGTATTATAGACAGGGGCAGCAACAAAAGCTGACTAAAGATAAAATTGAGTTATTTTTCATAAAGAGGTCTCAAACATTATTATATCAAATCAGTATTGGGGGGGTTATTTTCAGAATTTACCTTGTCAAATTCCTAAAACTTCTAAATGGCTATTTTTGGACAACTAAAGTCAGATCATTTGTTGGTAAGGTTGAACAAGTTTCTGAATTAGCTGAAAAGCTCACAGCCTGTAGAGATGGAACTTTTAAGTCATCTAGATGTTTTGGTGTTTTGAACTGAGAGATGACATGAAACTTTTTTTGTTTTTTTTGGTTTTGGTGTCTGTTTTTTAAAGATAAAAGTCTAAATGATAAGTTCGTCTGGCAGAGGCAAAGTTGTTAATATTTGACAGGACTCAGTGTCCAAGATTTCATGGACTGTCAAAATGTGGGCAAACAAATCCTTGGGGCAGAGAAAGAGAAATATTTACATTCCCTAGACATTCGGTGGAGTTTCATTTCTTTTGACACCTTCCTTCTGTACTAGATTCAAACATAAAAGAATGACAGGAATATAAGATGACTTAAATTCAAAGTTCACTTAACTTCCAAAAAACAAATAAGAGAAATGGTTAAGAAGAAAAAATCTTCAATTTTAATTTTTAGAATTCCTTAAATATTCTTTGTTTTTGTCATGAAAATGAAATGTCAAAAATAGATAATTAGTGTATCAAGAATTAATAAATATTTTTACTGATCAAATGAAATTATGTCTACAGGGACATTTACTTCTGACCTAGAACGTTTAGCACTATCTTTCTTCTTTTTTTGTAATTATGAAGGTCTGGATTATAAATTCAGACACAAGTTTCTATAATAGTAAGAGATTACTGACACAGTTGTTTTTATAGTAAAATTTATATTAATATTCCTCTTAT
The DNA here is from genome assembly GCF_963455335.1 of Martes martes. Taxonomy (NCBI): domain Eukaryota; kingdom Metazoa; phylum Chordata; class Mammalia; order Carnivora; family Mustelidae; genus Martes; species Martes martes. The sequence goes on from NC_137893.1 coordinate 37,470,710, forward strand.
AGGATAATGCTCATTATTTTATACTTATGTTGTTAAAGTGCTATTTGAGCAATTACATGTTTAAGTTTCAAAATGCAGGGGCGCCTGGGTGGCTCAGTTGGTTAAGCGACCACCTTCGGCTCGGGTCATGATCCCAGAGTCCCGAGATCGAGTCCCACATCGGGCTCCCTGCTTGGCAGGAAGTCTGCTTCTCCCTTTGAACCTCCCCCTTCTCATGCTCTCTCTCTCTCTCTCTCTCAAATAAATAAATAAAATCTTTTAAAAAAATAAGTTTCAAAATGCAAATGGTAAAAAAAAAAATGAGTAATTCAAAATAATGAATTTCATTCTGGCAAAAAATTCTCTAGATAAAAACTTTTTTATTTTAAGTCTCTGGTAGGAGTTCATGGAGAGACTTAAGAGATCTGACAACCGCCAATGCATATGGAAATCTTGTGTGTGTATGAACAGATTGTGTATTCTGGGAAGTTTGCTTTCAACAGATCTAATCAGATATTATTATTTTTAATTAGTTTAGATTGGTTTATTGAGTGAATTAATTATCTTTACATTGTTCAAATTTAGTTGACAGGAATTTGTCAGGGATTTTAGAAAGCCTTCAAATTTCAAATGCCTTGGATTTAAGACTTTTCCGAAGATACCATGAGAAACAATATGTAAATTGATGCTTATGTTTGTAAGCAAGTCCACAAAATTCCAGGCTGAATGCTGAATAAAAGTAGGTTTCTGTGATCACTCTGATCCAGAAGTATTGTAGAAGTCAGTAAGGTAGTTTCCAAAAAGGTTTATTTGCATGCTAGGCAGGGCAGTGAGTAAGAAAAACTTGGTAAAAGATAATATGAGTGTGTTTGATGATAACCACATCCAAACAGGTTATTGTTTGATTAACACTTGAATGGATTCTTATTGTATGTTCATGTATTTATAACTTTCTTGAATTTTTACTGCAATGGGAACAGTTAGAATTTAGTTATTTGCTATTAAAATTGAGGGTGAGCTTCCCAAATAAATTCCTAGTTTTCTTTTTTTTTTTTTTTTTCTTAAAAATCTGCAGATGTGGGGCGCCTGGGTGGCTCAGTGGGTTAAAGCCTCTGCCTTCGGCTCAGGTCATGATCTCAGGGTCCTGGGATCGAGCCCCACATCGGGCTCTCTGCTCATCAGGGAGCCTGCTTCCTCCTCTCTCTGCCTGTCTCTCTGCCTACTTGTGATCTCTGTCGAGTAAATAAATAAAATCTTAAAAAAAAAAAATCTGCAGATGTTTGGCCCTTTCTGTAATGGCCTTTCAAAGAAAGATCTTTCTGTGTGTAAATTCAGTCCAAGATAATAAATATCACAGATACTGAAAATACTCTTAGCGTTCACAGTAACTATTTTTAATTAAATGTGTGTTTATTAGTTCAAATAAAACTTTCACCCTCAAATTTTGAAATTTTGAAATTCTTCATATAGATTATATATATAGAGAGAGATTATATTATATAGATTACATATTTTCTGTTTATAGTACTCAACAAAGTCATTTCTTCTCACTTTAAGTTAAACCAAATAAATTGTTAGTTTAACTAGCAGTTAGTCATAAGATGATAAAAATACGTGTCCATAAATTATTAAAATGGTTCATTAGAAGACTTTTTTTTTAAAGATTTTATTTATTTATTTGACAGACAGAGATCGCAAGTAGGCAGAGAGGCAGGCAGAGAGAGAGGAGGAAGCAGGCTCCCCGCTGAGCAGAGAGCCCAATGCTGGGGGTGGGGGGGGCTAGATCCCAGGACTCTGGGATCATGATCTGAGCAGAAGGTAGAGGCTTTAACCCACTGAGCCACCCAGGCGCCCCTAGAAGACATTTTTTAAGAGTTTCAAAAATATAATGCACTTTAAACTTACTCTCAGTTAAATTGTGAGCCCTGTTTTTTTTTTTTTTTCCTTTTACAAGTCACCACTGATTTATGAGTTTGTATTTTTTATATTATGATAGAAACAAAATTATGATCTTTTTTGGTAAAACTTTGCCATCATCCCATATGTGTGGTCCAGAATATTTAATTGCATAAAATGTGGGTCATATATTATTGTGAAGTTAATGGAATGGAAATGAGCATGAGCAAAGAGCAGAAGTCAATCATGTTAGATCCCATTTGGAGTTATTACAAGCCCGATATCATAGGGTCTTTCTGTATTCCTTTTTCTCTTAATTACAATGATCATACTGTAATGATACTGAAACACTTCTCAGCAAGAAACTTTTGTTTTTATTTCTAAGTATTTCTTTACAGTATATACCAAAGAAGCTCTCCCTATATAGATGTCATTTACCAAAGTCACTTCCTATTAATCTGGGACTTATCTAGAATTAGAAATTGCTTAATGTTTTTCTGTTTTCTTTGACTTCTATTAGAATATTAAGGCTAGATCTACCTGTAAACCACAAAATCAGGGAGAAAAGCATCTCTTGGACAGGAAAATCCCTGTCCAACAGGTTTCTGGTCATTTCATAAGAAGATATCTTGAATGAATTTTGTGAATAATTTTTGTGAGTAATTACATAATGCACTAAGAAGTGTAGGTTCAACCATTTTACCTGTGTGCCTTGTTGTTTCCAAGAATGTATAACTATTTGCAGAAAGTACCTTTTACTTTTCCAACTGGGAATAACATGCAGTTAACCAAATAAAAACTGTAGAACCTTTAGATTCAATCTTGCCTGAATCAGCAGGTTTCCCCTCAAAGGGTAGGTATACCTTGGATTATGCCAATGTGTGCGCTGTAGAAGCTGAGGTTTCCCTGCAATTCTCTCCAGTGCTCCTAGAAATAGGTGCTTCTTTCCTAATGGGAAATTTAAGGTTCCAAAGTCCATTCCCAATCCAGAGAATCTCTTGTTTTAAGTGCTGTCCTTAGCTGCTGTTCCTTAAAAAATGTGTAAAACACTGTATCTTTGAAAGCCAGAAGTTTCATTTTGTGCTGAAATTAACGTTTCCCTGCTGTAATAATAAGAATCATGAAATTCCTATAATGCAATAGGAGAAACCGCAGAAGGTTCATTAACTCATTCCTATAAGAGTCATTTAATGGTACTATGTTCATTGGCACAAAGACTTAAGAATATATTGGGTTCAGTGATGAAGAATTCTAAATGTTTTTATGAAGGCTTGGAGAGCTGCTGAAAAGTATTAATGTCTGGAGAATCATGATAAGATTTAGATTTACATTTTATTATTTTTTATTTTAATTTTTAAGTAATCACTACACCCAACATGGGGCTCAAATTTACAACCCTGAGATCAAGAGTCTCACGCTCCACGGAGTGAGCCAACTAGCCACCCCCAGATTTGCATTTTTAAAGATTATTTTCAAGGCAAAAAAAAAAAAAAAAGAAAAAGGAAAGATCACTCTACATGCATTGTACAAGCAGGGACATTGGTTAGAAGGTGATTCAAAATAGTAAGGACTGCACTAATGTTATAAGCATGGTAGAGGAATCCTGTCAAATCAGGAAGATAATGCTTAGGTTCAAATACAAGCAACCTCCAGTATAAGGAAAGCCACACTTTTCCCAATTAGGGCAAAAAAAAACAAAAAACAAAAAACCTCCCGATTGTTCATTATTGGTCATTTTGAATATATACATTTTTAGAAGTTGTCAATTTACTTATTCACAACTTAAGCCACTGTTTAAATAACTTAACCTAGCTTTCCAAAGTACAAGTAAATGGATGTGCAGGATGTACAATGTAGTAATCAGGAAAGAATTTTAGCTGAGGATTTGTCTTATAGTACTTTTCAAAAATCACTATAATTAAGCTAATCTATTTACCTTTTAAATTTTATCAATTTGCATATATAGATTTTTCTTAACGTTCCTTTTTTCTTTTTTATATGAAGGACTTTATGTAACAATTATTGATGCCAGCTACTTCATTCATCCCAAAGGGCGACCTTTTATATTTTAATGTGCTATTCTTGAATGTCAACAAGCATCTTAGGGATATGTTTCCCTACAAATATTAAGTTAATCAACATTTCTTAAAGCCAACTTTCTGTCTGCCTACATCTGACTTTATTTTCTTCAAAAACTCAAGGTTACCTCTGTTTTTTTTCCAGTCTTTTTTTTTTTTTTTTACATTTCTACTGCCATTATGTCAGTCAGTATCAAAAAGGATTTGTTAATCCCCCTTGATATGATGTTAATGTTTTACCAGTCCTTATTTGTGTTGCTTGCCTTCTTAATTATTTTCCTGTGCTGCTCCAATTTCTAACAACTTCTGATGTTTGAGATCTATTTTTGCTTTCCATATAAACAAAAAGAAAGAAGTCTGTATAAGTAGTTTTCAGACTTTTTGATTGCCATGTACCTGTGTCTTTGGAGACTTATTTTTCATGAATATTCAAAGCTTGATGCAGTGTTTCAGGCTGTTATTAGATATAAACAGAAAGCAATGTGCTGATAAAACTTGAACAACCAGCACTCTTGAGCGGGAAAGTCCTAATTTCTAACTTTTCCCAATTTCCTGGTGTAACCCATTCCCTAGCCCCTTTGCAAGGCTGATTTCATTCAGTCTGCCAGTGTGAGGTCACTAAACTTGGAAAGTGGTACAGTCACCTTCAGGAACCACCTGTATACTACTCGTTCCAACACCCCACTCTATATTATAACCTTATATGTTTCCTAAGTAGGTAGGCTCTATATTATATAAAGTAATAGTGTGCTTGGTAATATTTTCTATCATAGCACATTCACGTATTTTGAGATCTAGTTTGAAAGTGTCATTTGAACCCTGCAAAAAGTGAAAATTTGCAGGGGGTGATTCTGGGATCTCAGATCTTCCTCTTACAACTTGAAGAATTCATACATCCATAGGCAACTATGTACATGTACAGCCAGATACAAGTAAAATGTTTCCATAACATATTCCCTTTTAAAAACCTCTGGGATGACATGAAAATTTTTTCATCTATTGCATCCTGGTTGAACTTAATCGCTGCTTCTAATTCCTAAATCAACTAGAGGTGTCATGATATCGTGCTCTTCATACATTCCTTAATAACACATCGAATGTTTATAGGTGTTCAGGAAAACAATAACCAAGTTTTTTGCAAAGCTTCGAAGGGCGCTTCAGTCCTATCTCAATACATCTCTTCGCCTACTAGACAATGCATGTTATTATAATTGAACCTCAATCAGTAATATTTTTAATGTCCCTTTGGCTATTAGGTTATAAAAGCAATAGAAGAAGGTTATCGTTTACCAGCACCCATGGACTGCCCGGCTGGTCTTCACCAATTGATGCTGGACTGTTGGCAAAAGGAACGTGCAGAAAGGCCAAAGTTTGAACAGATAGTTGGAATTCTAGACAAAATGATTCGAAACCCAAATAGTCTGAAAACACCCCTGGGAACTTGTAGTAGGTAAGAAATACCTAAGTGGATGGAATCTGGGAGACATTCAGATATTCACCTGAGCCATGTATCTCCTCAATCCTAACCCAATGGCAAGCTGACATCTGGTTTAAACTATAAACTGATGTGAAATTTATTGTGCTCACAGAAATTATTGTTATTTTTTTTTCTTTTCAGATGGCTTACCTTAATTAAATTAGTGTTTAATGAGACCTATTATTATTGTCTTTTGGTTTTCTTAAAAGTTATGGCAGCTATCACTGGCTATCTGTTTTAGAAGACTTTCCAACTGGAATTTTGTGATTAGGTGGCATTTCACATTTTCAAGTCAGTACTCCTGTTACGTGGGTCTTTATTACTATCGCCTTTTTTGCATGCGGCAATTTGCTTTGCTTTGAGTCTTTTAGTAAAACTAAAACTAGTTTAGTTTTATTACTTATTTTTTTTATTATTAGTAAAACTCTGTGAAGTTAAAGTTTATGACAGTAGCTCATAAGTGATGAAAGAGGCTTACCCGTCAAAAGGAGTCCAAAACACTGCATCCATTCTCTGCACTTGGCTCGCTAGAAATCATTCGGCTCCAGCCGCTAGGTGAACCTGATGCTCACTGTGCCCTTGCAGAGGTCGTAGGAACTCACTACGTGCTCTCAACGGCGCCATCAGTACAGCGAAGACACGGAGTTCTCAATAGCACCACATAGTCAGAAAGAGTTAGTCCACAGTCAAATGTGTTTCCTTTCCTCTCAGCTGCTTTTGGTGAAGCAAGTGAACAAATAAATATGGACTGATTACAAATACTGTTGGCTGGAATTTTAGAAATGTGTGGAAGATGCATCCGGAGGTCGTAAAATCTAAATACAATGTAAATTTCAGAGTTTGTAGTTCCCGGGCAGCCTTTAGATTTGTATTAACTTGTCCGTTTATCCATTACTATAACACCCATTGGAATATGTAATTTTATTCTTTAGAGCCTTTTCTTCTTCTTCTTCTTCTTCTTCTTCTTCTTCTTCTTCTTCTTCTTCTTCTTCTTCTCTTTTGTATAGGCAAAGACATTCTTTATTGGTTCATGAAAAAAAAATGTGCTTTTCTGTTTTCATTCATATCTAGGCCAATAAGTCCTCTTTTGGATCAAAACACTCCTGACTTCACTACCTTTTGTTCAGTTGGAGAATGGCTACAAGCTATTAAGATGGAAAGATATAAAGATAACTTCACAGCAGCTGGCTACAACTCCCTTGAATCAGTGGCCAGGATGACTATCGAGTAAGTTGAAGCTCTCAGAATTCTATTTAAGCATCTATTATGTACAATCTGAGCTTTATACATCAGGTCATCTGCCATATATTAAAGAGAAGTAAACCACAAAACCAGGGAGAAAAGCATCTCTTTAATAAGTGCCTATTATGTGCCAGACATTGTGCTAAATAGACCTTTGAAGTTGTAGTCCATTTTTAAACTCTCATAGCAATCATTTTAAGTCAGTAGTGTTATACACAACAAGGCGCAGACTCCGAAAATGTAAATATTTTCCCAAACTGACTCAACTAGTGAGCGGTAATTCGTTTGTCTCTATAGACAGTGTTCTAAACAACACACCATGAGCCTTCCTCTTCCCTTAACCACTGTACCATTTGGGTGCGTATTCATTAAAGAAAGAAACTTCCATTGCAAAGGAGGATTTCTTTCACCACATTTTTGTATGACGTTAAAAACTCAAAGCTTCATACCCAATACCAAATGCATTTTGACATCCAATAGGATTACTTTCTGAAGAGATCCAAGGCAGCTTAATTCAATTAACTGTAACTGAGAGTTTAGCTTATGTTTTGGAAGGTGTGTGATTGACTCATTATTTTTTAACCTGACGAATGACCTCCTAAAACAACTTTTGAAGTTGCTGTGAACTGGAAGTGAAAAGAACTGAATTTTCATCTCTGGCTCCCTCACTGATTATGTGGTCTTAGGAAATCCACTTATCATCTCCGAACATCAGCTTCTTTGGCTGCAACATAACTCACGGGCAACGAAGCTCCTCTCGATCAGTGTGTTTGAAAATGGGAAACGGTCTTCAAGGTTCTATGAGCGGATCCATGTTATGTACTGTTGTGCGAAGGGTTTCACATGTTTCAGCTGAGAGTGCCAGCAATCAGCTTCTCTCTCCTGGCAAGTCAGGAGGTGGCATCTATGTGAACTTAAGCGTGTACATGCTCTCTTGTTTGGTTTCCTTCTAGTTGCCACATGGGAGAGCTGGCATAAGTATACCCCATCTCTCCAAAGCAATCTACTTCACTGAAAAACTAGGATCCTCAAAGTCTTTTTAGACCACGACTGTGAAATACTATGCTACTGTACTGTTGCCATCTTTTATCCACTTGCAAATACCTAAGCTCAATCTTCCTGGCTATTAGGAAAAGTAAAACTACATATATAGACACAGTTAGTCAATGTCACATTTAAGCTATTAAACATAGGTATTGCACATTTTAGAAAGTAATTTTTTTTCTAAAATGTAGTGAAATGATCAAACTGAACCGGAGTCAAGTATACAACCAATAATATGCTCAGAATTACCCTACAATAATGAAACTCAATATAAATCTTTTGGTGATCATCGAAGATTCTTGATTTACTAGAGCCCAGAATGCTTACATTTGCACCACTTCCTCTTGTAACCATTATCATATGGTTTCACTTACTTGTGGAGCATAAGGAATAACATGGAAGACATTGGGAGATGAAGAGGAGAAGTGGGTGGGGGGAAATTGGAAGGGGAGACAAACCATGAGAGACTGTGGACTCTGAGAAACAAACTGAGGGTTTTGGAGGGGAGGAGGGTGGGGGGTTGGGTGAGCCTGGTGGTGGGTATTAAGGAGGGCACGTATTGCATGGAGCATTGGGTGTAGTACATAAACAATGAATTTTGGAACATTGGAAAAAAAATTAAATTAAAAAAATTTAAACTTCACTTAGGTTCAAGAATACCTTGCAAATAACATTTCCTGATCTTACCTTAAGTTAAGAATAATTTTAAGACTTTGATTAATTTTGTGTACAAAATTTCAGATCAGTTTAAAAATAACTTATGGCAGGTTGAGAGCCTGAGCAGTTAGGTTCTTGGAAAGGAGCACGCTGATGAAGCTTGCCAGTCTGACCCACTGTAGGAATATGATCATAATACCCGAGACCACTTAGATAAGATCTGTTTGCCTCAGATAAACAGAAGACTTAATTAAAGAGCTGATGACAGTTGAGTACCAAACACATTCTTTGTAAGGTAACTAACAAAATGCATTTGTCTTTTCCAGAGATGTGATGAGTTTAGGGATCACACTGGTTGGCCATCAGAAGAAAATCATGAGCAGCATTCAGACTATGAGAGCACAAATGCTACATTTACACGGAACTGGCATCCAAGTGTGATAAGCATTTCTCCCTTATGAGGGAGATTATGGATTGAGAGAGAACAGTACTGGCCTTCGGTATATGCATAAGAATGCTGCTAGAAGACAGTTGAGGTCCTGGGTCCTTCCTACAGTGAAGAGAAGATTTAAGAAGCACCTATAGACTTGAACTCCTAAGTGCCACCAGAATATATAAAAAGGGAATTTAGGATCCACCACTGGTGGCCAGGAAAACAGCAGTGACAATAAACAAAGTACTACCTGAAAACATCCAAACACCTTGAGCTCTCTAACCTCCTTTTTATCTTATAGACTTTTTAAAATGTACATAAAGAATTTAAGAAAGAATATATTTGTCAAATAAAATCATGATCTTATTGTTAAAATCAATGAAATATTTTCCTTAAATATGTGATTTCAGACGATTCCTTTTTAAAATCATTTGTGTTTATTCTTCATAAGGACTTTGTTTTAGAAAGTTGTTTATAGCTTTGGACCTTTTTAGTGTTAATCTATGACACATTACTACACTGGGTACCTTTGAAAGAATCTCAAATTAAAAAAAAACAAAAACAAAAACAAAAAAACAACCACATAGCATGATTGAAGATATATCTCTGTCAGAACATTGGTATCCTTTTTGTGCCATTTTATTTTGTTTAATCAGTGCTGTTTTGATATCATTTGCTAATTGGCAGGTAGTCACGAAAATGTAAGTTGCCAAGAGCTCTGGTATTTTTTAAAAAGAAATTTTTTTGTAAAGATCAAACAACACACTATCTTTTCAATGAAAAAAGCAATAATGATCCATAAATACTATAAGGCACTTTTAACAGATTGTTTATAGAGTGATTTTACTAGACAGAATTTAATAAAAAAACAAAAACAAATGCAAATTGTAGGTTTATGACTATAAAAAATTGAGGCACTTCATCTAAAGAGTGTTGGTGAAGGCAAGTCTCTGAAAGCAAGAACTATCCAGTGTTACCTAAAATTTAATCCGAGCACATCGAGGTTCTTTTCAATATTGAGACATTAGGAAATTTAGGAGAAATAGTTGACGTATATTTTATATCCTATTCTGTTTAATGCAGTCCAAACACGAATAGAAAGAAGTAAGTTTTATATTAGAACTCTGAAGCAGGAGAAAAGGGGCAGTTCACGTTTTCACCTTTCAGAAACAAATCGGCTGCACAGGATATCACCACTGCAGTTTTTAAAAAGCCTTTTATTTGTGAACACTGATGTCAGAAGCTTATTAAATGAAAGAACTCTTTTTACCGTGTAAGGAAGAGGTGAAGGATCTGGCTTTTTTTTTTTTTTAAGCTTTATTTATTAAACCATATTATTTGATTACTGTGTTAGAATTTCATAAGCAATAATTAAATGTGTCTTTATAGATATTTCAGGAATGTATGCATATTATGAGTAATGCTTCCGAAGTTATGAAAATCATGAACTACCCCAGAATTGAACTGTTGTACTTCCAAAGAGAATTGGGCTGTTTATAATGATTTTAATAGAGAAAGATCCCAGGGATCGGTCATAATTGGTCTTGTTTGATAATGTGGGCATCCACAAACAAACAAATAACAGAAACAAAAACCTGTAAATGTTCCTTTGTAAAACTTGTAAATTTTATTTATACTGTCTTGTTTTGTACACACATTTCTCTGTAGTGGGCTCTGAATACATTGAAAATGCACTATATTTTTCTATTTTACTTGCAGAGCATCACAAAAGAACAGGTATTTTCAGTGCTACATAATGTGTTTTCCCACATTTAGGACCAAAGATGGCTATAGAAAAACTCAAATGGATTGCTTCCCAAACCCCTCCCCACCCCCTTTTTTTTCTTTTAAATCACTGTACAGTGTTATTTGATATTTTAATTTATTTTTTGATTGACTAGAAAAATCATTTTAATTTCACTAAAATGTTTTTTGTCCCTAAGGAAAAATAATCTGTAAAATACTTTTAATTAGCATAATACAGTCACCTAGACACTTCCATTTGTAATCTTTGTAATAGACTGTAAATATATTTTTGGAACTATAACACAACGTGCTTGAGGGTTATTTTTCAGTGTCTGCAGTGTATACAAGTGTTTATACTAAGTACAGCACTTTACAATTCTAATCAGTAGCATTGGCCTTTGAGAGAATGAGTGAAAGAGTTTGAGTGAGTGTTCCTAATTCCGTTTGGATTCTAAACTCACTAATAATGAAGTTCTTTTCCTGTTCATAGCTTAAGGTGCTTATTTTTTCTATTAAAATTAAATTAACAAAAAGCCATTCTAGAAATAGAAGACATAGTATGGTACATGCAAACAGTGTCTTTCCTGCTTTTTTCTAGCACTAGATTTATAGTTGATTAGTCTTTCTTGAGTAGAAGGGCAGAATAAAAGTTTTTTTGAGTTTTTTTTTCAAAAATAACTTTTTCTTCAGCAATATACCTCATCTGCCTTAAATTTTTTACAGCTCTTTACAGGGAAAGGGGAGAAGGGATGGGAAAGACACACAGCACAATAGGAAGTGTATGAATACATCACTCTCTCGTTCGTAGGTTTCTTTTCCCAATCAACGTTATGATTTTGAAATACATGTATGTGAAACAAATATTCAGAGAAGAAGAATTAACATTGTAATGCTGATTGTAATACTCTCTTCCAGAAAGAGATGAAATGGTATAACGATAAGAATGTACAACTTGCACCTTGAAATCTTTTTTTGATAAATTAGTGCTCAGGGGAGGAAAGGTAGAGAAAGCGAACGTCAAAAATAGAACTCAAAAATTATAAAAATGCAAAAGAAAATGGCCTCCTTGCTTTAACAGAGCCACCTTTTTTAGAATGCTGTCTTCACACTTGACTTGTGTTTTGCATTCAGTACTGAAATAAAAGTAACTTTTATTACATCTGAATCTAACATTTTCTCAGCAATCGATCTGGGCCTTGTTTACTCGAACTGGTGGTTTATGCTTGTCAGAGCACTATTAGTTGAATCATATTGTATACTTATGTAATCTACATTAGCTAGCACTATTTAGGACTATATTTTAATTGCTCCTCTTATCCGTGTTTTTAAGACAATTAAAATGGTGTAATCCACCTCTTTTTTTTTCCTTTTTTTTCTTTCTTTTTTTTTTTTTTTCTTAAATTTAGGTAATGCTGATATTCTCCCTTTTGTTTCCTGAGTGGCCAGAACAGTGCTACTCGCTGATGTGCATGTTCAAATAAATTATTGATGTGTATTTTTTTGCTCTATGTGGAGAAATCATGGGGAACTTGGGGCGAGATGTACTCTTTGTTGGTTGAATTTGTCCCTCCTTGCCTAAGAATTACTACAGGGGTCATCCTTTTATAAGGACAAACTGCTTTTGAACAGTGTCTTCAATGTATCAAGCACAAATAACTCTTTCTTCAACACGAATCATAAGTCTCTTTTTACCAGCTTAAAATAATAAACAAGTCTATTAGACAATGTAAAGAAAATCCTGTCTCCAATCATTGGCCGGTTCCTTTATGTCCCTTACTCATTTATTTTCTTACACAATATCATAAAAGGAGATGTCTAGAGTAAAGGTTTCATTGAAATATTTCAGTGGACCAATTAGAATATAAAGAAAATTAATAGCCACTGATTCCCTTCATCCTTTTGCACAGTGACTTAATTCCACTCTAATTATTATAGAATAACAAGTAAAGACTGTATCTTCAAAGAGCCCTACTATCAGACATTTTAGTTAAAACCTTTATTGTTCTTTTTTTTTTTATTGAAACTGCAACTGCATGGTACTAATAAGAATATCTGTATGTGAAAGTTAAATATTTTGTCATCAGACCCTGACAAACACTTTAGACATCTGATATAAAATGGCAGCCTGGGGAGTTTTGGCATTTAAGATGTTGCAGGACTGTGAAGAGGGGATCCAGAGCAAACGGAAAAGGTGATAAACCTGGTGGTCTGATTGGGTCGCTTGCCATCGACCCTGACTCAGTGATCCTTCCAACTTGCCCCTGCAACACAGAGAACGAAGTGCTCCCTATTTTGCAGCATCACCATTTTAAGATCTACAATGCTTAACAAATATCTAAACATGTTTTCAAAAATGAAAATAGACTACGACTAGCTGAGATACTGTCACTGCTAATCACTTGTGATGCTGGTACTCAGGCTAGGCTGAGCTGAAACACAAGGTTTAATCTTGAAGTCTTGGCTACCCCTAACTAGTCTACAGGCAAAGCTCTTGTGAAGTTCACATGGAGATAATTATGCAGCGCAAAGCACTGATGGGCAGTCACATGTGGTCTCTTAAAGGACTAGATTCGTAGGCAGTACAAAGATACTCTATCCTGCCAGCACGCATTTCCCTGCACAAGTGTAAAGCTATTAAAGATACACATGAGGTCTATCACTAGGTAAGAAATAGATTTGAAACTCACTGTGATCATCAGTAACAATTTCGTTGTTGAAACACTTTTAACTCCTACTTTTACCGTTTGTTTTACATTATTGGCTGCATGAAAATTCAGTCTCAATTTTCAGAAAGGCTGCTGAAAGGAAGACACGTAAAGCAAAAAGGTGGTCAAATTCTTGAGTGCAAAAGATCATTAACTAACTCCTGATACTAACAAATGAGAAAAGGCAGTGCATGGTGACTGGCAAAGATCCAAGCTGCCCTGAGGGGAACACCATCCTCTTGGTTTATTGTTAATGTCCCCTCAATACCCCTTACCTCCCTCCTCTTCTTGCTCTGGCTAGTACATCTCAGCTTGAAGAATATGGGCAGAAGAATATAATATTTCAACAGGAGTGCTTCTGTGAGTCTCATCAGATTTAAGTGCTGTAAGGGGATATTTTTTTCAAGTTCAGTGATTGAATGTAATTAAATCTATAATTAAACAATAAAAGACCTCTTCTGATTGACCTTGAGGTTAAAATAAATTTAATTAATTGATCTAATTTAATTGGACCTATTGCACAAAGTTTGGTAGGTAGCAATAAGTAGCTGTAGTGTTCTGTAGGTATGTAACAGCACGAGGAATTCTTGACATGCATAAAAGTAGTGGGATTTCTAAATTTCCAGAATTTGATGATTTGGAGATAGTAGCAAATGAGCTGTTGTCTAGTCTCCATAAATAGCAAATAAAGCTCAATCAGATATAACCTGCGATATGTGTATCATCATTTCGAATTTCCTGGGTTTCTACTGCTGAAAATTATTCTTGTTTCCCTTTTGAAATTCACAGCCTTTAAGTATATCTGTGAATTTTATATCAAAATAAAGAATGCACAATATATATATTTTAAATGAGTAGTTAGTCATAGATCTTAATTAAATGTGCTCATAGGCACCTTTGTTTTTTAAGTAATGTTGAGTCTAGCTTAGTAGAGAACTAACCTATACCGTTCAAATCTCACCATTCCGCTATGTAACCAGAGCTAATTAAAGACCATGACTGGACAACAAACTCTAGTAAAACAAACAGAGAAAATTAGACTATCTACGTAGAATGAGAGTTCAGATAAGTCACATGCTTTTAAAAATATTTTGCAATGCATAGAAATGAGGCAAACAACTCAGGAATGCTTTTTAAGGGGCACCTGAGTGGCTCAGAAGGTTAAGTGCCTGCCTTTGGTTCAGGTCATGATCCCAGGGACCTGGAATCGAGCCCCATGTCGGGCTCCCTGCTCAGCAGAGAGCCTCCCTCTCCCTCTACCTGCCGCTCCCTCTGCTTATGCCCTCTCTCTCTTTCTCTGTCAAATAAATAAAATCTTTTAAAAAACAGAATGCTTTTTAAAGTGATATGAATTTGCAGACTCTTACTACACTGCTCGGATAGACTCTGAAACAAATTAAAAGAGAAAGTCATAAGTTTAACCTGATAGCCCTCTGTCAATTTGCTATAGAGGCACACACTGCTACCATTGAAAACCGGACAGAATACGAAGCTAAGATGTGTTCTTTCCAAAGGAAAGAGACACACACATTTCCTCAGCTCTGGACTTTGCACAAGTGTTTTCAAGTCTCTAGTGGGCATGGGATCTGGGGCCACACATTACTGTAATTCTGTGTTTTCACTAGATCTTTGTGAGTTGCCCACCACGCTGCGTATGTATTCACCAGGACCCGACTTAACAGAAAAAACAGCAGGAACCTGATGCCACAAACAGACCTGGTGAGCGCTACCTGACAAAAGGACAGGAATTACCACAAGGGCTGTTCCTGCCAGTTCAATGACAGCATTCTTCCAAAAAAAAAAAAAAAAAAAAAAAAAGTGCCACCTGTTATATCAGGTATGGTGTGGGGCCAGCTGAACATGGAACAACTAAATCTCCCCTGATCTACTAACAAAACAAAGCCAGCAAACACCCAATAATGCTAGTCTTCAGATTTGGAAGTGTGCATCAAAGGCAGGGATAAGTTACAGGAAACTGAGAGTCAGACAGGAGAAGCTGAGTTTGACGGGAGAGGCAATGCAGAGCTCTTGGCAATTCTGACCAGAAAAAGGATGTGGCGGGAATGAAGTCTGAGGGACCACAGTCTGGCAGTGGTGCCTGACATACGAATTAATTCCTCTTTATTTCTGGATCAGAGCCACAGACTGTCCTCTCTGCCTCCATACCTTTACTCCTTTTTCACATTCCCTCTTACTTTTCCAAGTGGGAGAAATTCCTCTCTTCAAGGCGCATCTCAAAAGTTCCTTTCTCCGCGTCTTCACTTCCTGACACCTAGGAGGGAGCCGGAATCGTCCTTCCCGTGCTTTGCTTATGCTGTTGTGCTGCGGTTCTCCCACTGCGCTCTGTCAGATTATTTGTATGTGTGTCTCTCCCACTGGATCAAGTACTCTTGGAGGGCAGAAGCCAAATGGAAATCTTTGTTTTATGTCCTTTGGGACTAAGCCGTTTCTGGCACTCAGTAGACACTCTATAAATATTTTAGAATCCTTGAAGTGCAAATTAATTCAAATTGGTTTCTTAAAAGGTAGTGAGGATCAGGTGCTAGGAAGGATGAATGGGGTGCAGTGAAGGTGGTAGTAAACCAGGTGCTGAGGGAGAAAACTAATTTCAGGGCACGGATGGCTGCTCCTGCGATAGGCTGGGGCAGCAGGGACAACCCAAGGGACCCCACAGAGGAGCACGGAGACACGGACCCGTGTGAGAAAGGGAGGCGGAAGGAGCTGATTAGTAAGCCAGACCAGGGGGTACCCAATGCAGGGTCTTCCAGCTGTTGGAGAGGAGGAGGTATCACTGGTTATAAATAACAGAGCAAGAGTAAAGAGGGACTTGAAATCAAGCACAAGAAATTGGACTTGATGAGAGAAACAATGAAGGGCTATTTACCAATATCTTGTTTGATGAGGCAAAGGCATGGCAAAAAAAAAAAAAAAAAATTAAGGAACAGTAATCTGCAAAAATAAATGAGATGTGATTATGACTAATTCAAAATCAGGCTTAGACAAGAGAAAAGAATATTTTTCTTCTTCTCTAATGAAAACACCCCTCACTCCAGCTCTCAAACTCAAGACAGCGTCAGTAAATCTAGAGTTAAGTAAATATATTATAAAGTGGACCTTCGTAAGCCAACCTGGAAGTCTTCACCATTTACATTATGAAGAGGCAGCCATGGTAGGCGACAGCAGAGGTTTGGAAGACAGACCACATGGGACTAATTCTTGTCACGACAGGTGCAACGGGGGGTGAATGATTTAATTTCTCTGTTTCCCTCTTCCTATCGTACCCATAAAATAGATATAAAGAGTACCCACTCTAAGAGTAGTTGAGAGGCGTCTGGGTGGCTCAGTGGGCTAAGCCTCTGCCTTCGGCTCAGGTCATGATTTCAGGGTCCAGGGATCAAGTCCAGCATCTGGCTCTCTGCTCGCCCGGGAACCTCTTTCTCCCGCCTCTCTCAGCCTGCCTCTCTGCCTACTTGTGATCTCTGTCTGTCAAATAAATAAATAAAATCTTAAAAAAAAAAAAAAAAGAGTTGTCGAATTTGTTAATTGTTACTTGGAAAGTACTTATACAATAAGTACTGAATACATTTCTTTGGGAGATATTTTTGTCTGTTTTTCGAATTATCTGTCTAACAAACACTTATGATCACATTTTTATGAGTTCTGACCTAAAAGACAAGTGTATTTTAGAATATAAATTATATGTTTTTTCCCAAATTTTGTCCTTATCCTTTTCTCAGTTTTTTCTTTTTTAAATCACCATTTACCATATCTCTTAAGTCAGTACCAAAAGAGTCAAACTTCACTCATCTGGCCATAAACAATCCTTCACTACATCCAACCGATTTTAACTCTTTGATATTTCTGGAATCTATCACCATTCTCCCAGCCACTGCCCTAAATTAGGTTTTCATCACTTCTCACCTAGACTAATGTCACATCCTCTACTCTGTTTCTCTTCCTCTAATCCCTCTTAATTACAACTTTCAGAGTCATTTCTCTAACACATGTCTGATCATGTTTTCTCCCAGTTTAAAAGACTTTAATGGCCCCTCACTAATTGGAGAATTGCATTCAATTATGTAACATATCATCATCAGTTGGGATCATGCCTGTGTGATCTTCACATTATCACCTCCTGCTGGACTGAACAATTTGTGTCTTTGGCATACAAAGTTCTTTCACACTCCCTTGTCATTACGAGTTTTCTGAGGAGGGAAAGCGAATCTCTCATTCCTCCTAGTACCTACTGAGCCCAACACAGATTTAAAGGCCAAAATAGTTCCTATTCCTGTACCTTAAGGCAAGAATATGTAATTACCTTTAAAAGAAATACTGAACAAAAATTTAAGTTTGAGGAAAAACACATAATCCCCTTCAATTTATAATTGATATCAAGATATCATTTTTTCCACTTTTTATGCATCTTCTTCAATGACTTAAATACAACTCTGGAAACTATAAGACAAAACAGATCATCTAGTTAATAAACATTGCATTCTGAGCTATAGTAGAAGATTATATCTATACGTTTACATGCTCCTTTACATGTTCTTTCATCTAAACATACATTTAAAATTTTGTCTTTGACTTCTATTTATTGAAGAAACTGTGGGTAGATTCCTGCATGGCTTTATTCCACCATCGTGTCTGGAATTGGAAACCTTCTCTAGGGCGCCTGGGTGGCTCAGTTGGCTAAGTGTCTGCCTTTGGATCAGGCCATGATCCCAGGGTCCTGGGACTGAATCCTGAGTGTGACTCCCTGCTCAGTAGGGGGTCTACTTTACCTTCTACCCCTCTCCCCCCTGCTTGTGTTCACTCACTCTTACTCTCTCTCGAAAATAAATAAATAGAATCTTAAAAATAAAAAAGGAAACCTTCTCTAATTTTTCTTTACCCAGTTATATTATATAGTATTTTACATTGTTCCTTTATCTATCAATTATGTTGCCTCACAGACAGGAAGTAGAACGTTTGTCCAGCTCACATTTCTATTGGAAAGCGTGGCACAGTCCTTAGCACCTCAGATTGTTAAGAGGTGTGTGTTGAGTGATTGAAACTCATGTGACCCTCAAGCCAGGGGCTCTGATACTCCAGCAGTTGGTCCCAACCTAAGGCATGAAGACCAATCTTCTGACCTGAGCCCCTTAATCACTCTCATCCTACAAAAGTGTATCTCTTTTCAGTGTCACAAAGATTTCCCAGATGCTGCCCTGTGCCATTCCTCACACATCTTTATTGACCTTATTTCATCATTATTGACCTTAAAACTATGTATAATCCCATCAGGAGCCTCCAGACCACAGTATCACAATGATCTACACACTTTGTACCAACACTTAATTCCAAATGAAATCAGCAGTGGAGGGTCACAACTTAATTTTGGATTTGATAAAGCATCATATTTATATTTAATTAACTGATCACAAACTTTTTTTCTTGGGAAACAGATATGCAATTATAACTTCAACATTTCAAAGCACCATTCTGACCAGTGAAAATATGACAACTGCCATAACTTCTGTATATTTTTTCTACCCATCCTTTACCAAATAATCAGCCCTTTATGTATTTTCCTAGCCCTAGAGCTACTTCTTTCCCTTAGCAAGAGGTCTGTGTGGCCTTTGCACAAAACAACATCATGCTCAGTATTTAGCCTGTTCTCTTGACTTTAATATTCTTAAAATGCATACCTTCACGCTTTATCACTTATTTGTGTAAGTCGAGTTAAATAGGCTAAACCTGTGCTTCTATGATTCTTTTTTTTTTTTTAAAGATTTTCTTTTTTTTAATTTGACAGAGAGAGAGAGAGAGAGGTTACAAGTAGGCAGAGAGGCAGCCAGAGAGAGAGGGGGAAGCAGGTTCCCCGCTGAGCAGAGAGCCTGATGCGGGGCTTGATCCCAGGACCCCGGGATCAGGACCCGAGCCAAAGGCAGAGACCTTAACGCACTGAGCCACCCAGGTGCCCCTGCTTCTATGATTCTTACTCTATCTTTGTTATCTGCTCCCACTGCAGCAGTAGACACTGTTACCTGCCCAAGCCATGCGTCTGGGAAGAAGGCTGAAACGTCTTTGCATCTGATGCCTTTACACATTCAGTACGTTAATGATAAGAGGTGAAATCTGCTACTAGAAATGTGCATTTAATTACATGCTTTGGCCATCGTTTAGGAGTAAATACATTATTGCGTTTCTTATTTTATTTCCTTCTTTTATAAATAGAGACTTAATTTACTATTATAGTGGTGAGAATTTTCTTTATGCATGAGTTGTTGCCCTGGAGTTTCTGCAAGGGAGCTTCTTTCCCATATATTTCCCTAGCATTGCCTAGAGGCTGAATAAATAGTGTTTGCACATGGTAGGTACTAATCAATAATTTTGAATAAATGAACAACTATGTAGTTGCCATTGGGACTAAAAAAAATACATTTGAAGTTTCACTGAAATACAATCTTTTACTTCCTTGATAGTATCTCAATTTTGACTAAGTTTTAACTACCATCATGTGTAACTTCATATAAATGTAATATCAACAAAGAATCTTCACACTTGGAGAGGACAAATTGAGAACCAGGTTGGAGGGGAAATTGAGAAGCTCTCATTTGTAGAAATATTAGCCCCGGTTTCATCATTTACTGATTCCTTAACTTTCGCAGAACAATTCAAATCTATGAAACTCAGTCTTCTCATTCGTCAGGCTGGATATATCTGCCTTCTTTTACCATAACAGCAATTTTATGAAGACCATATAAAATTAGGCAGACAAATGAGTTTTAAATAATATAGAGCAAGTTTTAAATTCAAATTAAGATGATTTTATTTTTTTGAGTTGAATTTGAGATGCTATCATCTTGCCAACTTCTGTACAATTTTTGGTTAGCCTAGCAAGTTCTAAATACATGTGTGTGAGAAAAGATATTGATGGTTTCTTATTTATTCATGATTTTGGTATATTTTGATCTGGATTGGTAGTTCCTAATATCCTCATGACTTTCCAAGTGTCCTGACTTGGACATTATCTAAGAATCCCTCCACTTTGCTTTCACTTTGTGGCTTCCTGTCAAGCAAAGGATCAAATTCAAGGTGTTTTCTTGTTTTTTGTTTTGTAGCTTCTAAAGCTCCCTACAATCTTGCAGCATGTTACCTAAAAGGTATCCTAATCTCATAAACTCTAAATCACACCATCTACTCTCCAAACTACATACCATTTTTCTGTTCTTACAGCCCACCTGGAGTTTCTCAGTCATCAAGAATTCTGTATGTTGGCCCCTAGGTTATGGGACCTGCACACACGTAAGCTGCCTAACTTTAGCAACTGTAACTTCGGCAGGAGTAAAGGATGTTTCCTTGTTCAGTAGTTCTCCGGGGTACAGTAAATTTTGAATTCTCTATTTTAGTTCTGTTGGCTTCGCACTGTGTGGAGAATGTTAGATAATGTTATGATCTCGAGTTTGCTCATCCTGAACTGTCAGCCACAGGACTAGAACCAAACATCTAGAGTTGAAACCATATGACTATGGTTGGGTCAACATTGCTCCTACATTCTGTTTCATTTTCGAGATTCATAACTTGGATTTAAATATTCACATTGAACTCCATCATGGCAGGCCTTTTCTGGCCCTTCTCACTGTGTTTCAGATGATCTCAAAGTTAAGTAAGAAAATGACTGGTATTTAGAAGACTGTTTTTTGTTTTGTTTTGTTTCCGGTTACTCTTTGGATTTTCAAGCAGCTCATTCTATTTAAAATAAAATAGATTGCACTGCTGCTTTTTTATTTTCATGTATTTCAGGCAGGTAGAAATGTGTGTGCATGGGTATAAATAGCAATGCTTTAAAGCTAACCATTTCGAGACTATTGTGACTGGATAAGTGAATCCATAAATGTTATTGAGACCGAAGAAATATATTTCAAACAATTACTGAGGTAAGCTCTGGTTTACTTGGTAGTTTCTCCATCTTTGACTATAAAATTATAATTATTATCATGGGCAGATCCATATAACTTTTTATAATATATGGCATATTGTGTCTTGATTTGCATTTTGCAGTTTCCTAAAAATTGCCTGCAATTCTGTTTCTCAAAACTCACACCTTTGGTTATCAAGTGTGCAGCATCTTTTTATCAATTTAACATTTCAAAATATGATGGCAAAAGGGGACAGTAGTCCCTGTTTGTGTTTCCAAAGTAGATGTGTGAAATTGTTACCTTCCTGGGATTCCAAGACATGACAATTAAGTCTCTTCTGTTCTCGGTCAAATTACAACAAGTCTGAGCGAGGTAGGCACCCGCACTTACTTGCACTTGGCTGGAGGAAACGGTGAGTACTGTTTGTGACTGAAGAAGGTAAAACACTCTTTTGTATCTTCTTTCAGGTTCTACCCACTAACGGTGATGGGACCTTGGGCTGGTTACAGAATCACGATTTGGCTCATTTTCTTTTCTGTTAAAATAAAAATGATAAATAATACCTGTTTTGTAAATTTGCTCCTTAAATTAAATAAATGAATGCATGTAAAGACCTTAGAAGATGCCTGGTGGTTACTATTTTAATCGTTAAGCTTTGT
Organism: Martes martes; assembly: GCF_963455335.1. Classification (NCBI taxonomy): domain Eukaryota; kingdom Metazoa; phylum Chordata; class Mammalia; order Carnivora; family Mustelidae; genus Martes; species Martes martes. The sequence goes on from NC_137893.1 coordinate 37,492,530, forward strand.
GATTAAAGACCCTTCAGTATTTATAAGTTAAGGACAGGAACCCATCAGAGGATGGTTTGCCACATTTTAAATATCCAAAAAGGTTCTCTGAATGCAACTTAAATGTTAAGCATTTCATTAGGCCTCATAGCCGTCTGCCTATGGAGGAGTTAATGATAAAAGATGTAGAGAACCCAGAAAATAGCTGTAAAGCTTTTCAAAGAAGGATCTATACCTGAGTATGCAGATTTCTGAAGTGAAGCTAAACTTTTGGAAGAAAACCTGCTTAGGCACTACCTTATGGTAAACAATGTGAACTGTAGATTTCTTAAATCTCTTCCTAATCAGTTGCAGATGAGACAATTGTACAGATATTGGAGCAAGACATACTTTGCTTATGGTATGGACTTGGCCACTCACTCACTGTGATTTTGAGGAATCCCCTCAAACTATTTGAGTCCTGGGATCAAGCCCCATGATGGGCTCCTTGCCCAGTGGGGAGTCTGCTTCTCCCTCTGCCTGCCTCTCCTCCTGCTTGTGCTCACTCTTTCTCTCTCTGACGAATAAATTAATAAACATTTTTTAAATAAAAAATATAGGGCGCCTGGGTGGCTCAGTTGGGCGACTGCCTTCAGCTCAGGTCATGATCCCAGAGTCCTGGGATCGAGTCCCACGTCGGGCTCCCTGATCCATGGGGAGTCTGCTTCTCCCTCTCACCTTCTCCTCTCTCATACTGTCTTCTCTGTCAAATAAATAAATAAAATCTTTAAAAAAATTTTTTAAATAAAAAATATAATCAGGATACCAAATTTTTAACGATGTAGCAAAATATTTTAATTACTCTGAATTGACACTTAGCATTTTCTAAAATTCACCTAACATCACAGAGGGGAGAAAAAGTCAAGGTGAAAGAGATTAAAAGCCAATTATTTGTGAAAGCAGAGGTATATTGCTGCAATGCACACACGTACACACCCACACAGAAGTCAGCTCATTGAACAGGATGTTTGTGAGTACATAGGATAAGCTGGTGTGTATAATGCAATCCAATACTGCCGGTAGTGTGAATAATAGTTTCATTCTCTATCAGGACTTGATATTAATAGTGATGAAATGTAAGGCAAAGAATGAGAAATGCCTAATTACTATTTTTATACTTAATGTCCCCTTTTGCCCAAATTCCCTTTCCTTTTAATACTACTACTACCTATTGAAAGTTAATTTTCAAGAAAGTATAGCAACAGTCTGCCTTTCTAAAACTGCATAGTTTACAAAACCCATTTCTTTCCTATTTTCTAAATAGCTGTAGGCAGAATCATGAAAATTATAGAAAAACACAATCTCCCTCTACTTTATCTTGATATGCATTCTATATTGTGTCACCGGCAGGAAAAATAATATCTTGCCTTCATGCACAGTTCAGCATATAAAAGGTAATCTATTTGAATAACTATGCAAAGAGCTTCAGCTAAGCAATAAAATGTAAGCCAAGAAAGTATCTACACCTCATCCTTCTAGGAATGTTTCAAAATGGGAGCATCTAAACTTCTAGTTGGATGGCAGGCGGTGATCAAACTTACAGTTCTGGCCAGGCTAATGTGGTACTGGACAAAATCTACATTTGAAATATTGGGAAAAGTTTAAAAAAAAAAAAGCTTTCAGTAGTTTGACTTCTCTGCTTTTCTTCAAAAATATGAATCAAAGTATTGTCGTGATTTCTATATTGTAGAACTCCAATGGTGAAGTCCTGCATTTTTGGAAGCATTTCCACCTATCAAGTTTTTGGTGTAGAATGTTTTCTAATTTCTTTCTTTCATCTGCAGGACAGTAGTTGAGGCTTGCTTGAAATAATTTATTTTTTAAAACTTTCAGTGTCTTAACTATTTCTGAGGGAAAAGCCTTGTGAACTTACTGTAGGGCTCTTAAGGAAGAAGAAGGAAACAGAGGTGGACTTATTTTTTATTTTTTAAAAAGATTTTATTTATTTGAGAGAGATAGCGAGAAAGGGACCACAAGCAGGGGGAGTGGGAGAGGGAGAAGCAGGCTCCCTGCTGAACAGGGAGCCCCATGTGGGGCTCGATCTCATGACCTGAGCAGAAGGCAGGCGCTCAATGACTAAGCCACCCAGGCGCTCCTGGCCTTATTTTTTAAATAACCAAAAATAATCACGTAAGCAAACAAATTACATGGTATTAGGTTACCTAAGATCATCTTGACAGAAGTACAATTTCTGTGTTTACCTCATATAATTTTCATAAAACTATCAGGAAACATTTACGCATTGCTTAACTGTCTTTAGAGATGAATAGAAGCACAACTGGTCAAAGCCCTTCCAATAACTTCTCACACCATCACCAGATTGGGAATCATTTATCATAAACTTTGAGGGATCCTGGAATTAAAACAAAACAAAACAAAGGAAAAAAAAAACAATTAATTTTACTTTAAAAAAGTGTAGGAGAATAGCCTTCTCATTTATATTTAGAACCAGAGTTCCCATTGCTTAATAAGCTATGCATTAAATATTTTCTGTGATTACCTAAACCCAAGCATTCTAATTCTCTTGCCAGTCTCATAACTGCTTGCACACCAGTCATGCCTTCTGTAGCAGGCTTGATTCTGTTGCTCACACAATTGAAATCTTGCCTGATAGAAATATCTTAATTTTAATTTTTAATTTGCCACTTTACTTGGATATTACTTCAAACAAAAGCCAAAACTCATAGTCAGGAGGCAACCCCAAATAATTTAGCCTAAATGTCTGCTTGAGTGTGAATAACTTTAGCTTGCAAACTGGTGTTACACATCAAAGGAGAGCAGAGCCTAGGACTGAGTTCTCCCAGTTCACATTTAAACTCGTAATTCCCAAATTTGGACACACAGAAGAATCCCCTGAGGGTCTTTTAAAAATATTGATGCCTTGCTCCCACCAGCAGCATTTTGATATAATTTGTTGGGGGTGCAATCTACATATGGGGATTTTTATTATTATTATTATTTTTGATCCAGGTGATTTTATTATGCAGCAAAGTTTGGGAACCGCTGATGTGGAATGTGGATTTACAGGCTCTGGGATGGACCAGAATAACACTCTCTCAGCTCTTTCCTCACTTAAAAGAAATCTTATAAATGATGATTGTTTGCAAGTTTCCTTTCCATTCCCACCCCTCATAACCTCAGGGAAAACGAAACAGTTGCCTCTGTCTCATGATTTTTCATAAAGCTTTAGACATGTCTACAATGGGGGAATGTACGGGGAACGATATTCATCTTATTTATGTTAATCCTCCTTAGCCAAGAAATGGGAAGTTGAGATCATCCCTCTGGATCAGCAGAAATGTGTTTATCATTGCCATAAAATTGTTTGGAGGCAATTTGAATACATCCTTCAGGTTTGTAAAAGATTCACGAAATAGCACTGTATTTCCCTGTGGGTCATTCTATACCATGTAGAATACCAAAGGCTATGACCAAAAAAAGAAAAAAAAAAAGATTCCCAATGTTATTATTTCAGAATTCTAAGTGATTCTGTATGAGTACGCCAATTTAACTCTATAGTAGTCATCATGATTTTGCCTCTTCATGGAAAATATTTTCAGCTCTATCTCATCAGCGGAATTTTCAAATAAATGGCAAGTTTCAGACATGTAATAATAGGGCTTTGTAATATCTTTACAAAATGCAGAAGTACTCATAAAGTTTGTCTGATTTTTATTAGACACTTAAGGTAAATATGCCTTTAGAACAATTTTAGAAGGACTAAAAATGGGACAAAGATATTTCCATAGATTTCATAGTACTGATATTGGTTTGTGATTTCTGATATTTTAAATATTAGAAGTGTTCTTTAGCTATATATAATCAATAGTACAAATTTTTTTCAGTCTCTAAAACTTTTGTTTTTATTTATTTATTTGAGTATAGTTGACACACAATGCTGCATTAGTTTCAGGTGTATAACATAGTGATGCAACATCTCTCTACATTATGCTGTGTTCACCACAAATGTGGCTACCATGTGTTCACCATACAACGCTGTTACAGTATCATAGACTTTAATCCTTCTGCTGTGCCTTTTATTCCTGTCTTATTAATTCCTTAATTGGAAACTTGTATCTCCTCTTCTCCTTCACCCATTTTACCCATCCTGCACCCTCCTTCCCTCTGGCAAATTTAATTTATTAACTATATCAGGAGCTCTGGAGCCTACCTGTTTTCCTTCTTTTCTTAACTAGGATTAACTAGTATTAACCAAGCATAGTTTCCAAATATATTTAAATAATCAGTAATAAAAATAATAATGGTTAGTGGTCTATTAACAATAATAATAGTTAACATTTTGCCAGGAATATGCTAAACACGGTACATGAATTATTTCAATTATGTCTTCTAAAGTTCAGAAAAGCAAGAATTTTTATTATCTCTACTTCCTAGATGTGGAAATAAGATTAGGGAGATTAAGTGATTTTCCCTAGTTATACACAGAATAAACCATAGGAGCCAGGATTCAAACCTAGGTAAATTATCTCCAGAATCCATGCTCACTGTAACATAATACAATTAACACAAGAGCTTAAGGAAATGTGTAAACATCTAAATATCCTGAAGGAAAACTTTAAAGTCAGTCACTATTTATTGGCCCATGTGATATGTTGTTCAGATATTTAGAAATATGAATATACATGGATTTGATTTTTAATAAAATACTTGCTATCACTTACATGTGGTCTTTATTTTTACATAAATGGATTGATAGTTAACAAAATCCAAAAGTTCTTTTTTTTTTTTTTTTTTTTCAGAATAAATACATACACATTTTAAATACTAAACACTATGTGAATAGTCAGCATCTGGATATATATTAGTGAAACTCAAAAAATAAAAACTTATACATTAGAAGAATATTTGTTGCCCATTTCGGGTGTACACCTCACATCCCCCCTTCACCCTCTTATTACCTGACAATCAAAGGTATATCAGGGGCCAGGCTCTTTAGAACATCAAACTCAAACAGCTTAACCCGTAACTGATCACTTTCTAAGACTTTCATTAAAAAAAAGCCAAACAATGTTAGGTTTTTCTTGTAGGTACATTCACAAGGTGATATATGTTCTGATGTGCTAAGACAATGCCTAGAATTCAACAGTTGCTCTTGTATATTATTGCCATTCCATAACTGCAGCTAGGAATTGGCATACTTTTAGATGGAATGTCTAATATGCTAATTGTCTATAAATTCTAAAAAGAAGAGTTACCATTTAAAAATGAATTCACTACATTTTGGATACGGATTGAAAAATGATATCAGAAGTAGTGATAAACATAAACAGAGTTGCAAGAACAAAAATTATCCTTAATTCAGAGATCCGTAATGCTGGGGTGGTAAAGGCTGCTGAAAACACACACACACACACACACACACACACACACACACACACACTCATACATATTCAGAACAGGTAGGATTATGTAGTCTCTTGATGAGAGAATAAAGAGGCATATAAATCTAATAATTAAACGTTGATGGGTATTTATGGCTGACATCATTACATCAGAGCCATCTGTAGGGGAGTGCATTGTTAGACTCAATATGTTGGCATCTTTTTATTTATCATAATTCCCTGAGACAGGTACTATCACCATTCTTAGCCCACAAATTGTTCTAGAGCAATTAAGCAACATATTTGGGATCCAATAGCCTTGATAGCTATATTTGTCTCTGAAACATCGTGCTCTTCCCTACGTCCCACAGTAACTTAAATTACTATTTTTTTGTCTGCTTTCCTGTTTCTAAATGGGCTCTTGCTGAGCACGAGAGAAATACACATATATATCCCTCGAATTTTGTCATAAAAGTTTTCAAGAACCATGGAATGTAAATATCTTACACTCTCCATTAGATGATCAAAAAATGTAAATCAAGAAACGCTTTTACTAAAAATGATCTTTATTGGGGCATCTGGGTGGTTCAGTGAGCCTCTGAGCCTCCACCTTCCACTCAGGTCATGATCTCAGGTCCTGGGATCTAGGATGGAGCCCTGTTTCAGGCTCTCAGCTCAGCAGGGAGCCCGCTTCCCCCTCCCCACTTTATCTGCCTCTCTGCCTACTTGTGATCTCTCTCTCTCTCTCTTTCAAGTAAATAAATAAAGTCTTTTTAAAAAATGATCTTTACTTCAGACTTGTTTAGTGATAGGTTTAGTCTTTCAAATAATTTCCAATTAGAAACATAACAAAATTTGATATCTTGAAGTTCCTAAATTAGAAGTATGGTTTTAAAATGTTGAAAGAAATACTTTAATAAACTTCAACAGGCAACATGAAAACATTTTGAAAACTGAATAATCAACAAAAATGACTCCATCCTCCCAGTAGATTCTGGAAAAAATCTAGACCTAGTCTTTCAGGTGCTGGGAGGAATGATGATTTATGTTATTTGGAGAATAAAAAGTGACATAAAATATGAGGAAAAAATCTAAGCAACTTAAAACGGAAACAGCAGAAAAGACTATAGCAACTCTAGAATCATTAATGACAAACACCTAAAATTAATGACACTAGTGCCCTAAGTTGTAGCAGAATCCTGGGTCTCTGCTAATAATTCAAGACTGAAATCCTCAAGAAACACACGATCCTGCCACTTGGTTCTGCTTCCTTGCTTCTACCTTGCAGACTTCTTTACCTCTGAGTTCTCATGGCTTTTCTTTAAAGAAAGTGATTAGTTAATTCATAACTCAAGTTCAAAATGTAAGCAAGTGCTTAAGTATGGAAAGAACAAATAGCACCAGCAAAAGAAACTTGGTTTCTAATCTCACTTTGCCCAAACTAATGCATCTGGCAACCTGTCTGAGCCTCTGTTCTCTCATCAATGCACTTACCCAGAGTTTCTGATTCTTTGGCTTTGAGGTCCAGTGGGTGAATTTACATGCCTAATAATTTCCCGAATGATGCTGATGCTGCTGGCCGAGGGAACACACTTTGAGAGTGACTGAATTAGATGCCAGCTAAGGTCCCTCCTGGGTCTATCATTCTGATTTTTTCTGTGTGAAGATTTCAAAAAAAATTTCTCCAATTTCTCCTCCAACAATATTGTAATATGGACCTTTTCACATTTTTATTACATGAAGAATACAGTAACCATATCCTTATGTTGGATAGTATAAGCAGAGATAAGCATTAGTATTTTCTGGCATCTTTTTAGGAGAATGAAACCTGTAAGATACCTAACGAATTTTCTTTTGTCTGCTGTTCTTTTTTAAATCTTTTTTTTTTAAAGATTTTATTTATTTATTTCACACACAGAGATCACAAGTAGGCAGAGAGGCAGGCAGAGAGAGAGGGGGGAAGAAGCAGGCTCCCTGCTGAACAGAGAGCCCGATGTGGGGCTCAATCCCAGGACCCTGAGATCATGACCTGAGCCGAAGGCACAGGCTTAACCCAATGAGCCACCCAGGTGCCCCTGTCTGCTGTTCTTATTATTCACGTTAACAGATATGAAGACAGAGGAATTAACTTCCTCAGAAGCTTGATAGTTTAAAAAAAAAAAAAGCTGTGTTTAATTCAATTTTTTTTTTCCTCCTGGGTCACTAAATTATGCTTTAGTTCAATCTTGCTTTATAGAGATGTGCCTGATATCATATCTTCCACAGAGGAAAGATTTTGAAATTATTTTGGTATCTCTATATGCTCTAGACGTGAATAGATTCAAATCTGAATCAACACGACAACCTCAAGGTGCATTTTTTTCTGGGTGATATTGTGAACACAATGATACTAACAGTCAGAATAATTATCACAGCCCAGCCTAGTAGTTTGTATGTGTATCTGATGCATCAGCTTTGATATGAGTTCTGGGTATAAATATCAGTTCCATACTGGTTTTGGCTTTTGTTTTTTTTTTTTTTTTTTTTTTCCCTTTCAAAGAGACAAGTTCAACAAGAGCGCTTTAGCAGTCATGAGACTGGGACAAGTTTATATAGTTGCCTGATTTCTCAGGCACTCTCCTGCCACCCAGCTGTGACTGCAATACCTGACAGAGAATTGTCTGCAGAACGTGAGGAGGAATCCAAGGGCAGACTCTTATCCCAACAGGGCTATTCTTTCATAACAGCTACGGTGCTCGGGATGACTTAATCAGTTTCCTCACAGCAGATCCAAAGTAGTTTTTCCATGTATATAGGTTGATAGGAAAAGATTGCATGGCCTTTTATCCCTTTTATGCTCAATCCACACAATGTATCGGTGTCTGGATTTAGACCATGTCTTCTGTACATAGAAAACACAGGTGTAATTAACACACATTCCTAGCAGAGCAAGAGTCTTTCTTATCTCCCAACATCCTGAGGCAGCTGGTCTTGAACCCTGAGCTGGCCAAGTCATTAAGGCTGAGTGGTGAAGTGCGCCACCCCAGAAGTCAGAGAGGAAGAAAGTCTTGTTCGGCCAGCCAGTCTTCATGTTCTCCTTGTACTGGATTTGACATTTCTGAACTCTAGAGTGGCTCTTGAGCACCAGCTGGGACCTTCATTCTTATAGTTTGGTATCCAGGGGTTTTCATCTCGACTTGGTCATAAATTGTCCACTCTGAGCAATTTAGTATAATTCCTTATTGTAAATAATGTTATAATAAATAATGAAAAGATAAAAGAATTATATGATTGACAGTCATTGCAGACACTGAGATAAGGCCTGAAAGAGGTCTTTAAATGTTTTAAATTACAAGCACGTTCTGAGCTGTGTACAGTGGCACAAACAGCAAAGAACCAAGACCAACGACAGTTCTACTCATGTTGCTGAGTATCAGAATGTAGTCCCATTAGATTATCATCACATGAGAAAACACTAATTGCCTGGTATGGCAAAAATGTTCAGTAAGTTACCATGATTATCAAATTAGATATATAAACTGGCTTGTGATGAAAATCCTCTACAATCAGGCTAAATGTGGCTTTGATACACAGCCAGCCCATACTTCAGGTAGCCATGTTTCCCGCAAAGAGCCCTCAAACAAGGATGCTAACGTTTCCTCAGTGTCTGTCACATGCATTCTGCACACTCTGGTCCTGCAAATGCTACTTCTTACCCGGACATCCCTCTTCCTCCTGTGAAGATCCCCTTACATTTTGTTCTTTTCTTACAAGCATTTAAATAATGTTTGTGGAGTTGAACAGTTCAAATATCAACTCTACTGTTCACTGTGACTTTGGGAGATTATTTAACTCTCCGAGTCAAAGCCGTCTCAGAAAAAAAAACAGGAGATAATAACAACTGATTCATAAGTTGTTGAGAGAAACAAAAATTAAAATTAAAATTTTTAAGTATCTGCACAGAGCACAGTAAATGGATTTTTTGGTATAAAAAAACACTATATGGCTTGATTGTAAAGGTTGCTGTAGAAAATGTCAATTCTAAATAGAGTGAATCTTCTATTTTAAAACTTTTTTCAGATTCCCCTTAATGTCTAGAAAGGACTAAAGAGTTGCCATACATTTTAGTCAATAATATATGCCAAAAGGTAAGTCTAGTCCCACATGTACATGTATGTTTACATATGTATGTTTTTAAAATAATTTTTTACAGTGCTAAGAAAAAAATCCATATCTAAAAAACTCCCCCTCCCATACTTTTGTGAGTTTTCGTACATTTAACTTAAGAGAGTAGAGATAATCAGTCTAAAACCTTAAATAAGGTTATGATTCCAAGCACTTTGGGGAAGGTGAAACATTGAGTTAACAAGTACAAACATATTACGGCTCATATTAGACCCCTCTCTGAGCAGCTTTTCACAGAGAGAGGGCACAGGGTGACAGCAAGGTGACACAGACTATAAGCAGGCTTGGAGCGAGGAGATGGGAGGGTCCAACATTAGCACACATCAGGTTTTGTCCATAAGTGCTTTCCCTAGTGAGGAACACTTGACACTATGCTGCTATGCTGAGTATTTGTCAGTATTCTTTGAATGGCCGTTCATTGCTTCATCCTCCTTTTACTCTATATCCAAGACTGGGGCCCTACAGAATGAAACTTTGTAATTTAGTTTTATTATTTGAACTTTTAGTATGCAGTTTGGATTAATGATCCTTGACTTTTGATGCACTTATTTCACTGGTTTAAACCTGGCCCACTTTAGTATATTTATTTAATTCATTAAATAGTGAATTTAACATTGTAATAAGAACACGTGGACTTGACATCTCAAAGGTTTAACTATGATATTGTTATAATATCGATCATTATTACTGGTACTGGTTTCGTTAAAGGTCACATAAAGAGAAGTATTACCCTCTGACCATCTTCTAAAATAGGTGTTAGTGGACAAATGGTTTTTGTTTTCTCACTGTCCACAACCCTTCTCTGGGGAACCACCTCTCCCTGATTCATACGATTCTGGTGGTCTGCCAATGCAAAGACCCTGACTAGCCACAGGATGGGTTTGTGGTCCAGGCATGATCAATCATGGCAAACCACTTGGCTGCTGTGAGTGGACCAAAGATGGCTATTTCACCAAAGAGAGACAATCAGAATGTTGCACACTAATGCTGAGAGATGGGGAGGTTCTCTTGTGTCAGGATTTGCTAAATGAGGATTTTAGGAGGTCCCATACACTTTTGCCAATCTCCTCTCGCCTTCTATCTTGTGAAGAATATTTATCTGAAAAAAAAAAAAAAAACAAACCTAAACTAAACTAAACAAGCAAACAAAAGGTCAAAACCAAAAAGGAAAGGAAATGTGCTCAGAAAAGCAAAAATTATATAAAAAGAAGGAAAGTCCTAAAGATAAAATGTGAGTCCCTTAAGTCACTGAGACCAAGTCTATTTTGGTAAAACGTGGCAGTAAGTTCCTTTTGATCTGTGAACTAATTTGGCTTGTATTTCTGTTATTAGAAATGAGTTCTCAATCATTAACATCATTAACTGAGGACAGTTAATAAGTTGTAGTGTCTACGAGCATAAACCTTAAACTAGATTTTTTGGATATCCTGTGTATGTCATTTAGTAATTTGGAAACATAGCGCACTCAAGTTATCTGTCTCCTCTTCTGTAAAATGGGATGATAATGGCACCATTCTTCATGGACATCTGTAAGAATGAAGTGAGTTAATTTATATAAATAACTCAGAATGTTCTTGGAATATATGTAGTGGTCAATAAGTCTAAAAACTAATTATCCCCTTCAAACCATTATTATAAAGGGCTTTGGTATAATCAATATTTCCATCTGGTGGAACTAAGTACAATAATAGTTATAGTCACTATTTACATTTATTCAACACCTACTTTCTGAAAGCCTACTGTATGCAAGAAAGCACCCCTCTAGTCTGGGTTATAGCAGAGAATAAAAGTCCACAGGAACTTAAATACTTCACATTCTAGTCTCTAAAAAGGTAATGAACAAACAAAATGATTAAGTAAAATACATTGTTTGTTAGATGTTGATAATGCTATGAAGAAAAATATCATCAAAAAGGGACAAAGGACCATAGGGACTACTTGTTGAAGGGCCAGGTCTGAGTGGAAGACCTCAGGAAGAAGGCATGGTTTAAGCACTCTTAATGAAGAAGCCAGAACATTCAGGGAGAGGAATTCCAGGAAGAGCAAGTGCAAAGCTCTGGGGTAGAAAAAAGTTGGAAAAAATTGAGGAATGGTAAAAAATAATAGGAAATCTGAAAGGTAATAAAGGACAGAGATTATGCAGAACCTTCTGGACAGTTTCAGCTTTCATTTTGAGTGAGCTAGCAAGACACTGGGCAGTTTTGACAGAGAAGTATGTTCTGATGTACTGTTTTAGGATTATTCCAGCTACTTCGTGGAGAACAGAATCCAGGGAGGAGCCCGCCAAGAGTATTGTGAGGGAAGGATCCTAGAACAGGTAATGCCTTCCTTCTGTTCCCGAGAAGAACCTTGTGCTTTTTACAGGATGAGCTGGCAAGCTCACAATCACATTGCAAGCAAAGAGCGCTGAGCACAGTCAGGATGTCCCTGTTCCCCCAGATCGGACAAATACAGACTTTCCTTGACTATGCCCATGTCCATGGCCCCATGTCAATTGCCCTTAGACATGTTCCCAGCTTTCTGTATCTCAGACCTTGCTGGCTCAGGGTCGAGGTCCTCCCACTATAAACTGGAGTGCCTGCCCACCTCAGCTGGAGAATGCATCCGCTGACCATAGGGGACCAATACATTGAAGGGGCTGGGTTGTGTGTCTTCTCTCTCTTCTCTTGCTGTACCACTTGGGTCTGGTGTGCATGCTGTTTGTCTTGGTGACCTCAAGTCATACTCGGGTCTCCTCCCTGTGTGATACTTGCCTGTCTTTTGACCTTGGTTGCATCCATGTTTTAATCTGTGACCCAGCCTGACCACCTGATGAAGCAATATCCAGGAGAGAGATGATGACTTGGAGCTGGTAGCAGTGGTGGAGCTGGTAAGAAAAATTAGACTGTGGATCTATTTTGAGGGTGTGAGCAAATCAACACTGATCAGAGGTCAGGTGTGGGCTAAAGAAGCAGAGCAGTAAAGGGCTACTTGAAGGACTAAACAACTGAAAAAGAGTAAGGCAGATGAGGGTCCTGGAAGAAGAGTCTATTTGAAGCTAGGTAGAAATTAGTTTGTTTTGGGGAGGTATTGATTTGGAGCAGAGTCTATTGGGTAAAGAAGCGGAGGTGGTGAACAGTAGTTTGACAAGAAGGTCTGGCTTTAGGGTAGGCATGAACCTGGGATATAAATTCAGAAGTCGTTAGCATGTAGATGGCAAGGAAAACTGTGAAACTGGATGAGATCATCTGCAGACGGAGAAGTGGGCCAAGGACAAATCTGGGGCACTCCTGTGGCCAGAGAGGAGAAAAGGAACTACCAAAGGAGAAAAGGAGAAAGGAAGAAAACCAGAAAAGAGTGTTATCCTAGGAGAAAGGGGGAAAGAGAGCCTTACGAAGGAAGGAGTGGTCACAACTCTGTCAAATGTCACAGGTGAATCAAATAAAATGGGGACTGGATACCCACCCAGGGTGACATTTATAACCTCAGTGTTTGCAGAGTCCTGGGACAAAATATTTACTGGAGTCCTTTCTAGGAAGAATGAGGGAAGAGAAATTGAAGATCGTGAGTACTGACATTAAGCTTCCCCCTTGGAGTTTATATCTTAATCTTTTGGAAAGATTTACTTGCTATTAGACATTTTACTAAATGTAAAACTTACATGGCAATTAATTTAATAAATTCCTTCTTAACGTCTAATAAAACATCTGTGCCTTTTTGTCCACTGTGATGATTGAGATGTATGGCATGCAATAAAATTATTAATAATGTTATCCTTTTGAATGAGAATCTACTCTTTGATTCACACCATTAAATAACCTTCTAATCTGTGAGCCAAAATGTCAACCAGTACCTTGGACAGGATCCTAGAGATATTAGTGGGTAAAAAAGAACATTCCTTAGCTGGTTTATATTTCTTTAGTATTAGTGCAGTTTGGCTCATCTGAATGTCTGTAGTAAATTGCTTTTTACCCAGGAATTTGCAAATACTTTAGCTGGAGCATTTCTAACCACGTGTGTGTGTGTGTGTGTGCGCGCATGTGTGTGTATTTTTTCTTTTTAAATTCTGGCTGGAATCCATCAGTTCTGGAGTTGTTTTGTTTTACCGATTTTGGTGACTGATTTGTCACAGAAAGTAGAACAAACCCAATCTTTTTCTTTGTTTCTGGATAGGAGTTTCATTTGGCAGTGGTGGTATTTCAATAGCATCTACTAGATGCCTGATACTGGGTCATGGCAGAGGCTGAGACACTGTTGAGTGTTTTTGATAACACACATTCATAATCCCAAGCTCAGTGTATCACCAGACAGACCAAAAAAGGTTGGCTCTTCTGAGCAATGTGTTCCTAGCTATCTACTTGGTTTCAACTTCAGTACAAACAGATGGATTTCAATTACATACACAAATCCCCTGCAATTTGGGGAAGAGTATTTATTTTTTCTCCTAAAACATTCCATTTGAGCCTTGAATTTTTCCACTTAGAATAATTAGTAAGAATAGGCTAATTTATAAATTATAAGAATTTTAACACAGATACACATGCATAGACATATATATATATCTCCCCAGAAAGGACTATATGATAACTGTTATTTCTTTCTGGGAATTTCTAGATGCAGGCATAGGCAATTTAAATGGTTGTATCATTCATGTGAAATAATAATTTTAAAATATCAGATTTTAAATATCTATAACTAGCACACTTATGTGTATAAAAAAAGAAATCCCTGAATACTGACTGGGAAAAAATAAGGACAAATTTCTGTAGAATTTTATAGAAATCTATATCATTTTCAGGACACCTGGCAGGCTCAGTTGGTAGAGCATGCAACTCTTGATCTCAGGGTCGTGAGTTCGAGAACTATGCTGCACATGGAGCCTACTTAGAGAGAGAGAGAGAGAGAGAGAGAGAGAGATACGTATCATCTCTTGTATTAGTTTTCTATAGCTACTAAGGCAAATACCATAGACTGGGTGACTTAAACAACAGAAATTGATTTCCTCACAGTCATGGAGGCTAATAGTCTGCCATCAAGGTATTGGTAGTGTTGGTTTCTTCTGTCTCTTTCCTTGGATGGATAGCTGTCTTTTTCCTGTGTCTTCAGATGGTCTTTTCTGTGTCTCTCTGTGTCCAAATTTCTTCTTTTTAGAAGGACACCAGTCATACTAGATGTGGCCCACATTAGTGACCTTATTTTAACCAACTTATCTCTTTAAGACTGTATGTCTTCTCCAAATACAGTCACATTCTTAAGTACTGGGGTTAAGACTTCAGGATAACTATTTGAGGAGTGGGGTACAATTTAGCTATAACATTTTCTATCACATTAAACAATTTAAAACTCATGCCTAGGGCAGTGGTTATCAACTGTATTTGAGCATATTTCTTATTTAAAAAATATTTGTAATACATTGGGGCACCTGGGTGGCTCAGTGGGTTAAAGCCTCTGCCTTCAGCTCAGGTCATGATCCCAGGGTCCTGGGATCGAGCCCCACATCGAGCCCCACATCGAGCCCCACATCGGGCTCTCTGCTCCGCAGGGGGCCTGCTTCCCTTCCTCTCTCTCTGCCTGCCTCTCTGCCTACTTGTGATCTCTATTTGTCAAATAAATAAAAATCTTAAAAAAAATATTTGTAACACATACCCACAGTATTTACACATTTATTTATTTATAAACTGGGACATCTAAAACATACACAAATGTGGACAGTCTACAGAATGACCTGAAGAGGGAACATTTTAAATGTTTTGTTTTTGTCGTAGCTTCATACCGTCACCTAATTTCTCAGGAGCAGTGTCCTTGTTTATTTAATTTTAAGGGGAGCAACTTCTAGTCACACTGTCATTGTTTTTACCTCTTTGTGTGGTTGAAGAAGAGCTCGGATAATTGGGGATCTGGACAAAGGCCCTGGCTTCACGGAGCTTGCCTGGCTTCAAGAGGATTGTCTTCTACTGAGGAAAATACCTAAAGAGATCAACAAATAACCGCAGTCTATACAGCAAGCAGGCAAGGAAGAAATAGTCAGCAAGACCAAGGGAAAATGCTATTTGAGTTGGAATGTCCCCAGAAGGCCTCTATCAGGTGACCCAAGTGCAGAATCTTGGGTGTCAGGCTAACTACTGCTACCTCAGTTCTTCAGCCGTGCCTGGCACAGAGCAAAAATGCAATACATCTTTTATTAATTAATTGCAAAATTCCTTGCCTTTTGAAAAATTAGTTCGGTGGTAAGTTAAGGGAGAATTGTAAAAATGCAGTGGGAAAGTGTGTTTTAATAACGAATCTGCCAAGACTCCATGTGAACGATGATATGAAAACAAATCCAATATAAGCAATGTGAGATAGGCTGAAAATTGTGAGTGAAATGTTGATTATTATAGGTACCAGGAACCAAAGTAGACAGTGGAATAAGCAAAAGAAAAAGGAAACAACATCCTATTAATTCACTTTCTGTGGGAACCCAATTTCCAGGTTCCAAGTTTCAGTTATTAAACCTTTTCTGATTCCCTGTGTCATTTAGGTTCTCTGGGAAGTGAGGCTGAGAGGCTAGTCCAAGAGTTTTGTTGGGTAGAATAAGAATGAAACCAGACAGTGAAGAAAGCCTTCAGACTGCAAGGTAGAAGGGCTGATAGGAGGGCAGGGCTAGGGGGACAGAAGTAAGGAGGAGCAGGAGGTAACAAGGAAAGCCTCTGTTGGAGTTGCAGTCTCCACCACTTGCCAACAGGGAGCTCTAGAGCAAGGATGGCCTGAGAGCAGCCCTTCATGGGGAAGAAATGGCCAGGCTCTCCCCTCCCCCAGGGCTCAGTCATTGCTGGGGGATGCCAGGGTAGACAGAAACAAAGGATACAGCATGAATACCTAGAGGCTGTCAGCTAACTATTCCTTGCAACCGCCCCCCTCCCTCCACAACCTCTTTCTCTGTGGAAGATCAGAGAAGGGCACCCCATACCTACCTGTCTCACAAAAGAAGTGGTCACAATGTGGGTGCCTGTCCAGGGAGCAAACATTTGAGCTTTCCCCCTCATTCTACCTGTTCTCCTGTGCTAGTATTATTCATTTTATCAAGAGCCAGACTTACTTGGTGGACATCTTTCTAAGCCCCTGTCTATTTTGTGAGTGTTGATTTTGTTAAATTTAAGAAATCATGCCATTAGCCACAAGTAAACCGGGAACACTGAAAATTGGTAAAAGCTAATGGAACAGTCAGGGTCCCATCACTCCTTACCACCTTCTCAAAGAATCTCCATCTCGTGTGGTTGTTCCACACTTGTGGAGTGACAGGGCCAGCTCAGGTCTCTATTAATATCAGTGAAAATGAATTTCTTTATATTTACCTTATTTATAGTCATCTATTCATGCCCATTTGGAGAGTAGAGAAATTCTATGACATGCTGACATCTATGAGTAATGAGGACATCATGCATAAGGGCGTGAACAGGTCTGGAGGCCTTCCGGAGGCAAAATTCTGTGAGGGATTTTGCTTACCACCCCTGCCAACTGCTAGTATGAGGGGCAATTCCCACAGCCCAGTCAAGCCCCGGTAGCTTTTCCTATGGCTCCTTAACTATCACTTTTTGAGGGCTTAACATATGTCAAGAGGCCTCTTATCTATTTTTTTTTTTTTTTGGGCTGTGGAGTAATAAGATTATTTCTTTTATTTTGTAGATGGTAATATTGAGACATAATAAGTGATTAAATATCTCACTCAAAATCACACAGCTGGAACGTGGCAGAGCTGAGATTCAAATCTAGGTCTGATTCCAAATTTCAAATTCTAACCACTAATTATTTCTCAGAATGAGAAGTTACACGGCTCACTAAATTACTGTTTAAAAAATTAGAAAGAAGAGTATCACTTTTGGCCCATGTATAATATGAGGCTATATGTATTTATTTTTCTTTGTTTCATGATTTGTTTCTCCCTCATCACTTTAGATCTTGCTTCTTTTGGGCAGCTACCCTTCCTATGCCTATTTATATTTCAAAAACTCCCTTTTGCTGTGATATTGAGAACAGGTTTCTCATTAGTATTCAGGTGACAATGAGAGGAAGCTACCAAACAATGCACATGAAGGAGGCAAGGCTGTCATTATAAACTGAGCTTATGAGAAATGCCAGTCAATGCTGGTTGCTCATAGGCTTTTCTTTCTTTTCTTTCATTGTCTTTTTTTTTTTTTTTTTAAACAAGGGAATCATTTAGAAGCAGCCTCTGCCTGCATGGTAACATGCCGAGAGCAATGGTAGTGTCTGGGTGGGTTGGAACCAGAGCAGAGAGCTTAAAAGAGATTTAGGAAGCGTGCCAGGTCCACAGAATGAGCCTCTGAATCAGGTGGGGGCATAGTTGACCTTTCACAGAGGGCAACAAGCTTTGCTCTCTTTGTTCTTGACAAAATTACTCAGCATTGCCATGTTCATGTTCCTGCTCCATGTTCAGAAATTCCTGGGGCAGGTTCTGCTTTGACACCCTAATAAGAACAGCCATCTAAAATCGGCTCAGCATTCATTAGTTGGCAGAACCCAGGGCAGCAGTGACTCCCCGCCAGGGGTGGAGGACCCTCTTGTGCTGAGATGTGTGTGACTTCCCAAAGCTGTGCAGTGAGAGCTCTCATGGAGCAGCCTTCCTTGGCTGGACTCCACTGGCTCCTCAGTATGTTCTTGCCTCAGTGAGTGAGGCCTCCAACGCCATCCATTGGAATCATTTCCAGACAGGACAAAGACAGGTGGGATGACCCCCTGTATCAGGGAGGGGGAGGGAGGTGAGAAATACATCCCTGTCTCAGAAGAACTCCCTCTGCTCACCCTCAAGGATCTGTGTAACGCCAATAGGGTTGGTGATATGCACTGGGTTAAGTGCTTCTACTCTAGTACATAAGCTCTCTGAAAGGAACAAATGGGTCTGTGTTCATATGTCTACATCCCCAGCACCCTGGCCCTGAGTTCATCATGGACAGTTGATGAGTGATGGGCTGAAAGAAAAGCCTTTTCTTTGAATTAGCTATGTGATTGGCATTACCCACCCAATAGAGTGCCTCCAGGCCTACCAAGGTGATCACTCACCTGGCTTTCAGGGCCCACCTGGCCAGTTCCCTTGCTGGCTCCTCCTTGTTCACCATGACAGGTTCTCTGTCACTATGTATGTCTCCTCTAGCTCTGGCTCACGCTTTAGGTTCTGGCTTCCCGCTCTCTCCAACGTCTCAGGGCTGCCCATTCCCTAACAACCCAACGTCTGTTCCCATGATCTTCTCTCTCCAGGGCCTCCCAAGGCTTTCCATGACACATCACGACTTTAAAGTTCAGTGATCAAACCAATCTTTCTCTCAAACAACCATCTTCCTGTCATGTCTCCTTCCCTAACCTTCATGTGTGTTTTTTAGGGGGGACTATGTTGTGAACATGGCGGATTTTTTTCAAAGTAATGATGCGTGCTAATGTGAAATGCTTCTCTGGGAACAGAGTCTCTGGTGAGCACAGCTAAAGAACCCTCGCCCAGGGTAGAAATGAAATGCAGTGTGGCTTTCCATTCTCTGAATGTTGAAGATACGTTCTCGTTCAGCAGCTATCTGAGCAGCTATTTTGAGCATATCGCTAGGCTATGTTCTGGGAGGAATACAAAAAAGCAGGTTCCTCACCATTCATTGGCCTGCAGGAAGAGCACTATAGTCAGGCCTACAAGACTAATACTGGGAAAGATAATGGGATGCGAGGTGTATGTGAGTACTGCTGATACAGCAGGGGTGTGAGGAGCGAGAGGATTGCTAAGAATCCCAAAGACCAAAAATAAATGCTTTACCTCAGGCTGGTTTGGTTCACTCCTAAAGAAGTGTAATCATCTTGGGAGTGTTCTCATATGCTGGAAATATCCAGTGGGACAGATTCTAAAACCTTTTATCTATCATATTTCAAAAAGAGATAATGGAAAATGTTTCTTTTAAAATGTGTGCATTAAAATATTTGCCCTTCCGACAATTATACTAAGAATGTTTTCCCCATGTGTTTTCCATACATATCTCACTTTAAAATAAAATCAAGGAAGGTCACCTGAAAATATATTATTGCTATTTTTAGAACTATTAGGTATACACACATTTGCACAACCCAGATCACAAGTCATGTGAAAAATTTACAATTTTTCTTTTCTACTCTCTCTCTCTCTCTTTTTTTTTTGTGTGTGTCCTTTTTTTGGCTGCTGGAGAGAGTGTTATCCTCCACACTGCAAGGGATTTGGCTCCTTAATGAATGATGTTTAGCAAAGGAAGTGGAGGAATGCAGGGTAATCTGTTGGGTCTGTTACAATTTGACATATGGACATGTTTCAACTGAAATAACATCCCTAAAGTAACAATTCCTTTCTTCTGTCTAAACACGAGCCTTTTGTATAGGTCATCTACTGTTGTGTAACAACATATCTCAAACCTCAAAGTTAATTTTTTTAAGATTTTATTTATTTATTTGACAGAGAGAGAGATCACAAGCAGGCAGAGGGGCAAGCAGAGAGAGAGAAAGGGAAGCAGGCTCCCCGCCAAGAAGAGCCCGATGCGGGGCTTGATCCCAGGACTCTGAGATCATGACCTGAGCTGAAGGCAAAGGCTCAACCCCCTGAGCCACCCAGGCGCCCCAAACCTCACAGTTTAAAACGACAAGTTATTCTCATCTCTCACTCAGAGTCTCTCATGTTGGAGGCAGATGGTGGGTGAAGCTGGAGTCAAGTGAGGTTCAAACTGGACAGAATATCCAAGATGGCTCACTCACATGACCGGCTGTTCAGACTGGCTGTTGACTGAGAGTTGTTCTGGGATTGTTGACTGGAACAGACACATATAGACGTTGGATATGACAGTTGAGCTTTCAACAGCATGGCTCCTAGGTTTGAGAGGGATCATAACAACCATTAGATAACATATAGTTATAATATGTGATATATAATGTATTACATCATATATAATGAAATATATACTATTCGTGTAGTATAATTATATTATATTAATATATTATATATTGTGTTATTATATATTCCATGTTTTATACAACATATTATAACAACTATTTTACTTTGCTCACTACTTTGTGCATTGGGAACTTGGGAAGAACTTTGTTGGGAGGTTTGTCTCTTAACCACATGATGTCTTATGAGACATATTCCAAGAGACTCAAGTTGGAACTGAAAGGCTTCTTATGATTTAGCCTCAGGAGTCCCAAACTGTCATTTCCACTATAGTCAGTGAGTCAGTTAAGCCACTGGGATTAGTCTATCATACTCAAAGAGAAGACATTAGATTCTACTTCTTAATATGAGAAGTTGCATGTGTTTAGAGAACAGGACAGTTTGTGAGTCTGCCTCTGACCATTACAATGCACTATTCTCCCACATGCAAAATACACTCAACCCCATCTCAAGGCCTTCATGTTCTCATTTCAGTATGACATTAACTCAAAGTCCGGGAGCTCACTATCAAAACAAGGTCCAGCTATGACTGAGGTTTCTCAAATATAATTACTCTCAATCTGAGACCTGTGAACTGAGGAGACAAGTTATCTGTCTCCCACACATGGAGCATATAATGCTGTTCGAAGAATGGGGCAATGTAAGAATTGGTCCAGTACCCAAAGCAGAGAGAGTAAAATGGGATGTATGTAACAGTCACTGATAAAAGGCATTTCTGAAATCTAGCCAGGCCCATGTTGCCTTTTCCTTGAAACAGACCCTGATTCTGCTCCCTTGGGAGTGATTCTCTGTGGATTTAGGCCCTGTGCTCTGGGCTTTGACCTTTGGTCTATGTATGTAGTTGGGAATCTTTCCCAGCCTGCTTCCAGCCCCAGAAGATTGGGGGCCCAGAGGACTTTTTTTATTTTTTATTTTTTCCATTTTGAACTCTTTGTCTTTTTCAATCCAAGCTAGCAAGTAAAATTTTCTTACAAACTTTGTGAGATTTTTATAAATCATATTGGGGGTCCAGTCTATTAGGCAAAAGCCAAGTAAGTTGATCTCATAGATACAGGTTCTCCTACTCTGAGAGTCAAGATGGCTGTGGGACAGCATTCTTAGGATCCATAAACATCCTTTTATCTAGCTGAGTATCTAAATGGCATATCTTCAAGATTCTTAGAAATCTCATTCTTTTATTCTTAGGATCTTTGATCATACACTTAAATCTTTCGGAGTTCTCACTGAAAGATCTAATCATTGTATCCTTGACTTATTCTTTACCCTGAGATCATTTCTTACTTTGAGAAACTTTTCCTTGGCTGGAAAAACTGTCTCAGACCCTCAGACCCTCTGTAAGTCTATTTTGAACTTGTTTCTCTCTCTTTTTACCATGCCACTAAAAAAAGTTGTGTCACTTTCATCATTCTGCGCAAAGGTATCTTAGCGAAACACACAAGGTAAGTACATTCTATTTTCCACGTTATCATAGTTGACAGTGTTGACAAACGTTCCCTCATAACATAACAGAAGGTGTCTCTTTAGCTCCACTAACAATATCCTCATTCTTCCTTAATGGTCTTCTCAAGGCTCCTTTAGGTTCCACCTGCTTTCTAGCTCTAAAGCAAATGCTTTCTGTTTCAGGTTTTTGTTGTAGCAGGATGTAATCTAATGATATAGCTTCTTTTTCAATTATTTATTGCTGGGAAAAAGAAAAAAAAATTGCTACAAAGCTTAGTGGTTGATAACAATCATGTTACTTAGCACCATTTTGTGTTCCAGGAACCTGGGAAGAACGTGGTTGGGAGGTTTGTCTCTGATCCTTGTGATATTACCCAGGACAGTTGGGATTAAAGATGCACTTCCAAGATGGTTTCTTCACTCACAGATCTGGTATCTCTATGCTCATTGGCTTCTTTGTTCCTCTCACATGGTTTCTCACCCTTCAGGTCCTCTCCACCTGACTCAGGCTTTTTATAGCACGGTGCTCTCTGGTAGAGCCACTTATGACATAGCATATGGATTCAAAGAGGAAGGCAGTAGAAGCTTCCAGGGCAGAGAAGATCAGAGCTTAGAACTGGCACAGTGCTATTTCTGTGGTTATTTCTATTTGCCCAAGAAGTCACAGGATCCAACAAGTTCTGTGAAATGGAGAAATAAATTCTACTTTTTGAGGGGGAATGTCCTGGAGTCATTGCAGAAGAGCATGTGGGTGGGTCGGTAGAGTAATGAGCATGTCTGAACCAAACGTACAGTCTGCCACTATTTTTTTGATCTTTCTGCCAAAACTTTCACTCCATAGACTTCATGGTCACATCCTCCCACATGTCTGCCCCACTCAATGCCATGCTGAAAAATTGATGCTGTCTTACCCCAGTGAACATGAGAATTAGCTTTTAATGTCAAATTGACATTTTATTGTACTTAGAATTCTAAGAATAAAATTTAGATATTAAAATGAGGCTCTGTACTCTATCAATTACTTGATTATTTATAATTCCTCCCAAATATGATGAAACATTAGCATAGCACAAGGATGATCAGGTGAAATGAACTGAGTTCAGGTCTTCCTGGGCCTTCAGTGTATACAGTATTATTGTGAGATTTAAAGCAGTATTTACAAACTTCGGTATGAAAAGAGAAATGCACAAATTCTTTGATAAAATTTGGCCATCTGCATTTATTTCTGAAGAAACTTTAACAATCAGAAGATTGCCAAGTAATCTGTGAAATGCACAGTATTCAGCATATATCTACATATATTATTGTAACTTCACATCATGGTTTTTAATTTTTCTCAACTTGTGATTTTAAGAATAATTTTTTTTTTAAACAATGACATAAACTTCCCATAGAAACAAAACACAATTTTGGGTTTAAAGAAGATGTTACTATGAAATGGACACAAATAAGCTAACACTTTCCTCTGTTTAAATGATAATATTTTGATAACATTTTATAGCAACCAAAGAATTAAAGAAAATGTGTTCAAGCTTTTGTCTTTTGCCCATTGATTAAGATTCATTTATACTTGCCCTGATGTCTAAATAGTATATACTGCTTTCCATTGTGGTTGGAAAAGAAGCTTGATATGATTTCAATGCTCTTAAACTTATTGACTTGCTTTGTAGCCTAACATATAATCTATCTTGGAAACGGTTCCATGTGCACTTGAGAAGAATAAGCATTTGGTTTCCTCTGAATGAAATGTTCTATAAACATCTGTTAAATCCATTTGGTCTAATGTGTCATTTAAGGCCAATATTTCCTTATTGATTTTTCTATCTCAATGATTTATCCACTGATGTAAGTGGGTATTAAAGTTCTTTATTATTACTATATTGCTGTCTATTTCTCTTTTTGGGTTTGTTAATATTTGCTTTATTTGTTAAGGTGCTCCTATGTTTGATTCATAAATATTTACAAATGTCATACCTTCTCATTGGATTGATTCCTTTATTTTTATGTAACACCTTTCTTTGTCTCCTATCATAGCCCCTTTTTTTTAAAGTCTATTTTTTTCTTATGTAATTATATCTATTTCAACTTTCTTTTGGTTTCCATTTGCAGGAAACATAATTTTCCATCAGCTTCACTTTCAGTCTGAGTGTCTTTACAATTAAAGTGAGTCTTTTGTAGGCAGTCTTTTTTTTCCCCCATTCAACCACTCTATATTTTTTGATTAGCGAATGTAGTCCATTTACATTTAAAGTAATTCTTGATAGGTATGTGCATATTACCATTTTGTTGATTATTTTCTGGCTGTTATTGTAGTTCCTCTCTTCTTCTCTTCTTTTACGATTTCATGACTTTCTTTTGCAGTATACTTATATTCCTTTCTCTATTTTTGTGTATTTACTATAGGTTTTTGCTTTGTAGGTACCATGAGTTTTACACGTAACAATTTCTATTGCTAACAGTGTAACAGTCTTAAGTTGATACCAGGTTAGGTGTCTCAGGTGGCTCTTGGGTGGGCTTCCCGAGGGAGTCTACAGAGAAGATGGTAGAATCTGTGTCCCTTTGATGCTGCCTGAGAGCCCTGGCTGCCTTTTTTCCAACCTCTCCCATCCCTACTTCAGCAGCACATCTTAGTATTCTGGATGGGATGGGAAAAAATGGGCCTTTTCTGTAGCATCTCTCAGAGTTAGGGAAGGCTGGGGAAGTCAAGCACTCACTCAGGCACACTTACCATCTCTGTAGGAGAAATCACTGGCTGAGACAGTCTCTCTTGGCATTGGGGTGTGCTGTCTTAGGGGAGGGGAGAAGTGGATAAAGTGAAACTGTTCCTTTATCATCTTCACTGCACCTGATCTTTTTGTTTTCCCCTTCTCCCACATGTGTTGGAACTTTTTTTCTGGACTCCTAGACAAGATATTCTTATCTGTGAGTGATTATCAAAATCAATGCATGTGCGTATATGTTTGAGAAGATGTAGAAAACTCCTATTCCACTATCTTTAATACCTTTTCTAATTCAGTATATTTGTATTTATACTTTATACTTTTGTATTTTAATATTTCTGAGCTTTTTCTGGGACAAAATAAGTTACTTGGAAATAGTCGATTAAGTTTTGATGAGAGGAACTGGGGCTGCATTTGATCTAGGTCTAAACTCTTCCTATTACTGAAGCATAACCTTTCTGAGCACTATACCCAACATCCCATGAATTATGAGGATTTCTGGTCTGGTTGATAGAGGTAGATACTGTTCTTGTATGTATAAGTACTGGGTACTGTTCTCTCTAATCTTCTCAAGTGCCCCCCCACCCTGCATTGGGTAATTTCTTTCCTCTGATGTGCTAATCAACATTATGCTGAATAATCAAGAAGGACTCTCTTTAGATCCTCTCACTGTGCAACACTCACTTATTTAATACTCTGTTCTACAAAGTCTAACACCTTGATCTCCCCAGACTCTCAGCTTTGTCTCTTGAACTCATAGAATCTGTGATACCATGTTCCATCTGGGTCCCCTGATCTGAACTGCAACCTGGGAAATTTCTAAAGAGGAAAGCTAGAGCAATGGTAGGTTCACGTGATCCCCCTGTCCCTCAGAGATCACTGTCCAGGCTCTTGAAGTCCATTACTTCATATATATATTTTTTCACTTATTTTGTTTGCTTCAATAGAAACATAAGTTTGTTCTCTGTTGTTCTATTTTGGTCAATAGTGGAAACCTTAACTTCTTCCTTTATATGTTAGAATATAACAACTATCCCTATCTAATTTAGGCAGTGTCATTCATCTGTTTTAGATTAAGAAAGCAAACAAATATAAACCTAAATATCATCCAGTGTTTAAAAGAGAATTTAAAGTCATTTTGAGCATTCTACAGAGGATATGGGATGTATCAGACAAAAATTCCATTCATTCCACCTTCCAAAAATCCCCTTTCTTCAGCCTAGCCAGACCCCAAAAACTCAGCACTAATTCTGCCCAGAAACACTTTCCAGACCAGACCTGAGTAGGAGTTTTTCTTTCTCTGACCTCCTATATTGTTTCTTGTATCTGTCTTTCTAATGTAGATCAATATGGACTTTCCAGTCTTCTTTCAAATCCTTTTCTACCCAACTCTTAGATTAAGGCTTGACTTCCAAAGAGGTAAAAACAGAAACCTCTTGACAAAGTGGTCTGTGTTTGTGTCTGTGTGCATGAGAGAAGGGTTACGAATATATATCGTCTAATTTTTCTTTTGCATTTGTCACATACCTTAAGCTTAGAAAAGCAATAGGCTGAATTAATCACTCTTATAATTAGACAAATCACATATGTGTCTGTTCCTAGTTTTCTGATTGTTAAGATCTTTTTCAGCTTTAAAGAATTTATGAATCCTCCTGGATTGGATGACTTCCAATCCTTCTGTGTGGTTCTGAAGGCATTTTTTTTTTTTCCTGAAGGCATTTTTAAGGGATTGAAAACCTGGAGTGACAGAGAGTACCGCTGTGTGGCATGAGAGGTAGGCAGGGATCCTGAAGGACCACTGTATATTTGCCCCTAGGATCCTCACTTGGGGGAGGTGCACCTGTGCTCACAGCCAGCATCACCCTCTAAAGTTAAGATAAAAGTCAGAAGGGCAGTTTAACTCTGCACTTTCCTTACAGCCTGTGAAATGAATGGCCCTGATGTGGTCTCTGACACTGACCTCAGAAGGCATAAAAGCCTACTTCGAATAAGCAATCCCATGTGGCTATGGAGCTGAGAGCTTTTCCTGAGAGGAGCACCTGGGAAGGCAAACAGGGTTGTCATCCTGGAAGCACTCTCACATGATTTCATCTTGTCTTCATACCTGTGTCAAGTCTTTTCTGCAAAACAGAAGAGTGTTAAGCATGAATTTAGATTCAGAAGAGGAAAAAGAAAATATTGTGCATGATAGTAAGATGGCAATTAAATATTTTAAATTCATGTCTTTAGGAAGAAACAAATGAAAACCCAGCTCAGGATAACAATTCCTTCATTGATTCAGTAAATAGTGAGTGCCTATCAAGTGCCATTACCATTCCCAGTATATGCTAGTGCAGCAGGGAAAAAAAAAAAAAAAAAAGATAAAGATCCTGTCCTCGAAGAGCTTTGATTTGTAACTGCGATTGCAAAGGTGTTATCGCCACTCCGTGAAATGTCATAGGGAACAGGAAAGTGTCAGATGACAGGGGATGCCAAATTCCTAGTTTTCGTGTTCAAAGGAAAGGACAGAAACAGAATTTAGAAACTCTGTGCCATTTACATCGTTGGGTAAGATTACAGAACGGATTTGAATCCTTAACCCAAGAAGAAGGAACTTCCGTGTGCCCGAGTACGCTGTCATGTGAACAGCTTCGCTTTGCTCTGTGATTGTTTAATCAGATGGGGAAGTCCGGAGAGCTCAATGCACACAGCACATCTTGATTTCAGCAAGACATTTCATAGCGGCTCCATATCACATTGAGGGTTGGTTTGAAGGGTATCGGCTGGCTGAATAAACACTCTGAGAATCTAGATTCAATGGGTTGATACCAAGTTGGAAGGAGACTTAAAATTTCAACTGATAGAAATATGCTTTCCTGTAATATAACAGAGGCTCCTGACAAAAAACAAAACAAAACAAACAAACAACAACAACAAAAAACATTTAATTGTGAACCATAAGCACAGGTAAAAAGTGAAATAAAAACATCTACCTCATGAAATTTATGTGAGATTATGACTTCACTTGCTTGCCACATAATAAACTCTGTAAATATCACTCTGACCCCTTGCTCCTTGGCTAAAAACATAAAGTTTACTTTTCATCCTATTCCTGGAGATATGTTTAAATATCACCATTACTAAAAGAAAATATATGCATGCTATAATTGAGTCAAACAAAATTTTGCACTTAAATGTTTGATAAAAACTTAAAAGAAAGAACCTAGAAACAATTAATAATTAATATTTGTGCTTTTTAATAAGAGTTGAAAATACATAAAAATTCACCCTCTTAAATGTGCACATTTTCTTATAAAAGGAAAATGGAAAGCATACTTAACCATTTTCTCAATATAATGTATATCCTTGGTTTGTCTTTACTGTGAATGTTAACAGCTGAATGACAGCCTCATAAAGATAAATGCACAAGCATGCTTTTCGCAGCATTATTTGAAATTGGAAAAATAAAATAAAATTGTGCCTTTAGGGGAGTGGTCATGTAAGTTACAGTACATCTCTACAGTGGAATTATATGCAACAATAAATGATAAGGAAATAGACCTATAAATAATGACATGGAAAGACTTCAAGAAAATTGAGAAAAAAATGAAGTCTTAAAACTATACAGTATATTTCCAATAGTATAATGAGCCAAAGGACAAAGGGGGTGTGTGTGTGTGTGTGTGTGTGTGTGTGTGAATGCATAGGAATAAACCCTAGGAGATGATACTTAATCTCTGATAGTGGTGACCTTTGATGAAAGAAAAGGGAATCAGTACAGAAAACGTGAATGGGACATTTATATTTTGTTTTTGTTACTTCTATATTGATCAAATCTTTTAGACAAAAATGCATGCATATTTTTTAATTCAAAGTAAAATACTGATAAGTGCTCAGAATTATTGGTCAAGAGAAGAATTCTTCAAGCTATCTCTCAAAGAGCACAGTGGTACTAGGAGAAAAATTAAGGTCTCAAATCCAAACTGTGATTTATTTGTTTAAATAGAAAAGTGAAATAATATTCTCATGATTACATTTTTCTTTAAAAGTCTAATTTGTTATACAAAGAAGCAATTTCGCCATTTGCAATTAGTCTTCTCTAAATAATAAAAGCAAATAAAATTACCATACTTTCTTTTTTGTAATCATTACATGAAAAGACCTAAGCCAACAATATAAGAGGGAGATTCATTAACTAGATTTTATTCTATATTTTCACTTTAATTAACTTGTCCAGATTGACCCCCAAATGGAGTAAGAGCTCATTTTCCATTTTGAAAATCACAAAAGGGATGCAGGCTCTAACATGGATTGTGACCATGATGATCTCCTCCCCCTCCTGCTGCTCTGCTTTTTCCTTCCTTCTCTTCCTTCTCTTCTTCTCCCTCCACCACCTCCTGCTTCTCTTTCTACTCCTTCCTCTTCAAATGGCACTTCTTTTGCTCATTGAGTTACCAGATCAGAATACAAAAAATGGAATTTGTTGAACCAACATCAATAAAAATATTTCTAAATCTTTTTCTCAAGGAAACCTTTGGAGAGATCATCTTCAAGCTCAGTGTTCCCAACAGTACCTCAACCACATATTCTGACCTTTGCTTTTTTCCACTTTTGACCCATAAAATTTCAGCGACTGCGGGGTATAAAATAAAAGTTCCAATGCCAATCAATCATCCCACTTGAATTTAGATATGTTCCAGAGAACTAATTAGTCTTTTCGTAGGGCAATGCCTTTGATGTTGCTGATGTCAAAAATGTCATCCCCTCCTGCTAGAGACCTGTATCCTTCTGCACAGGTCATAGCTTTTCTGTCTATCTTGGCAAGTTATATCTGCTTTTAAAGAGGCTGTCAGATTGGTCATAGGTCATTTAAAGCACTTATTTTGTAAATTGCGGGTGTTTTATTCTCTCAGAGGTGTCAGAGCCCTTTGTTCTTTTTCCTTTCTAAATTTTGCCATGGAGAGAAAGAGCTGTCATAAATCACCTTCTTTGACTTTCTCTGGGTTGGAACTGTATCCTTCAGCTCCAAGAAACAGTTACTACCACAAAGATTATTTTGTCCTGCCTATTATAAAGAAATAGACAAATATAAAAAATCATTTGTAACCATTTGTTTGGTTGGCGAGCCCATTCTGGTACAGTCATTGTCTAGCCATCCATGCCAAACTACAGGGAGATGGCCACTCTGTCCCACTGGATAAGGATAGGAACAAGACTTCCACCAATGTTCTTAGTCTGTTTTGCAACACTCTTTCTATGAACACAGAAGAAAAGAGGAAGGAGAAATGGTCTAGTTTTAGAGCTTGACAAGTATGCATCTGTAACTGAG
Organism: Martes martes; assembly: GCF_963455335.1. Lineage (NCBI taxonomy): Eukaryota > Metazoa > Chordata > Mammalia > Carnivora > Mustelidae > Martes > Martes martes. Next base: position 37,522,443 of record NC_137893.1, read on the forward strand.
CTTCATTGCGAATATGTGTGGGTCTAAATTGTTTTCTTATCTGGGTTGAGCAAAACAAACACAAACAAATAACATTCCTCTGCTCAACATAGATCTGCCTTGAATCAGCCTGGATTCTGGTCCCTTGCCACAAAGTCAGTAAATAAGAAGTGCTAACCATGACTGAGTCTAAATTTTCAGCCATCCCATTTGAAATCAGAATTTAGGTGGAGTTACAGAAAATAAAGTGATGCTTTATTCACTCAACAGATACTTATTGAGTATCTCCTCTATTCTAAGTACTGTTCAAGGGCTTGGGAGCAGAGCTGAAGGGAAAACAGGGAAAAAACCTTCTACCTGGGGAGTCAGACACTCCGGTGCACACACATGACTGTGGACTGAGGATCAACCTGCTACATGTTGGGATGGTTTGGAGTTTGTTAACAATCTTCCCTGACTGCGTAGTTTTGCTAAAGTCCAATTATTATCCCTGGACACTGTCTGTGATTGTCCCATGACTCACAAGGCAAAGATAACAGTGGACCGTCAGAACTAATTATGGATTTTGGAAATATAATGATTCTAATGAGGACAGACATGAATATGAAAGTGTACAAAATGTCTTAAAACACTTGGACATATATAGCGTAATAAGAATATGGCTGAATGGAGACTTCTTAGAATTTTGCAACAGACTTTCCTTGTTCCTGAAGTACCCCCAAAAAGGAGTGGTAGGCGAAGCAATCTAGGGCCCATAATTCAGACTCAAAATTCCTCTTAAAAGCTATACTGAGACTCAGGAATGTTACATGATAATGTTGTCAGAGGTTTATGATATATAAACATCCTTATGGCCTGGGCCAACACTCTGAGGCTTTCATCTTAGCTAAGGACTTGGATTAGGATAATTCTGTAATGGGAATGATGAATCTTTGGAAATATATGTGTATATATATATATATATATATATATAAAACTTGGAAATAGAAGCTGTATTCTGAAAGTGAACCTCGTGACATCAGAAAGAGATATTTGGAAGTTAGTAAGCATTTTAGGGATGCTTCAGCAAAGCAAATATGTTAAGTTTTCCCATATATTGAAATATGACCTGAGCAGTAGAGGCTTAGTGACAGGGCTCATAAAATAGGTAACAATTTTGTGATTGTGGATGAATAACTTTGCAATGTAAGATAATATCAAAAACAAACTAATTAACAAAATAATTGTCTAGAAAAAATTTCAGAAAATTAAGATTAAGAACAAAAATTAATAAGGTGCCTACACTTTTTGGAGGTTAGAAACTGTGGTCCAGAGGCCATATGCTTATACCAGATAATCTAGTTCTGTTGATCTCTAATAGTTTCGACAGGGTCTGGATTAAGTCCCATTCTGCTCTCAAGTTTTTCCTGACTACATACAAGGACTTCCATCCTCAATTTCTTCTGACTATGGAGGCCATTAAAGGAGGGAGAGGAGATGTAACAGCTCATGTCTACTGGTCGGTCAGTGGCTCCAAGCTTTGATAAGCGGCACCTTGGACCATGCTGAGCAGGGCAGAATGACATTTTCCATAGCAAGTCAAGTCCCAGTCTGGTACTCTAAAGGCATTTGAGGAACCACAAAAAAAGCACTTTTTACAGGTTTCCTAAAAACTATGTGTCAGAGCGAAGGAACTCCAGTAGTCTAGAAAATGGGTATATCACTTATGTGTTGGCCAAAGGCCAGGATAAGGTAATGCTGTTGCAGAATGTTAGCCTATAATGAAGAATCATCAGCCTCACAAAGAAGGTCAATATCATGAAAAAGACATTAAAAATTCCATGGAATGCCCCATGAAATAGAGTTAATATGTTAAGCACCTCATAAAACAGATTTAATAGACAAAATATGAAATAAAAGAGAGAAATAACTTTAAGTGAAATAGATATACAAAACAAAGAATGTTATATACAGTTACATGTCAATAAACTTGAAAATACAGATAAACTTTGGGGGAATAAGAAAAATGCTCAAATTGGTGAAAGAAAAGATAACAAATGTGAACAGACTGATAACCAATAAAGAAAAAAGAATGCAATAAACAGGCATGCTCTTCAAATAGTTCTAGACCTAGAGAATATCATAAGTAAATACTATCAGAATGTCAATGAACAGATTGTATTTCTCTTTCTCAATATGTTTCAGCAAATTAAATCCATATATTAAGTTGGGCAAAGTGTCCATTTAATTTAATTATGTAAGTGTAACTTACATAAAGTAATACTAAGAAGTAAAACTATCTAAGAAAACAGAATTATAGACAAATCTCAAATGAATATAGATGTAAAAATTCTAAATTAAAATTAGCTGGTTAAAAAAGAGCAGGATTGGGACGCCTGGGTGGCTCAGTTGGTTAAGCGGCTGCCTTCGGCTCAGGTCATGATCCCAGTGTCCTGGGATCGAGTCCCACATTGGGCTCCTTGCTCGGCAGGGACCCTGCTTCTCCCTCTGCCTCTGCCTGCCACTCTGTCTGCCTGTGCTTGCTCTCTCTCTCTCTCTAACAAATAAATAAATTTAAAAAAAATTAAAAAAAAAAGAGCAGGATAGCAACAGAATGATATATTATAATTGAGTAGATTTTATCCTGGAAATGCACGGGTAGTTAAATAGCTGAGTATCTCCCTGTATTTTCCACCACATTAATCGTGGGGGAGGGGGGGATCATATACTTTTTCATACATGCAGAAAATCATTTGAGAAATTTCAGCACTTATTATAAAGGCTTATAGAAAGCATGAACAGTTAAGAAATTCCCTAACCTAATAAAGGCTGTTTTCCAAAAATCCAAAACAAATGGACAAGGAATTATAAGAATATTATTTTCAAGGTTTAGAAGGAAACATGGATTTTTGGTATTACTCCTATTGTACAATATATTATGGAAGGTCCTGGAAAAGGGAGTATGAAAAGCTGTATGGAATTAAAAAAAAAAAAAAAAAAGAAGTAATTATTTATGGATAATTTGATAATTTACCTAGAAACCAAAGGGGGAAAAAAAGCCCCAGAAAATCTATTAAAACCAATGAACAGGGCGCCTGGGTGGCTCAGTGGGTTAAGCCGCTGCCTTCGGCTCAGGTCATGATCTCAGGGTCCTGGGATCGAGTCCCGCATCGGGGTCTCTGCTCAGCAGGGAGCCTGCTTCCCTCTCTCCCTCTCTCTCTGCCTGCCTCTCTGTCTACTGTGATCTCTCTCTCTGTCAAATAAATAAATAAATAAATCTTAAAAAAAAAAAAATGAACAACTTCAGCAAGATTGTTGGATTAAAAAAAGTAGCCAAAGTCAGCAGCATCCCCCTACACCAGCAAGAACCCAAAAGATAATATAACAGAGAGCATACAGTAAATATCTGAGAGTTCATCTAACAAAATTCCATTAAAAGACACACTATAAGGCCTGAATAAACTGATATTTACATTTTGTTTGTAAACTGGCCAATATAACATCAGGAAGAAGTGAATTTTCTTGGGAAGTATGGAAGGCTTTTTAAAACAAGCCACAAGAGTACCAGCAATGAAAAATCTGCATTATTTTACAACACCACACAAGATGCCCCGTTTAAAGTGAAACTCTAAGAGCACTTGACTACCTCAGTCTGTGGAGCATGAGACTTCTGATCTTAGTATTGTGAGTTTGAGCCCCATGTTGAGTGTAGAGTTAAACTAAAAATAAAATATTCGAAAAGATAAAAATGAAGTAAAAATCTAAAGATCAGTGACAGCTAGGAAAAAAATTGTAATACAGATAATAAGAAGACTCAGTAGCAACAAAATATGAAATTTCTAATACATCAGTAAGAGAAAGCAACCCATTAGAATTATAGTCAATCAAGAGCTATGAAGAGGTAATCACAGAGGACAGCATTAGAATGCCAATAAGCATAGGAAACTGTGGTCAACTGCACCAGTAATTAGAGATATCATTTTAGAAACACCAGCAGAATACTATTTCCCCCTCTCAGAGCCACAAAAAATATAAATTCTGGCAATATGAATGTGTTAATAGCAAAGGCTATAGGGCACTGATTCCCAATCATGGCTACAGATCAGAATAGCCTCGGTGGTAGTAGTGGTGGTGGTGTCTGGTGGGGGGAGGTTAGTTGGAAAGTTCTCATGCCTGACAACCACGCCATTTGATATAGAATTTCAAAACCATCCCCAGGACGTAGTCTCATAGAAATATCATGTGGGATGTGCTATTTAATTTCAAATATTCTAAGGGATGTCACATCCAAGATGAGATTGACTAATGTGAATCTAATGAGAAGTATAAGTACTAATAGATGGAAGTTGTAGAACATTAGAATAACTTATAGTAACAGTTTCCAAAGAAAGGAGGATCTGTTCTATGAGATGGAAAGCTGCTTGTTGGAAGAGATTGGTAGATAGAGTAAATGACCTTAAAATGACCTGTAAAAATGTGATACTAGAAAAACTGGTTACAGTCCAACCTGAATCGTTCTCCACCCCCCCCCCCTTTTTTTTTCTTTTTGCCTCCAAGAATTCCTGACTTAAGTGTTTTTTCCCTAGGAAGGAGACATAACCCAGAAGGTGTGGTTGTGTATTCTCAACTCTTGTGTTCCTATGTGTTTGTTTGTTTGTTTCTTTTCCATTGTTGTCCTTTTTTCTTTTTTTCTTTTTTTTTTTTTTTGGTCCCTCTAATTAGAGAACATGATGAAGAATAGGAATCTCAGACCTCTCATGGTACATTTAACAAATTATTTCCCACCTTGGAAGAGAATGGGAATTTTCCTTCACCTTTGTGGATTTTAATGGGCTCCTGCTTCAGAAATCAGGTTTATGGTGATCACTTCACTGTTTAGAGGCTCAGGAATATTGAAGCATATCCTTGTACAAGACCTGAGGTTTAGCAATATGGAGCTTTAAAAGCCCTGATTTCAATGCTGCAATTGCTTACTAAGAACAAAGATGACTAAATTCTCTGTACCTATATACTGAAACTTTTACTTGCAGTCTGGAAAGAATAGAATTTTCAAGGCAAATAATTCTATATCACCATTCAAACAACTCCCTTGTATGATACATCCATTATTATATAAATATTGATTTCTCTTACTAAGGAGATGAAAAATTCCTTTTATTTAGTTAAAAAAAAAGGCCACCCTTAATCCATATGTATGTATGTACATTACCATATGTATAATACACTATACATATATATTTCCTTCTAACAATTTACTCCAGGAGATTATAAATATAATTATGGGCAGAAGAAGAAAATAAGGTATCTGTTACTACCAAATGAAAAGTACTCAAGCTTTTGAAAGAGATTATATAGGGGCCCCTGGGTGGCTTAGTCCATTAAGCGCCTGCCTTTGGCTTGGGTCATGATCCTGAAGTCCTGGGATTGAGCTCCATATTGGGCTCAGCACTCAGCAGGGATTCTGCTTCTCTCTCTGCCCCTCACCCCACTCATGCTCTCTCTCTCACTGTCTCTCTCTCAAATAAATAAATAAATTCTTTTAAAAAAAGAAAGAGGCTATTAATCAGTAGAATAGACAGTGAAATTGAGATGATTTGTTACTTAGGCTATCATCTTGAGTTCTTCATCTATTTGATTGCTCTTAATATCCAGATTTCTTAAATTCTCTGGTATCCTCATTTTTAAGGAAATTACCTTCAAGTTCTGGCTGGGCAAAGATGAAAAGGAGCACTGATTGGAGGGGTAGCATTCAGTGTGGTTAGGGTGTGGTGGGCATTGTGCAAAATACTTCACAAGAATGGTTTTACTGGAGTCTTCTTCAGGCATAACTATTAGCTTTCTTTTGCATGGGACAAAATGAAACTTAGATTAAATCATTTTCCCAGGACCACACAGTGTGTAGCAGAACTGTGCTTGAACCCAGTGCATTTGACTTTGCCCATGGTATATTAGTCTATGGGAAATTCTTAAACATTGGAAGGAGAGGACTTTATAAAAAACCCTATATTAGAAAACAAAACAAAATCCCATGTTACATATAAACAGAGATAGGACCAGGTATCCATTAAATCAGTTTGGTTTTATATGAAAATACTTTATAAAGGAGTTTTTACTTAATTTTTATAAAACTCAGCAGTGATGTAAAACTGCAGTCAAATGCTGAAAGACAACATTGATTTATAATGCTTTAATTCAGACTTTGTGATTAATTATACCTGAGCTAGATGAAACCTACCTGCACATGTTTTTAAGAGAAGAGCGTTGTTTACAAAATTACCACAAGTGATATTTTTAACATAGTTAAAAATAACTTTTACTGCATGTTTTAACACACTCATTCTTTGTGACCAAATGGCACAGCTAAATTCAGGGCATCCCATTAAATTTAGACCTGACATGATCTCCTTTTAGAAATATGTAACAGCTAGCTCAAATTACGCTAAGTACTTTAAAGTAATAAAATATAGCTCATTTAAAATATTTAATAGTTCAGATATTTCTCAAAATCAAATGAAACTTCTGTCCAGTAATTTTGGATTAATGAAGTTTTATTATGTCTATTGGAATCAATGCCTCTAATTCCCATTATTTTTGAAGAGATATGGGAGTTTGTTAAGACGTTCCAGTTGTAGGATGTGATAAACATTCATTTTCCTTTTAATAAGCATTTGCTTTTATTAGCTGAAGTTCGTGCTACAATATTTCTTCCTTTCGAGTTTTATATTCAAATTGGTTTTAAGTCCAAGCACCTGAGACCAAAGCTTCCTACTGTTCTTAAACCCCGAATGATACAGAAGTCTCTAAATTTGGAACGCATTGTTCTTCCTTCCCAATTTGGGGATTCTGCTTGATAGGTAAGCAACAACTCACCACGGCCCTTGAACAAAATTACTAATGCCATTTCCAGTGCTGTTCTTATTGTGCTATACCCCTGACTCCAAAAGCAATAGCGCTCAGCACAGCATAGGTGCTTGTTCTCAGCCTGATCAAACAAGCTTAATTATGACCTCCAGATAAAGGTACTGCCATTAAGCCATTGAATTATCACAGATAAGGCCAAGTCTCCGTTACTGTCTGATGATAAATCACAGCTAACAACGGCAGAGAAGTCAGAGCTCACACAGCTAATCCTTCAGAGGTTTTGGATGGGCTCGTTCTCCTACTGTTTTGCATCTATTTACGTTGCACTCAGAACCCCCAAATGGCCTCTGCTTATCTCCAGCTTTAGATAATTTATGCTTTTTGCTGTGTCACCTCACGGCTGAAGCTGTTATCAGGAACAGAGGAGGTTTAGGAAATCGGATCCACTGAAATGCTAATCCTCCTGCCAATTACGACACAAAAACAAGTTTTCTTCACTGATTTGCTTTTGTTTATTTGATACTGCCAATGTGGATTTTATGATTACAGTTTAGGACAATTGTTTAGCTCCAAAACAAAATAAGCATTTAATTTGACGAGCTTCCTCTTTTCACAAGAGCGGTTGGGCAATTTGCACTGATTCAAATGGCCAGATGGTTTCCTCTCTGTTTGTCACTGACTAAATAGATGTGTAAATATTTTTATTTTCATAGAGGGCTGGTCTTGAGAAGAGAATTTGTTGAAACCTCTCTCAATGGTGGGCTTCTGCTCCAAGATGCACTCATCCTAATTTAGATTCTTTGATGTAAAGTGTCTTCTCTGTGGAACTATTTCACGTAGAAATATGATGCCTGTCTTGGAATTTCATTATGATGAAATTTTTTTCATCCCTTACTGCTCTCCAAGTTTTATGAAATCTTATCTCTGAGAATTTTATGAGGTTGTTTGACTAGTAGTTAAATGTATTACTTTCCATGATATGAAACATTCCTAAATGAGTAACTACCAAGCCCATAAAATTCTCATGTGCTTATTAGCATAGTATAATGAAAATTGGAAATGCAAGGTTAGACTGTACTTTCAAACAGGCAAATTAAACTCACACCTAACCTAACTGTAGCTATGTTTTTCTATTTATTGTTTCTAAACAAGATTTCTAAGGTTTTAAGGTTGGGAAGGATGAGGCCATCCGATTGTCATGATTGATCACCAATTATTCAAGTCTTCTTGTGTTGACTGTTGATGCCAGTTTTTGAGATAGTAATCTTTGGAGTGATAAGGGAAGCTACAAAATTAATTCAACCTTGAGATTCCATTACACTTAATGTCACCTAATAGAACATTTGATATTTTTAATCCTAGTTAAAGGCTTTCTCCCTAAGCTATTGCTGATGGCAGAAATGATGGAAAAGAAAAATATCTGACTTTATTACTTCTGCAATTCTTTTTCCTCTGGGTATATTTCAGTGTATAGCATTTATGTAGGTGGCTTCTCAAATGGCTCCTTGATTCTTTTATGGAAATGTAAGGTAGGTGTCTGTATTTTAAGTTGAGAATGAAATGATCATATTCCCTCATATATAAAAGCTGCTTCTCTTAAAGGACTTGTTTCTACAAGGTATCCTAAAGGTGAATTTAGAACACTTTCCTAGCTTTTTCTTCTAAGGGATCACAATTTTTATAAAATCTGGATTAGTAAAACCCATGCCATTCCAGAAACTACTTAGAATTGAATTTTAGGTGAGATCTAACTTATTAGCATATACCTTGAAGTTAAATATTAAGTCACTAGCCAAGTAATACACTTCATTGTTTGTTCTGTATTTATCGGTGGGCACATTATTTTTTCAAATTGTCATTTCTGTTTTATTTTGTTTATTTCTTTCCCATTTAACCATGTTTTTGGATATCAATTTCAAATTCTTCAGGTTCCAACAGACTCTATTATGAACCTTCACACTTGTTTTACTTGTATCCAGGTCTATGGTAATCAAACTCATTGCAAAGTTGCCAAATTGTTTGCTTCTCTATACGTGGAATGACGTTTTTTTAAAAGAAGAGTGAAAGCATTCTTTGTTTTATGCCACAAATAAATCATGTTGTGAACACGAAGTCAGTATCAGTGTGAATTTAGAAATAACCATGTCTCCTGCCTTATTTGGCTTTGATGTGCAAAAATCAGAAATTAAGTAACATTAAGAAATGTGTGTGTGTGTGTGTGTGTGTGTGTGTTTATTCATCTCAATCTATTCAGTTTTCTCCTACTATTGCAAAACACAGTAATCTCATGTGTCACGGAGTCCTGGTGGATAGAATGTCCTTCACTGAATATAGAACAAAACAAAACCCAAACAAAATACAAAATAAACAAATGAAAACAGAATAATTTGCCTGCTTGCTGGTGATAATATTTTTTTTTTACAGGAATGGAAAACAATATGATAAAATTAATTAAGCATGAAGGAGCAATAAAGTCCTATTTTGTGCAACTTAGGAGATGGTCTTAAATTTTATTAGTCTATTTGTTTTGAAATGATAGTTCTCCTGTATTACCTCTACTCTCAATCACCATCTTTGCTCTCCTCTGATTCTTCTCTTTTCTCTAAGAGAAGTCTAGGTTCTTTTGGCATAAACTATCTTACTCTGCTACCGAAGGAGCTCTTCTTTGAGGGTACACATTTTCTTCTCATCTAAAACATTTGTTTTCTTTTTGATACCATTCCCCTGCCTTCTTCCTGTTCTCAGATATTGCACTGTTTGCTTAACATTTTACACATGGTCCTCACAGTAGTGACACCTCAAATGATTTTACTATGAAATTTGTCTGTGTGATAGTAAAGCCTTAAGTAAATGAAAGAACACTTCTGACCTTAATATGAGAAACATAAAGCATTTAAAGTTTTAAAATTATTTTTCTGAAAAGATGTGCTATCCTTATGACTCAACCTAACAAAGTTCAGGGAAATGCGCTTAGGCAAATTTCTGTCTGCTGATAGAACGTGAAAGAGAGAGAGAGAAGTGGAGAGAGAACGGAAGAGGAGAAGGAGAGGAGAGGTAAAGAGAAGAGACTGGTCTGTAAAGGAAACCGCAGGATTTGAATATTCTATTTCTCAAGACCTAAATGGGTTAGTCAAAAAGGAAGTTACCATCAAATCATACACACAACTACTGACATTTGCCATTTTTCTCTACCTCAAGCTTGGGTCCCTTAGGATCAGTGAGAAGACTATTAAAGGCTTTTTATTGATCTGTCACTCCTCCAAATTCTTAACATATTTATTGTTCAGACAACATGATTTAGGCCTCGGCTATAAATTATCTTGTACCAGTCTTTAGTTGTCCCGTATATGTAAATTTTATCTTTCCAAACAGATTCTGATTTCCTTGAGAGTAGAAATGCCTCTTCTTATTCTTTGATATCTTCTTAGCACTGAGATAAGTGTGTGGCCCATAGATACTGGCTCTCAGTGTATATTTGGAGATGTATTGAGATGGAGAGATCATAGATGATGATCAGTGGCCAGCTACTCAAAGGTGGGCTCCATGAGACCCTCTGAGGGCTTGAGCTCAAGAATGACACATGTTCACAAGAGGACTTTGAAGGAGATGGCACTAAGAAGCATAAACTTTTATTTTTTTGAGAGGTCAAGTGACTACACAGCCTGGTAGTTGGAAAGACACTGTGGAATTGTTTAGGATACATAGTTTCTTCTGTAGCCTGAGCAATTTAAGCCAGCTGCCACAGGTACCTGAGATCATACAAAGAATTCTGCTTGGACACATTTTTAGTATTTCTCCATAGGTATTTTTGGCAATTTGATACAGTTCTGTTTTGTGTTATGCAAAAATACATAATTATTAGAGTAGGGATCTTTAAAACTATATTTAGACCAAGAGGAATGAGAACAACAATTTTGGCCTTGGCTACAGAGAGTGAGGATTTTTGTCATAAGTGTTTATACCCAGTTCTATAGAGTTGCAATAATCATAAAGCCAAACAAAACCAAATGACCACATGTTGTGGTTTGAGTTAAGTAAACAACTAAGGAAAACATGGAAATCACTGGATATCTATGTAAACTTGCAGTTTGTTCCCTGGTTTATGCACGTGTATTCATCTGAGGTGTTGACTCTGTTTTATGAAAGCATGCTGAGAAAAAAAAAATATTGGCTTTAGGATTTTATTAGATTCTTTTTTTGGAGGAGAGAAGTCCAAACCTTTTATAAATCTTGCAAGCCTCTCTAAATCTGTGAAAAATATTAGAGTCCTCTAGAGCAAAGGTGAAAGTGCTTGTGTTTTTTTTTTTTTTTTTTTTCCTCTTCTGTTTTTCAACAAGGAAATCTCAAAGGCAAAGACATTTCTTTGTATCTCACATTAGTGTTTGGTACACTGGTATGGAGACAGGGCTGTTTCTCTGGAGATTCTGGTTCTCTTTTCCAATCTCTCCCATGTTTATTTGCAGGAGATATCAAGTTAAAGAGCAACCTTGAATGGAAGAAAGGACAAAAAAAGACACCGAAGCTCAAGGGGCAACCAGGGAGAAATGGGGTCAGGAAGATGCAGCTACCTTGATTGAAGGTTGGAGCTGAAAAGGACTTTAGAAATCTGATACCCTGCTTCTACAACTAAAGAAATCAAGGTCCAAAGGCTGTAAGTAACTTAAACATACTCACACAAGTAATCAATTAGTGGCAGACAGGGAACTGGATCTCCTTTTCCTATTTCCTACTTCTAAGCCTTTCCCCCAAATCAAATTGTCTTTCTTGCTGCAAGTGAATTGTGAGGGAGAGGAGAAGTCACACAGTTTGAGCATCTTCTTTGATTTTAAAATGTTTGCTGTCAGAAACCTGAGCTTTGTCTTTTCTTGTCACTGCTGAAGACAAATCTCCAGCCCAATGGTCAAGTCCCATAATTCATTATAACCTAAAAAACCACAGGCTACCAAGCTAAATATGGAATATTTGTAACTGACTGAGTGACTGCACATTGGCTTGGAAAGTAAACTAATGTTTGTTCATCCCTAATGAAATAGAAAACAGACTATATTGTGTTGTGTAAATAGCCCTATAGTGGGCCTTCGTATTGTTCCTGACCGGTGAGCAGGTATTTAGACCTGTTTTCGAGGTAGCCAAGGGAAAGCACTGGGCTAGGGGGTGCGGATGGGGAGGGGTTAGTTGGCAGCCAAGGCCTGCCTGAGATCAAGAGCATAGTGAGTTGAATGAGCTGGCGCCACATGCTTTTGTATTCTAAAAGCTCATGGCAATGAACTGAAAAGAAATTTCTTGAGCTAGAGAGCACAGAGAACGTCTAAAAAATTGCACTGACAAGGTTGTGTGGTCACTGGGGGAAGGAAGCATACAGTATACTCTTTGCACAGCATGCCTCGTCAATTTCGGAAGCGATGGAATGTTATAATGAGGATTCATCCCCTCTCTGAACTGAGGGACGGAGAGCTGATTGTGTCACCAATATTTTAAACATTGACTATCTAAGGTGTGTGGTCTCAAAGGCAATAGAAAGCCAAAAGCTCATAATCACTCATCTCTGTGCCATTAAAAACAATGTTGCTGTGTGCTTCTTTTTGATCTTTAAAGCAAATGGAGAGGAATGTGCAAATGAGAGCTGTCTCTCCTTGCCTCTGTGAGAACTCTGGCAACAAGGACATGGTTCCTGCTGTGTGGCGTTGTCAGCTGGATGCCAGCAAGTCCTGGCCCCAACGTAACCAAATAAACTTGTACACAGCAGAAGGAAACACCAGCACTCTTAACATGCTGGTGTTTTGTTTTGTTTTTTGGTTTGGGTTTGAGTTTTTAAGTTTGCAAAAGATTATGGTTAGCTATCAATATGGAGGAAGCCTCAACAGTTCTCAAATGAGAGCACATCTTGAAAAGGAGGGTTTTCTTTTAGCATCTGCCTAATACAATTTTCAGACTGTTAGAAATTAAACACAGAAGCTATATGGAACCAGGAAAGCATTTACTCAGTCACTCTTTCATTTATTCATCTATCTATTTGATGGCACACACATTAGATTTTATTCTAAAACAAGATCTGTTAGGAGTCTAACATCAGCATTTAGAGATGTGTAAAACAAGTTCATATGTTTTCTGTTCCTTTAAAAAAAAAAAGGTACCTAAAATAATGGGGATATATGTTATTTTTCTTATCATGAGCACATTTACTCTATCTTTCTAAAACAAATCCCCCAAGCATTGTTTCATGATGTGTCACTGAAAATGACAATGCAGGAGCATTAAATGAACATTTTTAATGGATTCTGACTCCATTTTTGATATGTCCTTTTCTTGTCTCACTTCTGATAAAGTCACTCAGAAGGCTCTGGAGCTCTATATCTTGTGTTAGTGGGGAGGAAATTCAAGCTCCCAAACTACCCTACCTACTGGTGCCTGGGAACCCTCACCCGAGACCTGCTCTCAATCCCCAAGTCGATTCCCTCTCTTCACTCTCTCAAGTCACTTTTGAACTTGCATGGGAGCCACCTGTACTCCTCGTTGCATGAGTAATGAACATTTTCATACCTTCTTGGTCCATGGATGGTGTCATCTGTTTTAATATCTGAACAAAATATTAGAAGAGTTGGTCCTGTCACCCCTCTGGGTGACCAGATGGTAATGTGTAGAGATTTTATATAAACTATCAAATGTAACTTTAAGATTATTTATTTATTTATTTGACAGACAGAGACTACAAGCAGGTAGAGAGGCAGGCAGAGAGAGAGGAGGAAGCAGGCTCCCCACTGAGCAGGCTCCCCACTGAGCCCGATGCGGGGCTCAATCCCAGGACCCTGGGATCATGACCTGAGCCAAAGGCAGAGGCTTTAACCCACTGAGCCACCCAGACACCCCTCAAATGTAACTTTAACACAAACTAATGAAGTAGGTAAATCACTAATGAAAGAGCAGACTTGATGTGATTAAATACATTGCAGAATATCCATTTACATTTACATCTGACACTAAAGTCCATATTTTTTTTTTTACAATATGTGTTAGAAAGATTGTTTTTAGCTTCAAAGGTCAGAAGATCCACACAAATGTTCAAATGATCAGCAGATAATTCACAGAAGAAGAGTAAAACCAAAACTGATAAATTCAGGAAGTAGTTGCTAGAGACACAATGATATCTAATGAATAAGAGGGACATTTCTCATTCCAATCCATTTCTCATAGACTCGAATCTATTTCGATCAATAAGAAGAACTTCCAGAAGCCACCAAAAAATTTCCTCCCCTACGACTAGATTGACATTGGCAATTCTCAGCCAGTCACTGGCAAAGGGATTGACACCACCTTGACTAGCCTGTATATTGGTTGTGCTTCATCCTGGAGGAGGAAGGTTCTGCTAGGCTGAGCCTATAAGAGGAATATCATCTGAGAAAATTAGGGGCTTTGGCCCCAATAAGAAGAAGTGATGTCTCTTGAGCAAACAATCAATAGTGTCCACTATTCTATCTTGTTCTACCTGTATTTAATACATTATTTTGCAGAGTAGTATTTACTAGCTCATATCTCCCCAGGTCAAACACTAACAACAAAGAAGACACCCAGAGACCACCCCTCACCCCCCACCTTTCCTCCTGCTCTCAATGGCAAGCAGTTTGTCATTCTGAGTCTGGTAGTTACCGAGACTTATAAATGACCATGGGTAGCTGGATTCCTGGCTCTGCTTGGGTCCTTCTCATGTGGGCTACTTGGTTGACTAAAGAATGGTATCAAAGCCCAGAGGAGTGGGCAAGGTGAGCAGCAGATCTTAGAAAGATGTCAGTGTTTGGGAATGTGTGCACTCTATCACCAGAGGAGGTTTATGTGACCCTGGTCAAATGAAACCCAAAGACCAGAACTAGAGTTTTGGCTGATTTTTTCCTGATCCTGCACCTGTGGAAATGCAAGGAAAGCAGAAAACATGTCACTTTGGGTGTCTCTGGAAGTGGCTGATAGCCTACCATTGAAGACATGAGAAGATAAAAAAGAAAGAAAAAGAAAACTCTTGGTCCTTTTAACCTGTAGAGAATCCCCACCCCACATACAATTCAGTCCCCAGAACTGAGCTTCAAGTGAGCTGCTTGAGAAATAACTGAATATGGCACGATTAAGGGGCCATAGCAGCCAGAGAGAAGAGGATCGGGGTGAAATACTGAATATACATCAGTGACATATGAGCAAATTAACAACCAAATTAAAAAAAAAAAAGTAAGGAAAAGAAAGAAGGAAGAAAGGAGAGATGGAAGGAAGTGTTGAAACACAAATGCAACACACACATGCACATCCCAAATTCCTAATTTGGGAACTAAAAAATTAAACATACAATGAAAGGGGACAACGGTTATTATTGAGAATAGATGATCCAAGGAGAAGAAATACTTCAAACTACAGAAAAAAAAAGTGATAGAGAAATCACAATGAAAAGAGAAATTGTGAGAATAGCTTAAACAACAAAATCAAAGATGATTTGGAAGGAGTGAAAAGGAGTGGATGGGGGTGAGGTAATTACTACACACCTTCTAGAAATAAATTTTCCTGAACTGAGAGAAGATTTGAGTCTAGAAATTGAAAGGGTTAACTAAGTTCCAGGACTATTTAACAAGAAGAGATATATAGCCTGGTAAATTATTGGCAAAATATGCGCCCTCCAAGGATAAAGAAAAGTAAGATATGTTTCCAACTTAAGAGAACAACTTACCAAAAAAGGAAAAATAACCAATAATAAGGCATAGGCCTTATCATTTGGTATCAGAAGCTAATAGACAATAGGGGATTATTTAGCACTCTCAAGAGGAAAAAAAAAAAAAAAACAGCAGGTAAAGAGTCCTACTTAGTTTTCTGGTAGATATAAAAACTCAGACAGTTTTCCATGCAAGTACGCTATCAAAGGAAAATACTTGAGTAAAGACCATAAAAAAAGATAATCATTAGACAAAAGAGAAAACACAGAATGTAGGAAGCAGAAGTAGTGGTGAGCAATGAACTTAAAATATGTGAATTCAGTAAATGAAGACATGAGGACTTTTAAAACTTAAGGGATGTAATGCAAAAACAATTCCAATAATCAGAATTATTCTGGCAAAACCTAAGGGTTGGGAATGAGTATGAGTGAGAGAAGAGAGGTTGAAGATGTTCTTGTGGTCTTGCTGGGGGACAGGGGAAAGAATCAGAGAGGAGGGAGAGAAGTTAATGTATTCTAAGGGTCTTGTCCTATGAACGTTAATGAAAGGAAGTGAAAAAAAGGATTGAAGGAGAAAGGAAAGAATACATTTTGGAACAACAAACAGTAGAGTCAAAGGGGAAGAAACATGAGTTTTAAGATAGAGCATAGGTGCGGGAAGGGCCCTATTCTGCTTTCTCCAGGGGTTGAAATTCCACTGATGTCCACTGAAATTTCATATACCCCAGGGAATTTTGGGCAACCTAAAGAGCTGCTGTTTGGCTCCCGTGCATCTAGCCTGGTTACTACTAATCTCATGGACAAGTCCAACGAGGTGATTAAGTGACAGAGTAGCAGAGCCTGGGGGGAGATGGGTTCTGGGACAATGTGGAGAGTTCCAAGAGTACTGGGTGAGAGCATAGTGAAGGGCAGCAGCGAGTGCTGGGACATGATTCTGCTTCAGCAAAGGCTGTGACAAGGAAATGACTCCTGCAAGTCCAGTAGACGCTTGTGCCAGACATCCCCACCATTCACTGATATTTGGATCTCTACCCCTTTGGACCACTGGAAAAGACTGTATTTTGAAGTTAAGCACGGCAGTTGGCTCTCTTTGGCCAGTGAAAAGTGACCATTGATAATACATGTCACTGTGGAAGAAGCATTTATTGCTAGTGTGTGTGAATCTCTCTCTCTCTTCCCTACCGTGGCAGTTGCAGAAACATGTTTAAATGTCACTGTCATAAGGTGATGGAGCCTTCATCAACCTAGGTCATTAAGGGATAAAGTTAGTGGTAAGACACTTGGGCAAAGCCATCTGTTGACCCACTTTGATCATGTAATGTGAGAAAGAAAGAAAGTTCTGCTGTTTTAAGCAGTGAGATTTTGTGCTGTCAGTATTATCTCATCTATTTTGATTGATTTATCCAGCTATCAAAGGGCAAGGCCATATTGCAGCTCCCAGACAAGACTGTTGTCTCCTGATGCCAGGACAAAACAAAGTCCTGGTAAATTAGATCATCTCAATGAACAAGGGAAGAAAAAGAAAGGAGAAGAATCTGGAAGCAAACACACCTTGAAAGACTAGAGACAGTGTTAAACTCAAGGCAATTGTGCTCATGAATTAGGAAAATTTAATTTATCAAAATTAACAGAGACAAAGTTCATTCAATTAGGGAAAAAAGGTCATCTACATATACACTATTTTAGGGATAAATGTAACCATTAAAAGTTATAATATACAGAAAATCATAATTTTAATGATATAATAAATTTAATTCAAGTACATATGCTGGTGAATAAGTCCAGTGAACTCTTAAGAATATAGTATTATAGAGCGATGCTGTGGTATCATGATGGCACAGGGTTACTATCTCTCCTTGGATGATTTTTTTAAATAAGAAACGATTTTTCACTTGGGTTCTCTTACTCATACTCAGATTATTATGCCTAGGGATACAAACTTTAAAACCAAAGAATATATAAAGGACCTGAGGGGTGGGGGTAGAGAAGCTACCCATTTTATTTATTTATTTATTTATTTATTTATTTATTTATTTATATGAATGAATACAGAGGTTTAAGCTTTTTTTTTTTTTTTTTAAGATTTTATTTATTTGACAGAGAGAGAGAGATCACAAGTAGACAGAGAGAGAGGGGGAAGTAAGCTCCCTGCCGAGCAGAGAGCCCAATATGGGGCTCAATCCCAGGACCCTGAGATCATGACCTGAGCCAAAGGCAGAGGCTTAACCCACTGAGCCACCCAGGAACCCCAGAGGTCTAAGCTCTGTTGTCATTCATTTAAAATGTTTGGAAAGTGGTAAATAGTCAATGATGGGCTTACAGTAAGGAACTACACCTACAGTGTTTGGCATAGAACTCCAGTGACTATTCAAAGAACTCTGTATATCTATATTGGTGGAAAGTACTGAGGCCACTAATCACATTCCTCTTGTCATCCTCTGCCAAATAAGTAGGCACACTGTTGCCAGAATTACTAGCCTCAGTGGCTATATAGAATTCGGTCTCTCATTTTAAATTATAAACGCAAACCATCATTTCATGAAATTATTTATTATGACAATATATGAATTTACAACACAATGTAATTGATAAGTATCAATAAAATACAAAATGCTCTTTATTATAGCTTATAAGTAAATTATACTTGATAATTATAATTTGACATTATAGATATACTGAATGCTTTTTCATTTGAAACTGGCTTTACCATATACACATTAAAATTTTCAAGACACATTTAAATGACAAATTTTAAAAAATCTCTAAGTATGAACATTCCAAAAAGAAGGAACTCCTGCCATTTGTGACAACATGCATAGAATTTGAGGGCATTATGTTGAGTGAAATAAGTCAGGGATAGAGAAATACTGTATAATCTCACTGTATGCAGAATCCATAAAGGCCAAACTCATAGAAACAGAGTAGACTAGCGGTTACTGGGAGCTAGAGGTTGGGGGAAATGAGGAAATGCTAATCAAAGAACATAAACTTCCAGTTATAGGATGAATGGGGACTATAGTTAATACTGTATCACATCCTTAAAAGTTGCTGAGAGTAGATCTTAAATCTTCTCACCACGCACACAAAAGGATAATTATATGAGTTAATAAAAGGGTTAGCTAATTTTATCGTGGTCATCTGTTCACAACATATTCGTCTCAAATTATCCCCTTGTATGCCTTCATCTTTCATAGTATTATATGACAATTATATCTCAAAAAAGCTGGAAAAGATTTTGAAGTACATATACACACACACTGACATACATCCACACACATGAAATGAATACTTCAAAATTGAACTGCCAAGCCATGGACGGCGAGAACATGAAGAACCTGCACTTAGTTTAATAAAAAATGTCATTGCTCACAGTCCTCAAATACTCACTATTGTGCAGTTTACTTGTTGCTTTGGATTGCAAGTGTCCCAAAGTCATCTGGCTTAATTTCCTCAACCTAGTACTCCATACCACACTGGGATACTTATATTCAAAGACTAAGAGAGAATTCATTTTAATAGTTAACTTTGGTAACAAAATACTCAATAGGAGCACTTGGGTGGCTCATTTGGTTGAGGCTCCAACTCTTGATTTTGGCTGGTGTCATGATCTCAGGGTCGTGAAATCAGACCCCACATCAGACTTGGTGCTGGGCATGGAGCCTGCTTAAGGATCTCTCTCTCCCTCCCGCCCTTCTCTCTTCCTCTCTAAAATCAATCAATCAATTAATTAAAATACTTATGTTATAAGTACTATGTTATTAATTTTAAAGATTTATTCATTTTTACATAATTTTGAATGAAAGCTAAGTGTTTCTACCTGAGTGTGTATGTTAGTTAATATTGTGGAAAAGAAAGAAAACATTTTTGTAGGAGGTCAGCTGTCCTTATTATCTATTTCAGGGTTACTCAAATTGTGATAGATGAACAGCAGATCCCTAATGGCTGGTGAAAGAGTTACAAAAATTGAGAGTGAGAGTTTAGAAACTTTCGTGACAATTTGGTATTTCTCATGACACACACACACGAAATCAGAGGACTCATCTCATTGACCAAGGAATAGATCAGTTCCTATTTTGTTTAACTTCTCTGTGAGGCACTTGTAGTTTGAGCTGCTGAATTAGATCAGTCTAAGAGACTGGAGGAAAAAAATAAAAGCTGATTCTTTACCATGCCTAATTTGAGAAGCACTGGTCTGTGTCATGTAAGATGGATGGTAATCTTAGGTCAAGATAGTTTACTTTTTGGTTTTTGTTATTGGCATTTGTTTAAATGATACTCTATATTAAATTGCAGTTTATTATCAATCAGAGTAAGTAGTTATACAAAACGCTATCTATTTCCTTGTAAATAATTTGCATATACTTGAAGATAGTTATCAGTGAATTTATGAAGTTACACATGAATGGATTTAATAACTAATAATAATAAATATGACAAAATAGATAGATATTATGCAGTACTATGACATGCCAGGTTGAACACTTTAAAATCATTGTGTCCTTTACTCTTCACAATAACCTTAGAAGTTAAGTACTGTATTATCACCTAATTATTTAGGAAGTCGAAGCACAGAACAGTTAAGTAAATTACCCAAGGTCAAATATTTAGGAAGTGGTATTCCAGGGACTTGAATTTTGGCTCAATAATATTTAGGCTCTGTACTTCATATTAGTGATTCTTTAACAGAGATTGTTAAAGAGCTTGCTAGTCCAACAAGTCCAGGAATAGCTGAAGAATTTGCATTTCTAACAAGCTCCCAAGAGATGCTTGACGCTGCGGATAACACACCTTGAGGAGAATTCCATCAGTCAGAGAGCATGACGGGGTCTTGGGCTATGAAGAAACTGGGCAGTCTGGGGGCCTTTCTCTTCTTACCAGGTATGCTGTCCCTTGTCAGAAGATGATGACATGATTGCACAATACCTAAAATTAAAAGCACAAAGCTGCATTTATTGCAGGACAGCTATACTGGTCAGCATGGTCTCTCTGGGCAGAGCAGAGGACTGATCTCACATAGGTTTTGGGAAGTGGGGAGTACAGGCATTGACAAACATTCACAAATGCAAGTGGGTTGACATCCTTCATAGATGCTTAGTGGCTCCTTGTTACCATGGCTACAGAACAACCTGTCTTTTCTTTAAGTTATGGAAACCTTTCTATTCTCACCCCCAAACCTGTATTTGTGTGCTACAAATATACTGCCACCAGAGTCCATCGTGATCTTCTTCATAGCACTGTCCCCAATATTTGCAAATGTATTTGATTACTGCGTCTAGGTGAGCACTTAGCTAATTAACAAATTCTTTATCCATCTGTTTTTAGAGAGTTCCTCTTGAATTTGTAGTAGACGCTGAATGCATGTTTGTTGAAATAAAATATGTGGTGGAGGTTTTGCAACAAAGTAGAATTCCTGAGGATCCAGTAGCAGGAATAAAAGAAACATCCATAGGGGAGCCTGGGTGGCTCAGTCAGTTGAGCACCTGACTCTTGATTTTAACTCAGGTCATGATCTCAGGGTCCTCAGATATGAGCCCCTTGTGGGGCTCTGGCTCAGCATCTGCTTGACATTCTCTCTCCTTCTGCCCCTCCCCCCATGCTCCTGTGTGCATACTTTCTCTCTCTTTCTCTCTCAAATAAATAATCTTTAAAAAAAATAAAGGAACATCCATGGGCATACTTAGCAGATGTAGGAAAAGAAAGGCTCTTTCAGAAGCTCTTATTCATATATATCATACTTCTATATCTGGGATGAATAATTTTAAACATTTTTAGTCTTCTATTTTTTACCAACATAATCATCAATGTACTCATTCAGGATACTGTGTCTGTTTGCACATGTGTGTATGTATATAAATATAAGTATATCCATGCATATGGATGGATATGTGTGTATATATGTAAAATATATAAAATGATGGAGAACAATTTATCTCTTTTTTTCCAGAGTATGCTGATTTTATTCTTTTTGAAGTTAGACACTGAGAACTATGAGTGAATTAGCTCATTACTGAATACTTAAGTACTAACTGAAATATTAACCACAGCACAGAAATTCTGTGTACCATGTAGTTCAGGTTAATAAATAACATCACTAATTTGTTCTAGTTTTTCTTATAAGTCTAACTGTATAATGGGACTCACTTTTAGAAACGTAATACCAATGTTTAAAGGTGACAAGTTAACTCACAATTTATGTAACTACTTGTTTTGCTCTAGAACTAACAATTTGCTCCATGAAATATAATTTTACAATTATTTTCTTATTAAGTGCTCTGTCACTGATGAAATGTTCTTACCTTTCTTCTCCAGGGATTACCCTGGAAATAGATATCCAGAGAAAAAGATTATTCTAAGTAATATTAACACTATGTAAGTAAAATACTGATTTATCAAAGGCCATTTAGGTAATGTCACCATTTCACCCATTCTGAAGAGGTAAAGAACAAAAATTTAAAGTAAAATGCTGACCATCAGTATGTAATTATTGGTTGCAGAGCCCTGCTACCAAAGAATTAGCAAGGATGAAGCATCAAAAATTTTTTGTAGAAATAATGTGCTTTGTTTGCTTAAGGACCCTAGGATTTGAGCTCTATGGCTCCACTAAAGCAAGGATTTTTGTACTGAGAGGAGCCTGGAAGAGTGTCTGGTATACAGTAAGTGCCCATATCTTGATTGAGTTAATAAATGCACTTAGAAGTAGTCTTCAATGAGAACCTAAGCCACAGACCCAATAAACACAAAAGCAGGTCCATTAATGGAGGGACCAGCATGAGGTTGTACAGTCTAGTGTTTCTCTAGCTTTAATGTGACTTGTAAATAACCTGGTGATCTTGTTATAATGCAGATTTTCAGTTAGTAGGTCTGGGCCAGGCCTGAGAATCTGCATATCTAACAAGCTCTCAGCTGAGGGCGATGTTACTGGAACCAGAGGGATATTTAAAATAGTGAAGGTTTAGTCACTTGTGCTTGAAACTGGCCCTAACCTTTTCTTATACAGGAACTGTGGCAACTAATCACATTATAATAAAAAGGGCAAACAAATTCTATGCTGGGGATATTTAAAGTAAATAAAGTACGATGCCATGTTATTGTTCATAGTACTCTTTGTAAATTTGCCTGGGAGAACTTTGTAGTCTTAAGCAATTATAGCCATGGAGAAAGTATGTTTTTTTCTTTTAACAAAAGGATCTAAGTCTTCAATGGGACACACACTGAAGTTGCTATCAGTTAAGTTAATTGATGGTTCCTGCTGGAACCTGTGAACTTCCTCAGGTGAGCTCAGTGAAAAAGTCACTTTGTTTTAGTAAACCTGGTTGGTTCATGCTTTAGGTCCTCACTCACTCTTCATTCCCAAACACTAGAAAGTTTGTTTTTACGTGGCTTCTTCCCTTTATTTCTTTGAATGATCTTGCTATTGAGAGAGTTTGTAGGAAGTGTAGAAAGTTGGCAGAGTTGGCCACAATTTCTTTTGTATGAATATAAAGAGAGTGAATGTTTTGTATTGAGAGAACTCTAACCCATTTCAAACTTATGGAACAGGCAAGAGGTATAAGATAGAGTCATCTGGAATAAAGTAATCGTTCTCAGGATATAATGGACAAAAGAAAGAAGAATCTCTGAGCCTGTTCTGTGGCATGTTTGATCCCCTAAAAACAGGATATGAAAACAACACTATAACATCCTGTTGCTTTTAAAGTCTGGGTGGCTTGACAATACAGAGTTTACTGAACAATACACCAGATAATCCTCAAGCTACCTCTTTTTCAAGGTCAAGTCCGCACTAGCAATTACAGTGTTTGTTGAAATCATTTGAATGGCAGGTATAAAGGCTGCCACTTAACCAAACTGGTTGATCAGGTGACTTTGTGAATTTTGCTTCTGACTTTTGCTTTAAAAGAATCATTTGTGTGGAAAGAAAAACAAGTCACTGGCCTAGCCCAATTAACTGTGAAGCTAACAGTGACTTGTAGATAAACCTGTCAAGCATTCTCACAGAATTAAATAAAATCCATTCACATTTAATTGAACACAATCTCTAGATTCTTACTATATTGAGAGCCCAAGATTTGGTAATAAAAATAGTCATTGGTGTTCTTTTTATGATTGTATTCACTAAAATAAGGACTGGTGAGAACAATCTCAATGCATGTGATTAGATTTTTAAATTTTGGGACAGGCAGGGGTTTTTGTGTGTGGGTTTGGGCCTCTAAGTCCCAATATCTTCTCATTTTTACCCTCTGCCACTTTTGGATACTTGTATCTATTAGATGATTTGGGAGCAAAGCTCATCCTGAATAGCACCTGGCATAAACAAAAAATATATATTTTTTGGAACTTTCTACTTTTTCTCCACAAAGCAAGTATGCTTGGAAGAATGACATTTTAACGGTGACCTAAAATGGGGAAAACAAATCTTTCAAATAAACTTGAAGTGTATTGTGAGTTACCATATTTATTTTAAGATGATTTATTATAAGAACTATAAAATAGGCTTTAATTATCAGTATTATCACAGATTATCATTTGATTGGGTAGATTTTATAGGATAGTTATAAATATTCATTCATTACTAAAGTAAGTATTTCTTCTGAGTGTTGACTGCTTTTTACATGCTTGGTTAATATTAAAGATATTAAGTTTTCCTTGGGATAACCAAAAGATACTGTGTTTGTGGGGTGCCTGGGTGGTTCAGTCAGTTAAGCAACTGCCTTCCATTCCGGTAATGACCCTGAGGTCTTGGGATGGAGCACTGAGTTGGGTACCCTGCTAGGTTGGGAGTCTGCTTCTCCACCTCCCTCTCTCAAATAAATAAAATCCTTTAAAAAAAGATACTGTGTTTGTGAAAGCAAAATGTAAATTAGTGTTTATTCTATCATCTCAATGTTGAATAAATAAAAGTGAAAGTATTTCTACATACTCTTGTTTATCTCTCTATATGTAAGTTTATATGCATAGGTATATTAGTCAGGATCAGAAAGGTTTTTCTTTGGTAATATATAATCTTTAAGTCTATGGGATTTAAAGCAAGTAGAGTTGATGGCTTCCTGTTATGAGTTTGTTGTGGGTGTGGCTGACTTTACAGGGTAGCTCTCCTCTCCAGTGACTCAGTGACCTCGACCCTGCAATCCTCTGCTCTGCTGCCTGAACCAAAGTGTGGTCGATTGATCCAGTGGGAGTAGAAGGGCAGTTGGAGAACTGGGTGGGGCTTTGCACATTGTCTTTGTTTGGAAGGGACTTATACCCTTTCTATTCAAATGTTATAGACATAATTACTGAATGGGACTTGCCTACCTGCAAGGAGGCTGAGAAATGTAGGGAAGTACACAGGATATTTGGTATCTTATATTTCCATGACAGGAAATGGCTAAAAGGAGACATGCCTAATCATTAAGAGTAAAGAATTTGGCGGGGGGGTGGGGGGTTGGTACTGGGTGGCTCAGTGGGTTAAGCCTCTGCCTTTGGCTCAGGTCATGATCTCAGGGTCCTGGGATTGAGCCCCACATCAGGCTCTCTGCTCAGCAGGGAGCCCACTTTACCCCCTCTCTCTGCCTGCTTCTCTTCCTACTTGTGATCTCCGTCTGTCAAATAAATAAATAAAATCTTTAAAAAAAAAAAGAGTAAAGAATTTGGGGGAGTGGAAGAGAAATGGGGAGGAATGGTCACTTTTCATTTTATTCAAATCTAAATTATTTGTTTTTTCAACAATACTGCATTTTGTTTAAAATTAAAATCTATTTTAAATTTTATAAACTCTGGTAATCACTCCTGTGGGAGCAGGGGAATCCTTTTTGGGCTAATTTGTGTAGAAAGTCTATGACTAGTTTAGTATCTTGTATGACATTTAGACTCCTTTTCACTCATAATTGTCCTTCTTGTTTGTGTGTGTGTGTGTGTGTGTGTGTGTGTGTGTGTTTTCCTAGTTAACAGTTTTGTGATGTTGTCAATTCTCTTTCTACAGTGAAAGTGTTCTGGGCTTTGTTTCTGTAGGTCAATGACTTTTACTATCCAATTTGCTCCCAAGTCCTTAATAAAAGAACTAGAAGGTGGACTTGCCTAGTAAGTCCTCATGAATCTCAGTGGAGTTCCATCAGAGAAAGAGTAACCATGGGAAAGTGTTTCCAACAATAAAAACTTCAGATATATCTTACATGTAATTTTTTTTTTTTAAAGATTTTATTTGGCAGAGAGAGATCAGAAGTAGGCAGAGCAGCAGGGAGAGAGAGAGGAGGAAGCAGGCTCCCCGAGGAGCAGAGAGCCTAATGTGGGACTTGATCTCAGGACCCTGAGATCATGACCTGAGCTGAAGGCAGAGGCTTAACCCACTGAGCCACCCAGGCGCCCCACATGTAATGTTATGGAAAAAGTCAGAATCTAAAATTTTGTAAGTTGGATAAAACCCTAGGAAGTCACAGGCTTTTACCGCTCACAGTAAGAAAGAGAAAACTGTTTAGTGAATTTGCCTGGGAAATGACTTCAGGGAAATCCCAATTTGTTTTTGGTTAGTTAATTTAAGAGTGTCTGACCTTTTCTAGGCTTTTATGTTCCCCAACTCACTTTGAAGGTATATAATTTGTTATTCTTTTAGACACATATTACGTATTCTTTAGATGTGAACGGTGTCCTATGAATGTAACACTTAACAAGTGCTACATAACTTTGGTTATTTCAGGTATAATAAAATTATGAGACAATTGCAACTCTCAATTTGTAAAACATGTATATAAAGTCAGGTAAGATAGGATAGACTGAAGGTAAAAAAAATCATTAAGGAAATCTGAGAACTTAGTATTCTTCAAAGGGTTATTTGCATGAACAAAAGAAATAATAAGTTGTAACCACAGGAAGAAATGTAGGATTAGTTCAAAAGAAAGTTGAGACCTGGACCCCTGGGTGGCTTAGTCTTGGTTAAGCGTCTGCCTTCAGCTCAGGTCATGGTCCTAGAGTTCTGGGATGGAGCCCCACATTAAGCTCCCTGCTTAGCAAGGAGTCTTCTTCCTCTCTCTCGGCTCCTCCCCATTTTTGCGACTATGATCTCACTTATATGTGGAATTTAAGAAACAAAACAGAGGATCATAGGGGAAGAGAGGAAAAAATAAAACAAGAGGAAATCAGAGAGGGAGATAAACCATAAGAGATTTCTAATCATAGGAAATAAACTGAGGGTTGCTGGAGGGGAAGGAGGTGGGGGATGGGATAACTGGGTGATGGACATTAAGGAGGGCATGTGATATAATGAGCACTGGGTGTTATATAAGACTGATGAATCACTCACCTCTACCTCTGAAACCAATAACACATGTTAATTGAATTTAAGTAAAAATAAATTTTAAAAAATCAAGTAGGAAAATCGAGACCTAGAAGTACAAGCAACATGTAGGCAAAAACCTGCGGTACCAATAAGTCTGACTTAAAGTCAGTGGTCTACCTGATCAGTGAATAATATTTTCAGGGACAGATTCCCATGTGAAAGCCATATTAGTTGGACAAGACAAACTTCACTGTAGCTAATATAAGAAAAAAGGACTATGCAGTTCATAGAATCTTTGGAAGACTCAACAAATCAGGTTAAGACACTGTTATAGCTCAAAGTCACACAGAAGAAAACACAAGCAGGAGAAAGGTCTAACAGCCTAGGTATTGCCACTTAAGGTGTAAGGTAGCACCAGCTGCCGATCCACATACTGTTCCTAGTCTGAAATGAGAAAAAGTGCTTGCTCCAGACTGCAAATGAGCTGTGTTGCTAGGGACACTATTTAGTTTAGTTAACAATTATTTTCACAATAAGATTTTCCCAATAAGGAAGTTGTGTGGTAATTCACACTCAGCTGCAAGCAAAGATGGGCCCATTGAGCAGAACTGTCAGAGGGCACAACGCTGCCTTCACTATCTGCCACTCGCCACCTGCAATTCTGCAAGTGGAGACCAGACCACTCTGCCACAGCAACCCCAGGGGAACCAAATGACTCCATCACCTCCTCACCAGAAGATTCAATGTGCTTTTGAGCTACAGATTCTCCCCAGGCTTCCATCTGCTTCTAGGTCTTCTGTGTGGGTTCGTCATCCTGAGAAAATTGGATGAGTTGCCAGCCCTTGAGCTGCAATGGAGTCTGAGAAGTTTGTTTTTAAGCTGTTCAGCACCTATAACATGATAACAAGTTAACAGGAGGTTGGAAGTGTGTAGGACCCTAACACACACTACCTATGACAGTGAATCCTCTAAGGCAGGGAGATATTTGAAAAAAGAAAAGAGATATCAGTGAATATTGCTGATGTCTCAAATGTGGGAAAGGGAAGAGATGGGTAAAGGGACCAGTAAAGGTTAGATGATGGACAAATAGGGGCGCCTGGGTGGCTCAGTGGGTTAAGCCGCTGCCTTCGGCTCAGGTCATGGTCTCGGGGTCCTGGGATCGAGTCCCGCATCCGGCTCTCTGCTCGGCGGGGAGCCTGCTTCCCTCTCTCTCTCTCTGCCTGCCTCTCTGTCTACTTGTGATCTCTCTCTGTCAAATAAATAAATAAAATCTAAAAAAAAAAAAAAAAAAGATGATGGACAAATAAATGAACATATGGAGTCTCAACCCAGGATGGACTCATTTCATTGAAAAAAGCATATGGTATTATTTTTCTTAGATTTTGGTAGGAGCACATTTGTGATTTATTTGAGTTATAGTTTTTTTAATAAAAAGTCTGAATTATTCACATGAATCAAGAAGTTAAATTATTACCATATTGGAAGGGACTTTTGAGGCCAGCTAGGTCAGCCTTCTTCATTAAAATATTTTTTGAAACAGAAATGATAATGTTTACCAAAATATATAGTATCCACTAACTAACAAAGCATCGTCAAACACATTTCTTTGGGGCATGTCTTAATAGATAGTATGAGATGTAATTAACACATCTTTTTATGTGAATAGTGATTCTTGAAAATTAGTTGGCTTATTTAAGTGGAATAGGCATTTACTTTGAAAGTTATGATTGCTTTGTAGGTCAAGTAACATTATGACAAAATATCACTTTCAATAATTGGTGTCAAATTAATTAATTTTATCATATTTATGAAAAGCAAATTAAGTTGTGTTACTCATATGCTCTTAGCATTGGACACTAGTTTTACACACAAGCTGTTGGCAAATAAATAATAGTAAAAAATAAAGTGTACTGTTTAATCAAATATTTTGGGTAATGAAAAACAATCACCTAGAACATTGCTTCATAACCTTTTTCAGGTCATAAATTATTTTGAGATCATGATAAAAGCCATGGATGCTGTTCCTGGCAAATTGCACTTACACACAATTGTACATGGACTCATAGAAGATTTATGGACATTTCAAAGGCTATCCGCAGACTTTAGGTTAAAAAATCCTGATTCAAAGTAAAGCAGAAATAACCAATTTTACCAATAATTTGATTTTAACATATAACTCTATATTTTTCATAAAATGGTATTTCAATTTGGAGCTGAAAATTGCAATTTGATTTATAACTCTTACTGGCAATATGATCTGGGCATATAAACTCTCCGAATCTCAATGATCTCACTTGTAAATTAGAGATGATAATCATTATGTCACAAGATTACTGTATTTCCTTTGATATATATCCAGCACAGTACCTGTCACAAAGATATTTAACAAATGTTCATTTGTGTATTCATTCAATTCATTTATTCATTTTTGATGTATTAATATGATTGCTCAAAATCTCTTGATTACTTTGTGCTTATGCAATTATGTTCAACAAAAATTTATGGAATGCTCACTTTGTACAAGGAGTTATGCTAAATGCACACATAGATGATTAAGGACGAATTCCTGCTCCAGAAGTATGTATAGAACAATGACATGTCAGGTGGAAATTTCTATGTACTGTACAAGATATTAAGAAATGGGCATAAGATTGTATGGGAGCCCATATGATAAAAGGAGCAGTGTAATGGATACCAAGGACTTGTGGAAGGACCCATGGTGGAGATAATACTTAAGGGAGACCAATAATATTAGTAAAATAAACTTTCTAATTACTGACTGTATGTTGACTATTTTTCTAACCACCATATGTGCTATCTTATTTGATCCTTAAAAAACTTTGATGACGTATATATCCATTTCCTTCTTAAAGCCACCCACTTAACGGATGGAGCTACCAGGCTGAAATAGATTGAACAAAATTTCAAGGGACATACGGCAAATCAGTCACTGAGTTTGAATTAACTTTGATTTCAACCCTGTGTTCCTTAACAATCAGTTGAAGAAAATTGGAAAAGCATTTCAGTTAGGGAAAGTGTCTCCAACAAGTGCATAGACACAGGAAGACTTGTATAAAGAGAACTACACAGAATAACATTAATAACAATTATAAACACACATTTTAATACATTGCAAAGCATGAGTGAGAGATAATCCCACATAATATCAGTACTGACTAGTTATTTTAAAAAAGGAAAAGAAAAAAGTCATAATTGAATTACAAATGTCTAATTTGTGGATCATAGGTCTAATGGGGCAGGAGCTAGTTTTGGTGTGGGAAGATGATACATCCAGGGTTGGTTAAGTTTGGACATCCAGGAAGCATTAGTCCAGAAATATAGTCAAAACTAGAGATTAACTATGGTTAACACGTTTAAAGATAGCAATAAAATTCATTAGAGTATTTTAAAACACCAAGTCATATAGAAGGAACATGGCATTGAACCATGTTTATTCTGACCAAAAAACACCTATACTCCAACAAAAGATACACATTTATAAATTAGCAAATTTATAAATTAATTAAAATTTATTTTATATTGACTGCAAGCAAAATGTGGTAAAACTAGAATCTATAGCTAAGGAAAGTTAAAGAAATCTTTGGTTGAAAGTAAAATTAACAAATTAACATGTTTACTCAGTAAGACTACGTTCAACAGGGAATCTCTCTATAGATGAGTTTACTGATGTTCATATTAGAATAAGTACTAACTAAAACAAATAAAACAAAAACTAACAAAAAAATTCCCTCTGTTTTTTAATTTTTTTTATTTGAATGCAGTTGTCATACAATGTTTCACTAAGTTTTAGGTCTACAACACAGTGACTCAACTTCTCTATTTGTTATGCTCTGCTCACCTCAAGAGTAGCTATCATCTGTCATCAAACACTTAAAATATCATTGACTCTATTCCCTTGGCTGTGCCCTTCATTCCCATGACTTACTCATTCCATAACTGGAAGTCTGTGTCTCCCTCTTCCCTTCACCCATTTTGCCCATCCTCATTCCCCTTCATTCTGGCAATTGTCTTGTTTGTTCTCTGTGTTTTTAAGTCTGATCCAGCTTTTTAAATGTTTGTTTACTCATTTCCTTTGTTTTTTAGATTCCACGTATGAAACTCCCCATATATTTTGTTGGTAATTTAAGCTGGCGAGAGATAATTGACAGCTTTTGTTCTTTGTTTTTTGATCACTTGTGCCCAGATTTCTCCAGATGATCCCATTGATACTCTCATTTATGTCTTTTATGATATTTTCTAAGTTCTAACTTGGTTTTTTTAGAAAATTTGAAGGTAATATCTGGAGGCTGAAAGAGGTTTGGACTGTTTCCTAAAAATATAGTCCTTTAGTAGAATGTTCTATTTATAAGACAGTTTTGTTAACAAGACTGCATTTCCCATCTTGATAGTTTAATTAAAGGTTAAAGGAGATCATGTGAATAGACAGTTTTGATTTTACCATTGCATTTATTTTCAAACAATCTTAATATTATAGCAGTCAACATTATTGAAACACAGAGACATAGATGACTTGTAAAAAAGGCATTTCCTGTAATTACATGGTTAGTCTCATTCAGACTTACTGATCATTTCAGATACATGTGTGGGTCCATTGATCACGAACTTGCTGCTCTGGTAAATGAACAGATGTACAGTTATTAATCTTGGATAGGCTCCACATGTAATTTCAATTGAGATCAGAGAAGACAATGAGAACATGACACAGCATCCTGGATTTAAGACTTCAGAAATGTCAGGGCAGGAAAGATGCATGCCTATAAGCACAAGGAAGGGAAATCTGCATAATCAATTTTTTCTTTTCCATTAATTTTTGAGTTCTTAAAGCAGAATTATCATCTGGTAAGTAGTTCAAATATATGTGTACTGCCTTGAGTCCTGCATGTTTGTGAATGTATGATTTGCATGTCTTCGAATGTACGATTCTTCTTAGGCCTCTCAAAGTTTTACTTTCTACCTTTCAAGTCTTCTATGGTTTTCATTGTTTAAACACAGGGAATGGATGGGGTGGGGGGGTTCATGGGGAAAGATGGTTATTCCATTAGTGCATAAGAGAAGAAAGTCCAAAACAAGGTTAGAGAGATATTAAGCAAAGGCCAAGTGGAACTATTCATGAGGTTATTAAAAAGGATAAATAAAAAATGAAGACCACAACAACAGGAATAAAGCCACTCTTATGAGAGATTAATATTTCAAATATGAGGTTGGCTGCAGAGGTAGTGTGGTAAGTAACAGTGCTATGTGCCAAGAAAACCCCAAATGCTAACTTATTGAAAACATGTTGGGTGTGTGTTTATAATAGAAGTAAATTCAGCAATGTGGTTATGGGCAATATTAAATATTCTAACTTGGAAACACTTTTAATAATGACACTCATTATCTTCTTGAGTCTTAATACAGCTAAGAGCTGGTCGTAGGTTTAAATTATAAGCAAATAACCTATAGAATGTAACTTATTTGCAGCTTTGATTTTTTGAATATTCAACAACCTGATTACAGCACAGTAAATTTGTTATGGGACAAATGAATGGCAAAAACTGGAAGATAATTTGACGTTTTAAAAAAATGATTTGATGCTTTAGACACAAAGCTAATTCCACCTTTAACCGTTTCTTTCATTTATGTGTTTTTAATCTTTCCATTAAAATAGTCCCCACTGAGATTCATGATTAGTGGGATCTAATTCTAAGGGAAGAGGTCAGGGAGATTAATTTGTGTGGGACCATCTCACTGGGGATCTCAGGGGCAGAAATTCAAAGTTGAGAGATAAGTTGTTTATCCCCAAAGACTAAACGTTCTACTTCAGTTTTCTGGCTACTTCATAGACAAGGAGCTGTACGTAAAAAGAAGGAGGCAACATATGTCGCACGTGTGAATGGGTAAATAGGTGACTACAGTTGGATGTAAATTAATAGAGCTTGGCCATCTGATGGGAAAGCTAATCATTTGATAGCTATTGCTCTCTACCTGAGACTCAGAAAGCCTGTAATATCTGCTAAGAAAATAAGATGTAAAAGTCCCCGAAGTTTCTTAATAGACAACAAGAAGTAACCATGAGAAGCTTTATTAGAAAGTTTCATTTACGCTTACATGTAAGACATGTGAGAATGGCAAATAATTAACAATATATATAAATAGTAATATTGTTTGTGTAATGTTGCAAATTGGTGTTTAGAGCTAGCTAGCATTATGCGAATATATCTATTTTCTCCCCCCAACTACCCCCCACCCCACCCCCAAAAAGGCAGGGGATAATAACTAAAGATTTTCACATGTAAGTGTAGGGTTTCTTTTGTACAAACATAGAGACAAGTTTACTCAGTTTGGCTGATGGAGGATAAGGTTATAGATTGGGAGGATGTTAGTAACCTAGCTAACTGAAACAGTTTTACATAATACATTCTCTCCTTTATTAGTAATTAATAGACTTTGTTTTGTCTCTTTATCATGTTGATATTTAATCACTATACTTTATCCAGTAAAAGATGCTTTTGCCCTCTGTAATTGCACATTTTAAAACAAGCATTCCTATGAAATTCACTGATGTAGAAATAGAACTTAATTCCTTCAGACTTCAACGTTGGTATTTATATATTCAGATCAACAGATTTCCAATACTTTAAGTGATATTAACACACTCAATATCTATGGAAGAGCATTTCTTTAGCCTCCAGATCCATTATTTTTTTTAATTTCTAATTTTAAGACTTTACAGGCAATCCTAGTTTCTTATCTTTTATAACTTCTTTAAAAAAAAAAATCCTTAATAATTTCAACTCCCATTTTGATCAGCAAGTTCTGTTTCTTATCTTTCCTCCATGTTCAGGGGCTCCAGGTCATGAAGGTACTGCTTGAAGAAGTCTGAGCCCTGATCATGATCTGGAGGTCTTGAGACGGAGCCCCACCTGGGTCTCCCTGCTGAGTGTGGAGTCTGCTTGAGATTTTCTCTCTCCCTCTGTCCCTCCCTGCCTCTCGATTTCTCTCTCTATAAAAAATTAATAAAATCTTAAAAAAAAAAAAAGAAGAAGCCTGAGCCTTGAACTGTCTACAAGTAGAAAAGCTCCACAAGGCAAGAACAGAAACTCTCCCACCTAGTCCCCTGGCAGGGAAGATAGTACATACCCAATAAATACCACGAAAAGAAAAAGGATATTTTCCATTTATTTTACTTGAAATTCCTCTTAGCAAACCATAAAATCATAAAATTAAAAATTAAAAAAAGGAAAATTGCAATTAAGACTCCACAAGCAGATGACTAATGTAAATATTTTAGGTAAAATGATTCCCAGAGATCCATTTGAGTACATCAATTGCATTGAATGGCTGTTTATTTGTACTTTGTTTTCATTCAGCTTCTTAACTGAAAAATTGAAATGCATAGTTTGGCAGTAGAGAGATTCATGTAAAATGTAGTATATACTTGAATGTTACAAAATAAAGATATGAATTTTTATTGTTAATTTTGTTAAGATATGGGGGTTCTTATTGCTCTTACACTGGAAGAGTCTCATTTATACAGGCATAGTCAAAATGGGTACAATCTTCTATTTTTATAACTATGTAGTCCTGTACTTCAGCTTTCTATATGAACATATATAAACACGTGGCTATGTAAACATATGGCTTGGCAATACTCTGAAATTTTTTTTTTTTAAAGATTTTATTTATTTATTCGACAGACAGAGATCACAAGTAGGCAGAGAGGCAGGCAGAGAGAGAGGAGAAAGCAGGCTCTCCACGGAGCAGAGAGCCCGATGCGGGGCTGGATCCCAGGACTCCGGGACCATGACCTGAGCCGAAGGCAGAGGCTTCAACCCACTGAGCCACCCAGGCGCCCCTACTCTGAAATTTTTTAATCTATCAAGCCTCCTTCAACAATTGTAAAGAAGTTTAAAGTTAAATACGTATAAGAATGTTAGGTCATAAGATTTGGAGATTCCAGTCTTTCTTTATTAGGATAGACTGTTGGGTTTTACTGAAACCATATTTCTCTAAAAATAGTACAGCAAGTTTAATTGAAATAATGTGTTAGCACCCAGTAAATGTTACAAATAAACTTTTAGGAGAATGTCTCCTTATAGTACCCCTTACCTCTGTAAAAATCTTAATTTTTCAATATTACTTTTATTGTTCTTCCTTGAGTTTTTGTTTTTTTTTCCCCTCTCTAAATTTGTCTATTTCACAATAGGTAAGTCATTTCAGTGGGAGTGAAATGTCTGCCTTCTTTTCCAAAGATATTTAATTAGGAGAAAAGAAACAAAAGTGTAAGAGAAGCATGTCTGATTATCTTATGTTTGACTCATCTACTGGCTAGCACGGGGATGAGGCCAGTCACTAATCATTACACTTCTTAAAGCAGACCATGGCAATTGATTTCCATTATCTAGTATGGCATCTATTCCCATGCACACTTCTCAGATTTTAGAAGACACAGACTTTCAGGCCGAAAACTCTAGCTTTAAAATAAATCACTAACCCCAAATAAAAGATGCAGAATCTGAATGACTTCAAATCTCAAATATATATATATATATATATGTATATATATATACACACACATATATATGTATATATATACACACACACATATGTATATATAATATATAACTTTTAATATTTATATTTAATTAGATTTAATTTTTAATTTATATTTAAATTTAATTCCTATCTAGCTTTTATATGGTTTAAAATTATCAGTTGAAATGATTGATTGTTAATCTTTCTTACCATAATATCATGATTTAAATCCTTACATTTTATACATACCTAATGATACTATTACACACTAAACTAAATTAGAAAGTTTTAAACCTATTAATATACTCTTCACCTACTTGGTCTTTTCACTTTTATTGGATTAATTTTGTTTGCCTGTTCTTAAAACATGTCATGGTTTTGAGATAAAAGCACTATATTTTGAAGGTAATCATATTGTAATACACAAATATATCAAATCTACATGTCCTACACCTTTAAAAAAACTAAATGTAGCCCTTTAGTTGAAAGATGTGGATGGAACTGGAGGGTATTACGCTAAGTGAAATAAGTCAATTGGAGAAAGTCAATTATCATATGGTTTCACTCATATGTGGAATATAGGAAACAGTGAGGAAGATCGAAGGTGAAGGGAGTAAAACTGAATGGGAAGTCATCAGAGAGGGAGACAAACCATGAGAGACTCTTAACTATAGGAAACAAACTGAGGGTTTCTGGAGGGGAGATGGGTGGGGGGATGGGGTAACTGGGTGATGAGCATTAAGAAGGGCATGTGATGTGATGAACACTGACTGTTATATACAACGGATGAATTATTGAACACCACTATATCTGAAACTAATGTGGTACTATATGTTGGCTAATTGAATTTAAATAATAATAATAAAAGAAATAACTACAGATCACATACTACTTTTTTTTTTAAGATTTTATTTATTTATTTGACAGACAGAGATCATAAGTAGGCAGAGAGGCAGGCAGAGAGAGAGGAGGAAGCAGGCTCGCTGCTGAGCAGAGAGCCCGATGCGGGGCTTGATCCCAGGATCCTGGGATCATAACCTGAGCCGAAGGCAGAGGCTTTAACCCACTGAGCCACCCAGGAGCCCCCACATATTACTTTTTAAAGAACTTGGACCTTGTTCATACTGTGGGAACAAGAAAGTTGCATAGGATGCAGTTAGTACTACCATAGACGAACTTTGGAACAGAATGAACCTTAACAGAAAGGAACACTCTGTTATATTAATTGTTAATTGTAAATCGTAAATGTAGGTCTGTAATTTTTCCTTAGCAAAAAACTAAGACATAGAGATGGCAACCTGAAAAATCCTTTGAGACTATATAGAAAAATCCTTGGTTCTTAGTATGATGTCCCATGTGCAATTCTGCTCTGCTTTAAGTTTAAAGAACTACATCTAAATGACTTAAAGCTTATAAATTCACATTTAGCTTTAATGTTAATGGTGCCATTCTGATGAAGGAGGTGGGTAATGAATATGGATGCTTCCATTACATATTGCATATGTACAAAGTAAACACGAGTGCGGGAGTGAAGTTGTTAAGAATTCCCCCACACCCTGATAAATTCTGTTTTAAGTGGTTCGTTCGACTGCCTACAAACTTATTTCATTCTGTCATCACCTTTACGTTCTTTCATCCTACCTGACTGACATGCTAACGCTTGG
The DNA here is from genome assembly GCF_963455335.1 of Martes martes. Lineage (NCBI taxonomy): Eukaryota > Metazoa > Chordata > Mammalia > Carnivora > Mustelidae > Martes > Martes martes. Next base: position 37,559,392 of record NC_137893.1, read on the forward strand.
AGAAAGGTGGAGATATTTCAAATGGAGAAAAATGTACAATTTGATTTTGAAAAAGGCATTTAAAACATATGCATTTTCTTGACCCATTATTATCTTTCAAAACATTATCTTTCATTAAAAATCAATGCCTAGTTTTGTATATTTATGGTACCTCATGAATAATAAAAAGCTATGATTCACTTACCAGACATCATGCTAGACCATTTCAAATTCAAATCCTGGCAACACTGCATATAGGATAAGGCATGATGGAAGCAGAAATGTTCAAATCCTCCCATACGCCTCTGGTAGCTGCTGAAAACTGAGTCGTGGGAAACTCAGTTTCTCACGAGAGAGATCATCTGACTGGCTACATGGAAGAGGAGGCTGACATGGACTATCTCCTACCCAGGCAGCTTGTTGAACTCATAGCTGAGCTTGTTCACTTCATCTATCTCAGGCAAAAATGTGTAAGGCCAAGTAGGCGGTATCGGTGTGACTAGTCTATGTTAGCTATTCTATTCTAAAGCACAGATGGTGACAGCAACGAGGGTTCCTCCAGCAGGAAATTTGAGTCAATGTCCGGGCACAATGTAATGTATGATATCCTGATACGGGTGCTCATTCTCTCTGGACATGAGGCCGGTTGTGAAGGAAGTTACCTGTCCACCTGGCATCATCATGTGTGAGCCCTGCATGTTACCTGCAGTGCCCACCCCTTAGGGGAAGCTTGTACAGATAGCCTCTTGATGTCCCACACCTGGTTCAAATTGTTGGACGCCACATGAAGCAAGAAGATATGGTGAAAGAAATGGTTTTGCAGGAAGAATGCGAATGTCTCATCAAACAAACTTAGTTATTGGCAGAAGGACCAATAATTTGCACAATTGAACTGAACAGCTGGGATTCTAATTTTCTTTGGGGAATGTCAGTTCTCTCTCTTTCTCTCTCTCTCTCTCTCTCTATATATATATATATATATACACATGCATGCATATATATGCATATACATGCATATATATGTGTGTGTGTAATTATATATGTATGTATGTATGTATGTATGTATGTATTTATTCTAGTCCAAAGTTGCTTATATCTTCCCCAGATTTCCCACATTATTATTTAGCGGATCAGCAATACTCCGTACTTTATGACTTCATGGTCCCACGTACTTATTGTAATTGAACTGACTTTTTAAAAGTCCTTTTCCACTCTCCTTTTCTTGTTCTACTTTGTCCTCTTTCCGACACGAGGTGATTTATACTTTCGTTATCTGATCAGGCCTGACTTTCTGTGGAAAGAATGAAGGTTAACAGCATTTTCTCTCTGTCTTTTCTGTATCCTCTGTTACCAAATTTCATCTGTCGGTGGATGACATGCTGACTTTTTGACTAACAAATGTTAAATGTAGGACTGCTGGTTCTTCTATAATAACATATGTTGTCTTGTTGTTTTGGGGAAACATGAGAAAGAATTCATGTAATAAATGAATATGAATTTTAAATGTTTATGAAAAAAAGCTCTGAAGATGTGAGAAAATGAATAAAGAAGAAAAATATGAGAGGCCCCTTCGGCCTGGAGAGGTAGAAAAGATCTTGAAAAACAATTTGGATTTGATGTAAGGAACAATAATTTTCCAGCTGGTGCAGAAAGCATTATTCTAAGTAATCAAAGACAAAAATATTTTGCCAAAGGGATCAGGACAAACCCATCGTATATTGAAAGAATGGGAGGAAATGAGTGGTAATAAGAATGGATGGCTAGATCCGAAGGTGTGATGTCTCTTAATCCTTGGCTAATGTCAGCGCAGACTAGTGTCTGGGCTAGCTCTCAGGAATTGCTCTCATTTTTCCAATCTGCCTAAAATTCCACTTTTATTCAGGGACTGAGTCACGTCAGCCCTGGTGATGACGAACCATACGCTCTGTTCTCAGTCCTTCAATGGAGTTAAATTATTAAACGTCAATAAGTATAAATTTAGAGCTGTTATTAAAAAGGACCCTAGAGATCAACAGGTTCATATTTCATGGACAAGAAATGGGGATACAGAGGGTTGAATGATTTGCCCAAAGCCACCTAGATGCGATTTTAATATCTGACACTTTTGTGCAGCTTTATGCCTTGCTACTCATTGACAACTACATACTCTTGTGAGATCTTTACACACCCCTGTGAGATAGTATCTGTCCTTTATGAGCAAACACTTTTTGAGATGTCAGGAGATAGGCTTACAGGCCAGAGTTGGATCATGGCAGAACAGGGTCTAGCATAGCCCCGGCTATTTTTACCACATCGTGTTTCCTCTCCGACTTACAGCTTGAAGAAAGCAGTGAGAAAAGGCTGGCAGGAACAGATATACTACTGCTCTTAGTCTAAGGTGAGAGTAACTAAAGTACTTTTTTTTTTTTAATGTAGCAACCACCTAGAATTATTATATGTGCTGTCCAATGGCAATATCAAGGATACTCGTTTGTTTAACAGAAATATATTTTCAGCAGAAAATATGCTAATATGCTAATATGCTAAATATGCTAATGTGAAGAGTAGCCTACAACTGAAATGAAAAGTTTATCACTGAATTATATTACCCAAAATACCTATGAGGCTAGTGTGTCCCTTTCTTCCCAAATGCCAGCAGCTCTATAGAGTACGAAAGGGTAAATAAAACACAAGATTGTTCTCTGCTATCTAGAGGGGAACAGACAGGCTTGTCAGTATATGACATAATAGAGACCTCAGAGTGAGGAGCAATTCGATGGAAAAAGTTTAGTTATAAAACATCTCCCATACTTCTAGAAATGTAGTAAGTCTTCACGGAGCCAGCAGCGTTCCAGGGTTCTTCTGAGAATCCAATCAAGCTTATTTCAGGACTTCCCAAGGGGTTGAGTGAGAGCATATTATCAGTATCCTGTTGATTTTTTTCCCTGAAATAGGCTAAGAGGATCTCAGGTTACAAATTTAAGGTCTTAACTATATGTTTCAGAATCCTTTGACTCTTATAATCTATAAATTCAATTAAACACTTTCAAGTGAAATGCATGATACATTGGCTTGACTTTAAACCCACCTCTAAGGGTAAACTCCAACTATTAGGGAAGGTTTTACGTCAATTTAATTTTTCTCCTCTTTATTCTTTGTTATGGCGCTTCCAGATAATCACTCCCAGTTGAAACTTCATATTTCTATTGTTATAGATATGAATCATAATGTATAATATCCTTATAGTTCAAAAAAACAAAACAAGCAAAGAGAATGACAATTAAGTTTCCAGTGTACTTAGTTTTGCTCATCAAACTTTGTCTGAAAACCAGTTTCAAAGTCTGGCTGACTCATTAGACACCATTGATGAAAGGACATGTATGTGACCACTTAGGAAACAACAAACACACACACTGTAAAACGATATGGCATTCGAATGAGATGATTTGATAACATGCTAAGTCCTAACTTGAGTATGTGATTTTATCTGTTTCTGTCTGTATATGTGTGTGATTCTGGAGGGCGAAAGAAGGAGTAGGAAGGGAGGAAAAGAAAAGGATCAGAGCTGTAGGTCGCAGTGAATTTGCAATGCTCCTCTTAGTATGGAGATCAATTATGGACATCGGAAACCACGTAAATGATATTATAGAAACATTAGCACGTTAAAAATGCTGGCAAGATACTGAAGGTCTAGTCTGTGTTTATACTTTTCTATGCGTGTTTGTGTGCTAAATATTGGGAGGAAATAAATTATTTAAATCTAACTCTATCTGGCCACTTTCTTTTTCCCCTCCGACTTTTTGGCGATAAAGGGATTCAAATGAATGCAGTTAGTTGTTCTAAGCACTTTAAAGCAGATATTTAAAGTCTAAAAAAAGTCTTTCAATTACTGTTTTAAAAGCTGAGAGCATTTTCTTAAAAAGGAATAATGATTGAATACATTTCTCATCAAAGTGAAGGATTAATAGCAGTGAATAAAAGTTTCTACAAAGTTTTACACAATGGGCTGCAAAAATTCATTTCCCTCTTTTTTCCCTCTGATGTTTTGGCTCCTTGCCCTTTATACAGCTAACACATTTAGTTTTGTCATATTGAGAAAAGCACAGTAGATCATTTTATACATGAACTAATATTTGTGGAAAAGCATATGCTCTTTTATTGTCCCACAGTAAGAGTAGTGTATGGTCTTTCGGGTTTTTTGTTTTGTTTTGTATTTTGCAAAATGGTGGATCTATAAATTGCACATAATTTATACTTACTGTTTATGTGACTGTTAGAATTTCATCAGTGAACTGAAAATTTTCACTCTCATAAAATATTTAAACATTCTCTGAGAAATTTAGAGAAGCTCACTGGACACTTTAAAGACTTTTATATGGTCTCTGTGATTTACTAGCCTCAGATAATTACTTTTAATTAAAAGCAGACGGAACTTCAACACAATGGATAGGAAAGACAGCTAGAAAAAGTCTGAAGAAGTAGTACTTTTCAGCTATACCCAGTTTTATATCTATGCTTTTAAAATATGACTATATTATTCAAGTTTTTGTACATAAAATTCCTATGTGAGAGAAAATAATAATTTATTTCACTAGCTCTGAAATTAAAAGCTTTTTTACAGAGAGACAAAAGTTCTTTCTGATTAAAGATGTACCAATTTAGAAGAGATGATTTTTTAAGACTACTTTGGTGTCCCAAAGATTCTATTGTTCAATCTGCCAAGAAATTCTGCTCCTACATCAGTAGAAATTTTAAAACTCCAACACGACCATGCTATTTCCTCAATAATAGCAAGGGAATTAACTTTAATGCAGTAAATTCACAAGAAACTCCTCTGATAAAAAGATGCTTCTTAGTCCTATGATTTAATTGATCTTTTTGGAACAGTTCATTTGTACTCCAGAAAAAAAAATAATTAGATGGGTTATTAAGTTCTTTCAAGTGTATGAAAACAATGGTGACTAATACCCAGATATCTTTTTATGAAAGGCTTTTGTATTTGAACCTTCTAAATTTTAATCTCTAATAGGTGGTTCTAGGCTTACTGTTATTATTATTTTAAGCCTCAAACTTCCTTAGTAGCATTGAAATAAATTTGATTTAAATTCCTTTTATTCATTTAAGATTGCATGAAATGGATTTTACTTGCACAATGTGAAATATGTTAAATTTCAAAGCATATACTTTACTCTTCATTTCCTGTCCAGTCATTTAGAGAAAGCCACACTGTGTGGCAGAAAAAACAGCAATTGAGTAGTCAGGAGACACCGGCTCAAGCTATTTGACCTTGAATTAAACTTCAATTAACTTCTTTGTGCCTCAGGGTCCATATCTGTTACATGAAGAAGTTGTCAGAGGTTGCAAATCGGCAGTCCTAGCTAGATTCAGCCCGCAGATACGTTTTGCTTGACCTACATTTAAAAAAAAATATGAATGAAAATGGTTGTATCAACTTACAGCCATCAGCAGTGCCTGTAAGTCACACTTGCTCTATATCCTTCCCAATACATGATATCGTCAACCTTTTACATTCTAGATACTGGTGTGTTTGTAGTCCTATTTCATTATGGATTTAATTTACATTTTCCTGATGACTAATAAAGTGAAGCTTTATTTATTTTTTTTTTTTCATATATTTCTCAGCAGTTTGGATAGCTCCTTTTGTGAGGTTTCTGTTTGATTTTTTTTTTGGTCTTTTTTTTTTTCCTAAGTTGGATTGTCTAGTTTTTCTTTTTCTTATTGATGTGTTAATGAGTTCTTTAGATATTCTGAATATGAGTCTTTTGTTGGATAAATGAATTCAAAGTGTGTTCTCCCATGCCTTTTCACTTTTAAGATGACTTTCGATAAACTGAAATTCGTAATTCTAGTGAAGGTCAACTTTTAAAATTTTTCCTTGTAGATGGTGATTTTTTTTTAAACTTTTAAACAATATTTGCTTCCCTTCAGTTTATAAAAGTAACCATGTTCTGGAAATTTCATCTGTAAAACATCTTAATTGGGCATCCGGGTGGCTCAGTTGGTTAAGTGTCTGCCTTCAGCTCAGGTCATGATCCCGGGGTCCTGGGATCACGTCCCATGTTGGGCTACCTGCTCAACAGCAAGTCTACTTCTCCCTCTCCCTCCGCTTCTCTCTCTTTCTCTCTCTGTCAAATAAGTAAATAAAATCTTTAAAAATAAATAAATAAATAAATAAATAAATATAAAATAAAACATTTTAATTGATTTAGTAGATATTCCTTGACACATGCTCTGATTCAGGTAACTTCATTTCAAGATATGTACTTCCAAAAAGTGTATACATTTGTGTACCAAATAATATGGGCCAGAATGTTTATAGAGTCATTATTCATGTGGCCAAAAATTAGAAGATTTTACTGATCCATTGTAAAATGGATTGGTATATATTCATACAATGGAATAGTATACAGAAAGAAGAAAGAATGAACTACTATTATATCCATCAGTATGGGTGCACCTTGCAGATAGAGAGTGAAAGAACCGTGCAAGAAAGAGCAAATGCTGTGTGATTTTATTTATATAAAATTCAATACTAAGCAAAACAATTATGATGAATGGTAAATGAAGAGTGGTTAACTTTTAGAGCAGGGAAGGTTAATGCTGGGGTGGGGGGAGTAGTGTAAGTAGTACAAGATACCTGGGTGGAAGATAATATTTTATATTAGCATCTGGGTGGTATATGTACAGCTCTGTACTCTTGGTAAATTTCACCAAGTTGTACACATGACATCTGCCCTTCTAATCATTAGTAAGTATTAAGGATGGAAATGCTTGCCAGGCTAATATTTTAGGCATATATACAGGTTATACTACCATTGCTATATATAATAGAACTAAAATACTAGTTCAGAGTAATCTCTACTGATTTCTGTCAACATTTCCATAAGGCTTCTAACTAGTCTCACTTCGAATTTCCCTGCGTGATAAAAGCAGTTTTTATCAAACAAAATACCCACTTTCAAACATAACGCCTGCCTGTTTAGAAATCTCAAATGATTTCCCTCCATCTAGACAATAACTGCAAATGTTAAACATTTAAAGTATCTGTACCTCGATGCTGTGTGTGTGTGGGAGCTCAGCAATATGCACTGGGAACTGATTACCTATCAGGAGCATTAAACGGGTCACTTTAGTGGATTTAACCCTTACATCAAACTTTCAAGTTAAATAGCTTGTGAAAGAGACTGAGTTTCTACACAGTCGGAAGTTAGGTAATAGGCAGCAGCAACAGGATAAAAATAGAGGTCTCTATGACTCCAAAGCAAATACTATTTTTAGTACACGATGTTGCCCTATACATAGAAGTCCCCAATCAACTTTATCCAATTTCTCATCTTCCTAACCTCTTTATTCTGAACAAACTTAGTTTAAAATATGCCTCCCTCAATCAATCTTATACTTTCTCCTAATTTCCTAATCTCCTAATTTCCCCTAATCCTGATTTCTTCCTTAAAGATGTGGAATATTTTTTATAACATTTGCTATCTGCATCTGTGTTATTTATTCTTTCAGATCACTTTGAAAATCTACCTTTATTCCAAGCTTTGCTTCACCACTGCTATCTGAATACTCTTTCTCTCCTCAGAAACCTTAACTGTAATTATTGCTGGGTACAAATCATACATTATGTATAACATTGTGATATTTCTTTCATATTTCCCAGAAATGTTATTTAAATTCAGTTTTTTTTCTTTACTTGATGATTGTCTTATTTTCTTAATTATGTTGAAAGCTCCTGAGTACAGAGAAAATGTTTATATTTTTTCATCTCTTCCCTCAGAAGTATTCAAAAATAATGAAGATTGAGTATGGTCTAGAAAAAGTACTGTAGCAGTTTGAATTTTACAGGTTTAGGGTAAAATAAATTTCATGGGGGTCAATTTTATATGAATACAATTATTTAGATAGATAAATACATGGAATGTACATGATAAATAGATCAATAGCCTAGAGATTTTTCTAATTACTAAAAGGTAATTCTTCTTTCTGTCCTATTCACTCTCTCCAGTTCACTCCCATCTGTCTTGGACACCCCTCCCCACTGCACCCCCATCCCCCCCACAGTTATGGGATCACTCTTCTCAAGATCAGCAACAAATCACTCACCTCATCTTACTGGGCCTCTACCTAATTTTCACATCTGACTACTCTTCCTTTTAGAACATTATTCTCAAATTTCTTTTGGGAAACACTTGATTTTTCTCCCACTTCTTTCATTACTCTATCATCCGCTCCTTCAGCTGCTCCCCCTCCTCTACTTTAACTCTTAATGTTGGAGTTCATTCAATCATTTATTTATTATGTTATTAAAAAAATCCTTATAAAGCATCTACAGTGTGTTAATCCTACAGGCACTGGACACCCAACAATGAACAATTTTTTCAATATCCCACATGCATGGAATTTTGATGGAGGGAGATAACCAGATAATAAATGCAATGGGTTAAAAGTGAAGAAAAATAAATCAGGGTTAAAAAAAAAAAAAAAGATAGTATTAGAGCTGGTGGTTGCAGGACTAGCTATATAATTTCTGGGGCCCAGTGCAAAATAGAAGTGCAGGGTACTTTGTTTAAATATTCTTAAGAATTTCAAGACAGGAGTAGCAGAGCATTAAACCAAGTAATGGGTCCTTTTAATATTGGGATCCTGTGCAAATATACATACCACATGCCCATAAAGATGATCTTGAGTGGTTGCAGAAATCACTGAGGTAATATTCAAGTGAAAACTTGAAGGGAGCAAGGAATGCAAGCATATACATCTACAGGAAAAGAGTGTTCCAGACAGGAGCAATATGAAGGGCCAAGATAGGAGGCAAGAACACATCTGGTGGATTCAAACCACAGTGAAGCAAGCAGTATGGCTGGCTGGAGCGGGGGGGCAGAGAGGGGTGACTAGAAAAAAATCAATCCAAGATCTCAATGGGGGCCAGATCGGGTAGGGTCTACTGGTCACCACAAGATCCCTTTTTTTTAATCTGAGGAGCGTTTAAAACACAGCTTAATTTTCCTCAAGATCATCTCACTTCTATGTTAAAAACAAGATTGTCAGAGGCAAGAGTCAAAATAGGTGGGAGAGATTGGTGGTTTGAAGTAATCCAGGTGAGAGATGATTGCAGTAGCAAAGATTAAGTGGGGGAGAAGTACATATTTTGAAGAACTTTGGTATTTTGTTCTAGGATATCTTTTCTTCTCTAACTTTGCCTAATGTTACCCATTTCCTGACCTTATATGATATTTAAGAGCTGATGGTTTCCATGTATGTCTCTCTCTCTCTTTTTTTTAAGATTTTATTTTTTTATTTGATAGACAGACATCACAAGTAGGCAGAAAGGCAGGCAGAGAGAGAGGAGGAAGCAGGCTCCCTGCTGAGCAGAGAACCCGATGTGAGTCTCGATCCCAGGACCCCGGGATCATGACCTGAGCCGAAGGCAGAGGCTTTAACCCACTGAGCCACCCAGGCGCCCCTCCATGTATGTCTCTTATGCAAGCCAGACATGTCAAGTCTTGCCTGACTTCTTCATTTGGATTTCTCATAGACATTTCACATGTAACACATCCAATAAATAATCAAATAAATTATTTCCTCTCCCTAATTTGTTTCTCCTCAATCTTCCCTTTATCAGAAAATGGTATCAGTATTCATTCAGTTGTTAAGCTAGAAACCTGATTCTTTTTCTTACATAATCCCCCACATCGAATTAATCGAAGGTCCTATCACTTACACTCAGAATAAAGATCTTAAATTCATCCACCCTATCCATCTTTCCTGCCATTTCACTCATCCAAGCTTCAGGCTTCCTGCTCCTAACTGTTCCTTCCACTTCTGCTCCTGCTGTTTGTAACAGCTCAAGTATTCATTTTAAGATGCAGACAAGATTGTATCTTTCCTCTGGTTTGAAACCTTCAATAGTTTCCCACTGCATTTTGAGTATAAGTAAAACTGCTTGCCATATCCAACAAGATTCTGTGTGGTGTTGTCCTGTCTAAGCGCTCCTGGTCTGCCTCATGCCCTTCCCCATGAGCTGACTTCCTTCTCCATTACGCACATGGCTCTCTGGACAACTTCCACACAATTATTAACTCTGTAGCAATAATAGTAATTGATAGCAGGTAAAAACTAAAAGGAATGATTTTTCACAAATATGTAGCCACATATTTAATCACTTAAAATACTTAATGCTAAGAACTAGGCTCTCTTGGTCACCATTATATCACCAGCCAGATTAAAGTGAGGACCACATTGTAGGTATACTACAATATGCATGATTGAATAAATACATGAAAAGCAAGTGCTTGTTAATTCAAGCTCTAGTTCTTTCTGAGGCAGTAAATGTTCTATTAAGTAGAAGCAATAAACTTACTTTATGTCTAAGACTTTAACTAGTTTGTGATACATTTTTCAAACACATAGTTCTGTAGAAACGGATAATTTTCTTTTCTTTTTAACCTCACGAATGTCTAATAATCTCCTTAAACCATAGAAAATGTTTGCCTTAGCTAAAGTTTTCATTTCTGAACTTGAGAATAGTTCAAATGGCAAATTTGTACATAGAATATTTTAAAATAACTTTTTTTTGGTTCAGTAATTTTGAGACACAAAGAATACCTCTGAGGTTCTGTGATAGAGCAATAAAGTTATATAATGAAGAACTAGGGAGAAGATTATCCTAAACATTTCAGAGAGGCCATATATTTAATAATATAGTAGTGTATTTTGGGAAATAATTTTGAATTTGTTTTGTGAATTTTTTTTCTTTTCCATTTAGGTTCTTGAGATAGAAGAATACTGAAGGGGCAATTTTTGAAGTAAAACTGGAATAACATTGACAGTGGTTTTTCTCACCGTGTTGGGGAACAACTGCCTATTGACCTTCCGTCCTTATCTCCACCTCTATTAACATATACATCGAAACACTGGAAGCAGTCATAGGGCAACAAGACAATGTGTAAACCTAGGAAGGAATCATAGGGCAAAGACAATGTGAAATGAAAACCACACACTTAGTTGTTGTCCATAACCACCTTATTGGATGGTGACTATAGTTTCTGGCCTTTTCATGGCACCAATGGTCTTGAGAGAACCTGATACATTGAACATTAGAATATGTCCAGTCTCTACCTCTCAGAGATTCTAAAAGACCCATTAGCAAACTGGGGTGATTTTGTGGACACAAATGCACTTGTGGGCCAGGATTGAAGACTTCCAAAAAAGTTTTCTTTTAGGACATTCATCAAATTTTACCTTGCCAACAGTACCAAAGAACCTGAGAGTTAAACTGGTTATAATTCTAGTGCTCTTGAGGAATTCACAATCTAATAGAGGATGTGATAAACAAACACATAATGCGAATATTGTTTGGTAGGCAGGATATAAAATAGAGGAGCATCTCACCCAGTCTGGCAATAGTATCTTGAGGTTAAAAAAAAATCTCTGTGATGAGATAATAATGATAAAAAAAAAAGTATGAAGAAAAACAACACAGACAAGGGAAGGGGGAGCAGTGCATTCCAAACAGTGACAAACAACTTGCTAGATGGTGCCTTGGGTTGAGAGAACATGACATGTTTGGGAAAGCCCATTTTCATGACAGCCTAGAATGTGGTGATGTGATAAGATGGGAAAGAAGTTCTAAAAGATAAGGTCTCAAGATCAAGCCACCCACTCCTTATGTGAATATTCTTTTTTTTTTTTTTTTTTTTTTAAGTGCCGGCCTAAGACATCATCTCAAGAATATTTCTGTTTTGGCTTTCTTAGAATGAGGGTATTCTGAGAAATACCTTTGTCTCCAACTCCCTGCTTTGAAAAGCAGGTAGAATCCAAGCTACAGCAACGTCTGTAGGTCTTCATTGTTTTCCTATAACTCTGATAGTTTAAATATTTCTTCCTACAGTGTCTCTATTCAAAAACTAACAAGTCAGAACATACACTAAAAAGGATACTTTACTGTTGCAAAGTTGTAATAATAAGATTACACATTTCAACACCTAAATATGACAACTTCGAGAAAGAATTTCAATCTGTCTTTATTAAAGAATCACATGAGGGAAAAAAGTGAAATCTGAACTTCTTCTCCTTTTAGGTTTCTCATGCCTTTTTGGAAAGTATGCTTCACTTTCATTGAAAATTATCCTTTGATCTTCAGTGAGTACAGATATTCTGTATTTCATTTATGCTTAAGACAATGCAACATGTTTGTTTTGTCATTAATACTAATCCTGCTTTGATTTCTTTGAACTGTTGGCAACAGGTAATTCAACTAAAGTCTTTTCTAGACAGATTTTGTTCTTTGTTGGATGATGAAATTTCTCTGGTGTTAACACCTAAAAAGACTGTCTACTTTCCCTTTCCTCTTCTAATTATTGGATATATTGTTAGACTGCATCCCAGAAACCAATTTAACATTTGAATTGAGGAAGAACATATTAATTTAAGCAGCTTCTAGCCTGTCTTAAAATTAAAAGTTCAAAAGACAGTCAAAAAGTAAATCTAAGAATTTAATCTAGGATTAAAAAAATAATGCATTGTTAGCAAACGGGTGGTTATGATCATTGCCATTCATATGTCTTTTTCTTTATTTTATATGTAATACTGTTATGCTATAGAGGTACTGGAAACTTCCAACGTAAAACATATTACAAGTTAATTATGTTCCTTGTTCAAATATCAACGATTTGGCAAAAAAGAACAATGGTGAGCATAGACAAATATGTTTTTCAATTTTTCTAAACCAGTCTATTTACCAAAATAAAATTTTAATCAATTTCGAAATGAAATCTCATTTATTCTTAAATATTTCCAGGCAATATATATCTGCACAAACACTTGGCAAATTTCTAGATATCACATCTGGTAGGTGTGGATGAAATTCATTAGACTAAGTCTTCTAAGCATATACTTTTGCCAAAGCTTTGATATGACAAGCACTTATTCCCAATGGCAGTCATTTATGCTTTGCCAGTTCATAAGTGCTTCCTTCTAGCAGTGGATTGCATTTCCGCTGGCATTTGAAACATTGGCGACCATGTCACTGTATATTAGAATCCATGTGCCGAGAGATGACTATCAATCCAAAACAGCAGAATGGAAGTTGCACTTTTCAGAAGCTGTTGAGCTAAAAGTCAACAGAGGACTCTTGGCTTTAGAGTGAGAATTCTAACAAGGGAAGGAAGTACATGTATATGACTCAAGGGCCACTCTTGAGTATTTGATTACAGACAAAAATAGGCTTACTTAAAAGGTCTTTTATTAGGGAGAAGATAGGAGTTAGACAGTCTGATAACAGAAAAACTTCTGTTTTCTGCTTTCGGATCTCCTTGTAAGCAACTGGAAAATGTTCCACGTTTATCATCAAGTGGACATATAAGCAAATGGTTATCATGGAAGCTATTTGCAGATATGACTTAGGTGCTAGGAAGAAGGGTTGACAAGGAAATGATTTGCTTTAAAGTGGTCCTAAACAATGAATACAAGATGCCCATTGTTAACTTGTCTTTCTTTCTCAGCATGTGTTTTGAAGAGATTGAGCCTCTAAGGCCAAAGTAATAGATGCTTACAGAATTCTTTATTAGTAAGAACATTGTGATGAAACCTGCAGCAGACAGGAACAGAGAAAAAAAAAAATATATATATATATAAAGTGTGCGTGTGTGTGTGAGCACGCATGCACGTGCGTGTGTGTGTGTATGCACACATATGTTTATGTGTATTATGTATATGGATATATGTTTTCTGGTGCTAAATTGTAAAAAAAATTTCTATCACCAGCCAGATGATAAAAATAATTAAATTAAATTTTAGAGTATATACCATCAGTGACCAATTTTGACCCAGTCATTTTTTATTCCAGAATGTACCTGAAAGAACATAAAAACAATTTGAATCCGTTTTTGTAAATAATGTCATCTTTTGTGTTCAAAAGATGAAAAAAGGCTCTTTGGCCCTCTATAAAGTTTGGTTACTTAAAGAAGTCATTACAAAAGCCTTTGTGATGCTGGTATACATACGCATCTGCTTCTTTGTTTATATTCGATAGCCATGGTTATTTTAAAATTAAAGGATAAGGAGATTTTATGTGTGGCACACTGCTGAATTTTAACAAGTTAGTAATGCTTACTGTTGTCACTAGATGTGAAAAAGCTAGTTAAATAAGATTTGGCTTGACGCATGAAATACAATGCTATCATAAATTATCTTGGACTCACTAGAGAGATTTTACTTATATCCAATGCCAAAATAACCAGTCACGTAAGTAAAGCAACAGTCAATTTAGTGAAAATGCCAGTCAAATTTGATGTTTGCTCAAATTATCTAGCATATTAAATAAAAACATAACCAAATCGAATTCAGTTACATATTGATGACATGCAGATCAAAACTCTCACAAATTAATAGAAACATATAAATTGGCTGCTATGATGAAAATCAGAAAGGCCCTAGAAATTTATATTTAGAATCTAGTCCTTGAAGAAAGAGGTTATCAAACCTGTCTCCACACTGGCTGGGTCAGTTCTGCTCAGGAATAGCTGTGTTATGTACCCATTTCTTAAGGGTCCGAGGAAGTTATAGAGAACCACACAAGGACTTTTAAGCACTAGAAGTCACATAGATACTGAGTTACAAAGTAGAAGAAAGACTTACACAAAAGTCAGAATTTTGTTTTGGTGGGAAATTTCATTGAATGACTCGAAGATGCTCGTCATTATTCGTTAGTAACGAGAAAGAACCATTTTCAATGGAATCTCATTCTGGAATACATTTTTCAGGGGGGAAAAACCATAATAAGCTAATAGCTTATTATGCTGTTATTTGCTATAATAGCAAATAACAGAATCGGTCAAAAAGTAAAAATTCTGAGAGAAATGTGATTTAAATGAAGTCCTATCAAATTTCTTAAAATTAGCTAGGATTCTAATATGGAGTACCCCTCATGGAGATAATGTGGCCCGAAAATCACTTACCCAGAGCTTTTTAATACTTAGTTCATTGACTAAAAATCATTTTCAGTTTCTGTCTTCGAGCATCCCAAATCCCCTGCACTACAAAAATAAAACTTAGTTGACAGGTTGTGGGGAGGAGTACCCTCACATTCAGGAGGCCCTTCTAATCCTTTAATTGGAAGGTACACATTGCTGGGAGCTGCACTCTCCTGTGATCCCACATCTGCCTGGGCGTTGCGGCTTCCTTGTTCTGGTTGCTCATACTGAATACAGTTAAAGCTCCGCTCTGTAAGAAGTCCTACTCTAGCCCCTCTAGGAACACAAGTTTACCTCACATTCTTCCAAGAAAATTAAAGATAAGTGATTTGAGTTAAATCAACGTTCTTACTTTCATGGCTATCAATTCTTCAAAATCTATTTTGTTCTCTCTTCTCTTCCAGTTTTAGACGAAGAAATCTTTAATTTCTCCTTGAAAGTTTATACCTCTACCTGCATTTTGACTCAGTCTCCCAACAGTTTTCTCCGTTCCATGAATTATGCCCTAGTTTTCCAGTATTTGACATTTCATCCTGTATTTGCTACTTGCCCTTAATGTTATAAACAATCTATTTTGTTTGTTTTACCTCAAATGACAACATTAAGCAAAGCAAGAACCATCACCACAGAAAACAACAACAATGACAACAAAATTCTGACACTCAAATACTGAAAGGTATTTTGGGAATTAAATGACTTAATAAAATTAAAGCCTATAGGTCTGTGCTTAGCATAAAGACAGTACTATATAAGAATTGTTATATTGGGACTACTGGGTGATTCAGCAGGTTAATCGTCTCCTTGGGCTAAGGTCATGATCTCAGGATCCTTGGAAGGAACACAGCCTTGGGCTCTGGGTTCAGATGGGAGCCTGCTTCTTCCTCTCCCTCTGCCTCAATCCTTGCTCATGCTCTCTCTCTCTCTCTTTATCTCTCTGTCTCTAATAAATAAACAAATCTTTAAAAAAAGTAGTATCTATTGTTATAAGAATATGGCCCTTAAAATTTTCTTTTTTTAATTTAATTACTCAAGCAAATTATTTTCATTACTAGTCTGCAGTGATGTAACCTAACACAGAATAAATTAGTTTGATGAGTGAATCTGAAGCGTTCTAAAAATATAATTAATATTGATTAGAAATAATTTTCATTCCATCTTTATGCGTTATCTTTCTTTCTTCTTTTAATTATTAAAACAACGAAATAGAGTTGAGCTAACAGGGGGAAAATTAACCAGAAAAATGTTGGAGAAAAGCAGGATCTTGCTGACACAAAGAGAAAACTACCTCTTTTATGATCAATTGAGGTGGTCAGGGAGCTTAGTCAGAGTCACAGCACAGGACAAGTCTTTTAGGGAAGCTTTGAAGATCAAATTAGTTTCAAGGAAGAGCCAAAACCGCTCAGAAAAATAACAAAAATAAGGTCCTATATGAATAAAGTTAAAAATTATAAGGCGGCAGCAGCAGATTGCGCAGACATGGCCAAGATGAAGGCTTGAGACCTTGTGGCAAGAAGGAGGAGCTGCTTCACCGGCTGGAAGACCTGAGGTGGGGCTGTGCCAGCGGCATGTCCCCGAAGGGACAGGTGGCGAAGCTTCCGAGCTCTCCAAGATTGATTTGTTGGCAAATCTGCCTCCCGTGTCTCCGCGCCCCCACCCTCCCCCGCGCTCCCAACCAGAAGCAGAAAGAGAACCTCAGGAAATTCTACCAGAGTAAGAAGTACGAGCCCCTGGAAGACACACGCCATGCGCCACGGGCGGAACACGCACCAGAAGCCAAAACCAAGAAGCAGCCGCAGAAGGAGCGGTTGTACCGGCTCCGGAAGGACGTGGTCAAAGCCTGAGCACAAACGAACTGGACGGGGTGGGAGGGGTGGGAGGGGTGGGAGGGGTGGGAGGGGTGGGAGGGGTGGGGAGTGGAGTATAAAGAAGATATATATATGTGTGTGTGTGTGTGTGTGTGTGTGTTGAAATGCATGTGTACATATAGATTACATAATCTAATTAGGCTCTTCAGACTTGTTTTGGGGTTTTCCTCCTAAGTAACCAATTTTTAGACCCTGGTAAATATTACACCATGCGACGTTTGCATAGTAGGAGTCGGTACCCAGCTAAAGTATCTAAAATACTTCCCATTGATTCGTTTATACAGCTATGTAAATGGATCTTCAAGGTTATAAATGAATATACTGTA
The DNA here is from genome assembly GCF_963455335.1 of Martes martes. Lineage (NCBI taxonomy): Eukaryota > Metazoa > Chordata > Mammalia > Carnivora > Mustelidae > Martes > Martes martes. Next base: position 37,576,537 of record NC_137893.1, read on the forward strand.
AATGGTGAAACGTGTTGTACATATCCACCAACCAATATAAATTGTGAACTCTTGTTTCTGCCCTGTTTATATTTGTCTTTGCGAAAAAGAATTGGGGGGCTTACACAGGCCTATGGCAGGTTAACTATGACCCTGTTAACTATGACCTCAAGTGTGTGACAGAAATAAGCCCAGTAACTATGTTCCTTCTTCTAGCTGAAATAGTTATCTGCTTTCTCTTGTTTCTACACATAGATATGTTCTTAGGAGGAAAACTCACAGGTGCTTCATAGTCCGAGATAGCATGACCTCAAAATCATTTTTTATGTTATTAAATACCGTAAGTTCCTAATTGCTGAAATAGATACACCCACACACTGGATGATATGCTGCTGGGAAATGTTCAATAGAGAAAAATCCTACTAAGTTCAGCAGAGAATTTACTAGTTCAGCTCTTGGTAGGCACCAAGTTGATAGAGTGTAAAGGAACAACAGAACACAGGTCAAGACTTCCTTGGATGCCTACTGAAAATTTAGCCATCAGATGAAATCTAGCTGGGACATACAACAGTCTTCATGACCTATAGGTAGCATTTTGAGATTGAAAATGACATGTAAAATTAACTGTTCATGAAGTATCTTTTAAATATCATAGGTGATTACCAGCATAAGGCTTGGGAAAACTGTCAACTAAAATCTAATCTGATTATTCTTTTGAAGTGTTTTAGTACATTAATTAACTAATCATCAGGAAATGAGATTTAATAAAGTTTGCTCAGGCATAGAATGTGTTGGATGGAAGTTCTAGGGTATTCACTGCTATATTCCTTCTGATAATGACCGAGGAGGACAAGGAGGGAAGCATATTCAGGAGCAGAGCTCTCAGTGATAGATTTGGAAGCTCAGGGAGGATCTCATTCCAGGGTTTCCACACCAAGGTGCCTAGGACTGCAGAGCTCATAACACAAATACGACTTTTGTACCTATGCGTAGGAGGCATGAACTTACTGAGAAAGCAATATTTTGTCTATGCCCTGTTTCTCACTGGACTTAGTAGGAATATGAGACCCAAGGATTTCCCTATAGAATTCATTTCAGTACAACGAGTTTGTTTTATCACTTACTATGTACAAGGCAAGTGATGTAATAACAAACAACCAGTTCTTCAGCCATCAAGGCTCATGACTCTTTTTTATCATTTCTGTTCATACCAAAGAAAAGAAAGGAATAAGGCATATTTGGGGGACACATTTTCTATATTAAAAGACATTTTGCAGACTGGAAGAAGAAAAAAAAACGAAAAACAAAAAACCTTGCCTAGTAAATATTCATGGTTCAGCAATTAGTCCTGGCAATCTAAACAGCTATAAACAGAAAGGTAAGAAGTCAGAGAGTAGAAGCAACACTGGGATATATGTAAAGAAGTGGGACATCATTTGAAGATTAGTTTGTTTTGTGAAAAGAGCAGAACTGAAGAGAAAGCCTTTGCTCCTGGTTTAGTACTTCTGAGTACAGCAATACTTCTTGAGCACAGCAAAGATAGACCACAATAAACCATACCTCCTGGTATTTATACCCTTTTATCGTCTCCACCCCTTGAACCTTCGGTGGGCCTGTGACTAGCTTTAACTAGTAGAATAAGGGGGAAGTAACACCATCTCAGTTCTGGGCCATGCCCTAATAAAGCCTGACAGCTTTTACTTTTGCACTTTTGGGAGTCCTGAGCCATTATGTAAGGAGTCTGGCTATTTTGATTAAGAGACTGTGAAAAGACCACATGGTGAGAGTCCTTGAGACTATGTTGAGATGGAGAGAGGCCCAGCCTTTTAGCATCCCAGGCAAATGTCCAGATGACTTCATCCTGAGTTGACGTCTGAATGCCACACCATTATTCCAAGTAGAACAGCAGAAAACTGCCAAGGTGAACTCAGTCAACTCAGAGAACAATAGGAGTTAACAGTGTTGCTATTTTAAAATACTAAGTTTTAGAGTTGTATCTTTTTCAGCAATCTGTAACTAAAACAATAGCATTCAGTTATAAGGAATATAGTCAGAACAGTGACATACTAATTAGATACAACTTTCATCCATATATCCTATTTCTACTGAACTACTTTCAAGTGGGATTGGAGTTGGTTTACTAAGAAAATATATATAAACATAGAGCAGTGCATCTTTAGAAGGGCCAAAAATAAAAGACATATTCACTTAGAGGTATATATTTTTTTCTTTTTCTTTTTTTATTTATACTTTTTAGGCTTTGAACCATATTTTCTTATGATCATTTATACCAAATGCAAAAGAAAGGCACATGAAAAGTTGACCTGCTTTGATGAAATGATAGTGTAGTCTGCCCACATGTCCACTCTTCCCTCTCCACAGAACCACTAAGACTCTATAGAACACAAATTAAAACCACAGATTTGGAGGGTAGAAGTAAATATTTACACTGAGAACTTGGGGTTAACTCATCTAGACCTAAATTAGACAACAAATACTGGTTACCAGGATCTCCCTCCCCTCTGAAAGAAAGCACAATATGTTCCGAATCATTGACTGATGAAAAGAAGATTCTAAATTTGTCTGGAAGAACAAGGTTGAGCTGGATTGAATTATTTAACTATGGGAGGATTTAGTAACAAACATCCTTTTGTAAGGATTGTATGTGAGTCATGTCTAACCTGACAATGAAAAGCAATTTTTATTGTAAGTTGGTTAAATTATGTTATTAGTTAAAACTCAAATCTTTTAAAAATAAATGATAAAAAAGAACAAATAAAATCCCAGAAATGTCTTCAGCATCATCAGAAGGAATAAAAACAAGAAAACTTCAAATTATTTAAGTGAAAAAACAAACAAACAATTTCCAGCAGAGCTAACTTTTAAGCTCCTGTTGCCAACCTTTCTGGATTGCTAAGGTGGTATGGGAAAGCTGTGTGGGAGAGAGAAGACTGCATTGAGTAAAATCCCCTCTAGAGGAAAGGAAACCCTAAGTGTGAAAATACTAAAAAGTCATAGTAAACCAGAGGTCTGACCACATGGAAGAGACTTAAATCTTCTTTGGGATTCAGTAAATTCATCTTGATAAGACAACTTTTCTGGTGAAGAAGATAAAATGAAAGGAACAAGGAAAATTTGCAGATCACTTAATGAGAAAAAAAGCCAGTATGCTCCTAAAAGATACAAAATTAACTTGAAAGCTAGCCCTTCTTTCAAACAAAATGAGTCAACAACAGCATAAAGATGTCACATCACCCTAAGTTAATTTATGAATTTAAGACATTTCTAATTGAAAACAAAACAAAACAAAATCAAACAACTAGCTTCTTAGGTAGCTAGTTGCCATTTTAAAATAGCCATCTGGGGGTGCCTGGGTGGCTCAGTGGGTTAAAGCCTCTGCCTTCGGCTCAGGTCATGATCCCAGGGTCCTGGGATTGAGCCCCGCATCAAACTCTCTGCTCAGCAGCGAGCCTGCTTCCTCCTCTCTCTCTCTGCCTGCCTCTCTGCCTACTTGTGATCTCTGTCTGTCAAATAAATAAATAAAATCTAAAAAAAAAAAATAAAATAAAATAAAAAATAAATAAAATAAAATAGCCATCCGTTGAGAAGGCAGTTTGTATGCAAAATAAACATTCTAGGATAGCTGAGGAAGGATTGAAAAGAAAAGCTGTGAGCACACACCACTTCCAGAAGATGTTAAAACATAGTCTGAAGGTTCCACAATCGAAACAGTGTTTGATGATGCAAGTGGAGACACAGTTTAGTGGCTCTATCAGAAATAGATCCAAGTACATACAGACATTTTGAGGTGATTGAAATATTGCCATGATTAAAGCAACATCTAAAATCACTGAGGGAGGGTGCCTGGGTGGCTCAGTCAGTTAAGTTAAGCATCCATCTCTTGATCTCAGCTCAGGTCTTGATTTCAGGGTCATGAGTTCAAGCACCACATTGGGCTACACACAGGGCATGAAGCCTACTTAAAAAAAATATAGACAGATAGATAGATAGATAGATAGATATAGATATAGATACAGATATATAGATACAGAGGGAAAAGATGACCTGTTTAATAAATGGTACTGGGACAGTTGAGTGGCTTTCAGAAAAAATATTAAATTAGACCCAAACCACACAATATGCCAAAAAATAACCTGAAAATAATTTGAGTATTTAAGTATAAAAATTAAATCATCATGCAAGTGTTTAAGAAGGTTGAATTCCTATTTGACCTGAATATAAGGAAAACTTTTGTAACAAGGACTAAAAATTCAAATGCAATAAAAATACATTCAACTATGAAAAACCCTACCTTGGCACTGTAAAAACAAAAGAAAAGAAAAGAAAAGAAAAACAATCTAAACAAAGGAAAACTGAAAGACAAAGGACAGAGAGAAAATATCTACATTGTGAATGCAAATATTGAGCTAATGTCCATAGTATACAAAGAACTCTTAAACCTCAGGAAAACAAATTAAAATACAAATTTTATGCAAAAATAGACAAAAAACTTGGGACACCTGGGTAGCTCAGTGGGTTAAGCCTCTGCCTTTGGTTCAGGTCATGATCTCAGGGTCCTGAGATCAACCCCTGCATCAGGCTCTCTGCTCAGGGGGGAGCCTGCTTCCCCTTCCTTCTCTGTCTGCCGCTCTGCCTACTTGTGATCTCTTTCTCTCTCTGCCGAATAAATAAATAAATAAATAAATAAATAAATAAATAAAATGGGCAAAAACCATAAACACATTACAAAAAATCTAAGATTATTCTTTAAGTTTATGAAAATGCACCTATCCTGTGATATGATTTCTCCCCTATCACACTGGTAAACATGTTAAGAATTTGACAACCCAGTCTGTTGGCTGAGCTGTGGGGAAATAGGCATGCTCAGTGCTGGTGGGAAGAAAATCGGTATAAGATTTATAGAGAAGAATCTGGCAATAAGTAACACATGGTATGTACATTTTCCTTCTTAATTCAGCAAGTCAGCTTTAAAGAATTCGTCTTAATGTTCCACATTCAACAATTCAAAAGTCTATGCAGGCAGTTGTTTGTGGCAGCTGTATTTAGAATTGAAAAATTGGGGGAACAACCTAAATACTGATATACAGAAGAGTGATGGAATAAGCTATAATGGAAAAGAATGCTATGTAACCATAAAACGAAATAAGGGGAATATGTAGGAACATATATGGCATAGCTCTCAGGATATAGTAAATACAAAAGAACAAGGTGGGAAAAAGTGCTCGTATTAACAAATTTTGTGTAAGAATGGAAGGAACATATAAAATTCTATCTGTGGCTTGAAACGTGGTATAAGCAGTGGGGAGTGAAAACTGAGTAGAAGAGAATTGAGAATAAGAATGGGGGAAGTGAGGGGTGGAGGAAACTTTCCTGAGTACACCTTACAGTTAAGTGTAGTGGCTTTTGGACCCATTTTAATGTTTTAAATACTAATTACTACCACCACACAATCATATATCAACCAAGGTGGAAAAAATTCTAATATTAAATACTAACAGGAAGGAGAAGATCTAACTCAGTTTGACATGAAAATATAACCACAATGAAGAGGTAAAGAAAGAACCAAAATAAGCCAAGTAATATTGAAAAAGCATTTTGATTTACATCCTCAGGCTAAAAACAGAAAGAATTACAAGCAAATATTGAACTTCAGTCAGTAGGTTTGATTTTGCAATGAGAAAGGTTGGCAGTTTTGACACTACTTTCAGTGTATTCTAGAATTGAGCAAACAAGTAAATATATTGAGGATAATGGGAGCCAGATTTCACTGTCAAGAGATGAGGAGAAATGAATATGGAAAGAGGGGAGGCTAGAATAAACCCTGATGTTGGGTTGAAATTGGAGGTATCAGCATTCACTCAAGGCATAGATAGACATAAAGATGAGGTAGAAATAATAGATATATACATGTGTTGGAGAGAGAGAGAGAGCAAAGCATAGAACTGTTAGCTCTCTGCTGAAAAAACCTGTAGTCAATGTCTCTCCAGTAACATCAGGCATACCTACCACTCACATGGTGGTTTCTCTTTTTTTATTTTATTTTAATTTTTTTTCAGTGTTCCAAAATTCGCTGTTTATGCATCACACCCAGTGTTCTATGCAATATGTACCCTCCTTAATACCAACCACCAGGCTCACTCAACCCCCCTCCCACCTCCCCTCCCAAACCCTCAGTTTGTTTCTCAGAGTCCACAGTCTCTCATGGTTCTGAACCGTTCTCCACTACAAGAAACCAAGACTACTTGGAAAAATGGCTGATTCCAGGCTGGCACAGGTAAAGAACAAGATGGGACTGGAATATCCTGGAATAGGAAAGATCTGCTCAAAAAATGATGAGAGCATATCAAAAGGCCCAAGGGCCTGCTTGAAGGGAATTCTGCTGGCCAAAGCTGGAACCATCCGAATTCCCAAATAGTTATAATAAAGGATTACAACTCATTAAAGAAAATAAAAGTCTGTAACTTCATACTGACATAAATGAAAATAGGGGGAGAAATAAAAGTTCTTCCTTATAAATAATGATAATAAAAAATAATAAAATAAATAACAAATAATAAAAATAGTTATTATTTGCAAAGGAAAGAATACTAACTTTATAGTGGAGAAATGTAGCCGGTACCACCTTAGCAAGTAATCAAAATTAATATCTTTCTCTTTGGTACCAGGCCAAATCTGTATGAGGCCTTTTTTTTCCCCAGGTGCACAAAGAAAGACACATCACTTCTTTATTATTACTATCCAAATAAGCATAGCTCTGTCTAAGTATAAGGAAAATTAGACTTGCTCAAACTGAGGAATATTTACAAAATAATTGCTCTGTATTATTCATATTTGTCCAAGTTATGGCAGTCAAAGAAAATCTGTGAACTGCTCTGTTCTAAAGGAGGCTAAAGATTGAACAATCAAATCTAATGCATGATATTGGACTGGATCCTGGATCAGAATTGTTTTTCTTCCATAAAAAAATGAACAAACAAATATTATTGGGGCACCTGGGTTGCTCAGTCAGTGAAGCGTCTGCCTTCCGCTCAGGTCATGATCCCAGGGTCCTGGGATTAAGTCCTACATCTGGCTCAATGGGGAGCCTGCTTTTCCCTCTCCCTCTACTCCTCCCCCCAACTTATCAGCTCAAGCACACACACTTTCTCTCTCTCTGTCTCTCTCTCAAATAAATAAATTAAAAAAAAAAAACGCACACACATTATTGTGACAATTGGAAAAATTCGAATAAATTCTTAAGTTAGTAGTATGGCATTAGTGCTAACTTTCTGATTTTGAAAGTTTAGCTTTGTGCAGTTTTGTAGTTAAGAGAATATCCTTGTCTTTATGAAATATACATGGAAGCATTTAGAGTTCAAGGGGCATTATGTAACCTTTCAACCATTAAAGAGTGTGGAGAATAGTAATGTCACTAACCCTATCTCAAAAGAATAAGATGCTAAAAATTGGGATGCAATTAAACACTTAAATCAGAATAATTTCTTCATATATATTAAAGAAAAAAAGCCAGCCGAAGATACTTTCTAAGAAGCTGAGCAAAATATCGGTGTCCTCCCTTTAGAATATCCCTAAATTGAATAGCAAATAACTTATGAAAAATATACACATTTTAAAACATTATACCAACATTCAATTCTGGAGAGTATGAGATTAATACAGGTGATATATTCACCTTACTTCACTAGGGCTAAAAACAGCTATTTTGACACCTATGCTAATAGCTTTCCTCTGCTTCCTCATGCAGTGCCTTCCTGTTATGTTAACTGGGATTTTCTTGTTAAGATTTCATTTAAACTTCACAAAGCTATGCTCACAGAGTAAAATCTTAGGACATAAGGAATATTTTGCTGGTAGATGGCAAATGGAAAGCTGGAGGATGCCTGTCCTCTCATGTTGTGGTAGAAAACTCCTACTACTTTTTCCTAATCACTGAGCAAAACTTTATCCTTTGGAGGTAACCATGTAAACTTATTCACTTATTCATTCCTGCATTCAACAAATATTATTGATCCTTTGTAAACTGAAACAAGTAATCAAGCTAAGGAGAAACCCAATCGACAGTGAGTCTCAAGATTCTTCTGAAAAAGGAGCTCTTACCAGGTGAAATCCACAAAACTACTTCCTATTAAAGGCCACTAAAAGACCAGAATACTGAACCCAATGCATCTAACGCAACCTGCTCAATGGATGGGTGATATAAACAGTTACTATGACAGCCACAATATTTTTTAAAACATTTTCGGCATTCGTATGAAAACAAAATCAAGACCTCTTAAGCAGGGAAGGTTTAGTGTCTTTATCCTGATCTTCTAAGTACAGAGAAATATGCTGCCCGTGAGATTTCAATTAATTTAGCATATCGTTGAAATAAGAAGCAAGTAATAAAAAAAGAACTTTAAAGTAGAAGAAATCAAGAATTGCCTTTGATTTCAGTTAGTAAAGGCCGCATCCCGGAGTAGGTGACTGGAGCTTATGTGATGAGAACAGTCATCTTGGGCCCCGAACCTAAGCCAGAAGAGTTAGCTAACACAGAAAACCAAAAGCCATCTATTTAGATTACTAATATCAAGACTATGGATTCTGATAAAGTGTATCAGATAGATTAAAGGCTAAACTACTTTAACAAAGAGATTTAAAAAAAAAAAAAATCCAGTGTCCTAAATATGGTTAAAGTTATTTCTCTCTTACACAAATCTGAAGATGATCGGTCCAGCTCAGTAGGGTACCATGCTCCCTCTGACTATCGAAGAACGCAGATTTCTTCTGTACTGCAGATCCAACTTTTCCTAAGGTGTTTCTTCCTTTTGCATGACTAAAATAAGGCAGCAGCACGTAAGACCAGGAAACAAACAAACAAACAAAACAGGTCAGGATATTGCATTGCATCTCTCGCTTCCCCCCACATCCCCTTGTTCCGAACTTAGTCCCATGGCCACATCTCATTGCAAAGGAGACTGAGAAAAGTACTTTTAATCCTCACAGATGTGTGTCCGGGAGATCCTGTTGCCAAAGGGAGAGGGGAAAGAAGAAAGGGAAAATCAGTACTGGGGACCGCTTGTAATGTCGGCCTCACATATTATTCCACGAGATAGAATCTTGATTAGAAATGTTACTTCAAAAAACTCAAAGTGGGAGAGAAAGTAAATCCCACAATTTACTTCTAGGCTTCAAAAGGAACTTAAATCCTGGAATCAGACAGAGGAGGAAAAAAGAATAAAGATACGAAACAAACATTAGAAAGCTTGAAAATTCCTTCAGCGCATAATTATTTGGTAGAATGACTTACTGAAATTTAGGTATCTTAAGATCACTCCTTCAAAGCCTTTTTTTTTTCCTGTTTCACTTTAATTAAGCTTCTCACTAGCTCCTAAATTCCAAAATGTTTTTAAAAATTTTGCAAGGGGGAAAAAAAAATCAAGCATTCCCACCTGGTGAATCAGCTCCATAAAACTCATAACACTTGGTATCATTCAGATTGAATTCACATTAACATGTATTTTTATATGTATCATGCTGATCATGTAAATGTAGATAGCATTCTGGGAAAAAAGAAACAAGAAACCACACAAATTGTAACTGATTAGATGTTACTGCAATCATACAGAACTAGTCTTTTTTGGGGGGGAAGGGAGGATTGCATATCACTTCTATATGAATATAAATAAACTTCACTTTAATTTGAGATTATTTTGTCCTTATGAAGGAGAACGATTAAAAATATAGAGAGGAGGTTTGTATTTTGTACTGTGAGTCTTCCGTTTGAATAGGAATGGAAATGCTGCAAGTCATCTGTCTGGTCCCGAGTACATTCTGTTCAATTCAATAAATATTTATTTAACTCCTCTTACGGACATGGCATCTAAAAATGAGAAACTCAGATTTCCACTTGTGCAGGGAAAACCCCACTTCTTTCCAGCTGTGCGTTTCTTCCATGTGAGTCTCCTTTACTGCTCACATAAAACAATTTCTGGCACTTCTGGTCACCAAATGTATAAAGATCCCCCCCCCGCCCCCCTCCAACACACACACCAAGTAATTTTCTGTGACACCAGCTTGTGACACCAGCTGGATGTCCTACAATTCCAGGCAACTCTGACACTATCTAGGGTTTTAGGAGTTCTCTGCTCGGAACAGAGGTTAAAGGCTAATATTAGAACAAGAGATGCTCCAAGTGTTCTTATCACTTAGGAAATGACAAAGTCTTAGGAGCTCCATGCCAGAAATGGAGGGAAGAAACCAATAGATACTTTCTCTTCTCTCACAGCCTACCCTCCAGTCTCTGGCCATGGACTCTTCAGAGCAAAATAATATATCATTTAAAAGACATTGGCACATTACTAGAATCCTGTGTAGACATCAATAATCATTCTAATCCATCATCACGTCCTGTGAAAAATGTCTCCCTACAAACCCCTCAGGTTTGTAGACTTCCGTTCCATCCTGTCAGATTCTGTGAGCAGGAATGGTCTAGGCAAACACGTGGCTCTATCCTTTCAGCCATCAGATATAATTGAGCTAAGAGACAGTATCATCTCTTATTCAAAGCCTCTTCTGAGGTGTTAATGTGCTATTGGATTCCCTTTATTATAAAGCTTATTTATTTATGCATTACTTTACCGTTGGCTGCTTTTCCTCCTTTCCATTTATAGCCAAAGTCTTCTACCTTCAGAGAGGTCTTCAGGTTTGACCACTGCGCTGATCTAGATTTCTGGCAGCAATACTAGTAGGGCAAGTTTTTCCCCCTCAGTCCACTCCTGTTCACATAGAGCAAAACTACCCAGTTGCAGAACTAGTGAACTGTCTTTACCACCAGGCAATATGGCTGCTTTCACTGTTAGCCCCAGTCTTGCCAGATGTGGTGAAGGCATATCCTGCCCCATCAGGCCTTAAGCATTCTGACAAAAGGTTAAAAGTTCAGTTGCAATTTCTTGTTTTGGAATCATCCCTGTTCCAGCTCTTGTAGTTGCAGCCCTGGTCATAGGACCACTGCAACAAGTAGGGGGAAAAACTTGAAGTGATGTGGCGAAGAAAGTATACCAGCATCTTTCCCACCTTCTTTTCCCCAGACCCACTAGAAAAATAGGAATCTATCCAGGCGGAACATATTTTAGGTCATGTTCATGCTGAGTGTTAGCACATGCTCATAAAGGTGTTTAAGCCAGCCCTTCATGCTTTATCTCCTCTTTTCTTACACACCAATGTTTCCAATGGCTATTGCAATTCTGTATAAAACTAGTCCTCTGAGGAGGATAGCTCTCTGACCTTTGTTGGATCCAATAAACTGTAAAATGTGTCCTTTGGGCTAAAGAAATGATGGTCAGCCATCCAAATGGATGCAGTATCTTCCGATCAGTTTCTTTTATAGGATTCTGAGCATTAACACCTACTGCTAGGTAAGCAAAACCCAGCCTAGAGTCAATGTCTATTCCTGTCTGGACCCATTTGTAGCCCCCAGGTCCACCAGCATCATTCTCACTTGCCAGCTATGGTCAATCCCGCCCTGACAGAGAATCTGTCACATAGCCATCTGCAGTGACAGACCCTTTTGCTGGGGGGCAGCAAAAGGCACCTTGTGCCTCAGAGTGTGCAAAGGATGTCACACTGTTGCTGTACTCACACATCTACTCATTTCGTGGACCTCACTGGCCACCTTCGATGAGCACATGGGGATATCTGATTATTGATTTCAATCATCTTCTAAACCTAGAAAGGGAATCTTTTGATGGGCATTGTCATGTCTGACTCTAAAGTGCCCCTCAAATTCCCATAGTGATTTCCATAGGGCGGGGCCTCATATCATTATCCCTTCAACTGGCTAGGTTTCCATTGCCTTCCTGCCAGAGCATATGGCCAGCCCATTGACCACTGCTCAATCATCAAAAGCCCAAACATAGTGGCTTTTTTCACTGCATTCTTCCATCACTACTAGAAAAACAGCATATGATTCAGACCACTGAGCTGATCTGTTTCTGCCTTCTTTATTCAGAGTGGTGGCCTTGCAAACAGGATCTTATTCTTTTTCAGTGGAATTACCATCCACAAACCAAACAGCTCTGTGTCGATCAGTTGAGAGCTGTTTGTAGGGCACTGTCTAAGTGACAGTGGAATCCAGCTGTTCCTCACATAGTTCCAGAGTCAGTCCTGAGGGAAAAGAGATTCCCTGCTCATGAGTATCTCCTCCTTGCATTTCCCAGACTGCACAATCCTGTACAAACAACTTCCATTAATGGAAGTTTCCTGAATATTGCCATCCCCTCTGATGTCATTCTTACATTGTGGCTATTTTAGGCTTTAAGATAATTTCATACCCTTCATCTATCAGGGTAGCTTCAATTAATGTCTGATAATAAGATAGTAAATATGCTTCCAATGGAAATTCTCCAGTCAAAGTTCCATTAGTCACTGCTGGGAGTTGCCCACAGGCTTTGCCATAAGCCTGGTAGAGGTTGTAAAGAGGGCTGTCGCACAGAGAATTTGTCCCTACCAGAACTCCAGCTCCTGTTCCACACTCTGTGGGCTCAGGCAATATTACTGGTTTACATTTAGCATGATTAATATTGCTTGAAGAGTGAATTTACGTGCCTTCTGTTTTATAATAATAGGTATGGGAAACGTTCTGCAAGCAGACACACTGTCTATCCCCCAAATACAATCAGGCAATTAAGCCTTTTCAAACGTACCAATTCTTCCACAAACTTTCACTGTAACTCCATCAACTCATGTTCCTAACGGTAGCCTCTATTAGGATTTTCTCAACAGGTTTTGTTGTCACCATGCTAGGTAGGGGAAGTGTTCCCCAGCCAGACATGATATCTGTTCTCATAAAACATTCGGGTAAAAGAGACGCCACCACTTTACACAAAGCCTGTTTGAACATTCCAACTTTCATTGTCTTACTGGCATTCACATTTTTATGTTCTCTCAATCTAACTGTAGCCCATGTCAGGACTTCACTGATGGAGTACGGTACCACAGTGCATGGGCTGCTGCATCAAGGAGTGCTGGAAATGTCTCTTTTGCACCCCTGACCATTTTATTCACTCTGTGAAAAAAGACTTTGCATCTCCAGCAAGGGGTCAAGTCAATGTACTCCGGCTTTTTGTCAATCTTGAACTTGAGTAATCTGTTTGCCAACTACAAGCAATTGTTGGTCAGGTTTCCATAACTTTTCATCTCTGCCTCAGGCTTTTAAAATTTTTCTGAACTGTGAGAAATAGACTGGACTTGTCTGGGGCAGTTTAATATTATCTTGTCAACAGAGGGTCCCTTTGTCCACCCACCCTTTGGTAGTGTACTGAAACCTTTGTTCTAACACCTTCAATGTCCATTTTATTCATCCCGTTTCTTTTTTTTTTTTATTATTAGATTTTATTTATTTGTTTGAAAGAGAGAGAGAGAAAGAGAGAAGACATGAGCAGGGAGAGGCAGAGGGAGAAGCAGATCCCCTCTTGATCAGGGAACCTGACCTGTGGCTCCATCCCAGGACCCTGGGATCATGATCTGAGCTGAAGGGAGAAGCCTAACTGACTGAACTACCCAGGTGCCCCTTATTCATCCCATTTCTTAATAACTATCTAAGAATTTTCCTCTGCTGGAGAGAACCTGATGATTCTCCTCCCCCCGCCTTTGTTTCATTTCTATCACTATTTGCTTTATTCACCTTATTCTTTAATACCTGTTTGAAAATTCCCAGTCTGCTAAGACCAGTGTCTTAATCATCTCCTCTGTCTTTCCCCATTCTCCTGCTCATTAACTTAAAATTTCATTAGCATCTCTAAGACCCATGAGGGGAAGCTGAAATAGCAAACGCTATAAGGCTTTGCCAACTGTCCTTTGGTTTTGCAACAGTGAGGTTAGATGGGGTGTCCACTTGCATGGAACCTCCTTAACTATAGTATTTGCCGTGAGATGAATAAAGGACATATTCAGCAGCAGAATATCCCACTCATCATAACACCTGTCCCACATGGTTTATACACAAAGTATATCAGCTGCTTCCTCTTGGTTACTCTACTTGGCATTCATAGGTAGAAATGGACAGTCCTCTTTCTGAGATTAAACAGACCTTACAGTGGCTTTTAACCAGCCCAACAAGCTGGTTGTTCCCTCAGGAATAACCTCGTGTGTGTCTGGATCGCATATAGCCATCTGTGATTATTTTTTTTTTAATTTTTATTTATTTATTTGTCAGAGAGAGAGTGGGAGAGAGAGTGAGCGAGCATAGGCAGAGGCAGAGGGAGAAGCAGGCTCCCTGCCAAGCAAGGAGCCCGATGTGGGACTCGATCCCAGGACGCTGGGATCATGACCTGAGCCGAAGGCAGCCGCTTAACCAACTGAGCCACCCAGGCGTCCCACCATCTGTGATTATTGAGTAGTGAGTAGTGGGTCTTCAATCAAACCAAACATGCCCTTCCACCCCGCAGCCTTCAAAACCAAACACGCAGCCTCCAAATTTGTCTCTCTCACAAGCCACTTCAGTGACGGTTCCTCAGGAGGCTGATGATACTGATGCATAACATGAAATAACTCCTTCATATCATACTCTGGTTCTAATACTTCCTTGATTGTCCTCCTCTCCCAACCTTGATCACCACCTTGGTGGCCAGAGGTCTCAGAAGTACTTTCTATGGTCCCTGCACAAGCTTTACCTATAGTGAGTGATTTTGAGTCTAGTGACTAAAGCTCAGACTCATTGAAATCTGAGTTTGGTCTCGCATCAAGATCCAATTCAGCATGTTCTCTTACCTTGGGCTATTGTGGATAACAGTAACTAAAGGAGAGAATATTGTGTCTTTTTCTTTAATTTGTATTTCCTTATGCATCGAGTGAATGAATTTCCCAGGTGTTATCTATCTCTAAATTCCATTTGATAACTTTTACCTTTAGTAACTGATGGCAGCACAGCTGCTCCTCCATATCATGGGTGACTGAGAGAAAAACCCAGGTTTTTTTTTTTCTTTCCTATATAAGGCAAAACCCAGTTTTTACCTATTACGGATCTTTATCTTTGGAGTCTCCTTTACTACTCATATAGAACCCTTCATTTTTGACACTCTGGTCCAAATAATTGGCAATTTTTCCTCACCCCAAGCAATTTCTGTGATACTAGGTAGGTGTCCTACAATTCAACTGAATCCTGACACATCTACCCGGAGATGTGTCAGATCCCATAGGTTAAGTGTTCAGTCCCACAAGACTAACCTCACCTCACTTCGGATGGCAATCACAAGCCCAGCGTGTTACCTGTGCTTCTGACCTATCAGCTATAACTCAGAATTCCCATGCCCCTCTCCTCGGCTTCACTTAATCTGCTGGAGTGGCTCACAGAACACAGCAAAACACTTACATTGACCAGTTTATTATTAAGGGATGTGATAAAGGATACAGATGAACATCCATATGGAAGAGATGTGTACAGCAAGGTATGTGGAAAGAAAAACAGGACTTTCGTGCCCTGTCCAGGCATGGCACTCTCCCCTCTCCTCCCACTGTTCACCAACACGGAAGCTCTTCAAACTTCCTATTTTGGGGACTTTATGGAGGCTTCATCATATAGGAATGATCAATCATCTTTAGCCCTTCTCCCTTCTGAAGAGAATGTGAGGCAGGCTGAAAGTTCCCAGCTCCTGATGATGGCTTGGTCTTTCCCATGATTATCCCTCATCCAGGAGCCACCCAGGAACCCAGCCAGAATTGCCTCATTAGCACAAAAGACATTCTTATAACCTGGGAAACTACAAGGGTTTCAGGAATTCTGTGTCAGAAACAAAGGTCAAAGACAGTATTAGAACAAGAAATGCTCCTAGTATTCTTATTACTTAAAAAATTATAAAGGTCTTAATGGCTCTGTGCCAAGAACTGGGGGCAGAGAACAATACGTTATTTTCTATTATCTCACAGTATCGTTGATGAGCCTTGGCTTTTGACTCAATAAAAAGAATGATGTGAACACCTTTCAGTCTCAGGAGAAACTAGTTTTTCAGATTCAGACATAGAACTAAATAGCTTCTTTCTCTTTAGATGAAGCAACTTTTCACATAGTGTCACAGACTCAGTATGTGAATTAAAACAAAGTTAACATTCATGTCACCTCCTGTCGCTCCCAAAAGCAATAGACATGAAACAGGAGAACTCCTGGCCAAAGAGAGGTTTTGGAAGTTAGGGATCTCCCTCACTCCAAGGAGATTAATATTCACACAGACAGCTAGGAATGGCTGGTGTGCTACCCTCAGAAAGTAGAATCCTTGTTTACCAAAGGAAAGAAAGAAATCCCATCAATGGTTTCTAACATGAGTGGAAGTTGCAGAGTGAGTATTCATCCTGTTGTGTATCCTAATCCAGAAAGAATCCACCAAGATGCCCCTGCCTCTTGACCCCGTTCCCTTATAGGGTCTGTCAGGTTTGGTAGGACTCTTAAGGAGAAAGCCCATATTAGGAGTTGGCTGGACTGCTGGTACAAAGTGTTCAGGCGGCAATTACCTTATACTATTATTGCAAATACATTTGTATTTAAATATAATAGTAATATAAGAAGTCTGCATTCATTGACTTTATATCTGAAGTTTACAGGTTTAGTACTAGGAGAGATCTGGGAACCAGACACAAAAAGTCTCATTACACAATGGCATTTACCTGGAAGTTCCTGAGCTCCAGAGGTAATAGTCTCAAGAACTCTCTTATTAGAAACTAGCCGAAATTAATCAGAGAGACTATTTTATATCATATTTCAGCCCATATATTCAGACATCTTGTGTTAAGAGAGCTACAAATATAAAAAACTTTGTTGGGGGAAAAAAAAAAAACAACCTTAGTTGGGAGGGCAGAAGAAACAAAAAACAAACAAACAAACAAAAAAACCTTGTTACCTAAACTTGCAAGAACAGCAAAATCTTTGCAAGATGTAATTGAGCTAACAAAAATAGCATTTGAGTTTGTGTTTGACCTTAAAATTAATCTTAATTTTAATTAAAAATACTTTAAAAAATTCTTCACAAAATTGAAAAAATGTCTCGTGTCCTCCCAGAACCCCTCCCAGGCAGCACAGAGAATTATATTGAACCTCAAGTATATTGAGAGTAGCCTTCACTCTGTCCTACATCTGGAAGAAACATCATTTACCCTTGTTCTTTGGTATTTGATTTTGCACTTCAGGAAAGAAAAAAAGGTAACAGAGATACAAAATATGATGAAAATAGCACCAACACCCTAGTACCTATAGTGTCGGCAGAGGACAAGTAGAAACTGGGACTATGAATGAACCCTTTTTTTGAGCAGAAAGAAAAGAAGTCTCTGGAGAACTACAAGAACATAGGTCAAGTGGTCTGAAACAGCATTAAACAGAGAGGAAAGCAAGGTATAAGAAAGTGAGAGAAAGCTGAGAATACCAGAGACAGTTGCTTTGGTGAGGGACATTAGGCACCATCATGAGGAAAACTGGGAGGGATAATGTATGTTGTTGAAGGAGGTGGCAGTCAGGAAACGAGAAGACAGAAAAATTTTTCCTAGGAGTCAGAGACCATTTGTAAACTGATCATTAAAATAGTCTGAAACACTGAAACACTTCTACTTAGAGTAGCGTGTGTGTGTGTGTGTGTGTGTGTGTGTGTGTGTGTGTGTGTAGGCAGGGAGTACGAGATGGAAGGTGATTTCCTGTGGCCTCAATTGTGCAGTAAGATATCAGTGCCTGTGTTGATGGGGCACCTGGTTAACTCAGTCAGCTGAGTGTCTGACTCTTGATTTGGGCTCAGGTCATGATCTCAGGGTCCTGGGATGGAGTCCCACAACAGGCTCTGTGCTCAGAAGGAGGTCTGTGTGACATTCATTCTCTCCCTCTGGCCCCTCCCCACTTCGCTCCTGCATGCACGCTTGAGCTCTCTCTCTCTAAAATAGGTAAGTATATCTTAAAAAAAAAAAAAAAAAAAAAGGCATCAGTGTCCTGTACTGAAAGCAGGCCTAGCAATAGAATTCACCATTTTGGGTGAGATATTGGTTTATACATTTTAGATCTTCTGTTCTAAGGAATAACAAGCCAAAAAAATATTTTGAGTGTAACAGTTAGTATATGTGGATGTATATGAATTCCAATCTCCTAATGAAAATCATGCTGTACAATGATGATCTCTACTAACTTACACAATGAAAATGATTATCTATGTGACTTGAAATGGACAAGTACAGTTGGATTCATCTACCCTGAATGATATCAGTATTTAGGAGGAAAAAACACTTACCGAAATTATCTGAAAGCCCTGAGTCATTTAATGAAGTAACTGAAGTAAATTAGCACCAAGTAATGTGACTTCTTCAAAAGACCGTACAGATTAGAGTTTTGGGGGGCACTTGCTTCAAGTTCAATGAAAAGCTGCTATTAAGAAAGGAAAAGAGAGAAAAACCGAGGCAGGCCAAATTAACAAGTAAATATAATTGCCTGAGGCTTATGTGCTTTTGGAAAAGTGTTTCATACCAAGAATGAAACAGTTAGGTGTCTCTACTAAAAATAACAATTAGGCAAAATCTAGCCCATGGATGGTTTACCATACTAATGAAGTCAGTCTATTTTCCTGTTATTTATCAGCTACTTCTAGAGAATAGGTGTCAACTAATTTGCTCCAGGCTTAAGGTTTTTAAGGTATAAAAAGTGTTTGCTTCCATAAAATAAAATACTGCGAGGGCCAAAATTTCACCATCAAATACGTGCCTCGGAATGAACTAATGAAGCTTAGTAAAAATACACCAATTTGGGAAACCCATCCTGACTTCCATGCGGAATGTGACTCCAGAGATATGAGATAGAGCCCAAGATTCCGTATTTTTATATGCCACACAGGTAATTCTGATGGGAACCTCCAAAAGATCATGTCCATGGTATTCGCAAAAGGGTCATTCATAAAAATGTAGCTGATAGAGGGCAAGTTCATGCATAGTTACACAATTCCCCCACTTTTGTTTTCCTTGTTTAAAAAATCTGAAGTGTTCCACAATCATTTTATACTTGGAGTAAATTGTTATTTTAGAAGTCTGAACTCAGCTGAACCTTGCTAATGTATTCCGGTGCAAATGTCATATAGGTGAACATGTATTGTAAACTGCAAAGTGATTTATAAGCACTGTGATTGTTACTGCATTACACACAACTGTGATGCGCAATCTGAGAAAGCAGGGTTAGTTTCTGGAAATGTTGGGTTTCGGACATCCTGCACCCAGCTCATCTGGAATTATGGTGTTATCTGGAATATGATATAAGGGGAACACTTAGATTTCATAATTGCTTCACATTTTGGTTAACATCGAAGATGCATTTTTAAATATTGCCTATAGAAAATACTCAAAAAGACAGAGAGCTTGGAAAAAAATGTGACCTGTGTCCTAAGAGCAGGGATGTCACCTTCAAGTGACAGATGCTAGATGTTCAGGATATGGAGTGAGTCCTCACCAAAGTCCCTGGCATGAAATTGTAGAAGATGAAGAATAACTCCATGTATATTATTTGTACAAATAATTTTGAAAGAATAATTGAGCAATGCATCAATGAGATTGACATATCTCAGTCTTGGAGTGGTGACGTAACAGTCAGGGGACACAGCCATGGTAATTAGGAAGATTTTCCAGATCTGGAGAGATCCATTTGGAAGAAGATTATTTCAGCTTATGTTTCACTAATTCTGAAAAAATTAGCCACATTGCTTTGTTGGGAAAAATGCAGCTGCAGAGCATTTATTACCTTTTCTTAAAAAAGAAAAAAAGGTAAAAGACATGAAGTCTAGCTAATACAATTGACTTAATGAAATGTCTGTGGTTACTGCTGGATTTCCCATTCAGTTCCATGTCTCCAACTGTTTTAATTTGCATCTGCAACTTTCTCTCTGATGCGTACTGATAACTGATCATCGTGACCTGGTGTTCACTTAAAAATACTAAGTTATGGGGCGCCTGGGTGGCTCAGTGGATTAAAGCCTCTGCCTTCAGCTCAGGTCATGATCCCAGGGTCCTGGAATCGAGCCCTGCATCGGGCTCTCTGCTCAGCAGGGAGCCTGCTTCCCCCTCTCTCTCTGCCTGCCTCTCTGCCTACTTGTGATCTGTCTGTCAAATAAATAAATAAAATCTTTAAAAAAAAATACTAAGTTATGGTTGATACTCTAAAGCACTTAACTAAGACAATTCCTTTTAAAAAATATTTTATTTATTTATTTGAGAGCAAGAGAGAGAAAATAAGAAGAGAGAGAGAGAGAGCACAAGCAGGGGGGATGAGTAGAGGGAGAAGGAGAAGCAGACTTCCCCCTGAGCAGGGAGCCCAGTGCAGGACTCGATCCCAGGACCCTAGGATCATGACCTGAGCTGAAGGCAGGCACTTAACTGACTGAGCCACCCAGGTGCCCTTAACTAAGACAGTTCTGTGTCCTAGTCCTTGTCAATATTTTTATTTAATTATTGCTTTTAGGTATTTTCCCACAATTTTAGTTTTGTCAATATACAACAGCAATTTTATTAAAATCTTTTTATTGCTTCTAATGGCTTTGATGTAAAAGGCGGATACCAAGTCTAATAATGATCACATATGCTTTTCAAATTATCTGGATTAAGCTTATTTATATGGCCAAAACAAAAGACTGGAAAATAAAAGTAGTGATTTCATTTTTTGAATGGCTCTAAGGTGAATGCTGCTGGAGTTGTTAACAGGGTCTTAATTAAGCATGGGCATAAATTTGGCCTTAATTTATTAATATATGAATTCCATAAATATTTATTAAGCCATTATTATATGCATAGCATTAAGCTATTTTTCGACTCTTAATATTATAGTCAAGGTACTGACCCAACAGTGTCAGCTCTTTATTACTAGTCTCTGAATTTCTGTGCTCTTCACTGGTCCCACTCCTTGGTTGTTCATTTAGTAGATGTTAACAACCATTATTTATACTCATCTCACCAATAAATCATTGTTTTGATAGAAATTTGAGCTAGGTGGAAGTGAATGAATTAGGTGTTCTGATTTCAAGACATCATTAATCTTGAAGAGAGAAGGAATAAAAAAAGATGGCATAAAATTAAATTTAAATTCTATAGGTGACTAAAGTTTAGAAATAGTATTGAACAGTGTACCTTGAAAATATCAGTGAAGACTTCAGAGCACCAGTGACACTTGAGCAAGAATTTAAAGAATGGGTAGTATTTGGACATGAAGAGAAAGATTGAGAGCACACTTCAGATGGAGCAACCAACACATGCAATTAAGAAGACTTGAACAAAAGAGTTACAGTAGTACAGAATGCTAAGAAAATAACTTGCACAGAGGAGCAATTTCTCATAAGGGCATAGCAACTTTTCTAATTTACTCATCAACAGAGAAACTTATCTTAAGCAACTATTGTGAACAAGGTGGTATACAAGGATCTTAAGATAAAGTGATATTCTAGCAAAGGAAAAAACAATTAAAGAATTAATGAAAATTAAGTAGGTTTTATGGGAAAAGATTTACCTAAAAATATAGGATAAGGACAGATTATAAAACCCATTGGTCCCCAAATAATCTTGAATACTACTCCCTTATTGTGATTATATAAGATACAACAATTTTTGAATACAGATTTAAGTCTTCGGCAATTTTTAACTTCTTTTTTATTTTTCTTTCCTTATCTCCCCCCCCCCAAAAATTGCCTAAAAGAGACAATCATAAAATCACTCGATGTCTCCATCAGTTCAGTATATTGATAAATTTGGAGTTCTTTTAAGTTTCTATTCATCCAGAATTCCTTTAGATAGAAGATACATTCCTTTTTTTTTTTTTTAGATTTTATTTTTTTATTTGAGAGAGAGAAAACAGGAGCAGGGAGTAGGGAGGAAGGGGCAGAGGGAGAGGGAGAGGGGAAGGAAGACTCCCTACTGAGCAGGGGGCCTGAAACTCAGCTCAATTCCAGGATCCCCAGATCATGACCTGAGCCAAAGGCAGATGCTTAACCTACTGAGCCACCCAAGTGACCCAAAGGGAAATTGTTTTTGAGAGTTTCCTCCTTTTCACTCAGAACTGGTTGCCAGAGGCCTCTGGTGGAGAAGGTGAAGCACTCTGGACTTGAGTTAGATCACTGACTGTATTTCCGCAACTTAAGGCCCACCTACCTTGTCACTCAGTATTTCCATACATGAACCACAATGACTACATTTGTTAAAAATAAATAACAACTAGATTAATAAATAAAATATGAATGAGATAACCTTTGAGATAATATGTTTTAATCTCTAAAAGGTTATGTAAATGTAGCTGTAGGAACTGTCAGTTCTATCCAAGACACCCTCTGTTTTGAATTCTTTTCTACTTATGCTCATATGATTAAGACTACTCTGCTCCTCTCCTTTCTCTGTGACTTTTCTTCACCTATTACTGAGCTCTGGTCAAATGTAGGAGTTAAAGGACCAAGGAACACATTGGTAAGATGGAAGAAGTCCATTCACTGCTGACTCCAGGCAGGATCCTGAGATCATGACACAGCATGTGATCTGTGCATGGCATAAACCTAAGAGAGGTGGAGGTTGGGAGGAGGGGTGGGAGAGAGGGGTGGAGCATAGCTCAGATCTGGCCTCCATTTGTTGAAAAATTTAGATTGAGTTAGGTGCAGACTATTAGCCAAACATTCTTGAGAGAATTGTGAAATAAATCTAATTTTATTAGGTGCAAAGTATTATTAATTAACTAGATTATAGAGATAGATAATTTTTCTATTTTGATATTGTTATTGGCTGAAAATTATTCTTTCGTGAATAAGGATAATAAGTGAAATTAAAGACAATTAAACCATAGTTCTGAACTTTCATAGCCCCTATCACTGCAAAATAAAATAGATGTTTGAGATGAAAAAATAGGGTTTGCCCAGTTTATTCCTTTTTTTTTTTAAGATTTTATTTATTTATTCAACAGAGAGAGAGATCACAAGTAGGCAGAGAGGCAGCAGAGAGAGAGGAGGAAGCAGGCTCCCAGTTGTGCAGAGAGCCTGATGCGGGGCTCGATCCCAGGACCCTGAGATCACGACCTGAGCTGAAGACAGAGGCTTAACCCACTGAGCCACACAGGTGCCCCTCACCCAGTTTATTCTTATTGACAAAAAGCTAGAATTTTTCTCTGAAGAATACTCAAAGTAACATTCATTACTTCAAAGAATTTTCAGTATTCCACATTAAGGTTGCCATCTTTAGCTATAAACAAACAAATTAATAAACAAGGTTAAATTTAAAAAGATGGTTTGATTTGATTTGATATAAACAACATACACACACATTCAATATACATGAGACATATTTATACTCAATATACATATACATTATATATTTTATATAAATATATACGTAAATGTATTATAAATATATATAATGTATATAATATATAAGTATATATGTTTAGCATTAATATATCCCATGCAATGTTTACATATATGTATGTGTATATATCTATATATTATATGATGAATGTATAGTATGTATGCAATATTATACATATATATTTATATGTACATGTACATTTAGTATAAATATGTCCTATCCAATATTTGGGACATATTTAAATTTTATTCTTTGTTTATCTGAAATACAAATATATCTGTGTATCCTACATTTTATCTAACAACCCTAGTTCAGGCTCTTGTCCTCAGTTCTCTAGACTAACAATCACAATATTGTTGGTACATTGAAAGCAGATCAAGTCCTTTGGGGTGATCCTTCACATAAAGGAGCCCCCAATATTGATGCATTCAGGTACAGTGCAAATTTCTGCTTCTGAGACAAATAACAGTAACAAGAATCTCGAGATTTTTGTTAGCTTTTCCTCTGTAATCTAGCAATACCTCCACAGTTACCACCCTGGTTCAAGCCACCATAATTTCTCACCTAGACTATTGAAAGAGTCTCCTGCTCTCTTCCTTTACCTTCATTTATTTATATATTTAGTCAATAACTATTTATTAAGTGCCTACTAAATGCTGGGTGCTATCATATGCTGTGAAGATATGATAATAAATGAAAGGAAAGTCCTTTTTATTGATGGAACCTATTTTTATTTTTATTTTTTAATTTTTTTAAATTTTCTTTAAAGATTTTATTTACTTATTTATTTGAGAGAGAGAGGCAGAAAGACAGCAAGAAGGAGGGACAGAGAGAGAGAATCTTGAGCAGACTCCAGGACTGATCATGAAGCCTGACTGACTCGGAGCTCAATCCCAGGAAACTGAGATCATGACCTGAGCTGAAATCAAGAGTCAGATGCTTAACTGACCAAGCCATCCAGTCACCCCTCATGGAATCTATTTTTAAGTGAAGAGAAACAAGTAAGAAGATTTATGTAGTATGGTAGAGGCTGACAAATAAAGTAGAAAATGGGAAGAGTTGTCAGAGGAATGAGGAGCATGCATTTCAGATGGCGATCAGTGAAGGCTTTCTTGAGAAGGCGGTATTTGAACAGAGCTTTAAAGGAAGAAAAGGAATGAGCCATGTGGCAATCTGCGAGAAGACTATTCCAGGCTGGGGAAAAAATAAAGCTAAAACTCTGCACTAAGACAGTTTTAGGAACATTGTGGAGTCTAGCAAGACAGAGGATAAGCAAGAGAAAGTAGAAGATGTTTTTTTAAGCCATGGTAAGGAATTTAGACTTTGACTAAGAAGGGAAGATACTCTAGGCTGTGAATAGAGGTGTCGTATTATCTTACTTATCTAAATTATTTAATACAGATCAATTCTACTACAGTGTTAGAGGACTATTGCAATAATCCAGGTGGGGCATGTTGATGTTACCTGGACCAGATACTAATAGTAGTGGTGATGAGAAGTGGTATGTTTCTGAATACAACTTTATTTTATTTTATTTTAGAAAGGAAGAGAAAGAGAGAGACAGAGAGAGAAGTGAGGAGGGGCAGAGGGAGAGGGAGAGAGAATCTCAGGCTGACTCTCCATTGAGCATGAAGCCCAACGTGGCACCTGACCTCACAACCCTGAGATCATGACCTGACCCAAAAGCAAGAGTCAGACACTTCACCAACTGAGTCAGCCACATGCCCCAATTTCTGAATACAGAAATTTGAAGATAGAACCAAAGGATTTATTAACAGATTTGGACTTTGTGAGTGAGAGAAAAGAAGATGACTTCAACGGTTTTGGCTGTACCACCACAAGGATAGTTATCATTTACTGAAATAATGAAGAATATGAGGGGAGGAAGAGTTTGTGGGGGGAGTATTAGGAGTTTGGCTTCAGATCCATTAATTTTGAATTATGTGCTTTTCTTCCAACTGAAGTGGTTAAGCCTGGAAATCAAAAAGGGACTGGGCTGGAGGTGTGAGTTTGGGTGTCATCAATGGATATGTGGTAGTTACAGCCTGTGGACAGACAGACGAACAAGGAAGTGAGTCTAGACAAAAATGATTAACAGATCAGGGAATTAAAACTAGTGTGTTCTAATGTAGGAGTTGAAGCTCTGAGAAATATCTTCAGGTAGGATGGAAAGCAGGAAAGTATGGTGTCCTGGATATCAAGTGAGGGAAACTGGACTAAATGCTAAGGCTAGACTAAAAGAGTGGGAAGTGACATAAGATTGATCAGTCTGGACCTCATGAGTGGCCTTGACAAGGCAGTTATAGGAAGACACTGGGGTAAAAGGATGACTAAAGTGTATCTAACATAAAAGGAGATGCATGGAATTGAAGAAAGCCATTACTGGAAAACTCTAGGGAGAAGTTCGGCTAAAATGGGGAGCAAAGAGTTGATGCAGTAACTGAGGGAAAAGTAGGTCAAGAGATTTTTAGTAAGTCAAGAGATGATTACTCACCAAAAGATGAGAATGCTAGCACATTTTTGTTTCCTTTATTTGCAAATTTGTGAAGCTCTTACTGAAGCAAGCAACTGTTAACACACAATGTTCGTACGATAGTAATATAAGAGACAGGACACTGGGCTGCACAGATTACCAGTTCAGCTAATAGCAGCGGACTTCTTACATAATTAATGAGTTTATGTTTGAGCATTTTAAATATTTAATTATTTTTTAAAGAATAAATATATATTTTTTTAAATTCAAAATGATTGGGGTGCCTGGATGGCTCAGTGAGATGAGCACAGACTCTTGATTTCAGCTCTGGTCCTGATCTCTGTGTCATGAGATTGAGCCCCAAGTAGGGTTCCATGCTCAATGCAGAGTCTGTCTCTCTCCATCCCTTTCTGCCCCTCCCCTCATGTGCTCTCTCTCTAAAAAGGTATAAATAAAATCTTCAAAAAAATGATATTAGTTGGCTAATAATACCCATTTAAGGCTGTAGTCTTGATCTTGTTTAAAATACATGAGCTCAACCCTATTTATATTATGTTCTCATGATGGGATTTTGATAAGATAGAGATGTGCCTTTGCTATCAATCACCAGTACAACACCCCAGTTCTATTCTGGCCCTACTCCTAAAGATCCTTGGTGCTAGCCACTTTGGAACAAAGTGCAGGAGCTAAATTTAGACCTGTCTCAGTAAATGGGGAATTTAAGCCAGGCCTGGCAGCACTGGGATCATGACTAAGAGTGGTCACTCACCTCTGCCAAGCCTTCGATTTCCCAAGAATAATAATAGCCGGACCAAAGGCTCAACAAATGGGAAGTGGCTGGTAAAGAGGATAAAAGAGAAACACATGGAGGGAGATGGTTGGAAGGGCCCCCAAAATAAATGTTACCTTGTCCTTATAGCTTTAAAGGTCTAATTATATATTCTATCTAAATTTAGATAGAACTTTGCAAGTTTTCCCTAGAACTACAGCTTGATCAGTTCTCTTTCTAAGCCTGGGAAGAAGACCCTGGTTATCGTAATCTTATAGCAATTCTTCCCAAGCAGAATCAATTCTACTGTTTAGCAGGAATCCTGCTGATAAATGAACATATCAAGTGGGTCTGGCTGTATTTGTGAGCCCCGGGACAGAATTGTACCACAGTCATAGCATTGGAATACTAACATATCTTGGGTGCATTTTATCATGTGTATGCTTTAAAGGTTAATAAAAAATACAGCCATTTGCCAAATACTGATATGTGGCTTAGGCGGTTTTTTGGTTTTTGTTTTGGTTTTAAATAAAACAAAGAGAAATTTGCTTGTGTTGTGTAATGTGAGAAAGGATCCCTGAAAACATAAGAAGCAAGTATAGGCTTAGCCTCACAACTGGACACAACAGAAACACGGCACAACTGAAACAATCAGCAATAGGATAACGAGTAAGTGAATTTTCTTATCTGCACATGGTGCAGCAATTTGAAATGCTGCTCTAGGAAGGAAAAGGCAACATATGAAATAATATATTAAGGGAAAATGATCCAGTATAACATTTCACATTGCTGTATCTTTAATTAATGTACAAGTCGTTGTATGAAAATACTCTAAAATGATCTATTAGTTATGTGGAAAATTAGGATGAAGTATTTTCTTTTCTTTACTGTTCAAATAACTGTAACATAAAAGTACATGCCATAACATAAACTTTTTAAAATTGGAAATGTATCTAGGAAATAGACTGAGTGGGTTACCCAAACTTTCTTCTTAAGAACTGACTTTATCACTAAAATTCTCTTGTCTTATCTAACTTTGAGTAACATCTAACTTACAGTCAACCAATACTTAATGCTCCTCCGCTCCAAACAAACAAAAATGACCCATGCTGTGTGCAGGTTTTATGGAGCTGAGCAGATGTCTGAAGCAGCTGACAAGACAGAAAGTGCCTTCTAGCAGATAACAATACCAGAGCACACTGTTTAGAAATGTCTTGTCTCACTTTGCTCTGCCAGCAAGTTCAGGGAGTTAACAATCAAAACTGCCTCATGTATTTAAACTTTGTGCAGTGGGTCATATAAACATTCTTTGAGTTAAATGGTGTAATAGATCTAAAAATCTCATACCCGCTTTCTCTCCTCTCTGAGATTTATCACGCTGTGATATAAATACCCACAGTATTTTACAAGACAATGAACTTGGCTTTTTCTAAGGCCAGTAATTTTTGCTGAGTAGTGGAAATCTAGAGAGCTGTGAAATGGCTGTCTGACACAATTTGGGGGCTTTGAGAAGTACATCTTTAGAATGCATTTGAAATGACATAATGATCATATTTCTAAAACTAAAAATATCTGGACATACACAAATGGTCATCTAAAGGATAAAGCAAGCCAAAATCCTACATCTAAGAAAACTGCCAAATCCTCACAGGTAGCCAACCCAGAAAACTTTAATAGTTAATTATCTGCATTTCCCACCCTTCTGGGGGGATGGGCTAATTGGATGGAAGTTGGAGATGATGACTTGCCTTCCATTCTTGCCTAATGTCACATGTCACATATCTGTCTGCTGCACTTTTGGCCTTCTGGGGAATTTCATGGATTCTGGGACTTTTTTCCTCTTCTCCTTGCACTGGTTTTCATTACAGAATGCGTGACATCATCACAGCTCTCTTAACTCTACCAGGACAAGAAAAGCACATTATCATAATAGAAGTGCTCCAGCGCTCATTACCAGGGTAGTGACTTGGTTTAGGAGCTGTCTTTTCTCTATGTAGACTTCTCTTCCCCTGTTTGCCAGGTCTCTCTCAGAGGCGTCTTGGAAAATGAAGACATCAAACACTGTTGGGATCCAATGGCATTCCTCTCTTCAGTCCTCACAGAGTGGGCCTGAAAAGCAAGTCTCCACTTATTTGGATCCTAACAAAGACGGAACAATGGGTGGCTGTGTGCAAAGCCTTTTCTCCTATCCAATCTGTAGGCATTATCCAAGGGATCTCCATTCACATGAAGATAATGCACAGGGCCTCTCTTCTTGTTTAAACTACAGCTCACTCTATCTTAGGCCTCCTCTCATTTTCTTTTTGGCATTTTAATCCTTAGACTTACAGAGTTACTCAAGAATTAAACTAAATTAGAAGAAAATGTTGATGTCTCCAAGTCATAGAATCTTAAGATAAAGCTACCTTTGTTTTTTCCCCTCCGGACACTAACTGTATTTGTGTTAAGCATCTTCAATAGGGACACTGAGAATGATCCTCATTCTGAATCTTGGGAGCAAAGCTGGGAAGTAATCACTCTCCTTTAGAGTCATACTTGATCTGTTGGATATTCTCTAAAACGTTTTATTTTTAATTTACCCTCATCTGGCAACAGTCCCCTTGGGGACAAAACAAAATTTACTTTTAGAACAAAAAAGTAGAGTTTTGTTCCAGCAAAACATGAGATGACATTTTCTTTTTTTATTTTATTTTATTTTATTTTATATTTTCAGTATTCCAAGATTCTTTGTTTAAGCACCACCTCTTATTATATATTTAATTTTTAAAAAATTGTTTAATGGACACTGAATTTACTCAGAGAAATAAATGCATGCATTTTGGTGGTTTGTGAAGAACATGAAACAAAAATTGCAGCTTCTTGGTCCAATCTCCAAGCCATTGTTAAATTTATAAAATAACTCTTATGTAAAAAGAATTTCAAGTATGTGCTGAATAGTTGAACTGAGAAGGTAAGCTATGCACCAGATGATACAATAAATAATAATTAATTATAAACTGCAGTAAACTGAAGATTGAGAATAATAATAGCCATCCAAAGTTTGGCTAAAAATCTACTACTGATTCAATTTTAATTCAGTTTCTTTTAAAATGTTTTCTGGGCTCTTGATTGTCAATATGGTAAATTTTTAATCATTCCAGACAAATTATAGAAACTATGGACTCAATGAACTCCAGGTATGTCTTTTTTCTGTGGTCATACCAAGGTTTGGTCTTTCAGCAAAGAGAGAATGACTCTATAAGTTTGGTAAATTATAAATATATAACTTACACATGAGGTAGGCAGGATAAAGTCCACCACTTAGACATATATTTAACATCTAAACTTTGGAATTTCTATAAAAATATTTAGGATAGAGAATGAAAGTAGTTGATTTTAATGTAGATTAGGAATTTTCTGGTGGATATAAATTTATTTTAATAATTTTGTCTTCCACTTACATGGATGGTTGAAAGTTAGCTCTGAGAAGAATCAGGATAAATATTAATAAATTTTGATTTCTAAAATAATGCCTATTTTTAAGAAAGATTTTATTCATTTATTTGACAGAGAGAGACACAGTAAGAGAGGGAGCACAAGCAGGGGGAGTGGGAGAAGGAAAAGCAGGATTCTCACAGAGCCGGGAGCCAGACATAGCGCTCAATCCCAGGACCCTGGGATCATGACCTGAGCCAAAGGCAGATGCTTAACTACTGAGCCACCCAGGTGCCTCAGTAGGTGCCTATTTTTGTAATGCAAAATCATAGTTTTTGTTTCCCAAAGAAGTTCTGGGGCGGGGGTGGGGGGGGAAGAAGTGTCATTAGTTTAGTATGCCTCAATTTTTACATGTAGAAACGAATAAATCTCTAAAAGACTCCTTTTTTTGTTCTTGAAAAAATTCTATTTGTATTGGTTGCATATGAGAGAAGTTCAATTCAAAGTCTTTAATCAAAAAAGAAGAAGGAGGAGGAAAGGAAGACAAAGAGGAGGGAGGGGGGAGGAGGAGAAAGTCAGGGGAGAAGAAACAGAATTCATCAACTCAAGTAACTGTGAAGTTCTAGCGTGAACTTTGTTTTAGTAGAGGCTGGTACAGGACCTCAACGCCTGCCTTCAGCAGTCCTTCTGCTGTGTATTATCTTCATGGTCTCCTATTATAATGTTATTTGCAATCAGGGGAGATGGAGATTGGCAGCTGCAGGTTTATGAAACCCAAAATTGGTAACTTCAGATGAAGAGAATTGATTCCTCTTGACTCAAGGTATGAAAATATCAGTAGCGGAAAGACATTCGATTGGGCCACATTGCATGATCTATTACTAAGGTTCTACTAAATAAGGTTGGACCATGTGGACCTCTCCTCTGGTGGAGAAAGATAGTTTTAACACAGTGAGAAGATGGGGAAAACATGTATTCTGGGCAGCCATATCCAAGACAGTGCCTTCTAATAACAGACATTATGAATCTAAATAATTGATTCTGGAAAATTACAAAGAGTATTTACTTTTAAATTACTTCCCTGTCTGAATTATTTGCCTTAGGACATGCAGAATAAAATATATATTTAGCATCCCAAATCTAACATGTCCCAAACTGAGGTCTCCTAAATCTGCCCCTCCTGCAATCTCCATTTTAGCAGATGCCTACTACATTTTCCTAAGCTGTTTAGACCAAAAACCTTATGGCCATCCTTAACTCCTTTTTTTTTTTTCTTAATTTATTTTTTCCTCATAGCCAACATATTAGCAAAATCTATTGGTTCTATGGGTGAAATATATCCAGAATCCAATGATCTCTCACCATTTGTACCAGTACCACTCTAAACTAAGGTGCTATTAGTTCATGTCTGGATCATTGTAATAACCTCTTAACTAGCCCCTTGCTCCTTCTCATGGCCCCCTTCAATCTGTGTCCTCCAAACAGTAGCCAGAATGAACCTTTAAAATCCAACTTCAGTCACGTAACTCCTCTGTACAAGACTCTCCAGTGGCATACCATCTCATTCAGAATAAAAACCAAAGCTCTTCAACTACCTCACAAGGCCTTTTAGGAACTTGCTTTTAGGTACCTTTCTGATTGCATCTTCTGTTATGTCCCCTAAGCTGCCTCTCCTCCAGTCCAGGGGCCTCCTTGTTCTTGAATAATACCAGTTCTGCACCTGCCCTGTGGCCTCGGCATTTACTGGACTCTTCGATTGCTTTCTTGCCCCCAATTTGTCCACTCCTTCACTTCTGCTGAGTCTTTATTTATTACCCATATTTAATTTGGCTACTCTATCTAAAATTGCATCTCATCAGTTTCTGACCTCTTCTTTACCAAATTTTTCTTCACCGCATTCACTGACATCTAACGTGCCATGTCTTTTCCTTAAGTGATCTTTTTTTTTTTTTCTATATAGGTTCTATCTCTACTAGCTCCTACCATACAGGGGGTGCTCAATAAATATTTGCAGAATAAGTAGGTGAGAAAATGAACAAACAGCAGAGGGAGAGGTTTGAAGACTATTAAAATCAGAAGGGGTGGGGCGCCTGGGTGGCTCAGTGGGTTAAAGCCTCTGCCTTCGGCTCTGGTCATGATCCCAGGGTCCTGGGATCGAGCCCCGCATCGGGCTCTCTGCTCAGCAGGGAGCCTGCTTCCTCCTCTCTCTCTGCCTGCCTCTCTGCCTACTTGTGATCTCTGTCTGTGAAATAAATAAATAAAATCTTTAAAAAAAAAAATCAGAAGGGGTCAGGTTACTAAAACAGTGGATTCACTTCACAATGGACCACAAAGTTCAGAAGTCACAGCTCATTGCACGGTGATGGAATGGATATACTTACAGTGGACAATGATAGGCATACATGGTTATGACCATATGAATCCTGCCTTTTCTTTGTCTTCACCTAGTATTGGTATTTCTCAGTGGTATTTGATGAAGAAAACTTTCTGCTCAGATCTGGTTTTGTTCATGTTTATTTACTGCAGCAAATAGGCACTCATATCATTTACTATTGGAGGAGGTTATAAGCAAATATGAATGGAGAAAGTAAATTTGGTAAAACCTTTTGCCGTTTGTAGAGGATTTAGGTTATGATGTTATTTGTAAGGCTGGTCTAACTGGTCTACCACCCTTATTTAAACAGGAAGTAGAGTTATATCATCACAATAGCTGTTCCACATCCACACCTCGCAAAGGAATTTTCCAAGACTCACTGGTAACATATGCCTAAAATTAGGGCAATTTTAAAAACTAATGAAATGGTTTTAAAATGGATCATCTTTCTTAATTTTCATTCATCATTGCTCTTTCCTTCTGGTAGATATTGTCCCCATAGTTAACAGAGAACTGAGAATCTTGCGCACCCATGTAATTACTATAATTTGTTACAGCTAACTGACCATTTCCCTATGTGGATTAGTTTGAGAGTTGCATGTGGCAGATGTTAATCTGCAGCAGCCTTTCCAAGTACGTTGAATTATGAGCTTTACAGAACTCTTTTGATGCCTAATTTCATCCAGCCTCACAATTTGCCAAGTTATATTCTTTTCTTCTTCAAGCAAGTGAATAGTCTACTAGCTCTTGCCTCTCAGCCCTGAACCCCCATGCTTTTAAGATTATCCCTTGGTCTTTGTTTTTCCAAAGTTTGACTGTGATGTACCTAATGTGATTTTCCTCATATTTATCCTAGTCTGGTTGGTAGGCTTCTTGCTTTTGAGGTCTGATATCTTTTGACAGTTTTGGAAAATTCTCAGCCAGTGACTGTTCAAATATGATTACTGCCTGTTGTCTTTCTCCTCCTCTTCCAGGACTCCTCTGGTACTTCTTATTGGAACATTTTATCGAGACCCATATGTCTCTTACCTTCTTTTGCATATTTTTCCATTATTTTTGCTCTCTCAGTAAGCCTGATATTTTCCATTGACCTATTTTAGAGCTCACAAAGCCTATTTCCTGCTATTGAGTTTATTTAATTTCTGTAATTGCATTTTTAGTTCTAGAGTTTCCATTTGATTCTTAATTGTTATATCTGTCATCTATTTTCTTAAGTTTTTTAATTAGAGACCATATCTGTTAACTTTACTAATTGGGTTGTCTCAGTCCATTTGGGTTGCTAGAAGAAAATACCACTGACCGGGTAGTTTGTAAATAGCAAGAAATTATTTCTCACAGTTCTGGAGGCTCAAAAAACCCAGATCAGGACACCATCAGGTGTTTGTTGAGGGCCTACTTCCTAAAGGGCACCTTCTCATTGTGTCCTCACATGGCAGAAGAGACAAGGGAACTCTCTTGACGTTTTTTGTTTTGTTTTGGTTTTTGGTTTTGGGTTTTTTTGTTTTGTTTGGTTTGGTTTTGTTTGGTTTTCTTACGATAGATGATAGATAGATAGATAGATAGATAGATAGATAGATAGATAAAAACACTAATCCCATTCCTGGGGGTTCTGCCCTCATGACCCAATCATCTTCAAAAATCCCACCTTCTAAAATCATCACTTAGGGGTTAGATTTCAACATATGAATTTTGGGGTAACACATGCTAACCATAGCGTGGGTCATCTGCAGGTCTGTTGATTATCTATTTTTCCCCACTTTGAGTTCTGTTTCTTCGAGTGCTTAGTAGTTTTGAATCAAATAGCTAACTTTGTGTATGAAAAAATAGAACGGTTCTACGTGATACAATCTCCAGAGAGTTCACATTTATCTGGCAGATTTATAGAATGGGGCCTCTACCCACCAAGACTGGGTTAAGTTTTCATAAGACTCTATCACCCTCTGGTTCTCCTCAATAGGGTTTGGTCCTCTAAGGGTTTCAATTGGGAGTCTGGAGTCCTTATTATGGAACTTCCTCCTTAACATCTCCTGAAAGCCCAATCTTTAATTCCTTGGAATCACAAAAGAGCCAACAACTTTATTCTCCTTTTTAGACACTGTTTGCTTAACTTCTTAGTCTTTAGCCTGGAATAGTTTAAAAATTTGGCAAATATCTGAAGTGGAAATTCACTAGTTATGGGTTCACTTCTTTGTTGTTTCTTCCTCTCCAAAATCTTTGACCTCAAATCCTAGCTACTTGAAAGTCCTAAACCTCAATTTTTGTCTTTCAACCTCCTGAAGGCTGCTTTGCTGGTTTCCCTGTCCCCAAGGAGAGGTCAGTGGATTATCTAACTCTTAACTCAGCTCATGGGTCTGCAATGGCCTTCCTCCTAGGAGTCTGCTCTCAGGTATGGATTGCCTCAGTAGTTCTCTGACGTGTTCAAACAATTTTGGGGGTGGGAGCAAGTAATAAATATGGTTTCCATAGTTGTTCTTAACAAGAGAAATACTCCATGAAATATAGAAATGGAATTTTGAAATTAAATTTTTCTTCTAAAATTTTATTTTAAAATTCTAGTTAATGTGTTTTTTTTTAATACCTTCTATGTTTCTCTTTTATCAGTTTGGAGTAGCACTATTCAATAGAAATAAATGATGGTTAAACCACAATTGCAAGACACATATGTACTTTTCAATTTTCTAGTAGTCATATTTTTTTAAAAGAAGAAAAACAGGTGAAATTAATTTTATGATACATTTTATTTAACCCAAACAAAATATTATCAACATAGCAATTTAAAAACTACTAATATATTTTGTATTCTTTCTTTCAAACTAAGTCTGTGAAATATAATGCATATTTAACTCTTGGATCTTAATTTGTACTAGCCATATTTCAAGCTCTTGTAGCCACATATGGTTAAGTAGGTG
The DNA here is from genome assembly GCF_963455335.1 of Martes martes. Classification (NCBI taxonomy): domain Eukaryota; kingdom Metazoa; phylum Chordata; class Mammalia; order Carnivora; family Mustelidae; genus Martes; species Martes martes. The sequence goes on from NC_137893.1 coordinate 37,611,783, forward strand.
CTGCATATGACCACACAGATCTAGACACGCAAGAATGAATAGATTTAATCAACAATGGGGGATTAAAAAGTAGGTTAATTGTATTTTGAAAGGAAGTTGTCACTGGGTGATATTTCAGTGAACTAACTTTTTGGTTTTTATTTTCTCTATATCTCTTAGAAAGCTAGAGAAAAGGGGAGGTAGAATTTAACTGAAAACCTCTCTATAGAATAAAATTAGATGTGAAAAAGTTAAATAAAGGAGCACAAATTAAAAATCCTCTATTGTCAAACATTGAATTAAAAAAATAGCAGTCCTCATTTTTAATGCTTTGATGTCTACTTTACATTTCTGGGAGTATTTAGACTGGGCAGGCTGTCCGTGTAGGTGGAATTAGTAAAGTAGGGGTATCTTCTCTGTGATATGAAATCACACCTTTGGACCTGAAATGCCTTTCCAAGTCACTCAGAGCTGCTGCCATATCTGTGACAGATGGCAAATGTTTAATTGCCCAATTAGAGGGGAAAAAAACCCTCAAGAGTTAAATAGCATTAAGAAGGTAATACACCAACTGAAATTTTAAGAGAAGAATAAGGTCTCTCTTGACCTTTCTTCCTTACAAGTGCTGGTGGTGATACAGGATAACCAATTATTTAAGTAATGGAAAATGGAAGACAAGATGGAGACAGCCTGGTAAAGGTAAATTGTCCAGGAATATTTACTAGTATTTATTAGGCACTTATGCCTCAAATTTTGTTTTAAGATTTGACATTGACTAAGGCTTATCACTTCATAACAATCTCTAATGCAGGTGTTATAATTATTCTCAACCATTCTCCAGATGAGGAGATCGGGGCACAGAAAGGTTACCTGTTTAAAGTTCCACAGACAGTTAAGGATGAAAGTGGAATTTTAACTGACATTGACTCATGCTCAAGTCTGATATCTGAATTACTACCCTCTACTGTTTTCTACATATACCATACAATTTTACCTTGACCTGGATCTCCCATTAAAAACTGGCTTTTAATATTCTATGTAATGCATTGCATAGAAATATCAGAATACATTTAGATCACCTATTAGATATTATTCAAATCATTATGTTTTATCTTTGTAATTTTAAGGAGTATTTCAATTTCACCAGTCTTAAAACAAAAACAAAAACAAAAAACAGAGACAAAGGGCATCAATTTCCTCAGTTTTGATTAGATAACCGCAAAGTTTCTCATAATTTAGGGCTCTCTGACAGCTAAGTCAATATTAAAAAATATTAAGGTTAATATTCCTTTGCCTATTATGCTCAACAGGGCATTATGTAGTAAATGATTCTGCTTTCATACTTCAAGATAGTCTGTTATCAGGTAAGTTCAATTTTAGCCATCATTTCATTAAGATGTATCAGCTTTAACGATAATCACACATGGGACTGCACGGTGTGAGGAGTGAAGTGTGTATTCTGTTTTTATCGTTAAATTTGTTCATGTGCTGGGTTGTATGTTTCGTTTTAAAGTATCATAAGTCCCTCCAGTATTAGGAATGAGCCCTCTCAACAGCCATGTCACTTCAATTTTCCACACTGTGCTGCATCCTGTATCTTTAGAAGTCTCATCTCTCCAGATTACTGCTACACACAATCGCTTTCTAATGAAGATCCTTCTCAATCTCTGATTTTTGTGTGGATTTCGTGCTTGTGAAAGGTGCCAGACTGACAGATGACACTGATCTCTTTGTCACAAGAGTGGACAGAAGAGGCAGGAACTCTCTATATGGTAGCCTGCCAACATGGCTGCTTCTGGCCAGAAAGGAGAGATGTTCTGTTGTAGCCTCTTTGCCAACCGTATCGTGGCCAATGCCAACAGTAATTATGTGTCTGCTAGTCTTAAGCTCCAGGACTGATACAGAAGGAATAAACTAATAAACAAAAGGTTTCCCTGGACTCCCATCGAACCATCTTTATGTCATCCTGTTGTACCAAGGCAACCTTTTTCAGAAACATTGCCAATTCCAGCTGGTCTGGCTGCTGTTTCACACGTCTCTTCAGAAGAATAGATACCCCATAAGAGTACAGTGCTGGTTCTGATTGCTGACTTTTAAGCTGAAGAGATGAAAAAAGAAACCACACTACTTATCACCAGTGAATACTTTTTTTATTTTGTCTCTTTGTAAACTGGAAGAAGTGATTAAATTCCAAGAGATCTGAGGTCAGCTTGTTTTTGAATGAAATAACAATTAAGAACTTGAACTATGAGTTGTGGGCTCACTAGAGCGAAGTAGTGGTTGCCAAATAATTTAGTATTGAGATATGTTACATGATGCAATCCTACAATGCGAGAACGTGAAATACAGTATTATAAACTCAGATTCTCTTTGTATCTCTTATTTAACTCTGCAAATGAATAATTAAAATCAAATTCAATAGGGTAATCTCAGGAAGATAGCAGTCCCTTTGGTAAGTAGTCTCAGAACATATACTCTATGGTCAATTAAACCTAACTAAGTACACTAGAATATATTTTATTCTATTCCCTATAAGAGGAATGTGTTTGGGATTGAAAAAATAAAGTGTGTGTGTATACATATATATATGTGTGTGTATATATATATATATTCCAAAAAGTGGAAATTTTTATTTAAAAATTAGGGGGAAAACATCCCATACCTTTTACACAGCAATCCCACCTTCAGGAAACTATCCTACAAATGTATATGGCACATAAGGATATGGAAACAAAGACGCTCACTATAGTGGAATTTTAAGTAGGGGGAAAGGGAACATTCTCAGTATTCTTCAATAGGAATATTGATGAACAAATTATTGTATATCCAGTATAGAATATTTTGCAGTATAGATATCTAAGGACTTATAGTATGTACGAGTTGTTAATTTAGAAAAGGCCATTGTAAGGAATAGAATATATGATCCCATTTTGATAAATAAAATGATTTTTTAAAAAAACAACGTAACATCCATAATCTTTTTCTATGTGCAAGTAATCTCCCTGTTTGAGCATGGAGAAAGACATGAAAGGATACAATCCAGAGTATAGAAAAAGGCAATGCAAAAAAGGAAATGAAGAAAACTTAGGTGAAATTATTAAAAATTTAAAAAAAAAAGAAACTTTGGTTCAACTCCATCATCTGGCCATTTGCATGCTGGTATTATAGAATCACTTAAATGCCTCATCCACTGTTTATCATAGTTTCTTAATTTTCTACAATAAGAACAATCTGTTGATTCTGTGAATCTATACATGCAAATCTGTGAATGAAGTCATTAAGAGCAATCTATCTTTATCACAGCAATTTGTCATGTGAGGTAAGTGAGACTGAGAGTATCTTTAACATGAGGTATTCTTGGGAGGTCAGTCCTAGAAGCACAGATAGTTGAAGCAGATTCAGGCATCTCCAACTCACAAGAGGACTTCCAAATAGGATAAATATTCAGTTGGCATATCCTTTTAGAAGAAAAATTTTCCCAACACATTCTCCTAACATCTCAGTTGTCTGGTTTGTACCCCACACCCAATACTAAACTAAAATGGAATGGAATTTTCCTAATTGGCTTGGGTTGATGAATGTCCTCCACCTAGAGTTGGTAAGGGGCTCATGGAAAAGATAACTACACAGTATCTGAACAAAATCAGAGTCCTTCAAAAGAAACAAGGCAATATAAGTCTGGAGTGTTTTCCAATACCACCATGCAATTCTTAAATTCTCAGTGGACACCAACTGGGCCTCTTACAAATTTAACTGAATTGTGACACTGATTACCTGGAGATGGCAGCAGATTTGACAGGTTAAGGGCTCAGCCCCTCAAGACCATCCCCACTTCTGAAACTAATTACCAAATCTAGGTTGCCCCTCGTACTTCTGATCTACCAGTGATAAGTTGGGTTCCCATGACTCTCTTCTCCAATTTGATAATTTGCTAGAAAACCTCATAAAAGTCAGGAAAGCATTTTCTTATGTTTACCAGTTTATTATAAAGATATTATAAGGGACACAAATAAATAGCCAGATGAAGAAGTAAATAAGGCAAAGTCTCAAAGGGTCGGTGAGTACAGGAGTCCCTATGAAACTGGATGTGTCATCTTACCATCCTGTAGATGTGTTCACTAGCCCAGAAGCTCATCAAATCTCATTGTTCCAGAGTTTTTATAGAGCTTAATCTCTAGCTTTCTTTCCCTGTTGCTGAAGTTAGTGGGTGGAGCTGAAAGTTTCAACCTACTAATCAATTGGACTTTCTGGAGACCAGCCCCATCCTTAGGGCCCAACCTTAAATTACCTCATTAGAATAAACTTCAGTGTACTCCAATGGGCCTCTTATGAATAAAAAAAAGACATTCCCATCTCTTAGGAAATTTAAGGGTTTAAGGATATCTGTGCCAGCAACTGGGGACAAAGATCAAATATAATCCAAATATATTCCTTATTATACCATAGTAAGACACAACACCCAGAGAATAGGCTTATCAACATTGTCTGCCAGAGTTTTAGTTTATATATTTCACTGTGGCTGGTTTATTTGAATGACTGTCTTCCTACTAAACTGAAAACCCCTGGATAACAGTCCTGGGTTTGTTCTTTTTCACATCCCTTGCATTTAGCACTTAAAGAACAAAATGTAAGTGAATTATAGGATACTCAACAGTTTTGCTGTCTACCATTTTTCTTTCACCCCATTGTGAAACGAAGTGATTCTCAGGTGTTTGGCCACTTGCTCCCCAGTACATACACTAAAAATGCAGAAAGGTGTGCCATGGTTTCCATAGATTCTTTATGAGGTTATGCCTGACAGCATGACTGATTCATTGGTTATTGAAGGTAGTAGGAAGGTTGATCTTTAGTTGTTCTTAACTATAGAGAGGATTGTGAGTCATTAAGCTAAATTTTTTGGTATCCATTAAAAAGCTAATGATATCACATGTAATACAATAGTCTCTTTCATAAACTGGATCGTAGAATTTTTAAATATAGATAATTCCTGATGTAAAGTTAAAGTGTTGTTGCCAACATTTATTTACTTGCTCTGAGCGACTTGAGAGAAAGAAAATAAATAAATCCTATTTTTTTTTTACTTCTCTTTTCTTGCACAAATTCACAGACTTACATTTACCTTTTTCCTTAGATTCCCCCCACCCAGTTTCCCTCCATTTTGTGAAAAATTAAAGAAACAAAATTACATTAACAAGTATTCTTTTTTTCCCTCGGTTTTGTTGAGAGACAATAGACATACACCATCATATATGCTTAAGGTGTACAGCATGATGGTTTAGTTTACATATATTGTGAAATAATTATCAAAATAAGTTCAGCTAACATTCCTTATCTCATATAGATACAATATAAAGAAAAGAAAGAAGAAAGAAATTTAAAAAGAAAGTTTACACTTTTATTTTCTCCCCTGTACCTTTTAGGTTATTGTTACAATTTACATATTTTTTAATATCATGTAACTAATAACAGATTATTGGAGCTATGGCTATTTTACTATATTATTTTCTTAACTTTTAAGCTAGAATTATAGGTGTGTTATGCACCATCATTAATCCATTACTAAAGTACAGAATCTAACTTAAACTATATATTTACAGTTAATAGTGAATTTTATGCTATCTTTTTATGTTTTTATTATGTTAATTTATGTATTTTACTTCCACTCAAAGACTCCCTTTAGCATTTCTTGTCAGGTAGATCTAGTGGTAATAAAGTTCCTCAGGTTTAATTTGAGAAAATCTTTAGCTCGCCTTTATTTCTGAAGGACAGCTGTACTGGATATAGTATTCTTGGTTGGCAGTTTTTCTTTCAAAAATTTGAGGGACACCTGGGTGGCTCAGTCAGTTAAGCTGCTGCCTTCGGCTCAGGTCATGATCCTGGGGTCCTGGGATCAAGTCCCACGTCAGGCTCTTTGTCCAGTGGGGAATCTGCTTCTCTCTCTGTCTATGCCTGCTTTCTCTCTGTCTCTGACAAATAAGTAAAATCTTAAAAAATTTTTTTTGAATATATCACCTCATTCTCTCATGGCCTAAAATGTTTCTGTTTAGAAAACTGCCTATAGTCTAAGGGGGGGGGGGAGGCAGGGATCCTGTTATATGTAACTTCTCTCTTTTCTCTTGCTGCTTTCAAAATTCTTTTTCTTTTTTTGTCTTTGACTTTTGACAATTTAATATTAATGTGTCTTGGTTTAGCCCTATTAGTATTCAACCTATTTGGGATCTTTTGGGCCTCATGGATCTAGATGTCCATTTCTCTCTCAAGACTGAGAAAGTTTTCAGTCATTATTGTTTTAAATATACTTTTCATCCCTTTCCCTTTCTTTTCTGCTCTGGAATTCCTAAAATATTTTTCCTTTTCATTGTTTCCTATATTTTCCATAAGCTTTTTAAATTCTTTTTTATTTTTTTTTCTTTCTTTTTGCTCTTCTGGCTAATTTCTAACATATTGTCCTCCAGATCACTGATTCCTTCCTTTTCCTGGTCAAGTCTGCTTTTGAAACTCTTTATTGAGTCCTTTGGTTCAGTTAATTATATTTTTCAACTCTAGGATGATTCTTCTTCTTCTTCTTCTTCTTCTTCTTCTTCTTCTTCTTCTTCTAATGTTCTCTATTGTTTTATTGATTGTTTTATATTTTTCATGTATTTTTTCCTATGTTATCTCTGTGTTTGGTAGTTCATTAAATTTTTTTAAGAGGGTTATTCTGAATGCTTTGTCTGACAGCTCATAGATCTCTATTTCTTTAAGATCAGTTATTAGAGTTTTATTAGTTTCCTTTGGTAATGTCACATTTACCTGATTTTTCATGATCCCTCATTCCTTAGGTTGGTATCTGCAAATTTGAGTAATAGGGTTTCTCTTCTAGACTTTACAGGATTTCTTTGGCAGAGACAGATCTACATCAGTCAGCTCAGTTTGGGTTTCCAAGTGTTCCTACTGACAATGTCCTTAGGCATGTGGAACTACTGTGATAGTCTATTTTTGGAGAATGCAACTCTTCAAGCTCTGAGATTAGGGATGGAAGGTTATGCCCCTGGCTGAAAACAGTTGAATGACACCTGGGTTTTTTCCCTACTCAAGAAAGTCCACAAGATGGGCTGTATTGTTGCCTAGATTCCCTGGCTAGCCACCCAGATGATCAGGAATGGATAATAAATTATAGATGGGGTTATGAATTAGTATCAAGGCAGAGAAGCAAAAGGGAACCCAGGGTCTGTATGGCTTGTTGTTTGAGGATCTGGATTAGATAAGAGTGAGCATGAAATTTCCATGTTGGTGAGGTCAGCATTCTTCTCTGCAGAGAAACCACTAGCTAGACTTTCTTTTCAAATACCACTATAAGCAGTGCTGTTGGATAGGCTGTGCTGTTTTTCAGACGCTCTGGTTAGGTTCCCTGGTCAGGCAGGTGGAGGCTGTGTTTAGGAATGAGTGGTGCTATGAATTAGTTTCCTTACCTGGGCACAGAGAGAGAAGCAGCTTTAAGGCCAATAAAGCTCTTTGTCATCTTAACTCAAGCCTTGGCCCAAGTTCCCTGGCTAAACAGATCCACTGGCTTTGCCCTTCTTGTGGTTCAAATGTCACTGTGTCACACAGCTTCCAGGTGTCCTCACTCATCCGTCTGTTTAGATGAAGCTGGGAGTCACAGCAGGTAGGTGAATCTATGTTTCTCTTCCCTTGCTTGGGCAGAAAGGGGAGTGTCTAATCCAGGGAACTCTCAATTTTTCAAACAGGCTTTCTGGTTAGGAAGGGCTGGAAACTACCCTTAGCCTTGGTTATAAATTAATTCCCCTGCTTGTGTATACCGTGGGAATTCTCTACCCCTGGTACAGGCTTTGCTCTGGAGGTAATCAGCTTTGCCACCCTGACTCTCTACTCAGGCATCACTGGGCTGCACAGCTCCCTCAGAATTCCCTCCAGCACCTCTGGTCAGATGTGGCAAGGAGATACTCTCCATAGCAATTGAGGTTGGGACTCAGCTTCTTGTTTGGGTGAAGGTAGACTAGTCTCTAGAGCTTGCAAACCTCTTTATTTAAGGTTTAGAATCAAGCAGATCTGTACACTGCCAAGTTCCCTGATCTGAGTGCATTTCTGACTTGGTTTTGCAGATAAGCAAAACTCACCAGTTGAGATTACTATTTGGATGCTGCATGTATGAACTCGGTCTGCCAAGATCCATGTACTGGTTATTGCAAGCTCCTCCCCACTTCAAAATCATAGTCAGAAACTTAGTAGCTGGGTCATACAGATTCCCTTGAAATCCCTGTGGTGGAGATCAGAGTAGTGGCTCCCACTAAGGGAACCACACTGCTACTTTGGGGTGGGGAAGCGGGGCAGGAAGGAGGGATGTTGTCCTCCCTGTATTCTCCTTTTCCCATAGAGGAACAGTTGTCTCAATGGTGTCTTGTTATTGAGTAGTTGTTAGTTGTTCTTGTGAAGGGGAGCTAAGTCAGAAACAACCTATGTTGTCATCTTGGTAGTGCTGCTACCTAGCAAGTACTCTCTTTTCAAGGTTATATGTGAGCATTTACATTATTTACCACACTCATTCTTGTAATTTTCCAGGACTCTGTAACTTCCAAGGAAGGTTTTTGTATTCGTTCTGACTTCTAATTTAAAATATTGTATAGCTAATGAGTTCTAATAACTAAACAAATACTGGATTAAGCTTTAGATAAATGGTTTTCAGAGAAATCAAATACTTATCTGTGCAGAGCTTGTATCATATTTACTTTTGATATAAATTTTAAATCAATATTTATTGCATTTAAGTGATGCTAATCTTTATTTTGAAAGTCAAAAAATAAAAATAAAAATAGCTGACAAAATCTCACTTTATTTAAATAAAGTGTGGTGGGTAAAAAACTGTTTTAAACATACTTCAGAAAATGAAGGGCAAAAATATGTTTTTTCATGTATATATTTTATAACACAAATTCTGTTTGAAACATGCAAATATCACAAAAATTTTTATTCAAGTACTTGTTATTCATGTGCTAAGGTAGCACAGATATCAAAAGTTCTTCTGATCTATCTTCCTTTTTTTTTTAAGAGTTTATTTTTACATAATCTCTACAACGGTCGTGGGGCTCAAACTCACAATCCTGAGATCAAGAGTTGCACCCTCTACTTACTGAGCCAGCCAGGTACCCCTAATCTGTTTTCTATGAAAAGCATATTATGTTTTCCTTCCCTCTTTGTCTCTTTCTGTTTGTATTTATTGATAATCCTGTAAATTATAAACTTCAAGATGGGCAATGGGGAAACTCTTAATTTTCTAGACTGTATCTACCTTCAATAAAGCAAAGATAGAATCAAATCTTGATAAACTGTTAGAAACTATACCATATTACAACATGGACTAGCTATAGTCTAAATTCTTTCTAAAGTATATTTAATGCTTTCCAATATCTAACAAAATTCAGCTAAAAGAAATAATACTGAAGAAGGATGATTCTATAGATACACATAGCACATCCATTGTTTTACTTAGTAAACAACGTACTCCTAAATTAATCTAGGACATTCCAAAGCATGCTAGCCCACTTGTAGGATGGCATTTTCTGAATTGGATCTTGGTAGGAAGCCATGGGAAGAAAAGTATGACAAATAAATCTATGTAGTTCTTATTGCTACTTATCAAGTGATAAATGCCACTGTTTATTCTCTACACAGTAGCCTTCAAAGAAATTTCTTTCTCATACTATGATTAAGGATGTTTGTGCTTCCTTCAGTGTTTGGTTTCACACTTTCTTAAAAACATTGAGAATCTAATCATAACCAACCAACCTCTTTTCATCCTGTTTGACGTCCATTCAGAATCAACTTTTATAAATCGTACTGGATAATGGCATACATTTTATGAGATTCTCATTTCTAACTCTTATTCTTTTCCTTGGCTTAATCTTGTTATGTACTTGTAATTTATTTTATTTTTCCTTATTTTGTATATATTTTAAGTTTCTTTAAATCTATTTTGGATCAAGATCCAGATGTACAGTATAAGAAAAGAGAAGAGGAGACTGAGACAACATTGCTTTGTACTCCTCCTTGCATGAGACTTGATACCTTAAAATAGAGGAAATTGTAGAAATAGAATTGGTAGTTTCCCCTCCACTGTACAATAAACACATTTTTTTTTCCTATGGAAACTGTAAGAATTTCTGTCAATTTTGTTAAATGATACTCAGATTAACTTTCTTTTTTTTTTTTTTTTTTTTTTAATTTTTTTTATTTTAATAAACATATAATGTATTTTTATCCCCAGGGGTACAGGTCTGTGAATCGTCTGGTTTACACATTTCACAGCACTCATCATAGCACATACCCTCCCCAATGTCCATTTCCCCACCACCCTCTCCCATCCCCCTTCCCCCCCGCAACCCTCAGTCTGTTTCTTGAGATTGAGTCTTTTATGGTTTGTCTCCCTCCCAATCCCATCTTTTCATTTTTTCTTTTCCTACCTCCCCCCAAACCCCCCCACCTTGCATCTCCACTTCCTCATATCAAAGAGATCATATGATAGTTATATTTCTCCGATTGACTTATTTCGCTAAGCATGATACCCTCTAGTTCCATCCACGTCGTCGCAAATGGCAAGATTTCATGTCTTTTGATGGCTGCATAGTATTCCATTGTGTATATATACCACATCTTCTTTATCCATTCATCTGTTGATGGACATCTAGGCGCTTTCCACAGTTTGGCTATTGTGGACATTGCTGCTATAAACATTCGGGTGCACGTGCCCCTTCGGAGCACCACGTTTGTATCTTTAGGATATATACCCAGGAGTGCAATTGCTGGGTCGTAGGGTAGCTCTATTTTCAGTTTTTTGAGGAACCTCCACACTGTTTTCCAGAGTGGTTGCACCAGCTTGCATTCCCACCAACAGTGTAGGAGGGTTCCCCTCTCTCCGCATCCTCGCCAGCATCTGTCATTTCTTGACTTGTTAATTTTAGCCATTCTGACTGGTGTGAGGTGGTATCTCATTGTGGTTTTGATTTGTATTTCCCTGATGCCGAGTGATGTGGAGCATTTTTTCATGTGTCTGTTGGCCATCTGGATGTCTTCCTTGCAGAAATGTCTGTTCATGTCCTCTGCCCATTTCTTGACTGGATTATTTGTTCTTTGGGTATTGAGTTTGATAAGCTCTTTATAGATTTTGGATACGAGCCCTTTATCTGATATGTCGTTTGCAAATATCTTCTCCCATTCTGTCAGTTGTCTTTTGGTTTTGTTAACTGTTTCCTTTGCTGTGCAAAAGCTTTTGATCTTGATGAAATCCCAATAGTTCATTTTTGCCCTTGCTTCTGTTGCCTTTGGCAATGTTCCTAGGAAGAAGTTGCTGCGGTGGAGGTCAAAGAGGTTGCTGCCTGCATTGTCCTCAAGGATTTTGATAGATTCCTTTCGCACATTGAGGTCCTTCATCCACTTTGAGTCTATTTTCGTGTGTGGTGTAAGGAAATAGTCCAATTTCATTTTTCTGCATGTGGCTGTCCAATTTTCCCAGCACCATTTGTTGAAGAGGCTGTCTTTTTTCCATTGGATATTCTTTCCTGCTTTGTCGAAGATTAGTTGACCATAGAGTTGAGGGTCTATTTCTGGGCTCTCTATTCTGTTCCATTGGTCTATATGTCTGTTTTTGTGCCAGTACCATACTGTCTTGATGATGACAGCTTTGTAATAGAGCTTGAAGTCTGGAATTGTGATACCACCGACTTTGGCTTTCTTTTTCAATATTCCTTTGGCTATTCGAGGTCTTTTCTGGTTCCATATAAATTTTAGGATTATTTGTTCTATTTCTTTAAAAAAAATGGATGGGATTTTGATAGGGATTGCATTAAATGTGTAGATTGCTTTAGGTAAAATAGACATTTTCACAATATTTGTTCTTCCAATCCATGAGCATGGAATATTTTTCCATTTCTTTGTGTCTTCCTCAATTTCTTTCATGAGTACTTTATAGTTTTCTGAGTATAGATTCTTTACCTCTTTGGTTAGATTTATTCCTAGGTATCTTATGGTTTTGGGTATGCTTGTAAATGGGACTGACTCCTCAATTTCTCTTTCTTCTGTCTTGTTGTTAGTGTAAAGAAATGCGACTGATTTCTGTGCATTGACTTTATATCCTGACACTTTACTGAATTCCTGTATAAGTTCTAGCAGTTTTGGAGTGGAGCCTTTTGGGTTTTCCACATATAGTATCATATCATCTGCAAAGAGTGATAGTTTGACTTCTTCTTTGCCGATTTGGATGCCTTTAATTTCTTTTTGTTGTCTGATTGCTGAGGCTAGGACTTCTAGTACTATATTGAACAGCAGTGGTGATAACGGACATCCCTGCCGTGTTCCTGACCTTAGCGGAAAAGCTTTCAGTTTTTCTCCATTGAGAATGATATTTGCGGTGGGTTTTTCATAGATGGCTTTGATAATGTTGAGGTATGTGCCTTCTATCCCTACACTTTGAAGAGTTTTAATCAGGAAGGGATGCTGCACTTTGTCAAACGCTTTTTCAGCATCTATTGAGAGTATCATATGGTTCTTACTCTTTCTTTTATTAATGTATTGTATCACATTGATGGATTTGCGGATGTTGAACCAACCTTGCAGCCCTGGAATAAATCCCACTTGGTCGTGGTGAATAATCCTTTTAATGTACTGTTGGATCCTATTGGCCAGTATTTTGGTGAGAATTTTCGCATCTGTGTTCATCAAGGATATTGGTCTGTAATTCTCTTTTTTGGTGGGATCCTTGTCTGGTTTTGGGATCAAGGTGATGCTGGCCTCATAGAATGAGTTTGGAAGTTTTCCTTCCATTTCTATTTTTTGGAACAGTTTCAGGAGAATAGGAATTAATTCTTCTTTAAATGTTTGGTAGAATTCCCCTGGGAAGCCGTCTGGTCCTGGACTTTTGTTTGTTTGGAGATTTTTGATGACTGTTTCAATCTCCTTACTGGTTATGGGTCTGTTCAGGTTATCTATTTCTTCCTGGTTCAGTTGTGGTAGTTTATACATCTCTAGAAATGTATCCATTTCTTCCAGGTTGTCAAATTTGTTGCCATAGAGTTGCTCGTAGTATGTTCTTATAATTGTTTGTATTTCTTTGGTGTTGGTTGTGATCTCTCCTCTTTCATTCATGATTTTATTTATTTGCATCCTTTCTCTTTTCTTTTTGATAAGTCTGGCCAGGGGCTTATCAATCTTATTAATTCTTTCAAAGAACCAGCTCCTAGTTTTGTTGATTTGTTCTATTGTTTTTTTAGTTTCTATTTCATTGATTTCTGCTCTGATCTTTATGATTTCTCTTCTCCTGCTGGGTTTAGGCTTTCTTTGTTGTTCTCTCTCCAGCTCCTTTAGGTGTAGGGTTAGGTTGTGTATTTGAGACCTTTCTTGTTTCTTGAGAAAGGCTTGCACTGCTATATATTTTCCTCTCAGGACTGCCTTTGTTGTGTCCCACAGATTTTGAACTGTTGTGTTTTCATTATCATTTGTTTCCATGAATTTTTTCAATTCTTCTTTAATTTCCTGGTTGACCCATTCATTTTTTAGAAGGATGCTGTTTAGTCTCCATGTATTTGCGTTCTTTCCAAATTTCCTCTTGTGATTGAGTTCGAGCTTCAGAGCATTGTGGTCTGAAAATATGCAGGGAATGATCTCGATCTTTTGGTACCGATTGAGACCTGATTTATGACCCAGGATGTGGTCTATTCTGGAGAATGTTCCATGTGCACTAGAGAAGAATGTATATTCTGTTGCTTTGGGATGGAATGTTCTGAATATATCTGTGATGTCCATCTGGTCCAGTGTGTCATTTAAGGCCTTTATTTCCTTGTTGATCTTTTGCTTAGATGATCTGTCCATTTCAGTGAGGGGAGTGTTAAAGTCCCCTGCTATTATTGTATTACTGTCGATGTATTTCTTTGATTTTGTTATTAATTGGTTTATATAGTTGGCTGCTCCCATGTTAGGGGCATAGATATTTAAGATTGTTAGATCTTCTTGTTGGACAGACCCTTTGAGTATGATATAGTGTCCTTCCTCATCTCTTATTATAGTCTTTGGCTTAAAATCTAATTGATCTGATATAAGGATTGCCACCCCAGCTTTCTTCTGATGTCCATTAGCATGGTACATTGTTTTCCACCCCCTCACTTTAAATCTGGAGGTGTCTTCGGGTCTAAAATGAGTTTCTTGTAGGCAGCATATGGATGGGTTTTGTTTTTTTATCCATTCTGATACCCTGTGTCTTTTGATTGGGGCATTTAGCCCATTAACATTCAGGGTAACTATTGAGAGATATGAATTTAGTGCCATTGTATTGCCTGTAAGATGATTGTTACTGTATATTGTTTCTGTTTCTTTCTGATCTACTACTTTTAGGGTCTCTCTTTGCTTAGAGGACCCCTTTCAATATTTCCTGTAGAGCTGGTTTGGTGTTTGCAAATTCTTTCAGCTTTTGTTTGTCCTGGAAGCTCTTTATCTCTCCTTCTATTTTCAATGATAGCCTAGCCGGATATAGTATTCTTGGCTGCATGTTTTTCTCGTTTAGTGCTCTGAATATATCATGCCAGTTCTTTCTGGCCTGCCAGGTCTCTGTGGATAGGTCCGCTGCCAATCTAATGTTTTTACCCTTGTATGTTACAGACTTCTTTTCCCGGGCTGCTTTCAGGATTTTCTCTTTGTCGCTAAGACTTGTAAATTTTACTATCAGGTGACGAGGTGTGGACCTATTTTTATTGATTTTGAGGGGCGTTCTTAGCATCTCCTGGATTTTGATGTTTGTTCCCTTTGCCATATTAGGGAAATTCTCTCCAATAATTGTCTCCAATATACCTTCTGCTCCCCTCTCTCTTTCTTCTTCTTCTGGAATCCCAATTATTCTAATGTTGTGTCGTCTTATGGTGTCACTTATCTCTCGAATCCTCTCCTCGTGTTCCAGTAATTGTTTGTCTCTCTTTTGCTCAGCTTCTTTATTCTCTGTCATTTGGTCTTCTATGTCACTAATTCTTTCTTCTGCCTCATTTATCCTGGCAGTGAGAGCTTCCATTTTTGATTGCACCTCATGAATAGCTTTTTTGATTTCAACTTGGTTAGATTTTAGTTCTTTTATTTCTCCAGAAAGGGCTTTTATCTCTCCGGAGAGGGTTTCTCTAATATCTTCTATGCCTTTTTCGAGCCCGGCTAGAACCTTGAGAATTGTCATTCTGAACTCTAGATCTGTCATGCTACCTATGTCTGTATTGATTAGGTCTCCAGCCTTCGGTACGGCCTCTTGTTCTTTTTTTTGAGGTGAGTTTTTCCGCCTTGTCATTTTGTCCAGGTAGGATTTGCTTTCTCCTGCTGTGGAATTCCGCTGTTCTTGGTGACTGAAGTTGGTTTTGGATGGTTTCTTGTTGATCTTCTGGGGGAGGGGCCTGTTGTAGTGATTCTCAAGTGTCTTTGCCGCAGGCGGAATTGCACCGCCCTTGCCAGGGGCCGGGCTAAGTAATCCGCTCGGGTTCGCTTTCGGGAGCTTTTGTTCCCTGAGCGCTTTCCGTAGAGTTCCGGAGGACGGGAATGAAGATGGCGGCCTCCCAATCTCTCGGCCCGGAGGAGCCGAGAGCTTGGGGTTCCGCTCCTCAGTGCGCTCTCAGAGCAAAGCGCCCAACAGTCCCGCCTCCCTGGCTTGCGGTCGCGCCTCGAGGAAAGCAGTCAATTGTTGGAGCTGGAGAAAAGCGCCGGGTCGCTTTTGTCTCCGTGGCCTCCGGCCGCGTTCCGAGCCCACCCAGCCTGCGACCGGCACAAGGTAACCCCGGGCTTAGAGCTCACTCCTCGGCTTTGTCGCTATAGCCGGCTTCCCCGCTCTAATACCTGCGAGCTCTGCGGCACTCAGACACCCCCAGTCCTTCTGTGACCCCGCGGGTCCTGGGGTTATGCTGACCCCGCCTGGGTTTCCCCCCAGTTTAGCCTCTGGAGCGATGTCTCCCAGTGGAGCCGACTTTTAAAAGTCCCGATTTTGTGCTCCGTCGCTCCGCCGCTTGCCGGGTGCCGGCCCCTCCCCCCGGGGTCTATCTTCCCGTCGCTTTGGATTCACTTCTCCGCAGGTCCTACCTTTCAGGAAGTGATCGATTTTCTGTTTCTGGGATTGTTGCTCTTCTTCTCTTCGATTTCCCGTTGGATTTATAGGTGTTCACAATGGTTAGATAAGCTGTCTAGCTGATCTCCTGCTACCCGATGTCGTCTCAGCCTGCTACTTCTCCGCCATCTTGACTCCTCCCCCCACTCAGATTAACTTTCAAGAAAACTATGGAATTGGATCAAAATTGTTTGTTTCAGATCAAAACAAAACTTGGAAGTCTTAGTGGTCAACTAATAGGTTTTATTAACTATAAATCTGGACAGACTAACTTTAGGAATTAAAATTAGGTGTTAATTAGACTAAATGTATGCACTTGAGCAATATCTGATTATTTTCAGTTATAGATTCTACCCCTCTTCCTATCCATGATTTTGGGTTTTTCCCTGAAACCCAGTACCATACTAGAAAAAATTACTTTAAGAAACTTTTGAGATATATGACCTTTTAACAAGATCTAAAACCAGCGACTTTATTAGGTAATTGTTTGCATGAACCTATTGATAACTAAGTTTTGAAAAAAAGACAAATGGTTTTGTTTGGGTGGGATCAAATGGATTTCATGCAGTTTATATTATTTTTCCCTCAAGATTGGAAAACCTTGGCTCAATTCCAAAACTATGAAAAAAGAATCAACTTCACTGTTCAATGCTAAAGCATTCATGAAAGAGATGCAGTCATTCAATTAAGTTGAGTTCAAAACAGGAGAAAATGAAAAACACAGCCTTTCAGACCACTCCCTCCTTCCACCTTCTCATATTGCAAATACAATATTTCCATTATCAGAAGATCCATTTTCAAGTAAGAGCTGCTGCTAAAACAGTCTAGCTGGGGGGAAAAAAAATGGTAAAACGGTAAAAGAAATGCTTTGTAAATCATCCTTCAAAAGCTGTCCTGGGAGGAATGTGATATACCTCAGCATCTTAAGTGTTTAGCAAATAATTTCAGCTGTGCATTCTAAATGTAGCTCTCCCTCCTTTACCTAATTACCGAAATATGTGCTGCAGTTTGCAGAACTTCGCCACTGTCATAACTTTTCTTGAAGTTCAGCCAACCAATGATAATAAAGCTGTCACGAGATTAAAGGGGGCTGCAAGTCATTGCCTCTGACATTTATATGTAACATGGGAAATGCAAACAAGTATGTGGAGTTATTAGTAATATTATGGGCTTTGAATCCTTAAAATAGAGTGCTTAAGACATCTGCCTCTGCGAGGAGGGTGAGAATGAGGTAAATCCAAATTGTGTCCTCCTTTTGTTTAGACCAGACAACAGCCTGAAAAAGCACAGGGAGAAGCTTATTTCATTTTTTTCGGACAGTGTTAGTGTGAAACCTATGCCTCAGATGCCCACCCTCGGAAGGAATAAGCTTGACTGTGGCAGAAGAAAATTGTCAGACTTTTCATACAACCCTGGGGCCTCTTCCTGGCCTGGCCTCCTATAGATTTCAGCACCAGTTCTGGGCACAGAGCACCTCCACGCAGTGTGGGGGAAGCAGCAGAAGTCCCCTTGGAGGGTTTGCTTCTATGTCCAAATCTCCTCGTTTGTTTTTGCTTAGTGAAGGGTGCCAAATGGCCAAAGAGGGTTTAGAGAAAAAAAATATCATGCTATTTTAAAAACTATTGGGGAATCTCCCACTTTATCCTTGAATTTATCCCCATTTTTAAAAATCTTAAATCTCATCTCTCTTCTCAATGGTTGAGATGTATCAAGAAGAGAATTGTTGAAGGTCTGGACCATGTTTTTCAGTTCCATATGTAGAAGACACAATGCATTTTGTTATCTCTGGTGATGATGATAGATGGCCCCAATCTATCTGATTGGACTGATTGGGAGCTTTCCTGCATCAAACAGAAGCATACTTTAACTTTTTAAATTCTTATGTGGGTGCTGATATTCAGGTACAATTTGGTCTCTGGCAATAAGTCAGGAAAAGAAGAAAAATAATGGTTATTGTAGCTGATACTAAATAATTTGAGACCAGAGCCTTTTCAGGGAGTCTACGATAAGACTGCACACAAGCCCTCCTCATTTGTTCATCCCTTTCCTGTTCTTGGAAATAGCAATTTGGGTATGATTAGTGCAAGCATGAAAATTGCATAGGACAAGGTGCTGGGGTGTTATAAGAGGAAATAGGATATGGGGGAAAGGGACTGGGAGCCCTAGAACATTTGGTCTAGTTCCAGTTCTGCTAATAACTATAATTATTACCAAATGAGCACCTACTATATCCAAGGCACTCCTGTTAGGTGCTACACAAATGGAATTGCACTTAATTAAGACTTAACTTTTATCTGCCATGATCTTACTTAAGAAAGCAGTGATTTTTTTCTTCACATGATTAAACATTGCTGAGAGTAAGTTTTGCTTTAAATCTAAGTTCAGGACTAACTATTTCTACTTAGAAGATTAAAACAAATCTGAGTAATTGCTCATGTTTGTTTTATAATTACCTATTGTGAAGATGAATGAACTAAAATGGACTTGAGTCTACCAGCGATGAAGGAGAAAACTGCTTATTTGTAAAAGCCCATGAACGGTTCTCTTCGTTAGACATTATTTTTAGTCAACTCAGCGTTGTATTGTGTCATCATTATAAATTAGCATGTGTCTATCTAGAAGAAATCCTTGAGCTTAAAATAGATCAGAGTAACAGAAATGTCATAATTTTCATAATACATTGAACATGTCACTTAAGATGGTTATGTTATTATCACTGGTTTGGTATTAAGATTAAAATGTTCCTGTGGTCCAATAAAATCTGGGAGGTGATATATAAGAAAGTAACTATTGGGAAGGTCTCATTAGTGATTGGCTTGTCAAATCGCCTCCTACAAACACATCCCTCCTCCACCAAAGATTTCTCTCTCTCTCTCTCTTTCTCTTTGTATGAAATGATTACTTGTGTACACTGAATCCTATATGCATTTAAAATCATCCTACCTATTTTTTTTTAAACTGATAGTAAATCTGCAGGAGTGTTATTATCTTAAGAAACTACTGTCAATTGCAAAATTTCAGAAAAACTGAATTGTAACTTTGAATTCAAATTCTGTTTTAAGAACTAGATAGTTCAACAAGGTATACAAAAGAACTCACAACTATCAGATACTAATTATTAAAAAAGAAGTAATAGTTATGTTTTTTGTATCTATTTAAATGAATTCACAGGGTTTTAAGGTATTCAAAGAAACATTGACGTGTAAGATTTCAAACGTCTAAAGCAAAAGCCTTCTGAGCCTTCACCGGTCTGGCATGCCTGATGTGCATTTTCACATGACCTTTTCAGGGTTAGAACTAAGACTAAGAAGTTTTACCAATAAGGGAGAAGAAAAGAGTCAGGCAGAGGAGCAAAGCAGAAGTGTAAATAGTGAATAAGGTTTGGAATGAAGATATTTGAATCTGAATAGTGAGTTAATGATTCAATTAGTTTTTCACTTTGTTAAACTACATTAATCCTTCTTTACCAGGTCCCCATATTAAAGCCCTTTGAAAAGAAAAATGCAAAGGATCTTAAGAAAAATTCTGAAAGCCAGAGCCTTTTACAATCATTAATGCTTCCCAAACACATGCCATCTATTGCAAACGATGTAAATGCGGGGTAGATATTGTTTTAGAGATCCCAAGACTTGAATAGGGATAGTTCCAGTGGTCATACTATAGTAATGAAGAGGTTCCTAACTGAAGGAGATGCAGAAAATGTGTGCTATGTTTTTAAACCATGGAAGGAGACAATTATTTTAAGTTAAAACAACAACAACAAACTGAGGAATAGGGGATTGAAAAATCAAGGATGACATCTATAATCAAAATACCTCAAAAATAAATAATTCTTAAATTAGAAAGACAAAGGTGACAGAGATTTTTTGTTTTGTTGTGTTGTTTTACATTTTTGTTTCCCATTTAAATATTCAATTGGCTCTTTAAGTTAAAAAATAAATCCAGGATTTAAAACTTCAAACTTAGATTATCATTGTCATTTTTGTCATCCGTATAATCATCACATCAAGTATTGTATTAAACATTCAGGCATACCTGATGCTAGTCTAACAAGTAAAATGGAAGACCCTATCGTGAATATTTACAGTTTAACAGATGTTAAGTTGGTTTGCTAAATATGTTAAGGGTATGAACAGAAATGGAAAATTACTAAAGAAAATTAACCCATAGGATAGTGAAACAGGACCAAAACAGTCTAATTATATGGGGTCAAACTGCCAGTTGGAATTAATTAAGATTCTGAATTTTTAACAGAAATGGGCTTTATTTCAAATTCGAATCTGAAACTCCAATTCTGTTAACAAATCTATGGTAATGGTCCGTTGGAAGTTACTTTAGCTTGGTTACTTTAGAACTGTGCTATAATTGCCTCATGCTTATGTGTGGATTTGTACATTAGACAAACATTTGTTTTCTTTTAGTGTGCTAAGCATTTTTCAGGGAAAGACTGTTTATATCACTTATTTCCTAAGTTATTATTTCAGTTAACTGGCCTATAGGTCAGACTAGTCCACTTCTAGATGATTGTAAAAGTTGGACAATGACTGTTTTTTCTGGCAAATGAATTTAGTGAATAGAGATGATAGAAAGAAAGAAAAAAAGAAAGAAAGAGGAAGAAAGGAAGGGAGGGAGGGAGGGAGTAAGAAAGAAGAGAAGAGAAAAGAAAAGAAAAGAAAAAAGAAAAACAAAGAATACCATGAGAGTGACATGGTTTGAATAATAAGAAAAGTAATTCACTTATGAAAGGAGGTGTTTTTGTTCTTGTTTTTGTTTTTTTTATTCTATTTGGAATATCAGAGTCTCCTTTTAATGGAGTCATTTCGTTTTAAAGATTGTATTCATTTATTTGAGAGAGAGAGAGAGAGAGAGAACATACAGGTGCAGGAGTGTGGGAAGGGACAGAGGGAGAAGCAGACTCCCCACTGAGCACAGAGTCTGCAGGGGTTGATCCTAGGACCTAGAGATCACAGTCTGAGCCTAAGTCAGATGCTTAATCCACTGAGCCACCCCCAAACCCCTGGAGTCATTGTTATATTGCTTTTCAGTATAATTTTCACATACACTATCTGAGTTGAGCAAGAAAGTATTTTGTGTTCCACGGGGGTACCAAGATAAGAAATAATGCTTCATAGATGTTAAGGTAGAGTCAGGGAAGATCAGACATGCAAATGGAAGACTGAGTGAAAGGAGAAACAATTTAGGTGAAGTTGGATCCACAAGTGATTCGTAATACACACACACACACACACACACACACACACAATGATGCCTCTGAGTTTACAAAACTAGGGATTAGAGTCAAAACCATGCGCTCTGAAGTCTACCATCTTGGTGCATATTGAGCAAGTCATTTAAACTGTCTGTGACTCAGTTTCCTCATCTGTCATGTGAGGATTATTATAATTCTACTTTTTAGACCCATCCTGAATGTAGAGGGAGATTAGGAACACAAAGTACTTAAGTCAGTGTCAACAATTTACCAACCACTTGATAAATGTCAGCTATTACTATTATCTAGATCTTCTTGGGCTAAATATAACATGCAAATTTCTTAGTTTAGGGTTGAAAATCACGAGTCTAATAGGACATACATTGGAAGAGTGGGAGATTATTTGAGAGAACTCAGTGGAAAGTTCTTAGAGTCTTTTCCAAATATACATTGATAGTGGGTATATGCTTTTTAGTTAGATATGAAGAAATTCTGTTTACTTCATTTGTTAAGTTTTAGGAAATAATTTATTCTATTTTCCTTGATATCTTAAGAACTCTTTTCACATCATGTTTTTTCACCATTTTTTTTTCCAAATTTCACTTTTTATATACAAGCAAATGGGTAAATTATTGATTTTAGAAGTTCAGATCTGTGCAAAACTCTAATCCAAACGAAAGCCTTTCTTCTTTAATGGTTAAGTTTGGGCAAAGAAGTTTCATCTGAAACTCTGCCAATACATGTGATTTTAAAAATACTTAAGAAAAAAACTACTTCCCAACATGTCTTATATACCCACTGACTTTAATTGCCAACTTAACTATGAGTTACAATCATTTTTTTTCCTACTGATGATATATTTCCTATATCACCCATTATATAAAACTGACTAGGAATCTATGCTCCCCCTTTCTCCTGGCTCAAATATGGATTATTGCACTCCATTTTGCCTCATAACAGCTTTTTTTTTTGGATCAAGCTACTTTTCTTTCTGATCCCAAAACCTAGCGTAAGATGAGTAAGCAACATGTCTTTGATCCCTACAGAGCAATTAGGCTGAAAAACATTGGATCCTGTTATCCTATCAGTGCAGGGTGTAGAGCCTAGTTTATAACACATGGTTCCAACAAATCTTACCAAAGTATTCCCCAGAAACTCCAGTGCCAAACATTTACAACTTTCACCAAATTAATAATCCTGAGCTTCTTTGAGAAAACAATTAGAAATGTGGAACTGATTAACTTGCAATCAGTTTTTTATCAAAGTGACTTTAACAAAGGCTGAATACTTTCTCTTGTATGGAAAAAATTTTTTTTCTTTTTAAAGACACTGGAAACAACACAAAGGATACAGAAATCTATAATTGTGGGTGTTCTTTGAAACCCTGTAATACTTCATCAAAAGTTAACTTTTGTTAGGACTGCCATTTGCTAAACATTAAATCATTGCTGAAGAGTTTTACAAACAATGTAAATGTTGAATATTTGTGTTTTTTGCCCAAGGCAAGCACTTTATATCCCTGGCTAAACCTATCCCAGATTAAAACAGTTAAAAAAGAAAACACAGGCCCATCCTTCTTTTCCAAAAAGGAGAACCACATTCTTTTATTACTGCTAAGCGTTCCTCTCAGAATTAAGGGAAAAGGGCCAAGAAAATATAAAAATGGATAACTTCAGATGGGACCTCAGAAATTTTCCTTTCTTCAGGCCCTTGCAATCATAGTTCTGGTTGCAAACATTAAAGGAGCCCCAGTCACACCTGTAAGGAGCAGAAGCCCTCCAGTCTGTGTCATCATTTACGCAAAAGCATCCCATGTACACAAACTCTGCCGTTCCTTTCTCATTGTCTTCTCCGTTGGACCCTTTGCTGATGAGATTGTTATCGCTTCTTTAGTGCTTAATAGATGAAAATCTGTAATTGTTGACTTTTCATAACAAAAACAAAACCTGCTTGGATTTCAGGAATGCTGCTTCAGCATTTGTTTGTAGCCATGTCTGGTTTCTACTTCTGCCTATCCAACTAGTTAGTCGATT
This sequence comes from Martes martes, assembly GCF_963455335.1. NCBI lineage: Eukaryota > Metazoa > Chordata > Mammalia > Carnivora > Mustelidae > Martes > Martes martes. The sequence continues at coordinate 37,635,115 of NC_137893.1, forward strand.
TGAGTATTTACGTTCAAAGCTGATCATTTCAGGGTGGCCATTGGGAATGAATTCTCCCTCATGAATGGTCCTTTAGAGGAATACACTGGTGAAGAACAACAGGCAGTCCTTCTACAGATACATGCAGAGTATACAGAGTTTTTGCCTTATTTCTTATTTATTTATTTGTTTGTTTATTTGACAGAGAAAGATCACAAGTAGGCAGAGAGGCAGGCAGAGAGAGGAGGAAGCAGGCTCCCTGCTGAGCAGAGACCCCCCCCCCCCCAGGTGGAGCTCGATCCCAGGACCCTGAGATCATGACCTGAGCCGAAGGCAGAGGCTTTAACCCACCCAGCCACCCAGGCGCCCTGCCTTATTTCTTTTAAACACATCGTCCTTACAAATAATGTTTTCTGGTATCAACCTATTCTACATCCTGTTGACTAGTTGGTTGAATTCTTTTCTTCCTTGTCTTGAAAACTTACATTGGCTTTTCAGTTATCTCCTGGCAACAAGAAGTTTAGGCCCAGGCCCAGTGACTCACTTATCTACGGTCCCACGTGTTCCAGCAGCGTGGGCATGTTTGCTTTACTTTAAAGACTCAAAGCAGGGGTGGATGGAGAGGGGACTAAAGCAAGATGCGTTTCAAAGGCGTTCTTGAATTCCCCTCGGAATGCATTTTATTTCTTATTAATTTTGAACTTCAAGGCACATGTTCTTCCTTGCCACCAGATAAGACTGACCGCAAAGGGTAGTCGTCATCAGTGACTGCACTTTATAAAAATCCTAAGGTCATTTGAAGTTAAAGATCCATCAGAGTTCTTGAGACAGGCAAGGTGGGCAGGAGGAGGTTACTAATGCCTACAAAGCACTTAAGAGATGAAAAGCCCTAATGAGTGTTAACGATGATGATGATAAGTATAATAACACACTCTTAAACATTTCGTTAGCTACCTCCTTCACCGCATTTTTGGGTTGTGGGATAAAGCAGTTTGGGTTAAAAAAAAAAAAAAAAAAGGTGGCACATTAGCTGAAGAAAAACTAAATGTGCTTAAGTCATGAGTAAGTACCCAAGCCAGAGTCTCAAGGACCCTTAAGGTTCAGCTTCAAAGAAGTGAGTGAGATAAGCAAAGATAAGCATGGCCAGCCCCGGATATATGGTAAGCACAGCAACCACAGTGCTACTTGCTCCCTCGAATTTATGAGGATTGGGGGAAACATTTGTCGTATTTGTTTATAAAATTATTTTTTAGTTGTTATGACTGAACATAGATTTCTTTCTACAAATGACCATCTGATCATTTATAACTAAAAAAGCATATGCTTTTTATCACTTATTAATTTTAGCCACCTGTCAAACCTTCCACTGTAGCATTAGCCTCTAGGATTATTACTGACCCCATCACTGGTAGGATCATGTCCATTGTAAGATTGCTGCAGGATTGAAACATCAGTTGCATGTATGAAGAGGAAAGCCTGTTATAATGAAGTACAAATGTACGAGTTAAAATAAAAGTTAACAAAACTCTCTTAAGTTAATGAGTTAAAGATTTTTAAAAGGAGTGTTTAGCTTAGTAAACTTAAAACAACTTAGTTTTTAAACATCATAATTACGGTGCTGAATTTTAATAAAAATTTAATTTTTCATGATAATAATAATACTGATTTTATTTCTGAGTTCTGAGTGTGTGAGTATACCTTATTGGCCAATTTACAACTAAAGATAATTCTGTGCGTCTGTTTTCAAATACATATACACATTTTCAGGGAGGAGAAGGGAATGATCCTTACCTGGTCCTTTCATGAAGAGGGTCATCAGTCAGTAAAACACTCACGGTGCCTCACCTCCCTGTTACTTACCTGTGAGAGGTAGACAGAGTATTGTGGGACTGAGAAACTTGAATTGAATTACATGGTCTGAGCAGAAGAGCTAATGTCCACACAAAGGACTTTATCATACATGTTTTATGGCTTGATCTTGAACTTAAGGGATTCCGACATCCTAAAATATCTGTATAGGCTCTTCAGGAATCTTTAAGGCCAGGTATGCTACAGATATTCCAATAAATTGTGAGGCAATGATCTATAGGTGAAAGAGCCCTTTTCTCCACAGGTCTTTATGCATTGGTGTATGGCACAGAATTTATTAATTTGAAACCACACAGATGCTGAGTTCTATATTGAAGCAGAGCACAGATGAGGTTCTAGAATGAAGTTGCTAATATCAAACATAGGCAGGCAGAAAAAAGGAGAAATGGAAGCAAGGGCTTCTTGATAGGCTGGTGCACAAAGAAAGACATCTCAGAAAGAATCATTGTTGCAAATTTATAAACACTGCAGGATATTTTCAATATCTCAAATACCACTCTCAGAGAGAGGAGACATGCTCAGATAGAATTTTCCCTAGACAAGGCAACAGCCATAGTGTAAAAATTAACACCTTGCTCGGAGAATTCTCCCGGTTAAATAAATTCAGAGGCAATTAACAAAGACTGACTGGCATCCTCGTGAGGCTCTAAACAGGAAGGTTTATATTTGTCCTACTTCACTTAAACACTTCCGAGTCATTGCTACATCTTTGGGAGCATTTTTACTGTCTTCTAGGAATATAATTGCATCTTGGATAATCACTGAGGAGGCCAGAATGGCTTCCTTTGAGGCCAGTGTTATGATCATGTTGCAAATTACATGAACTTATTAGAGTTTCTAAAAAGTGTGGTATATTAGATTTGGCATTGAGCTAATTCAACTACCAAAATCTTTAAGAAGCACATTAAGAAAGCATATTTATTCCCATGGAAGATGGCGTATAGTTGGCTAAAGAAACTTTAGCTCCCTCTAAGCATAAAGAATCCCTACGGTTGAGAAGCACCTGGGTCGATCAGTCCATTAAGTGTCCAACTCTTGGTTTCACCGCAGGCATAATCTCAGGGTTGTGAGATGGAGCCCCACTTTGCTCACTGCAGAATCCGCTTGAGGTTATCTCCTTCTCCTTCCACCCCTCCTCCAACTTGTGCATGCGTGCTCTCTCTCTCTCAAATAAATAAATAAAGTCTTAAAAAAAAAAAAGGGAAGAGAATCCTTATAGTTGAAACATGATAATAATGAAGTGTGTGTGAGAATGGGGTAGGGGGATAGATATCATGGACTTTTAGCTCAGAAAATAAAAATACTTTGTATATTAATTTCTTCTGGTCTTTGAACTTGGTCTTATATGTGGTTTTTAAATTTAACCTGAGAATGTGATAAAGAAAGGTGTTTTATTGACATGTGGGGCTTCTTTCTGAGATTATATTAGAACGTGTTTATTCACATAATATTAAAATACTTCTATATTATTAAACTTTATTTTGCAGAATTTCTGGTGAGATCTAATGGAAAATGTAAAGAGACATAATTTGGGATAGGAAATAGAGGAGACAATGTACAGAGTATATTGTTTCCTTGAGTGCAGAGTAGTCTTCTAGTGGATTTAATGTCGTGTTTAAAACTATAACCCTTTTTTTGGGCAAAATATTAATTTTTTTAACTACATATTCCCCAGGAAAATACACAGAAAAACAGTGTTTTGCATGGACCCAGGAAGATGCCCTGAAACCTGTCTTAATATCCTCTTCTCCATTTGCTCAGGGCAGTAGGCACTCTCTCCTAGTTAATAGACTAAGTGAGATAATAGCCTAGTAGTGGGTTAAATTGGGAATCTTAGTGAGGGTTACATTTAATTGCCCTTCCTAATAGTTCTTTACATCTAGAGATATATATTAATATAATACTCCTGGTCTCTCTCTCCGCCCCCTCCCTCATTCTCTCCCTGGGGAGAAGAGATCTACTAGATCTGGGTGGTAAACTCAGGGAGAGACAGTACCCACAGCTCTCCTCTCCTTTCTTCGGGAGTGAGCTGCTCACAAGCACTTGCTCTACTACACCACACACTGGGCCTCTTCAGAGGGGGAAATGTGGTGGGGGTGTGGGCATTCAAGGACCAGAGAGGACTGGGGAAGCAAGCCTAACTCTGATGGTCAGTATTAAGAGGCTCAGTGATGCTGCATTTATGTCACATTCTCTAATCTCAGCCTTACCACTAATGGATACTTTTTTTTTTCTGCATCTTCCTTATTTTCTTGCTTTATTTCTCAATTTTCTTTGAGTTCAGGTGGAGAATAGGAGCACTATTATTGGGCTCCCCAAACTTTCAACATTATATAAGTCATATTGAAAATGTTACAAGTCTTACATGCATATTCAGTAACAAAATTAAGGTAGAAAGCCTGTTTCTTGGGTTTGTACATTAATTTATGGTCTTGCCTGCCAAATCTATAAAACGGAACAATGCCAAATTTATAAATTTTTCTGTTACAAAGAGAGGAAGACTACTTAGTAATTGGGAATAAAATGGTAACATTATTAGCAGCAAGAGAAGCTGAATGCCCTCCTCAGATCATATTTCATTTAATGGCTTTCTTTCTTATATATGAAAAAGAGATTAAGAAATTGGTTCCCTAGGTTTAGTTTTTCAAAGAAAGGCTAAAAAGCAGAAAATTTAATGGGATATTTTGGCACTATTACTGACACACCCCTCCCCCATTTTGTTTCCTCCCCTGACTCTTCCTGTGCACAAACCCCTCTACCCCAAGTATTAATATTAGCTAATGCCTATTGTGTTCTGACCACATTCAGGACGGCATGCTAAGTTCTCATACACCCATCATCTCACTAATTATCACAATTCTTCAAGGAGGTACCATTTGTTTTTCAGATGAGACACCTGAGGCTTTGAAAGGTTAAATAAATTGTCTGTAGTCACAAATGCAATAACTGACAGAGCCAAAATTCAAAACCAGGTTTGCCTGAATTGAAAACCCAGATACGATGCTGACTTTTGTATTCTGTTACCAATGAAATTAACATGTGCAATGGCTACAGCTGAGATTTGTTGCACCACCTGTGACGTTATTTTCTCAATTAAAAAATAATATCATCTGCATAATACGTTACTGCAGAGGGAGTTCAGCCTCTTTTGATAAAAGTAGGAATAACCACATTATATCTCAAGTCTCGTTTCTTCTTGCCTCATGAAGGTTAAGGTACCACAAATTCTATCTCATGGATGTTATTTTTTTAAAGCTAGAAGAAAACAGAGTGACAGTCTGTGAGAGTTTATACCTTCCCTGTCTCTTTTTTAAAATAAGTCCAAGACAACTATCTTGACTAGTTTGACACAAGATTTGTTCACAAGGATATAACTGTGTAAAATGATTATACAAGAATATCGCCCCCCCCAAAATAGAAGTGATTATAATACAAAACAAACTTTTCTACGAATATTATAAAGAAAATAAAATAAAATCAGGCAAAATCAGCGTAACACAGGCAGTTGGCAATCTCTCCCATTTGTTCCACAACCAAATATAATAGAAGTCTGGGGCTTACATTAAAAATTTAACTTCACATGTTTCATTCTTTCCTGAAGATGCATTTGCTCATCATATGCAGACTAATGGTTTACATGAAAAATGCAGTTTATAATGCATTATAGAATACCACTAAATGCTTTCCACTCTTAAAAATGTTTCCTTTTAATAACACAATTCAGCATACATCACTTAAGCTCAATGCCTATGCTAAGTGTATACAGTTAATTTTGATTTAGGTTTGTCACCTAACAGAATACAAGACATTTTTGATTTTGAATCAAAGTTGATTAAAAAAAATCTGTTATGATAGGTGGTGATACATATTTCATTTTGTGCAGTGTTTGGGGGTGATACTCTATTTAGTGCCTACATTGCTTATAGTGAGTGAGAAACCAGTTTTCATAAAAAATTCCCAGCAACATTTTGAGGTATGTCTTATTTACCCCAACTTACAGAAAATAGAAATTTTAGCCCAGGGAGGTTACATAAAATGAGCAATGTCACACAACTAGTTAGCATCCAAGAGGCCCCAAGAAGTACAAATCTGGCAGCCCGGTCTATGCTTTTATTCACAAGGCTATTTTGCCTCACAGTCTGGTAAGGATTGAATCTCATTAACCTTTTCTTGGTAGTCTACTGTTGCTGCGTCCTTCAGTTCGTAATTGCAGAGTTTCAATTCTTATGAGGTTTTTCTTTTAAGTGTAATTTCTTTTTCGGCTTTATAATCTTCCAGTTCTATCCCCGGAATTCTTGTAACAACTAAACTGGATTAAAGACTGGAATTTAGATGAGATTAAAGATTAAGAAGCTCGAGGATAACAAGATAAACATTTAATAAGTTTTGTCTTCAGAGTAGAAATATGTAGAGCTTAAGCATGCGGAGAAATGGACAACAGCAATATGACAACTGCTTTGGGCCTGTTATGAGTGTAGGACAATTTCAGTATCATAACAATTAAGCTATTTTCTCAGGCTGCAATTCAATCTCTTAAAATTCCATAGATCTCTACACACCTCTAGGGTCAGTGCACTTAATCTCCTCAAAGATAAAGGAACGATGGCCCCTGAGAAATGATTTTTAATTGTCTTAATCCTGTAAGACTGTACTATAGGTATGAAAACATTTCTTCTATTATTATCAGTGAGTTTTCCTTTCCTTTTTTGTAATTGCTCTCTACTTAAAAGATTCAATTATAGAGTCAGCTGATAAGAGAGTTTTGCTTTAAATTTAGGAGGTGATTGTTTGAGAACCCTGGGATCAAGTTCTTTTTCTTGAGCTTTTAATTAAAAAATATACCATTTAACTATCCATACATTCTCATGGAAAAATAACTGAATAACTACAGTGGATTATTTTTGTGTTTCTGTGTAATTGTAGCAAAGGCTAAAATAATAGCATTGTTTATAATTTCTTTGTTTCATTATTTTCATCATTCAGAATTGTTGTATTATTTTCATATAACATTAGCTAGACCTTCCAAGGGCAATGCTTACTAGTAATGGTGAGAGCAGGTATCCTTATTTCTAACCTTAATTTCCAACTTCCTAAGAGAGCATTTCTCTTTCTCTAAAATTAGAAATGGATGTCATAAAGATCTACTAAGATAATCATCCTTTCACTTTAAATCTCATAATACAGCCACAAACTATACTGAATGTTATTTAATATGCTATTTCTGGAGTGAACTAATCCTGGCCATGATGTAATAAACTTTTAGTCTTTTCCTAGATTCAAACTATTAATATTTCACTTATTTTTTTGAAATTTTTTAGAGATTTCATTTATTTATTAGAGAGAGAGAGAATAAGCACAAGCAAGGGGAGTGGCAGGCAGAGGGAGAAGCAGACTCCCTGCTGAACAGGGAGCCTGATGCAGGGCTTGATCTCAGCCACTTAACCTACTGAGCCACCCAGGCACCCCTCACTTATTTTTTTCCTCTGCATTTATTCACATATATATTTGGGATGAAAGTTGTGTGTGTGTGTGTGAATGTGTGTGTACACATGTGATGTATTCATGCTCTTTGGTAGGTTTTCACAGCAGAGTAACATTATAGCAAGTTAAAAGATTAAATGATTTTTTATGCTATGGAATAACTGAGATAATAATTAACAATTCCATGAAGTTTTGATAAACCTCACCTATAAATCTACCTTGATGTGATGCCTTTTTTAGTAGACCCTTGGTTACATTTTTACATTTCTTCTGTTTTTATTGGTCTATTTTTATATTTAAGTTTTGTATTTTGATTTTCTTGGACCAACTCTGATCATTTACATTTTCATGGAAAATTTTCTAATTCATTTATTTGTCAAATATATTGAAATGAAAATATCCTGATTGGTCACAGAATCTTTTAATACATTTATCTCCAACTTTGTCCCTGTTCCTCTTCTTAATGTTGTGCCTATTCATTTTTTAATTATGTGGTCTGATTAGCAAGAAGGAAAAAGATCAACTTTAAAAAATTTTTCCATTTTATGAAAAAATTTATATTTTCCATTTTTATGTATATGTAATTAATCAAATTAATTTGAGGCTTTCAGTTTTCCCCCTAGTTTCTTGAATTATATACTTTGGTTATTACTTTTTCATCCTTCTTATTTTCTAATGTGAATATAATATGTCATTTTTCTTTTCTTCTGTCAGTTAAATAAATCTCATGCTTAGTTCATCTGGGATTTGAATTCCAATTTATTATTTACTTTTTATATAGTGAATCCACAAACTTTATACTAACTGTTATCCTCTTTGCTTCTTTTATTTTGTTGTATATTCCACACCATTTTTCTTTTAATCCATGTTTTTCTTTTTTTTGGATTCATATCTAAATTTTAATTTGTTTTGTTTTGTTACTCTTTCAGAATTGTGTATTTATGAGAAACAAAACAAATTATTTCATTTCAAAAAATGTATGCATTTTATCCCTGCACTTGAATGCTGATTTGATTTTACATGGGACTTGGGATTTAATCATTTTCGGGTGCCTGGGTGGCTCAGTGGGTTAAGCCTCTGCCTTCAGCTCGGTCATGATCTCAGGGTCCTGGGATCAAGCCCCACATAGGACTCTCTGCTCAGCAGAGAACCTGCTTCCCCCTCTCTCTCTGCCTACTTGTGATCTCTCTCTCTGTGTCAAATAAATAAATAAAATTAAAAAAAAAAAGAATCAACAATAGTTTAAAAAAAAAATCATTTTCTCCAGGAGTCATTGTTCCCTACGGCTTCTTATACATAGCCTTTGTCTTATAGCCTCTAAGTCAGTGAGAAACCAAATATTGTCTGATTATTAATCTTTAGTAAATAGTCTTTACATTTTTATATCAATGGTAAGCTATTAATACAATTTTTCTATTGTTTATTTTAAAATTCCACTCATATATTTTAGTATAAGTAATTTTTTTTTTCCATACAAATTGGTGAGCCCTTTTGATCTTTGTTATCTTTTCAACTCTAGGAAATTTTTTGACAATATTCATTTTTTTCTATTAGTTCACTTTTTACTTTCTTCCCTGCATTGTCTCTATGCTTTCCTCCCAGAAATCTTACTGTATGGATGTCAAATCTTCTGTTTATCTTCTGAATCTCTTGAATTTTCATGTTTTTCAATCCTATATCTTTTTATGGTTTATTGCAGATCATCTTTACCTCATTAACTAGCTCTTTTGTTTGACCATTCTGTTTTTAAACTTGTCTTTTTCATACTCATTTTGCTAATCAAACAATTCAATTTCCAACATTGCTAATTATTTCTTTCACAATATGTCTGTATGTATTATAGATGCAATATCCCTAAGGATAACCTTTTTTTTTCCTTTTAAAATTTCTTTCTTCAAAAAATACTTTTCAGTTTTATACCTCTTTGTCATGATGCTGGCTTTCCTTAAATGTTTTTTGATGCTTGGTTGTCTCTTGGTAGTTTATTGTAAAAGACTTTTTGCCTGTGTTTGGATGCCAGTTACAATTAGAGGAATTTACCTGACTGGAGAGAAAACACAGACATGTTTGTGGTGGCAGGAACTGATAGTGGGTGTTCTGGGTTTTTGTAATGCCAGGAGAGTCCATGGCTACTTGAGCATGTTTATTGAAAAGTGCTATTATCTTTACAATAAAAATTAAATTAATTTGTATGTATTTAGTCAAAATATCCATTGAAGATAATTTAAGGAATCAGAATACAAACATAATTTAAGATTTAGTTTTGTACTATAATCAAGTGTTAAAGCAGAATTTACTATACAGTATAGTAGGTAGACAGTCTCCAGGTTTTAGAACTGAAAATAATTAAGTCTGAATCTTAAACACTAATTCTCTCTATATTTCCAGCTCTGAGAATTTGAGCAAGTTACTTAACTTTCTTGGGTCTGTTTTCTTACTGGCAAAATGTGATTATAATAGTAATTAGTCAATATTGGTATAAACATGAAAAGGTATGTTATAACCACAACAATGTATAAACCATATTTGGTGCTCAATGTTAGTTACCATACATTTAGGTAGATGAAAACAGCATAATCTATATAAGAAAATGGTCTTTCTCAGCTTGGTGAGTAAGAACAGGTCTCCTATTATGAGTTTAATTTTATTAATCTCATAGATACATCTGTTATTATATGGATAAAAGGGCTTAATTCTTTAACATTTATGACTAGAATATTGGGGGAAAAAAAGAATAGCTACGTAATTACCTGTCAAAACCTGGCTGTCAATTTATAAAAGCTAGTTTCTAGATATAAGAGTTATTCAGCAGATATTTAGTGAATGACTATTATGTTCCAGGCACTGTTCTGAATTCTGGAAGGGTGATGTATGAGTGTGTGTTCTCCTTGATTTAATTAAGATAGTGTTTAGGAAAGATAAAAAGTAGATTCCAAGTTTGCCGTTATTCCTATAAATAGTATGTGATCAGATTTCCAGTATCATATGAGGGATACTGGAAATGCCCCCTTCCCTAAAATATTATCGCATATTGTACATAGATATTCACCAAATATTTATGTTTTATAAATACAATGAACTCATCCTGTTGTGTTAAGCTTCACCATTGCATGCTCACATTTATAAAATGTAAATATTTAGTGAAATGCTGAAATATATAGTAATCACAGGTTAATGCTAATTGATTTGCCATTTAATTATCTTTCCTTATGTCAGTGGAGACCTAGGGAAGCCTGAAGGCATTAAGTTTTGAAGGAAAAAAAAAAAGCTGAAAATCTGTAATGAAATTAACAAAGGAGATACAGCATGGCCGTATGATGGTTGCAAGAATTGTATTGAAATACAGATTTTACTCAACCCATAATTACTTTACTGAATTGTTTCAGGGATCGAGTCCATGTAAGGCTCATACATGGGTCTCCTTTCCTTACTTCTGCCTGGCCACCAAGGGGTTAGAAGATCCCATTCTCATTTTTGACCTTTTATCCTCTTTCAAAGCACATGGGTTTATTTACCCCTTTAGAGTTTGCTAAAACAAAAGTAACAACCTCACTCCTAGCCCTAAAACAGAGGATTTATTAGATTTATTAGAAAGGATACCATGCAGTAGAGATAAAATATGTGGTTAACTGCAGGCAAAGCAATTCCAGATGCTGTCAGATTGGCCATTTGGCCTCCTTGAAGGGTCATTCATCGGTTTCTGCCCCAGTTGTCATAGCTCTGCCACCATGTCTTGTGAAGGGCAGTCAGAGGGCTCAGAGGGTAACACTGCAGATCTAATTCCTGATTTGGGTAGGGCTCCATAAGGTCTTTCTGGACTGGGGTCCTGCCTCTCCTGTTCTCCTCCCACCACTGTCACACACTTTGCTAAGTATGCACCACAGTCATTCTCCAAATCAATAAATGTGTGAGAACTGGGGCAAAAAGACCATTATTTTCTGGGTTTTTGAAACATAGGAAAGCTGTGAGCAGTTACCTTCTACCCAAGCAGCCCTTCTTAAATAGATTGTGGATATAGGGAAGTGCTAGGCAGCTGAGATTGCACAATTTATCCAAGGAGCACAAGATTCAGGAGGACAATAAATCATTGTTCTCATAATCTCTTCAGACTAAAACCAGGATGTTTCTCTGTTTAAAAGGCAGACTTATTTGGTAAGGGAAGAAGAATGTGGCATAATGAATGTTTTAAAGAAAAATATCAGTGTGTGTTTGATAAGTATTTAAAATAAGCCTCTTGGATGACTTCACATGTGTTGTTTGCCATCTCTCCTTGTCTAGAAGGAAGAGTGTATCAAGGACTTCCTATTCTAAAGAAGAGTGATACAACGGACCTAGGAATAAATATCTGTTGGTCCAACCTCCTTAAAACAATTCTTTACACATCATTTATAATTTTGATTTGAATGTTCTAAGATATGTCACAGATTTAAAGTACTTATGGGAATTATGATGACTCACTTTTCTTGCTTGCTATTAATATTTTTTCTTATAAAAATATTTTTCACTTGTTATGTGAGTCACAATAGTCCAGATTATGCTGCATAACTGAAATCTCAATGAATTAGCACACAACAACTCAATGTAAACTCTGCTGTAAATATCAAGGTTTCCTGGGGTGACTCCCCCATGATGAATCAGGAATCTAATTTACCCCCAATTTTGGCTCCATGATTTTAGCATGTGGCTTCCAGGTCACCACAGCAGGAGCAAAGAGTGAGTATAGACTCACCACTTCTCTTAAATGTCTGAACTCATAAGTGACACACATTATTTCTCTACACAGTAAAGATTACATAATTCCACCTAACTGAAAAGGATGAGGAAATGTGGGGCAGCATATAGTTATTTGTTAAGTGATAAATGCCTCTACCTTACTTGGGCAAGATGTTTTTTGCTCCTTTGCTCCCCAACATTTATCATATCTTTAAACCATTTTTCCATGTTAGTCTCATTATTTATATGGGGAAGGATAATAAGTTGAGAAACTTGCCCATCAATCTATTTATAGAAGCCAATAATTACTAATGACAATTAGTAATGGGATAATTTAGGAAAAAAAAAACCCTTTTCCATGTGATTCTATTCTATAAGATATATACTTCCAAATAACAGAAATGAATGATGATCAAAAAGAATTTATTTTGAATGTTGAAGATTAAGAGGATAGACCCCAAGAAATAAGTCTCCATTGCTCTCTTAAAAAAAAAAAAAAAGAATCAAATTCAGTTTTAAAATTCTCTTATTCATGGAAGTCTGAGGAACTCTCCTTTACTTATCATTCTTGATGATTCACATTTATATAGATGATATCTTGGCTTTCCAGATCCTTATTATCTCATTGTCAATGATTCTTTCCTTCAACCAAATTATGAACACATTTCTGTGGTCTCATTCAGTGGATTGTCAACACCAGAATATATATTACATGAGAGGTCATAAATGTAACATTCTTAAGGTACTCATACAACATACTCAAACTCGGAAAATCTTGAGAATGAAAGGATATGTTATTCATCATTTTACCAATCATATACTAGGGCAGCAGGTGGAAATATCTTACATATCTGATTCCTCAGCCATATCTTTGTATCTCTTCACTTTAAGGCTGACTGCTATACTCTAAGACCTCATCATTGAGTTATTTAATCAATTAGCTCTATTTCCTTTCTATTCTTCAGCTCCTCCTGCATTTAATTCTCTAATTACTCCTAGATTCTATGTTTCATCACATTCATCTCCCTGATCCTTATTTTCCTCTATTAGACTTGGGGAGAAAAATCCCAACTCTATATCTTTTCAACATCTACCTTCTATCGGTATGGTCAGCTCTACAGAAGAAAATAACACATATGACCATCACTTCGTGATCTCTAACCTTGGGCTTTAACACGTTGCCCAGCAGTCCTACTTTTCATTTCTCTTCTGAGCATCTAAATGACCTCCACGCCACTAAATCCAAAGGACATTTTCCCCTTACCATCCTTCTTATCTTCTCTGTTTCTCCCAGTGGCTGACAATTCCAAAGGGTCACTGCAATTTCAGAGGTCTCTGTGGGAAACACTCATCGAGAGAACATCAGCCCGATTTCTCCTTCTGCCAATCTGGCACCCCCCTTTTCATTGTACAATGCTATGCTTCGGGATGCTCATCTCCCTCTCAGTCTGCTTTCCAGGAATATGCTCTGTGACACTGGCTTAACCTCATTTTTCGGGTCTCAGCTTAATGCTCTTTCCAATGATAGCACGTTCCTCTTTGTCCATTCTCACATATATTCCAAACTCTCCCACAGAAATGTTTTCACATGGTAATCTGTTGTTTCTATTTACAATTCTTATCACACTTTGTTACTATTTATTTACATTTCTTATTTATTACCTCTTTCTTTGCCTTCTGAGGAACAGGGAAGGAGCAATGCTTGTTCTATTTTCCAGAATATCTGTCCCCAGTGCCTAGCACAGGCCTTAAGTATTTGGGAGAATGATTACCTTACTTCCTTGCTGATTGTTGGCACCCAACGTATTTTCTGGGTATGCAATATTCTGAAATAGGAGCTAAGAGGGAGAGGAAATAGGTAATTGGGAGGAGGAGAGAATGCGGTCTATTGTTTATCTCAGAACTATTTTGCACATAATGCCCATTAAAATCTTGCAGAATACCAGAGTCTTTGTAGTATAATTTAAGCAGCACTGAGTTGAATCTCTAAGTGTGTGTTATATTAGAATATTCAGACAATGGACATAACTACCATCTCTTTTGAAGGATTAAGTTTATATTCTTTCTGAGTAAAGGAAATATTTCCCATATGTGCTTTATGTAGGAAAAAAAAATACAACCAGCAACCTGCATTAGTGATTAATTGGATCTTTTGAGTAATTAACTATTTATTTTCATTAAGCAATGTACAATAACAATGGCAATAAGAGTCACAGTTTGGACAAAACAGATTATAATGAAGTAATTCATATCTTGTCCTTGACTGATTAGAGAGTAAATGACACAAGAAGTTTTAGATAATTTTCTGCAGAAAAAGTGGAAAATAAAATATTCCTGATAGATTCAAATCATAATAATGTATAATTGTGTTTAGTGCTTTTTGTTACATGATGAGCTTCTTAAAGATGTTATAAAGACTTGACTCATTGTTGAATCTCCAAATAAGCCCAATATCTGCCCTGTAGTTAGCATGTATTTACTGTTTATTGAATGAACATACTAATAAATCAATTAAAAACTATATAAATGTATGTGCTTTCATATGCATTATTTCATTTTATTCTAATAGTAGAACTGTGAGATAGGCAGTGCACTTGTTATTATATCATTTAGCAATAAGACAATTGGAGAGAGAGTTTAAGGAACTCAATGTTTTAGTCAGGAATTGTTGGGTGAAATGAACAAAACCTCCCTCAGTCTAGCTCAGGAAGAAAGGGAAGTTTTTCCAAGGACACAACGAAATATGGAAAAATGGGGCTGGAAATAGAGTCAGGACTCATGCAGTTGGAAAGTCACTAGAGAGTTCTCTCTGTCCCTCCACATCTCCGTCTGTCTCTCTCACTCTCTAGGTACATACTCTTTTATCTCTGCTTCTCTTATTCCATCTATTTCTTCTCTCTTAGAACAATTCTCCTCTTTCTCTTGGTTGCTATTGCTCAATGACTTTGGCTTCCTGGTATATTTATTTGCCTTGCCATGGTTCCAAATTGGGCTTTGATGGACTCCATGTAACTACAGGCTACTACCATTAAAATGAAGTCTTTTGATCTAATTATGGTAAGAAAATCTGTGACTCTTAGACATGTCAATGAACATGAAGAATGTACTATTCAGGTATAATTACCCATGAAGCTGCGTCTATAGAAGTGCCCCTTCTCTGATCTGAGGGTAAGACACACACACTGGCCAAAGTTCAAACTGCTAGGAAGTAACCAAGTAAACATTGCATGCATAGATTTCAATTCCTGGCTTAGTCCTCATTCAAAGGTAGCATGGGTTAATGAGCAGTAGCTGTGTGCCAGGAAATGTGCTATGCAACACGCTAAGCAAATGCTTGGCAAAGCCAGACTCTACTCCTATGCTCATTAATCGAGTGAGGGAGGTAGGGAGTAAACGTGAGATTTTAAAAAAAGGATAAATGTGATAAGTGTAATGAAGAAAAGGTGCTTGGGAGCTTTGTGATATAGGCAAGAGACAACCCCAAGGTGGCAGTTATAGGGTACACAGAAAGGGATGTTAGAGCTGATATATTAGAAGGTGATGGATTTTGAATGGGGAAGTAACATGACAGTGCTTTATTTTGAAAAACTTACCCTAAAGGCAATCTGTAAGACAGACGGGAGGCCAGCAAGTGGGAAGGAGAAGAGTAGAGGTTATTTCAGTGGTAACTGGGACGTTCAGATGAAGCCATGCAAATTAATGGGAGGCGTTGAATGATTGAATGATTTCCACAGGATGCCCTAGCATACTGAGATCTAGTGCACAATCTGGTTGAGGCTCCTTTCCTCTACTGAATGACTATAATCTTATGAGTATTATTAATAAATGCTGTGAGGTAATATGAACAATTTACTAAAAAATTCTCACAGAAATCCAGAAGGCATTGAGTCACAAAGTCCTTGTTGGGAGGCAGAATGTTTAATCATTGTTGATTCCAACAGAATTTTCAGAATAAAGGGTTTGAGTGTTAGTGTAAATTCAATTTTCCACAATGCCAAATAACTTTTAATAAAGTTGTGTTTCCCAAATTTATTTGCAGTTATTTATCCTCAAACTTCTAAATAAGAATTGTGTATGTGTATATGAAACTTGAAGTTTACATTTTTTTTGCAATTAAATCTGATCTTTTACTGAGTTAGAGTAGAAATTTACTTCCAAAATATTATTTTCCATTAGATTAGACTTCTCTAGAGAATTTTTTCCCACTGAAGCAGAAAGCAGATTGCTCATTGTTGTTGTTAGTGAACATATTGTAAACCTTCACACTAATCATAGAAGAATTATGTCAATATTTTGCTATCTAAAAAACAACAACAAAAGAGCCATTGTAGTATTTTGGGTCAAAAGCTTTCTTATTAAAAAGTGCCAAAATATGAGACTCCACAATTAGAGAGTAACAGCTGCAGTTGAGCTTTTTCAGGCTAATGGATAAATAATCTGTTGTCAAAATTAATTCTTATATAAGCATATGTATTTAGACGATAGGCCAAAGTGACTTTGAAGAATCATCATGGTCTATTGGGTAATTAATGCATTTAAAAATAAGCATGATATGCAAAATCACATATATCCAAATGGCAAGAAATATGCTTTAATTTCATTTAATTTGGTACATATTAATATATTTACTGAAACCTGACCTTGTCATTAGATTATGCAGACTTATAGAAAAATGTAAAAAGAAAAAAAAGAACACTTTTCTATTAAAGTGGATTTAAAATGTGAAATATATCAATTGAGTTGCATAAGATCAAGATGGCAACAGAAATGAAATATAACCAAGATCAATAAATCAATCAGCAAATTTTTATTGATTGACAATTCTGTGCACAGGAGTGTTTTCTTAGGTACCATTTTTAGAACCAGAGACAAAATAGAAAGCACCAAAAATAGTTGGATTGTAATGTAATAAAATATATGTGATCCTAGCTCAGTGCTGACAAACTTGATTTAATGTAAATCATATTCTGCTGGGAGTTTATAAAAAGGGCTTAAAAATATTTTATAGGAAGGATTACTGTAACTATCAAAAGAGATATTTATGCTAAAGAGCTTTGAATAGAAACTACATATAAATATGAGACATTTTATATTAGAAAAAAATGCATGTTATATTGAAACTTAGTTTCTTCCTCATATGTCATTAGTATGACTTGGCCCTTTCATTCCTTAAATGACTGTGTTTCTACACATTTTCTTTTTTTTGAGTTAGACTTTTGCTTTTAACTGTTCATTTCACACTGCTCATCATGTGCTATATTAAAGGGTTCTAGTTTCTCACTTTTCTCAAGAAAAATGAATAAAAAACTTGTAGTTTCCTCTAGAAAATAAGAATTACTTTTTCACTGATAAGGGATTAAACATGTCAAGAAATATTTAGTTTTCTGCGACATGCCCAGAACTGTGCAAGTTCTCAAGCACGCAAAGATGGAAAAGCATCTCTTTTCTTGAAGGTGTCTAATGGAGAGGAATTCTACTGTGAAACTAATCTTTCTATTAGTTTGGGTCTTAGAGATATCTTTTTTCACAAAAACAATGGCTCCAAAATGTAGTATTTTTCTCTTGGACACCCAGTTTATGTCAAGACTTGGAAAGAGTTGGGGGCTCACACTTAAGTTCCTGTGGCCCTTATAGCCCTCTACCTTCCCATCCTCCAAACTTCACTGTCTTTATAAACTCACTTCTTGCTCATTGTTCAGAATGTAACATCCTCACCTCCATTGTGAACTCCCAGAGCTTACTGCTGGTTTCCTGGCATTTTAAAACTGGTAGTGATTGTTTAATATCTGCCTCTGCTGCTCTAATGAAACTGCATGGGAACACTGATCATATCTGTGTTCCTGTCCACTGATTCCCTGGTTTCTAGCTCGATATAAGGCACAATGTAGATGCTCACTAACCATTTCTCAAATGGACAAATGGCACGATGGGACAGAGTAGGCATTCAGATCACATCAACAGAAGCCAGATTTTCATAAAAGGCAACTTGGTTTTTATAATCTGCAATTCCAAAGAAATTGCAAATAAATTCCTAAAATAGAAGTTGAATGCAATCGTTTGAGTAGTTGATTGAGCTCATTAGTTTCATTTATTTGTCTTATATTTTAATGTTATTTAAGTATTTATTGAACATTCACCATGTGGTGTGCCATTCTGCTGACAAAAATGAATATGGTAACTCCAGCAGACCACGAGAAAATCAAAGCCTGGAGAAAGACTAATGATCATTACAACTTAATACAAAAACTGCTTGAAAGTAATATACAAATTGTTCTTGGACCCAGAAGAGCTAATAATCAGTCTGAACCTTGTGGAATCTCACCAGTCTGGCCACAAAAGAAAGTAGACTTGAAGCAGGGAGAATGATATATGCATAGGCAAAGAGCTGCATTCCATTTGAGAGTTGTATGCTCAATTTCTATATGCAAAGAGGAGCATGGCAGGAGTACATAATTTTAAAAAAGTGGATGCAGCTTACTGCATGATAAATGTAAAATAAAACTATAAAAATAAGAACAAAAGAATGTTAAGATGTGATTTAAGTAAGAGACAGACACAGAAAATCCAAGAAAAAGGAATTTGGTGTGAACAAACATTAAACTTAGCTCTGAGTTTTCTGGCAGCAAAAATAAAAATTTAATTTTTAAAGAAGGAAACAAAATCTTTACTATAATACAATTAATTCATTAGGAGAGTCTAGCTTTACACTAATATAAATATAAAGAAGAATCTATGGCATGAATCTTCATTCATCATTGTTTAATATAATGGTCTACGTGTGCAATTAAAAATTTTAAAGTTATGTTGAAAACTTCTCAATAGGCACACTTAAAAAAAAAACAACTTCCTTTAAAAATTTATATCCTTTTGCCATTTGAAAAGATGATACCTGCCATTTGCATCAACATGGATGGAACTGGAGGGGATTATGCTAAGTGAAATAAGTCAAGCAGAGAAAGACAATTTTATGGTTTCATTCATATGTGGAACATAAGGACTAGCACAGGGGACCATAGGGGAAAGGAGGGATGTGGTATAAGGTAATCGGGTAATGGGTATTAAGGAGTGTATGTGCTGGATGAGCACTGGGTGTTATATGCAACTAATGAATTGTTGAACACTACATCAAAAACTAATGATGTACTAAATGTTGATGAATTGAAAATAATTAAAAAATACAGAAGGAAAAAAAGTTACATCCTTTTTCTGATTATAAACTAGTGTAGGTCTGCTATAGGATATTTGGATGCTATGATAAAAAAAATGAGGAAAAAAATAATTTCCTAAAATCACACCACCTACAGAGATCACTCTTAACATTTAGATATATTCATTTTTCATCATTTTTCTCCCTGAGTCATAGCTTTATGAACATTTACACTATCTACAATTTCCAATAAACTGATGGCTGACTTTTCAGACACCCCCAATTTTGATCCAAATTCAGTACTTTCAAAAATACCCCCCCCCAAATCCAAATCCTAGGGAACATAAGTTTACAACAAAAATTTTCAGAGAATATGAAGAAGACTCTTCCATAAGAGTCTTTACAACTTAACTAAAGATTGGTGGCTTCACAGGCATGAATCTTATTGCACGGGACATAGCATTTTGCTCAGTACATTCACAGTGGATGTCCTCTACCAAAATTGTTTCCCCCCTTTTCTATTGCATAATTGTCTCGATATCTGAGACTCAGGTCACAAACCATTGCTACAGAATGATTTCGCAAACACACACAGATTTGGTCTATACACCAGAGGCTTGCAAAGTATGGGAAATTATACAAATGTTCATGCTTCATGTAAAAATTCACATTTCTACCTTCTCATCTTCAGACACATGCTTTTATTGTCTATACAATAGTCACAGTAGGAATGTATAAAAATATATTTAACCATTCTCTTGTTCTTGGGAATAACAAAAGATTTTTATGTAGGTTTTTTTTTGTCTGATAGTAATATTGTTATGAAGAAATCCTTGTATATAAACAGTTAAAAGCAGCTCTGATTGTTTCTTTAAAGCTCTTGATTACTTATTAGGAAGTTAAGTCAGTGGCTAGCTTCCCACATCCTTACCAGCATTTTGTTGATTCCTATTTTAAAATATATGTAACGCAAGCTCATACATAATCATTGGCTTAACCTTATTACTTATGAAGCTAAAGCTCTTTCATTTGTCTGTATTTTACCTACATTTCATTTATACTTTATCTTGTGAATTTCCTGGTTCTTCTCTTGGCATCACTTAGGCTAACCTAGTTTTCAACCACGAAAGACTTTCTTTTCTTTTCTTTCAACCACAAAAGACTTTCTTTTTTTTCTTTTTAAAAATTCCTGCTACCTGTCCTGGTGGGTTGACTGGGGCTCTGCCCTCGTCCTCATCATCATGCTGGGACCCAACTGTCAAAGCAGCTCTATCTAGAACATCTATTGTACATACAATAAATAATAAACATTCACTCTACTTGCATTTTTCTGTGTAAGTATGTAGAATTTATATAAAAACAGAAATTATAAAAATCTATAAAATTCATTTAAACTAGAATTTTATCTCTTTTTAAGAATATTTTTTACTCAACAAAGAAACTATTTTGCCTCCTAGGAACCAGAGTGCCGATAATCTCAAAAGGGATTAGAAATGCTCTAAAAATGCTTCTCAAACAGGTAAATAGATTTCTTGCTAATCAAGAAGGAACAAAGTATGTAGGGGAGGGAACTTGCCTAAGCTTTTGAAAGGCTCCTGTCAAAAGCGTCAGAGGTGGAGCTCTCAGCCGCCTTCATTCTGCTCTTCCACTTCTGAGCAGGTGCAAGCCGCTTCAGAGTCCCTCTCCGGGCTTCTACTCCTGGCCTCTTTCTGGATTCTCCTCTTGTTGGCCCACCTGTCGCATTTCTTCTCCTTCCGCCCTTCATAATTCAAGCTTTCTCCACATGGCTGCAGAGCCAGACCTTATAGAAGACTAAGGCAAGAAGGAACAGACATCATCACCTGGAGCCAATTACATTTTTTCTTCTCTACTTATGGCCAGAAGGAATATGGTAAAACAATTAGAAAAAAAAAATTAACAAATGAGTTTATGTTGCCTGTTTCCTTGCTGTTCTGAAAGTCTATTGAAGAAGGTGAGATCAAGGGGCACCTGGGTGGCTCAGTGGGTTAAAGACTCTGCCTTCGGCTGGGGTCGTGGTCCCAGGGTCCTGGATGGAGCCCCACATCGGGCTTTCTGCTCAGCGGGGAGCCTGCTTCAACCCCCCCCCCCCCCCCGCCTATCTCTCTGCCTACTTGTGATCTCTGTCTGTCAAATAAATTAATAAAATCTTAAAAAAAAAAAAAAAGAAGGTGAGATCAATTGCTCTTCGATCATTAGGTCCCGTATGTTGAACTGCCTATTTAACAGCACTCCTCAAAGGTTTTTGTTTTGTTTTGGTTTATTTTTTTTTCCCCTAGTTTGTAGTATTTTATATTGGTACGCCTTACTTGATCAGTGTTAATTTTTTTATGATTCACTTTAAATTGATTCAATTTCAGTAATTTCTTATGATTTACAAGGACTTTTTTAAATGCTTGAATACAAGTACTTAATTTCCAAAATGTACTCAGTGGAAGTGACTTACATATGGGCCTTCTCCCACAACTTTATTTTCAGTTAATAAAGTAAAGGAAATAACCTAATTATTCAAAAGTAAGAACTTAGCTTGGAAAGCATAGCACATGATATACAATCATTTAGAATGACATGTGAAAATGTATCAATCAGTATATTGTTAAATGGAAATTAGTGCAGCACATACAATATGTATATATGAAGCCATATAAAAACCCCTGTACCTATTTGCTTAGAAAAATATGAAAAGTTATGTATAAATAAAGAGTAATTATTTATGTCTGAGATATGGTAATCCTTTTTATATTTTGTAATGAAAAGCATTACTTTGGTAAACAAACAAAAAAAAATAGAAGTCTTCGTAGTATAGAGAACAAACTGATGGTTACCCAAGGGGAGATGGAAGGGGATGATGGGTGAAATAGGTGATGGGATTTAAGGAGTGCCGTAGCTGTGATGGACACCAGGTGTTGTATGCAAGTGTTGCATCACTATATTGTACACCTGAAACTGATATTACACTGGATGTTAACTAACTGGAATTTGAGTAAAAATTTAAAAAAAACTATAAATTCACAAAAACTTACTATTTGTGTTTGTGTGTGTGTGTGTATTTATATAAACATATAGCAAAACTTTCTTTCAGAGCACATTTTCAGAGTTATGATGAAATGACACAGGAATTGTCAACATAGTAAAATTGTCTTTGGGGCTACTTTACCATTCCATTCCTCCCACTTTCCCCAGGAATATTAACTACATATTTTTTTTAATTTTTAGATTTTATTTATGTATTTGAGAGAGAGAGCACATACTCGTATGCATAAGCTCATTCCCATGAGTTGGGGGGAGGAGCAGAGGGAGTGGGAGAAGCAGGCTCTGCTCAGCAGGAAGCCCAAGGCTGGGCTGGATCCCAGGACTCTGGGATCATGACCCGAGCCAAAGGCAGACGCTTCACTGACTGAGGGACCCAGATGTCTCAACAACATTTTTGAAACAACACTGTGCCATAGTTTCTTCAAAATTAAAATTCCCTGACTATGTGTATTTTTCTTTTCTTTTCTTTCATGTTTCTTCTGTTTTTTCTTCCTCTTTTGCCCTTCCTTTCTTCCTTCTCTCTCCTTTCTTTTCTCTTTTTTCCTTCTTTACCTCTTTATTTCCCCTTTCCCCCTTCCTCCTATCTTCTTTCTTCCCCACCTCTGATTTTTTTCCCTCCATTTCTTCTCTCCTCCTTCCCTTTCCTTCCTTCCTTCCATCTTGACTTTTCTTTGTCTATTTTTTATTAACTATATATAATAACTACCATAAATTGGTGACTAAAATTTTGTGCTATGTGATTTTAAATATTTAATGCATTTTCATCTTCTCTTTAAGCCTGACATTTTGATATCACCCTCAGTTTATAGATTGGAGAAGTGAGAATCAGAGAGAATGGATAACATGTCAGTGTTATGCTGGTAAATAAGAGCATGTTGAATTCAGATGCTATGCAACTCCATTCCCAATATTCTGTCATGACCACACTCTCACTCCTTCCCACAGCTTTCTTCTTCCTTATTAAATATGCATCTAGGGGCCCCTGGGTGGATCAGTCAGTTAAGAGCCCAACTCTTGATTTTGGCTCATCATGATCTCAGAGTCCTGAGATCGAGCCCCAAGCAGGAGTCTGCTTGAGATTCTCTCTCTCCCTCTATCTCTGCCCCACCCACACCCTCCCACTCTCTCTTTGTCAAATAAATAAATCTTTAAAAATAAATAAGTAAATAAATAATCAACTTGACAACCTTACCCCACTTGACAGACTTAACCTGTGTGCTTCTCTCATTGTATTCCTTTCTTTATTTTTTAATAAGTAGGGTTTTTAAAAAAATTTTTTTTTTATTCGACAGACAGATATCACAAGTAGGCAGAGAGTCAGGCAGAGAGAGAGGGAAGCAGGCTCCCTGCCGAGCAGAGAGCCTGATGCGGGGCTCGATCCCAGAACCCTGAGATCATGACCTGAGCCGAAGGCAGAGGCTTAACCCACTGAGCCACCCAGGCGTCCCTCTCATTGTATTTCTTACATAAACCATTTATTCTCATGGCTTCATCGAATGTCATAGAATCTTAAATCTTGGAATCTTAAACCTGTATGTTCACTCTTGAGCTATCTCTGGAGTTTTAGTCCCACGTGTCAAACCCTATATAATAGATACCTAACACACAATACATGGTGGTCATTGTTCTCAAATGTTACCTTAAGGTTATTAGTGCATCTAATTCTCACACTATTACCACTAAGCTCCATGCTTGCATGTTTTACTGTTGAGGTACTGAGGTTCAGACAAGTTAATTAGCCAAAGACAAAAATTTTGATATTTCCCTTTGAATGTCCCTACTTTCACCAATAACAACACCTAAAGGTGTTTTTGTCTCAGGAATTTCTGGAAAAAGATACAAAGATTTGTTGGGAATTTCTGGCCCCACAATTTAAAAGAAAATATTTATTTGCCTCACCTACATACTCGTATTCAGCTGTGTCTACCTACTGACATTGAATTGTGATATCAGATTGACATTGCAAACTGATGTGTTCTGGAACCTCACTAGGTATTTAGTGAGGCTTCAAGACTCTTTGTGAGATTCTCCTCTCAAACCTCCTTTAGGTCATTAGTGGAGGTCTTACCACATAGTCCAGTGTGTACTGGGGTGCTTAACTGTTAATTCAAGGACCATATAAATGACCACAGACACCTTTGTAGTCTATGAATCATGTGCTAGATATTGTGCTAGGTACTGGGGAAACAACAGATATACTAGAAAAGTTTCCTGATCTCAATGGAACTTCAATTCATGACCCAAGTGGAGGTCATTGCAGTGGCTTAATTCAAGTCCTTTCAACCTCAAGGCCAAAATCAGACAAGCGAATGTTTGTGTTACCTTGGTGTTCCTCTAGACCTATGGCGTAGCTCTGAGTCCTAGCATGTGGCCCTTGAAACAGCCATAACTTACTTCACAGAAGTTGTTTATTTATTGGTAGTTAATGAAATTATTGTGCATTTCATGAAATTTCCCAAGCTTTCTAAATCATTTTTCCTAAAGATATATATTGTCCATAAAATAAAAAATTAACTCAAATATTTTCTCAAATTCTAATAATTGGCAGTGACTATAGAAATCTTTGTATCTTATTTCTGTTCACACTTGTTGTTCTTTAAATTATTAACAAGCAGTTTGAGAAAAATGATTAGCCATTTATTTGGACAACTATAATGTTATTTAGAATAATATTTAAGAGGCAACCATCTTTTCCAATAGCGTAACCAGATCAGTAGCTCAGACCAGGGACTATTTCCCCTATTTTCGTATTTCACAAACATATTCTCCTCATTAAGGATTAATATTCCTCTTTAATATCTCAGAAATTGCCCCTGTCAGAGACAAATGAGAAGGACCAGATTTTACTGGTTTATGTTTGCGTGTGTGTCTCTGTGTGTTTATTTGTTGTTCATTTTGTTTCTGAAAGAGCAGACAATATTCTTTATTATTAATTGATGAATATTTTGGTCCAACATAAATCATTGATTCACCCATTATAAAGTAGTTGTGCTCACTACATAATGCTCTTAAATCAAATGAATATTGAATACTACTATAGAGTAGAAACTTGTCATTAAAAGGCCTTCTATTTGGATGACTGCAGTGGTCAATGCCTTGTTATAAACTGCTTTCTAAGTCAGTCTGAGAAATGTAGGACAAAAATAACATTAAAAATGCTAGCAAAGGTGGTTATTTCAATCCCATATTCCCCAAATAGCTGTTTTTCCTCCCTTCTTTTCTTCCTCCCTTTCTTTCAGTAGTACTGTGACCCAAGTAGTATAGCTCAGTTACAACACGAATAAAAGTTTTAGTGATCATTTGCATTGCAAAACTCCTGCTTAAAAAAAAAAAAAAAAAGTGTCCACTGGAATTTTGCTATAATCTAATCCTCAGGGTCGATTCTATGGGACTTTTTAATAGGTGAAAGCTCTGGGTAAAATAAATAAGCCATTGTTCCCCCTACCGGCCCACCCTTCTTCAAAATGATGAAAATACAGATATTGTGAAAGGGGAAACAAAGGAGTTTAAAATTGCAGCCCTTGTGAAGAACAAAGATAAGCTTTGTTGTGCTGGTTTAAAAATCTAAGATGTTTTCTGAAGACGATCTAAAAATGGCAAAACATTGTAGAATGTTTTCTAACCAGGTAACTGCTAAGTATGAAATAAGCTGATAAATGATTTATTTTGGTCTGTTTCTCAGATGTAAAAATTCACTTATTTT
This sequence comes from Martes martes, assembly GCF_963455335.1. Taxonomy (NCBI): domain Eukaryota; kingdom Metazoa; phylum Chordata; class Mammalia; order Carnivora; family Mustelidae; genus Martes; species Martes martes. The sequence goes on from NC_137893.1 coordinate 37,661,058, forward strand.
ATGGTTATCACTATTAAGTGGAAATTGCCTTATAAGTCCTTTAAAATGAATGCCAAGAAATCAGCACTTTCATAAGCATTGTTATTAATCAAATTAGTTTAAAAATGATAATGGAATGTTCTATTATGTTGATCTATTGCATATATGAAGTTGGAGGGGAGAACCTATTTCTAACTCCGCAGGAAATAGTTTGAGGCTGATGAAATATTTGTTGCAATAAGTTTTTGAGGCTTGTATTTTCTGCATGTATGGTGGTGATGCCCATAAAAACTAATCCAGACTTTATATTCTCCAGGTAAAAATCCACTTCAAGGGGAGATAAATAAAATGTAACAGCAGAGAAGTTGTTTTAGGTCGAATCCCTGATTTCTTTAGCTCCAGTCTGATTTTTTTCTTACTTTCTTTCTTTTTTTTTTAACTCTAATTATTTGAATAGTTGTTAACGGCTCTATAGAGGTATGTTTTGCATTGTGTGCCATTCGCTCTTCAAGGAGCCTAGGATCAAAGCATTGCTGATGACAAAGTCCAACTACCAACTGTATATGTATTTTAGATTATATACATATAGCTGTGTATGTAGGTGTGTAAATATTTATATAAAATAAATATGTGTATATTGAGATATACATTCATGTGCTTCAACACATTAATCTTCAAAGAATTTGACAACTTCTAAGAATGTTCCCGCTATAATAAATATATTTGAAATACTGAGCAAAATTAAAACAACAGTTGTCATCAGTAACACTGTGTTTCTGTGACCCCTTCCAGCAACAGTAGCCAGTCTTTCAAAGGTTTTCAAAAAGCATTTTGAAGGTAAATTGTGCATCTGATGGAGACAAGCACATCTTCAGATTTTAACTGGGTTCATTTTAGTTTTCCGCTTTCTCAAAGAAAAAGAAACAAAGTGCTTTTTTGCTTGGCTATACACATGGTGTGGGGAGGACTTTAACCCAAGAAGTCTGGTAAACCAAATCACTGAATTTCAAGTGAAGAGGAGCAAGGGGGATTACAATGTGGTGCACAGAAAGACATTTTTCATCTTCCAAGTTTGTCTTCTAATTAAAGCAATATAATTTGTTTCTTTTTGGTTTCCTCTTCTAGTTTTCTTTTGTTTTTATTCCTCAGAAGTCGTTGATTTCCACTCTGGAAATTGGAGAAGGATGAAACCAGTTTTAGTTAAACATGGAAAATTTCTTGTAGGTAGTTTCTGATGTATAAGCATTGCTGTTTATAGGTCCACAGGCTCGAGGTTTCTTGGTTTCTTTTACCCTATTGATATCACAAGAGTTTGTCATTTCTCTTTTTTAGGGAAAATAGCTTTCCCTTTGGTCATATTTTCTAAATTTTCCATGCAAAGAAATGTCAAAAGTAAAAGAAAAATTGCATTAAAAACCTCTTTCTTATTTTTGATAAACTGTGAGAGCCATTTGTTTTATATTTTTGAATAAGACTTTCCTTTAGGGTTAAATTAGTTTTGAAAGGGCATAACTAATCATAAAGGCAACATTAAATTAGGAATTTTATTTGCACTCTTTTGACCTTTATTTTGTATTAGTCTCTCCTGTTTTCTTAACTTTGGGCCTCAGCCATTTTACTAGCTGTACGACGGCGTGAAAGTTAATAAACACTTCTAAGCTTTGGTGTCCAGTTTCCTAAGCTATACAATAGAGATAATATTATATGATACATGTAAGAATATAAAGCATGATAAATTCCATGGGTGTGTGCAAGTGCTTTATATACATGTATATATAAGTGTGCATGTATATACGTCGGGTATAGGTGTGCAAATGCATTTATATATGTACACGCATACAGGCACATATGTGTTTATTTGTTTCATTCATTTTCCTGGGACTCTGGTCTCTAATCGTTTCCCCATGTGGCTAGTTTTGAATAGGGTGTTTGAAAAAAATCTCGATCCAACTGAAGAATCAATGAAACACTTTAAATATGTCAAACTAAATGTTTACTTCCCCTGTCTTGGGGGAAAGTTGTATGGCTTTTGGTCCTGAGTTAGAGGTTTCAGTTTTAAAAGGTTTCCTGGGGAGTTTGAAGTTTTCGAGAATGATGGCCTGTTGGAAAAGAGAAGGAAGACTGTGCAAACTTGCAGGAGCATTTCTTCAACTTTATGTCGTCTTTCTTTCCTTTTGTCTCTTTTTTTAAGCTAATTTTATTTTATTTTTTATTTTAACAAATTAAAAAGGACAATGAAAAAGATAAGAGATAGAAATCAAAGGTTTGTTTGAAATAAGAGAATTGTGAAATAATAACGAGTCTTTTCAAATCAACACTGAAAATTGAATTACATTCTAATTTAAGTTGAGAAAATCTAGAAAGTAGCCTATAGGAATTTCCCCTCAGGCTGGCGCCAGACTTTCTTTGCTGATTTAGGCCCTTAATTAGGCATAAACTAATCATGCTGTGAGCTCTAGAGAAGAAATGACACATAATTGTTAGTGCTAATTTCTTAATTGTTAGAAAGTGATACTTCAGTTCGTGCTTCATCCAACAAGAAAGATCGGCAATGTGGCATCTCTTCCCTCTACGTGTCAACAATTTACACTTATAACACTGAAGAAAGAATACTTAACAATACACTTAATTTTCTTTATGGTGTCTTCAAACCAAATTTGGTGTTCTGAAATATAACCCCTTTCACTAATGGAATGATAGATGTGGCTTCCATTCTGAGAATGGGAAATTCAGTCAAAATGTAGAAAGCTGTATTTCATATCAAATCATCAATGCTAAGTTATCCAGGAGTAAGCCCACATGGCATGTATGGGAAACATCAGCTTTCCAAACTTGCCAGCCCTCCACTTACGTTCTCTTGAAGATAGAAGCTAGAGTCATAATTAAAATCATTATTAATTCATATTCATTCTATGCTATGACTTTAAAAGAGGTCAAGAAATCAAACATATAATGGAAATCTGTATTTCTTCCTCTTGAAAGAGAGCTAGATTTCAGGAAGGCTATAGTCATTAGAATAAGTGCTTTACTTGCATGTTCTTAAATAAGTAATGAAAAATATGGAATTAAAAATTCCCAAAAATGACAATTAAGAAAATGAAAGTGATATGGGAACAAAATAAGAACTTTTTTTGTTGGTTAATGGTCAATGAGATAGGTCTGTTAGGAACCACGCAGGAATTATTCTTCTGCCTGTGGCCCACTGAGAGGGCATAGGAGAAAGGGGGGACCTACTGAAGAGAAACTCCCAAGTTTTACACTGTCCATACAAATCATATAGGCTTAACATATAGCCATATATTTTCTTCTCCCCACTGCTCACTCCCATTCATCCCACTAAATGGACCTCAAAGGAATAAAAACTGTAGAGCAGGAGGTAGGTTTATGTATTAGACTGAAATTAAAAGGAGAAAACAGACTTTAAGGCAATGTTATTAGTGAGTTTTAGTATATTATGGTTTGCAAATGTAGAATTGTTGCTGTTTTCTTTTCAAAATTAATTTCAGCGAGTTTTTTATGCTAATAGGATAGCAGTATGCATCTACTTTGTGATATCTCAATATTAGAGTGCAAATAGAGAATTATGAAAGCATGAATTTAAAAAGTCTTGGGAAAAATAATCACAACCCAGCTTTAAGCCATCAAGAAAGCCTGAGAACAGCCTGTGCTCCAAGGATAGAGACCCACAAATGCCTGTTTTAGTGCTGTCCCACAGGGGCTCCCAGGCTAGTGATAGGGCTCTTCTTCAGAGCAATTAAGGATGATGAGAGCTGCGTAAGACCTGTGAGCATCATGTTGCGGGGACAGAGGAAGAGAGAGAGACCCTTACCTCTTGTCTTTAAGTGTCTTTATTTATCAATAGTATAACTCTGAATGTTCTTGCAATGTGCTCTACCCCTTTTCCAACTTCCTAACAAGACAAGTAACCTTGTATGTAAAAATATTTTCATTTCAATATCTACTTATCTTTTTTAATAATTTGCCACTGGTTCATGATTTCCCCCCTTTTCTCTTAGAAAGTCTATACTACTCTTTACAGAAGCTGAATTAAAGTATATTTCAATTTAACAGTCTTAAAATGTTAACACATTTTCTATGAATTCATTTCAGTTTGATCTTGATTTATATTTTTCAAGGAAAAGGTGTATATTCTTTGAATGCACTACTGATAATGTCTTAGACAAGGAGGAGTCTTTTTAAAGGGGTGAATGAGACTCGCACTAGGTAGCTTTTAGGCTTTCATGGGAATGTAGTTTGTAATTTCCATATATTCCTAAAAGTATTAACATTAATGACATGTGCAATATCAAGTGAAATGAAATACTCCAGATTATAGCCATAGTAAGAGGTCAACGGATTGTAGCTATGCAATCGAACATTCTTCTATCTGATAAAAATTAATAAACCAGGGAAAGTAATGGAGTTAAAACATAAACACTGTGACAGTCTGAGTGTAAAGAACAAAGTATGTGTTTCTGGGAAAGTAGCTAAAGCAAGGCTGAGATATAATTAGGTAAATTACCCTTATGGTTTTAAATAGCATGGTTGTGTCACATACTAATACCCTATTACTAGAAACCTCATTATCAGTAATATTTACAATATATTCAAACACTTAGCATATCACAAAATTTCTTGCCCCAAAATAGATTAGTGTGATACACACACACACATACATACATACACATAGTATTATGAGTTTATAACAAGTTCATTTAGGTTTTATAAATAAAGCATAATCTACTTAATAATGATTTGCAAATGTGCATTAATTGTGTATTTATGCAAAACTCTTTACTACATTTCCATTTACTGGAATTACTGTCAACACTACATATTTAACACTACTAACCAACTAATTCAGCTGAGATCTGGTAAAATCATCTTTGCACACCACCAGAATGTGATTTAAGAACTACATGCAACCTTTATTTATATCATTTCATAGGTCACTGCACTGTTCAATTGCATTATTAACCTTTATATTTGATTTTAAATCTATTTTATCTTATATCTGAAATCTATTCATTAATTGTTGACTGGCTTCACAATTAGTTGAACAAAACTCAGCTGTTATTTTACCTTAAGGACCCCAGAGTTGCACTAGCTAGTGTGGTAAATTGTAACTGCAGACATTCTAGAGATGCCATTTCAGTTAAGTTAAATTTCACCTGCAAGATGCTAGGTGAATAAAGATGGGTAAGTATTAACCCTGTCTATAAACATGCTTTTTAAAAGATACATTTATTTATTTTAGAGAGAGAAAGCGAGGGAGCATGAGTGGGGGAAGGGGAGGAAAGAGAGGACAGAGAGAGAATCTCAAGCAAGCTGCATGAGACTGACATGGGGCCCCATCCCCCAACCATGAGATCATGACCTGAGCCAAAATCAAGAGTCGGAGGCTTAAGTGACTGAGCCACCCAGATGTCCCATCATATTAGAAAACAGTAGTGTTGAAAATATGATACTGGACTGTTATTTAAAAGTTTACAACAATTTTTGGGTTGTCTGACTGGCTCAGTCGGAAAAGCATGCAACTCTTGATTTCTGGATCTTGAGTTCAAGCCCCATGTTCGGTGTAGAGAGTACTTAAGAAAAATCTTTAAAAACAAAACAAAAGCTACAGCAATATTCTGTCTCTAGAAGTGGAAGAGTGGTATTTACCTTTGGGACAGAGGTCTTTTCAACAAAATTGTGGAGCCCTTTTATTCATATAGCTGTAGAGAAAATGCTACTCACGTTTCCTGGAGTTCTTCCCAAATGCAGGTGATGAAAAACAAGTTATATACTCAATCCCTTAAGGTAAATTGAGTTCTTCTGAAGATTCAGAATGATTTTCCTTTCTTGTATTTGGAATTAGCCTTTCAACATTTGAAAATTATTAATTATTCTTAGAATAGGCCTTTAACTTATTGTCATCAGTTATCACAAAGATTGGAAACTAAAACCAGTAATGCTAGTGAGAATTAAACTTCTTTTTATTTCATCCTTTAAAAAAACCCATAAATGGGTGCCTGGGTGGCTCAGCCATTAGGTGGCTGCTTTTGGCTCAGGTCATGATCATAGGGTTCCTGGATGAAGCCCCAAGTCAGGCTTCTTGCTCAGTGAGAATTCTGCTTCTCCTTCTCCCTCTCTCTCTCTTTCCCTCTCTCCTGGCTCGTGCTCTCTGCCTCACTCTCTCTCTGTCAAATAAATAAATAAATAAATAAATAAAATTTAAAAAAATAAAAAGACAATTGTCTTGATTTTTGATACTTTGTTTTCTCCTTTTTCACAATGTGTAAGAATAATAAAGAATGTCTCATTGGGAAAAGAAAAAGCAGAGGGCACCTGTCTTGGTTCGGGTTTCTCTAGGAGCAGACTCTGAGACAAGGTTGTCTGCAAATAGTTGATTTGGAAAGTGAAACCAAGTAAGAGAAAACACCAGTGGGAGAGTAACACATGAGGCATGGAAGAGAGAAAAGCCAACAGATAGAGTGTGAGGAAACCAGTGACCACAGATGGCAGTTAGAGCTCATTCCTTTGGCCAGAATCCGGTAGATGATAGAGAACATGCCTCAGAGTTACCCAAGGAGGAAGGTATTTGTCACTAATACTTTGTCCATTACTGGTCGAGGGCAGATCTGGGGCAAATTTATTCTTTGGCACTTGCAGCTTGCCCTGTGTGGGAGCTGAACATGCTCCCATGTTCAAGAAAAAGCCTTCAGGCCAAGAGAATTACAGTATTCGCAGTAAGCAGGCTTTGTTATATAGATATATATTTTTAAAAATAAATAAATAAAGACTACAGCAAACAAAAATTGAACACTTAATGGAAATAAAAAGTTTTACTGCCAAACAGAGAACTTAATCTACCATGGAGTTTAGGAAGGTTCTTGAAAATGAGGAATGGGGGCACCTGGGTAGCTCAGTCAGTTAAGCCGAAGCCTTCAGCTCAGGTCATGATCCCAGAGTCTTGGAATTGAGTCCCACGTTAGGCTTTTTGCTCAGGGGGGAGCCTGCTTCTCTCTCAGCCTCTGCTTGCCACTCTACCTGTTCGTGCTGTCTCTCTTTTTGACAAATAAATACATAAAATCTTTAATAAAAAATAAAAATAAATTAACTAATTTTTTAAAAAGGAAGAAAATGAGGAATGGGATAGGAGAAATAGAGTGGGTCTTTTCAAAGGAGAAGGTTGCAACTCCCTGCTGTCTCATATTAGGAAAGCAAAGTGTCTGAATGTGGCCGAAGAGCTGACCGGACTGTATCTGAGTTTGTTATTTAAGCTGTGAGTTAACTGGAAATGGTCTGCTGTATATGCATGGTGCTCAATGTTGACATTATGTTGTCCAGATGCTTCTGCTTGGCACGTGAAGTCTCCTCCTCAGGATTGTGGAATTCAGCTGACTCTGCTCTGTGTATGACCTGCCAGAGCTGGGATTATGGTGCCAGTCAGGTCTGCCCCAGGATCAGCAGCCTGAGTGAGTAGCCCATTCGAGTTTATCAGATGAGTGTCAGCAAAGAAAATAACACCATTTTTGATAAGTGTTGTATTAATTTCAGACAGCGCTTGGGGAATAAGCCACATATTTCTTGATAGAACTTGCAATCGGCCCTGAAGGGAAATAAAGTCCCCACAGTTGATCATCATGGGATTTGGAAGTACCAAGGAGGAAACTAGGTGAGATTGTCTTAGTCTTAATTATGTGATTTCTAGAAATTAAATGTTGTAGTGATTATGTAAGTTGTCCATATTGTACAATTCTGGGGCATAATAAAGGCAACTAACTACTTATATACGGAGAAAGATTTACCAAGTTTTGGCCTAAAAGCATGTGATTTTTTAAAATTTTTTGACCTAGAAATTAAGTGAAAAGAGATTAAAGATGATTATGAGAAGGAAGGAAGTAGCACTAATGAATGTCTAATAGATACATAAGCATATCAGTACAAATATAAGGAAAAGATATACATTTTTCTTTTATATTTTCAATAACCCTAATTTATAAATTAGGAAATGGACATTTCCTAAAGAAGGGTATTACGTACCTGTCATGTAATTCTCTGGGAAGGATACCCCTCACTATTACAGCATTTCAGCCATCAATGCCCCTGAATCTACTCATGAAGAAACCTGATGCAAAACCCAAATGGGGAATGTTCTGAGAAGTGGGGAAGAGGCTATCTTCCTCAAAAATATCAATGCCAAGACAAACAAAAGCAAAAAACAAAGGAAGTTTGTGGAAATGTTCCAGATCAAAAGAGAAAAAAGTAGGCATGACAATGAAATATAACACCTGGTTCTGAACTGGATCCTAAAGGGAAATTTTACTATAAAGATCATTATGGAGTCTATTTTAAAAAAATTAGAATATAGTTGTGATATCATATGAAAGTACTATATTAAAGTTAAAATTTACTAAGTAGATATCTGTTTGTGGCTATGTAAGAGAATATCCTTATTTGTAGGAAAGAAATATTGAGGAATTTAGGGTAAATGACCACTTTGTATGCAACTTACTCTCAAATGGGAAAATATTATATCACATTATATTACATAATGTTTTATATTATAGATATATAGAGATCCATATATATTTTAATATACAATATTATATTATATATATTATATATATTATACATAGTATTAATATATAATATATAATGTATTGTTTATTATTTGTATACTAATTTATATATTATTAATCACTCTATATTTATATATTTATAGTATACAGTATAGATAAAGAGTGAGAGAGCATGGTAAAGCAAATGGGGTGAACTCTTGTTAAGAGGTGAGACCAGGTAGGGTATTGATATTGGTAATGGGTATTTATACGCTTTCTTATTTTTGCCACTTTCTGTATGTTTGTAGGTAATTCCAAATAATTTTTTAAAAGATCACGGATTTTGGGATACCTGAGTGGCTCTGTCAATCAAGCAACTACCTTTGGCTCAGGTCATGCTCCTGGGGTCCTGGGATTAAGTTGTCCCGTCATCCCTCCAACCCAGAAACTGGGCTCCTAGCTCAGGGGGGAGCCTGCTTCTTCCTCTGCCTTCATCTCTCCCTGCTTGTGCTCTCTCTCTCTCTCTCTGACAAATAAATAAAAAAAATCTTTTTAAAAAAATGTGGGTTTTGACATCAGAAAGATACAGTTTGAAATCCTGAGAAATCTTAGGTAAGCTAGTTGGCTTCTCTGCATCTCAACGTTCTCTTTTTAAAACAAAGATAATCATATCACTTTGCACTATTATCATGAGAGTAAAACGAATCGCTCTTTGGAACATAACAAATAGGTGATCAGCAAAGGTTAGCCCTTCCCTCAGAGTCCAAACTCATCTCCCAGATAAATATCATTGCTAAATCCAGTTTCTACAAGATTGATTAAATCCTCATGTCTTTTTAATAACCTTTACATTTCATATTTTAAAAATTACACAATGGTAGAGATTTTAAGTTGTAAATTATGGTCTTACTCTGATAGAATGTGAAATCTTTAAAGTTCAGAAATATTTTGTATTTATGTTGGCATTCCTAGTACCTAGCTTAATTTTTGGCACTTAATAGATACTCACTGCATGTTTATTGAACGGTGATCAATAATCCACACCAGATATAATTAAAATTTGATACTACTATGGTGTCCAAAGGATGATATTACGGCTGTAATATAGGCCTCTGGATGCCCTAGTCACTGAAGAGCTGGTCTGAGATGAAAAGAATTGAGTGAAGCATTTCCCCTACCGCTGCTCTCACAGCCATTCTGATCTAGACCACATATCGAGCCATTTTTCTTCCCCTTGCTATCCATATTGTTTCTTTCAGAGATACTCAATGCCAAACATTTTATACAGCCCGCAGTCTTCTTCCTTAGAGGGGCTTGGTTCTAACATTTTCTCTCAATTCCTCTATATTTTTTTTGAAGTAAACATTGTTTAAATTGAAATCAGTCTTTGTTTCCTTATTTCTCATTTTGAATCCAGGAAATGTGTTTAAATGGAACCAGTTAAGGCAAATATTGATTGAAGTCGCATGTGTGTGGTAGTTCGCTTAACACACTGGTTCTTAACCAGCATGATTTTGCCCTCAGGGAACACAAGGTAACGTCTGGAGACATTTTGGCTGTCAGAACTGGGGGTGGTGGTAATGCTGGCATCTAACTGGCAGAAACCAGGGATCCTACAGTGCACAGGCCCCGCCAGAAGAATTATCTTGGCCCCAAATATCCATAGTGCTAGAGTTGAGAAACCCTGATTTTAAGTGAAGGAGAAAGACTGCCATCAGAAATATTTAGTTAGATTTGATTTTCAAATAGAGATGAAACTACAAATTATTGAATCAAAGTCATACTTGTGTTTTGTAGACAAGTTTAATTGCATTTCAGCTTTATATTTACCATTACGACCTGTCTAACACAGATGTTTACAGAACGTCTATACTATCATATGACAAGAATGCTTTCCATTTAACATAACTTTTCTCTGGCTTATCCCACTGGTTTTAGAACCATCTTAAGTTTGTCATTCAAAATCAGGTCACTTTGGTTTTGAAATTACTTTCACTTCTCATTGATTTCTGAAATTTCCTATTCCTATATAATGATGAAAATATAATCCTTTTTATTTTCTCACCTTAGCAAAGGGATTCTCAACTTAGGATCTACCCTGGAATCACCTGGGGAGCTTTTTAAACCCAATACTTGGAATGCCTAGGTGGCTTAGATGGTTAAGCAGCCGACTCTTGGTTTTGGCTCAGGTCATGATCTCATGGGTGGTGGGATTGAGCCCCAAAGCAGGCTCTGTGATCAGTAGGGAGTCTGCTTGAGATTTTCTCCCTCTGGCCCTCTCCCGCTCAAATAAATAAATAATAAATAATATAATATAATATAATATAATTATATAATATAATAATAAATAAATAAATAATTCTTAATTTTAAAAAAGTAGAAGTAAAAATTCTAATGCTTTGGTCCCACCCCAAAGATTTTGATTTGATTGCTCTAGGGTGTGGCCTGGGCATCAGTCATTGTAAGAGACCCCTAGGTGATAATATGTAGTTAAATTTTAGAAACAACTTTGTATATTCTTTTCAGCCAAATTCATCAATGATAGCTATTAACATTTTAATTTTTGAAATGGTTTATTTAAAAAATATAATGTGAAAACAACATCATAAAATAATGTTCTGTGAATAGGTTCTAAGAAATAAGTCCTTAGCTACTGAATCAGTTCTGTTCTTGCTTCAGGAAAACTTTGTTTTTGTTAGACTTTTTCTCTATCACATTAATGAATGTGGGAATGATCCTACTAGATCCTACTAGACTTTTTCTCTATCACATTAATGAATGTGGGAATGATCCTACTAGACTAGATCCTACTATTAATGAATGTGGGACTATAATTTTCTCCAAACCTTTAGCTTTTAGCTCTATGCTTAACAACTTTATAGAAGCTGTCAATATCATGGAGCTTACATGCCATTGCAATTTCATTTATTATTCCTTATGGTGTTCTGGACCCCACGGTAAACACGAACGTCATGCCATCCAATTCTCAGAATATCGGAGTGAGATGGAATAGGAATTATTTTTCTCCTTTTGGATGAGAAAAATGACTTCAGATATGAAGTAACTTACCCTGAGGTTTGAAGCTAGTAAGTGGTAAACCTAGAATTTGAACTCTAGTCTATCTTTGCAAAGCCCATGGTTGTAATGACTTGGGAATCCTCCCTATGAGGCTCACTGACTAGTTAATGCTGAGTATCTCAGAGGCCAGAGGGAAAAACAAAGATGGGCAGGATATGAGATGTTCTCCCACCCCTTGTCATCTTCTTAATCCTTCTACATTTCTTTCATTTCTCTACTAGTCTGGCTGGAGAAGCTCCACTTTGGAGTGTTTTGGTGGAGCTGAGTTTGACAGTTCTCAGGGAAAATATCTCCACTGAATACAAGTGGAAATTGTGCAACAGCACCCTTTGTAAAGGGGCTGAAGACCTTGGTTATAAGCACAAAAGAGCAGACCTACCAAAGGGTGAATAGAATTCTGAGCAGAGTGTCTTCCTTTTCTCCACTGTTCTGTTGATCACACTGGGAGTACAGTGGTTAGGACTCTTTTGTTGCAAGCAACTGAAATAAAATTTGAGGAGAACTGGGGACCTGGAACAAACAGATTATTCTTTCTCTCCCTCTTTTTTTTTTTTTTTTTTTTTTTTGAGTATGGCTGGAAGAGAAGGCTGAAGAACCGTGAGAAAGGCAGAGGCCAGATAGATACCAAAGGTCTTCACAGAAGAGATCACGTAATAGATTCACTAGGGCTCAACATTTATTTATTTATTGGTTTTGTTTGTTTATTATCCTTACATTACTAAGTTGCAAAATCTCAGGACAGAAAGTTGGACTGGCTAGTTTGAGGTAAGATGTTCACCCTTTACCTATTCCAGGGCAATGAGAGGGTGAGTGATAGGATCTGGTGGAAGAAGCTTTTGGTTTTTCATAAGATGAGGCCAAGGTGGTTTGATTTATTCTCCCACCAAAACTATTTGCACGCAGTGTGGGTTAAGCAGTTACCCAAAAAGAAATAGGGATGTAGACAGAACTGATGAATGCACTGCTGGGTCTCAGCAGAGGGCACCAGACAACAAAAACAGCACCAGAATTGAAATTGCTGAGGGCATGGCTGATGTTCTCGTAATGCCCTACCAAGGGCCCACTGATCCAGACCCCACTCACTCTCCTGGGCAAAAATAATACCCTTTCTAAACAGAAATGGGACAGCAATATAGTAACCCTTGTTCAATGCTTATTTTGGAGAGGTGATTTATTTCTCCTGCACAGTGTTGGAGAAATAATTGTATTTGTGTATTTTCTTTTAAACCACATAAATAAACAATTTAAAAAAAACCAAAAACACAGAACAGGAGCTTTCACAGAGTCATGTTTCTTCTTCTCTTGAGAGAAAGAAAATCTGCCAATTGTGGACAAAAATCTGTTGGACCAGAAAAGAGGCTGCTATTTCTAGACAGGCATGAGCTCTCCAACTCATCTTAGGCACCACCACTTACTTGGGCCCCCCTCCCTCATTTTCAGTACCTGCATGGTCCCTGGGGTTGTCCCTGGGGTTCTTAAACTTTTCTATGAGGGATCTCCAGGAAGCTTCTTGCTGATTTGTCAAACTCAGAAAAGTCAGAATTTTCTGCCAGCGATTACTCATTTAGTTGCTACACCTTTGCATCTGACGGGATCCTTCATCCCTTTTCACTCTAGTTCTGTCCACTCCTATCTTTCCAGAAGTTTGGAACTAGTACATCCAGATCCACAGCTGAGATTGGGAAACTGTGTCATTATGACCTCTTCTGGAGCTGAATTCTGAGCTTCCACACATTTCTTCAGGCCAAGAACCTCTACAAGACCCCTTCTCTGAGCCATGCATTCTCCTTGGCATGGCCTCTTCCTAGGTGTTTAGTTTCTACCATTCTGCAAAACTACCAATTCAGTTCATGAAGACACTCACAACTTGCTCTGACCATATGTGTCTGGCGGCCCCTTAGACTCTGGCACTGACCTTTTCCCCATAAGTGAAGTGGGAATTCATTCTCCAACTGGTCCTGGGAGAAGCAGTGATTCCACTCAAGGCCATGAAGGCACTTACTAGTGATCACCTGCTCTTACTGCCCCAACTTCACCTGATAGGTGAAGCATCGATCATCGATTATGCATGGCCTTTGCAGGTGTCCTGGAGAAAAACATCAGAGAGAAGATGTTCACTCTTTAGTTGACTCTGCTGGCATACACCAGTGAGTTTCATACATCTTTTTTATCTGGCCATTAGGCAGGCTTTCAAGAGATACCTGAATATTAGAGTGAATTCCATCATGTCCTATCCACAGAATGTTTTTCCTGATAAACAGAGTAAAAATACTAAAAAACCAAAGAGCTACAAAGAAAAGTGAGCGATGCATTTTGGAAATGTCTCCCTTAACGACTCTCTCACTGCCGTGCCTGCTTTGCAGCACCAGAGGAGCTTGCTTTCTTTCTTTCTTTAAGATTTTATTTATTTATTTGACAGAGAGATCACAAGTAGGCAGAGAGGTAAGCAGAGTGAGGGAGGGGGAAGCAGGCTCCCCGCTGAGCAGAGAGGCCGATGTGGGGCTCGATCCCAGGACCCTGAGATCATGACCTGAGCCGAAGGCAGAGACCTAACCCACTGAGCCACCCAGGCGCCCCGAGGAGCTTTCTTAACAACTATCCAAACTTAGACCATGAGACACGGAATGGGAAGCCGTCTCAGCCCAGCGAGGCCATCGAGCTTCATGTCCACTTCTGCGAGGCCAGCTCAGTCCCAGTGGTCCTTTGGTATCTCCAGAGATTGTGTTACATGACTCTGTGAAGACATGGAGACACATAGGCAACTCTGGGAAGGCAGTTTGTGCAGGAGCCCTGTCACTGGGGTCCACTGAGTCTCAGGAAAAATTGGGTGACAGACCTGATTTATGCTAGAAGTTACCTTGCTCTCTTAACAGTTTTTTGAAAGTCATGCTAGAGAATGAATCACTGATTCATCACTGAGCACCAAAAGAAGCAGTTAGGTGGTATGTAGGGGTCATGCTTTCTGAAAAACGGCTAATTTCAACATTAGATTCATCTTCAGGGAGCAAGATGTTCCCAATGATAACTGGAACACATGCTTATGGAGAGGAATGGAGAGAGAGGCAGGCTGAGACTATGCTTAGCATTTTTTCTCTTATGTAACCTTAAAAAGTATTGAAGATATGTGAATTATATATTGTACATGCATGCATATATAACTGTGTTGAGAAGTACCATTCTCTGAGTTAGTAATGTTTTCTTAATCAAATTTTTAAGAATGTCTTTTCATGTTTGGTGGTCATTTTAACATGAAATAGTTGTGAATGTTTTTAAATTTTAGCTCTCTGGGGAGCACTGTATCAAATGTGTATTGGCTTTTGTACATTAAAAAAATGTGATAAAATAATTTCATTTGCACTGTGCTCCAAATTAGGTTAGTTCATGAAGAAATGAGAGATGACTAAACACTGCCCCACCTCCAGCCCTGGGCTCAGACCTGTAAGAGCAGAGGGTAGGGGTGGGGCTGATCCAGTGTGGGGCCATGTGTCTGCTCTCTGCCGCACAGATCAGTTCATCTTTACGGCCTCTGACTGCTGGTCTCTGGGTAACTTTCTTCAACCATACCCACATTTCAGCATTTATTTTGAATGAACTATTGTTTGTTCCCCACTTCCTCCCCAAGTCCCCCACATATGTGTTAGTTTAAAAAATTGTCCGTTCAGATTAGGGTGCCAAAATAGAATTTTTTTTTTTTTTATGTTTGGCTACCACTTTATCCTCTCTTTGTGCTGTGCTTTATTTTGGTCTTTTTGAAAACAAGCTTTATTCTCATTTTTCCACTATTTTTAGTGGCTTATAGATTTGTACTCAAGCTATTTGGATAATACCTTATTATAAAACTGGTTTAAATGCAAACAAAAAATAGCAACAGCAGCCCCAATTCTTTCCTTAGAATTTTTGTTCCAGAAAACTGTGGCCCAGAAGAGACTATGACATCTAGAGAATGTTTTATCATTCCATATTCAAAAGGATAGAAGGGAAGGATATAAGGAGGAACAAAGCAGAATTTCAAGAAGGGCAATGGAGAAAAGGTCTGGGAGGGCAGAGTGTCTTGGAACCCTTTCAGAAACCTGTTCCCATTTCTTCCTGATGACAGTTATGGTCCCTGCACATATGTGAGTACGGAAGGCTCAATCTATAATTATACCACAGACACAGGCTTATAAAGGGACTCCTTTTAACTATTCCTTGGGATTTGATTAATTACTTGCTTATTGCTGAAGACAGAATAGAGTGACCATAACTGGGATTTTAATGGAGAAAATGAGACAGTAGTTAGACAGTTCTTAGCAGAAAGAACTGATGCACTAAAGCTGTAAATGTTTTGGGTTGACTCTACCTCCTCTTCTTGCCCAGCTGTAGGAGACCTTGAGGTTTCCTTGGCTGCCCTGAAGAGCAATGAGACATTTAGTACTCAGATGAGAAGGCTAATCTTGTTGGTTACATTCCACTTTTGAGCTATTTGGGCAGTTAGATTACCAGACAATAATCGTGCACAGTTTATCACCATGTGTCTTTAATAACCCAGACATTTGTGCTTAAGGTTTTAGTGTGGATTAGAATACATATTAGCTGAATATTAATGCATTTAATCAATTTTTTTTAAATTCATGAGTTGTTTTTTTTTTTTCACCTGTACCATTTAGGGTTTCCATTTTTGTTCACAAACACTATAAGAAAGAAATAACTAAGAGGAATAATTTTATTTCATTGTCATCATCATCATCGTCCAATGACGTTTAATTCATAATTAGCATCAATATCAGTACACTGTTCTAGATGCTGTATGAACAAATTTCTTTTAAAAACCATTTTGTTTTTCTTTCCCTTAAATCATGAACAGAGGCGTCACTCATATTTCTGGTCAGGCATCAAATAAATGTGAAATATTGTCGTAAAGCAAAAAATCCTTTACTTCTACAGAAGAAAAAGCCACAAACATCATCTGATGACAGGAGTGGACACACATATACATTCGCACGCACCCGGCTAACCATACACATGTAAGAAAACATATATCATACTAAGAATGATGGAACATAAAGTTATAGAAGAAATATTGTTCACTTTTATTACCTTGCTCAATTGAGTGCAACAAACTTTGAATGAGACCTTATTCAGTGCCATAATCTGTGCTAGGTTTTAGGAGTAGAAAGAGGAATAAAGTATGAACTCTAGCTTTGCAGACCTTAAAGTCCAATGCACACTTAGAAAACTAGAGACATGGTTCACTGCTCAGGAATTGTGCACACACTGTAGGTTATTGTTATAATTAGTATTGTTTTTTTTTTTTTTTGTCAAACTAGTGACCTAGTGAAAGTAAACAGAGCACTTTGTTGATAGAGATGAAAGATTTTTTCCTTTTATCCTACCACACTTAGAACAATGTGCAAAGAATATACAGGGGGTACTATCTTAGCTATTTCCTACCAAAGAATTGGTAACTAGCATTAATCAGTGATGTGATAGCCCTGGTCTGTGTGTATGCATGTGTGTGTGTCTGTGTGTGTGTGCAAGAAAGTGTGCATCCAAGCTTTTCTTTTTCTTTTTCTCTCTCTCTCTCTTTCTTTCAGAGAGAGTGAGAGTTAGAGAGCACAAGCAAGAGGGGAGAGGCAGAGGGAGAAGAAGACTCCCCGCTGAGCAGGAACCCAATGTGGGACTCGATCCCCAGACCCTAGGATCATGACCTGAGCCAAAGGCAGACGCTTAATTGATGGAGACACTCAGGAGCCCCCAAGCTTCTTCTTCTTCTTTTTTTTTTTTTAAGATTTTATTTGTATTTATTTGACAGACAGAGATCACAAGTAGGCAGAGAAGCAGGTGGGGTGGGGGTGGAGGGAAGCAGGTTCCCCATTGAGCAGAGAGTGCCACGCGGGGCTCTATCCCAGAACCCTGAGATCACAACCTGAGTCGAAGGCAGTGGCTGAACCCACTGAGCCACCCAGGTACACCCCAAGCTCTTTTCTTGATGGTCAATTGTGTCAGTTTCCTACTGCAGCTGTAAAAAATTACCAGAAATTCAATGGATTCAACACCTTAAGTTTATTATTTTATGTATCTAGAGGCCAGAAGGACTAAAACCAAGGTATCAACAGGGCTATTTCTCATAAATGCTATAGGGGAGAAGATGCTTTCTTGACTTTTCTAGCTTCTAAGGGGATCCTGCAGGCCATAGCTCATGACTACTCCTCATCTTCAAAGGCAATTGTAGCATCTTCAGTTTTTTCTCTCTTGGACTCTTCTTCTATCACCACATTGCCTTCTCTGACTCTGATCCCTCTTTCCACCTCTTATGAGGATGCTTTTGACTGATAATGTCAGGCCCACATGAATAATCCAAAATAATCTCTCTTGCAGTAATTGGCAACCTGTCTTCATTATTACCTCAGTCCTTATTAGGAGAATGAAACGTTTCTGTTTGGAAATGGATCTGAGCCTCTACATATTTCATAACACTAGGTTTAGAATTATTGACTCTTTCCTCCTTGATTCCTAACTCATACCACTTGCAGCATTCAAAAGGAAAGTCAACAGCTACCGAACAGTCAATACTTGCCACACACTGTTCAGCATACTTCAACAATATGAACCCATGTAATCCCTAAAACCTCCTGTGAGGAAAGTACTGTGGTTGTTTTCCTTTTATAGATGAGCAAATCCAGATAATTTGGCTCAAAGGATCATACTCTGGACTGCTATAATCTACCATCTCACTATTTTAAAGTGTTACCATTCAATCAGTTTATGCCCAATTTAAAGTCACTCTGTTTTAATAACAGGAAAGCATATCCATGGGTTAAGCTTATAAATTTAGAGCAATAACCCACAGTTTGAATACTTGTAAAAAAACATAGAACTTGGACAGAAGACATGAACAGACATTTTTCCAAAGAAGACATATAGATGGCTAACAGACATATGAAAAGATGCTCAACATCACTATCATCAGGGAAATGAAAATCAAAATCATGATGAGATACCACCTCACACCTGTTACAATGTCTAAAATTAACAACACGGGAGACAGCAGATGTTGGTGAGGATACAGAGAAAGGGGAATGCTCTTACACTGTTGATGGGAATGTAAACCGGTGCAGCCACTCTGGAAAACGTATGGAGTTTCTTCAAAAAGTTAAAAATAGAACTACCCTATGACCCAACAATTGCACTACCTAAAGGACACAAAAATACTGATTTGAAGGGCACATGCACCACAATGTTTATAGCAGCACTATCAATAATAGCCTAATTATAGAAAAAGCCCAAACATCCATCAACTGATGAATGGGTAAAGAACATGTGGTGTAAGTATACAATGGAATATTATTCAGCCATCAAAAAGGATGAAATCTTTCATGGATGGAGCTAGAGTGTATTTTGTTAAGTGAAATAAGTTCATTAGAGAAAGGCAGATACCATACGATTTCACCCATATGTGAGATTTAAGAAACAAAACAGATTAACATAGGGGAAGGAAAAACAAAATGGAAAGAGAGTCAAGCAAACCATAAGAGACTCTTAACAACAGAGAACAAACTGAGGGTTGATGGAGGGAGGTCGGTGGGGAATGGGCTAAATGGGTGGTGGGCATTAAGGAGGGCACTTGTTGAGATAAGCACTGGGTGTTATATGCAAGTGATGAATCACTAAATCTATACCTGAAATCAATTTTACCATATATGCTAACTAACTAGAATTTAAATAGAAAATTGAATTTTAAAAAATGATGGAACTTGGAATTGGTTGCCAAAATCACACTATTAAGTAGAATTTTCCTTTTTTTAAACATTTTCTTTAAACTCTACTTCACAGAATTAGAGTGAAAATGTTTAACTTTGGTACTTCTAATGAAGAACAAGAAATCAAGCACATATATTAAACTTCAAATGAACTTACCTGTTTCTTAGCCTATAATATAATGTTTGCTGTCACTATTGCAAACCACTGTGCTATGATTATATTCTCTTTTGTACACTTCCTTTTATAGTGGACAGAGTAGCATCTCTTTTATCCCCACCTCATAAGAAATGACCTTAACCAAAGACTCGCTTGGCAATTTCTTTGTGTAGGAAATTCATTGGCAGAAATTCTGTTAAGTATTACATTGACAAAGTGTAAAACCAAGAAGGAATTTAAGTAAGAGATTGGGAGGCTATCAAAACTATGGAATGGGGATAAAAAGAAAACTTGGCAAAACTGTACACTGCTTTAGACATTCAGTATTTGTGGGTTTTGAGGGATTTATTGATGGTATAAAAGCCTTCTTCATATTAAAGATATTAAATTTATTTGAGTATAAATAAATTTTAATAAGTATCATATATTATATATATTTTTATATATATGATGGATGTATAAAATAAGAATAAATACAAGGGACTATATGAGAAGAGGAGCCACCTGCTAATCCAAGACACAGGTGGGAAAAAAGATGGTAACTTTCAGCTATTCTTTATAGACATAAAGAAATGAGTGACAAGAACTAAAGATTCATGCCATGTGGACTGAAAGGAACCAAAGAATTATCTGGGTATGAAATTTTCTTTCCAGTTCTCATTCATAAGTGGATTTGGTGACATCAAAGATGGTAATTATGAAAAATAAAAATAAGTAAGGCCTTATTTTTTCTGTTTGTGAAATGTGAGGTAAATTATTAAAAAGTTTTAATTTTTAAAAACTTAAATTTTAACATAAAAATAATATGTTAAAATGAAATAAAACCTTGGAACATTAATCTATTACAAATATATTTGGAGTTAGAAGCATCAACTGGAAAATAATTATACATCATTGTGCAAACATTTATTTGTGATCAAGAATCATTAAAATAGAAACTAAAAAAGTAGATGAATCCACTATCATAGTTGGAGACTTCAACATGCCTCTATCATAAATGGATGTATCTAGCAGGCGGAAAATCAGTGAGGACATAGTTGAGCTCAACAATAGTACCCATCACCTGCGTATAATGGGCATCTATAGACAACTTCATCCAGCAACAGCAAAATTCTCATTCTTCTCAAGCTCATATGGAACAGTCACCAAGATAGAGCACATTTTGGTCCATAAAATATACAGTAGTGAATCCAAACAAATAAAAATCATACAATGTTTGCTCCCAGAACACTGTGGAATTAAACTTTGAATCAATAACAAAAGATAACTGGAAAATTCCCAGATTCCTAAAGATTAAAGGACACCTTATTAAATAACACATGGGCCAGAGAATAGATTTCAAGATAAATTTAAAAATATTTTGAACTAAATGGAAACAACGCAACTTAAAAAAAGAATTGTGAGATACAGGAGACTGGAGGGTCCTTGACTGAGGCCAAAAGTGGATCAAGGTGGTGGGACTTGCACCAGGGACATACCTCTCTAGCCAGTCCAGGTGGGTGCTCGTTCTCGCTCTCCTCTCCCTGTCCCCATAGGGAAGACAGAGCTGATCCAAAAGGCAAAACTGGCTGAGCAGGCTGAGCACCAGGATGATATGGCCAAGTGCATGAAGGCTGTGATGGAGTGGGCCACTGAGCTGTCCAACGAGGAGAGAAACCTGCTGTAGGGGCCTACTAGAACAAGATAGTGGACAACAGGTCCACCTGGAGGGTCATCTGGAGCAGTGAGCAGAAAACCTCTGATAAGAAGTTGCAGCTGATTAAGGACTTTCAGTAGAAAGTGGAGTCTGAACTAAGGTCAATCTGCACCATGGTGCTGTAATTGTTGGATAAGTATTTAATAGCCAATGCAACTAATGCAGAGAGTAAGTTCTTACATCTGAAAATGAAGGGAGATTACTTCCAGTACCTTACTGAAGTTGCATGTGGTGATGGTACAAAACAAACTATAGATAATTCCCAAGGAGATCACCAAGAGACTTTTGATATAAGCAAGAAATAGATGCAACCCACACACTCCATTTGCCTGGACTGGTACTTTTAACTTCTCTGTATTTTACTAAGAGATCTTTAATTACCCATATCTTGCCTGTATACTGGCTAAAACAGCTTTTGATGAGCCCATTGCACAACTTGATCTACTGAATGAAGACTCATACAAAGACAACACCTTCACAATACAGTTGCTTAGAGACAACCTAACATTATGGACCTCAGACAGTGCAGGAGAAGAAAATGATGCTGGGAAAGGGGCAGAAAACTAAATGCATACAGGGTATCACCTTCTTCTCTTCAAGAAACCTTTTTGCTCGTCTTCATTCCTTATTCGATTTGGATCTCTTACAGCAAAGAAGCCCATTCACATGGATGGAATCAACTGTTTATAGTCTTTTCATACTGCAGCTTTGGGAAAACTCCATTACTTGATTCGTGCTTGTCTTGACCTTCCTAGCGTGTGGTAACTGCTGTAGAAAAGCACTGATACCTTCATTCCATATTAACATAAGTAACTTCCAAACACTTATGTAGAGGACTAAAAACATACCCAGTTTTTAAGTAATCTGAACCAGTTTGGCAAGTGTCTGTGTTTTGTATTATGGTAAAGATATGAAAATGTAGCTCATTACGATTTAAAAGGTATTCTACATAATTCTTAATTTCTACATTCTCTCCCATACTCTTCTTCAGGCGTTTCCTTTCAGTAAGAAACTTCCCCATGCTCTTACAATATTCCTTTTGGTTAGGAAGCCAGAAGTATTAGATTGAATGGAAAAGCATTTGGCATTTCTGTGCTAGGGGTCACAAGCTGAAATGCCTCCCATATCATATACGATGGAGGTCTTGTGTATCTGTGACAACAGGAATTTTCCTTATTCATTCTTCATTTGTTGCTGCTTAAGTTGACAACTTACGTTTCCAATAAAAATTCACTTACACCCCACCCCCCCAAAAAGAAAAAAATTGTGGGATGCAGTGAAAACAATGCTTAAAGGAAAATTGATATCATTGAATGTCTATATTAGAAAAAAATAAAACCAATAATCTATGTTTATACTTTAAGAAAATAGTAAAAGTAAAACAAATTAAATTCAAAGTAAAGAGAAGAAAAGAAATAATAATAATCAGCACAGAAATCAATAAAATTGAAAACAGGTTATCAATAGAGAAAACCAATGAAACCAAAAGGTATTTCTTGGCAAAGATCAATAATATCAATAAACATTTAGCCAGAATAAGTAAGAAAAGAAGAGAGGGGTCACAAATTACTAATATCAAAAGTGAAATGCATCAATTCCTTGAGATATACAATTTGTCAAAATTTATATGAAAAGAAATAAATAATCTGAATCCATTTATATCTGTTAAATAAATGGAATAAATAATTAAAACCTTCCAAACTAGAGAGCACCAGGGCCATATGGGTTCATTAGTAAATTCTACCAAACATTTAAGA
This sequence comes from Martes martes, assembly GCF_963455335.1. Lineage (NCBI taxonomy): Eukaryota > Metazoa > Chordata > Mammalia > Carnivora > Mustelidae > Martes > Martes martes. Next base: position 37,684,010 of record NC_137893.1, read on the forward strand.
ATAAAATTATATCAATTCTCTATGATCTCTTTCAGAGATTGGAGGGAATGCTTCCTAATTTATTCTGAGCCCAACATTACCCTAATGCCAAATCAGACCAAGCCATTATGAGAAAAGAAAAGTACACATAGATATTTCTCTTGACCACAGATATAAAAATTTAAAATAAAATATGAGCAAATCTAATAATGTATGAAAAAATTATATACCATGTAGGACTTATCCCAGGTATGCAAGGCTAGTTCAGCATTCAAAAATCAACTAATGTGATTCATCATATCAACTGGCTAAAAAAGAAAAATCACATGGCCATAGCAATAAATCCAGAAAAAATCATTTAACAAAATCTAATAGCCATTCATGATAAAAAAAACTCTGTCTGCTAGGTATAGAGGGGGACTACTTCAACTTGATAAAAGATATTTACAGGGGTATCTGGGTGGTGCATTTGGTTAAGCATCCAGCTCTTGGTTTTGGCTCAGCTCATGATGTCAGGGTTATGAGATTGAACCCCGTATTGGGCTCCTCACTCAGTGTGGAGTCTGCTTGAGATTCTCTCTCGCTCTTCCGAACCTCCTGCTTGTGCTCTCTCTCTAAAATACATAAATAAATCTTTTAAAAAAGAGAATATTTACAAAAAAGCTGCAGCTAACATCATACATAATAGTAACAAACTCAGTTTTCTCCATTAAGATCAAGTACTGGATAAGGATGTGGTCTCCTACCACTCCCTTTTAACATCACATTGGAAGTTCTGACTAATACAATAAGACAAGAATAACAAAAGAAAGGTATACAGATTAGGAAAAAAAATAAAACTATCTTCGATTACAGATGACATGATTGTCTACGTAAAAAATTCAAAAGAATTGACAGAAAAACTTCTGGAACTAATAATTAATTATAGCAAGGGTGGAGGGTACAAGGTTAACATACAGAAGTCACTTGCTTTTCTATATATCAGCAATGAACAAGTGTAATTTGAACTAAAAAACAGAATACCACTTACATTAGCATCCTCTCAAATGAACTACTTAGATATAAATTAATAAAATATGTACATGATCTATATGAGGGAGAGTATAAAACTCTGATAAGTGAAATCTAAGAATAAATAAATGTAGAAATATTCTATGTTCATGGATAGGAAGACTTGATATTATCAAGATGTCAGTTTTTCCAAATTTGATCTATAAATTCAATGCAATCCCAGTCAAAATACACAGCAATTAATTTTTTGGATACCAACAAACTGATACCAAAGTTTATATGGAGAGACAAAAAACCCAGAAGAGCTAGCCCATATTGAAGGAGAACAAATCGGACGGTTAATACTACCTGACTTCATGATTTACTATAAAGTTATCATAATCAAGACAAGGTGATATTGGCCAAGGAACAGACAAATAAGCCAATAAAACAGAGTAGAGAGCCCAGAAATTGACTAATACGTATACCAACTGATCTTTGTTATAGGAGCAAAGGCAATACAATGGAGCAAAGATAGTCTTTTCAATAAATGCTGCTGGAACAATTAGACATCCACATGCAAAAAAGGAATTTAGATACAGACTTTACACCCTTTACAAAAATTAACTCAAAATAGATCATGAACCTAAATACACAATGCCAACCTAAAATTTTTGAGAAGATAAAATACCTAGAAGACCTTGGGTGCAGTGATAACTCTTTAGATACAACACTAGGGTCAATAATCCATAAATAATAGATAAGCCAGACTTTGTTAAATTTAAAACTTCTGCTCTTCAAAAGATGGTATCATGAGAATGATAAAACAAGTGACAGACTGGAAAAAAAAAGATATTTGCAAAAGACACAAGTCATAAAAGATGGTTACCAAAACCATACAAAGAACTCTTAAACTCAATAACAAGAAAACAAAGGACCCTATTAATAGCCAGACCAAAGCCTTTAATAGACTCTTCACTAAAGAAGATACACAGATGGCAAGTACGCATATAGAAAGGTGCACCATGTAATTTGTGGGAAATGTACATTAAAACAAGGAGATACCACTATCTACATATTAAAATGGCCAAAATCTGGAGCACTGGCCATACCAAACACTGGTGAGGATGTGAGGCAGCAGGAATTCACATTCAGGGTTGGTAAAAATGCAAAATAGTACAGTTTGGAAGACACTTTGTCAGTTTTTACAAAACTAAGCATACTCGTACTGTATGATCCACCAATTGCATTCCTTGGTGTTTATCTAAAGAGAGTTGAAAACTTATTATCTACACAAATACCTGCACACGGATGTTTATAGAAGTTTTAATTCATAATTGCCAATACTTGGAAGCAACCAAGATGTCCTTTAGTAAACTAATGAATTCATCATCTGTTGTACATTCAGATAATGGATATCATTCAGCGATAAAGGTAAATAAGCTATCAAGACATGAAAACATATGAAGGGAACTTAAATGCGTATTACTGAGTGAAAGAAGCCAATTTGAAAGACCATGTATTGTACAATTCCAGATATATAACACTGTGGAGAAGGCAAAACTATGGATACAGTAAAAAGATCAGCAGTTGTCAGAGATTGGTGGGTGGGGATGGATGAACAGATAGAGCACAGAGGATTTTTAGGGCAGTGAAAACACCCTGTGTGACGCCATAATTATGAATATATGTCATTACACATTTCTCTAAACCTACATATTCAATGTGGGAAATCAAGAGTGAAACGCAGTGTGAACTGTGGTCTTTGCGTTATTATGATGTGTCAATGTAAGTTCATCAGTTATAACGAATGCACCACCATGTGAGGGATGTTGATAATGAAGGAACTAAGTATCTGTAGGGTGAGGAATATGTGAAATATCTCTGGGCCTTCCCCTCAATTTTGCCTTGAACTTAAAGCTGCCCTAAAAAAATTAAGTCTTAAGAGAAAATAGATACTGTATTTTGACACAAAGCACATTACTTTCCCCCTCTGAGGTTGTGAATAAGAGTTCAAAGAACTGTATATTCAGGAATTAAATACAGCCATAATTGCCTCTGGCAGGGGTGTGAAGAAAATCATACTGTTTCTTGTGTAGGAGAAATCAACCTCCTGACTTAAGCTTCAGTTTCCAGCTTTGTGTAAGAAATTGGTGAGAAAAACATTTATGGCATCCTCTACAAGGTTTAGTTATGTTGAATACTTAATAACCCTGACATAAGTGTTACATAGCCTATGAAGGAAATTGTAAGAAAACATTCATCTGAATTCCATCTCTAGTGTCTTTTGATTAGCACTTACCACCAGCTGATTATATTTGATTCACTACCAAGTGAGAAAGAGATACTAAGGTATTAAAGGAACAAATTAGTAGTCTAATTATAGAGATTGTTTTGGCAAGTTTTGTTTTTGTTTTGTTTATTTGGTTTTGTTTTTGGGAAATTGAGTTGTGTTTGTTGGCCAGGAAATAAATTATTCATCTAATTTAGTATGTCCTTACATATCTAGAACAACTAAATATTTTGCAAAATGAATAGCTAGAGATGAGCAAGTTCATTTACAAACTATTCCTAAGTTAACATGTATTATATTTAAGAGAAGAACTGAACTTAAAATGATTATTTTAGGAATTGAAAGATAATTAGGTTGAAGATACTTCTTTCTAATATGCAACTTTTTCAACTATCAAGTAATTATTAAATACATATTAAGTAGTTATTAGCCTCAGTTTAAATATGTATATATGTATACATATGTAGACTTATATAAGAAAATATTGCAGTGTTACTAATGACTTTAAATAGTAAAATGAAAACAAGCCATATTTCTTTCTCTGCCCCTACCCCTACACTTGGCTTATTGTCATTGAAAGTCTTGTGAAATAATAATAGTAAATTATTTTTTTTAAAGATTTCATTTATTTATTTGACAGACAAAGATCACAAGCAGGCAGAGAGGCAGGCAGAGAGAGGAAGGGAAGCAGGCTCCCCGCCGAGCAGAGAGCCCAATGTGGGGCTCTATCCCAGGAACCTTAGACCATGACCTGAGCCAAAGGCAGAGGCTTTAACCCACTGAGCCACCCAGGTGCCCCAATAATAGTAAATTATTAAAGGGAATTTCCTAAATTAAGACCACCATATTTTGGCTACTGCAACTTTATTTTATTTCATAGAAGAGACTCATTATATAAAATTATTTATGTAATTATTATGTAAAAATTATTACATAAAAAGAGGTAGACTGGGTGAACACAAGTTTATGGCACAAGCGAGTGCAGCAGCATCTAGATAAGGGCTCTGATTCACCTTGACGTTTCAGGGACACAGGTTGGCATTTGGGCTCTGCAATTTCCTAACTGTGCAGCACTAGGTTATGTGTTAAAACTTTGATTCTTCTTTTGTCCTTTGTAAAGTTCTAACAAAATACATTCTCTTTAAGGATGTTGGGTGGTTTTTAATTAGCTAATGTCTATTAAATGCTGGGAAGCACTCAAATAATGATATTCCTGGCCTTAGAGGCAAAAGCATCTTTCCACATCCATTGTCCATGCATGAAAGTGCAGTTGCTGATAACTTTTTTTTTTAAATGAAAGAGAATATGATATTTTTACTGTCTTAAATAGTGCAAGTCCCTATACCTGAAGACAGTGACAAATTTCTTATTTCAGAATTCTGTTTTCACTACAGGTTACTGCTGGAACACTGATATTTTAAATTGGATTTCCTTTATTTAATCTTTTCATCGGCAGCAGCAAAATATACTTGAATTTCCCTGTTGAGAATAATGTACACTTGCTCTGCCATTTACTTGCCTAGAAAAGACATTAAAGTACTTTTGCTTAGCAAATGTTATATTGTTGGATTGATGCAACTCTACAGATACACTATAAAGCATAATTTAATATCAGAATGCAATAATACCTACTCCAGTTCATCACCATGTGGCTGTTTCTACACAAAGCCTCTTAACATGCTTTGGAAATCAGCAGACATTACTAATGATCATAAACAACACACTAGGCATTTGTGACAACCGACTTCTACCTACTCTGAATAAGTTGTCTTCATTTTAGAACTTCTTCAAATACAACCTTCTGTTGGAAGCCCCTATGGCTCTTTGAATTTGAGAATAATACCTCACAATTTATAATATCTGGGTCAATAAGTTCTGGTAATGAGTGTCCATATGACAACTCTTGACTCAAAAGAGAAGACCTATGTCTTTTGTTTTTTTTAAGATTTTATTTATTTATTTTTCAGAGAGAAAGAACACAAGAAGACAGGCAGAGCGGTAGGCAGAGCAGGCGCTAGTCAGAGGGAGAGGGAGAGGCCGACTCCCTGCTGACCAGGGAGCCTGATGTGGGACTCCATTCTAAGACCACAGGATCATGACCAGAGCTGAAGGCAGATGTTTAACTGACTGAGCCACCCAGGTGCCCCAGGATATGTGTCTTTTAAAATTATTCTCATTTGGGGCACCTGGGTGGCTCAGTAGGTTAAGCCTCTGCCTTCCGTTTGGGTCATGGTCTAAGGGTCCTGGGATCAAGCCCCACATCAGGCTCTCTGCTCAGCAGGGAGCCTGCCTCCCCATCTCTCTCTCCCTGCCTCTCTGCCTACTTATGATCTCTCCCTCTCTGTCAAATAAATAAACAAAATTTAATAAAAAAAATTCTCATTTTAGTGTTCTTATGTATTTATAAAGTAAAAGTAGTCTTTTTCATGTAATAGCATGTCCTCTACTCTACAAATTCTAAATGCTTTGTTACTATTTTAAATTCCATAGCAAAACACTTGATTTAAGCATATTTTAAAGTAATATGTATGACTTCCCAAGGACTTTAAGAGTTTGGAAGGAGGGGCGCCCGGGTGGCTCAGTGGGTTAAAGCCTCTGCCTTCAGCTCAGGTCATGATCCCAGGGTCCTGGGATCGTGTCCCACATTGGACTCTCTGCTTGGCAGGGAGCCTGCTTCCTCCTCTCTCTCTCTGCCTGCCTCTCTGACTACTTGTGATCTCTGTCAAATAAATAAATTAAAAAAAAAAAGTTTGGAGGGAAATTTTAAAATTGAATTCTACATATGCTATTGCTGAAAATCTTGAGAGACCTGAATGATAACAATCTAAAGACAGACCAAAATCTTTGTATAATGTTTAAATCTTGGTGTTTCTGTAACTCTCAGAATAGATTTCCCATACTTTAATCATAGCAGACCTGCCATCCTGAAAGAAGTAAATAGGCAACTGGGTGATTCAGTTGGTTAAGCCTCCAACTCTTGGAGGCTTGATTTCAACTCAGGTCATGATCTCAGGGTCATGAGTTTGAGTCCTGCATGGGGCTCTATGTTTAGCATGAAGTCTCCTTAAGATTCTCTCCCTCCCTCTCTGCTCTTTCCCCCTCCCTGACTCATGCTCATGCATGTTATCTAAAAAAAAAAAAACAAAAAATAAAAGAGAGAAAGAGAGAGAGAGAGAAAGAGAAAGAGAATACCAGAAAAAGCTAAAAATTGTATGTTTATTAACATTGTTTTATGTTTTTATTTATTCATATTTCAAATTATTTAGTTTCAAGTTTGATTTTTTAAAAAAATCCAGCTGTTCTTTGTGTCCCAAGAATTTGTTTGCAGTAGAATATAATGATTTTAGCCATTAATAGCCTTTTCATTAGCTATGTAAGTAATTACAAGCATGAATGTATCTGTCAGAACCTATGTCTCATTGCTAACCTATAATCTAGTTAACAGGATCTCCCGAACTCCTATCACTGGGGGAAGAACAATCCAGGCACAAGGAAGGTAATCTCACATCCATATGCATAGATTTGTTTCTCTCAGAAACAGATGCTTGCCCTAGAAACTTGCTAGCTCAGAATTTGGTGCATGCTCCTTCCTCCTTGGAAGTAATTCAAAGAATCTTACTATAAAAATTTCCAGAAAGCCTTAAGAATCAATAATACTTTATCTGTAACATTGTCTTCTGTTAGTGTACTTTGTAGATTATTTTATTCAATGAGGGGAAGGGGTTAAGTATGTTTATTACCAAACGGTAATTCCTATATTGGACTTCCATCTCTAAAACCTATCCCAAGAAGTTCCCATGTTAGTCATTCCAATAGCACTGCTAGGTGTCATGTACAGGATGGGAATACACAAGGGTGTGGTTTGCTCCTGTTGACCTAAAATGGGTTTGAATCAATTTTACATAGGATAATAGACATTTCCTTCAAAGATTTCAACTTTCTCCCACAGGTTTGGGATCTATACAGATTACTTTACATAAATTGTTTCCTTTTTTGGAAATGAGAAAGGTAAGTGAACAGGAAGTGTGCAGTTGGGAAGAAAAAAAGGTGAAACATGGTCCAGGGTAACAGTATAAAAGGGAGGAAATGGACATTCTAATTTTGTCTATTATGAAGAAAAAGAACATACTGATATTTTATTCCCTGGCATTCTATTGTCCAGAAATTTCTACTAGCCAATTTAATCGTGTAGCTACAGAAGGCAGCCAGCCAGGTAAGGACTGGTTTCCTAAAATCCCTGACCTTAGAGAATACGCTCTTTTTAACTGACAAAGCTGTAGTATTGATTAGAGCACATGTAATTCTGAAAGGACACAAATATGTTATAATAGCAATTATACCTTACTTATAATTTTGGAATCACACTTTTTTAATGTTTTATATATTTATTTGAGAGAGAGAGAGCATGAATGGTGGGGGAGGAGCAGACGGAAAGCGAGAGAGAGAATCTCGAGCAGACTTCCCACTGAGCAGGGAGCCCAATGTGGGGCTCAATCCCAGGACTCTGAGATTGTGACCTGAGCCAAAGATAGATGCTTAACTGACTGAGCCACCCAGGTGTTCCTGAATCATATTTAAATCCTATCATTACACTTTATCTCTGTTTTTGATAACTAGGCCAATGCTCACATTGCATCACAAATCCAGCTCATTATAATCATTGTTAGCAATTTTGCTAACATATTATTTTATCATTATTTCTTATGGATATATAATATAAAATTATATATTATTTACATATAATTAACATTTTTTGTTTGTTTGTTTTGCAATTTTTCCAGTAACCTGCCTCAGACCTTTTCCTATATGGATCATCTTAACTTTATACAAGAGGATTTGACTTTAGTGCTGCTTTCCCAATATGAGTCATGTAGTTTCAGAATCATAAGATCTCAGGAATAGAATGGAATTTAGTGGTCACCTCATTCAATCAACTATTTTGGGAGAAGAGGGGTAGAAGGGAGAGTATAAATCTTCACTAAATGACCAGACATAAGTGCCTATTGGGATTTAACACCTGAATGGAGTAAAAAAATAACTAAGCTACTTGACAGTTTATACTTAACAACTAGTCAAGTAATTTAACCCTAAATGCAGTGGAAATCAATATGTAAGATGATAAATATTAGCACCTGATATATAATCATCGTCGGCTATATGTTGTAAGTTATACAAAAATAATATGGATATCACCCTTGGCCTCAAGACAACGTTGGCATTTGAAGCTATTAGGGAAAGAGCTTACAGTGGGTGAGCAGTGACAACAAATGGGATAAGACTTCATAAGGAAAATCTTAGTGGTATAAGATCTTATGGGGGAAAAAAAATGGCATAACCTGGATTTTCAAGTATTAGAAAAATTTAATAGATAAATATGGTGAGAAGAGGTAATTTTTATAGTCAAATGAACAGAATAAGTTTTATATACATAAATTGAAGTAGTTTCATTCATAGTACATTACACAAAACAGAGTAAGACTGTTATCTGTATATTAAGAGTAATGAAAAGTAATATTTATTAAAAAATACACAGTGTGAAATTGTCACGTATTCTTAAGCATGGATCTGGCCCAGTAAGAAGAATGCTTTAGGAAAGTATGCCTAAGTGAGAAGTTTAAAGATATGTGACTTCAGGATACTGAAGATAAGAGCCAGTAAGACACCATCAACTGATTTGAACATGTGATAACAAAGACCAGGATACATGATGGACATGAGTATGGAGAAGAAGAATGGAATATAAAATTTCAAAGAAACAAATATAAGACCTTGAAATAATACATCTAGAGACAATCGTATGAATTTTGAATTGAAATGAGAGGGTGAATGCTTTTCTCTTGGGATCAAGGTAGTTTCCCAAGAGCTACAAACATATTGTATGCTCATGATAATGTTAGGACCAAAATGCTCTTGAGAGTCCACTGATTTTGAGATGATGTTAGATATATCCAGTGGACCTAGTATACAGATAAGAGATCATGAGTGATACCTAAATTTGGGAGAGACTCAAACAGAGGTGATAATTAAAGTCCAGCAGGTAATTGAAGTAGATACATTTTTAGGTGCCTATTCATGTTTGGATGTTGGTGCCCATCTTCCTTTCTGCTCCCCCGATGTATTTTTACACAGTGCTCCATTTTGACATTCTCCACCCAGCCTCCACACTAGGCCAGTCAGAAATCTATCACATCAGAGTTGAAGAGAGACCGTGGTGCTCCTGGCTTCATTTTCGAATCCACCACTGCTCCCTTCAACTATAAAAACTTACTCTTGGGGGGAAATACCAAGATCCAGCATATCATGTGTGCCTTATTACAAGTCTTATCTAATATATTCCCTCAATCATGAATATTTAGATTTTAAGCCTTATCTCTATTAGTACATTTAAAGATTTTTGTCCTCTGGTAAAATCATTTCAAACATTTTTGAACAGCTAAGTTTAGCCTAGGAGGTATACCTCTGAAATCACACTGGTAGACAGCCTATGTTTAACTCTGGGCCCATGATAAATGACTCCTACAGAGCTAACCGTGAGGTAGCAAGGCAATGACTATCTTCTGAATTATTGAATATTTAATAAGCTCTCTTTAATGCATTTTAAGTATATGGCTATGTATTCTGCATCTTTAAAAATGTTATCTTAAAAAATTAAAAACCAAGTAATTGACCAGAAAAATCTTACTCTATTTTCATGCCACCATATTTGCTATAATCCTTTCAAAGTTTTGATAACTATAAAGATTCAGGGATAAAGAGCATCCACATGTCCAAATTTTAATACACAGAACTGTTTATTTTTGTCACTGATGTGTCAACTCTCAATTCCACTTATTTAAATTGTATTTTAGTCTTTATAGCCAATCTTACTAAGACACTCTTCCCCATGAAGCCTGATGTCATAAAGAAAAAAATGAAAAAGCATTATAGTGGTATTTTGAATTGGTATAATTTCAAAAATTGACTTCTGTTAGCATACAAATGGTCACTACTGAAAAAATATAAATATTTTCTGTTTTGGTTAATTCTGTTAGATTCAACCCTAAGGAATTTCTGTTTGCCTATTCATAATGTCACCATAAGACTTAAGAAACTTTGTTTTTCCTGATCACTAGTTGCGGGAATAAACATAGATGCTATATATTTTTTAATTAAGCAACTATTTTTCTTTAATTTTTCATCAAACATCATTCCAATTGATGCATGTAGAAGTTCCTCTAAATAAATTGAAATGACTCTAAAGGATGCTTTAGGCATGTGTAATCTGCAAACAAACCAACAGTTATATTATAATGCAAGCATATGGTAGCTATATTGCTTCTAAAATTATGATGTAATTTCATTACTTTCACACCAATTATACTGGCACTAACCAAGCTCAGTGTAGAATGACAATCAAAGGCTCTAACCAATTTACTGACAGGCTATGCCTGGAGAAGTACAAAACAATATTGAATACTAGTTTTATTTGCTACTGATATTTATTTATAGAAAGTGGCAGCTATAATTAATGTAGTCAGAGTTCATAACATGTAAATGGGCTGCTAAAACACAGTGAAACTAGATATATTTTAAAAATTGCAGCCAAGTTGCCTCATAGAGGCAGAGTTGTATTGTGCATTCAACTCTAAAATGGCACCCCATGGAGGTTTCAGAATTCTTTTTGAATTGCCATCGCTTCTTTGTACTTTCAGGATTGTCCAGCTGGAATCCAGAGGCAGTGGCACTACTTGCTCTGCCGATAGATTCAGCCATAGTTTAATGATAAGAGAAGTTTAACAAGATTTCTTCAATAAATATGGATCTAGGCTCCCTACAGTTTTTTTTTTTCCCCCATATAGATAAACCAAACTATGTATGTAAAGGACTGTTACCCCACCTAAGAAAGAAGCAGAGGACTATGGAGTCATGAAAGAATACACTAATGATACTAAATAAATCACCAATTATTTACTGCAGCTCCTTATGTAGAAAGACTATGGAAATTGCTGTGAATTTCAAGAACTCAGAATGGGTTCTACAAGGTAGATGCAAGGTAGAGACTATAGAATATTCTGCAGCCACAAGTCTGTGCAGCCAGACAGACAACGATTCAAGTCTTGAATTGCCCATCCATCAGGTGTGTAGATAAAGCCAAATCCTTTAGCCTTCATGGTCCTAAGCTTGCTTCTCTGCCAAAAGGATATATACCTAATAGGTCATAGGGTTTTCATCTGGATTGCATGTGATATTTATAAGTCATCTAGATCAGGGCTTGGCACATGATGTTCAAAAAGTAATGCTTTTGTGCTGTTACTTTTATCAATGCTATTATTATAATGACATAAATGTTTTGAAGCATCTTAACACGATGCCAAAGGCATAAAAAGGGGGCTCAACCATGAAGAATGGAAAGGATTTTATCATATAGAAAAGGGTACAATTTGGGCCGCAAAATGAAGAAGAACCATTAGAATAAGCAGAATCATGAAGATGTGAGTTTGCATATACTCTGGTTTTCCTACACAGGTGTGATCATATGACTTGCTTTTCCAATAGAGTGGGAGCATAACACACGCATCACTTCGGAAGGAAAGCATGCAAGGGTCTGTCCAACATGTTCCGTGCTCCTTTCTCCTAGCCATTTTCTGCAGGTGCTGTCAGCCCTCTTCCCTGAGTGAGAAGGGCAGAGAGTAGGGTTCTCAGTCAACTTGTAATGATCATAAAATAAATCTTTGTTATTTTTAGTAACTGCTAATGCTGTTTCAAGCCAGTAATACAGCCTATGTCCATCCGTGGCATATTTGGGGAGTAAGTGTGGTTAGAATATAAAGAGATTAGCAAAAACCTGGGAATGAAACTGTCAATGACCATAAAGGGCCTGGAGGGTTATTATGAAGAGTATGGACTTTGTTCTATCAGATTTACTCTATGCATTTTTAATACAGATAGTTGACATAGACTTTAAAATATGGCATGTGGCAGGTCAAAACTGGAGGCAGAAAGAAGCTCTCACAGTAGACAGTAACCGAAGAAACAGGAATATGAAGAGAAATAGGAGGGAGAAATTAAAAGCTTTCAAAGTATCAGTGAACTACGTTAGGTAAATTTATAGGATACAAGAGAGCTGAGAAACAACAACAAAAAATGTGTATAACATCTTACTCTGTTAACAAAGTGTTAATTAACAAAGTGTGTTGCATTAGGTAACACAAAGAAAATCATTAACTGAATGTATGTGATTTCAAAAAGCCTAACCTTTGGAAATGTAGGGATACGGACACAAATCATCTTGTGTGTAGACAATAGGACATATTTAGGGAAGTTATTAGTGCTACTTTAAGAGAAGCATGTACTTCATGAATAAATATCGTAAATAGTCATGTAAAAATTTTAAGTTAGTATCATTTATGAACTATTTGTAGTGAAATAAATGGGAAAACTAGACCAAACAGAAGTGAGAGTAAATAATTATGAAGATCTCCATCATGGGTTCTGTGCCTAATGATTCCTATAATTTCATTTAGAAACTATTTGCAGTGAGATATTAAATCAAAATTTGTTATATGTGTGCAATGCATTTATTTTTGAAGATGCCCAATTAACAAATATAATTTCTTTTCTGGAATATATTAGCATGCTTGCATAAACAATTTAAATAGCAATGTATTCTTTTGTATAATACTAATTGGATGGTAACAAAATGTACTTAATCAGAAAATAAATAAAATATATATTATAAGTCCTTAATTGTTAAAATTCATCGTTTGAGTATTGTTTGGTCTTTCCTACTAGACGTTGAGCTTACTGATATCAGGGGCAATATGATTTTTCTTCTTTGAAATTTCAGCTCCTAGTAAGTACTCAATTAATTCTTGTTGGTTACAGGAACTGAGTCAGTGATACTTTCTGATGCAAAACATTCAAAGATGTTTTTATATGTCTAGTACAAATCTCCTGAGAAACAATTTTATGGTAATTCAGGCACTACACATAAAAAGAATGACAAACAATGAATGTTCCTAGAAATACCGATAGCTTCAGAATGTAATTATGTTCAAAAACATTGGTATAAATGCTTTAGAAAAGAGCTTCAAATTGTTGGGCTATTAATATGTAGTAATTTTATTTTTCCCAATAATTGCCACCGACTGCTTGTGGTTACTCCCTCTCACTCTGAGTAGCAGACTTTATTAGTAGTCAACACAGCAGTCTGACTCCCTAACTTTTCATTCTTTTTTTGCTTGTTTACTAGAACTGTATGATTCTATTTTTAAAACAGTCCCGTTGCTTTGAGTTCATCACTCTAACACTTGAATCATATCAGACTTGTGATTTCAATATCTTGCACCTGAGGAAGAGCTTCTCCTGTTCTGAGACATAATTCTTTTCCTGTGTTAGCATCATCTGAAAACATTGTCTATATGTTGGGCCTTTTTAAAAAACTCCGATATTCCTTATGACAAGGGACTCTCTGTACCACTGGTATTTCTGTAACTATATTTATTGACGAAAACTCACTCAGGAGCATCCTACTTTGATTCCAGGCAAGACTGCAGCCTCCGATCTTACCCACGTTCCATAATCACCAAATTCATGTACAATGAGTTCCATATCATTTGGAAACTGGAAAATTGAGGTGGTAGCACTGGATTTCTTTTTGTCTTTCCTTCTCAATGTGTGTTTGCAAGGTTCCTTTGTGCTTTGCATTAGTCTGCTTTGGCTGCCAAACAAGTAGCATAGACTTAGTGACTTAAACAACAAGAAAATATTTTCTCACAGTTCTGGAGCTAGAAGTCTGAGACCTGGGTGCAGCATGGTTAGGCTCTGGTGAGAGCTTTCATCCTGGCTTGCAGATGACTACCTTCTCCTGTGTCCTCAGATGGTAGGGGAAGAGAGAGACAGATCAAGCAAGAGGGAGACAGAGAGAGAGAGAGCTCTTTGGCGTCTCTTCTTATAAGGGCACTAATTCCAGTGAAGCCTACCCTCATGACCTCATCTAAATTTAATTAAGTCCCCAAAGGACCCATCTCTAAATCCCATTACATTGAAGGTTAGGGCTTCTACAACATATACATTTGGGGGGACATAATTCAGTCTATAGCACTGTGCCAATAGCAGCTTTGGCACCCTAACAATATCCAATCAGTCAATAATTCTTGCTGTAATTACTTCTTAATTTTATGACCAATTTGTTTTCTTATGGCCTCTGTACCTGACTCCATTATGTGGAGATGTACCACTTTTCCTTCTACAGCAGGGATATGAGGGGAGAGGGCGTTCTCTTTTCAAAAACACTGCATTTACTTAAAATGTGATTATGTTCTTCTGTCTTCAACCCAGTCATCCTCTTGTGTTACCTGGGGAGTGTGGTGAGCTGGGGCCGTGTTAGTCCCTTGTTTGGACTGTCCTCTCAGCAAGCACTGGTTACTTTTAGAACTTGGACTGTGGTGTTCCTCATGTTTCCTGTGTCCAGCTATGACTTTATCTAGTACTAATTCTTAAAAAAGAGGATCCCACTTAGAATTTAACATGTCTCCTCCTGAATTTGAGCTATATGACATTGCTAATATTTGATATAAAGATGACAATGCTACACAGTGTAACACAGTCCACTAGTGTCTATCAAGTTTATAATCTGTTCATGTTCTGAACTTTGGGGACCAGATAGAGAGAGGTTATCTTCAGAATATTTTTCTTGTTTGGTGACTGGAGGTACAATGCTATTGCTGTTCATGGTAATACACTGATCTCCTCCCCATACTCTGGTCTCTAATGAAGTGGGGAGCATCAATTTGCCATAGTTTGACTGTAGCAGATTTGCTACATGTGACAAATGACAAACATATTGGAAATTCTCTATTAGAACAACACTGCCTCTGTGCTCCGAATTTACATCCTAAGACAGTGTCACCATCAATAGGAAGTGGTATAATAATAAAACAACTGCATTCTATCTGCCCATTTAAATCGTATCAACTTTAACTCAGTTTGACTTAAAAACTTTCCCATACCCAAGGCACAACCTACTTTCTAAGTTATTCCCAGATGCCACTTTTAGTTGCAATGTGAGTGAATCAAACATGCTAGTGTCCCTTCGGAGCGTGCTGCCCTCACTTCATTGGCATGCACCTTGAGGGCATCTCTCTCACAAGGCAGAAAACAGGCCAGTTTGACTGCTAAAATGGTTTCCAATTATAGTATGGCTGGGATTATCCTCTTTCTAATCACTCATTCATAAATGGCTTTTATGATTTCTAATTTATAATAAAAACCTGAATATTTTATGCCGTATTTCAAGAAAACAGTATTTCTTGAACTAGGTTTAAATTACAATAATTTGCTTTGAAAAGAAATCCTATTCAGTGAACATATGAAGTGTACCTCAGAGCGTAGGGAGTTTACATTGTGAAGTTATTGACACTTGCTCTCATGAGATAACGCAAAAGAGGGGCGACTGTGTGGCTCAGTTAAGTGTCTGCCTTTGGCTCAGGTCATGATTTCAGGCTCCTGGGGCCTGGAATCGAGAGCCCAACTTTGGGCTCCCTGCTCAGCAGGGGAGCCTGCTTCTTCTCCCTCTGCCCCTTCTCCTGTGCTCTCTCTCACTCTGTCTATCAAATAAATAAAATCTTTTAAAAAAAGACATGATGCAAAAGAATTATGAAATCTTAGAAATGTGTGAGACCTCTGAGGACACTTACGCTTTCTTTTAATCTTTATGATTCATTTCCCATTGACCAAATCACACTCGCATTTAGCCTAAATTCATAAAAATTTACCAGTGTTAAAAAATGGGAAGAATTCTAAATAATTGTAGTTAAAGCTGCTATTTGGTACTATGAAACAAATTATTTTCTTGTTTGTGTACAAAGACACACCAAATTTAATAACCGTTGTAAAGAAAACATCTGTGTTAGTCTTAAGCTCTGGACACTACGTTCCTCTGGCTTTGTAATAGGCATTTTTTTTTTTCCTTTACAGATGTCTTTAATGATCGTTTTTCCATTCTGAGGTAATTTCATATAATTGGGATATATCTGTTCTGGCCAATGCATTTCAAGAACCACACAAACTAATGCTGTGGATATGTTATTAATGATAAAAATGGAGGTGTGCTTCTCAACTGGGAAGAGATTTTTTTTTTAGGTTTAACCAAAATAAGCTGCCAGAGTGTTCTTATAAGTTAGTATGTAATGTTAATGGAGATGTAAGGAAATGAATGGCTTTAAAACCAGACCTCTAGTATCTCTAAGAAAACTCTTTAAGCTGAAGTTTATTAGATAAGCATAAAAGTAGTTCATTCATCTTTTATAGTGAAAGATCATCCCTTGTATAAAAGTTTTTCCCTGTTATTGCATTTAAGGACGGTATTTTTGTGATTATTTTATCCAATAAATTATCACTGGGTCTGAAACTATTTATAACATATTTAAATTAAAACTAAGTATTGAAGTGTCGAGAGAAGCAAAGGTTTTGTCCTATCTCAAAATACATGCCTATATAAGTCCAATGTCTATTCTTGCTATTCCTTACATTAATTTTTTTCTTATGATATTTTACTAATAGTCTGGTCTTATAGGGAATAATTAGTTTCTTAAGGAATAATTATTTTTATTAAAACTCACTTAATAAAAAATGTATTGTGATTTACTTAGAGGTCATGGGGAAACTAAATAATAAAATCCTAACAATGCAGCTTACATACCTCCATTGTGTGATGAAATAATAAATAACCACATACTGAATTGATAATCCTTAAGGGCATCAAATTTTGAGATAGTAACAGAGACTGCTGAATGCTATCCAGCTGAAGAAACAGATCTGGATTTAGAAATGTATCTCAGAATCGAAGATGACTGTGGGGTTTGGATTCAGATTCTTGGCATTGTTGCATATTATTAGCTTTAAAATTACAATAATCCACTTTAAGTTTTCCTCACATAATTGATAATTCTGGGAGTATCCAAAAGTCACAAAATTCTGCCTGGTAAATACACATTCATTACAAACTGTGCATTTTGACATTGTAGAATCCATTTTAAGAAATGCAATCTAAAATTGTTCACAGTAGCAGATGACATACTCAATTTTTTACGTATATTCACCATATTTGGTCACTGGAGGGTTTCACAACCCATGAAAACTCAGAAGCAAATATTCTATGGATAAAGAAATTGGAAGAAAAATGTAAAAATGCCATAACTTCTTAAAATATTATACTCTTTTTATTCAGGATTAATGTCAATACTGAAGATAAATTTGAAATAAACACATTTCAATAAGGTTTAACTGCAAAATAATCTAGTTCGCTTCTTTCTAGTCCGAAGCA
The DNA here is from genome assembly GCF_963455335.1 of Martes martes. Lineage (NCBI taxonomy): Eukaryota > Metazoa > Chordata > Mammalia > Carnivora > Mustelidae > Martes > Martes martes. The sequence goes on from NC_137893.1 coordinate 37,701,577, forward strand.
AAATTATCATCATTACAGAATCTGAAAATAAGAAAAAGGATGTGAATATCCTATTCAAAAGTTGGTTTATCCTTAGATGTTGGCAGATATTGGAGGAAAAATTCAATCAATAAGAAAAGAGCAAGGTAGACAAGCTGTGTCTAATTAGAGACTATCTGGTAACACCTTCTGGAAAAACAGTTCTGCATAAGAATTCTAAAACAAGCTATTATTTCTATTTGCCTTCTAACTCTATTCTTTACCTATATCCACTCAGGCCATGGTACTTTTGTAAATGCAAGTATGAAAAAGGTCTGTGAGTTAGCCCCGAGTCAAATAAAGAGATATCATTACTTCGATTTATCACAGAGAACCCCTAGGAGCCAAACAATGTTAAACCCTAACATGATCTCAAGTGAGTCAATGCCCCTCCCACACTGTTTCTGGTTTTTAAGCAGTTTGAATGTTAAGAATATTAATGATACAGCTCTAATTGGAAAAAGCCCAGAGCATACACAAAGCATATACAGAGCATACCAATATTCAAGAAAGACTATTTTGTAATATAGAATTACAAAGGCTAGATTACTCATGAGCATTTGTAGATGCAAAAAACCCTTAAATATTTTCTTAAAGATTATTTATGCCCATTACTAAACTTCTTTAAATTCAACATCTTATACAGAAGAATAAGTTTTTAAAAATGTCCTGCTTGGAGGGGAGGGGCTTGGGGGAAGGGCTAAATGAGTGATGGGTATTAAGGAAGGCACTTGTGATGAGCACTGGGTAAGTAATGTAACATGTAACATGTAAGTGATGAATCACTAAATTCTACCCTTGAAACCAATGTTACACTATATGTTAACTATCTAGAATTCAAATAAAAACTTGAACCAAACAAAAAAAGTCACTCTCCATTCACAATCAAAAAAATAAAAATAAATAAAAATGTTCTGCTTAAACTTATTTTAAAAGCTCTAAGAGCTTTCAGTGAAGGGCTTCAGAGTTTTGTTCTCATAAATTTGCTTATGGCTATAAATTATAAAGCTTCATGAAAAGTAAATCTAAGTAGACCAATATCTCATCAATTTAAAAATCACACTTGGTAAATCACAGGTTTGTGCTATTTATTTGTAAAATTTATGTGTACTGGGCATTTACAGTTGTCAATTTAAAAATTTCACTTTAACTAACCAGATGTTATAGACTCAGAGTTGACTGTTACCTTTTCATTGGGGCGCCTGGGTGGCTCAGTCAGTTAAATGTCTACCTTTAGCTCAGGTCACGGTCCCAAATTCCTGGAATGGAGCCCCATGTTGGGCTCCCTGCTCACCACGGGAGTCCGCTTCTCCCTCTCTCTTTGCCCCTGCTCTTGCTCTCTCTTTCTCAAAGATTAAATAAATTCTTAAAAAAAGAAAAAAAAATTGGCAAGTGAGAGACATAGAGAAGGCCATTTACAATGCAAAGCACCATTTTATTACTATCCTACAGATAGATATTGAGTTCTTTATTATAAGTATTTCATACAGTTTTCCTTTCACCCTTCATGATCATTCATCTTTGAATAAAAGCTACAACATTTTATTCTTACAATTTCCTAGGGAATAAAAAATACAGTCAATGTGGTAAACTCTGAATTAAATTAGAGATGGCAAATATATCTTCTAATTTAGGGAAACTGTTGATATTTGCAATGGGTTATAGTGCCTTGAGTTTGATATTTTTTGTAGATATATGTTTGTAATGCATCTCCTTTAAGAAAATGTGAAAATAATTTTTTTTGTCATTTGAAAGAAATAGTTTATTCTGACTAGTAGCTGTAGCTTATTAAACTTCAATACATGGAATCTAAAACAAAAAACTGTTGCATTAGTTCTTCTTGAATAAATCATATAAATACAGAAAATGGAAATGGGGGAAAATGTTACAGTTTAGCTAGTCTATTCTCAGAGGCCACAATAAAATTGTCCATTGACATATATTCTGTACTGTGTTATCTTCCCCATTATAAGCCATTAAGTGGCCCCTGTTCAAAATATATTGAGTAATTGGAATGCTTGACTCATCACAATTTGCACACATGACAGTTCTGATCTTTACAAGCACATTTTGTGGTGGTTGGATTATCACGCATACAAACAACATAACCAGCACTTTGATGAAAGACTTTGCTTTTCAAGTGCTAAATTAAACATTACATAGAACGGGGATTGGCTAACTATGGCCAGTGGGCCAAATTCAGGCTATTTTTGTGAATAAGGCTTTATTGGGACACAACTACCTTCATTCATATTTACATATTTGTCAGTGGCTACTTTTGTACTTTAGTGGTAATGCTGAATATTTGTGACAGAAACGGAAGTACCTACAAAATGTATGTAATCTGGTCCTTTACAGAGAAAATTTGCTAACTTTTGGTGTAGTGGTCCTAATTGAAGAGAGTCAAGACTGGCTCGTTTTTCCCAACCAAAATACTATATCTGTGTGTATGCACTAAAAAATATCATCGTCAGTCAAAATATGTGCCTTCTTGATATCATTTGTTCCTTTTATTTTACAATGATCCATTGGTATACATTAAGTATTATAGATTTATTACTTATTGTTTGTAATTTTAAATAAAATATTTCAGGATCTTCTTTCTTGCCAAGAGAAACACTGAAGGCTAAGCCTTATTAAACTTTGCCACCTTCCCTCCAGTGCCTAAGAATGTGTTTTATACACAACAGGAACTCAGTATGTGTTGAGTTTATATCATTTACATTTCAAATTGATTGCTCTAGTGGATGGAATTCTGGCAAATTTTGAAAAGGGAATGGTTTTATTTCTGCAATTTCATTAGATTTCCATCAACTGTCTGGTATTTAAATGACTATTTGAAATGCAAATATCCAACTGAATAAACCCCAAATAGTGTGATAAGAATATGAGTCTACAATAAAAACTTTTGGGGGTAATAGGGTAGAGAAGTTCTGTTGTGACCTACTCTGCAACCCACTATTCATTAATTCTCACAATCCCCTTAGATCATTGAGATCAAGAATACTTAAAAGTAGTCTTTCAAGTACTGTTGAATCCCCACAGGTTTTACCTATACTGTGATGTTGTATTTTTTTTTAAGAACAACTTTTCCTTTCACTTTCCTGCAAAGTTTAATTCTTTTATTAAAAACACAAGAAAGCCCTCACTGTGGATATACATGCATATAGCCATTTTAACATTGTAAGGATGAAAGTTCAGGCTTAGTTTTCGCAGCTGGAGCACTTGCATCCAGAATGGGAGAGAGGCTGCTGCTCTAAGTCTAGAACATTTTCTATAACAGTCTTTCACATGGATTTGTGTCATTTTTTACTTCAAATGTGAACGTTAACAATTTAGAGTTTAGTTAAAATGTCTGAATGTTAAGGGTTTAAGTTGTGAGTATTAATACAATTCCAGTGATTCCAAATCAATGATGCAAATATATCATTAACTTTGCAACTTAAATTTGGCTTATTATATTATTGTGATTGCCTGGACACTTATATTTTACATTTTCTGTTTATTTTAACAAGGAAGAGACTTGTCCTAAGTGGATGCAATTATGGCCAGTTTCTGGTTTCTCAGTACCGTCTAGAAGTCATCTCCTCTTGCTAGAAGTGTGGGGTTCATGAAGCTACATTGCAAAGCTCCTGGCAGTCTAACTGCCTAAGAGGATTAGAAAAGGAGTCTGGGCTTGCTGTAGTCTCAACAAGGTAATGAGAAAGTGCGGTACATGATCACATGCTTACAAACCCAAATGGATTATTCGTGACATGGATCCTTTCTACAAGTGCCACTCTTCAGAAACTGCTAACTTTCCTAGTTCATCCTCCCCGCAGTAAACAGAAAAAGAAACAGACTCTTAGCCATCATTTATATGTTCAATTTTCAGTTTATAAAATATGTTTAAAATCCAAAGAAGTCTTCCCTAAATAGTAATTACAGGGACCCTTTCATTTTTTAATGAAAAAGATTAACAAAATGTCTAGTAATAAAGCATAATTAAGGTGAATATCATAGACTTATAATATACCATAAGTTCCCAGAGCTTCTTCAATTATTGCCCAATATCACTTTAGAGATAGAATATTAAAAATAGATTTAGGAAAGAATAAAAAAGATAAGTGGTGGAAAGTCCAATCTAAGATATACTTTTCTCAGATTTCATAGACAGTTTTGTTATATTTTGTCCTAAAGTCACAAATCCAAGTACTACCAGAGGAATTGAGAAAACAGGTAAGCCTGATGCTAAGAGGAGAATGTGTTTGCCTTGTCATGCTCTTTACTGACTTTGGAGAACGGCCTGGTGACATTCATATTCTAACTAGATGTCTCTGCCAAAAAGCTCCCGAAATCTGCCTATAAATGATTCCCGAAGAAAATGACTTTCAGGGGTGTTTTCTATCTTGTGGCTCTTTGGGGGAATAAAAGAGCACATTTATGGTATTTTTCTCAAATCGGACTAAAGTAGTTATTTGTTGTGAATGATGCTTTTAGAATTGCACGCTGGATTGCTTAGTATCACAGGACAGGACATAGAGAGCAGTAGAGCAAAAAGCAACAAAAATAAAGAAAATAAAGATGCAGAACTGCAGGGCCACACTGAATCGTACCATCCCTTTCGGAACACTGGCAGGCTCTGTAGGGAAAGCCATACAAACGGAACTGTTTCCACAAATGTGCGGGTTCTTGGGGAGGCAACAATTGGGAGGTCTTCCAAAAGCAAAAAGTCTTCTTCTGTTAAAGACAATGTCTGTGTTTCAACTCCAGGATGGCTCATTGAAGAGAATAAACCACAAATTTAAAGAATTAAACATTGTTTTCACAGATGTCATTATTGTGTTTCACAGCAGAGTAAATATGTCTATGTTTTCTAAGGTTTTTGCCTTAGAGAAATACAAGAAAGCAATGCTTTTAAAACCATGATTTTCAAATTTTAATGTAACCTGCCCAGGTAATTCTGATTCAGAAGAATCAATTTATTGCTTATTTGGTTGGGATTTTTTTGTTTGTTTGTTTGTTTGTTTTTTATTGCTATGATTTTCATCTAAATGACTGTTACCTACATGGAATATTAAATTGATTTTCAAGTTCGTCTGCCTGACACTCTTTTGCTATTCAATTTGGAGCCTAGATATTGCATTTTTATAAGCTCCCAGAAGATGTTGGAACGAGTTTGAGTAGCAAGACCAAAAGGTCTTAGTGGTTAAAATTAGATGCTGCTTAATGGATATAAAATTTCAGTTATGCAAGATGGAAAAGTTCTAGAGTTCTTGTGCACAACATTATGCTTATAGTCAACAATACTACAGTGTACACTGGAAATTTTGTTGAAAAGGTAGATCCCCCGTTATTATTATTATTTTTTGTCACAATAAAAAAAGAAATGAGTGAGCTGCAGGTCATTTTCTCTATGGCTACAACTACATATCGATGTCTTACCTGTTCTTGGAACTTTCTTTTAGACTGCCAAAGTGAACTGCACTAGTTTGTAGAACAGCTCTGTGTCCTATTGACTATTTCCTAGAGGATTTCTTAGAAATCTTCAGGCATAAACAAAATAAGTCATAAGATTTCAATATGGTAATTTAATCTGGGAAACATCCTTGCCCACTTCTTGCCTTTTTTCTTCTTCTCCCCCCACCCCCCGCTCCCAGGTTGACTAGTGTCCCCTTAGGAACACAAACCCTGAACATGTTGGTCGTGGGGGTAGGATCAATAGATCACATGTTGATAGAGATCAGAGTTCAAGTTCTCTATTTGGTGAGTAGCAGATTCACAAAACAAGTTTGTTGGCTCATTTGTTTTAAAGGAAGATTTCCTAGATGGGCAAAATCCTTCCAACCTGTACAGAAAAAAAGGCCAGTCTTGATATAACCTTAAAATGATCATGATAGAGAGAGTAGATAGCTTCTTTTTGTTTTGTTTTTTTCATTTTTTTGAAAATTTAATTCCAATATAGTGAACATACAATGTTATATTAGTTTCAGGTGTACAATATAGTGATACAATTGTATACATTGTTCAGTGCTCGTGCTGATAAATGTACTCTTAATCCCCTTCGCCTACTGTTGCCAATCCCTCCACTCATCTCCCCTTTGGTAAGAAACAGTTCTGTACAATTAAGAGTCTATTTTTTTTGTTTGTCTCTTTTTTACTTTGTTCATTTGTTTCTTAAAATTCCATATATGAGTGAAATCACATGATATCTATCTTTCTCTGACTGACTTATTTCACTTAGCATTATACTCTAATAGATCCATAAAAGTTGTTTAAAGTGGCAAGATTTCATTCCTTTTTTTTTTTTTTTTTTTTGGTGAGAGAGAGTGGGAGCAAGAATATGAGTGCACATGGGAGAGGGCATGGGAGGGGGTAGGGTGGAGGGTAGGGGCAGAGGGGCAGAGGGAGAAGGAGAGAGAATTTTAAATTCCACTCAGGGCATAATCTCAGGATTCTGAGATCTTGACCTGAATCAAAATCAAGAGTCAGATGCTTAACCAACTGAGCCATCCAGGTGCCCTGATTTCATTCTTTTTTAAATCAATGTTCTATTGTGTATTGTATATGTATATATATTCTGTTTTATATATATATATAATATTTTTACGTATTATATAATATTTATATAATAAAATAAATATAATTTATATAAACTATATTTATATAAATATATATTTATATATATTATTTATAAATATAATATAATAATAATTATATATAATATAATAATAATTAATGGATAAAGACTGTGTCATATATATATATATATATATATATATATATATCAATGGACACTTGTGTTGCTTCCATATATTGCCTATTGTAAATAACACTGCAATAAACATAAGGATAAATATATCTTTTTGAAGTAGTGTATTCATATTTTTTGGGTAAATAGCCAGTAGTAGAATTACTGGATCACATGATAATTCAATTTTTAACTTTTTGAGGAACCTGCATACTATTTTCCAAAGTGCCTGCACCAGTTTGCATTCCTACCAACAGGGCATGAGGGTTCCTGTTTCTCAACATCCTCACCAATACTTGCTATTTCTTATGACTTTAGCCATTCTGACAGGTATGAGGTGATACCTCATTGTAGTTTTGGTTTGCATTTCTGTGATGATGAGTGATGTTGAGAATCTTTTCCTGTACCTGTTGGCCATTTGTATGTCTCCTTTGGAGAAATATCTATTCATGTCTTCTGCCCATTTCTAACTGGATTATTTTGTGTGTATTGAGTCATATAAGTTTTTTCTTATATGTTTTGGATACTCAGCCTTTTATTGGATGTGCTGCTTGCAAATATCTTCTCCCATTCAGTAGGTTGTCTTTTGTTTTGTTGATTTTTGCCCTTCTGTGCAGAAACCTTTTATTTTGATATAATGCCAATAGTTTATGTTTGCTTTTATTTTCCTTGTTTCATGAGACATATCTAGAAAAATGTTACTACAGCTAATGTCAGAGAAATTACTACTTGTGTTCTAAGATTTTTACAGTGGCAGGTCTCACGTTTAGATCTCTAATCCATTTTGTATTTGTTTTTGTGTACACTATAAAAAGTGGTCCATTTTCATTCTCTTGCATGTTGCTGTCTAGTTTCCCCAACACCATTTTTTGAAGAGACTTTTTCCCATTGCATATTCTTGCCACCTTTGATTGACCACATAATCGTGGGTTTATTTCTGGGCTCTCTATTTTGTTCTCTTGATCTATTTGTCTATTTTTGTGCCAGTACCATATTGTTTTGATTACCAAAGCTTTGTAGTATAACTTTAAATCTGAAATCATGATACCTCCCATTTTGTTCTTCTTTTCCAAGATTGCTGTGACTACCTGGTGTCCTTTGTGGTTCCATATAAATTTTAAAATTATTTGTCATAATTTTGTGAAAAATACTGCTGGTATTTTGATAAAGATTGGATTAAATCTGTAGATGGCTATGAGTACTATGAACATTTTAACAATACTATTCTCTAACCCATGAGCATGGAATGTCTTTCCACTTGTTCCTGTCATCTTCAATTTCTTTCATCAATGCTTTATAATCCAGAGTACAGGTCTTTTATCTCCTTGATTAAGTTTATTCCCACATTTATTATTTTTGGTGCAATTATAAATGAGATTGTTTTCTTAATTTCTATTTCAGGCACTTCATTATTAGTGTGTAGAAATGCAATGGATTTCTGTGTTTTGATTTTGTATCCTGTGACCTTGCTGAATTAATTTATCAGTTCTAGCAGTTTCCTGGTGACATCTTTTAGTGTTTTCTATATAGAGTATCATCTCATCTGCAAATAGTGAAAGTTTTATTTCTTCCTTACCAATTTGGATACCTTTTACTTATTTTTGTTGTCTGATTGCTGTGGCTAGGACTTCTAGTACTATGTTGAATTAAAAGTGGTAAGAGTGGGCATCCTTGTCTTGTTCTTGATTTTAGGAGAAAAGCTCTCAGTTTTCCGCCCATTGAATATGATATTAGCTGTGGGTTCTTCATAGATGGCCTTTATTATACTGAGGTATGTTCCCTCTAAACCTTTTTTGAGGGTTTTTATCATGAATGGATGTTGTACTTTGTCAAAATACTTTTCATGAACCTACTGAAATGACCATGTAGTTTTATCCGTCTCTTTTTATTTTATTTATTTATTTGAAAGGGAGATAGAGAGAGAGAGAGAGCACGCAAGAGCAGAGGGAGGGAGAAGCAGACTCCGCACTGAGCTGGGAGCCCCACATGGTGCTTATTCCCAGGACCCTGAGACAATGATCTGAGCTCAAGGCTGATTCTTAATGTACTGAGCTACTCAGTCACCCCTTATTTCCTTTCCTTCTACTACTTTGGGTTTTTGTTTGTTCTTTCCTAGCTTCTTTAGGTGTAATGGTAGGTTATTTATTTGAGATTTTTCTTGCTTCTTGAGGTAAACCTGTATTGCTATAAACTTCTTACTTAGAACAGCTTTTGCTGCATCCCAGAGATTTCGGAACGTTTGTGTTTTCATTTTCATTTGTCTCCATGTATTTTTTTTTTTTAATTTCCTCTGATTTATTGGTTAACCCATTCTATACTTAGTAATGTGTTATTTAACCACCATCTATTTGTGTTCTTTCTAGATTTTTTCCTGAGATTGATTTTTAGTTTCATAGAGTTGTGGTTGGAAAACGTGCATAGTATGACTTCGATTTGAATTTGTTGAGACCTACAAATGAGATGTTTTACATGAGATGTATTTGGTAGAATGTTCCATGTGCACTTGAAAAGAATGTGTATTCTGCTGTTTCAGGATGGGATGTTCTGAAGTTATCAATTAGATCCATCTGGTCCAATGTGCCATTCAAAACCACTGTTTCCTTGTTGATTTTCTGTTTGGATGATCTATCCATCAATGTAAATAGGGTGTTAGAATCTCCTGTTCTTATTGTATTGCTATGAATTACTGCTTTTATATTTGTTATTAGCTGCTTTATGTATTTGGGTGCTCTCATGTTGGGTGCAAAAATATTTGCAATGTTATATCTTCTTGTTGGATTGTCCCCTTTATGATTATTTAGTGTCCTTTCTCTCTCATTATAGTCTATTTTTGTCCAGTATAAGTATTGCTACTCCAGTTTTCTTTTCACTTTCATTTGCATGATAAATGCTCTTCCATCCCCTAACTTTTAATTTGCATGTGTCCTTAGGTCTGAAGTGAGTCTCTTGTAGGCGTCATACAAATCTTGCTTTTTTATCTATTCAGTCACCCTGTGTGATTTTACTGAAGCATTTAGTCCATTTACATTCAAAGTAATTATGGATAGGTTCCTACTTACTGCCATTTTGTAACTTGTTTTTGTGGTTGTTTTGTAGTTCTTCTGTGTCCTTTTCTTACTTTATTCTCCTACAGTTTGCTAGCTTTCTTCAGTTATATACTTGAATTCATTTCTCTTTATTTTTTGCATATTTATTACTGGTTTTTGATTTGCTGTTACCATTAGATTTGTATATAACATCTTATGCCTGTAGCAGGTTACATTAAGTTGATGGTTACTTAAATTTGAACCCATTTTTTCATGACTCTGACCCACCCCATTTTAGCTATATGGTATTATATTTTATATCTTTTTATTCTGTAAATCCCTTGACTGATTTTTTACAGATTACTTATTTTTACTGCTTTAGTGCTTCCTACTTTTTTTTCTCCTACCTATGGTCTTTCCTTTCTATTCAGAGTCCCTTTAACATTTTTGAAGGACTGGATTAGTGGCCATGAGTTCCTTTAACATTTTTTTTTTTTTTTTTGTCTGAGAAACTCTCTCTCTCTCTCCTACTCTGAATGATAACCTTGCCACATAGAGTATCCATGGCTGCAGGGCTTTTTGTTTGTTTGTTTGTTTGTTTTTCTTTCAGCACTTTGAATAAATCGTGCCACTCTCTTCTGGCCTGCAAAGTTTCTGCTGAGAAACCAGCTGATAGCCTGATGGGGTTTTCCCTGTAACTATTTTTTTTCTTGCTTTTTTAAACTTCTCTCTTTATTCCTACTTTATACCATTTTAATTACTGTGTGTCTTCATGTGGACCTCTGTGGATTGATCTTGTGGGAGGGGATCATCTTTTATTAGACACAAAAAGGCAAAGCCACTTTTAAAGAAGACAATTGAAAATAATAAAATTTAACTAAAATTTTAAATTACCAAATATATACTGCAAAAGTTAATTTAAAAAGAAAACACAGGACATGAATATGTATACACGGAGGTTTTAAACAACATGTATTTAGAGGCTAGCACCGTATATGTGTCACACATGACACTGAGTGGGAAATCATAAAGATATCCATCCAGGATTATTGTGGCCAAAAGTCTGTTTAATGCTATCACACAAGTTCTGTAGAACTTGCAATAGTTTCCATGATTCTGGCCAATGGGGAAAATCAGTTTTCAATCTGGATGCCAATCAGGAAGTTAGCTGGTTCTCAAAATATTATAAAACATAGCTTCCTTCCCTGTAGTATGATCAGAATCATAGACTAGGAAACATTGAGATAGAGGAGATAGACAGGCAGGAAGCCAATATGCCTCATAAACATAAGCAGAAAAGCACAAGCCAGCAGAAATGAAACCAGTGTGAGACACAGAAAGAAGACAGAAGAACTTGGAAGGAAACAGCAGAATACACAGGGAACAAGAATGGAAAAAATATTCCCAGCACTAGTCACCTATGCTCAGTTTTTAGTGAGTGACTCAAAACAGAGATTGATATTAGGACTGAATTATTTAGCAGTCAAATTATGTTAAGTACACTTGTGCTTAAATTAATTGTACCACTATATATATATATATATATATATAATCACTCAGATTAGATCATTTATGTTCATTTACATTCAGAAAGTTCTGACTTAAAGTAATCTCATATAATGTATACATATTAAATATCCATTAGATAATTTCATGTAATGTATACATATTAGATATCTATTAGATATTGTCCACCTTTAGCAGTTGAATTTTTAAAAAGATTTTATTTATTTATTTATTTATTTACTTACTTACTTACTTAACAGAGAGAGCACAAGTAGGCAGAGAGGCAGGCAGAGGGAGAGGAGGAAGCAGGCTCCCTGCTGAGCAGAGAGCCCGATGTGGGACTCGATCCTAGGACCCTGGGATCATGACCTGAGCCGAAGGCAGAAGCTTTAACCCACTGAGCCACCCAGGCACCCCAGCAGTTGACTTTTTGTAGTAGAAATTAAAAGCTTTCTATACAGAATGTTTTTTCTATAAATTCTGATTTGTAATTTCTGCTTTCATATGTTACCATAATAAGGTAAAATTACAGTTTTGTGAAGATTTTTAGATTTTCTTCTACCGTTGATGTATTCCCAGGTTTAGCTGTGCTTTCTTTTTTAATCTAAGGAGAGAGCTTCCTTACCAGTTATTATTTCTGATTATGTAAATATTAAAAAAAAAAAAACTCACTTATATTGTGACTCTTATACTCTTGCTCTCAGTAGACATCTTGAAGTTGATAGCACAGGTACTAAAAATATGCTTCCTCCAGGAAATTTTCCTAGATTTGTAAAGCCTGGCCTTACCCCAGATTTGCATAAAATGCTTCTTAATCTTTTCCTTTTATCTTCATGTAATCTTGTCTCACCGAGAAAAAAGAGCTGTCACTTCCACCTCATGCCTTTCCTACTCCATTGGCTTTTTGAGGTCATTATTCCTGACAATGGAAAATTTATGTACAGAACTATAGGAAATACTGCTCTACAATATCAATCCACTATTCTTATATTGATGAATCCATATGAAATTCCTCAAAAATATTTTCTTTCAATCACAAAGCAAAAAAAAAATAAAGTAACTAAAAATAATCAGAACAAAATAAATGTACAGAAAGAAAGTGTTCAACAGGCCTACCTATACAGAGTGTAGACAGATTTATGTGTATTAAATAGGCCTATATACTATATACATATACATTATACACTAAAAGTATAGGGAGGTTTAATGACATTGAATTTATAAAATTGACAATCTCCTTGAAAACAACTAGTAGGGTGACCAGCTGTCCTATCTTGCTCAGGACTGACAGTGTTTCTCAGGACATAGCACTTTCAGTTGAAAATCAGCTTGAGTAAGCTGAGAGAGCTGGTCACCAAAATGGGTATGAGCAGTTTGAATTTCTGAGGCTGTTTTCTTCCTTACATTTTTAGCAGGTAAAGTATATTTTTCTAATTTTGAGCTCTTGTTCCATTTGAACAAAAGGAAAAGACTAGGATAACTAATGATTTACTTTGGAAAGTTAAAGAGAAGGAAGAGAAATATTTGAAAATCCCATCAGAGTGACTCATTCAGTTTTTGTGTCTATTGTGTTGTTGTTGTTTTTTTTTTTTTTTTACTACGTTAACAGGTTTGGTTCTATAAGAACTAAATCACTGCATTTGTCTGTAAGGTTTAATTACCTTTTATCAAAAAGAAGCCCTGCTGTTAGGGCATCTGGTCAGTCTCTCATCTTTATAAGCAAAGGGAATACAGGATTCCAGCCACACATCTTAGGGCCCAGTTGGTTCACTAACATGGCATTGTCATTCTCCGCAGCAACTGTGTTGCTTTGTAATTAAAACTCTGGTGTGTAAGTCTGTCAGGCTCGGTAACTTGTAGATCATGAAAGAAAAAAAATCGAGAAATTTACTTCACCACATGAGTCAAATAGCTAAGAAAGAAATAGAACAAAGATGTAACTGTGAAAGTGCACTTACCTTTCAATGTTGTTTCTTAGTCACAATGATTTATTTGAGTTTGCCAGGATGTTCCTTTTTTAAAAGACCTAATTTACTAACAGTGTGGGATTTTCCAAGTTTTTCACTCCCCTCAGATTGCATTTTCATTTGCCCTAGCAATAAAGATCTCTAATGCAAAGACATCACAATTGAACTCAGTGTGGGAGTCTCTCCAAGGCAGAGAAATTCCCATATATCTTTTTGTCTCGTATGGAACTTTTTCAGAGTCTTCAGGTCCTAAAAATGGAGAACAATTTGGCACTCATTGCAATTTATTATTGCTATTGACCTCCTTTGCTTTTTTGGTTCAGTTGAGAAAGCTATGTGTAACTGGTTTTATTTTTTAATAGACCAGGTTAAATACTGATAATAACTCATCAGTAAAAATCTGTAATTGGACTTCAGGCTTTGTTTGTCACTCTAGATCCTGATGAGGTAAATTTTATTTCTTTATTTTGAACTTGGGGAACCCTGACATTTTAGACCTGGATGCAAAGCTTCAACCAGTGTAGCCCCACTAGAAATAGGGGCACTATATAGTTTATCATTAAGAGTGAAACGGGACATTATTAATAATTATGCCTGGATACCTCGTGAAAACGACATTTATCCCAGACAAACTTGAACTTGTAGCCATACTTAAGAGTCACTAGGAAGAGAATCATGTGCTCAATTCCAAACTGGATTAAAGTAGGTACCAAGAAAAGAAAGGAGAGTCAAGAAATCAATCTACCCAGTCTATCCATAAACCTGACCTTATAAGGCAGGGATACACTGGAAACTCCATCTTCAAGGAATGAAGGAAAAAGAAATGTTCATGTAACAAATATTTACCAGTTACTTTATCATGTTTTGGAATGGGACTATTATGGTGAACCAAAATAGAGTCCTTGCCTTCACAGAGATTATAATTTTGTAAGAAAGACATGAATTCATGAAACAATCACAAAAATAAATGTATGATTACAAAATAAGTTCTAAAAATATAAATAGCAGTACACTGTCAGAGAGAGCCCAACAAATCTGGTGTTCTAGGAAAGGTGTTTTTTGTTTTTTTTTGTTTTGTTTTGTTTTAATTGGAGTCAAGTGGTTGAGGAGGTAATCATTTTGGTGAGAACAGCAGAGGCCTTCTTGGCCCGGCTTGGGTTCTGCTCACTGGGAGTAGCTCCCCTATCCATTCTTCCCCATGGCTCTGGGTTCTGCTCACTGGCTTTTCAATTTTCCTTCATGCGTATGTCTGAAGGGAAATTAGAAAATATGTCTTCCTCCAGGCCTAAGCAAATTTCTTAGCCTGCTTTTAGCTAGTACAAGGTTGAGAATGCAAAAGTCATTTGGTGAGTTAATTAGTCTTTTAGCCTGATGGTTCTTTTGACCACGCAGTTCTCTTAGGATCTTGAGTCAGCTTTTTATTTATTTGGTTGCAATCAGATCTGCATATAAATGGCCCAAATCCACATTTTTAATAAGACAAACCTCTGTCTGTCTCTCTCTATATATTTCGCTCATGATTTAAGTCTATCAATTTTCTTAAGATAGCTATACTTACAGTTTCTGATTTGAGCCATTTTAATCAAATTAATCGATTGAAAAGATTCACTGGATGCCTAGATTCCCAAGGATTTTCTTTTCTTTTCTTTCTCTCTCACTCTCTCTTCTTTCTTTCTTTTCTATTTTAAGTTTTACAATTATGCCATTGTTTTTCAAAGGACTTTTTAGTTTTATCTTTTACTTATTGGAAATGACAACCAGTTGCATCTTCTACACTACACTTTCTGGAATTTCAGAACTTTCTCAATTGTCTTCTAAATGTGTGTAAAATCTGATAAAGTCTTTCTTGAACTCATTTCATTTTGTAGTGCCTTGTCAAATGCAACCAAGTCAAGCTATTAATATCTTATTTTCCCATTTCTACAACAAAAGCTGAAATATACATTAGGTACACTATCTGCTTTCTAGGATATGGCACATGATAGTTTTACTAATTGTTTTTGCCACTGCAAACATACATCATCATCTTTCTAGCCTTTGCTAATAACTTCCTTACTACCCACTGACACTCCAGAGTCAATATTTCGTTTTTTTTTTTTTTTCTAAAGATTTTATTTATTTATTTAACAGACAGAGATCACAAGTAGGCAGAGAGACAGGCAGAGAGAGAGGGGGAAGCAGGCTCCCCTCTGAGCAGAGAGCCCGATGTGGGGCTTGATCCCAGGACTCTGGGATCATGACCCGAGCTGAAGGCAGAGGCTTTAACCCACTGAGCCACCCAGGTGCCCCTTTGTTTTTGTTTTCATTAAAGGAGAATTTCACGTTTGGATACCACCTTCTGCCTAATCAACTTAGCTGAATTAGGCTGTGATAATAAATGATACCCCAAATCTCGGTAGCTTAACAGCAGCCATTTATTTCTGACTCATCCTACTTGTCTATTGTGGGTCAGTTCAGTTCTTCACTCCAGAGACCAAAGTAATAGAGCATTCCTTATCTTGGATATGGACAAGTAGAATGATAGATTAACCAATGGTTCTTTTTTGTTTGTTTGTTTATTTTTTATTTGTTTAAAGATTTGTCAGAGAGAGAAAGAGAGACAGAACAAGGAGGGGGAGCAGCAGGCAGAACAGGCAGAGGGAGAAGCAGGTTCCCTCCTGAGCAAGGAGCCCGATGTGGGACTTGATCCCAGGGCATTGGGATCATGACCCGAGCCGAAGGCAGCCACTTAACCAACCAACTGAGCCACAAGGTGTCCCTAACCAATGGCTCTTAAAGCCTCTCTGGAAAGTGTCACATGTCACTTCCTCTCATATTTCACTGACCAAATCAACAGAGGGGTGATTATTTCATCAGAAAGGAGCTTCCAAAAAAAGTAAATAAATAAAAGCTTCAAATTTTAGAAAAATCAGGCCACGAGGTCACTAAGTATCCTTACCCTCCCAAACTTCTCCAGGTACCTATTTCATCATATGCTCTTCCTTAGGGAAATTTCCCCACTCTGTATTTGTTGTTCAATAAGATAGTTTCAAAATATAATGGACAGGTTATAAATTAATATATTTAATATATTAAAAAAGCACCATGTCTATTTACCAGTACTGCAGCTTCCTATTAAAAGATAAAGAACTAGAAAATTAAGTGGGTTAATATTGTTTTATTCTTTTCTACAAACCATACAGACTCTAAATGACTGGGCGGATTTATATGTTTAACATATTCTTAGAGAAAAACAAATATGATTCATGCATTTTGATAATGAAATATAAGTAAAAGGAAGAAAAAAGGAATATAGTTAAATACAGTATGAACCATATTTCATCAAATGAATACAATTTATAATTGTATACATATATTTGTATCAAAACTATTTCCATCACTTTTAAATTAATGGGAGACAATGCAGCATGACACAAGTGTTTGGATTTGGAATCATAATGTTGTAGAACTTAATCCTAGCTTTTGTATTTACTAGCTGTGTACCTGGGGCGAATTATTTGTGAAACCAGTATGAACCACTATACAAATTGAGGTTGAGAGAAGGGATAAGAATTTTCTTAAAACTCATTCATTTCATTGTTCTAATTAACCATTTAGTTCACCTTACATTTTTATCAGGATGTTACCTTTGAGCCGTTACTCCCATCTTTCCCAGTTACCAGTTCGAAGATTTTCCACATTAATTTTACAGGGAACTAGAATCTAGTCAGCTTCCTAGTGTTACCACTCTTGAAGGCTCTCCCCTAATTATCCAATTGGTGATGTCTTTCCATGATTCTTGAAGGTGCTGTTAACTTAGAGACCTTCCCAGAGCTCACTGGTCCATCTGACAGCTACCCCACTCCCTCAGGACTAAAGCCTAATCAAGAGGGACTACACTTGGATCCTAGAGTCAAAACTCTCAGTTCACATACATTACACCTATTAGGGAATCCACCAGCCATGAGAGTGTGAATTTTGGACAAGTTCCAGCATCCTCTACCTCAAAGACAGACTTGAATCCCTTTGTTTCCCTGAAAATCAATTCACTTCACAGATAAGAAAATTTCTTTCTTTCTCACTTTCCTTTTTTACAAAGGAATCAAAATGAAAACTAAGAGGTTTTGTTATTATCTCTTTTCTGAAGACTCCACAGAAGTTTAAAGATGATTTTGTACCTTAAGATTGAAAAACTTGAACTGGCAATTTTCCCACTAAAGAAGAGAGAAAGAAAATTAAACTCTGGTAAAATACTCTTCCATTTAAGCACTACATTATTTTTAGTCACTTTGACCATCAGTTTCTCACTATAAAAAAATGGGAGTGAAAAATTTACTTTTTATTGTAAATTTAGAATATATAATACCTGTAAAGTACACAGTTGCTGTATAGTTCATTTTGATTGCTCAAGAATTTTTGGAAGGTATTGTTTCAATAAAGTTCTAATTGTAAAGATACACATGTATGAAAGTCAAAGAAATGATAAATATTCAGGGAAGGTTAGAAATGTAATAATTCCAGACCAGAGAAGAAGTAGGACCCATGAAAAATTCAAATACTGCCTTCCTATGACTCACATACTGTTTATATAAAGTTTCTTTATTCTCTACTTGTCCTATTGCTACTGGATACCTTACTATCTCTCTCAATTTTGTGTAACTTGTCTGTACCTTTGAGTTTCTTCTTCCTCAGAACTGGCTACTTCATCGTTCAGATATACCTTTATTCTTCGTAATTTCATCATTCAAAGATGCTACATAGCCACGGAATAGTTTTCATGGCATTATTAAGCTCACAAATTTTCTATCATTCCTTTGATTTATTGCAAAATCACTGGAAAACTCTGCATTAACTTCCCCAATAATATCTTTATACCTGCACACTGGTAATGGCCATCTCATACTTTGGGCAAGTCTAATGTAGGTACAAGATTAAAAGATGATGTCTGGAACATTGTAAGTGGTCAGCATCTGTTTGCAAATTGAAGGACATTTTGAGGGGAACTTTTCTTTCTTCTTGGACCAGAGAGAGAGAGAGAGAGAGTGTGGTACCCGGGTGGCTCATTTGGTTAAGTTTCTACCTCTTGATTTTGGCTCAGGTCATGATCTCCTGATTGTGGAATGGATGGCCTCCATGCTGGGTTCAGAGTCTGCCTCAGATTTTTTCTCCCTCTCCCTCCCCTCTGCCCTCTCCACTTACTCACAACCTCTCTTTCTCTCTCAAATAATTTTTTTTTTTTTTTCCTTAAGGAGGGAGAGACAGGGGTCAAGAGGGTGGTGAGTGAAAAGAAACTAGACTCTACTTGGATCCCATTTCAAAAACAGAAACAACCAGTGTAACTGGGCAACATAGGAAGAAGGAGGATTGGAAGACTCTTTGGAAATGCCACAGGAATAGAGCCATGGGAAATAGCTTTTCCAAGTTTTCCAGAGCATGATACACACTACAGAAGCTGAAATCTGGGATTTAGGCAAAAGAAGAATGTAAAAAGCTTGGCACAAAGGGATTCTTGTTAAACATACAGCTGGTCTTGACTAATGAGATAACATTTTAGGGACTTATTGGTTGGCTAACAGCCAGACAATGATAGGTCACTGAGAAAACTAACACTCAGGGAGGAGGGTCCTGACAGGTTTTGTTTGTTTGTTTTTTGTTTGTTTGTTTGTTTTTAATGCAGTAGTAGAAAAACACCTTTTCTTTCTTTTGTGGAGAGTACCCAGAGGCAGAGACAAGTTGGAAATCATATATCTACAAGATGAAATGGTTCCGCATTTGACATTTTACAGCATCTCCTCTCCCTTTCCTCACCATGCTTCCTAGAAGCAACTCCAGCTCACTAGAAGGGGAGGTAAATGTGTGGAGTGACATGCAATTTCAACTGAAGAGGCACCTTATAAATAAAAGCATAAAGTTGCTCAGCAATCTGATTTTATAACTGACTACAAGTCAGTTCTGAACTCATAAAAGAGAAGACTTAAGGCCACCCTCGATATTTCTTCTTTTGTTTTTCTCATGTAAAATAGTGTCATGTAGAATTTTGCCAGGAGCTTTAATCAAGCAGTTTTTGGCAATTTCCAGAACTGATTCTTTGCTGTCATTGAAAAACCAGGGCACAGATGAATGTTTCCAGTCCTCTGGCATGTCTCCATTCGGTAAGCATTTTATTCACAGATTCTTTTAAATCCCTAGAAAATGATTTGGGTAGGCTTTAAAGTATCCAAATGACTCTTTTATTGTCTCAAGGTCTATCTTGTTTCTGCTTTTCTTTTCGTTTCTCTTTTATGTTGCTCTAACGTCTAGATTATACATGCCATCTTCCAGTATATACATAGACACTTCAGTTAAGAATTCATGTTAAGTTTTCTACATAAACTCATTCTTTTCTTTTATAGAAAATAAATAACAGGGGCACCTGGGTGGCTCAGTGGGTTAAGCCACTGCCTTCGGCTCAAGTCATGATCTCAGGGTCCTGGGATCAAGTCCTGCATTGGGCTCTCTGCTCAGCAGGGAGCCTGCTTCCCTCTCTCTCTCTCTGCCTGACTCTCTGCCTACTTGTGATCTCTCTCTGTCAAATAAATAAATAAAATCTTTAAAAAAAGAAAATAAATAACATAGTATTGGCTATTTATACATTTCACAATTCTCTGTATGCATCTCTGTGTGGACTTCTCTGCCTTTATCAAACTCCTTAAGTATAACTTATTTCCTACCAGAGAAGTGCTTCTCAATCACAACTTATTGTGCAGCAATGACTCGGTTACAGAAAGACTATCAGGTGGCTTTCGTTCTTGATTTTGGTTTTGGTTTTGTTTGTTTGTTTTTAATTCCTGGGACTATCCCAGACTTGACCCTCCATTCTTGTGTTAGAATTTTTTTTTTCTTAGTTTTAAAGGGTAGCCTGTGCAAAGTAGATTCTTGATGGGTTGGCAGACTCCTAGAGGAGTTAGAATTTGCTTCCTAGCAATACTTTGTGAACAATATGGGTATCCTGAAGTGGGGAGAGAGTGAGCTGGTGGAAGGAGGAGGTGGTATTTGTCAAAGAACAGTTTTCCCTGGAGCTTACATGCTGTTTCCCATCAGTGCTTAAAACCAGCAGGGTTTTTAGAACTAGTTACAGTGTTGCAGATGTTTCCAGCCATTAACATATGGTTCAAATACCATTGTGGTAAAGATTTGCTACAGATATATTTTTGTCTTGCAAACTGGAAGTGAAATGTCTTTCCATTAATCCACCAATGTGATATTTATTTGTCCCCAGAAAAACCAAAGATTTAGTTTGCTACACTTTGTACTCAAACACAGAGAGGTGACAAGGTTTGACACGTGTCAGTTCTTTCCACACCAAGTATGTGAGAAGATTCCCCAGGAAATTGTTAGCTGGGTACTACATCTATTTGTGAAGTGGATGATAAACTATTGTTCCTCTTGTTTCATGACCACTAGGGAGATGAATGCAATTTGCACAGTGCAATGGTAATAACTAATGTGACATTTTCAAAGGAATCTAATCATGGATTCTAAATATTCATACCCAGGGCCTCTGCTGAGACTTTTTTTTCCTTTGAAAAAGTGCTCTTTGAATAGACAAACACATTGTATGCCTTCAGATAGGTAAATATTACATTTTTAAACATATGATTTGTGGAGGACTCTTCCTGTAAGTTACTTTGGAACATTTAGTGCTAGTCATGAAAACTTTATAATTAGGTGACCATACAATTTATTATGCAACCTTTTGAGAGTAAAAGATACCATTAATAATTACACAGAAGCAAGAATCTTAAACTGGTACTATCTTGGGTAAACTAGGAAGTATATTCAGTCTGCACATAGCAGATTTTTAAAATTATTAACATCGTAAACTAATTATTTTTGGAAGAAGAGAAACTCATAAATTACCAGAGAGCTAGAAATTCATTGTGATCTGGTGAGCAGAGGTAAAATCCCAATTTTGCATTTATGGGATCCCATTGGGAGAGGAAACTTTATAATATTAACATCTCCTTATAAGTGCTCTAAGGAATTTCATTGGTATTTTAGACTGGAGTCTTTATGTTTAGGATCTTTGATGGGGTGAGATCATTCCACTCTCCTTACTGTCCTTGGCAACTGGCTATCAATATGAAACTTGGTGGATATATTCTGTCTCAAGGCATTTTATTTCCAGAGATTTGTATGTTAGAATACTCAAAGGAAAAAAAAAAGGGGGGGGGAACAGTATTGACATGAAGGAAAAGATGCTTTCCAATTACTTCCTGCATCTTATTTTTTTTTTTTTTTAAGTTTATGTTATGGGAGAATTTGAATTTTTAATGTGACTTAGCCCAAAGGAATCCTGCCTAGGAGATAACCAGGAGGTGTGTGCTGTTTGTATAGGTTATTTAGTATCAAGAAGGGTAGTGTGTATATCCTGACCTAGCTCTATTAATTTGCCTTGAGGCTAGTCAAGAGAATATGCATTTGAAGGAGATAAAAATTTCCTCTTCCAGAGTGATTTCAGATTAAGGGACGTGCCCAGTTTCAATGAGACGAAAGAAATTGTACTGTAATCAAGGTACAGTGCAGTTCTTGGGTTTGCTAATGATTGAGAGGGAGAATAACATGGAAATGTGATGGGTGGACATAGTGGGATAGTGACAATCTACAAAGGGGAGAATAAGAGTCCCTGATAATCAAGTTGGGGAGTCAGAACTGTCAATTGGATTGATGTAATAGAAGTTAAGGGAATAAGAATAGAGAGAAGCTGGGATAAGCTAAATAAGATGAAATGCTTAGTTCAGGAAAGCGGAGCATGTTGCTAAGAGCCCAGAACGAGAAAGTTAATTTATAGTGTTCCTTTTGGAACATTTGATAAGATGCTCGCAATTTACAATGCAAGTAGCTGCAAGGACAGCAGTTTTGACTTGAAGCAGAGGAATGGCTCTGTAATCCAGACAGCAAGGAACTTCTAAAAAATTCCTTCTAATTTATTATATTACTTCTAAAAAATTATAAACTAAGGGAATTTGTTGAACTTCAAACTAAAAATGGTCTTTATAATTATTCTTTCATCTTTATCTCCAAAGAAAAATGTATGATGTCTAGTGTCCAGTGCTAACATTCCTTCAGTCTTCAAACAGGCACTGAGTTGATACAATGTGCTGGGCATTGTGTTTCCTTTGTGAGGTTCATGCATTCTTTCCTCCTGTGTTCCCTGTCATCTTTAACATCTCTTCTTCTTATAATTTCTCTTTCTTCTGACTTGTGCATACCTGTCACATATTGACTGACCCTGCACATGTCCTGTTGATTTTTAAGCAACTTTTATTGAATTTAGCAAATTTCATGTTTTTTTTAAATTTTTCTTAAGTACTTATTTAAATTCTAGTTAGTTAATGTACACCATAATAATAGGTTCAGGTGTGCAGTATAGTGATTCAACATTTCTATATCACCCAGTGCTCATCACAAATGCCCTCCTCCATCCACATCGCCTGTTTATTTAACCCATCCCTTCTTCCACCTTCAGTCGGTAACCATCAGTTTGTTCTCTGCAGTAACAAGTCTGTTTGTTGGTTTGCCTCTTTTCCCCCATTCACTTGTTTGTTTTGTTTCTTAAATTCCACATATGAGTGAAATCATATGGCATTTGTCTTTCTCTGATTTATTTCATTTAACATAACGCTCTCCAGCTCCTTCCATGTTGTTGAAAATGGCAGGATTTCATCTTTTTATGGTTGAGTAATATCCCATTGTTTATACACACACACACACACACACACACACACACCACATTTCTTTGTCCATTCATCAGTCAATATGGATACCTGGGCTATTTCTAGAATTTAGCTGTTGAAGAAAATGCTGTTATAAATACCAGAGTGCATGTATCCTTGTGAATTAGTATTTTTGCATTCTTTGGGTAAATACTAAGTAATGCAATTGCGGATCATAGGGTAATTCTTTGTTCAACGTTCTGAACCTCCATACTGTTTTCCAGAGTGGCTGTACCAGTTTGTATTCCCACCAACAGGGCAAAGTCTTCCTTTTCTCCACATCCTTGCCAACATGTGTTGTTTCTTACATTTTTTTTTTTTAATTTCAGTCATTCTGACAGATTTGAGGTGATATTTCATCATAGTTTTGATTTGTATTTATCTGATGATCAGTGATATTGAGCATCTTTTCATGTGTCTGTTGGCCTTCTGGATGTCTTCTTTGGAAAAATGTCTATTCATGTCTTCTGTCCTTTTTAAATTAGATTATTCTTTTTTGGAGTGTTGAGTTTTATATGTTCTTTGTATATTTTGGGCACTAACCCTTTATCAGATATGCCATTTGTAAATATCTTCTCCCATTCCATAGGTTGCCTTTTAGTTTTTTTTTTTAACTTTTTTTTTTGTAAGATTTTATTTATTTATTTGATAGAGAGATCACAAGTAGGCAGAGAGGCAGGCAGAGAGAGAGGGGGAAGCAGGCTCCCTGCCGAGCAGAGAGACCAATGCGGCGCTCAATCCCAGGACCCTGAGATCATGAACTGAGCTGAAGGCAGAGGCTTAACTCACTGAGCCACCCAGGCACCCCTGCTTTTTAGTTTTGTTGATTATTTTCTTCGCTGTGCAGAAGATTTTATTTTTTTATTATTTTTTATTTTTTTCAGATTTTATTTTGATGTAGTCCCAAAAGTTTATTTTTACTTTCATTTCCTTTGCCTCCAGAGATCTATCTAGAAAAATATTGCTACAGTCTGTGTCCGATAAATTACTACCTGTGTTCTTTCCTAGGATTTTTATGGTCTCAAGTCTCACATTTCAGTCTTTAGTCCATGTTGAGTTTATTTTTGTGAATGGTATAAAAAGTGTCCAGTTTCATTCTTTTGGATGTAGCTGTCCAGTTTTCCTAACATTTTCATTAGAAGAGACTAACATTTGTTGAAGAGACTGTCTTTTTTCCATTGGATATGCTTTCTTGCATTGTCAAAGATTAATTAACCATATACTTGTAGTTTCATTTCTGGGTTTTCTGTTCTGTTCCATTGATCTATGTGTCCATTTTTATACCAGTACCATACCGTCTTAATCACTACTATAATATATATATGTTATGTACTTGAAGTCTGGAATTATGATTCCTTCAGCTTAGTTTTTCTTTTCCAAGGTTGCTTTGGCTCTTCAGGGTCTTTGTGGTTCCATGCAAATTTTAGGATTTTTCTAGCTCTGTGAAAAATGCTGGTGGTATTTTGATAGGGATTGCATTAAATATGTAGATTATTTCCTGTAATATAGACTTTTTTTAAGATTTTATTTATTTATTTGACAGACAGAGATCACAAGTAGGCAGAGAGGCAGGCAGAGAGAGAGAGGAGGAAGCAGGCTCCCTGTGGAGCAGAGATCCCGACGTGGGGCTCGATCCCAGGACCCTGGGATCATGACCTGAGCCGAAGGCAGAAGCTTTAACCCACTGAGCCACCCAGGCGCCCCTGTAATATAGACATTTTAACAATACTGTTTTTCCAACCCATGAGCATAGAATTCTTTTACATTTCTTTGTGTCATCATCAATTTCTTTTCATCAGTGATCTGTAGTTTTCAGAGTACAGGTCTTTTACCTCTTTGGTTAGGTTTATTCCTAGGTATCTTATTGTTTTTGGTATAATTGTAAATGGGATTGACTCCTTATTTTTTTTTTTCTGGTGCTTCATTATTATATAGAAATGTAAGAGATTTCTGTACGTTGATTTTGTATCCTTCAACTTTACTCAATTTATGTGTCAGTTTTAGCACATTTTGGGGGAAGTCTTTTGGGTTTTCCACATTGAGTATCATGTAACCTGCAAATAGTGAGTTTAACTTCTTCCTTACCAATTTGAATGTCTTTTGTTTATTTTTGTTGTCTGATTGCTGTGGCTAGGACTTATAGTCCTAGTGGTGGGAATAAACATCCTTACCTTAGAAGAAAAGCTCTTGGCTTTTCCTCATTGAGTATTATGATAGCTGTGGGTTTTTTCATATATGGCTTTTGTTATCCCTCTAAACCTACTTTGTTGAGGGTTTTTATCATGAATTGTTGTATTTTGTCAAATGCTTTTTCTGTACCTATTGAAATGATCATATGATTCTTTTGTGAATTTTTAAATTTAAATTCAGTTAATTAACATATAATGTATTATTAGTTTCAGAGGTAGAGGTCAGTGACTTATCATTCTTATATAATACCCAGTGATCATTACATCATGTGCCCTCCTTAAAGTCCATCACCTAATGACGCCATCCCCTGACACCCCTCCCCTCCAGCAATCCTCAGATTGTTTCCTATGATTAAGAATTCATTATTGTTTGTCTCACTCTCTGATTTTGTCTTGTTTTATTTTTCCTCTCTTCCCCTATGACCCTCTGTTTTGTTTCTTAAATTCCACATATGAGTGAGATCATATAATAACTCTTTCTCTGATTGACTTATTTCACTTAGCGTAATACTCTCCAGCTCCATCATTGTCATTGCAAAAGACAAGATTTCTTTCTTTCTTTCTTTCTTTTTTGGATGGTTAAGTAGTATTCCATTGCATATGTATATATACCACATCTTCTTTATCCATTTATCCATCAATTGATATCTGGGCTTTTTCCATGGTTTGACTATTGTGGACAATGCAACTATAAATATTGGGTGCAGTTCCCCTTTGGATCAGTACATTTGTACCTTTGGAATAAATACCCAATAGTGCAATTGCTGGATCATAGGGTAGCTCTATTTTCAACTTTTTGAGGAACCTCCATTTTCAGAGTGGCTTAACCAGCTTGCATTTCCACCAACAGTGTAAGAGGATTCCCCTTTCTCCACATCATTGCTAACACCTGTCATTCCTCAGTTGTTAATTTTAGCCATTCTGACAGGTGTATGGTGATATCTTATTGTGGTTTTGATTTATATTTCCCTGATGTCAAGTAATATTGAACATTGCTTCCAATATCTGTTGGCCATTTGTATATCTTCTTTGAAGAAATGTCTGTTCCTGTCTTCTGCCCATTCCTTGATTGGATTATTTGTTCTGCTGGTGTTGAGTGTGGTAAGTTCTTTAGAGACTTTGGATACTACCCTTTATCTGATAAGACATTTACAAATATCTTCTCCCATTCCTTTGGTTGTCTTTTTGTTTAATGAATTGTTTCCTTTGCTTTGCAAAATCTTTTTCTTTTAATGAAGTCCCAATAGTTCATTTTTGTCTTTGTTTCCCTTGCCTTTGGAGACATTTCTAGCAAGAAGCTGCTGTGGCTGAGGTCATAAAGGTTGCTACCCGTGTTCTCCTCTAGAATTTTGATGGATTCATGTTTTGCACTTAGGTCTTTTATCCCTTTTGAGGCTATTTTTATGTATGGTATAAATAAATGGTCCAGTCTCATTCTTCTACATGTGGCTGTCCAATTTTCCCAACACCATTTGTTGAAGAGACTGTCTTTTTTCCATTGGCTATTCTTTCCTGTTTTGTCAAAGATTAGTTGATCATAGAGTTGAGGGTCCATTTCTGGGTTCTCTATTCTGTTCCACTGGTATATGTGTCCATTTCTGTGCCAGTATCATACTGTTTTGATGATTATAGCTTTGTAATAGAGTTTGAAGTCCAGAATTGTGATGCCACCAGTTTTGGTTTTCTTTTTCAACATTCCTTTTGCTTTTCAGGGTTTTTTCTTATTCCATACAAATTTTAAGATTATTTTTTCAAGTTCTTTGAAAAAACTTGGTAGCATTTTAATAGAGTTTTCACTGAATGCATACATTGCTGTAGGTAGCAATATGTTTTTCATAATATTCTCTTATAATCTTTTGCATTTCTGTGGTAGTGGTTGTGATTCCTCCTCTCTCATTTGTGATTTTATTTACTTGGATCTTTTCCTTTTCTTTTTGAATACTCTGGATAGAAGTTTATTAATTTTATTACTACACAAACTCTTCTCCATAAGACCATTACTTTTAGGACCAGAAGACATAACTATCTTTTCTAACACATAGAAGAAGGCTGAAACTTAGACAAAATGCCAAGAAAGAGTAATTTATACCAAGTGAAAGAATGAAATAGGGCTACAGCCAGAGTTCTAATTGAAACACATATAAGTAGCATGAATGATGGAGGAATTAAAACAATGATCATAAGGATACTCATCAAGTTTGAGGAAAGAAGCCATCAATGAGACCCTTACCACAGAGATAAAAGAGTTAAAAAGGAATAAATCAGAGATGAAGAATGCAGTAATTGCAATTGGAAATAGGTTTCATGCAATGAACAGCAGGTTGGAAGAAGCAGAGGAAAAAATTAGTGACCTAAAAGACAAAATAATGGAAAACAATGAAGCTGAGCAAAAGAGAGAAAAGACAGTTATGCAACACAAAAATAAACTTATGCAACTCAATTGACTCCATCAAACATAATAACATTCATGTTATAGGAATCCCAAAAGAAAAAGAGAACAGGGGACAGGAAATTTATTTTAAGAAATGATAGCTGAAAATGTCCCTAAACTGGAGAAGGAAGCAGACATCCATTTCCAGGAGGCACAGAGAATTTCCATCAAAATCAAGTAAAGCAGGCCAACACCAAAACACATTGTAATTAAATTTACAAAATATAATGATAAAGAAAAGAAGTCCTTAACTTACAAGGGAAAACCCACAAGTTTAGCTAGAGATTTCTCAACAAAAATTTGGCAAGCCAGAAAGGAGTGGCAAGATATATTCCCAAAGTACTGAATGGGAAAAATCTGCAGCCAAGAATAT
Organism: Martes martes; assembly: GCF_963455335.1. NCBI lineage: Eukaryota > Metazoa > Chordata > Mammalia > Carnivora > Mustelidae > Martes > Martes martes. Next base: position 37,729,551 of record NC_137893.1, read on the forward strand.
TCTATCTAGCAAGGCTATCATTCAGAATAGAAGGGGTGATAAATAGTTTTTCAGATAAACAAAAAACTAAAGTTGTTTGTGACCCTTAAACCAACTCTGTAAGAATTCAAGAGGACTCTCTGAGAACAAAGGAGAGACCAAAAAGTGACAAAGACAATAAATATATATCTCTCAGTAACTGCTTTGAATATAAATGGACTAAACACTCCAGTCAAAAGTCATGCCTGGGTGGCTCAGGGTTAAGCCTTTGCCTTCAGCTCAGGTCATGGTCTCAGGGTCCTGGGATCGAGCCCCACATCTGGCTCCCTGCTCAGCTCCCCTCTCTCTCTGCCTGCCTCTCTGCCTACTTGTGATCTCTTTCTCTGTGTCAAATAAATAAAACCTTAAAAAAAAAAAAAAAGACATAGGGTATCAGAATGGATTAAAAACAAAAAAACAAGACCCATCTATATGTTGCCTATAAGAGACTCATTTTAGACTTAAAGACACCTACAGATTAAAAGTGATAGGGTGGAAAAACATTACATAAATGGATGCCAGAAAAAAAAAAAAAAGCTGGAGTAACAATACTTATATTGAACAAACTAGACTTTAAAACATACACACTGAAGAGGGGCAAAGAATAACATCATATAATCACAAAGGGAACAATCCAACAAGAAGATACAACAATTGTAAATATTATGCACCCAACTTGAGCGCACCCAAATATACAAAACACTTAAAAAAAAAAAAAACATAAAGGAACTAATTGACATTAACACAATCACAGTAGGGAACTTTAACACCCACTTACATCAATGAGCAGATCACCTAAAAAGAAAATCAACAAGGAAATGATGGCTTTGAATGACACACTGGACCAGATAGACTTAACAAATATATTTAGAACATTTCATCCTAAAACAGCAAAAGTCACATTCTTTTCAAGTGAATATGGAACATTCTCCAGAATAGATCACATATAAAAGAAGCCTCAACAAATACAAGAAAATTGAAATCATACCATGCACCTTTTCTGACCACACTATGAAACCCAAAGTCAACCACAATAAAGAAATCTGGAAAGAACACAAATACATGGAGGTTAAACAACATGCTACTAAACAATGAATGGGTCTAACAAGAAATGAAAGAAGAAATAAAACAATACATAGAAACCAATGAAAATGAAAGCACAACCAACCATCCAAAGCCTTTGGGATGTAGCAAAAGTTGTCCTAAGTGGGCAGTATAGAGCAATACAGGCCTACCTCAAAAAACAGGAAAAATCTCAAATGAAAAAATCTAACCTAACACCTAGAAGATCTAGAAAAAGAAGAATGAACGAACAAACAAACAAACAAACAAAAAACAAACCAAAAACCCCAAGCCAACAGAAAGAAGGACATAATAAAGATTAGAGAAGAAATAAATGATACAGAAACTACAAAACAATAGAACATATCAATGAAACTATGAGCTGGTTCATTGAAAAAAATAATAAAATCAATAAACCTCTAACCAGATTTGTCATGTTTACTTAATGAATACTTACTGAGTATATGCTTTGTACCAGATACTAAACACAGTTGTGAACAAATAAGTGCTATTTCTGCCCTCATGGAGTGTACAGTCTAACTGAACAAACAGATTAATTAAATAATTACAGAAATCAATGCAATGTTATGATGGTGCTCACCTTAATCAGAAGTTTGGTACTGTAAGCACCTATATAATCGGAAATAAAAGTTGACGTGAGAGCTGATGAAAGAGATGTCATGGATGAGTAAAGAAAAGACAAACATCTAAAAAGAAGAACTCTTCCATGCACGAACATATGTGGGCAAGTGTGAGAATGTAGAGAATGAACAGGAAGCAAATGAGACTTGAACGGAGAGAGGCCACAAAAATGAACAAGGGTCGGTTCAGTTAGATTTCTTATAAACCTATTAAATTTTGTCTGTTCAACTTTTAACACATGATTCAAGGAAGCCATTGAAACATTATGTGGAGATAAGATGATTGGATTTGTATTAAGGCCAAGAAAAATCACAGTGATTACAATGTGAAGAATGAATTAGAGAATGTGACAGATGGAATAAATGCAGGACAATTGGCATGTTAAATGAAGCACTCTAGGTTGAGAGATAATTTAGCTTGGTCCTAGAAGGATTTGGCAAACTTGGAGTGAAGTGGAAATAGCATAGAGAGATTTAGGAGGTAAATTCAAAGGACTTGAGATTGGATGTACACAGGTAGTGATGGAGAGGAAGGAGCCAGGGAGGTATCCATGTTTCTATCTTAACTGCAACGATCTGATTATGCCATTTATTGGGCTATAGACTTCTGGAAGACTAACGCTGTGTTGCGATAAACCTCAAAGTTTAAATATATTTTTGAAATTCATTTAAATGACCCCCAAATAGATCTCAAATAAATGGTTGATATACCTGGAATGCAGAGTAAATAAATGTTTGCACTGAAAACATAAATTTCTGAGTCAATTGTACTTAGTTATAATCTAAGGTCTTGAGCAACTCTAACAGTTTAGAAAAGAAGTTCAGATGTGTGAAGGGAACAGAGGCATAGTCAGAGGAGGAAAACTAGGAGTGTTATATCTTGAAAACCAAGAAAAGAGGTTGTATCAGGAGTGAGTATTTAAAAAGTTTGCAAACTGCTGAAAAGCTATGATAAAGATAAAAAGCCTGAAAGTCGCTGGAAGCCTTAGCAAAAGCTTTGTATGGAGGGATGGTTGGGCATTATAGCTTTATTGGAGGAGACTGAGGAATAGGGAAAAAACGTTGTGGGGGGGAAAACATATATCTAGACAGCCCCACTTAGTCTTTCTCTAATTAATAGTTCATAACATATGACTGAGATTTTGCTCTATGCCAGGAAATGGCTAAGAGCTACAAATTCATAGATTAATAAAACAATCTCTGTCCCCAAGCAACTCATAAACTGGTCAAATTTCTTAAGTGAGTGAAACTTACTGCTACATTTGCTTCTTCATTAACTCACAGAGTTCTAGAATCTGACTTCAGCTTCCAACAAATTGGTGCAACTATTTTCTGAAGTTTCCAAAGACCTTCTAGTTATCACATTCAATGACATTTCCTCAGTGTCCATTCTCCTTGTCATCTGGGAACTTAATATTGACCACAATCTCTTCCTAGACACTCTCTCTTAGCTATTACACTTTTATTATTTTCCTCCTCTTTCTGTCAATAACTTGTTTGCTTCTTAGCCTCTGTCCTTCCCTTATCTGCAAGGGGCACATAAAATTTAGTCCTTGATCCTTTGCTGATGTCCAAATAAATATCATTCCTTGGGGAACATGCCCATTTTGTGGTTTTAATTATGATATGGGGACATAGGGGAAAGCACAAATGCCTATCAATAGTAAATCTTTCTCTCTTTTGATCTTAGATCCTTACCAGATGTAGTTTCCTTCCTGAAGTACCAATACAATCTGTGAGAGTAAAATAGTTATTCATTCATATGCTAATTTTCATTTCCCTGATTACTAGTGATGTTGGACATAATTTTTAATGGTTTATTGGCTAGTGTCTCTTCTGTGAATTACATATTGTGTCCTTTGTAATTTTTATTTCATTAGACCAATAAGAATATCCTAAAGATAACTTTTGCCTCAGTAATAAAAATATTTTACTGGCACATGATGGACTGAATGAGAGAGCCCACCTGATAATATATCTCTCATTGATGTGAAAAATCTTCAGCTATTATCTCTTCAAATATTACTTCCCTACAATTTGATTTGTGTTTGTTTATCTCTCTAGTCTGTATCTTAGCTTCTCTTTCATACATTTCATCATTGTCTTTTTGTACTACCTTTGACCATAAAATCTTTAGGCATATTTTCCCAATTCCCTAGTTCTCTTTGCGGTTCTGTTGAGTTTAGAATTTATCCTATATGTGCAATATTTTGATAATTTTAGTAAGTACTTGTTTCAGTCTTTCAGATCTAGGAACTTTTTTTTTCTTTTTTAAGTAGGCTCCACGCCCAACATGGGGCTCAAACTCATGACCCCAAGATCAAGAGTTGCACACTGTACCAGCTGAGCCAGGCATGCACCCCTTCAGATCTAGGAATTCTAAATGGTTCTTTTTTATGTCCGTCTTCTTAATAGCATCTATCTGTTTTCATCTATTTCCTTTTTTTCTTCTTTTATTTATTTATCTGAGAGAGAGAGGGAGAGTACAGAGGAAGAATAAGAGAAAGAAGCAGACTCTCTGCTGAGCAGAGAGCTGATGTGGGACTCAACCCCAGGATCCTGAGATCATGACCTGAGCGAAAGGCAGACACTTAACCAACTGAGCCACCCAGGTGCCCTTGCTTTTCCCTTCTTAACTTTCTAATGAATAATTACTTTGAACAAAAATTTTAAGAATTATTTTGGAAGTATTTTATTATTTAAATTTCATCAGAACTGAATTTATTTTTTGATTGTTAAATTTGATGGATTGTTTCCTAATATAGTTCTCCCTCCCTCCAGTGCAATGGCATATTTGTAAGTTCACTGAGGGTGACTATTTCTCTTTCTGCACCAGTTTCTTCTCTTTGGTAGTCATTTTGCCTATGTCTACCTGGTCCCAGGAATCTTGAGGGCAGAGCCAGAGGATGGCTTGTCTCAGGTAATAAGGGGATTTCTTTGTTTCTTTCCCCACACCAGCATTCAGGGAGATTTTTGGCTTTGTTTTGTGGTCTCCATAGCTCTTTGAAGCAATGAACCTGTCTCTGCTTTCCCTACATATAGAGTCAAATTTCCAATCACTTCTACTGTTAGATCCTAGATGTTCTTGGCGTGTGCTCCTGTGTAACGCTTTGTGTTTCTAGTCTATTCTAGAACTGTAAACCTCACTCTTTGAATAAGGTTCTATATTTCTAATGTTCTAAAAATATTATCCATTATTGGTATGTTTAAAGTTGAGGAAGAAATTCAAGTCTGTCTTGACATAAAGTCTTCTGGTATTCCTTGGAAAACAAAATACTTACGCTTGCTGATTGCTACTATTGTTTGGGAACAGCCTTTCATACAACAAAATTATAGCCAAATCAATTTCTTATAGTTCTTTAATGACTTTATTGAAAACTTTAAATTATTTAATCTATGTTGACTATACCTTGCCTGTATGTTATAAAAAAATTGGTTATTTTTTTCCAAAAGTCTCACATATCTGAACACTATGTCAGTGTTTCTCATTGATACGCAAAATATCATTTAAAAAATTCTAAGTAAATATAAGTACTATTCCACTGATCTGCCTAATTATTTCTATATCAGTACTACGCTGCTAATATTACTTCTTCACAATTTTTTGCTTGCTTATTTTTTGGTAAAAATAATTCCAAGTGTTTTGTCCCTCACAGACCCCTTTTTCAGATATATATTGGCTTCCCTTACCTGTTTATTCTTCTAATATTCTTCCAAGAAAAAGGAAGAATAATTTCCCAAATTCCAAATGGATTAAATTGAGATTACTTAATTAATTACATAAGTTAATTTTGATAAAGTAATCTTTAGTATTATTTAACCTTCCCATCTAATAAAATGGTGTATTTTTTTCTGTATTGACCTATGGTAAAATTGTTGTTGTTTTTTTTAATATTCTTTCATTTTGCTAGCATTTTGTATTATTTTTGCTTTGTCACCAAATACTTTTGGTTATACTATTATAAGGATATTTTTTATAAAGTGCAAATGCTTCTTAAAAATTAAACAATTTAAAAATTAAGCAACACAGAAAACTATTAAAAAGTAAACAGACACTACTAACTTACCACAAATACCAACCACTCCAAATATTTAGTAAGCAATATTGCAGCCATTTATCTCTACAAACTTACATAAGTGTTGACAGGCAGACATGAAAACCAAATTAGTAGCATAAAAATGGCAGCATGCTATGGATTTTGATGAAAATATCACATTTAATTTAATTTTTATTTAAAAGAGAAAAAGACATATGTGAAGCTGAAAAAAAACCTATGTATTATTTTACCAAGAAAATATATGACTGTCTAAAATATTTATCTCAGGTTAAGTTTAAAAAAATTAAAAACAGAAAGTTTGAAATAATTCTACTTTTCTTTTCAGCACATGTATCTTTTTTGTGTTAATTGATCTTTTGCTCACCAAGACCAATCTCTAGTTCTTGGATTCTTCATCCCTCTCTCCTTCCCCCCTCCGGATATATAATGATTTTTCAAAATGTATCACATCTAGATTTGTTTTGCAAACACAACATCTGTTGTTTTATTTAAGTTCTATATTTAAAATGGATCTTAGTTTCACACTCAGCTTTTATACCATGGTTTCTTCTTTTCTGAGTTATATATTTTGATTCATCTATTTAACTGACTTATTCTCGCCAAGTGGTTTTTCAATAGGGACCCTTGGGTGGTATTTCCCTGAGTTATTTCATCTTTAGGATGTCTGTCTGTTGATTTATACCCTGAATGACAATTTGACTGAGCTTAATGCTCATGGATCAAATTGTCTTCTCAATATTGGGAGACATTGTTCAGTGTGTTCTTTGGCCTGGAAAGTTGTTATGCCAAAATATAAAGCTAACTCTATTTTCTCTTCTTGTAGCTGATCTTTTTTTTCTTCAGATCTCTGTTTCTATTTAGATCTCTAAATAATTTCCTTCAATCTTGAATTTGAAAACAACTGGGATATGTCTCCTTAATTGTTTTGTATTTTTTTTATTTTCTGTTTGAATATGAATTATTCTTTACATATTCAAATTTGGCACATTTCATTCTTTCTCTATTTAAAGGAAATGTCACTCTTGTATACCTCTAGATATATTTTCTGTTCAAAATGTGAGTTTCCTGTTGTTTTCATCATTATGTCTCTGTCTCCCACTCTCCACACTCACAGTTACATGTTTATGTATATGCAAATGTTCACATATATGTACATGAACAATGCACATATGAATATGTCCATGTCAATAATCTTCTGTAAATATTTACATATTTGTATTTTTCTTCTATGTTCATTGTGATTACTTCAAGCCTTTTGCCTATGTGTATAATTTGAATTTTAACTGTACCTTTTCTAGACATGCTGTCTCCAATTAGTTAGTTTTGTAATCACATTGTTTCTTTCCAATTTTTCATCTAAATTAGTTGCTTTCTAATCTTGCTGTTTTATTGAATTCATATTTTTTATTAGACTCTTCTTAGTGTGAAGGTTATAAGGGTTATTTTTCTCTTACTCATGTCTTCTAAGAATTTTTTTATAAATCATATTATATGTTTACAAAGGTACAATATCATGTTTTTTCAATTTCTTGTTTGCTTAATAGGCAGAATATTAGTTTTATTTTTCATAGTAATATTTGTGAATTTTCTTTCACATCTATCACCTAAAACAGTACTAAAGTATTACCTGGGAAATGGCAGGTGTAGCTTTCCTTGTCAGACCAGGTTAGTTGGGGAAAGGAGAATAGAGATAGAGGGAGAGAGAGTGAACCCACAAGCAGGGGTAGAAACAGGCTCCCTACTGAGCAAGGAGACCCAATCAGGACTCGATCCCAGGGCCCTGGGATCATGACCTGAACTGAAGTCAGATACTTAACCGACTGAGCCACCTAGGCATCCCCAAAATATTATCTGTTAATGATGTGTGTGTGTGTAGCGAATCAGAATGAATCTATAGATAAATTTTAGAAATTAATAAATGAGGTTAGGAAGGTTACTGGGTGCGGGTTTATATATCAACTTATAAAAATTCATTGGACTCCATTATAACAAGGAAAATGAAGTAGAATTAGGGTGCCTGGGCGTCACAGTCAGCTAAGTGTCCAACTCTTGGTTTTGGCTCAGACTGTGATCTCAGGGTCTTGAGATGGAGCCCTGAATTAGGTTCTATGCTCAGTCCGGATTCTGCTTAAGACTCTCTTGCCCTCTCCTGCTGCCTCTGCTTCTGTCTCCCTAACCCACTTGTGCTCTCTCTCTCTTTCTCTCACTCTCAAATAAATAAATAAAATCTTTTAAAAAAAGAGTAATTTTTAAAGACCCAAATAGATGAAAAGATATATCATGTTCTATGATATGGAAGATTGAATACTGAAAACAATTTCAATTCTCTCTAAATAGTTGTATGTATCTGATGAAATTCCAGTAGAAATGCCAGCATTAGTGTATGTGTGTGTGTATGTGTGTGAGAAAGAATTGACATTCTGAATACAAAATTAATGTAAAAACACAAATGAGTCAGAAAGGAAAAACCTTGTAAAAGAGGGACAGGGAAAGGGAGAGGATTTATATAAGCAAGTATCAAGACATTATAAAGTTCTGATCATAAGGGATGGTATTGGTACAAGACAAGAAACGTTTATCAATGAAACAGAATAGACAGCCTAGTAGTAGACCCACACTTGCATGGATACTTGATTTATGACAAATGTTATATTGTTCAGCAATAAGGAAAAAAATTCTTTCCAATAAGTGGTATAAGACCTGTTGAATATCCATTGTAGGAAAAGATAAAACTTGGCCTCCACCTAACATCATACACAAAAATCAATTCCTGATGTATTACTGATATAAATCTAAAAGCAAAACAATAAAATTTCTAGAAGAAAATACAGGACAGTGTTTTCATGAACTTGAGATAGATGTAGATTGCTTACACAGAATGCAAAAGACACTAACCTTAAAGAAAATGATTAATTTGTGTTACATTAAAATTAAGACTATTGTTTTATGGAAGTTGATAGATGACACCCTGTGGAGCAAGAGAAGACATTTGTAATGGATATAAGTGAGAAAAGGCTTGTGTACAAATTATATAAAGAACTCCAAAAACCAATGAGAAAATGAAGGAACTCCCCATAGGAAAATGGATACAACACATAAACAGGCACTTATTGAGATAAGCATATGAAAGGTGTTCAATTTCATTAGTTGTGAAGGAATTACAAATGTTAAAATTAAATGAGATGGCATTATACACCTATTTGAATGGCTCAGATCAAAAGAATAACAATTTTAAGTGTTGAGAGAATGGGAGCAATGGAGATTTTGCTTATGGGAAATCCTCACTAAAGCTTATGGGAATTTCAGTTGGTAGATCCACTTACGAAAATGATGGTATCTACTAAAGTTGTATGTACGCATGTGGTACAACCCACAAAGGTATATATTTAAAGGTATATATCTTACAGTTTCATTTAAAGGTATATATCTTTCAGAAATGGATGCATGTGTGAACTTAGCACATATCCTTACAACACTGATAATGATGAACAAACTCAATGAAATAAACCAAATATATATCAACAGTAGAAAGAAAATATAAATTCTTATTTATTCATGTGGTTTAATCTATTTGTAATAAAAGACAATAAGCAAGAGCAATAAGCAATAAGAAAGTGAGTGACCTTTATATGAAACATGCATAATTATCATTATATAATGTTTCTCAAAAGAAGCTAGAAAAAAAGAGAATACTACTATATAATCCATTAATATAAAATTGAAAAATAAGTAAAATAAAATTATAGTATGAGAAATCATAATAATAGTTCTCCTTGGGGAAGAAGGAGGACATCATGACTACAGGGTACCCACAAAGTAGCCTTCTGGGGTATTGAGAAGTTTCTACTTTTTTTTTTTTTTTTTAAATCATAATCCTCTAGGCCCTTTTAGTTGCCAGGGTTGAAAATTTTATTTATTTTTTAATTTTTTTATTTTAATAAACATATAATGTATTTTTATCCCCAGGGGTACAGGTCTGTGAATCACTAGGTTTACACATTTCACAGCACTCATCATAGCCCATACCCTCCCCGATGTCCATTTCCCCCCACCACCCTCTCCCGTCCCCCCTCCCCCCCGCAACCCTCAGTCTGTTTCTTGAGATTGAGTCTTTTATGGTTTGTCTCCCTCCCAATCCCATCTTTTCATTTTTTCTTTTCCTACCTCCCCCCAAACCCCCCGCCTTGCATCTCCACTTCCTCATATCAAAGAGATCATATGATAGTTGTCTTTCTCCGATTGACTTATTTTGCTAAGCATGATACCCTCTAGTTCCATCCACGTTGTCGCAAATGGCAAGATTTCTTGTCTTTTGATGGCTGCATAGTATTCCATTGTGTATATATGCCATGTCTTCTTTATCCATTCATCTGTTGATGGACATCTAGGCTCTTTCCACAGTTTGGCTATTGTGGACATTGCTGCTATAAACATTCGGGTGCACGTGCCCCTTCGGAGCACCACGTTTGTATCTTTAGGATATATACCCAGGAGTGCAATTGCTGGGTCGTAGGGTAGCTCTATTTTCAGTTTTTTTGAGGAATCTCCACACTGTTTTCCATAGTGGTTGCACCAGCTTGCATTCCCACCAGCAGTGTAGGAGGGTTCCCCTCTCTCCGCATCCTCGCCAGCATCTGTCATTTCTTGACTTGTTAATTTTAGCCATTCTGACTGGTGTGAGGTGGTATCTCATTGTGGTTTTGATTTGTATTTCCCTGATGCCGAGTGATGTGGAGCATTTTTTCATGTGTCTGTTGGCCATCTGGATGTCTTCTTTGCAGAAATATCTGTTCATGTCCTCTGCCCATTTCTTGACTGGATTATTTGTTCTTTGGGTATTGAGTTTGATAAGCTCTTTATAGATTTTGGATACTAGCCCTTTATCTGATATGTCGTTTGCAAATATCTTCTCCCATTCTGTCAGTTGTCTTTTGGTTTTGTTAACTGTTTCCTTTGCTGTGCAAAAGCTTTTGATCTTGATGAAATCCCAATAGTTCATTTTTGCCCTTGCTTCTATTGCCTTTGGCGATGTTCCTAGGAAGAAGTTGTTGCGGTTGAGGTCAAAGAGGTTGCTGCCTGCATTCTCCTCAAGGATTTTGATAGATTCCTTTCTCACGTTGAGGTCCTTCATCCATTTTGAGTCTATTTTCGTGTGTGGTGTAAGGAAATGGTCCAATTTCATTTTTCTGCATGTGGCTGTCCAATTTTCCCAGCACCATTTGTTGAAGAGGCTGTCTTTTTTCCATTGGATATTCTTTCCTGCTTTGTCGAAGATTAGTTGACCATAGAGTTGAGGGTCTATTTCTGGGCTCTCTATTCTGTTCCATTGGTCTATATGTCTGTTTTTGTGCCAGTACCATACTGTCTTGATGATGACAGTTTTGTAATAGAGCTTGAAGTCTGGAATTGTGATGCCACCGACGTTGGCTTTCTTTTTCAATATTCCTTTGGCTATTCGAGGTCTTTTCTGGTTCCATATAAATTTTAGGATTATTTGTTCTATTTCTTTAAAAAAAATGGGTGGGATTTTGATAGGGATTGCATTAAATGTGTAGATTGCTTTAGGTAGAATAGACATTTTCACAATATTTGTTCTTCCAATCCATGAGCATGGAATATTTTTCCATTTCTTTGTGTCTTCCTCAATTTCTTTCATGAGTACTTTATAGTTTTCTGAGTATAGATTCTTTGCCTCTTTGGTTAGATTTATTCCTAGGTATCTTATGGTTTTGGGTGCGATTGTAAATGGGACCGACTCCTCAATTTCTCTTTCTTCTGTCTTGTTGTTAGTGTAAAGAAATGCGACTGATTTCTGTGCATTGACTTTATATCCTGACACTTTACTGAATTCCTGTATAAGTTCTAGCAGTTTTGGAGTGGAGCCTTTTGGGTTTTCCACATATAGTATCATATCATCTGCAAAGAGTGATAGTTTGACTTCTTCTTTGCCAATTTGGATGCCTTTAATTTCTTTTTGTTGTCTGATTGCTGAGGCTAGGACTTCTAGTACTATGTTGAACAGCAGTGGTGATAACGGACATCCCTGCCGTGTTCCTGACCTTAGCGGCAAAGCTTTCAGTTTTTCTCCATTGAGAATGATATTTGCGGTGGGTTTTTCATAGATAGCTTTGATAATATTGAGGTATGTGCCCTCTATCCCTACACTTTGAAGAGTTTTAATCAGGAAGGGATGCTGCACTTTATCAAACGCTTTTTCAGCATCTATTAAGAGTATCATATGGTTCTTACTCTTTCTTTTATTAATGTATTGTATCACATTGATGGATTTGCAGATGTTGAACCAACCTTGCAGCCCTGGAATAAATCCCACTTGGTCGTGGTGAATAATCCTTTTAATGTACTGTTGGATCCTATTGGCCAGTATTTTGGTGAGAATTTTCGCATCTGTGTTCATCAAAGATATTGGTCTGTAATTCTCTTTTTTGGTGGGATCCTTGTCTGGTTTTGGGATCAAGGTGATGCTGGCCTCATAGAATGAGTTTGGAAGTTTTCCTTCCATTTCTATTTTTTGGAACAGTTTCAGGAGAATAGGAATTAATTCTTCTTTAAATGTTTGGTAGAATTCCCCTGGGAAGCCGTCTGGTCCTGGACTTTTGTTTGTTTGGAGATTTTTGATGACTGTTTCAATCTCCTTACTGGTTATGGGTCTGTTCAGGTTATCTATTTCTTCCTGGTTCAGTTGTGGTAGTTTATACGTCTCTAGAAATGTATCCATTTCTTCCAGATTGTCAAATTTGTTGCCATAGAGTTGCTCGTAGTATGTTCTTATAATTGTTTGTATTTCTTTGGTGTTGGTTGTGATCTCTCCTCTTTTGTTCTTGATTTTATTTATTTGCGTCCTTTCTCTTTTCTTTTGGATAAGTCTGGTCAGGGGCTTATCAATCTTATTAATTCTTTCAAAGAACCAGCTCCTAGTTTTGTTGATTTGTTCTATTGTTTTTTTAGTTTCTATTTCATTGATTTCTGCTCTGATCTTTATGATTTCTCTTCTCCTGCTGGGTTTAGGCTTTCTTTGTTGTTCTCTCTCCAGCTCCTTTAGGTGTAGGGTTAGGTTGTGTATTTGAGACCTTTCTTGTTTCTTGAGAAAGGCTTGCACCGCTATATATTTTCCTCTCAGGACTGCCTTTGTTGTGTCCCACAGATTTTGAACCATTGTGTTTTCATTATCATTTGTTTCCAAGAATTTTTTCAATTCTTCTTTAATTTCCTGGTTGACCCATTCATTTTTTAGAAGGATGCTGTTTAGTCTCCATGTATTTGCGTTCTTTCCAAATTTCCTCTTGTGATTGAGTTCTAGCTTCAGAGCATTGTGGTCTGAAAATATGCAGGGAATGATCTCAATCTTTTGGTACCGATTGAGACCTGCTTTATGACCCAGGATGTGGTCTATTCTGGAGAATGTTCCATGTGCACTAGAGAAGAATGTATATTCAGTTGCTTTGGGATGGAATGTTCTGAATATATCTGTGATGTCCATCTGGTCCAGTGTGTCATTTAAGGCCTTTATTTCCTTATTGATCTTTTGCTTAGACGATCTGTCCATTTCAGTGAGGGGAGTGTTAAAGTCCCCTGCTATTATTGTATTACTGTCGATGTATTTCTTTGATTTTGTTATTAATTGGTTTATATAGTTGGCTGCTCCCATGTTAGGGGCATAGATATTTAAGATGGTTAGTTCTTCTTGTTGGACAGACCCTTTGAGTATGATATAGTGTCCTTCCTCATCTCTTATTATAGTCTTTGGCTTAAAATCTAATTTATCTGATATAAGGATTGCCACCCCAGCTTTCTTCTGATGTCCATTAGCATGGTACATTGTTTTCCACCCCCTCACTTTAAATCTGGAGGTGTCTTCGAGTCTAAAATGAGTTTCTTGTAGGCAGCATATTGATGGGTTTTGTTTTGTTATCCATTCTGATACCCTGTGTCTTTTGATTGGGGCATTTAGCCCATTAACATTCAGGGTAACTATTGAGAGATATGAATTTAGTGCCATTGTATTGCCTGTAAGGTGACTGTTACTGTATATTGTCTCTGTTTCTTTCTGATCTACTCCTTTTAGGGTCTCTCTTTGCTTAGAGGACCCCTTTCAATATTTCCTGTAGAGCTGGTTTGGTGTTTGCAAATTCTTTCAGCTTTTGTTTGTCCTGGAAGCTCTTTATCTCTCCTTCTATTTTCAATGATAGCCTAGCTGGATATAGGATTCTTGGCTGCATGTTTTTCTCATTTAGTGCTCTGAATATATCATGCCAGTTCTTTCTGGCCTGCCAGGTCTCTGTGGATACGTCCGCTGCCAATCTAATGTTTTTACCCTTGTATGTTACAGACTTCTTTTCCCGGGCTGCTTTCAGGATTTTCTCTTTGTCGCTAAGACTTGTAAATTTTACTATCAGGTGACGAGGTGTGGACCTATTTTTATTGAATTTGAGGGGCGTTCTTAGCATCTCCTGGATTTTGATGTTTGTTCCCTTTGCCATATTAGGGAAATTCTCTCCAATAATTGTCTCCAATATACCTTCTGCTCCCCTCTCTCTTTCTTCTTCTTCTGGAATCCCAATTATTCTAATGTTGTGTCGTCTTATGGTGTCGCTTATCTCTCAAATTCTCTCCTCGTGGTCTAGTATTTGTTTGTCTCTCTTTTGCTCAGCTTCTTTATTCTCTGTCATTTGGTCTTCTATGTCACTAATTCTTTCTTCTGCCTCATTTATCCTAGCAGTGAGAGCTTCCATTTTTGATTGCACCTCATTAATAGCTTTTTTGATTTCAACTTGGTTAGATTTTAGTTCTTTTATTTCTCCAGAAAGGGCTTTTATCTCTCCAGAGAGGGTTTCTCTAATATCTTCTATGCCTTTTTCGAGCCCGGCTAGAACCTTGAGAATTGTCATTCTGAACTCTAGATCTGTCATGTTACCAATATCCGTATTGATTAGGTCTCCAGCCTTCGGTACGGCCTCTTGTTCTTTTTTTTGAGGTGAGTTTTTCCGCCTTGTCATTTTGTCCAGATAAGATTTGCTTTCTCCTGCTGTGGAATTCCGCTGTTCTTGGTGACTGAAGTTGGTTTTGGATGGGTTTCTTGTTGATCTTCTGGGGGAGGGGCCTGTTGTAGTGATTCTCAAGTGTCTTGCCGCAGGCGGAATTGCACCGCCCTTGCCAGGGGCCGAGCTAAGTAATCCGCTCAGGTTTGCTTTCGGGAGCTTTTGTTCCCTGAGCGCTTTCCATAGAGTTCCGGAGGACGGGAATGAAGATGGCGGCCTCCCAATCTCTGGGCCTGCAGGAGCCGAGAGCTTGGGGTTCCGCTCCTCAGTGCACCCTCAGAGCAAAGCGCCCAACCGCCCTGCCTCCCTGGCCTGCGGTCGCGCCTTGAGGAAAGCAGTCAATTGCTGGAGCTGGAGAAAAGTGCCGGGTCGCTTCTGTCTCCGTGGCCTCCACCCGCACTCCGAGCCCACCCAGTCTGCGACCCGCACAAGGTAATCCCGGGCTTAGAGCTCACTCCTTGGCTTTGTCACTGTAGCCGGCTTCCCCGCTCTAAAACCTGCGAGCTCTGCAGCACTAAGACACCCCCAGTCCTTCTGTGACCCCGCGGGACCTGGGGTTATGCTGACCCCGCCTGGGTTTCCCCCCGGTTTAGCCTCTGGAGCGATGTCTCCCAGTGGAGCCGACTTTTAAAAGTCCCGATTTTGTGCTCCCGTTGCTCCACCACTTCCCGGGAGCCGGCCCCTCCCCCCGGAGTCTATCTTCCCGTGGCTTTGGATTCACTTCTCCGCAGGTCCTATCTTTCAGAAAGTGATCGATTCTCTGTTTCTAGAATTGTTGCTCTTCTTCTCTTCGATTTCCCGTTGGATTTGTAGGTGTTCACAATGTTTAGATAAGCTGTCTAGCTGATCTCTTGCTACCCGATGTCGTCTCAGCCTGCTACTTCTCCGCCATCTTGACTCCTCCCCCCGAGAAGTTCCTACTTTTTTGCCTGAAAATGGTTACCTGGATGTCCACTGTGGAATAAGTAATTGAACTTTATATACTTTTTATGAACTTATAAGTTTATACTTCAATAAAAAATTATCTGTATATTTTAAGTAAGTTTTTTTTTCCAATTTTGGGGTAAATATTTTAATTTGCAACTATTGAAACTAAAGGTAATCATAGTATTTTCTAAATCTGCACATCCGTAATTACTTTTAGCACCTTAACCTCTTTAAGACAGTAAATTATTAAGATTTTCAATTTATTCTACTTCTGATCTTTATTCTACTTTTTCTCTTTCTTAAGAGCTTTTTTCTTTAATGTATTCCAGTGCAGTGTTATTGAATATATTTAAGTTGTTCACAATGGTACCATTTGTGGTATGAATTAGCCCTTCTTTGCTTGCTTAATAATATTTTGTTCAATTCAGTATAATTACTGATTTCTTTTAGTTTGTGTTTATCTAGCATATTTTTCCTTTCATTTCAGCTTTGGTTTGTTGATTTCCATCATTTCATTCTTTTTTTCTTAAACTCTTTCTCTTTTTCATCTTTATACTTTTTAATGTTTTGGAAATTTCAGGTTCTCTTTTAAATTCTGTAAGTGGTTACTTACTTTTACATTTTTTGAGCACATTCTATAATTTTCATTTTTCTAATTGTTGGGACCAATTTTGTAGTGGCATCTTTTTCATCCTTTTCTTTTTTTACATGCTCTTATAATCTGATTATTAATCAGTATTAAAATTTACAACTTGGTTTCAGTGCACGCCTTCAGTAAACATATGTTTTTCATTATTTTATGTCTTGTTAGGTTAGATTCTATTTTGAAGAAATTGTTTTAAGATATGTATGATTAATCTGTTTTCAGTGCCCCTAATTATGAAAGTTATTTTTTCCTTCCATGTTTGTTAATATTTGTGTCCTTTTATTTTTCTCTTTATAAATTCTTAGAGGAATAATTTCTAGGCAGGCTTGGTATTTGAGTTAGATTGGGCATACCGCTTGTTGTCTGGATTTGGGCTCATATAGTTATTAAATGTTTTGGGGCACAGAGCTAGAAGACAGTGTAAGATGCACAACTGTTGGTCTGCTTCTGGAATGCAGGACATTCGCCAGGTGCTTCAATTCTATTGTTCAGTGTGGACTCCCGGTCAGTACTTGCTTTAAATCTGACCCCTGCTTGGCTGTCTCACATTCCCAGAGACTCTGATGTGCTGAATTGAGATGGGCTTCATTACCCTTGGGATCTACACTTACTCCAGAGTCTGGTATTAAGTTTTCCCTCCATCTCTTCATAGCTAAAAATTAGCATAGCTAAAGGATATGGATTTTGTCTTTTTCTCTGAGTTCTCCTAGTTTTTTTTTTGTTGTTGTTGTTGTTGTTGTTTATTTGTTTGTAAGGCATTTGTTGTTTAGTTGGTTGGTCTGTTTTGTTTTTTGTGGAAAATTAGTAGATGCTGTGTTGTACTCTCCTACAGAGATATCATTTTAAAAAAGAGTCCAAGTTTACTCTAAAGGAAATTCAGATTTATGTCTGTTTGGGTGACTGTACCATACTGTCTTGATGACTACAGCTTTGTAATTTAGCTTGAAGTCTGGAACTGTGATGCCTCTAGCTTTGTTTTGCTTTTTCAAGTTTTCTTTGGGCTATTTGGGGTCTTTTGTGGTTCCATACAAATTTTAGGATTGTTTGTTCTGCAGAAAAAAGGTTAGTAGTATTTTGATAGGGTTAATCTTAGAAAAATAAAGGATGTATCAGTGTAAGAATCCTGAGAAGAAAGAGAGAGAAAGAGAGAAAGGGAAAGATCAATTGGGGGAAAGTGATATTAAAACCTGATTTTTGGCATTTAGTGACCAGAGTGAGTTTCAATGAAAAGTCAGTAACACTGACCATTAATAACACATTGGAGATGATGGGGTCATATTTTGAAAATTTGATCTAAGAAAATCTTTAAATAGTAAAAATAAAATAATTACAAAATGAAGCAATAGAATGCTAATTGTTGAACTGGAAATTATTGATTCATAGGCTTTGTCATTGTTTTTTACATACTTGTTATTAATTGATTATAATGTATTAAGTAATTATGGGCATTATTTCACTCAATTTCCACAATATTATGAAATAGATATAATTTCTCCATTATATACATGAGGAACATATAGTTAAAATAGTTTGCCTGAGGTTACAGGGTTGCCTTCATTTCTTATCTATCATTTGGAACAATAGATATATGTTTTCTTCCATAGTTGGCCTCTCTTCCTGGTGACAGTAATTTTGGAAATATTGTTTATTAAGTATGAAATGAAGTTCTAAAACATATACTCTCTGTCTATATATATACATATATATATATATATATATATATTTTTTTTTTTTTTTTTTTTGAGAGAGAGAGAGAGAGCACAATCATGCCAGTGGTGGGGAGGGGCAGAGGGAGAGGGAGAGAGAGAATTCTAAGCATGCTCCATACTCAACACGGAGCATGATGCAGGGCTCCATCCCAGGACCCTGAGATGATGACTTGAGCCGAAATGAAGAGTTGGATGATTAACTGATCGAGTCATCCATGGTTCCCCAAAATTATGCATTATTTAAATGTAAATATAATGTGTGCTTAACAGGATTATGATGTATATCCATATGTTCTTCACCAGTGTAACCAAATTAAATATATTTGCCAGGTCCTTCCTAATTATTCTAGAACTTCTAATCACCCATCACCAGCCCTCCTAGGTGAAGACATACTTCCTTGAGAAGTGTATCTTTTGGATCTTTTTTTTTTTTAAGATTTTATTTATTTATCTGATAGAGATCACAAGTAGGCAGAGAGGCAGGCAGAGAGAGAGGGGGAAGCAGGCTCCCTGCTGAGCAGAGAGCCCGATTAGGGGCTCGATCCCAAGACCCTGGGATCATGACCTGAGCCGAAGGCAGAGGCTTTAACTGACTGAGCCACCCAGGCGCCCGTCTTTTGGACTGTCTTAAAAACTTTTAACCTATTTATGATGTGCCTGCATGGCTCAGTTGGTTAAGCATCCCACTCTTGGTTTCAGCTCATGTCATGATCTCAGGGTCATGAGATCGAGCCCTGTGTGGGGCTCCTGCTGGGCATGGATCCTGCTTAAGAATCTCTCTCCCTTTCCCTCACCCCTTCCTCCTTCCTCTTGTGCCTCCTCTTTTAAAAAATAAATAAATAAATAAATAAATAATAAATAAAAATTTTGCAATCTTGCTTTCTTCAAAGTTTTCACCTGAAATCTATCACTTGATTAAAAAATTAGTAATAAGGGGTGCCTGGGTGGCTCAGTTAAGTGTCGGACTCTTCATTTTAGCTCAGGTCATGATTTCAGGTTTGTGAGGTAGAGCCCTGCATCAGGGAGTCTGCTTGAGATTCTTTCTCTCCCTCAGTCCCTCCCCCCAATAATAGATAAACAAATCTTTAAAAAAAAAAAAACTTCAAATCTGTTTCTGATAGAAATATCAGAGAAATAAAAAGAGATGTTTTAAGAAACATCCCTTGAGAAGTAAAAATGGATGCAAAGGGTATTTTTCTATCATCAGATGGTTTTTCTTCTCCTCTTCCTTCTTCTGTTTTTTTGCGGTTTTCTTTTGTTTGGTCGGTGTTTTAAGATTTTATTTATCTATTAGACAGACAGAGATCACAAGTAGGTAGAGAGGCAGGCAGAGAGAGAGAGGGGGAAGCAGGCTTCCCACCGAGCAGAGAACCAGATGCCAGGCTTGATCCCTAGACCCCGAGATCATGACCTGAGCCAAAGGCAGAGGCTTAACCCACTGAGCCACCCAGGTGCCCCTCTTCTGTTTTTACCCAAGCTAAATTCCACCTGAACTAAGAAGTAGACATGTGAAGATTCTTATTAATAACACATGAAATAATAACACTAGACTATTTCACACCTAGAGAAAGGGTAGAACTATTATTAATGTAGATATTAACTTCATAAGGGCAATGGTACTGAGTTGTAGCTCATATACAATTGCTCTTATTAATCATATCAAATACATTAACATGAGTTTGGAAGATCTGCTTAATTATTAAGCTTAATGTAGAAGGAGTTGATGATATTACCTTAAGACTTTTTGGCTTGAAAATGACATTTAGCATGCATCAAGAATTCCCAGCTTGCCAAAAAGTGCAATGTTAACACCCATATAATGAATTATAATAAGCTGGTTATATGCTGCTTATTATATTTCTCCTTAAAACTCCCAAAACTATCATAAAATCAAGGCCATTAGGAATAGTTGAACATCTTTGAAAGAATGAAGACATAAGTCTTTATGTACCACAATTGTTCGCTTCCATTCATCTAGAATAAAATATGGGACTTCTAGGTAAGGTATCCTGTCCATAATTGGCCAAGCCATATTCAACACTGAATACATCTAGGTATCAGATGACATAGAAGACAAGGTGTCAGCATTGGCGTAAGTTTCCTGAACCTAGGCAACAGTGAACACATTGGTAGGGATAAAGTTTTGAATCATGATTGCAGGTTTTAAACTTATTTTGCTCTCTTTGTGCTTAATAAAGAACATCTACCTTAAAAATACAGTTCTAAAATGGGGGGGATTTAGTTATTGGGGTAAGTGCAAAACATTTTTTTTTTTTCTTGAACTTTCTACAGAAGGGTATTTCTCTACACATTTTTCTTCCTACCACCTCTTTCTTTCCACATGACCACACTATGGAAAATAATATACAGATGATAGATAGAGTGACTCAGAAATGTCTTCCTTTTCCTTAACCTTGGTTTAGAAAATATTTTCTAAAGTCTTGTGGTCAAACTGGGAAGCCAAATGTTAGGCAGAAGTGTGCTATCTTATACAGGTGGTTGTACTTTCCTCTCTCATCACATTGACCCTTTATTTAATGAAGAGTGGAGATGGAAAGGAATAAAGAGAAAAATATATATATCAATACATTTTCCACACTAGCAGCTGGTGTGCATTTCACCCTGGACTCAAGTCTAAGGGTGAGTAAGGTTTTATTTATTTATTTATTTATTTATTATTATTTTTTAAATCAGTTCACAAAGGAAGGAAATCATAGGGATTAGAAATAGAGATCTCGGAAGAGAACCTAGGCACAGGGAAAGTTCATTATAGCTCTCTTGTTGCTGTTGTGTTTTGCAGCCTAAGTAGCTGCAATCAAGAGTAATTTATGCTAAGTTCCCCCATATCTGGAGGACCTACCTCCAGATAGGCTGTCTGGTCAGCACTCCATTCCAAAGAGAAAAGAAAAAAAAAAAAAAAAAAAGATTATGGAAAGGAAGAGGTAAGCCTCCATTTACTTTTCTGATGTAGTCTTTCCTCTAAGTTTCTTAGGAGTAAACCCTTAGAATGAAAGCCCAGTGGAGAAACTGACTTTACCTCATGATGTGGCTAATTTAAGAGAAGCTCAAAGACTTGATCACTGTCATCTATTTCTGGCTCTCTGATTTAGCAGACAGATGAAGTGCACTTATAGCTGACAGATGTGGAAATCCATATATAGCCAGAAAAATCTCTAGTGGCTACTGATGCAAAATAATATGAGTTGTTTCCACAAAGGTCAGTTGAAATTTGCATTTGAATTTTTCTTCCTGGGGTGCTTTTAATGATAGGATCAGATCCTCAGGCTCTTGTAGTAAAATGTGCCCTCCAAATTTGTCAATTATGTTAAGGTAAAATCTGGGTTGAGGAAATGCTAAAGAAAAGAATGTGCTCTGCATATTTACCACATACATAGAGAGTGGCTGAAAGATAACTGAATGAGAATTGTGACATTAATCTACCCTTGCAATTATTCTGTTAATTGGCAACTCGATTATCAAAATTAGAGTTCATTAAAGGTAAAATGTTTCTTCTGTAAATTTCATCTCCTGTACAAGGTAATACAAAATATGATGCTCAGTGGGGAGACTATTTTATCCACTTGAATCTTTTTATGGCTTACATTTCTGAATACTAAATTGTGATTATCTGTCTGATTCATCCTTTTTAAAGAACTCATCATTGCTATTGTTTTTATTTATATAAAGTTAGATTGCTTTCATAAACTATCTAATCCTAACTATTTGCACTGTACAGTGTGCGAATACACTTAGTTTAATTCACATTTTTCACTTTTTATTGCTTAAGAAAATAAAACAAATTCCAAGATTATTAAAAGCCAATTTAGATCTATATGCCATTCCATTATTGACCCAATTTAATAATATTTAATTAGTTATTCCAATAACTTGACTGTAGAGTTAAAAAAAGTGTTGATTGTATAAAAATAGAGGAGTATAATCGATATTATAACTTAGCTTGAGTCAATTTGTTTCGCTTGTAGGGGGTCCTCATTGTGAACCATCCTGAGGTTTGTGCAATAAAGAGTATATGAGATTTTTTTCTTTCAATTTCCATATATAGGACCGTTTGTCAGAATGCCATAATTTAGAAAAAACAACAAGGTAAAAAGACAAGCTACTTTAATAAAATTGGTCCCTTGGTCACTGCCAGATGTGATAGTAAAGACAGAGTACATCAGAGCAGTAAATTTAGTTGATAATCTTTTCCTAGAATATAGTGCAGAGTACCTTTGTACCCTCACAGCAACCATCTCCTTGGATAGTATGGAACGGGCATTCAATGAATATTTTATGAATGGATTAGTAAACATGTAAGACAAATACTATACTTTCAAGAAATAATTGTAAAGCTGTATTGAAAAAGCTTGATAAGCAGTTATGGATATGTGTATATATAAGTGTCTATGCACATATATTTAATTTATTGCTATAAAGTGTGGTATTATTGGCTCAAGCATATCAGTGACTTTTATAACAAATATATATTTAGAAACAGAATCAGAAGTTAATTTAAATGGAAACATAAGTCCCTCTTTCTGCTCCTGAGAAGGACCATACCACAGTCATTGTTACTGCCCTCAGAAATTTCTGGGAAGAAGGATTCTTTCTTCTTGCCAAGAAAGTGTGTTTCAGTTAGAGTTGAAATGTCATTCTAATTTTTTAATCTGAATCCCATCTGCTGCTCTCTTAACCTGCTTCTCCTTGTCTTGTCAGTGCAATCAGAATAGTCTTCACTCATAATTACTCATGACTATGATGACTGCAGATAATTCCTGCAGTGTCCTCAGATAGACAACATCAAGCTCGGAACAACTGTCATACTGAACAAAAGTCTTTTTCTAGTTTTGTTAGAGATTTTTGTGAAGGCTGATTTTTTTTAAGATATAAGATTTGAAAAATATAATATGATTCAACAATAAGAGGTTAAAATTTTGATATCTAAAACTCAGATATAGTTACCATTAGTTGCATTGGGGATATTGCTCATATTTATTTTCTGAAAAATAAAATCATTCTGTAAGTTTATATAGTCAGTTTCCTAATATTCTTAACTAAGACAACCAAATTTTTCTTCCTCAAAGCTTTTTCTGTGTTCTTCACTTAAGTTTGGTGCTTGGGTTCAAGCATGACTTTTAGCTATAATACGTGAGTTGTAACACAGAACACTCTTTTTTTTTTTTTAAGATTTTATTTATTTATTTGACAGATAGAGATCGCAAGTAGGCAGAGAGGCAGGCAGAGAGAGGAGGAAGCCGGCTCCCTGCTGAGCAGAGAGCCCGATGTGGGGCTCGATCCCAGGACCCTGGGATCATGACCTGAGTCGAAGGCAGAGGCTTTAACCCACTGAGCCACCCAGGTGCCCCGACACAGAACACTCTTAATCAGCAGAATATAATGCAGAAACAAAACAAACAAAACATTGCAAGCATTGACCTTCCTTCTTTCAGGAATTTTATCATTTACAATTATTTCTATAAGGATTTTCTTTATTAAATGGCAAGCTCCTTGAGAATGTAATGTGCACACAATTCATTTTTGAATATATATAAATAGATATTTTGAATATGTATATCATACCATATCATTTCATATCATATCATATTATCAGCCACAGTTTGTTGCATACTCTGAGTGATCAAAAAGTACTTACAGAATGAAACAAGAATAAATACTTTTGCTGGGCTTCCATCGATTATAAGGAAAGGAAACTCCTCGAGACAGCTCAATTTAGTGACAATTTATTATAAAGATAAGTGTGACAGTAAGAGAGATGCTAATTAAAATCTAAGATTGGAAAATGGATTAGCATGTAGCCTTACAAATAGATGAAGTAGATGATAAGTCCTAGGTCTGAGAGGGTTCTGGCAATTCCAGCAAGAAGAGTTCAGGAATCTTCCCTCTAGCACCTCACCATTACTGCTTCTTTACAATTGTCCACGGTTTCTGTATCCCTGGGCATTTCTCACTTTCTACTCTGAATATCTTACAAGGTATTTTCAAGCCTATTCATACACCCATGCTCTGAGAATCTTCTTTTGCAGAAGTCCACACTCCTGCCCATTGAAAACCACTATTATAACGTATGCCTTTTCAATATTTCATTGTTCTAGTTTCTACATAATTTTTCTTGATTTTTCACTCCTCTTGCTTCTCTAAATGTCATCTTTGCATTGTAGACGTTATAGATTATTACTTGATTCTCTTTGTATCTCTAGGTTCAAGGATAAGGATTACCCCAACTTAGGGCAGAACTTTCAAACCAGACCACTCAATAGGTAATTAACCGACCTATGATTCAGCTTTACCTTGGTCCCATGGTCTTTGTGTAGGAGTAGGGAGGAGCACTCATATAACCTACCTATGACGGTCCCTTAGCTGACATTGTGGGTGGGGAACTCTCCCATATAAATGACTTGAAATATGGCCTTACCTCTTAATGATATTTGAAATACAACACTTCCTGTGAAATGTTAACTTGAGAATAAAAAGATGTCACCCAAATTATTTTTTTATCCATACTGAATTTCCAATCACAGAGCATTTATATTTTCAAAATGACAACCTAGAGTTTAAATTACTTGGTGTGAAGAAATTTGCTATTTTTAAGTTTCCACTAATTCTTACAAGCTGTAGTTTTTATTATTTTTTACAATGCTGGCTTTTGTTTTCCCAAAGTATGTAAGTAAATAATTAGGGTCACTTTCATTATTCTATTTAACTATTTAGTTTCTAAGGAGAATGAATGTAGTATCAAAGGAGCATGTGAGCAAAACAAAAATGAAAATCCTAATATAAAGAACGGCTAATATAATACATGTAAGGAGGGATAGTTAGAGAATAGCCTAAGATAGAAAATTAGACTATGGTGGAGATACTATAATTATATCATGTGATTTGAATTAATTTAAAAAATCTCTTTTCTATAAAGACAAATGTTTACACACACACACACACACACACACACACACACACACACTGTTTAAAGACTTACCATCAGAGAAGTGGGATGTGAACAAAGGAAGAATATATTTCATTGAATAAGGATTGCAGGAAAGTTAATGGGATGCAAAAAGTTAATAAGAAAAAAAAAAGGAGCAGAGATAAGGAAAGCAAAAAGGCATTGAGGAGAAAAGATGTGGTTTTATAATCATATCAGTAAAAAAAAAGAGAGAGAAAGAGATAAAAAATAGGCTCACTAATAAATTAGGAGAGGTATGAAATTAAAGAAATCAATGATAACCTCAAATGACTGAGATGTTAAACTATTTTAATAAGAGAAATGAAGAAAAGTAGTATGGATAATTAGAACACAATAGACATTTTGGAAAGGAAGAAATTCACAAAAGCTGGAAACACACTTGAGAAAATTGGCTGAGCTGGATAAAGCACATTGAAATAATCTATTTTGCATCAGTTTCAGGAGAACAACATAGACTTCACGTGTGTTAACCCCATAGTGCGCAAAATGTTCCTTTGATTAAATAGAAATATTATCTTTTTTTTTTTTTTTTAAAGATTTTATTTATTTATTTGACAGAGAGAGATCACAGTAGACAGAGAGGCAGGCAGAGAGAGAGGGAGAGAGGGAAGCAGGTTCCCTGCCGAGCAGAGAGCCCGACGCGGGACTCGATCCCAGGACCCTGAGATCATGACCTGAGCCGAAGGCAGCAGCTTAACCCACTGAGCCACCCAGGCGCCCCTAGAAATATTATCTTTTAACTGCCAGTGGAGAAATAAGATGGAATGGCAAGTGCTGAAATTTCTGTAATAGGAAACAGTTTTGAGTCATTGGTGCCTAAGTAGATGTATTACCACTTTATATCATTCCCAAATAGTTCCTGTTGTCATTGCTGTAGTAAGTTAAGGAGGTTGGCTATATAGTGCAGTGATCAATTAGTATACAAATTCTGCTGTGATGACACAAATTCATAATGAAGAAAAGAAGAGAAGAGTATAAGCCACTGAGAACTATTCAAATGTAAGACTTAAAAAGAGTGTATTCGAAACTCAATAAAGCATACCTTTTTTTTTTTTCCCTGTTCCACAGGCTTGTTTAGTACATAAGATTATTGTAACATATGCAGCTTATTTAGGCATTATTTAGACATTCTTTGATATACTGGCTAGCTGGACTTGGACAAGTCAAATATTTGATCTTCAGTTTCTTCATCTGAAAACTGGATTGTTAGAAGGACCAGTATTAATATAATAAATGACACGTCAATAATGGTTGTTATTATTCTAATCCTGGCGTTTGGTTAACATTTCCTAATCAAGTAGCAATCTCTGTCTTAAATCTCTTTATTTTTCCTGAGATTTTGACATACTCATTATTTTTCATGAATCCTAGCATTTTAACAATGTTCTACAGCATTTATTTTGTCTTTGGTTAAATTTCTTTTTTATTTTCTTCCTTCCTTTCTTTCTTCCTTTCTTTCTTTTTTTTTTTTTTTTAACTAAATTTCATTTTAAACCCTGAATTGAACACACTCCTCTGGCTATAGTCACATGCAGTCATATAGCATATGTTTCACAGATTTTGTGTTATATGGCCAGAATCATTTTGACTGCAACAAAAGCAAGGCAGTTAAAAATGAAGTCAAATATTCAAGGTCATAGTAATTACTTCTAGCCAGTGCTACTCATGGCAGTGATGTTTAGATATGATACCTTGGTATATATAGTCAAATTGAAATAGCTAATACCTCTCGTTAGATTGATTTACTAGCACTAGCAACACCTAATACACCTTTGCTGAATGATGGTGAAATACTGCAGTTTTAGTTATATGTCCCTTTCAATTAGACAGACAAAACAATTGTGATGATTTAGTATTTTGACCTCTTAAACCATCATTATAATCATCGGATCCTCCATTATAAGTTGAATCTATGCTATGTTCAACCTAAAGCCCTGAAGCTGTGTTGGAACCTCTAAACTTAGGAAATCTATTGATTCTTACAAACACAAATTGCCTATGGCATATGAGTACATCAAGTATCCAAATCTGGAGACATCATGTGGGAAGGGAGGGTGGTGGTTAAGAGGAGCTATTTCTGTTCTTAATTTTAAAAGCAGGAATTCAAGGTAAGTGTAGCCCTTTTCCTCATCATAGTGATTCAAAATGTGTAGTCCTTAGATGGGCAGTATCAACATCACCTGGAAACTGGTTAGAAATACACATTCTCAAGGTCTGCCCTGGACTTACTGATAGGGCCCAGTAATCTGTATTTTCACAAGCCCTCCAGGTGAGTCTAATGCATAGTATTTGATACTAAAGTATAATATTTGGGCAGAATTATTTCATTTTAAATTGGATGGACTCCAGTTGTGCTTTGTCTATATATTTTTTTGAAAATTTGGCCAAAATTGAGATATTGGTTAATTTTGAAAAACACATAAATGTTTAAATTGAGTACTGATAATTTATAATAGCATAATTATTAACACCTTTTCATGTGTCTGATACTTTGAATTATTCTATTTTTCACAAGAACTCACACTACAAGGACATATATCAATTTTAAACTATTTTGAAAAATATTTTCCTAACTTTGAACAGAGGTAGACTAAATTTTAAGTATTCAACATGGAAATTCATAGGTAAAGGGGCACCTGGGTGGTTCAGTGGGTTAAGCCTCTGCCTTCGGCCCAGGTCATGATCTCAGGGTCCTGGGATGAAGCCCCGCATCTGGCTCTCTACTCAGCAGGGAGCCTGCTTCCCCCTCTCTCTCTGCTTTGCTGCCTACTTGTGATCTCTCTCTCTCTCTTTGTTAAATAAATACATAAAATCTTTAAAAAATAATAAAAATAAATAAATTCATAGGTAGATAATTTCTTTATGACTTAAGAACAACAAGAAAAAAATCTTAGTATAGTGACATCTTGTAATAGATTCATTCATTGATTCATTCACTCCATCAACAAGTATTTGAGCATCTGTTATGTGTTAGGTCATATTCTTGGTGTTGAGAATAAAATCATACAAAATAAACTTTCTCTTAATAATATATATTCTTTCTTAACCATTTGGAATTAAAATTTACCACATATCAGTTGATCACCATGCTCAAATTTTTCATCTTCCTGATAACATTTTAGTTGTAATTTACTTTCTACCAAATGCCTCTTTGATTAGGTTTGAGATAGTTAAAAATCATCTCAAAAGAACTAGATTTGGGTGCCAAATGCACCTCAGTATTGTAATTGGATGACCTTGAAAAAGTCAATCTTTGAACCTCATTAATTTCATTTGCATAATGGTAGCGATAACAGCTCTGAACTGAACTGACAAGATTATTTGAAGAGCAAACTAGATAATGAACTACTGTAACTCCTAGAAAGTATTACATGTATTGTTGAGTTTCTTTTTTTAATTGTCTATAACAAGTCACCATTTATAAATTAATCAAATGCACATATTTAAATTCTGACTGATACTTACTAGCTCTTTGAACTAGGGTAAATTACTTTTTGTGTAAGATTTTGTACTAGAATTTCTTCAAATTAAAATGGTGGTAATATGGGAATTCATAGAAAAGTTTTAAAAAATAAGTGGAATAACAAATGTGCTCATACTATTGGTTAATACATTGCTCACATATATTAAGCATTTACTATCTTTGTTATTAAACTATTTAAGAAACCCTTATCACTAAAACAGTCCTTAGCTAAACTTAAATACCTAGGACTCTGTATTTTCTCATAGCCAAGAATGTGAAGATTAAATCTCTTCTTATAATTTAGGAGTTTCATTTAAGCCCGTGCTGACTCCTTGACACATTTTAGAATATGTTTGTTTTGGAAAAAAAAAAAAAAAAGATTAATGATTTTAGCTACTTCTTTGACTCTTTCTGATAAAATAGTGTCTAAAAGAACATGAAATTATTCGAACTTGTTGACTTTTTGGCTTGCAGATGAACTTGAAGTTTCATTTATTGATATAACTTTAGTGTTCTCCCAAATTAAACAAAACTCAACTTTTAGCTATGGAGAGTAAACAAAACTTTTACCAAAATGGTAATTTGCTTTGCTACTTACTTTCTTTGCCTATATGTCTCAGTGATGTAGACAGTTTACCACTGAATGAGGTAGTCATGTCTTCTCACAAGCCTGGACCAGGTATCAGGGCAGGAAAATACAGCAGAAAAGCTGAAAGGCAAATTAAATGATTATAGTTGGAATCAGATTTTTGATGCGGTAATACAAACTGAAGTAAATGGTGGTTATTTCTCCCTAGCTACAGGTATTCCATAGAACCACAGGGATGAGAATTATGTTCAGCCCCTTCTGGAGCTACGGGAAGCAAGTGTTGCAGGGGGTGGGTAGAGATTGATCAGCTGCACCCAGACTGAGAAACGTCTCTCCTCTGCAGCTGCCTTCTCAGTCTCTTGACATGGCGAGCCTGCTGAGGCCCATTTCAGGTTTGGACACCAAAAGGGCCCAAGTTCTGCATTAGCCTGATTACCAGGTATCCCTGGAGAAACAAGGAAATGACTCTTCCCTGTCTCATAGAGCCTACTTAATCACCAGGGTTCATATAGGGTAACTCTTTGATGGATCACACATCTGGAAGGGAAGCAGGAGGAACCACACACCTGCAGTTTAAATCTCAGAAAATTTATTGAGTCTTCTTTCATATATCTTACATTGCAGGATATATGTAAATAGTGTTCTTCCTCCCCCTGAAAATGTTTTAAATTTTTGTTTGTGTCAAGTTTCATAGTTGTCAGCTAAACCCAGCCTTTTCTTTCTTGCTTATTTATTTATTTATTTATTTGACTCAGAGAGTCCTACAAATTTCCACATCTTTTTTGTCATTTTCCATAATGTACCATCTCATTAGAATCCAAGGAAAATGTCTGCAAGGATGACTGACTTCAAGCTGAATGGATTTGGCAGAGCACTGAACATTTTCCTCTCCATCAGCAGATTTCAGTGTGCTTAGGTAACTTGCACTGGCTTTGAAGGCAGTTTTAAGTGGATTGTGCGCACTGGGTACACTAGTTGTTCCAAATCCATGTGAACCTACAGTCTTCTAGAAGTTGAGGTTGTGCTCAAGCCTCGTAGAAAGGCAATGTCTCTACAACAATCAGTGTGCTTTGAAATATAAGCATGGTGGAAGGGAGCATTTGTATTTCCATAGGAGTTGGTCAGGAATAAGCAAAATAGCCCCAAAATTCAGGAAAAAATTAACTAAGTGGGTACTGATTTGGGAGTATTACAATTTAGAACTTGCTGTTAAGTTCAAAAAGTAAATGTGTTCTACCGAACAATTACAGTTATGGTCTTTTTCATTCAGATGTACAAAAAGTGTCCAAAAAACTATGATAATATTAATTTCCATAACATTTTGTATAAGAAGAAAATGTAAAGCACTTCACTGTCTACCAATAAAGAGTGTTAAATAAAGAACTATATGATAATGCTAGTATTACACAGTTTTTGAAAAAATGAGGAATGAATTGATGTATCAGAATGAAAAATTGTCTAAGATATATTCTTAGATAAAGCAAAAGTCACAGAAGAGTATTATATGGTATGGCAGTTGTGAAATAGCTATCTATCTGTATCTATCATTTATTAATCTAGATACCTACTTACTCATTTATCTATTTTTCTGTCTATCCATTCACCGAGGCAATTAAATGTCAGGAAGAATGAACAACAACAAAAAAGTGATCACAATGATAATTTTTGGGAAATGAGGTATGGAAGATCTGTGTGGGGAGAATTTTTATGTATCATTTTAAATTTTTCTCTTCTTTTTTTTTTTAAGATTCTATTTATTCATTTGAGAGCAAGAGACAGAGAGAGCAGGAAGGGGGAGAGGGAGAAGCAGACTCCCTGGGAGTCAGAAGGCTCAGTCCCAGGAACTGGATATCATGACCTGAGCTGAAGGCAAATGCTGAACCATCAGAGCCACCCTTTTTTTTTTTTTTTTTTAAGATGTATTTATTTATTTGAGAGAGAGAGAGAGAGAGAGAGAGCAGGAGGGGCAGAGGGAGATGGAGAGAAGATCCCAAGTGGACTCCATGCTAAGCACAGAGCCAGATGTGAGGCTCGATCTCATGACCCTGAGATCAGGACCTGAGCTAAAAGCAAGAGTCAGTCACTTAACTAGTGAGTCACCCAGGTGCCCCACAATTTTCTGTATGTATTAGTGGTCTATTGTTGTATCGTCAAAGCAAGTAGCAAGACAAGCCCAGCTTCAAAGAATGAGGAAACAGACTCCATTTCTTGATGAGAGAAGCAGTAACAACATGTGGCCATGTTTAATCTAATACACTCTACTAACTGAATGTGTTATAATAAGCATTAATTGTTTTAATAAGAGTAATAAGAAAAATAAGAAGAAGTGCTAAGCTTTTTCCTCCTTTTTTCTCTAATTCCCATTTGTATCTTTGAGTTACACAAGAGCCTGTTTCAATTTAATAATGAAATGTGATTACTAGTTAGTTAGGAATGATCCTATAACATACATAAAAAAATATTTGAATAAGTTTCAGTCTC
Organism: Martes martes; assembly: GCF_963455335.1. Classification (NCBI taxonomy): domain Eukaryota; kingdom Metazoa; phylum Chordata; class Mammalia; order Carnivora; family Mustelidae; genus Martes; species Martes martes. The sequence continues at coordinate 37,761,183 of NC_137893.1, forward strand.
TACAAAAAGATTCATTCCAGATGTGAAATTCCAACTGCATGTGAAGTGCACATATACTTTTATTTACAAGTGGGCACTAATGACTTTTGCACAGTGAGTAAATAAACTTAGAGAAAATTGCATTATCTTCCATGTGTCTGTGGGTAGCTTTAATAGAATTAAAAATCTTTCTTCCTTACAAACATTTGTCATTCAGCACTTTAGTGGCAAAATTTTCTCTACTTTATGTAGTAATGTCCTACTAAAAGGAAATTTAAAGAGAAAAGGTATGAATTATTCTAAGTGGTTGCTGTAATTACTCTTTAGTTTTCCACCAAAATGAATTCAATGATTAATTTTCTTATTAAATGTAAGTAAGCCCTCATTTTTCAGATTCAGTGTGGAAAAAGGCTGTGCTTTTCTGCTGAATTCTTAGAATATATTTGTCCCCTCACAGCTCCTCTACTTTTCCTCCTCCCCCACCCCAAGTATGAGATCTCTCAGTTCTAGAAATTTCTACCAATGTAATATGGGTTAATTACTTGTATCCAAGTAGAATTACATCTCTAGTACTTATCTTGTTTACTCTGTACTTTGCCTCTTCCCTCTCGATGGGATTCCAAAACCAGTTTCTTCTTCCAGTCCTAACCAAAGCAGAAACAGAGACAGAAGCAAAAATCCGAAGGAACTACTAGCCAGTGAGCCAAATCACGAGTCTTAGCCAATGATTGCTTGCAGAGCCTAGCTTTTTGTTTTGTTACTTTATTTGGTTTTACTTATCTCTGAAATTAACTATGATCTGCCCTAGAGAAAAGACAAATGACTCAGTGGTGAAGCTAATATAAGGGGAAGAGAGAATTAAAGGCAAAGAATTCTCATAGATGGAGTTGAATTTTTCTATTTTTCAGCAGAAAACAGAATATTCAAATTCAAATTAGGATAATGCAAGAGGGGGTTGATAAAATAACCATGGTGAAAGACATACGTTACATACATTGAGAAATGACAGGGAAGAGTGCAATACACAGGCTGTTGCCATATTAGGATCAAAGCATGAAGGGTGAGACTTCGTGACTCACTGGTTCAAGGACTTGTCCAATTGGAGGTGACCCAGAAAAGTAAGGAGCTGAGGGAATGAACACCCTGAGTTCAATCTGCTCTTTTCTCTCTACTCTTTGTGCAGCTTTTCACTGGCCAAACCCAAATGAAAGCTAGAAGGCAGGGAAGTCTATTGGTATAGCCCATTCGGGATCAGTATTCTGAGCCAAAAACAGGGTAGAGAAGGGCAAAAAGGCAAGGAGAAGATATATGGTCCAGAGGGAAAGAGCAAAAGGAGGGAAGAGGGGAGAGGAGAGGGGGATAGAGGGTGGGAAGGAGAGAGAGGTGGGTAGGAAGAATGCATGAGGTTGTAGCTAGCTGTCAAACGTTTATGAGTGCTAGGGATGGCTTTAATTTCAAGAATGATGAAAACTGGTTATGGTAATTACTATTAATTAGTCCTGTAAATATTTATGTTCTATATCCCTCCATAGAGTTGATTGTAAGCTACCTGAGGGCAAAGATCCTGTTGATCTTACTGATTCTGAATCTTACTGAATTACTGAATCCTGTTGATCCTCCTTAAATATTTGTTGACTCACATTGAATAAGAGTACTTTATTGAATTTAGTTGTTTTGAAAAGTTAAGACTAGTTCACAGTGAGAATTTTAAGGCTACGTCACTGGTTCCAGTGATACCATCTTACAGTGAACAACATGACATCCCTTCACCTGTCCACATTGTGATTATTAATCTACTACAACTTCTGCTGACAGCAGAGAATCTCTGTTCTGATAATGACAATATAAGTTGGTTTGCCAGAGAAGTTTACCAACAGCTTGAAACTTTCATGATGAAATGACTGGTCAAGTTAGTGTTGATGGCATCTGGCTGGAGCCATCCATCACTAATCCTGGGAAGCAAGACTATCTAATGGTTCCAGTTTTATTCAATCTATTTTATGCAGCCATGCTTGACTATGCAACAAGAGACCTCAGGGTTGATATTAGGATATATTTGATCTCCGAAAAGCCTTTTCCACTTCAATAACTTGCAATCCTCCTCAAAAGTCCTTGAGGCAGTTGTTCATGAACTCGTGCTTCCTGATGACAACATACCCAACGTGACCTAAAATGGATTTCAGAAAACTTTGTAGGCCTTGTGTTATAAGTTGTCTATAAGCTAAAGGTGCCTTAATATGTGCCAGATTTCACTAAAAAAAACCTCCAAAACAGTTCAGCAACATTAAATATTTTGAAAGAAATTATTGACAATTTGTTTCTTTGTCATTTTACAAATAATCACCAGATAAATAACATTCAGAATTGGGATGCCTGGGTGGCTCAGTCGGTTAAGCATCCAACTCTTGAATTTGGCTAAAGTCATGATCTCAGGGTCCTGGAATGGACCCCGGATGGGCTCTGTGCTCAGTACAGAGTCTGCTTGTCACTCTCCCTCTGTCCCTTCCTCTCCCCCACTGGCTCATTCTCGGTCTCTGTCTCAAATGAATGAATGAATAAATAAATAAAATATTTTTAAAAAAGAAAATTCAGAGTAAAAACAATATATTTGTGACTAGCAGTACCATCAGTATTTATTACTTAGCATAATGAACTAAGATAAATTGTGTCTTCCTGATTGTGCAAATTGGGAGCATTTAGTGATTGACTCTACAGGGAAATTGACTGAATCTTAGAATTCCCTCCCTAATGGCTATATAACTGCTAGACATTGTAATAATAATGGGAAGGTCATCTAATCACGCAATACTCAAACTGGAAACTATCTGAGAGTTTGTTAACCAAAGTCTCTCATTTTATATATGAAGGGTAACTGACTTGGTCAATATCATACTATTAACTAATTTCAGAAACTGGACTATGCTCCATGTCCCTTGAGCACATCAGTGTTATTTTTATTATTCTAATGAATGTTATGGTAACTAGTTTCCAAGAGAGTCTCCAGTGATTTCTACCACCTAGTATTGTGAAATTCCCTTCCATGCTGTAAAGATGTTAGTATGCATCATGGGTAGATTACAACATAGTATTTCACTTCTAAGCTAGATAATAGAAGGGTCTATGGCTTCTTCTTCACAGTGATTTTGCTTCTCTTGAAGCAGCCACGTGCCAAGTCTGAACAGTCATAAGAAGAGGCTCACATGAAGAAGAACAGAGGACTACAGCCAACAGCCACCAAGGAACTGAGAGGTCCAGCCATCTGCAGTGTGACTGAGCTTGAAAGCAGCTTTTCTTGAATTCGTCAAACATCAACATGTTTGCTGTGCCAGCCAACATCTTGCCTGCAATCTCAAGAAAGACCCTGCACCAGAAGGACTGAGGTTGGCCATTCTACGATTCCTAAACCTCAGAATCTCTATGAAATATTAAATTTTTGTTTTTAGCTACTAAGATTTGAAGTAGTTAAGATTTATGCAGCAACGTAGAACTAGTACAATGTAATAGTAAAAAATTTCCTCAGTTTGTCAGGCAACTATGAAATGAGGAATCATGGTAGTTAAGTAGGAAGAGGAAGAACATCCTGGTAGGTTTATAATCTGTGATCCATGAATCCCTGGCCCCATACATAGATTTTAGAGATAAGGTGAACCCCCAAAATTACATGTAGAATTATATAAATATCTGTGCAAATATGGGCATATTTTAATCCTGAAATAGGGTCTTCTAGTTTTTGTTTGATTTTAAAAGTATATATGATTTATTGCATTGTGAGTGATATTATGTCCTGAGCTTGTTGAGGGCAGAGTCAATCATCTTTTTTATTATAACTCTAGAATATATATAACTCTAGAAACTTTCTGTCTCCTAGTGGGTACTCCCCAGATGGATGTTGGTGGAGGGACTGAATGGGCTCATGTATTTGCGTGCACATATACCTCTTATGGTTGCATGCTCTCATAGCCATATATTTGTAGTCATTTTCCTTCTGTGGTACATCTCTTATCTCTTATCGCAATTATTAATTATATAGTTTAATTCAAGACTGTTGGACAATCCGAAGCTATGTGGCTCAAACTGAAATGCTTATTTGGTCTTAGCATGGTATATTCAGAAGCTAGAGAGTGAAGTAGCCATGAAGTACACATACAAGAAATTTCCGAGATATAATTTTGACCTTTTTTTCTATGATACACACACAAAGAGTTTGCTGTAACAAATGTGGATATCTTTCTTAATGTTTTTCTTTGAATTTCAGCAGTGCAGGAAAACCATTACCCCTGAATTACAAAAAAAAGAAAAAAAAAAGTCATGGGGCCATTTGCTATTCTGACTGTTTATTGCTTCTGTCACAATTTTAGAATTGAACCTACCACATTTACTAACATCCTGCCTGTCTTTCTTAAGTAGTTAATTATAATCTCATGCAATCTTTCTGGGAACCTATATCCATTAACAAAATTGGGTTTCCTTCAATTGTCGCTCTAAGTTGATGGATCCCAGTTCACCTATGTTTTCACTAAGGGCAGTGCTGCTCAGGCCCATACAATGGATCCAAGTGTGCTTATTTTGAGAACTTGGTGGAATTATACCCACTTCCACCTTCAAAGTCATGTTTGAAGTTTCTGCTGCAGTCCTGATGAGCCATGTACTCACTCACTACCTACCATTGTGCTGTACTTCACAAGCCCCTGCTAACACATTCCTCTTTAATTCAACAGAAATTAGTTTCCATCTAAAAGTTACCTTTATGAAATTTCCCGTTGAAAAACACTATTTTCTCAGTTCTATTATTTTCAACATATTTACTTACATCTGGGAATGTTTCCAAAAGGAGCTTTAGGAAATTATTGTACATTCATTTGGGGCAAGGGGAATACATCTATTGGAAGGTCTGAATACTGCCACATGGAGAACAAATGAGGGCAATTAATCCTGGTAATTCTCAAAGTGAAAATACTTTATAACATGAAAAATATAGATTTAACAAATTGATTTTCCGTTTGAGATATATTTTCTCCCTTATCTTGAGGAAATACACATAATTGTATTTTTTGTCAAGATGCTAGTTAATACAAAGTACTTAGAAAAAAAATCAGTGAGGATGAAAGCAGATACATATGTTTAAGCCATATAAATAATTTATAGCCTCACAATAATGCATTGTAATACAGGCCAGACTCAGCATGGTAATTAAACTGCTCATTAAGTATCTGTTAATGCACACCCACATGTCTCTAACTCTTATAGGCCATTCACAGTTCTGCTCGTTAGGCCCAGAGTGAATTACCCACTCTTGAATAGCTTTGGCTCCACTCATTCTTCAAATTATGCATGCATATAGTCAGAAGATGTTTGTGGTGCCTACTGTATGCTATATGTACTATGCTGGGCTATGGGAATATAGAGGTAAAGAAGAAAGAAAATAATAGGGCTTACAACTGACCTAGACTCATACCCTGATCCAGTTTCTATTGTATATGAAACATAGAAAAATAGTCTAAAATGTATCCAGGAAATTTCTTTTATACATATTGCATACTCCTTTGCTCTCTGTTTAGCATGACCATGAGCTTTTCACTGCATCAAGATAGAATTGACTAAATATTTTCAAATAGCATGTTCTAGAACATAGTGTATCTATTTGTACCACCTTTGTCCTTAATCATTGAGGCTCCAAGAAACCAGATAGGCTCCTCTGAGATTGTTTCATGTAGTGCTCATATTAGCTAAACAAGATCATCCTTGAATTATTTGATAGGCCTTATTGACTCCTTTTGTTTATAATGTCCTGATTGAATTTGGGAACTGTTTACATCACTTTCATTTCTAGAATGTTTATGCATTGTGCTGAAGTTTAGAAATCTAAATTAGTTAAAATGTGGATGGGGTGATGGATGAAGGGTATTTGTTGTCTAGGCTTTGCAAGTGGGTAAGCAGCGGTGATTATTGATTTTGATGTTTGTTTTGAATTTTTAAATTTGAGCCATATGCTACATATTCCACTTTCTACCTAAGAATATATTTTAAAGTAATTTTAAAGAAACCAAAATCAACGAAATCAATTTCTGAAATCTGACGCTATAATGAAAGGGACAAAAGTGGGAGGGTGAGTAAACACAAGGCAGAAATCAAGAAGAGAAAATCAGTCATTTCACAGAGAACATTCCTGCAGTACTCTTGGAAAGATAAAAGATTGATGAAACTATAAACTAAGAAGGCATGATTTCATTATATAATGCTAAATCTATGTAAGATGCTCAATAACTAGTTTTGAAATTCTTAGATTTAAAAATCTTGCGTCTATAAGAAATACAAGTCAGATGCTTAAAAACTTTCCTGTTTATACACTTTAAACTAAGCTTATATCATCTCAAGGTACCTTAACCATCCCTAAACATACTCACTCCTGAGGTTATAATTTAAATAGTCTTGTTCTTACTTTTGATTAAATTATATCATAAATGTACAAAAGTTTGTGAATCATAAGCTCAGTGAACTTTCATAAGCCAAAGGTAGCTGTTTAGCCAGCATCAAGATCAAAGTCACTCTTATGTTCCTTCTAGTCACTAATCCCAACACAAGAGTAACTGCTCTCCTGGCTTCTAACAGTATAGATTGTTTTGACAGTTTTGAACTTTACATAAACGGAATCATACACGCCAAACTTTTGGTTCAGACTTTGAGTTTCTGCCTGTGAGTTTCATTCATATATATTTTTATATCAAAAATAGTTATTTTATTTGTTTTCTTTTGTAGTTTTAAGTTTTTGTTTAAATTCCAGGTAGTTAACATATACTATAATATTAGTTTCAGGAGTAGAATTTAGTGATTCATCACTTACATATAACACTGAATGCTCTCATTCATATTTTTTACATGTATTTGTAGTTCACTCATTCTCATTGCTGTATAGTATTCTATTCTGTGAATATAACACAATGTAATTATCCATTTTACTACAGATGGGAAAAAATGAAGAGCATTTTGGAAGCTACCAATTTGGGCCTATTGAGCACTATGTTACTATGGACACTCTAGTATGTGTCTTTTTCTGGGTTACTGGCTAAGCCAATGTTCAGCTTTAGTAGATCCTGCCAAAGAATTTTAAAAAGTAGTTGTAAAGTTTGGGTTTAAAATACAAAGAAGTCAGCATTCTATGGTAGAAGTCTAACGGCTGAACGTGTAAACTATAGACAAAATTGTGTGAGGGAATTAATGAATCATTGGCTGTGAGAATGAGTCCTCCCACCATAGGCCTACCGTGTTTTTTGTCAAAAACCATATCTCTTGAGGAAGACAGCAGCTATTACTCTTCTGATATCCATTTGATACCAGCACCTCAGAAATGGTTCATTCAAACAGTCTAAATGTTTGGAAGTGACTCTTTGTCAAATCCTGCCTAAAAACAAAAACAAAAACAAAAAAACAAAACAAAACAAAACAAAACAAAAACCATGCCTGAGGTTGGAATAAAAGAAAAAAAAAAAAGCTTCATATCGTATCATACACATTTATTTGTAACCTATGGCAAGTGGATAAATTAGTAGAAATATTTTCTTACCAAACAATAAAGTTAGCTGAGTGCATGTTATCTTTAGAGTGGAAATGGAGAAATTGTGAGAAAGATTAGGTACAAAGGAGATTTTTTTTTAAATGATGCTTATCTGAAATTTATAAAATAGTTATGTCTCACTATTATATTACCATTTTTTAAAAAATGGTCAATCTTAAACTTTGTTTGTCTCACTAAGTTATAAACTTTGAGTTTAGGGGAAAAGATTTTTTATGATCTCAGTCACACATTTTGTTGTGTTACAGTAGAAAATAATTTAATGTTCATTTACGTAGTACTCACAGATATAATCTTTTTTACTTATTAGGATGAATAAAAGATGCAATAAAATGTTTTGTGAGTTTAGTTATCATTTGGGTATGTTGGCTAAAGGTAGGTACTAAATGACTTTCAGCAAAGCAGAGTCCCATACCTTAGCTCTGGAACATACCAGAGGTTTTCTTTCTTCAGCAAATATTCCAAATAAAATTGTTCAGGATGTGACAGCACATAAAAATAAATTGTGTTTCTCAGGATGCCTGGGAGCTCACCCAGTTAAGCATCTGCCTTCAGCTCAGGTCATTATCACAGGGCCTGTTCAGTAGAGAGTCTGCCTCTCTCTCACCCTCTGTCCCTCCTCCTACTCATACTCTCTCACTTTCTCTCAAATAAATAAATAAACTCTTAAAATAAATAAATAAATTGTGTTTCTTAAGCACTAGCAGTTGCTCCAAAAGGGAGATAACAATGAAAAGTGACTTAAAACACACACATTTGCACACATACAAACATGAATGATCCTCACAGTGATTACTCAAACTGGGAAAAGCAGCCAGGAAAATTTGCATGCTTCATAATGGTGGGAGTTGGGGATGCATTCCTCAACCAAAACAAGTACAGTAGAATCACTTTTAAAATGCTCAATTTAGTTTAAAAGGTTTTGAAGTAATGATCTCCTTCATCTCATATTTAGCTTTATTAGATTGAGTTTTGTAAACTTTCTTGCTTTGTTTATTCTACGGACTAAATCATGTGCCCCCATAATTTATATGTTGAAGCCCTAAACCTTGATGTGACTATTTTTGGGCACAGGGTTTTTAGGAGGTAATTAAGATTAAATGGATCACATGGGTAGGGCCCTGATCTGATAGGATTAGTGTCCTTTTAAGAAGAGACATCAGAGAACATTTTTTTCCACCTCTCTTTCCCATTCTGTCATGTGAGGACACAGTAAGAAGGTGGCCATCCACAATCCAGAATGTGAGCTCTCACCGGAGACCAACCTTGTAATACTTTGATCTGGGATTTCTGGCCTCTAGAACTTGGAGAAAATAAATTTAAACAATGTCATCCAGTCTGTGGAATTTTGTTATGGCATCCCAAACACACTAAGATGATTCATAAAAAAGTTGAACTTTTTTCCATAATTAATAGCAAATTCCTCACTTTTGTTAAAGTGAGGTCATACGGCATAGTGTCTGACGACCAAAAGTCAAGGAAAGGGGCACCTGAAATGTAATATTGCCCTTTCCCATTTAGCTTCCTTGAAGTCTGAGAAAATGGCCAGCAGAGATCAGAAATGGAGCCTCCTCTTCAAGTACATTGTGTGTTCATTTTCAACTGAATAGCAGATATTTCGTTCTTTGCTCCCTGAATGAGCACTTTCTTTGGAGTGACTGCCTCCTCTGACAATGACATACAAACATTTGATTTAAATGTTATGCTCTCTGAAACTCACCATACTCATGGTAATGATACCTCTATGGCCTTTACATTCACAATTTTTTTATTCCCTTGACTATATTCCAACTAAACATGAACCAGTGATACACAAACCGACTTCTTTCCATTCCCATCTGCCATCCTTCTTCTATCCAGGAATAGATCTCTTTACAGAAATTCCAGCTTCTGTCTCAGAAGTCCTGATGTTTCAGAGTCTTTATTTAGCTCTGCTTTTATACAAAGATATTTTGAAATGGTAATATCACTTGTAAAGAGTCCTTCCTTCCTCTGGGACTAGTAATCATGTTTTGTATTGTTTCTGAAGTGCAACATGGGAAAGAGGTAATATATCTTTCAAGCTGAATGCTTTCATTGTCACTGGTTTCATTTTTCACACAGACTTTGACATATTTCAGTATTGTTGGAGGTAATGCTGTGAAAAAGCTAGGAGGTTGGTTCATCCACATCCCTGACTTCGCCCTCTTTTCTCTTTTCGTATACAAATTGTAAAACTTAATGGATGATAACTAGCATAGCAGTGTCGTTCTTTTTAAATTCTTCGTGAACCTTGTACTCTGGCTGGTATTGATTTCCTTTGCCATTGTCAGTGCAGTGGATTGAGTCTTTGGTGTGCATTATCCTTCAAAGATCAATATGGAAGTTTTCCTGTAGATCGACTTAAATTTAAGGATAGAATTTAACGATCCAAGATGTATTAGTGAAGTTAAACCAAAATAATTATTTGGTAGGTGGTTAGTAAGTTTATGAAAAATTATGAAGATAAACACTGAAGTAGCTCCATAATCTTGTACGTCAAAATGTGGAGACCTATTTTTTCACCTTTCCACAAATCTAAAAATTTTACGCCTGCTTGCATAGTGAAATTCTATATACAAAGAATATAATCATCATCTAAGTTTTCATCTTACCTGAAAAAGCAGCTCTTATTTAAAAAGTGATTAAATCGTTATATCAATGAATGGGCAGAATGAAAAAATAACTATAGCATTATGGGAATCAATGATAGACAGTAATTATAGTTCTATAATTGCATTACTTGTAAACAAGTGTGGATCCCTCTATTGACCCTTAAGTTTACTATTATTATTTCCATACTAACTTTTCAAAAGTATTTACAGTGCTTAGAGTAACAGTTTATTTTTCATTATTTGTAATCATTAATTAGAAATACTATGGTCTAAGTCTTTTTGATTTTATGTTTATAAGCACAAGGATACAAAATTTACCTTAGATTTTAGGATGTGTAGTTGTTTCCAGGGGCAAAAGTCAATCAATATATAATAGCCCATCAAACAATCATAAACAGATGTACCATGTTCTTTTTTCATGATCAAATTTGTGTTCTATAATCCAATAAAAGCAAATTGCCATATTGTTCATATTTTCTTTGTTATTAACTATGGATAAGGATTACTATAGGATTTCTTTGTTGCACATCATTTATCATGTAAAATATTGAGTTATTTCATATTAACTTGTGTTATAGTATAACGTCCCATTCCATAACTTGTGTTAGGTTGCTTTGCTCATTTCTTCACTGTTACAAAAAAAGTAAGAGTTACAATTCTTTAGGTTCATGTTTACTCCAAATGAGAATCCATAAATAGAATTTTTAAAAGATTTAAGCCCAAAAGAAAATTATCTTATGATAATAAGAAATATTGAAACTTCCGTTGTGAAAATGCATATTTAATTGTAATTCAGATGCAATTTTTTTCTCATAAAATGATACCGTTCTTAAATGACTAAAGTCCCTCCAAGTGATTTAAAAGAAAGTTCTACCTACAATTTTAGTTCTCTGTCTACTTTAAGAGTGCCATTGAAAACATGCTCTTTCACAAATAACTCATTTAAGAGGACTTGCGTTCTGACAAAATTCACTGCTGTTTGTTCCTTTTTCCTACTGGCAAGTAAAATAATGTGAATGATGTACTGCTCTTAAATCTGAGAACTGATTACATGGTGTAGTATTATAAGACTTAGAAGTTTAATTTTTTTAATCATATAGGTGAAAAGTTGCTAGGTATATTTGGAAAATGCGTGTATACAAACACAAAAATATTAAAAAGTTTGTATATATATCATATATTGAAAGTATTTGTATGTGTTTATAATTCAAAACAAAGTTAGAGCCATTACAATGTGTATTTTTCAAGTTATTATCATTTTTCAAAGATTTTTTTAAAAGTAATCTCTGCACCCAACTTGGGGCTCAAACTCACAACTCCAAGATCAAGAGTCCCACACTCTACCAACTGAGCCAGCCAGGTGCCCATTTAAGTTATTATCTTTTTGAACAATTTCATACGTTGTTAAAAAATTACAGGACTATAATCTTAATTACTTCATAATATTTTAGCTTATGTATGTATCATAATTTGGCCACTTTCTATCATTGGGCATTTAAGTAGTTATGCTTTTCCACTTCTTCAAATAGTAAAATGTCTATTTTTAAAACCAAAATTTGAGATCTATACATTCATAAATCATTTACACATTGATTGAATGGCTTAAATATTTCAGGCAGTCTGCCAGGGGCTGGGTACAAAATGTGGAAACAAAAAAAATATGTAAAAGCTAATATGAGTGAGGAAGTTTTTTTAAGTATAACTTCTTCTTAATTACTGTATTTTCTATATAATGGGTTATCAGAATATTTTGATCAATACAGGTTTCAAAGCCAGAGAACAAACAATAGCATGAAACTTCACTTAAACGTATTTTTTTTCTTCTCATTCAGCAAATACCATAAAAAGCATATACTTCCTTCTTTCCTTACTATGTGTATATTTTATATATAAATGAAACCCTGAATTTGTTGAGCTCCAGACTCCACAGATTTAAGAACCCTACACAATGGTGGTTTTGCAATTGGTGCCATAAATCTGTGGCCAGGTATGTTATGCAGAGTATCCTACAGCCACCACAATAATTTCCCCTCAGTTTCTTGGAACATAATATTTGCCTCTCTATTTTTACATAGGGTCTAATCATTAATGTTGGAACTCAACTCATGGTATAACTTTTAAATTCAAAGTACCTATGCTTACAGATTAGAGTAATAACTGACCAGCCTAAACACCATATAAATTACTGTAATACATATATTTACGGGAGAAAAGACAAATTACATTCATATAGCTTAAGAATTTAATGCTTCATAATCCAATTTTCAGAATCCCATCTTACTTTAAGCCTATCAGGAAATAGATCTACTATCTCTTTCTGTGCTTATCTTTTTTTTCTCTCAAACCATAGAGGGACACGGGTCTCAATTTAAAAATGTGAGCTCCCGAAAATCAGGCCTCCTTTTAGCTGTGTTTATTATAGCATCTAGTACATTCTGACATATCTATAAAATGATTTGAAAATCAGATCAAATAACTGAGAAAGCCTTTGGCAAGTAAGGATAGAAAGCCAAAAATGTGTCTTACGCTATGGGCATTGTCTCAATTGTTTATTGTCTAATATCCAATATATCTGTATTGAATATATTTTATGTTCTAGGTTGCAAAGATGTAGAAATTAATAATTCGATGTTTTTAAACTTAAAACTTGAGGAGTTTGGGCGTTTGAAAGGATGCTCAAATAAGCATGTAGAAAAATGTTTCTAATACAGTGTGATTAATTTCCTTAGTAGAGTAATGTGAAAGACTCCTAGAACACACCAATGTTCATCGCAGTATTATTCACAGTATCCAAATGGTGGAAACAACCCAAATGTATAACAAATAAAATATGGCCTATCCATCCGTTCAATGGAATACTATTCTGTCTTTAAAGAACAGGTCCATGCCACACATGGATGAAGCTTGAAAACACTTTGTTAGTGAAGTAAGCCAGACTGAGAAGGACAAATATCTTATAATTCTACTTATATGATGTGCCTAGAATAATCAAATTTATAGAGTTAATAAGTAGAATAGTGGTTACCGGGGGTTGTGGAAGTGGGGAGAACAGAGAGTTATTGTTTAATGGGTACCATGTTTTCACTCCTCGGGTGGATGAAAAAATTCTGGAGATGGATCCTGGTGATGGTTGCACAACAACATGAATGTACTTAATGTCACAAAACTGGACACTTGGTTAAAATGGTAAACTTTACCTTAAGTCTGTTATAGACAGTGAGTTTAAAAAGTTGAAGGAAAAAAAAATCCTCTGGGTCACAGAGAATTGCACTGACTTTCTGCAGGAGTCAGCACAGGCTGTGTGTAGGACAGCTAGTTGTGAAGCCGAAGAGGATGTTGCTGGTAGACACAAAGAGAAAGGGCAGTTCCTGTAGAGCCACAAGAATCTCAGTGCTGGACAGATGTACAAAAATATTCTCTGTGATAGGAGACACACGGTCACGTATGAAGAAACGGAAGGAATTCAATGTGGAAAAGTTTAGCCAGGGATCAGGTCATGAAGAATGTCTGTGGCAGAATGTATGTATTTTCCAAAGACAACCTGTCTCACGTATTCTTAAACAAGCTTGCAGTTCCTCCACCGAGAAAGGGACTCGAATTCCTTTCCCTTTGAATCTAGGAAGATCTGTGACCTGCTTGTCGACCAAGGAATGTGGCATCAATAATGTGCACCTTTTCTGCAAGACTTCTCAAAGTCATAGAGGTGATTCAACTTCTGCACGATCCCCTAGGAAAATTGCTTTTGGAGACTTCAGCCATACTGGAGCCATTTGACTGCCAGACTAGAAACTACAGAGTGAACTCATGGAGCGTGGAGAGGACCTGACACTGCATAAGGAGGAGCAGAGGCTCAGCCAGCTCTCAGCTGCACTGCCCCCCCCCCAACTTTTTTCCAGTTTCAACCCTTGTCTGACTGCAAGATCATGAGAGACTCTTGAGCCCATACTGTCAAGCCATCCAGAAACCCTCACAGACAATACAATGATTCCTGTCTTAAGCTACTGAGTTTTGCAGTGATTTGTTAAGTAATACATAGCAATAGCTATGCTGAAAAATATCATATGTCAGGCTTGGAGTTTGAACTTGACCGCTCCCTATTTTATATGCATCCCTTGCCTTTTTTGTTTTTTTAAGTTTTTTTTTTTTTTTTTAAGATTTTATTTATTTATTTGACAGATCACAAGTAGGCAGAGAGGCATGCAGAAGGTGGGGGGAAGCAGGTTCCCCGCTGAGCAGAGAGCCTGACGCAGGGCTAGATCCCAGGACCCTGAGATCATGACCTGAGCCAAAGGCAGAGGCTTTAACACACTGAGCCACCCAGGCACCCCACATCCCTTGCTTTTTTACCTTTGTTCATACTCCTTTCTTCACCTGGAATGCTATCTACTGAGATTATTGTCTATTCAAAGTCTTTATATTCTTTAAGGCTCAGTAACAAAATATGCCTTGATTAATCTAACTCTTGTAACTGAGAATCACTGTTCCTTTTTTGAATAATAGTGTTTCTTTTTATGGTACAGGTGGCATTTATTGCATCCTATACCAGTTTTTGATTACCCTTTAACAGAATGTCAGAGACTTGAGGCCAGGCATTACGCTTTACCCACCTTTCTGGTCTGCATGATGCCTAGCACTGTGCTTTAGAGTTACCATGTTAAAACTATTTCACTCCCTGTCCTGTTCCCCCTGCTTGTGCTCTCTTTCTCTCTGTAAAATAAATAAATAAAATCTTAAAAAAAAAAAAAAAAAAAAAAGAGGTTGGGGGTACCTGGGTGGCTTGGTCAGTTAAGCATCTGCTGTTGGCTTAGGTCATGATCCCACAGTCCTGGGATGAAGCCCAGCATCTGGCATACATGTCCGGACTCCCTGCTCAGTGGGCTGCATGCATCTTCCTCTCCCTCTGCTGCTCTCCCTGCTTGTGTGCTCTAGGGTGCTCTCTCTCTGTGTGTCAAATAAATAAATGAAATCTTGAAAAAAAAAAGACTTTAAAAATAATTACTGAAGGTATTAAAAAATACATAGAATACAGAGGAAAGTTCTAATTTATGGAACATTATTTTCATTTCTCTAGATAGTATTACCACCTGTCATGAATGTATCTCTGTTCCTCATTCACATTTAAACACGTATATATTTTAATGATGCATATTAGGTAAAGCAAACTTTCAGGAAAACCAGAGTTATATTAGTTAACTTTCATCTAAGACAGGTAATTTGAAAAGGTAGCCAAAATATTCAGAAAGGTCACAGAATTCTTGGGAATTTTTGTCCTAAACGTATAATCAGAACTTCTATGTCTATGTAAACCAGACAGACTTTACTTTTAATAGCAACTCATGTAAATTTTGGAAATTGTCCAGGAAAATACCGGCTGTCCTAACAGCCAAGTTTTCCACCAATTTTCTGGCAGCAGTGAATGCTGAGAAATGAATGCAGGAATTGCTTTTATATTCCAAAGCTTCATCATCCCTTAAGCTAAACAAATGACAATCAAGCCCACTTCCAGCAAGTACACTCTCCTCGTACTGACCTCAAGGAAATCATTCAGGAAACAGCAAGCACACTTTTCTTTAGATTAAAAAGTCCTATTAGAGTTGGATAATTAGTATAGTAATGAAGATATCTAGCAAAGCGACCATAAAATCATAAATGTGTCAAAGATCATCAGATTTGGAAAAGCTGATCTGAGCTATACCGGGAGTTGTGATTTTATGTTTTCAGAGGAATTCTAATATTTGCTCACTGCCAACATTAGATGAAGGAAGTTTGAGAATTCACTCCTTTTTTGGACAAAAATGAGAAAAACAAAGAGAAATGCAAAGATCTGGAATTCCTGTGCATTTCACTTACCACTTTTAAGTGTAAAACTTCAAGGTCTCAGCTACTAGTCTGTTGTGTCTAGAATTAATCTGTGAGGAGTCTGCTTAGAAAGTCGAGACTTGAGATGAAATCAGTTTAATTTATAATGCAGGTTGGAGGGGAAATGGGAGAAGTACAAGGACAGCCAGTTATATCAACAACACTTATGGAAGTTAAGCATAGTTCTGTAGGAAAAACAGCCAATGTCAGACCTTTGCTGTTGTGCCATGACTTAGTTGTGATGGTAGAGCAACCTAGGGACAGGCAGAGGCACAATATTTGGCCTTGTTTTTAATAGACTTCAATTCCTTGGAAGCTTCAAGAATAAAAGACTGGAAAACTATTCAGAAAGAGTGAGTTTTACTGTCTCAATAAAATCTTTCTTTTATAGTCCCCTTGTCCTCACTTATTTCTTCTAGAAGTAGATTTGTTTTTAATTGCAGTATAAAAATCATACGATTTGAATTTTCTTTCCAGGGTGTCAAATACCACCTACTTCAAATGCCCTTACTATGTCTCTCTACTCTGCAGATGCTTATATGAGATTATCTCACTCCTCGTTCTCTACTTCCCTAAAGTTAACCCAAAGGAAAAGACTCAAGGATGGAATTAAATAAAGAAAACAAGAGATAAGAGAGATTTTCTGGGAGAATCTTGAAATGTTGTCAATTAAAATCCTATGTGTTCTCTGAAGCAGGTGTGTACAGCAAGTTATTATTCAATCTGTGGCCTCGTTTATCTACTTTGTCCTTCTTTAAGAATTACTCAGGATTACCTTTTATGAGTGTAAATGTAGGTTAAAACTATAGAGATTATAGTGAATGGTTTAGAGAAAAAAAAAAAAAAGCTTCCTGGAATACATTTGAAGAATTGAACTATATTATAGAAGAAAGCATTGGAGATAATCAGTTTTAACATTATTATTTTTATTTTTTAACATTACTATTTTTAAAGACACTATCTTTTCTCCAAAGGCAAGGCAGAGAATCCTAATGATTATACATTAAATCCTCTGTTCATGTGCAAATGATTTGTTGACTGAAACTTCTAAATAGCCTATAAATTATTTGACAAAAGATACAATGGAAGGTATCATTTTTGTTAGATGACTATCAACATTTTAAAACTGAAGGGAACTACGATTACAAGCTGAGGCATTCAAAGGGAAGAAAAGTAAGTTAAAGATAAAGTTTGGTTGCTCCAATTCTTGTGCCCTTCTAAACCAGGCTTTGGTTATAATAGTGTAAACTTGTATTTTATTAAGAAACTCAGGATGAAATAATTTGGAAAAGGATATTGAGTTTTCTTCTTGTCTTTTAGATTTTGTAATGTGCTGTCCCTGTATCTATACCACTGAGTATCATTAAAAGTCCTAAAAGGAAATCTAGCAAAAAGTTTCTCATGTTAAGTAATGATGTTTATTGTAAATTAAAAAAAAAAATGGTTTAGAAATAAGTTTTATTCCGGATTTTATTAGTAGTCAAGGTAGGCACAAAAATGTCTTAAATTTGAAGAAACTTTCTAGAAAGATATAGTCACTTAATTTTAAACTTATAACCAAACCATCTGAATGTGACTTTTTTAGGAGACTTCCCTTGGCCAGGGTTGCAGTGTCATTACTCCCAGGATGTCACTGACTTTCTGTTCTCTGAGAATGTTGCCCCTGGAGATAAGAAGGAGGGGGACCCTGATGGTGGAACCCAGGAGAGCTAGATATCCCTATCTGCTAATATCGACATCATTTGGAATTACTGACAATTGCCTTTGTACTTACATAATGGAATTATTGTAAGAAATGTTATCTTGGGAATTTTAATAGAAAGGATTATAACTTTAAAATCTTCATGAAATTTATTATGCATTATTATGAAATTATTTCTGAATTACCTAGGGAAATTTGGAATTATTTCTGAATCACCCAGGGAAATTTGAAATAGGCCCTATGGGAATTCTTTTGCAAATCAATTTTACTCTTCAATATGGGAATGGGACAGGGGTGGGGAAGAAGAGTTGAAACAGTGGTCAAATAAGTCATTCCCATTTAAGAAGTAGGACACTTAACAACTGTTATCTTTTTAAAAACTAAAAGACATCTATCGCCATGGCAAAATGTTCTATGTATAAAACTCACATTGGAAAATCACTATGTCTTGATTGCATTCATCTAACCATCAGGGATTTATAACTGAGATATAAATATTTCATTGAATTTTTAATAAAACCTTAATGTGCATGATATACAGAGAGTACACTACTACTTGAAAGCCCTGATATATGGAAACTCCAGCAGTTTTGAGGTGGATCAATAAATTTCATGACTTTATGTTACAAGGGTTTAGTATCATCTTGTCATTTACCATCCATTTCTTAAAAGAAAATAACTACAATTAGAGTACTGGACTGTATTTTTGGTAAGAAACCAAACCCTCCCAGACACATCACTGAAGCTATCTGCAGTATCCAATATGTCTTTTGGCTGACAAGGCTTTTTTTGTTTGTTTTTATTTTTATTTTTTCTTTTTTAAATTTCAGTTTTGCTCAGATTAAAAGTGGGACAGTGGAATACAGCATACTCCTTTGGTATGTCATAAAACAAGATGGTGAATAGAGCCAGAGAATTACTCTATAAAGAACCAGAATTTTTAGAGTATATCCAAGATGATGCAATGGGTCAGATTTTATGATACCGAGTAACAAGATCCCATGGTTACAAGCTCCCTTATTAATGGCACACAAGAAATAAAATCACAATGCCTCTAATGACTTTTGCTGGAGTGTTGTCCTATGATGAACTCGTTCATCTGTAAAATGAGAACCTTGAATTGGACTGTTTCTAAGTTCTCTTCTTGTTCCAAAATGCATTTTTCCCCATGTTTGTGCATAGGAGCCATACATGAAATTTAAACCATAGTAGGCTTTAGAGGAAAGATTTCAAACCCCTTGAGAGATTCTGTTTCATTTTCCCCCTTAGTAGAAAAACCCTGTAAATAGTATAAATTCATAGACCAGGTGAAGCAGATGAGATGATGTATTACTAAAGCTTTCCTCATAATATTTATTTTTTAATTATTCAAAATTGAAGAGATTTTCTAGAATTCAGCATCTGCTAGTCCATCCGTGGACTTCAGTTTTAATGAGATTCTAAACATCTATGTGTAATGGTCTTTGCCCTGTAAATTAGATAACATTGCAAAATACTTCACTGGAAAATATAAATTATTTACATACTTGATTTTTCTTGACCTAAATTACTAAATGGGTTTAGTATGTTTGCATAGATATTCATCCTTTTTTTTTTTTTGTAAAAATATCATATGCTTAAGAGTAGCTAAACACCTAGACTTCTGTACTTTCAGTCATATTGTTTTGTCCTTTGAGTAATGGGTATTAATTCTATGAAGTTGCCCTGAATTATATAATATAAAAAAACAACAACAACAACACTTTTTGCATGTTGTGTCAACCTCAATTGGTTTACACACACTATCGAAATCATTTTGGAAATTAACCAGTTTTTATCATTAGATTTTATGTATTTTCCAGGAGATAAAATGTTGGACTGGCTCTTATTCAGTTTGAACAGGTTTATTTTTGTATCATAAAATCTGGAGAATGACTGACATTTGAAGAAAGTAAACTGTTCACATTAAAGCAATCATCAGATTTATATATTATCAATCCAATTTTATTTTTAGCTTATTCATTGCATTATTTTTTTAAAAAGTCAATATAGCTTTCTTTACTGAGTACTCTACTTCACCCTTGATTCCTTCTAATTCATTGTGAGCCTACTTAATGTAAGTCAGGAGGTGTTTTCTAGTGCTCTTAGGATGAAAAGAATAATCTTTTACTGGAAAAAATTCATTTCTAACTTAATTATTCTTTTGAAGTAAGCTTTTAGTCTCTTTTTAAGTAAGTGTCATGTTCAGTTTTTCCTTTAGACTTTTTAAAGCTTAAGTTTCTTTTATATGTATTGAGAGTATGTTCTCTGGGGCAGAGAATGTGATAGTGAATTGAGGATTGATTGGTTAGCCTCAGTTAAATGGGGAAATGTTTTCTTAAAAAGTATTCTCACATGGTTGGCACTTCATAGCTATTCAAAGGTGTTACACTATTGAATGGATGGTTGTGCTCAAGGAATTTGATTCTATTGGTTAAGACACATGGTCCTGGGGTGCCTGGGTGGCTTAGCAGGTTAAAGCCTCTGCCTTCAACTCAGGTCATGATTCCAGGGTCCTGGGATCGAGCCCCACATCAGGCTCTCTGCTCAGCAAGGAGTCCACTTCCCTCTCTCTCTCTGCCTGCCTCTCTGCCTATGAATGATCTCTGTCTGTCAAATAAATAAATAAAAATCTTTTAAAAGACATATGGTCCTGTATATTTACATAAGTAGCATTATTGTTATTATCTTAGTTTTTATTGACTGTACTTTGTATCTGCCTATAAAGATGGGACATACATGGAGAGTGTGAAATAAAGATTCTTCAGTATTAAACTCACATGAACATGGATACAACTAAATTTGGAGCTTTCAGACAGTAATACTCAAGGTTGTGTGTATCGCCATCATAGCTTGTCTCAGTGCTACAATAGCCAAACCACTCTGGCTGACAATAGTTTGTGTTATCTTCGGCAGTACTTGGAGGGAAAGGAGATTAAGTAATCATTATCGTGATTTTGGTCTCTGGAAACAAAGAAAATAGATGAAATAGACTTCGACTAATTAGGAGGCTTGGTGACAGTCAATGATCTCCTATAAGGGAAACAGCAAGGGTGACCAAGGGACTCTGCTCTATCCAGAAGCACTGAAATTGACAACTAGAAAAAAGATATAATTTTCAGGATAATGTACATTAATCATTCTAAAGGAATGGGAGTTTTGTTGAGGATGGGAGGATGGGAGGTTATTTCAGAACTTGAAGAGACATAGAGGAGGTAGGTAAAACTAATGCAGGCTGCAAGGGTGGTAGGTGTTTGGAGACTAGTGGTTATTTAACTCTAGTTATTTGAGCTTCACTCACCAACTCCCTTTATGTGTCCTAGAGGAAAGAGGTGAAGCATTGGGGAGGGACTTACAAGCAAATTGTAAGCACTTGGTGAAGTCATTTCTTAATTCTTTCTCCTACTCCTTGGTCCCATTTTTGCATCTTTAGGCTCAGCTCGGGTCCTTCTCCCTCTGTTACCAGCCCCTCCTTCTGGGGTCCTCAGGATGCTGTGATCAAGACCTGAGCTGAGATCAAGAGTTGGATGTTTAACCAACTAAGCCACCCAGGAACCCCTAACTTATTTCTTATTTTCGCATTCATTTAAGATTTTTAGGGAAATTCCATCACATTAACCACTGAGAATCAGTTTTCAAAAACTACCAAGGTAAATCATTTCAAAACTCATAAAAATAAATCCCCACATTAGAAATTAAAGTTGTTCTTTATACAAAGGAAATTATAATTGACCTTATATTGACAGTTATCGTTAGCTATTATCTCTCTTCTCTTTGTTCAACTTGCTTCATTGACTTAAAAAATTTCAGGAGTGGGGTTCCTATTTTGAGATAAGTTTTGTTTTTTTCATTTGTTTGTTTGTTTTAATCAGTATTCTTCACAGATTATAGAATGACCAGGGTAGGGGACTTGTCTGTTTCTTTGCTAACATACACACATACCCAGCCTGTGCTACACATGGTAGAACAAGACATTAAAGAACACAGGTGCAGAAGCCAGACTCCTGAGTTGGCTCTGGCTCTTCCCTCTCCTGACCATGAGTGTCTAACGACACTCTGTCTCAGAACAATGAGATACTGAATGTCTCATTGATAGTCTGGTACCAAAAGCAGATAATGATAGAGTTCTTACCTTTCAAGGTTGTTGTGAGTTCAAGGATTGAAACATGCAAAGCCCTTAGATACCTCCCTGACATATAGTATCTTTATTTTTGTTGTTATTATTATTATTGGTGGTAGTGGTGATGGTAGCACTTAATACTTCAGAAAGAGAGGAGAGATCAGTGTTTTCATAGACTCGTAAGAATTGCATAAAATAATATATAACAAAAGGAGAAATTGTTAATCACCACAGACAAGGCCATTCCGTATCAAGAATTGAGGGGTGCCTGGGTGGCTCAGTGGGTTAAGCCTCTGCCTTAGGCCCAGGTCATGATCTTGGGGTCCTGGGATCAGGCCCCACATTGGGCTCTCTGCTCAGCAGGGGGGGGGCTGCTTCCCCCCCTCTCTCTGCGTGCCTCTCTGCCTACTTATGCTCTCTCTCTCTCACTGTCAAATAAATAAATAAAAACTTTAAAAAATAAAAAAAAAAAAAAGAATTAGTTTTGAGAATCTTTGTCCTTGTCTGCACTCATAGTGCTGGAGGAAGTATATGGCTTTATATGCACTTTGTCCCCCACCTCTAATACATCTAAATCTCTCCTCTTCCTGACACACTCTCAAAAATGACTTAGAGCTTTGTCAAATATTCTTTACTTATGACTTCACCTCAGTCATTTCATCCACTCTCAATATATTGTCCTTATCTTCCACTGCGGCAGCTTTTCTAATTGTGATGTGTGGAATGCTAATGTGAGATAGTAGTAGGTGTTTTGTTTTTTAAATGTTTTCATTTGCAACTTTGGCAGACCAGAGGACTCCTGAAGCTGCAAGAATTCTTGCAGTCTTTTCTGTGTTAAAATACTTGGAGATTTTTATTTTAATGAATGTAATAGCAGATATATTTCCACAATTTTCTGTAACCTGTAAGTAACCCTTTTGAATTCTTGAGAACATCATTTAATATATCTTGGACAAGTGCAAAATGTGGATTACTGCAATAATTTGATCACATGATTTCTGCTTTCCTCAAAGAAAAGTAATCTGTTTTTGTACCTTTTGTACCTCTCTTGCTCAATTAATGTATGGAATTTTATGGACAATTTATTCAATAATGACAGAGTTTTAATTATATGCCAGACCAAGTATAAGGCATTGGAATAAAAAGATAAACGAAACATGACCCAAACTTAGTTGAACCGATTTTCTAAAGCAGTGCTTCTCATAAAGTCTTCATGAAAATATGCATTATTGTAATCTGTACTTCTGAGAGACTTATTCATTGTATTGGCAGAAAGCAGTCATTTCTTGGGAGTTCCCGGTCCACTTCCTGAGAATGACGCTGGTGTACTAATAGGGCTTTTTCTTTTTACAAGAAACAAGTGACAAAATACAAGTGACAAACAACAACAACAACAACAAAAAAAACACAACAAAAAAAAAAACTCAACGTGGCTTATGAAAAAACAGAAAATTGTACCCAACAAAATGGTCAAGTCTAGGTGATGCAGGAAAGATTTTGGGGTTCGGAGCTGATGGCCAAGAAAGAATTCTTGAGACATCTTTGGTGCAAAGAGATGGTTTTATTGAAGCACGAGGACAGGACTCCGGGGCAGAAAGAGCCGCATCAGGGTCATGAAGAGTGGCCCATTGTAGACTTTCAAGTAGGGAGACAGTTAGGGATAGAGCTCAGTCTCTAAGGAGTTTCGGAAGAAGGTTTCCAGCACCTTGAGGGGGCTAGCTATTGTTGGGGAAAAGTCCTTTATTATTGTCTAATAAAACCTTAGTCATGAGACCCTTCCGATGTGTATCAGTGGGTCATATGTTGGGGGTGATTGCCAACATGTATCTTGCGGAGGAGAGATAAAGGAAGTTTCCAAAGGAATTTTTCTATGTTAAAGTAGACTTTCAGGATCCTGGGGTTTGGGTTAAGGTTGCCTTTTGCCTTTAGCCAAGTATTAACATCGAGGCAGCTGAGTTTCTAGACGAAGTCATTCTGCCTGTTTCAAGGACTTGTCAGTGGGCTCTGGGTAGTAAGGAAGTTTAATTTTTCTTTTGCCTTTGTTTCCCACATTGTAGGCATGGCTAGGAAGGTCCTCAAATAATGTTGTAAGGAAATCATCTCTCTCCCTCTGTTGGCTATTTATTTTCTCTTTGTTGACTTAATTCTTAGGCAGGCTCTCCCCTTCTAAAAGTCCTAACCAGTGTTTGGAGTACATTCTCACAGTAGAGCAGCATAAGAGGAGAGAGAGCTTTTCTTTCCTAATTGTTTCAGCACAAGGACTGGAATTAAGTTTCATTGATCTGGCTTTGGGCACATGCTTGCTTGTGAAACTGTGGTAAATTCAAGCTCACTTCAACTATGACAGAGGTAGGATGAAGGATTGGTGACTGCCCAGAGAAAGCCAAGATGCTAATCCTCAACACCCTAACTCAAAAGGGGAAAAAAAAAAAAAAAGAGAGAGAGAGAGAGAGAGAAAGAGAGAGAGAGAGAAGAAATGAAAGGGATGAATTAAATAAATGACAAATCAGCAAATCCTAATCATGTCCATATCAGCTGGTATTTTAGATGGCCTGATGAATTAAACCTAGATGTGGTAAGCATTTTTATAAGATTATTTTGCATGTATATAAAAGGAGTAATTTAAATACATTTTTCAAATAGAGATAATATTTTGCTTTTTTCATTCCTTATATAATTTGTGTCAAGATCAATACAGGACTTTTTTTTTTTTTAATCTAACAGATATTTTTGTGTGAATTGAATGATAGCAA
Source organism: Martes martes (assembly GCF_963455335.1). NCBI lineage: Eukaryota > Metazoa > Chordata > Mammalia > Carnivora > Mustelidae > Martes > Martes martes. Next base: position 37,785,817 of record NC_137893.1, read on the forward strand.
TTTACACCCAAATCATACAGCTGAATATTTTTTTAGAAAAGAGAAACTGAGTGACCCAATACATGCTGTTGGCAGCTTGTATTTGTATCATATTTTTTCACCTCCAGGAAAGTGATTACAGACCACTGAGGAGATTTACCTTTTTGCTTCATTATACTGAGGATGATACCAGAAAACAAAGCAGTGTTATGCTCAAATACACATCCCTACAGGGACAGAACATAGGGCCAACTAGGTCCTGACCACCCTCCCCTCCCCCTCAAAAAGCATTCTTTATTCTTTGCTTCATTTGATTCAGAAACCATAGTCATTCAGATCTTTATGGATTCTAATATTTTGCATATCACAAAGCTACTAAAGTGGGCATAACACTATGTTTCTACGATTTCAGCCAGCATACGTGACTATGAGAAGATCTGATTTGGAAAACTCACATGTATTAAAATCTGATTATGATATAAGGTGAGGAAAAAGATATCCAGCTTCAGTTTGTTTTTGCAATTATAAACTGCTGTCTTTGCTAAATTACTATCTACCTACTTCTGGAAGAAAACAACAAAAGTAAATGTGCACAAAATAGTTAAACACAAGTCCTCCTTCAAGACCCACTGCCAAACTGTGTCTTATTTCTTTCACAAACTGCTTGAAAATGCTACAGATGCCAAGTGCTGAATGTACAGAAAATACTTCTGTTGTTGCTTTTGCTGTATTAGTTTACAATTTATATCCCAAAGGGTTGAGGTTTTGTTGCTTGTGGGAGGAGCTGATTATCAGTACAGTACTGGGAAATAACATTAGAAATCAAATGTTTGCACTTAGGCACGGGAAAGGCACCTGAAAACAAAGTTTCCACTTTCAAAATGCAACATGAGCAGACAGGAAATTGAAATTTGCAAAGGAAATCAAGAATTACAGTAAATTAAGCGGTTGGGGAGAAACGAATCTATATCTGCGACTGATGTTATTTTGAAAAATCTACCAAACTAAGATGTATTAAATGAACACAGGGACAAGAAGAGAGAAGAGGTAGAGGGAACGCTTACGGTGAAATATGCTTTCCATTTCAAATAAAAGGATCTCTTCCAGCTCTGGTTGAGATGACTTTAGCATTTTCCCCATGTTTCAACATCTAATCCTCGGTCTTGCTGGCTTAGGATCCTGTCAGAGTCCTAGGATAGATTGTATTCAGACTGAATTATAGTTAATACATACACAGGATTCTGCTACTACCACAAAATAGCACCGAAAAAAGTGAAAAGGTAGTTTAATAATTAACATTTTTATATACATACCAAACCTGTTCCGTGTCCACTCTTCATTTTATGACTCCCTGTCTCAGTCTTGCTCCTCGCGACTCTCTTCGCTGAATATGACTTGCTTCCTCTTTGACCACCAACAAGCCCATTCAAAGCTCTTTCTGTCACAGTCTTTTCTGTTTTTGTCACCGAGTTACTACTTGACTCATTCCTCACTTTGCGGGTTAGACTTTATACCTGTAGAAGTACCCATAGCACTGACCCCATCTTTGGCCGTGCATCTTCTTCAAGCCCTTACAAGAACTGCCCTCACACTATGTGTTCCAGACCCCTAGGAGGTTAACGTATGCCCTGACCTGGATGTGGAAAAGCTTTTTTTGATCTTCCCTAAAGTGGTGCACCAAAGCCGTCACTTTGGCTAACCAGTAGAGATGACTGGTGCACAGGCGGCTCTACTTGGATAACGACCATGTGGATTAAGGCCCGGATGGGGTGGGCGGGGGAAAGAGCTGTGTAGCTGCTCGGCTCGTTTTTCCACTCCTTTGCCCCTGTAGGTAAGTTACCTCTATGTTACCTCAGATAAAACTCTGTACAAGTGGTGTGGAGTGGCTGGCTTCCCTTCTCAGTCTCCAAGTGCCTTCTCAGCCTGGAGGACACTTTCCTGACCCTCCTCCGCTTTCTAACTATCATTGAAGAAAATCCCTCACTGCCATTCTCCATCCCCCAACTTAGTTTATCATGGGTGATTTGTGCTTCTATGAGCCCACTGTTCTTCTACCACAAGGAATTGTGCTGTTGTACTGTATTGTAATTTTTTTTTTTAATGACCTGATTCCCAAACTAAATTGGAAGCTCTATGAGAGCAAGACATTTGCCCATTATATCCACACCTGTATCTCTGGTAGCTAATGTAGAAAAAAGTAAATGTTAAATGAACTAGTAAATGCATATAGTAAAAAAGAAAAAAAATTGCAAATGCAGAATGGATTATTCACAGATTCCATTAAATTAGAGACAAAACTAAGTCTTTTCTGGACTGTTAGAAGGAGACAAGCTGCAACATGGGTTTGTTGACCTTCCCATTAACCCTCGATTTTTAATAAAGGGACGTGTGAAAAATCTAGAATTCATCCAGAAGAATTCTTCGGGATGGTTTTTCTTTTGTGTGCTCTTCTATATTTCTCCTGACAGCAACTGCAATCTCTCCCACCCCCTAGCCACGCATGCGCCTGGTTAGACCAGTGGGTTGATACCTCCTCTGAACCAGTCTCCTTCATTTGGGGAAAGAGTTTAGCTGTTTTTGTTATAATACGTTAGCATTTAAATTGTTTTATTACTGTTTAGTGGTGCTTTCAAACTGTGATTCCACAATTCTCAGCACTCACCTAATAGGACAAGACATAGACACTTTCAGAAGGAAGGACATATGATTATATTTCTGTTACTGTTATTTAGAGTGAGACCTTTAAGAATTTACAATTTCACAACCCATCGTTCAGAATGAGTTTGCTCTTTCTCCATTTTAAATCTTTATTTCACCATCCATCCCTCAGAATGAATTTGTCCTTTCTCCATTTTAAATCTTTCAGAGGAAAAAAAAAAAAAATTCTTCCTAAATGCAATGGAGTTGATACTTATATTGTAACACGTTGCCTCGTTACTGGTAAATGAGACACAGATCTGAAGAGACTTGAATTTTGCCTTGAAAGTCAAAGAGAAATACATAGTAAATAACACAGATTTCAATTTATAGATTTTGGGGGGGCTCCCTCTGTCTCTGCAGATCATAAAAACATAGAAGTGGTAGAACAATGATAATACTTCATAGCATTAGGTAAATTTCACCCGTCAAATTAGCACTGTGGCTTGATAAGAATAGATGTGAAAGAAAGGAATGTATTTGATGATTAAAATCATAGTTATTTAGCTTTTATGTAGCACTTTGGGAATAATAAGTATAACCTGGAAGGAAAAAGCACTGAGATTGTTCAGTTTCTTTAGCATGTGTGGGTGAGGGGGGGGAGGAAAAGTAAGTAGGTTTGAGGGCATTAACTCCCCCTCAGGCCCCTAGGTTTCCATTTGTTTTAAGAGAGGAGTAATGTAGCGAATGGACACTAGCATCTCTTCCAAGATAATGTGTTATCAAACTGAAGAATGACTTTAGGTTTTAAAATCAGCTTTATCAAGTCCATTCAATGGTTTGCCATTGTCAAATTGTTGTCATCTTCCTTTTAAACCCCAAGTGTCTAAAAATTCTATAATCGTGTGGGGCCAGAGCAGGGGATGACCGAAGACATGAAAGATAAAGTGATGAAAATGTAAGAAGACAACAAGAAAGGCCTCAAGTTTTCATGTTTAAAAGGGTCAAATTAAATGCAAGTTTCCTCATTTGTTCTAGTTTTCCATCTGGGATATAGCACTGATAATGCTCTACTGGCTTCATGCATTATTAACTAATTAATTAGTTCCTACACTGTGAAAATCTTTGAAATTAAACCTGCCTATGTAAAAGAGCTAAATTTGCAGTTTAAAAGGATAAACCTCTCAGAGCCATTCTTGCATTTGCTTTCATTTTACTATAATTATAACTTTGACATATTTAAATTTGAAGGCACTTGCACAACAAGTGCTGCTATGAGAAATGGAAACGTGCATTTTAATATGTCCTGTTGGGGGAGATATTTTAAAATTCATATACTTCAAGTTCTGCTATTTTAAAGCAGTTCAAGAGGGAAGAATGAAAGTTATATATAGTAAATTATAGCATTTCTATGTAGATACATTTACTATACATATTAAACAAACCGAATTGGAAGATAAGAGGACACAATTTATTTTGAATAACACTTATAGAGGCGGTTATAACAAAAAAAACAAAGGCAAGACAGTGCGGAATACTTTGGCATTAAATACACATCCCTCTGATCCTTAACATATGAATGTATACATATAAACAGACACGAATATATAAGCATATGGTTCAGAAATCATCTGACAATAAGACATCAGGATTCCCTCTTTTATGTTAAGACTTGACTCAAGATAAGTTTCTTTCATCCCTCCTCCTGGAATTTTAGGACAGTGTTCCCAAGAATTTAATTATCAAATGTATAGTTATGAGTTTAAAGACAAAGGCAATAAATTCTTGCCTTTAGAGTTATGGGAAATATTTTATTCAGAAAGCCTGTTGTTTATATAAACTACTCTTCTTAATTAACTAAATAACCACAAGCCACATTAACAAAACCGCAGCGATGCAGTAAAGAAAATCTGTGTTTCCAAGTGCCCTCAGGGTCATCTTCCAGACTTCTCCAAATCACTATAATTAAGAGGCAATTGACAACTCAACTCCTCATTGGCCATTTTTTGATTTGGAAAACTTATTGAAACAATTAACAGACCTAATATAAGAGGAAAATTTAAAGGGACTCTACAAAAGCAACTCTACCAAAACCCTGTTTAAAAAGTTGGGATTTGTGTTATTAAAATAAGAAAGCTTATATTAAATTTTATAATCCTATGCATTTTTATTGTATAATTAAATATGGCATTTCAAAGGAAATATCCTTTCTTCATCACTCATCACGTTGTGGTCACATTAGGTAAACAGTTCCTTTTGATTTGCCAGCTTTTTATGGTTTATGGTTGTTGAGTACTTTATGGATTGAAATTCTTTTCTCTATATTTATATTGTTGAATTACAAATTGATTATCTTTCCATACATAAAATCTATGACATGCAAATGTTCATCCACGATTACAGCACACAAGTTTACTGGGCATCGGTTAAGTACTAGGTATTATGCTATTTCCTTGGGCTACAATGTCAACTAAGGAAAAATCACTGTCCTCAAAGTTGTTAAAGCTTAATTTGAGAGTGAAAGAAAGAAATACCTGTTTATAATAAGATATGGGAATTGCTTTGATACAGTTTTCTGTAAATTGCACTGAGGCAGACTTCTAACTCCAAATAGGTAACCACGGATAGCTTGTACTTAGTTTTGGGAAATGAGTAGGTATTATTTAATGAAATAAGGGTGGGGAAGAGGGGACTTTTTTGAGCTTCCAAACAAATAAGTAACGTCAAATAAGAAATTCCCAAATAACAAGTGACTTTATGTGTCAAGCAATAGCATTTCAGTATTGTTCGAAAAGCTACATGGAGTCCCTGTAGGATTTTAAAATACCTAATGATATGGTCAGATTTGAAGGTTTAGGGAGTTCACTGTAGGAGGCGTGCAGAGGATGGATTGTAGTTGAGCCCATGCAGGAAGCAGCAAGAAAAGCAGTTAGGACAACTACAAGAATAACCCACCTCTCAGGTAATGAGCTTAAATTTAGGTGTTAACAATGGGGAAGGAAAGAAAAGAGATGTGACAAATCACAGATAGATAGATATAGATATACACGTTTAAGACATACAGAGATTTTGATTCAGAAATATGAACTTCGAGATATTTGCATAATTTCTGAAGAAAGGCATCTGATTGTCATCTAGTTATATGAGGCTGCACTCAGAGCAAAGGTGTGCAGATATTAAAAGCATCAGCCAAGAAAGATGATGGATTCCAAGGGAACAGATGCATTTAATAGGTGACTGACATCTCCTTGCAGGAGACTACTGAGAAGTAGTCAGACAAGTGGAAAGAGAAGTCACAAATGCCAATGGAAGAGACCTTTCCAACTAACAGAATTTCTCACAGTAATTAATAAAACCCAAAGAGGACATTCTAGACTTCTTTCCCAAGATACATTAATCCAAAGTTTTACTTTTTCTCCTTTCTGTGATGATTCCACTAGCAAGAGTGAACCTTGAAGTAGTAGATGTTAAAAATAAGAGAAAAATAGCTTTGAAAATTCCATAAATGGAAAATTAGCCCATAAAAATTAGAAGATATTATGGTAAGAATATTCTTAAAATATAATATGTCAATTTATTAGACATTTACATATACATTATTCTAGATTTATTCTGACAAATACATACTATATATATATGTGTCTCTCTATATATATAGATAACTTCGGCAGACTCGCCTTCCTGTGCGGTTTAAATTTACAAAACTTACAAAATTCACAGAATTTATTACATTGAGAATTATCTTGACCACAACTAGGTGCACATAGAAAAGTTGTCATTATTATCTCTCAGGAGGAAATGTCACCCTACATCTCGAAGGTGTGGCTTCCTTGGTGAGGATCATACCCTGAGGACAAGTCTCAGATCTGGAGGCCTTCTGAGTCTTAATTCCCTTCTGAATTCAGGTCAGACCTTTCCCTTTGGGGAGCAAACCTTAGGCCCCTAATGAATATACCATCTGCAGATACTGACTGGCTATAGGAAGAGAACCTTTCCTTCCTGTCTTCCTTCTCTTCCTTCTCTTCCTTTATGTCCCTGAACTACCTGCATATGAAGATTTTACCCCTATATTTGTAAAGGTTTTCCTTCTACCACTTATGACAGAGAAACATAAGGGTGACTATCATAATCACAAACCTGAAGAAATTACAAAGTTTCTAAGAACACACATATTCTTTAAAATGATTATTAATAAGAAAAGACATCCTTAGGACCCCTAATTTTCTGCCATTTTCATCTACATTTTATACTTATGAATCTATTTAGGTCTTTGAACACACCTATTTTTTTTCCTCTGGGATCTTGTCACTTTATTAGAGATGCTATTGGGGAAGTTTGCTCTGCTCTGGAGACTAGAGAGGTACAGCTTAGGAAAGAAGACTGATCAAAAGACACCAAGTCTGATAAGAACTCAAACCCTTATACTTGACCCTGCTGTTTTTTATTGGATTAAAATGACCTGTTCCCCTCTAATTTCTTATGAGTGAATAAGGGAAACCTTCTCTGGTGGAGGATAACACCAATAAGAGACTTCACAATTCGCCTAAGCCAATCTTTCTCATGAATAAATTAGGAGAAAAATCAATGGGTTTTAATCCAACATACAAAGTTGGGTGAAGATTTATAAATCGATCAATGCAATTTACTCAAAAGGAAGAAAAATCATGCTTATATCAATATATGCATAAATACCGTTTGATACAACTTAACCATTTATAACAAAAACTCATAGTAAACAAACAACAAAAGGGAGGATGAATAGTTTTTATAAAGACTCTTAGCAAACTTCATCCTTAATAGTGGAATGGTGAAAACTTTTATTCTGACATCGACAATGAGGTGAGCGCATCCGTTATTGCTTCTATTTGACATACTAGAAGAGTGACAAAAAAAGAAATGCTAAGAATTTGAAAGGAAGAATAAAATAGTCATTATATTTGAATGGCATTATTGGTAATGTACCAAATAGGAAAGAATATAGTGTTTATCTTTACCTTTTTGAGCAGTCCAAATTTTCCTAAACAGGGCGCAAAAAAACACGAATCAGAAAGGAAGAAAAAAAATGGCAACTAAATTAAAAGCTTCTGTTCAAAAGACAATAGTAAATGAATGAAAAAAGGAAACAACAGGGTAGGAGGAGATATTTGCAACAAATGTTACAGTTCTCCTATCCAGAATACATAAAAGAACTCTAAACTTATAGTAAAAATCAGACCACTCAATAAGAAATAGGCAAGAGAGAGAGAGAGAGACTGACTGACTTAGAGGAAGAAGGGCACTACACATAATATCCCTCATCAAATTAGTCTTCAGGAGAATGTAAATTAAAACTACCACAATTGGATACCAATACAGCCATTGGAGTGGCTAGAGCTTGAGGGAGAGGATAGCATAGCTACTGATGCTCTATATATTTTTTTTTGATGCTCTATTTTTATATTTGGTGTGTTTACTCAAGTGTGTTTGCTGTGTGAAAATATGTAGAGCCACATAGTTATGATTTGTGCACTTTGGTGTGCATGTTTACATCAATAAACGTTTTTAGGAAAAAGAGACAATTGAGAAATTAAGGAGAAAGCATTGCTCTAGCTGAGATTTGGAATTGGTTATAGGGAATTTATGTTAATAAGAAGGAGGGCTTATGGAACTCTGCTCTCCTGAAGGACCATCTGGGTCTAGGTTACAGACGGTGAGTAAAGAACAGAAATGGGAACACCCTGGGGACATCACAGCCAGAAAGATCCACAGAGTACACATGAGGAAGGCAGAAACTCAGGACTACTTGCTGTGGACAGAGATGCTGTGTGGCATACTGCATTTCAAGGAGGAAACTCTTATGCAAGAAAAAGCAGTTTCGTAGAGGAAAGGTGAACATTTTGACTTCCTGTTTAGGTTGGAATTTCCAGTGCATTTTTGTTTCCAGAATGTTAGTGCCGGGTGCTTCTGATTTTCCCATGTCTAGGGGAGAAAGTCCAAAGAGTAATCAGGCACTGGCAAGGAAGGGATGATATTTGACTATGTTTGTTTGGTTTTCTTCTCCTAAAATGATGTGGGCCTCAGCTGATCTGGTTTTCGGGGGCATATTTTTCCTCTCATTAGCTGTGAAGATATGCTTGAATGTTCCTATATAAAACAAACACACAAAATGAGCTAACCAAATGACTGAGGTAGCTATTTTTTACAAGTGTTGACAGTTTATTACAAACATTCTAAATGGAAACCAGTCATTACTATCCTTCATTAATAAGACAGTTTCTACCGACCACAAGGCAATAATCCAAGTCCACCATTACAAACAAGATACAGTTTTTACAGCCTGACATTTACATGTGTCTGCAAAATCAGCCCAAAGACCTCCTGGTTTCCAATCCTAATCAGACTTAAAAAAAAAAAAAAAAAAAAAAAAAAGCTTTTTTTCAAGTTTCAGGATATCTTATATCTTATATATCTTATATTTTTCAAGTTTCAGGATATCTTATATTAACCTCAAAATTTTACCTGCTTCTTTATTTGTGAACCCCTTTTACTCATTTTAAAGCATTGGATTTTATCACATAATCACAATAATCTGATTTAAGGACTCTCGTAGCTAACTGTCATTGTAACTGCTTATGGCGCCGAATGGAAGCTTAAAGTTTGAGTTTATGTTCCAGGAGAAAATCATTCACCCTAAGACCATACAAAACTGGCAACGAGCTTTGGGTGAATTCATTCATTCATTCATGAAATATTTACTGATTGATCGATAGATATTTATTTTTTGATCACCTACTCTATGGTAGGGACCCAGGCTACAACACAGCCTCTCGCTCTTGGCACAGTAACCACATAATCATGTGTTGGGTTATTATTATAGCACTTTTAATACCTACCAAAGACCTGAGTCCCAAATAGAAGCTCAATAAATGTTTACATACGTAAAGAATCTAAGGAAAAGAGGGAAAACCTCACAAGTGTTATGGTTAAATTTGCCAAAAGAGAAAAAAAAGACAAATTAATACTGCGTGATGTTTGCCATAGTCTCAAGTACTGTTTTAAAAAGAAGTTCTTATTCACAAAAATGCTCTACGTACTGCCTAAGTTAATTCAGAAATAGGATCATATACACTTGATATTTGATTAGGCAAATTAAGTTATATTCTTGAGATTTATACACACATATGGTGACTAGAATAATTCAATTGTGCATGTGGTAAACAAACAGTGAGAGGTCCACAAAATGGTGAGTTTTGTTTGTTATGACTGGATAGTGTGACCGAGGCATATGTTGAGAGCTGGGCGATCCTGGGTCACTGTGGCATGCTTCTGCCAGATGATTTGACTATAGCAAATCCAACCAACCATAAATTACGATGGACCTGACTGTACACTCATCTCAGGCTTTTGTTCTGCTAAACCTCGTTCCCAATCAAGGGGTAAACAATTAAATAAATATGCCACCTACCAACTTAGCTGTGCAAACTCTTATAATTATACCACTGACCCGAAAGAGGGCAAAGCTAAAGACATAATTGCCTTCATGCAATCTGTAGTCTGTCAAGAGAAGGAACACACATGCTCTACAAAAGAAAATAATTTAAACCAAAATGTCATCAGCATTGAGGCCTTTATATATTTTGTGGGTTTTTTCATTGAAGCAGGAAGAGTATTCAATTTGTAACATATTGGTATGATTATCTTAGACTGAGCTGATCTTTGCTGAAGAAACCCTATTATGTTGCTCTTTCTTTGATTGTGAGGATTCCTCTACTCAGATAGGAAAAATCTATTTGAATCCTATTTGTCAAAAATTAGTATATCCAGAGCAAACTATTCCTACGCAATTGTGTACGTTTTACTAATAAAAGAAAAAAGAAAGTAGTTTCTGGTATATTATTACAAAAGGAAGAGTCAAAGAAGACATGTGTATAAAATATTACATCATTAAGCATTGTTATTTACATAGTTATATAAATGTAGTCACACAAAACAGACAAAATCTTGTAGTTTCTGTATTGTGTTATTTAAAAAAAAAGTGTAGCTTAAATCTTTTAATTATTCCACATAAGCAACAGTAGTTGGACCCTGGCTTGCAGATTTTTTAAAAGTAGAATGCATTTCTAGAAATAGAATGCCTGTTTTTATAATGCACATTAAGCACAAAATTTAGCTTAATCACATCAGCATTTAGAGAAAAATCATTTGGTTAACCGCAGTAAGATGTTCTGACAATCACTTTGACCATCTGTGAGTCTCACTTAAAATAGTCAACTTTTATACTTCATATAATGTGCATAATTTATCTAGTTCACAATCCATTGTGATGAGTGTAATGAAAACTGTTATGCTATAAATGAGAGACTACAATAACATTTCAGAAAAAAAAGGAAAGCAATAAGGTGCCTCAGTAATTTGGTTGCCCCATGATATAAAAACTGGAGTTTTAATTATGAACCATTAATCCAGATCTGAGTAATGCTGATTTTTTTTAGATAGGATCCTTTCAGTAAGTTAATCATGGACCTGTTAGAGCTAAAGATACTCTTAGAGATCATGCAGATGGGGCCCTTGATTTTCCAGTAAACCCAGACTTGGGGTACTTGGGACTGGTCTGAAGCAGAGAGACAAGTAAGCCAGAGTTCATGAGAGCCCAGGCCCCACTGTGTCCTGGGTGCTGTCTCATATTCTCTGTGATAAAACTTGGCCTTCCTCATTATGAATACATACAGCTGCATTTTGGGATTTTAAGCCATTTCTCATTTAAAATGTTGAAAAACATAAAAATGAAAAGTCAAAAAATACCCCCAACTCTTATATAGTTTTTCTATTTCAAACCAAGCAAACATTCCTTTCAAATTAACAATTATTCTACTTATTTGATTCCTTTGTGGTTATGTTGGTATGCCTCCGGGTACCTGTGATGCTTGACAGTAGGCAGAACACAAGAAAAGCTTCCCTTTTAGCTACCTTTTCTCTACAGGAAAAACTGTGAGTTGAAGCTCTGTGTACAGGGAGGGGTGACTGGCCTTTTCCAAGAATGTCGGACTGTACGAGGAGAATGAGCTGGAGTGAAAAATGAGGGAAAATATCTCTAAGCAGCCATGGGTTCACTAATTATCGATTTTTTAAGAGATATATTTCAAAAATAATCATAAAATTTGCTTTTTGCCGTTAGCCTTATTGTGCCTTCTTGTACTGGTACAAATAATTGGGAATAGATTTTGATTTTACCTGCTTAGTAGACTGTAATGGTATAAAAGAATTTGATGTGATATTTGTTTTAATAATCTCATCAACTAATACTCAGCTATATTACCCAATAAAATCGAAGGAGAATTATACTTAGTTCATCAAATATAAGAGAAATGATATCGGGGTGCCTAGGTGACTCAGTGGGTTAAGCCTCTGCCTTTGGCTCAGGTCATGGTCTCAGGGTCCTGGAATGGAGCCCCACATCATCAGCTCTCTGCTCAGTGGGGAGTCTGCTTCCCCCTCTCTTTCTGCCTGCCTCTCTGCCTACTTGTTCTCTCTCTCTCTCTGTCAAATAAATAAATAAAATCTTTAAAAAAAAAGAAGATCTGCTTATTTAAAAAAAGAGAGAGAGAAATGATATCTTCCTTGTGTATAATTTTCCTATAAAGACAATGACCCTCTATAAGAAGAGATATTCTGGGATAGCAAAAATGAATTAACACTGATGCAAAGATTGGCCAAAATTTTAATTATACAACTTACTGGAGGTAATTTCTGTTTTGTTTTGTTTTGTTTTGTTTAGGCTTAGAAATGTGTTATAATCTGTGCACCATTCCTTAGACAATAGATTATATCATGTATTAGGAGAACTCCAAGTCAGTTAAATCAGGACACCTCTCTGCAATCCTTCCTATAGGGTTTTAGAGCATAATAATTTTTAATTGAGATAAAAAATATTTTAGTATTAACTGTGCCCTTATATCAAAATTGCTCCCTTAGAAATCTTGTAGAAATGGTTTTAAAAATCATCCTAGAAGATAAACCAGATCAGGATAATCTGTTTAAACACCATTGCTGAAATGCTGCTAGACTAGTGATTCACTAGTAGGAAATTTCTTATAGAATTAGGAACTTGTTTTTTTTTTTCATTGATACAAATATTTGATTTTTAAGATTATATTTTTAGTGAGATAGGATGTCTCCCTCTCTCCTATTCCCGGATATAATGTTCTCTCTATCCCTTCAAATTTTTGCAGATTGGTTGTATTTTAAACCATTCTGATTAAAAACACACCTTAATCACATTTACTCAACTTCAGAGAATTTGTTTGGCTACCTATTTAGTTCTGCTTATGTTGCATGATGATTAAAACATTGACAGACAGGAATCATGTTATATATATTATAATTCTGTATATCATAATTATATATCATATATTATAAAGATATATATATATCCATCCATGTAATGTATATTACATATTATATCTAGTACATATATTTGAATTGAATTATCTATCAATCAAATATAAACCTATTTGTAAGTTGCATACATTCATATACACATATGCAATTTCATGTTTATGTATATATAAATAAACATAATTCATATATCAATAGATTATTATGAAAATAATACTAATTTTTCTTCAAATACTTAGTTACTTAAAAGAAATTTTATCTATTACATAGTTATCTTTTGGTCAGCATTTTATTTAAAAAGTCAACCTAATATAGACTCAACAGAGATATAAAAATGATTTGGAAATAGATCAACTAAATTTAGGCTCTGATTTTCATCTATATTAATTATACCCTTGTGGTTAATTGAGACATTTCTGTTGTTAGTGAACAATAAAGGAAATAATTTGATGTTTCCTTGAGTCAAAATATCCTTTTTGTTAAAATTTCTAAATCTAAACTAAAAAAAGTTTTTGCACTTAAGGCATACTAGGTTTTTTTTTAATACAGAAAGCTGAACATGTTTTCATCTTTTCATGACATTAATATCATGCCTCCCCTTAGATAAAAAATAGTAATGCAGGGGAGGAAAAAACTTTTCCAGTAGCCTCTTAAGTTTCTTTTGTGGGGCCTGCAAATTAAACTGGAAAAAGGCAGATTAACAAAAGGAAAGGCATGTAAATTTTTAAACTATTTTTACCTTCCCAGAGGCTTTAAAACAAAAAAGTGAAAACCCAAAGAAGCCTTTAGATTTGGGGGCTTTTATACCATTTTGATAAAAGGAAGTAATTGTGAAAAAGTGACTAAAGGAAAAGGGATTTTGGGCTCCTTGGGGTGGTAAATTCTGGAGGGTTAATAGCTAATGTATGGTAGATAGGGTTGTTTAGTAAGGTCTGTTATGTAGACTCAAGTTGTTTCTAGAAGTAAGGGTTCTCTCTAGAATTGTTGTGTTCTTCCTGGTACTGAGAGGGGGACAATTTTACAAGTAGAAATTTACATCACCTTTACAAAGGGAAATATATGCCCTGCTTGCAGTCAGAAAGGGGAAGAACGGCGAGCTCCTCGTGTGTCTGCTTTTTCTCAGTTGCCTTCAGCTCAAAATAATCCTTATGTCAAAGTGGCATATTTTGGGATGGCAAATTCTGATTTCCTTCAACCGTGATCTGTCTTTCTGCCTCCTGCTCTAGTTGTATATGTGAACAGGCAGAACAAAGAGGAATGGAGGGAAAAAGAAAGGAATTCACAGAACAAACTATTGGTTACCTTAATACAATTGCTAAAAGAAAAATGTCTCCTGTTTTTGAAATTTACTATTTATGGACAATTTTCCTGAGCCATTTGTTTATTTATAAGGATGGCCTGCTTGAATTCTGTTTTCTTTCCTTTCCAGAGGGAGATTTATTATCACACATAAACACATGTGCTGAACCATCTCCATTTTGTAAATTTATGTAAGCAGTACGATTATCTTTCTTGATTAATGAATAGAAATAAAAAATGCATAAGCATTCTCTGTACCCATCCTAATCAAAGTACTCTTTAAATTGATCCCATATCAGTGGGCTGATACATGATTCTGTGAAACTTCATTTATTGACATACATTTAAAGCTAAAAGTGGGTGGATGTCTTTAAAAGAAAGAGCCATGCTAATTATTCTTCATCTGTAAATGTTTGCCTGTCTTTATCTTGTGTCTGTATTGAGTGTGTTAAATCAGTTTGGAAATGTTCTTATGTATAAAATATTGATTCTGTATATTCAAATTATTTAATAGGTAAAAGTACCATTATTGGAACTTGAAAGAATTCACATTCTTTCTCTTCTCTCTCTCTCTCTCTTTTCAAGCAAAGAGGAAGAAAACGAGTGCCCTTAGAGAGAGCTGCTGTCAGTGCTGGTTTTTGGAAAGTTCATGTCACACAGTATGACTTTCCTAATAGCTGCTTTCAAGAGTTATGATTGATTAGGGCTTACTAAAAATTCCAGTGTCAGTTGCAGGCTTAAAGGCAACAATTCCCCTGTATTTGTAAGAAAAACAGTCTAACTCTTTAGATCTTGATTTTTTTTCCTCTCATCTTGAGGAGAGAGGTAATACTTACTGTCTCCAGCAAAAGCATTACATGAACTGGATATAATTTTTAACATTAAATGTATTCATATTTTCCCACACATAGCTTTATTTTATCCTTTTCATTAAAAAAAGAAGTTAGTAGAATTTAAAGTATCATTCTGAAGTTAGATTCAAGGTTTTTAGTTTAATCTGTATGTGAAGGGTTTTATTGGTAGAGGGGGTGGGGGGACAGGTGGGTTTTGTGTTTTTTTGGTTTTTTGTTTTTGGGTTTTGGTCAGTATTCCTAGATCTAATACTTTATTTTCCTGAAGATACATATGATAAGTCCAAATACATTTTTCTTGTGTAAGATAACATTTACTAATAGCATATTAAGTTATTTAGCAAAGTACTATGGACTGGCAAATTAATGACTGTCATTGTATATTAATGAATTTGATCATTAATGACATAAAAAATAAAAAGTGAAGACAAAAGTTGTTACTATGATTAAGTAGAAAATTGCCAATGTAAATCTGTCAAATTTAATTATTGAGTTTCAATTTTTTTCCAATTTGAAAAAAAAAGTGACAGAAGAAGAAAGCTTTGGGGTCAAGTATTCAATATAGCTATTTCAATAGGAGAAAGAAAGCTGAAAGTAATCAAGCAAACAGCACCATAAAACAAGAATGATGTGTTCTGCTATTAAAAAACTTGCTCCATATTTAGAGTGAATAGGAATGAATATACCAAAAGCTTTAACTTTTCAATGGTATCATTAATAGTTGGTTCTAATAATGCTATCTTGATGGGTTAGGCTACATTCCCATATTTAATAGAAAATATAATTTAGTAAAGGGTACTGAACTATATACACATTTAATAAAGTACTTTTTAAAGGTCATTTTGTGAGTTGAGTAAAGCAGATTCTGAAGAATTTGGCTGAGGTAAAATCTTCAGATTACCCAGGGATTAATTCTCAGGAGGAAAAAAAAAAGTTTGATAAGAACAAAATGTTAAGTCTTTTCTTCAGTAATTATAAATTTAGTGTATACTTTGTAGATTTTCACTGAAATAGAAAGATTTATTTGTTTGTTTGTTTATTTATTTATTTTTGAGAGGACAGTTTGGGAGAGGGGCAGCAGGAGAGACAGAATATCAAGCAGACTCCTTGCTGAGTACAGAGTCCTACTTGGGGCTCCATCTCAGGACCCTGAGATCATGACCTGAACCGAAACCAAGAAGTGACTGCTTAACCGACCAAGTCTCCCAGATACCCCAGGACATTTTTTTAAAAGATGCCTTTTGTTTTCTTTTAATTTTTTATTTTTCTGAACATGAATAAAAATTTAATCTATAGTGGCATCCAATGGGTTGAAATGGAGTTCTTAGCTGATTTTCATATATCAGAACTCAAAGCCCATTAAATATTTTTAAAGATTTATTTATTTATTTTATAGGGGGGAGGGGGAAGAAAGGGAGAGGGAGAATGCAGACTCCCTGCTGAGCACAGAGCTCTAGACTTGGGGCTCAATGTCACGACCTGAGATCACAGGTCGTGATCACAACCTAAGCTGAAATCAAGAATTGGATGCTTAACTGACTGAACCACTCAGTGCCCCAAGCCCATTAGATTGTTTTCTAAAATGTTTTTTGCAGTGATAATATAGATTGATTCTACATGTGAATAGAACCATAAGTGAGACCTTATTTTGAGGCATATCTACTATGTTCTTTGCAATCTGCAAGTATTTACTAATACTCTATGCAACCCATGTGTGGAACTTATTAATGGTCACAGTTCTGCCTGATAAGACATTGCACATATTATGAAAGAATTAGATACAGGAGAAAAACAATCAATCTAAAATATCTATTCAAAAAAAGATACATTTTCTTTAAAAATTCCTTATGTATTTCTGATTTAAGAGTATAGTTTTATAAAATATATATTATACAATGGTGTTTTAGTAAATTATCTATAGTAGTGATGTTTTTAATGAAACATGGAATTTTGTTTAGTGAGACTTGGAAACTTTTTTGTTTTTGTTTACTGAAACTTGGAATTTTGTTTCCAAGTTATATAGATATAATGAGGTAGACACACAAGCACGGAAATATAAAACTCTTATTTGGGGTTCTAGTTATGCTTTGAGATATCAAAGAAAAAGTTGTTTTTGACCCTTCTTGCTAAAGCATATTTAATATCAAACAGCCAACTTAACAAATATTTAATTTTCATATTATTTTACT
Source organism: Martes martes (assembly GCF_963455335.1). Taxonomy (NCBI): domain Eukaryota; kingdom Metazoa; phylum Chordata; class Mammalia; order Carnivora; family Mustelidae; genus Martes; species Martes martes. The sequence goes on from NC_137893.1 coordinate 37,803,146, forward strand.
TATGTTTATTTCACTTGAACACAATACCCCTTCCCCCAAAATAAAATGGATACAATAAATAAATCATGGAGATTTTTTCAGTTGGCAGAGAGAATGTAGTATTTGAACCAGCAAAATAAAAAAAAAATGTTTTGGCATGACTGGGTGTATAGGAAGTTAAGCATCTGCCTCCAGTTCAGATCATGATCTCAGCATCCTGGGACTGAACCCCACATCTGGCTCTGTGCTCAGTGGGGAGTCTGCTTGACGATTTTCTGTCTCTCCCTCTGTCCCTTCCCCTGCCATGTGTTCTCTCTGTCTCAAATTAAATAAATAAAAATTTTATAGCCAAACTATGGAAAGAACTTCAATGTCCATCAACAGATGAATAGATAAAGAAGATGTGGCATATATATACACACAATGGAATACTATGCAGCCATCATAGGAATGAAATCTTGCCATTTGCAATGACATGGATGGAACTAGAGGGTATTACGCTGAGTGAAATAAGTCAATCAGAGAAAGACAATTGTCATATGATCACTCTGATACGAGGAATTTCAGAGGCAGAGCAGGGAATTTTGGGGGGTAGGGAAGGAAAAAATGAAACAAATGAGATCAGGAGGGAGACAAACCATAAGAGACAAACCATAAGAGACAAAACAAACTGAGGGTTGCTGGGGGTGGGGAGTAGAGATAGGGTGGTTGGGTTATGGACATGGGGGGGGTATATACTATGGTGAGTGCTGTGAAATGTGTAAGCCTGATGATTCACCGACCTGTACCTCTGGGGCAAATAATACATTATATGTTAATAAAAATAATTAAAAATAAATAAATAAATAAAATTTTTAAAGAATTGTTTTAAATTGTTTTCATGGTATTGAATAAAAGATTTAATTAATGCATATGGTATATAACTTCAGAATTCTTTTTGTGTATCTTTTAAATATATAACAAGTTAATGAAGACTTTCAGAAGACTAAACACAGTTATTCTCAAGTATAAATTAAAGAGTCACAGAATCTTACCGCAACTAAATTCCTTAAAGATGAGCACATTTATTCCATGCACTATAGTGTAAATTGTTATATAAATTCTGTGATCAAGTGACCATTCTTTCTGCTTGAACACTTAGCTCTACCTCATAGGACACAGCATTACTTTTTGGGTAACTCAATAAATATTAGGAAAAAAAAAATTTTAATGTTTACTTAAAGAATACTTTCTACTCATTGGTTTCAGTTCTACCCCCTGGAAATTTTCCAGTTATGCATAATCTCTTTTCTGTTCTACAGTTTTTCATATATTTTGAAACCATTTTGTATTTCAAAAAAAAATTCTAGCATTAATATCTTCAGCTCTTTCTTTCTTTTCCTTCCTTCCTTTCATAAGCACTCATGCACACATTATGGGGAGGAGAAGAGGGAGACAGAGAGAGAAACCCAAGCAGCCCCACACCCAGCACAGGGCCCTACATGGCGTTTGATCCCCCAACCCTAAGATCATGATCCCAGCAGAAACCAAGAGTCAGATGGCTAAGTAAATGAACTAGCTGACCACTCCTGCATCTTCAACTTTTTAAATTACTATGCACGTCTTTAGAAAGAATCAAGTAAGGTTGTACTTAGAGAAAGAAGACTCATTATCTAGGACCTGATATACCTCAAAGCAATTTGATTGCATTCTAAGGCTCACAGTAATCATAAGTAAATAAGTTTCAAGGTGCAAAACCAATGTGTTCCTACTTGTATAGTGAAATAAACGTGATCTCTTTAAATGGACATTATGACAGTATCTACTTCCTAAAAGCTCAATATCTCAGTATCTATAAAAATCATCTATTGCTCTAGTTACTTGCCTATTTGAACTGTCATTCAACATCCCAGATAAATCCCTTTCTGAGATTTTTATTCCCCTTATCCATATTCAACATCATGAAGACTGAAACACTAGTCATTGGCAGATTCTAACTAAACCCTCCCATTCTCAATCTCATTCCTACTCTTGAGAGATACTGTGCTTGGATTTAATTAAGTCTTCATCTAGCATGTTAATTGCTCCTCCTATTTTGTGTCATCTATAAATTCAGTAATCATACTTCATATGCCTTCAGCTAAGTCAGTAATATGAAAAAGGATGGTATAAAAAGCAAGATATTCTCTCATCCCAGGGATTTCACAAATTGATCTGAACCATTGGGAAGGAGAAAATAATATTAGATGATTTTATTTACACATATTTTATCTATACAATTACATAATACCAATTTTTACTAATATTTCTAATATTAGTTGATTCGTAACCCAACTAGGATTTAATGTAAAAAGAAGGAGAGCTTTTTAACAGCAGTTTTGATGAATACAACCTAAAGAGTTTGCTCATATTTGGTATGCTATAGTTTGTGTGTTATAAGTGAATTTCCTGGTTATTTAAATGCACAAGTAGCTTAAAATATTTCTGCAAAGAAAGTGTAAATAAAAATAATATATTTTTTGCAAATGTAGACATTGGAGAAGGAAATGGTAGAGCAGATACTTTCTGTCTAGTATAACCTCATAATCAGGTACATTACACATACCGTAAGAATCTAAGCAGATTTGGGAAGAAGGGTAAACACAGAAATAAATGTACATTGTGCCTTGGGATTTAACTTAATAATTAAGTGAAAGCATCACAGATGGTAGGACATTTAAAAAAGAAGCATTCCAAATGTTATTCATAATGTATTTTTTTTTATTTAGAGCAATTTTTGGATGTTCATGAATCAGATGTTATTTTGCTTAATCTTTAATTCTTGTCAATTCCACCTTCTGTGTAGGTTTTATGATCAACATAATTTTAACACAGTAAAATATGTAAATAATACATATGTGAATAAATATAGAGTGGATACTCAAAATTGTTTTCTATATTCGTTTTTATGTTCAAACCAAAAAAATTTGATGATTGCCACTTTCAGAATTTTCTCTCAACTGAATGATCAAAGTTCTATAGAAAACATTGTTCAGCCAGGTATGAATTTTCCCAGCAGTCCATACTTATTTTTTCTAACAATGATATATGAGAGATTTGCCAAAGATTCAGCTGAAATCCAACAGGGTGGAATTTCCTGATCTGCTAGTTTGTTTTCCGAGTTGAAAAGAAAAGACACTAATTTAAAATTGTTGTGGTTCTTGTATATCACTTTTCTTAAATCTCCTACAAGATCTAATCATCTGTTTAGTTAACAAGGCTAGGGTTTTTCTAGGACATAACATCAAACTCTGTTTATCTATCTATCTATCTATGTACATATATATGTATGCATGTGTGTGTATATATATACGTATGTGTGTGTGTGTGTGTGTGTGTATTTTTTTTTTCTTAAACAACAAATGTATTTTCTCGCAGTTTGGGAGGCTGGAAATCCAAGATCAAGGTGTCCACAGGGTTGGTGTCTGATGAGAGCTTTCCCTTAAGGTTGTAGGCAGCCACCATCTTGCTGTGTGCTCAAAGGATCTCACTGTGAACAGCTAAGGAAGGAGCTTCAAACTCACTTTTAATAGTTGGGAAATGTATATTCATCTAGAATTACTAGATATGTTTTAAGTTTTCTTCCTCATCTGTTTTAGGCTTGAGTTTACCCTTTTCAGTGTTCATTCTCTCTTTCAGTAAGGATATGTTTTAAATGACATTAAGTGTTGAGCGGTTTTGCTTTATGTGTTTTTATTGTTGGATTTAACAAGGGGCTTCCCCTATTGCCCTGGCTACAAACTCCTTTGAACACTAGTTTAAAAACAGACACTGTTAAAAGCTAAAAAATAAGTTGAGAAGATATATGCAATAAATAAAGCAATAGCTAATATCCTCCAAATACTGAAAATGTGCTTTAAAAATATAAAGTTCTAGTAAGTAAATGAGTAAAAAACATGAATTGTAATTTTCTAGCAAAGCTCCATAAGTAGCTAAAATATGTATAAAAATATTCAGCATCTCCAAGAATTACATAAAAACAAATTAAAACAATGACAGAATAGCCATGATTTAAAAAATTAAAAACATTTTTATAATCTATAGAAGACAGCTTGTTTAAATGTTATTGAACAAAAATGATAATCAAAATTCTACATAAGTTCAATATAGGTTGCTCTACAAAGTTCTTAAGATGGCTTCAAATGTGCATAAATGAAAAATAGTGTAAATAAGGGTGAGTAAAAGAAGCGTAACTGACACTGGGAACATATAATGTAGCCAGATTAGGCTTAAAAAAATAATAATACTATGATACCTATACTTGTCCTCTTCTCCACATTCAAGCTTCATGTGAAAGTGTTCTGATTGACAGAACCTAAATCACATCCTGAAGTTTAGCTACAAGGGCATCTAGGAAACGTCGATTTTCGTTTCCCAGCTTCTGCAGTGCAGGGAGACATACAAGAAGGAGGTTGCAACGGATATTGAGTTATTCTATCTATCATATCTGCTACAGTGCAATAGGCAAGCATATTTTTAAGCTGAGAGAGAGAAAAAAAAAAAGTTTTAGAATAAAAGTTCTTGGTATTTCCCTTAGCATGAAGACAGACCCTAGTTCATTCAGAGCTTGAATCTCCTTTTCGAATCTCTTGAATCTCCTTTCCTTTCTAATCTCTTTTCACCAGGGTGCCACACTTTTGTATTTGTCAACTCCTTTTTCCACGTTGTTGTTCACATTTTTTTTTTTTTTTTAGCAAGGCAAAGTTTCAATCAGTTCCCCTTATGCTTCATCGACATTTTAGACTGCTTCTTGATGTGTTCCTCATGGGAATCGTTGTAATTGCACCACTGGAAATGTTGTGATACTTATGTAACAGAGGCAGAGCTATAAATGTACAGTGGAGAAAAGTCCTTGATGTATGGAACTGCATAATTTCCCTACTTCTATCTCATGTGCTTGCTTCCTCAAGTTCTTGGGCATGCATTTTTTTAAAGAATCAAGATAATAGGTGAGACAAGGGAGGAAGCCAGTTTTACGGACATAGTGCAGAGTTTTGAAAGGGGCTGTGGAGAGGAAATTAGGTAGGTTTTTAGTGATGGGAGGGAGAAAATGGGTCGAATTAGTGGTCATAAATTGAGTCTCCTGTGTCCTCTGAAGGAAGAAAACAAAGATGGAAATTACTTTTATCTTTGATTCACACTCTGATTCTTTGAATTTATTAATTCCACAGTGAGGCTGGTCCAAATAGGCTGCAGGCTCCAATGCACATTACATGTAAAATTTAAACAAATTGGGCCTAGTCGTGGAAAAAAAAAGATTTATCATCATGCCTACATCAGGGTTTTTCCACCCAATTCAATCAGGTTCTGAAAGAATATAAAAAAAGAATATTTTGAATTGCAAACTACTTAAATACTAGAGCTACAGATTAAATGCTGTCGATTGTCAGTAGTGAAATAAAACTCCCAGCATATTCAAACACCTGGAAACCTTGCAAGTGTTCAAGGGCTGAGTATAGGCCTGTGAGGACGCTGTGAGAGATGAATCTAGAAAGGGAGGTGTGGCCGTGCTAGGAAGCATCTAATAGGAAGATTTCACTTCGTTCAGAAAACTCTGGATTTCAAGTGGGTCACTGGCAGGATCATATTTGCATTTCAAAAAGATCACTCTGGCAATAGTGCATTCAATGGATTGGCGGAAGGGAATAAGGGCAGAAGAAGGGAAACCAGAAAGGGAAATGAGTGTAAGAATCCAGAAGAGAGATGATGGTTTTATTTGGATAGAGATAGTGGGGGTAAATGCAAATGTGCAAGTCTAAAGATTTGGGAGAGTAGTTCATTTTCTAAGATTTGGTGATTGCTTGGCTGTAAGGAATGAGAGGGAGGGTGGGATGAGGACAACTTCTGGGCCAGGCAACAGGGACAGCAGTAATTCAGTTTATTGAGGCAGGTAATTAATGAGAGGAAGCAGTTTTGGGGGGTAAACTCTATATTCATTTGAGGGATATGTTAAGTTTGAGGTGTTTGTCCAATTGAACATTGAGGTCTGCAATTGGGTGTTATACATAAAGATACCATTTTCTTTTCTGTTCATTATGATTCTATTGTTCTCTCTGAAATGCTTCTTCTAACTATATGTATATCTCAAAATGTCCACCATTTTCTGCTGCTCAGTGCTGTCATGCCTGAATAATGAGACAGCTTTTTATTGGTCACCAGGCTGTTCCAAACCTGCTTCTATATACATCTCAGTTAAATGTTTTCCAACAGAATTTCCATGAAACCTTACAAGATTGTTTTATCTTCCTAAGCAAAAATTTACTTGAAGAATAACATCTGAATCGTGCACTGACAATGAACTTACTAATCAACTTTTCTCTCCTCGCTCTGTTCCTTTTCCCTTTGACAGAGGTCCTCATGGTCCTCTGTGTTTTTATACCAGCTACCAAGAGCTACTACACAAAATTGCCTTCTGCATTTTGTTGGGATATTCCCATTAGAGAGGAAAGAAAGTTTCGGTGATCACATGTTGATGACCCCAAAACATGGCTTTACATTTTTTTTTTAAATATTTTATTTATTTATTTGACAGACAGAGATCACAAACAGGCAGAGAGGCAGGCAGAGAGAGAGAGGGGTAAGCAGGCTCCCCGCTAAGCAGAGAGCCCGATGCGGGGCTCGATCCCAGGACCCTGGGATCATGACCTGAGCCGAAGGCAGAGGTTTTAACCCACTGAGCCACCCAGGTGCCCCGGCTTTACATTTTAATTTAGGTTTTTATGTGGTTTTCTGTTGTTTGTTTCTTAAGAATAACTATTAAGAGTTCTGAGGTTGACATGATCATGAAGTACAGAACTTTATATGTAAAATGAATTGAGAATATAGTTTCCATGAGAGTTGAATGCAGTATTGTAAACGCACATAAGCCAAACAAACCCTTTTTATAGTGTAACAACTGGAACTCGAATTGAAGTAATAACCAAAATGTAAACAACTACATAGAATTAATGAGAATATCTTGATGATCAACTTTCATATTAGCCATATTCTGCTTGAGACTGAAGAAAACTGAAATTCTCAACAGGACAACCTTATTTATTTATCTAAATGTCTGCTGATCCATAGCTGTACACCACTGAGTTGACACTTAGAGAATCTCAACAGTATAATTATTTCTTTGCTTAAGAAATAATTATTTCTTTGTTTAAGAAATATTAATTAAGAAGACAGTGATCATGATGAATTCATCAGCCAACTCCATGTTTCCTGCCATAATTTATCTTAATCCTCCCTTAAACCATCTTACTCAATACAAATTGTCTGCGTGATGGAGCTTACTGTGATGTAGGTGATTAGTAATGTCATAGCTGCTCTCACTTTGTCTTTATTCCAGAATAGAAAAGACGTTTTTACCATGCAAACACACAACTAAGAGCAGAGGGCTTTTCCTTAAGCTTAACTTTGGAGTTGATTTGGCCTATTACATGCCTTATTGCATTTCGTTCAGAATGTTGTATAACTCAGTTTGCTATTATAGCTTCTGTTCTGCGGAGAATATTCAGACAGTCTAATTTATCCTTTGGTGCCAGCGACAGCATGAATAATATGCTGTCTAGAATACAACAGGAAGGGAATCATCTTCATCACTTTCCTGGAATCGTTCCTTAAGCTGGATATGTGGGGTTTTTTTTTGTTTTGTTTTGTTTTTCAGGCTACCTCCAGAACATACTACACAGTAGGGTCCACGTGGACTAGCCTTAGTTGGAAGGAGGCTCCTCGTTCCTCTGATGGGTCATTGTTCTTTCTGCTACTTCCCCCTCTCCCTCTCTCCTCTCTTCTTCCTTGCTGGGGCTTGACAGAGATAAATTACCAATAGTGCTCAAAGTTTGGTAGAAGAAACAAAATTATGTAAAGTACACTAGTATAAATATAGGATGTAAAAACTGTGTTCTTCCTTATGGTCAACTTCTTCCTTTCTACTGGTTTCTAGCTCATGAAGATGAAGTCATGTGATGGGAATAGAGCTATTTTCTGCTTGGGGGCCCCCCTCACATTAGGAGCATAAAACAATGTAAAGGTAAGAGGAGTTGTATAACACCTTTGCTCTAAGTTTTAAGGGAGAAGTTCTCCTTTTTGGTCTCTTTCTTCTTATATTGGCGTGATAAGGACCAGAGGAGCAAGTAAGAACAGATGGGATTCTTCCTTAGACCTGCTTTGACTCTGAGGCCTGGAAGGAATGAAGAGGATTCGTCTCACCACTCATGTGGTCGATTACTAGGGCAGAAAGACAGATGTAGCTGGTAAAATGGAGTGTTTACCAGTCTCGGAACAATAGGAAGACAGGAACTGGCATTTTTTTGTTATTATATTCTTACTGCTGAGCATATACAGAACATAGAACATTGCAGGGACTAAGTAAATATTCATTTAATTAATCATATTATCTGATTATAGGTTCATTGATTAAATGGTTAATTCATTGTCTGGTATATTCTGAATTTATACCGTGGAACCTGGTTGAGAAGGAGGCTATTAGGTAAATGAACACAAGTCATAGGAAGACTGGTATTTCCAGCTCCATCTGACACAACTAAAGCGCCCTGAAGAAAAATGTTAAACTAGTCATAGATGATAGAATGATACCTCTGGATTATGTTGGTTTTTCTCCAGACAGAGATGAACAGTTCCCAATCATAAAATAATGTTTGCTTGCTCCTGTTGGTAATGATAAACGTAAGCTCTCTTTTGTGAAAAATAAAGTAGGGCTGAGACCTCTGGCCAAACCATCACATCAATATAAGCAGATAAGGTTTTCACCCCAATGTTGTGAAAAGGATATTAGCAAATATGGTTACCCCAAAATATTTTTCCTGACAACTCTCAGTATACCTGAAATTCCGTAACTGTAGATGCTTCACTTTAGGTAGTGAATAATTTTGTCTTTCAGATGTCTTCTTTAATAATGCCCAGACTTCAAAATGTTATTAGACAAACCTCTATTTGGAGGACGTTCTCGTGGAGTGGTTGACACATGAGAACATATCTAATTCTTTGAGACCATATGTTTCCATTTGTGCAGGGACTATTAGGTGGCCAGTGAAGTATTGCCAATCTCATTCATGCTTTTAAGCAGGTCTTATATTATATTTAGAGTAATGTTTTTATATTTAGAGTATTTCAGATAACTGTACAAACCAATTCTTTTTTAACCTTTAACTAATAAAACATGATTAAAACCGAATGTTTAGAGAAAGAAGCTATTTGTGTTTATAGCATTATAGAATTTAAGAAGTAGAATCTGGGGTACCTATGTGGCCCAGTTGGTTAAATGTCTAACTCTTAATTTTGGCTCAGGTTAAGATCTCAGGCTCATGATCTCAGGGTCATGAGATCAAGCCTTGTCTGATGTTCCCCACTCCGTAGGAAGTCTGCTTGAGGTCTCACTCTCCCTCTGCTCCTCCTCACGCCCCTCTCAAAGAAATAACTAAATTTTTAAAAGAAAGTAGTACCTAACAGAAAGATTATCATGAATTATGGCTCTTTGGTCTTTTGGTTAAGTTCAAATATAATATCTAGTCTAGGTACCTTATTTTACAAATGGGCAAAGTATATGGAGATTAAGTCACTGCCCTAAGTCTATATAGACAAACAGGGTGTACCCAGAGCAAAACCAGATCATAAGCTGACAGAGGTAGAAGCTTTTTTCTGATTCTCCCAGTTGTAGTCTCCCTCCCATGATTATCTCTCATTAAAGATTGATAACTGTTGTATCCTAGGGTAACCAATCTGTTCTTATTCTATCTACTGCTACTAGAGTTGTTTATATTAGTAAGAGGCCTCGTAGACAACCCTCTGCTACACCAGCTATTTTTTCCTGGCTGTTTCCTTTTCTGTTTGGAGGCCAAAGATTATAAAAGAAAGACTGAAGTGTGCAGCTTTTGGGTGCATAGGCTTTTTAATTAATCAGAACACAAGAGTTTAATTCATCACACAATGGAGGGAGAATGGAAGGGGAAGTAGGAAACTTGGATTCTAGGATTGACTTGCTCACAACTCTAATATGCACCCCATAACTTGAATCATGTCATTTCAGCTTACTTGGACCCAATCTGGAAGATGCAAACTTGGACTAAGTGATCTTTAGTTTTTCCTTTAATTCTAAAACATCTTAGTTCTTACTAAATGTAATCATTCACACTTAGGCCAATATTGATGTTTTTGTTCTACCTAATTCAATACAATATTAACTAAATTTAGAGACAGGGTGATGGTATCTGTTAGTCTGTCAGTATCTGATATATTTTATCCAATTGGCATTAACTCAAAAAAGAAACCATCATATATAATGAACTGGAGAATGTTTTTATTTCTCAATGTCCCATATATTCCTGATCAAGGAATTCTGAACCTATTTTCCAAAAGACTCTGAGTTCAGGAAATCTTGATTTTGTCCTGGGGAAAGAAAGAAAGTATTTGTAATACAGGCTTTGAAAGGTGAAAACATAAAATTTGTCTCAAGTCTGTTTTATCCTTTAAAAATCATGTAAGTGTTGCATTTGAGTTCGTAATATCTCTTTTTAAAATGAAAAGTAATATTTTTAATAATTACCATGTAGTAAAGTTCATGTTTCTGGAAGTTGTGCTGTATTTATTTTGCAGCTTTTAGCACCCACATTTAGTCACACCTGGTCCATCACTGTACAGTGAGAATGTTTATACCTCATTGTGAGAAGGGTGACATGAATTCTTCTCCCTCCCCTCTGGAGCTCTATTCCTTGCAGGTCAGGGAGAGAATGGACCATATAACATTTATTTTATTTATTTGTCTTATCCTAAACCCCTTGCCTAAACTAAAATTTATGATAACTAGATTTTTAAAAAAAAATTTTAAAGGTTTTCTGTTTATTCATTTGACAGAGAGAGAGATCACAAGCAGGCAGAGAGGCAGGCAGAGAGAGAGGGGGAAGCAGGTTCCCTGCTGAGCAGAGAGCCCCATGCGGGGCTTGATCCCAGGACCCTGAGACCATGACCTGAGCCGAAGACAGAGGCTTAACCCACTGAGCCACCCAGGTGCCCTGATAACTAGATTATGAGAAAAGTGATTGCTTTCATAAAATGGTTGATTTTTTGAACAATGTAATTGTATTGAACATTGAATAATTGGAACAGAAAATATTAAGATAGTTTCTAAAGTTTTATCCAGAAGGATTGGTTCATAATAGCTTAAGAACAAGGGCATATTAATATTAAATTTTAATACTAGAGTTTTAGGAGGATTTCTCCAGAAAAGGGTTGCTGAACTCATGGGGGAGGTATGTCACCCTCTCTTCCTTCACAATTCTGCAGGATGCCTGTCAAGGCCAAGAGCAACCTTGCTTCTAGGTACTACTGAAAACCAAACGCATTACATACTCTATGCAGACGAGATGAATAGCTATTTTGAAACCTCTTTAGATAATTCAAGCACTCTAGTGTTGACCAAGGAACATTTAATATTTTACAGAGTGAGAGAAGCATTGTTGCGGTTAAGAGCACAAGTTCTGAAGTTCAACTGACTCACTTCAAATGCTGGTTCTGCCAATTAAGGCTCTGTAACCTTGGCAGTTTTCCTATTCTCCAGGGGCCTTAGTTCCTCATTTTAAGAGGACAGTAAAGGTACTTCTCTCACACAGAGCTGCAGGCAGGGTTACGTGAGATGCTACATAGAAACATTTATACATTTATAACAGTGCCTGGCACACAGTTACTAAGCACTAGCTGCTATTAAACCTCTCCTAAAAGCCCCAGAAATATAATATAAAAAGATGTATCCATTTGTTTGAGAGATTACTTCATGGTTTTCATAAAATTAACATATGCATTTGTATAATTTTCCATATTATGTTGGGGAAAATATATTTGCTATGAAAACTAACTTTATTAAGGCTTTGTTTTGGCATAATATAGTATAAGAATACTCCTAAGCTTCCTGGACAATCTTAACTTCACTAATATGAGTTATGTTAACATGTCTATGGGCCTTCAGAGATGAATAAGGAAAAAGAGACCTTCTGATTGTAAACCACAGGTCTTAATATTAATTCAATAGTGGATAACTCTTACAGCAAGTCAGAGTTCTTAAGAATGCATATGGAGCCTTGTACAATAGTTTTCTGCCTGACATTATAAATTCCCAAACTTATACAGAAAGCACATATTGAAGGGAGGTGTAGAACATTGTCTGAAGACAATACTTTAAAAAAATATTTTAAAATAACTGATGATGCAAGTCTCTTTGATGTATTTAGAGCTTGAGTTTCTGCTATGAAAAATGTAATGGCTGCTATTAATTCTAATTCAAGATGTAGTAATGTCTAATATCAACACATCTAAGATGAATGCATCTTTGTCATAAAATATCTTAGAATAAAATGCTCACAGCTTTTCTCCCTTATTGGTTTTTGTTTTTATGGGGTTTTTTGTTTGTTTGTTTGTTTGTTTGTTTTGTTTTGTTTTTAGGTCCTCTTATCCTAAAGTCACAATGTTTATCAAAACTGATTTTTTGGAATTGACTTCAGTCTTTCCTTTTCTACTGGGGACCAAATTAAGAGATTTATGATTTTAGAGTTGAACATCTGTTTTAAAAATAGAAAAAGGTGAAAATGTGTTTGCTTTTTATATGATGGGGATTCAGGCTCTAATCTTATCATCTTTCTGTATTTATCACTCATGAATTCAATCTGAAATAAATGTACTGATTGCAGAAAATTGATTTAAATTTGCCCACGTTCATATGATTATTTAAATAATAGACTTATAGGACTTGTATGTTATTTTCCAAAGACTGAATCTTCTAATGAGCTCCCTTCCTTTCTCCCTCTCTATATTGTATATACATACATATATCCTGTTTAAGTACTAGAACTGCCTGATAATTTGCAACTTTATTTTTATTTTTTTCTTGCTCATGCATATAGTTTTCAAATTCCATTATATATTTTTCTTTGAAAATTGAATTCTTTGAGTAAACAGCTAAAATTGATTTGAATCTTCAAATGTAGCTTTTATATTATTATATTTTAATTTTACTGCCTTATCAATAAAAATGTAAACCTAGTTTTTTTAAAAGATTTATTCGTTTAATTTTAGAGAGAGGGAGTACACACAAGCACATGCATGAATAGGGGTGAGGGGAGAGGGAAAAAGAGAGAGAGAATTTCAAGCAAAGTTCTTTTGAGCATAGAGCCCAATGTGGGGCTCAATCTCGGAACTCTGAGATCATGACCTGAGCTGAAACCAAGTTGTTCACCTGCCCGAGCCCCCAAGGGACCCCCTAGTTTTCTTTTTGAAACATAGCTAAGTAGTATAAAATTTAAGAAAATGGGAATTCTGTCTAATATCTGTTATTCTTATTTCTTTCAATGGTATCATCTTTCTGCAAGACTCTTGATAACTTCACATAAATGCAAGCTTCCTGATGGTTCTTGAATCCTGACCTGCATTTCGTTCTATACTGTTAAGTGTAGCCTCTTTGAGAGTGATTTGCTTGAACCTCTAGGAGTGTTCATTTTCCTGATTACTTCCCTTGATTATATAGGTAGACCACAGATGTTTGAAGTTTAAATATACTTTATAGATATATTTAGCAGTTTACTCTATTTTTGAAAATATGATTTTTAATCACTTAAAAACATAATGATAGCCTGTGTTTTATAAAGTGTCTTTTTTTTTTTTTTTCCTGAGGCACTTACTTCATATTTCTTGACATCTGTGAAGTGGAAAGGAAGGGAATATGCCATTAACTTTGTTTTTAGCCCAAATTAATTGTGATTTGTCCAAGCTGACATGACCACAAGACTGATGTGTCTTGCACATTTATATTCAAGAGTTCACTCTTTTAAACAACTTGATGTGCCAGTACCATTTGGTTATCAGATGCTATGCTGTTGTTATGCACTATGTATTAGTAAATGATCCTGATTTTCCAAGCACTTGATAATGAAGGGTAGTGAACCAACAGCCTAATCTAAGAACTGGAGGATACAAGCAAATAGTAAGAACACTAATTTATTGTTATTTATTTAAACAAATTTAATGTATTCAATGCATTCATTTATTAGAGAAAGAATGATAGGTAAATAATTTGCTTTCACTATGAATTATTCCAAAAAGTGAGAGGATAATAATTGGTATTTATAGAGACTTCATTATTCTTTAGAAAATAGCACTAACTGATCACTGACTGAAGTGTTCTCCTCACAAGGGCATGTAGAGTTTGCCAGAATAATTCACAATAATTTGAGAATTTCAGTCCTTGTTTATAGAAGAAAATGTGATTATTACTCTGTTTGTATCATACACAATTTTTAATTTAATATCCAGTGAACTACTGTAAGACTTCTCTCCCAAGTAACTACAAACACCAGTTTAGATGACAAGAGCCAATTTCTAATTTGGTATTAGTAATAATGGCACTAGAAGAAACAAGAGAGAAATAGACCAATGTTTAAGATGTTTCATTTGGGGGCACCTGGGTGGCTCAGTGGGTTAAGCCTCTGCCTTCGGCTCAGGTCATGATCTCAGGGTCCTGGGATCGAGCCCCACATCGGGCTCTCTGCTCCACAAGCAAGGAGCCTGCTTCTCCATCTCTCTCTGCCTGCCTCTCTGCCTACTGATCTTTCTATCAAATAAATAAATAAAATCTTAAAAAAAAAGATGTTTCATTTGAATTAAGATGATATATGAAGTCATGATTAGACAAAGATATCTGATCAGTTACACATTTTATGTTTCCTTTTCCTATAGGCCTTTACTTTTTATTTTCACTCAATATTTATCTCTAGCTACAAACGAAATAAAACCCAATGAAAAGCACTGAAGTAATGCTACCACTTTATTCAAGAGATGTAAATGCATATTTATGTATTAGGTTTGCCTTATTTCTGATGATTTTGGTGAGAATTTTACCTTATCATTTAAATAGCATTACTTATCAAAAAGAAACGTGTAATGTCAAGAAGCATAGAGTTTACATAGATAAATAGGTAGATTTGAACTAATTCCAAAAATCTCTTGAAATGGGAGAAATCATAGAGTAAATGGCAGTGTTCCGAACTAAGTGCACATAGCACCATTGGAGAGATGTCAGAAAAACTTGCCTGGAAGGTAATATCTGACATTTACAGATGTTGCTTTCATTACTACATTTAATAAAACGTAACATATATAGATACATTATTTAAAAGACAGAGGTGAATCTATATGCATAGTTATGATTCATCTTTCTCTGTCCCCACAGCCCTCCTTGTGGAGTAGCTAGTGGGAGCTGGAGACATACCTATTTGTAGGAAGAGGGAAAAAAAAAAAAGAAGAAGAAGAAGAAGAAGAAAGTAAGAAATGAAGGGAAGAAGAGAAGGAAGCCAAGAGAAAAAGGAGGACAGAAAGAAGAGGGAGTACTCATACAGTTCATATAGCCAATATGTTTCTTAAATGTAAAGGATATTCTAAAGTAAATAATTTTAAATACATTGTGAGGAGGCCAAATGGCATTTTATTTTATGAATCTATTTTGTTTATGTATGGGCAATGGATCCTAACTCTGTGGCTACTTATTTTTACACTCAGCTGATTCTTTGCTACAGACCCCATGTGACCCTTGAGTTGCACTACTGCTCAGATCGTCTATTGTACCACATTTGAATACTTGGGAATATCTTAGAGTTCAAAGGCATGTATTTCAGTCTCAACTAATATATACTTTAACAAAGTGATGACCAGAGATATGATGCCTAATTTAATTGTCATTGTTCATCATTAAAATGCTTCTGTTCAAAAATTCAGAAAGGAGAAATAATTTGAGATATATATTGTACAGAGATTATTCCATTGGTCCATATTATACTTTTTCCTAGGTGAGTTGCTTCTGGGATTGTATGTGAGTGTGCTTATCTGGCAACTGTCCTACCTTTTTTGTATGTTTATAGTATAAGAATATAAGGTTATTTTTAAACTACATGAGAGATTTTCTTTTTCTTTTTTCTTGTTCTGCTTCTAGTTGTTTACCTAGTGATGATTGTTATCATTTCCAAGTACTGAAATGGATATGCCTCATGTCCTAGAATTTAACTCTCAGGTCTGAGACTACATAACAAGATTTTAAAATTTGTTCCAAGGAATTCTTACCCAAGAAGATAAGGCTGTAAAGCAATATATAACTTTATTGTTTTCTTCCATAACTTCAGAAAAAGCCATTTATCTAACCAACAAAATCCTCAACCAGCCCCGTTCTCAAGGCAATGGATCACTCAACTGGTCAAACCTACTTGCCTATTGGACACCTGTCTATTCACCAACATTCATTCTTAGCCTCCCCCTGTCTTCCAATCCTAAACTATTAAGAAGTTTGCCCAATATCCCCGATTTGATCCCACATTAAAAGATTTGTTTTAAATCATTGGCAAGGAAATCCCTAACCTTAAACATATCCACTTCAATTTCTCCTTCCAAGATACTGCTAAACCTCAGTAAGAATGGTGTTTTTCCTTTTGCAGAAAGTAAAAAACGGCTTTACTTGATCAACAATGTGTCATTCTGGTCTTCTCTTTGAAGAGTGAATGGTAAACACTGCTTTTACTATTTATATTAAAAAAGTATTGAAATCTAGTTTGAGATCCCTGGGAGAACATGCTCAGAATCTAGCTTCCACCTATGAAAAGTATCTAGTCTTACTCTACAGACATTGTGTATTAATGTAAAGTAATCATTAATTATAAATATGTATTCATGTAAAATATAACCATTATTCTGATAATGAAAAAAATGAAGAAATGGCTAAAGGAAATAGGAGACTAGGCTTTGGAATAGTCTACTTAATGCTCTCTTAATTTGGTTATGAACATAATTGTTATCAATATCTTAAATACCAATTTTTTAAAATAAACCTGAATTACTGTATTCATTTGCATTATATATTGAGGGACTGTTAGAAAAAATTTACTTTTAATTAAAAGGGGTTTTGTTTGTTTGTTTGTTTGTTTATTTTAAGATTTTACTTATTTATTTATTTGACAGAGAGAGACACAGCGAGAGAGAGAACACAAGCAGGGGGAGTGGGAGAAGGAGAAGGAGGCTTCCCGCAGGGCAGGGAGCCTGAGGTGGGGCTCGATCCCAGCACCCTGGGATTATGACCTGAGCCAAAGGCAGACGCTCAACGACTGAGCGACCCAGGTGCCCCTAATTAAAAGTTTTAAATAAACTAATTTATAATTGTTTTATATAGTTGAATATAGACTTTTAATTATAAGATGTTTGTTTTCACTGAACTTGTTCTTAAACATTAGTTTTAAAGGAATAATACTTTCTTCTTGAACACACTGAAACGACTTTTTAACCTTTGGGGCTCAAGAAAGGGGAAATGTTATTAAGTGTTATAAAATATGAGGTGCAATTTAAGATCTTGGGACTTTTCGAAGACCTGAAGTTCAACAATATTTTTTCAAATAGGTAGTTTACAGTATCTATAAAACCCACTATAACTGAATGTGGCTTTCAACATGAACTGCTATGATTTCATGGACTTTTCCCCAAGACAAAGAGTTTTGATTTTGAACTGATGTTAAGGAAAATGCCACCTTTGTAATTGCCTTTGCATTTCTAAAGAAGATAAGTAATAAATGCTTCTTTCTAAATAAAACAGAACTGGAGGCATGTTACATTTAAGCTTAACCAAAATGTTAATTTATTTAAAAAAATCTTCTTTTTATATAATCTTTTGAAAAGTGAGCTTTTAAAATAAAATATCATTATTAAGACTATATCTATAACATCACAGGATAACTGTGTTTGATCCTGCAAAATTTTCCCCTTTCATAAAGCCCTACTTATTTACCAAGAAGTTTGATTATATTCAAGTTTGCTGAACTATTCTCTAGTTCATGTATTAAAAACAGTGAAATCCCTTTTCCCCAAATTATGTTTCTAAAAAATACAATCATTACCCAAATTCCTCATACAACATTTAAATTAATATCTTCATAATTCTTTGTTTTGGGATTCAATACCCATCTAAGAAGTGGACATTTCTTCTCTTTTCATTCTAAAATAAAAATATTCACCAAGGTACTAATATTATCTATGAAAAGATAATCACATCAGTTATAGCTGGTATTTTATATATTTTATAATGTTAGCATTTTTTCAAAAAAAAAAGGTTTTTTTTCCCTTAACAGGAACCCTAATGTGCACTGTTTTGTTTTGTTTTTTTTTTTACATGTACAAAATATATGAAGCCTTTTTTTTTCCTTTTTTTTACAGTGCCAATTTAAACAATAAGCAAAATGCAAAACCTGGGAAACCAATAACTACTACAACCACCACCAAGGTGACAGGAAGGATTGAAACAGACCCTTGCTTTTGCCAGTAATAGGCATAGTGTATGCCATTTTTCACACTAAGTTCAGAGGTATACATTTCTTTTAAATTGTCATATCAAATAAGTAAAGTGAACATAAGAAATAATTTATATTATTCAAGCTAAAATTAGCAATGGAATAGCAGTGTGATATTGCTTAGGATGGCAGGTAGCTAATGGAAAATATGGTAATGGATATATCTCGACTGTCACTCCCAGTCTAAATTCAGTTTACTAAATAATCACAATAATAATTCCCTTTTGGTTTCTCACCACCGGCTTCTTCTTAATATGTTTTATTTTTGCATTGTTTCAAAATCATTGCTTCTATTTATAAAAATCTCAAATGTCATATTTACATGTGACCTAGAAGAAGGATCAGAATTCATCTCTTCAAGAGAAAGATAATTATCTATGATACGTTTCCGGGCTTTTCTTGACGAGATATTGCATCTAACGATCAGTTCTTTAGAGCAGGTATAAACAGCAGAAAGGCAGGGGAGGCAACAAGGAGCTGCAGACAATGCCCAGGGTTTCAAGGGAAGGGAAAGGGGCAAGCCTTTGTAAGAGCTTGTTCTGAATTAACAGTGTAAGATATCCAAATGTTTAGGGCTCCCAATATGCTTTTCTTACCAAAGAAAGTCTCATGGTAAGTTGTTTTTACGGACGTAAAAATATAAATTAAGACATTTTTCTTTTTGTTGTGATCTATAATATGTTAGTAAATTTAAAATTTAGGGTATTCACTTGCAGATATTAAGCAGTATTATTTTCCAAGAGATAAAAGTAACAAAAGGAATGATATATGCTTTGGGGGCACCTCGGTGGCTCAGTGGGCTTTAACTCGGAGGGCTTTAACCCTCTGCTTTCGGCTCAGGTCATGGTACCAGGACCCTGGGACGGAGCCCTGCATTGGGCCCTCTGCTCAGCAGGAAGCCTGCTTCCCTTCCTCTCTCTCTGCCTGCCCCTCTGCCTACTTGTGATCTCTGTCAAATAAATAAATAAAATCTTAAAAAAAAATGATGCTTTGTTTTAAAAATCGAATACATCTGAATTATGATTAGAAATCAATTATTTGGAATCTAGTTTGGGGATAAAACTGTTTCTTTAAGAAATATGTAATGATTTTCCACCTCAGCTGGTTAAAAGCAATCTTGCTTTCCTATATTGATCACCCTTTTTATCTAATTTTTTTTCATCGGAAATGCTATCATCATATATGTCCTAATTTCAGTCTCAGATATATGGATGGAATCTAAAGTTTGTTGGGCACCTATGGTATATGTCAGATGCTATCGAATCCTTATCTTACCTAATTTTCACTACAACCCATCAGGCAGATAGTATTACCTCCAGGTTATGACCAAAGACACTGAAGCTTGGTGAATTATAGCAAAATGTACCTACAGACAGCTAACACATGTTGGAGACAGAATTTGATCCTGGGTCTACTGAATTCTAGCAACAACTCTCAATACAAGACTTTCTCCCAGGAATTTTACCTATGAAGTTACTTCTTACCTTTGCCTTGATCCTGTATGTATTGTCCTTTATTTCTATAGCCAGTTTTAGAATTCATTAAAATCCTAGAATTCTTCCCTTTGTAGTGAGTACTTGCTTGAAAATAGATGACACTTTTATAACTTATGATTCTCTGATACACCTATTTTCATTTAATATAAATATTTTTGTATATTAAATAAAAAGAATACAAGTAAAAATAATGAAATGATTTATAAAATAATTAATGCATCTATGTAATTTATATTTAAAATTTTATTATAGTTTATATTTTTATTTATAAATTCTATTTTTATATTTTTTAGTTCATATCTTATTTATTTATTTTTGTAGACAACATGGACTCACACCAGTTTTGTGTGTGAACATCGATGAAACACCTATGTAACAGTAATGTTCTTGGTATCGGAGTTACAGAATAACCATTGGCCCTTCAGGTCAGGAGAGAAGACAGACATGGAAACAATGGTATGATGGATGGAGTCCATAACAGAGGTCCTGACAGAAGAAGAAACACACATGGACTTGACCATTCAGGCCCCAGGGAGGAGTATCAAGCGTATACACATATACATATACAAGAGTATACATATATTCCTATGCTAGAAAGCATAAGAACCGTCACCACTTCAGTCAATTAAATTTATCAAGCACTTTCTAAATGCCAAACACATTGTGGTGTGGGGAATAGAATAGTGCAAGAACTATTGGAAGCTTTCAGATCAGTGAAGGTTAATTGCGGCTTTGCATAGGCAGAACAATAAAAAAAAAAATAACAGGGTATTTTCAAATTTTTATGAGGAGATGGACATTCCTGGAACATTGAGGGAATGCATGTGAAATGTTAAATAAGTAGTCTAAAAAGTTTGATATCGGTAGAACATTTGTACTTGAGTACAGGTGTTTCTGGGCTTCTATCTGAAGGAAAGAAATGGGAAAATGTTCAAAGACTTTAACAGATAATATTTTGGTTCTATCTCTGTGCATTTAAAGGCAGGGACTCTTCTTCATAGCTTAGGCAGAGGCCCTGATAGAGTCAACTATACAGGGCATTTAGGCCACTGGCATTTGTTCTGAACGGTTTGTTGCCTGCCTACTAAACACATGTTTATATTTCTGTGGGCTATTACCTGGCTTCTCTGAGTATTGAGAGTTGCCTCTGGTCCTCTGTTATACTCAGGTTCCTCTTCCTGGCCTAGTGACATTGGCACCTCAGTTCCACACTCTACACGCTGCTATTTCCAGTGTTTCTTGCCTCCTATGAAACCCTGACTGACTAAGGGGGGGATCTCATTTGTTTTCTAGGAAACCCCACAAGTCTTTTAACCAGAGATCCTAATTCTCATGGTCCTTTGCCAATTATCAGAGCTGGGGAAATGGCTGAAGTGGCATCCACTTCCGGTAATCCAAAGAAGACAGCATTATTGAATAACACAAGACTGCAAGTATTTACTTGCATTTACAACTCAGCCAGGAGACAGAATGAATGAAATTGCATTTGCTCATACCCTGAGATAATATGAAGCTTGAACCAGTGTTGCTTTGACCTCTTTGGAGAGTCCAGGGAGATTCCAGACCAAAGTGGAGAAAGAGGTTTGTGGTTAATTCTTTCCCCTTGTCCAGGTTAGGGTCTTTCTAGGCTGAGGTAACAGAAGAGAGATTTTTGTCATGTGCCTCAGGTTTGGAAAAGGAGACCCCATTTAGATAATGCTCAAAGATAAGCTAGCAGGAAATTAAACCTGGCAACATGAGATGGCCATTCTTTTAGATTTTTCTTTTCATTCTTTTATATATTTCTGCCTGGGGCTAGATGACGTCTCCTAATGTTGCCCCACTCCTCCTCCAGCAGTGGAAGAGCATAGGTTAGAAGGGCTGTCATTGAAGAGGAGGGATGTAGGGAAGGGGACATGAGGAAGACGGTCCAGGAGGGATTTTGCCCGTTAAGGAGTTGAAGCTGTGGATCTCTCAGAGATGCATATATAGGGTGTTGTCCCGATACCAACTTGTTCCTTAAATGAAATGTGTTTTTATATTCTTCATGATGGTGTGTGTGTGTGTGTGTGTGTGTGTGTGTATGCATGCATGTGCTTTTGTATGGGTATGAGGTGCACCGTGAAGAGAGAATCTTCCGATCTTTAATTACCACGAATGTCTTCTTGATTGGTGTTAGGTAGGTTTACCCTACACACCAGCTTTTCCAGGATAGTCCTGGTTATACGTACTGTCCCAGTGAATTTACTAGTATGCCTATCACTGCAAAGTATCATGATTAGCTAATAAAATAAAAGGTCACCTTAGTATTAAGGAATAAGTAGAAATTTCCATGCGGAATCAAAGACTGGCGGCCACTGAAGTCTCATTTTCCTTGATCTTTAATCATTCTATCTGGATAAATAGCACTGAATCAGTTCCTCAGGGTGTCCCCTGGGTTCTTGTTATCAGGGAAATCTGAGGAGTTATCTCCCTCCTGCAAATAGCCAGTTTGCCTGAATATGGCATTTGGGCATGATATTCATTCTCCGCCGCTCAAGAAAACATTTTTGACAGTCAGGGCAGGGGCCGGACATTATATGTCTTTGTGTTACCAGAGCTTAGCACTGGATGCCAGGGAAGCATATAAGCATATATGGGAAATGCCTTGATTTCTTTATGCCATTAGGAGACCATTGAACCTGTCACCTTGTTCAATAGCTGGGATAGACATGAGCATCACAGGCAA
This sequence comes from Martes martes, assembly GCF_963455335.1. NCBI lineage: Eukaryota > Metazoa > Chordata > Mammalia > Carnivora > Mustelidae > Martes > Martes martes. The sequence continues at coordinate 37,825,711 of NC_137893.1, forward strand.
AAATCCGGGAGCAAGTGGACAGGAAGGTAGGTGAGGGTTAGAAACAGAGAGTACTCTCATTCGACACCTCCGCAAGGGGGCATGCTCATTCAAATGAGGGAGGGAGTCTCCTGCCAAAGGAAAATTGCACCAGATGCAATTAATGCCCCCCCCAAGAGAAAATGTATTCAAGACCATAGGGAAGGAAGATTGAACTCAATTCTGCTAAAACAAAAGGTGGGAGGGTTTTTAAAGCTGGAGTGAACTGATGTAAAAGTACCTGGAGGTTTTAGGAGGGATCTTGGTCAAGGTGATTAGGCCATCTGTGTTTGCTAATTGGCTTCTTCCTTCCCACATTGACTGAGAGATAAGGACACTCTCTTGATTATTACATTTCAAAGGGATGGCTCCCAGGTTCTTGAGAATAATATTCTAGGGTTTTACAAGATTTACATCTCAAAAGGGAAGAAGAAGAATTTATAATTGCACATTTTCTAAAGCAAATGCTTTAAGAAAAGGGAGGTTAGGGGCCTATAGTCAGGAAGAAACCTGTTCAAAGTGCAGTCAAACTTAACGAAATGTTAAGGCCACCTTGGTCACTCCCTCTCTCTGAACAAGTGCATCCCACTTTAAAGCTACAGGACCAGAGGGGATGAGTGTCTGTGGATACCACGTTTGAGTTTCAGGTGAACCAGAAGGGCTCATGAAATTGAAGGGGATCAGAAAATCCCATCCCAAAAGTGCCACTTTGGCATATGGATTAATTTGAGCTAAAGGCAATCAAAACTCAGCAAACTCAGGAAAAACTTTTAACCTGTCCCTTAACTACCTAAAAGAATTTAGGTAGGAGGCCTATACCAGGAAGAGAGCTATTATCAGAGATAACTTTTTATATAGGAAGATTTGTCGGCATGGTGTGAAACATTTGTTTCACAAATATTTTCACAAACATTTTCACAAACATTTGTTTCACAAACATTTGTTTCCCAAACATTTGCTCTTCAAATCTTGCTGTGATTTTCATCCTCCCCTTTGAAGTCCCAGACCCTCACCCAATCTCCTTAGCTCAGGCTGGTATATAAGCCCTAAACTTCCTTTGAGTCTTATGACTCTGAGGGGCTCCTGTATATGCATAATTAAATTTGTTTTTCTCCTCTTACTCTGTTTTATGTCAATTTAATTATTAGGCCAGCCAAAGAACCAAGAAGGGAGAAAGGGAAAATTTTCTACCCCTATAAAACTTTCCGTCTGAGCAGTCCAGGGGAGAAGAGAGCTGCTGGGGATCTCTCTCTGATTTAGAGATGATTTTGGCATCATAGTCTACATATTTTTTGATACACAAAGAAGCATCCTCATAGGTGATATAAAAAGAGGGAGAGGGCTGAAAAGGCCATAGATGAGAGACTGGGCTGTGTGGATAGGAATGAGTGGGGTCCAGCAAAGGCTTAGCTCAGACAAAGAGAATTGTCAATCTGTAGTCAAATGAGATACCTCAGAAGAGTCTGGCTCACCAGGCTTTCTTTAGGAATGCCACAAAGAGTAAAACCTTGTTTTCTTTTTCCGGTACCAGTTCCATCAGTAGCACCTGGAAACAAGAGAAAAACATGTTCTCTGGCCCCATCCTGGACTTGCTGAAAGAGAAACTTTGAGGCTGAGGCCCAGCAATCTGTTCTAACAGACCCTTAATTGTGATGCACTCTCAGGTTCAAAAAGCTACATACCTAGATGACAAGTATAATGATTTGAGGTTCATTTTTACCCTTTGGTTTATTTTGGTAATTGATTATGGGAAAGAGTATAAGGAAAACTCATTTTGGGCCTGGCACTATTGTTGGATCTGATTATTATGTATGGGAGACTCCAACAGAGCAGTCTTGGACGAAGGGATTGATAACAATTAACTCTAAGCACCAGTGATTAACCTTAAGTAGCCTAGGCTGCTCCCCAAGGAGCCACAATTTACTCCAAGTATAAGAAGAAGTTGAAGCTATTTAACATGTAGATTGGTCCAGGCACAAACATTTTTCTATTTTTAAGATCCTATTGTAGTTTCTGTCACTTATGTTACTTTTTCTTTTTCTTTTATTTTCTTTTTTATTTGAGACAGAGATCAGAGAGAGCATGAGCAGGAAAAGAGCAGGAAAAGGGAGAGGGATAAGCAGACTCTCTGCTGAGCCAGGAGCCCAGTGTGGGACTCTATCCCAAGCCCCTGGGATCATGACCCTAGCCAAAGGCAGATGCCCAACCATCTGAGCCTCCCAGGCGACCCATTACTTTTTCCTTTTTAATGTAAGTACAAAGTCCAGAGGACAGTTGCAAGAAGATCAACTATAATGAATCCCTACTATGAGTTTGGCACTTACATAACACACCTTATGAACAGAAGAGGTAATTGACTCTCAAAATGGTTCAATAATGAGCCCCAGATAAACAAGTACAGACAAAAGCCCATGCCAAGAATTGAGGGAACGAAATAGGATTGAAACTCTCTCCATCTCACAACAAAATAATAATTCCATGTCAGACCAAGGGGAGCCTTTAGTCAAGTCACTGAATCTGTAGTATTTCTCAACATCTTTTTTTTTTTTTCCTGGCTTAAATAAAGCAACTTAAATAAATAAAATTATTATTTAACAATCATTGAGTGCTTCCTATGTGTCAGGCACAGTACTAAATATTTGACACATAAAACTTTTAACAACATGCGTAGAAGGTAAATTCTGACATTATTACTCTGTTAGTCTCAGATTTACTACTGAGGATACTGAGGAAGTAAGTGGTATAATGATTTATCCATGGTCATCCAGAAAATTATGGTGGGAACTGAGATATAAATCAAGACATCCTGCCTCCTGAGTACTCTTACTATTGGTGATACCTCACCCTGAACTCTTTTTTCACATAAACTGGCATTGTATGGACTTCCCTTCAGCAATAATGCCCAGGGCTCCGCGGAGGACCAATTCTTTAGGGTTTGTCTTTTCCTAAAGAATCCATGGGACATTCCCCCAAATGCTTCTCTTTTCTTTTGACAAGCTTCTTGTGACATTTAGAGGAAAAAAAAAAAAATTCCCTCTCTGTCCCAACATCCTTTCTATAATCTGGGGGTCACCATGCTGTGATGTACCTAACTGATTCTCCTTCAGAAATGGCATCATCCATACAAACATGTCGTCTTTCTCGCCTTTCAGGATACAATCTTCTTTCCCTAGAAAGGGATTAATTGGTAGCCCTCATGATTGAATGAATGAGAACAATTTAGTCTAGGGACAGCCAACTGTTCCCAAACATCTGATCTTTCACCTTCATGTCTTAATCCTTAGTGAGAAAAAGCCCATGAAGATTCTGTCTGACCAAGTGTTCACAGGGAGAAGAGTCTGGGTCAGCAGCTTTCATCCTAGGGAAAAATATGTAGATTTTCTCCTCTTATTTCTGTGAGACTTAATCTCACTTTTTCAGCAAGAATGTCCTTTTATCATAATTAGTTCAAGTTTACACCCAGAAATAAAGCACTCTTGGGGATTGGGGCAAAGACCAGTGTACTTGGCTGGGCTGATGAGAAGATTTGGGATTAGAAATCTCTAGGAGGTTTTGGGGTCCTGGGAATATTGGAAGCCTGGCCATCAGACCAAACCTTCACTGGATCCATAAGGCTATGAGATGGGGAGGTAGGGAGAAAAGCACTCAAAATCATAGAATTTAGTTACAGTATTTTCATGGAAAACACCATTTTGATATTGGTAGTAATGAAGACTGCAGAATAGAAATTAAGGCATGATTATAAATTGTTGTGACTAGCTTAAAAAATCACCTACTATTACTTAGTTCTCCGGTGTTTTAAATATGTATTCTATGTTTGCTCATAACCATCTCTTTTTACTTTATAATTATGTATGAAAAGTATTTCTGTCACTTGAAATTCGAAGGACTATTTAGGAGTGCAGGATTTAATGCTGGTTGCAGGAAGGTATTGTAACCTGAGGCAAATCAATAGCTAAGTATAATCAGTTGGTATAATGCTCAAATGTGTGTGTGTATATATGCTTCTGATTTCAGGTTTAATATGTGTCAGTTTTAACCATATCTCTACATAAATAAAATATGTGGTGCAGTGGCATATAGAATCTTAGCTTCAAATGTTGTCATATTGACATATTGAAATAGATATTATTAAAAATTAATTTATTTTAGATAAATTTTTAATTATGTCCACAAAGACATACAGCCTTTAAGACTATAGGATCAAAGGACGCACAGAGATTCTTAAGAATTTAAGCAGATTATGTGAGCAAGTTATACAATAGCATAGGAATTTTAGACTCATTAAAACTAAGTTGGTCATCAAATAAAATTTTATATGTGAATTAAAATAATTTGAAGTTTTAGCATAGTAACCAAATCTTTTTTTTTTTTTAATTTTTAGTGTTATAGTTAAATTTTTTGAAATCTGAAACATACTTCCAAAGATTCAAAGACTGCTTCATCAGATCAAATTGAGGTCGAGTTCATGATTCTTGCCCACAGTATCTATATCCAAGACTGGGTCTTATGGACAACTATATCCCCTCCACAAACTCAGAACTTGAGAAATCTAAGCCTTGAGGTTGCCTAGAGCTCTGTCAGGGTTCAAATGAACGCTTTCTCAGCTAGAAAATTAGTCTGTCGTTATCAGGTATAAAGGCTGCAAGACTTGTGGGATATGTCCTATCAAAAGTACCAAATGGAATGTCTTCACATCTAAAAAAGGCTTAGGATCAAAGCTGAAATCTCATTTCTGGGGATGTTTGTATGTAACTGATTGTACAATTGCATCTTTGTTCTGCTGGGGTTCCCACTGGTTGTAAACGAATGCGGCCTCAGGGATAACCACTGTCACCTAAAAATTAATTCACATTAAATATAATTTTAAGGTATTGTTATGCACATGATAATAAATATAAGTGCCACTTATTCAATAATCCAACCACCAGTGATCAATCTATCTTCAAACAGATGGTGTAGTGATAAATTAGGCAAAATGTAGGAATCATGGCAAGATCCTGGGAAATGCAAACAGATGTGTACAATGCAATGATTGTGATCACATTCCACTTACACATTCATAGGATGCTGGTGCCTTTTGCTGCAAAGGGATATTTATTTTGTGAAAGGGGTTTTAATATCTACATGAATGTAATCAACATTTCCCTCAACATTAGAAAAACTCACTTGTTGCCAATTTAAGCATCTCACCTACTATAAATATGTGTGTCTGGGAGAGAGATGCAGCACCTAGTTAATGCTCAGTCCTGTCCCATAGGTGCCATATATTTGGGTTTTGGATTTTTTTCAATTAATATCCGATTAGCCTATCAAGATAGTAGCAATCATTACATATATCATTATTTATATACATGCATACATTTATTTACACATACATACATGCATACAGACATACATATATCAGTGGAACCCTAAGGAAACAAAAGTGGTGTGATTCTAACGTTTGTCTTGTATATTAGTTTCCTGGGGGCTACAATAACAATAACAAACTGGGAGGCTCAAAACAACAGAAATGTCTTCTCTCACAGTTCTGGAGGCCAGATGTTTGAAGTCAAAGTGTCAGCAGGGCAGGGCTCCATGGTGAATCAGTGAGAGAGAAATTGTCCCTTGCCTTGCCAGCTTCTGGGGGTTACAGGCATGCCTTGGCTTGTGGTCACATCACTCCAATCCCTGTCTCTATAGTCACATTGCATTTTCTTCTCTCCTCCTGTGTGTTTGTATCACAAAATTCCCTTTTATGAGAAGACGTGGATTGCATTTACAGCCACCAGGGTGATCCAGGACAAGTACCTCCTCACTTAATCATATATTTTGCTCTATAAGATAATATTCACTCTTTTGTCATATAAGCTGACATTCCCAGGTTCTGAGGATCAAGACAGCAGCACATCTTTTGGGTGGCCACCATTTGGCCCACAACATCGTCTTCCTTCACTTATCCTGATGAAAAGGTCATGCATTTTGTTAGGCTGAAAATCGCTGTCCTTATCACGCTCACTTAATTTCCAGATAGCCATTTTCTTACCGCCATCATTTATTTCACATTTAGTGTGCTTGTTAAACTTACGCCATGGATTTAGTTTTCAACCATTTTCTTTTGTCTCTGATTCTTGAAAAACCATTTCGAATTCTAAGTTGGCAAATGGGCACAATCAGAGAGGGAGAGCCACATGTGTTCTCAATGGCCAAGCAGGCCTGACCTTATAGGGAATTAAGGCAGTGGCAAAGTCACATAAAAATAGATGAGCTGGTAGTTCAAAATCAGAGTTTAAAAAGAAAGAGAGTGACTCAGATAAAAATACCCTAGAGAAAAGCACGGTGAGACATAGATTTATTCTAGAGTGAATGGTGCTGCACCACGTGAAATTGCTTGCCCAGATTGCTTCCTTCCTAGCTCTGCACATGCTCATATGGCAACATTTGTGCCTCAAACTGTGTTCCATTCCTCCTGGGTGTTTTCTGGGCTTGTGGGATCAGTCATTCCTACGGCTTTCTCGTTGAAGACTGGAGGAAGGACATTTTCTTTCATTTAGGACTATATATCAAAACGATGGTTGATATTGCAACTTGTCCAATGGGTGTATCTTTTCTGTGTAGCTATGATACCCAGAGAGCCAGGAGCACATTGTGTACTTTGAAGATCTCCCAAAGGCAATTAGACTTACAAAATGCTTTAATCCATATGCTGAGACCTTGTGTCAGGAGTGTGGAAGGGGAGGCCTCTGGAAAAGGACTCTCAAAGGATCCCAAACACAGAGTACACTCATCATGGCCCATGAACCAAAAGTAATTAATCTAGAACACTTCTTGCACACACAGCCATGAGGGCGTGCAAATTAAACAAAGCCAAACTCCACATCTTTAATTAATCTCTTGGCTGTACCTCAGCCCTCAGCACCTTGCCTGTTTATCTCATTTCACTTGCCAAGAAACCTATGGAAGAAGTTGTTTACTGATGTTGATGAGTCCTTATCTAACTTCTAGCAATCTGGTACTCATCCCAAATTGCACTGAAACTGTTTCATCAGTCATACATATATTCTTTCAACAAATATCATGTGCCAGACTCTGCTAAGTGCTAGCATACAATGGTGAGAAAAACAGACAATCTCCACACTCAAGGAGCTTACAGTCTCATCAGCCATTCAAGTGTTTTGGCTTTAAATATTGAGGACCCCCAAAGAGCCCTTTTATGAGGATTATACTTATCCATAGTTCCTCAGTTAGGAGTTAGAACATGTATTTAAAAATACGATCATGGATTGGATTAAGGTAATGGTAGCAGAATTAATTATCATGTCATGTATTATTAGTCTCGAATGTAGAGTTTAGTGATTCATCAGTTGCATATAACATTCAGTACTCATTACATCAAATGTGCTTCTTAATGTCCATCACCCAGTTAGTCCATCCACTTCCCATCCAGCAACCCTCAGTTTGTTGCCTATAGTTAAGAGTCTCTCTTACGCTTTATCTCCCTCTTTGATTTCATCTTATTTTATTTTTCCCTCCCTTCCCCTATGAACATCTGTTTTATTTCTTAAATTCCAGAAATAGAAGGGTTTTAAAATATAATGTGGAATCTCTACAAATGATAGAGTGGGTGTGTTGAGGTTGACCTCCAGATGGCATTGATAACCAAATGATTAGAGGTGCTTTATACTGAGATATAAATGAAGAGTACAGTCATAAATTTGGGAGGAAATCAGGAATTTTATTTTGGATATACTAAGTTTAAAATATATGTGAAACATTCATTGGAGATGTCAAGTAAGAAAGTCTGGAGCAACAAAGAAGGATTCAGACTGGAGAAATTAAAATGTCCTACCTAGAAAATTTGCAATGCCAAAGGGATGGATGGAGTCCACATACAATGTGTGTGTGTATGTGTGTGTATGTAAATCAAACTAAGATACTGTTAAATATGTTATCCCCTACAACTCTGACAAAGATATCATCCTAATGACAAAATACAAAAATGTGTAAGTCATAATTTTTAAATTAGTGGAAGCTAGCAAAGATATGAAAGATAAATGACAGTTGGCAAAATATCCAAAGTGACTGAATTTCATTATTATTGTACATGTCTGGAAATTCCATTGAGGACTCAACAACTTTTGAATTAACAATAGAATGAAGATATATGGACCTAATAAATCAGTACATAATTATTCCACTAAATTTGTTTTTTGGCAATAACATTAATTATTGCAATAAGAGACTTATTATATCTGTGTTCTATTGTTAGTAATGTCAAATTTTACTAGCTTTCTTATGTTATTCATTTTATATTATTTTTGTCATATATTTTGTATACTATATATTATGTGTATTTACATAATATATAAATATATATAATATGTGAAATATATATTTTATCTAAATAATTATAATTATAATAAAATACGGTTATTTTATATTATTATTTATTTATTTTTTATCTTAAGTTCAATCAGAAGAAACCTCAATCAACTGGTATTGTGGTAACTAGAATTCAGAAATCAACCATGAATTTTACATATCATGTTAAAATTACCAACACAGATAATATTATTACACGCACACACATTGTGGCCACATATAGCATAATTTCACCACTTTTTAACATAGTACCTAGTCCTATATAGTGTTCCTTAATCTCCTCTTTTTTCAGTTTTTTAATGCTTGAATATTAGAGAAAATCAAAATTAACCAATGATCATCATGGCTCATTGTGTTCCAAAACCTCTTCAGTCATAATTACACTGTATATCAATAATGGTTAGAAAACAGTCCTTCAGAATTTAGTTCTGGACTCACTTGTTTATGAATCTTTTTCTTATAGTCATGCAAACTTTTGTTTTCTGATTCTAATTTCATATATATATATTTTTGGAATGCCATTCTTGTTGTGTATTTCACATGTACCTTTTTTAATTTAGAAAAAAAAAATTTTAATTATTTTAAAAACTAAATAACCACTCTTACCTTCCTTCTCTTTAAGTCTTCAACATTATTAATAACAAGCAATAGATCATATCCCAAACTATAACCTATTAACATAAATTGAAAATTGATTTTAATTTCTCTCAAATACCCTGGTTGGCTCTCTGTAGGATCTTCTATTCTTTAGTTTTCTAGTCCTTGTCGTAGCTTGTGTGCATTACATCTAATAGCTTCCTTAGCATTTGGTCAAACAATTGATTAACGAAGAGTGATTATCAGGTAAAAATTAGTATGTATTTTAGCAAAATTCTCCATCCTTTCACAGATTCTGAAAATTTTTCTATGGTATTTCTTTTTTTTGGTGCAGTTGAGACCCTATGAGACATAAAGAATCCTTAAGATTTCTCACCAAAAATACAAAAATACAGGTTCTTATCCATTTTTTTTTAACCAACAATGTTAGTTCTATGATCAAAGGTTCATCTTTGATAATATTTTAAATTATGTGAAGCTGATATTTAAATTTACTTTAACCTTATTAAATATTTAATAAATATAACACTTGGTCACTCCTGTCATCCAATGATAATACAGTTGTCAACTCATTTTATCCTCAGTACTAATATGCTTGAAATTCTCCAGTGATTTTTCCATTGCCTCATGGCTAATGCCTGGAAATTCTCTTTGCTTCCACAAGGTCTTTATGATTTTGTTTTGTCCTGTTTCCCAGTTTATGTGTCATTGATATTAGCAGATAATTTGGCTAGGTTACCATGATGGTTCTTTCTAATGTTAAAATGATATAATTTCATCTCCTTGGAATAGAATTGAGGGTCAAGATTGGTGGGGAAATGGTTATTGAAGTATTAGCTAAGTTAGCATGACTTCAATCTTATTGTATGGGAAAGGTTTTATCTTAGATGTTGAAGAGCTTACACTAAAATGTTGAGCTATTATCCCTATCCTCTGAGGGACACTGGGAATTTAGAGTGTTAGTGGAAAACTGTAAATGATCGCTTGATCATAACTTCAAAAAAAGATACTTTTGCGTTAATCCCTTCTATACTCATAATTGGTTATTTGGGGAATATTTTGTAAAATAGGAGGATTTCCAGATGTCATCATAACTTCAACATGAACGGTATGTCAGACTAAACTGCATTCTGTTTTTCCATTTATTAAAATTATTTGCCTGATAGAGATGTTTGATGTTTTTGAAAATAATCACATAGACCTTCATTTATTATAATTTTTTAATTTTAATCTGGATAAGGTCATATTACTAGTTAATAATAAAGATAGAGTTTGAATCTGTTTAGACTCCTGGCTCAATAATCTCTCCTTAACCTCAAGTTTATCATTCACTTAGATATTATGGTGGCTTTAGCAGACGTTTATAACTTCTTTGAAATTCCTGCCATCAAAAGATGAAAAATAGAAAATGTACCCAAGGAACTGAATGATCCATCTGAGAAGATTTCCAGGTAGAGTGCTTAAGTTGCCATTGAGCTTTTTCTGGCCACTCCCTAGTAAAATGTAAGGGGAGAGAGAAAAAAGGAAGGAAGGAAGGAAGGAAGGAAGGAAGGTCGGAAGGAAGGAAGGAAGTGGAAAGGGAGAGAGGGAGGGAAGAAGGAAGGAAGGGAGAAAAGGAGGAAGGAAGAGAGGAAGGAAGGGAGAAAGGAAGGTAGGAGGGAAGGAAAGGGAGAGGAAGAAGAAAATAGTTAAATATAAAAGGGCCTGGCCTTGCTAGTTTCAAAAATAAAGTGGTTCCTTATTCCCAGACCCTCCAGATTGCAAAAGATGCTATAATTAAATAACAGCTTCCAGGCAAAGATCAAATCTAGGGCACTCACAGAGAAACATGGTCTAAAGATAAAACCAAGGATGTAACTGTAAATCCCTTTGTTAAGACCGCAGAAAGATTTAAGGGGGTGCTGTATAGACCCTTTCAAAAAGACCAAAGGCCCTTTAAGAATCTTGAGAGAACTGTCTTCACAGCAGTGTTCCAGGGAACCTAAAGTAGAGCAGGAATCATCTTAAAGAAATTTGTTGAAGGGGCGGGTAGCTTTGGTCTAAAGATTTTTTTTTTCTTTTTTAATTGTATCAGCTTGAACTAAAAGAGGCAGAGACATTACAACATGAAGAGTCCTTTGGGTTCTGAAACTATTATAGACAGTAAGAAGGCTAAGGAAAGTAATCAGCTACAAACAGCAGCGGCGTTTCCTGTCAAAAGAAGGGTGACTCGGAGGGTGGAGTCAAGAGCCCCGAGGGCAGCACTACAACCTTTTGAGAACTGTTTCCAGAAATTGGGACTAGAGACGTGTGCCTGACTGGTATTTGACAGAAGCCTCATGTCACCATAACCTGACAAAGGCAGTGAATCCTAGACTTCAAGTGTGAGCCCAATGCTGTAGAGCCTTTGGGAAGCCTTAGGAAGGGATGAGGTATTTTTCACGCTGAAGAAATGCGAGTAATTTGTGGCACACAGAGCAATGACTATGGTGGTTTTAAAACATGTCCACATTCCCCCCATAAAAAAATTGAGACTGTTTCCTTTCCCCTGGAACAGGGCAGCTGGTCTTAGGCACTTTCTTTTGATGAATAGAATATGGCACCATTGGCACTGCATGACTATAAGGCTAGGTTAGAAAAGGCATCACAGTTCCAACTAAGCTATCTTGGGATTCTCCTCTTTGAAATGATCCTTTGTGTCATGTGTCATGAGACAGGTGAGTCTACCTGGAGAGGCCACATTTAGGCATTCTGGCCAACAGCCCCAGACAATCTTCCAGTCAGTAGCCAGATTCAATCTTCAGACGTGTGAGAGAACAGACTTTCATTGGATTCCAGTCTTCTAGACATCCCAACTGACAGCTAAAGGAACAGAGGCAGAGACGCTTGTTCAAATTATGGTTTCAGGAGCAAAATACATGCTGTCCCAATCCAAGCTTTAGGGTGTTTGTAACATAGCATCAGATAATTAGAATAGACATGAGAAGTTAGTTTTACTAGCAAAAAGTAGAGAGGTTATGATACAGTTTGTGGAAAAAAAAAAAAGAAACCCAGGGGACAAGCACATTTGGTACAATATATATTATAAATTTATTCATAATTTTCTTGTTTCCCCAAAGTTTAGATCCTTAAGGATAAAACCTAGGTTTAATTTATCATTGATTCTCTACACCAAACAGTTCCCTGGAACATTGCAGCTACTAGGTCAAAAAAGTCTTTTAGGAGAAAGCATACATTCTATTAACAGAAAGAAAACAAACAAACAAACAAACAAATAAATCGAGAGGGAGGGAGGGAGGGGGGAAGGAAGAAAGGAGAGTAGGAAGGAGGGAGGGAAGATAGAAAAGAGAGAGGGAGAAAAGACAGTTTCACCTAGTGGTAAGTAGCTATGAAGACAATTACAGAGCTTGACTTGATAAAGACTGGCTGGTTGTAGTGAAAGCACCAGTTCTTCATGGTTTTCAACCTCAAGTTAAAAAAAAAAAATGTATAATGAAGATCAAAAGTTACAGATTCAAGAACAGCCATCATTCAGCTAAATATCCAAGAAGTTCATCATCTCCAGGGGATGGAAATGCCACTCCTCTCTGCTCAGCAAATGCCCACTCTACCTATGGCCAGTGTGAACACAGCCCCATGTGGATTAATCTGAGCATTTATTTACCCCACAGACCTTCTCCAGCTCACTTAACAATGAGGAAATCACCGGAACTATGGGGATCATCTAGAACCTGGAACAGAGTAGGCTTTTGGCGGTAGGGAGCCAGTCCATTAGGCACTGAGTGTTTGCATCTGCTTTTCTAGAACATCAAGCACACAGCAGCCTTTGCTAATCTTGTTGCCACAGCACACAGTTAACAAAAGTGAAAGTTACAGACAGCAGGGGTAGCAGCCTCAAAGCAGCATATCTCCTCAAAGTGCAGAAAGGAGTCTTAATCTAATTCATGAGTCAACAGAGTAATGTGGATTTTCATGAATAGTTAATTTAGTCACAGAATTTGTTAGTAGACTACTGTGTCCAAAAAAGGGGGGTCAATAACCCCACTCTCTTGCGTGTTTGACCATTTTGAGAGAGATTTATTAAATCGTTAAGTCTAGAAAGCCACAGTCTAAAAAAATACCTAGATACGTTGCTGAGAAGCATGGGCATATGATTCAAAATCCTGTCTTATCATGACTAGCCAATGTTTAAGCTGAAGAAGGGGATTCTGTAGGAAGTTTGAAGGGCAAAATGTGCCTTAAAATATGTTAAAAAAAGTTATGAGCTAGAGCAGGGGTCAGCAAACTATAGCCCTTGGGCCAAAACTGACCTGCCATCTGTGTGTAAACAAAGTTTTATTGGAACAAAGCCACATTCATTCATGTTGTGCATTGTCTATGGCTGCTTTCTCCCTACAACAGCAGAGTTGAGTAGCTGTGACAGGGACCATATGGCCGGCAAGGCCTAAAATTTTGACTGTCTGACCCCTTAAAGAAAAAATAATTCCATCTATGAACTAGAGTGATATAAGCATAAACCTAGAACCAATGGATGAAAGTTATGAGAAGATTATGAGTGAGATTTTTGCCATATAAAACAAACTCTCTGGGAATCTTTCACAATATGAGATGGGCTGCCACGTATAAAAGGGAGTTCTACATCACAAAAACATATTTAAGACCCAGCTAGATGATAGGTAGTGTATGCATATGTTGATAGATTTTTATCACCTTTAAATTGTTTTCTATCTCCTTCTGTAGTCAGTGATTTACCAGGTCTTTCCATGTTATTTGTTTGTTTGTTTTGTTTATGTGTGTGTGTGTGTGTGTGTGTCTTATTTTTTCCCCAAAAGTCTTGCTAATCCATGTATTTCTTTCTATTCCCACATTTGTTGTTATTGACCAGGTTCACCTCACCCAACAATTTGTATTCTAATTAGTGTCTTTCCCTCTGGTTTCTTCCATTTAAATTTTTCTTACCAATTCTGTTTCAGATAAATGTTCTTATGTTGTGCTTTGCCTTTGAAAACTCTCTACTTAAAAATTATCCATGTTTTGCCCTTTGCCTATATGGTAATATCCAAACTTCCTAGACCGCTATTCAAGTCTTCACCATTTGGCCTTACCACATTTCCCAACTTTATCATCCATACTCTCCTCCATAGATATCGAGATAAAAAGAAAGGAAGGAACTGTTCATCCCCAACTATTTATACATATTTTTGTCTTGAATGTTTTGTTTTGTTTTTTTTTTACAGCTTTACACCAGTTTGATGTCAAACTTTTCCAAAGATTACCTCTGAATCCTTAGAATTCTTCCTTTACCACAAATCTGGCTCTAAGCTTATGTGTTATCTGTATGGCTGGTCACTTTGTCTGTGCTCACCTCAAATGGAGTCTCTTAATCCTCTATTTAGAATTGAAGTCCTTGATCCCACATGGGGAATGAAGTTCTTGCTTCAATACATGTAATGGATTGGTCCTGTACTACGCCATGTTCCGTGCATCTGGCATATCACCCTGTCCATAGAAACTACATAATAAATGTGTGTATTTAATGACAGAGTGCTTTGCAAAAAAGAATGCACCAAATTTAAAACATGTTTTTGCAAGATTTTGTCCTTCCTGACCCCTATGGAAAACATTATTAGATAAGGAAATTAAGAATTAAAATATTATTTTCCCAGCTGTAACATTCATTAGTTGTTTGACTGTGGGCAATTAGTTTAGCCTCTTCATGCCTATGTTTTCCCATTTGTAAAACAGAAATAATAATATGTAACTTATAGGAATATTGTGAAGCACAATTAATGTTTGTAAAGTGCTTTTTAACAACTTCAATGTCATAGAAATGTAAAATAGCCTTAATTAAAAATTTAAAAATATGTATGCATAATGATTCACTTAATAAACATGGAAAGTACTATTTATATGAATTTACATGTATGAATCTGGTTTGCAATATTAACAATTTGTTTTACCTTGGAAATAGACTTTGCTCATTTTTGACATTTTGCATTTGCATTTTGATATCTCTTCCTAACAGTGACTGCTTGTGTGATTCATGTGGGTCAGTGGTTCTCAACCCTGGCTGCTGCACATTAGTGTGTGCTTTGAAAATACACTGATGGTGGGTTTTAAAACACACTGATGGCCAGACTTCACCAAATTAAATAAACTCTCTGGAGATAGGGGGCACAGGCATGAGTATTTTTTAAAAATTTCTCAAGTTATTCTAATATGTAGTCAAGATTGAGAATGACTAATGTCTGTCTCAATGTGTATGTACATTATCATATGATCTACTTGGTGAAAATATTCATCTATAATGTATTTAAATATATTTTGATTGACATTTTGAGCTGCATGATGAGTTTGTACCAAAAGATTTCAAAATTCCCTTTTGGCCACAATGTTCAATGAATCTATGATGCCCTTTTTTAATTTTGTCAGATGGAATAGCAAAGAACCATGTTAGTAATGCTCAACTGCTACTTATTGAAGGAATAGGGGTGTTTACTCTTGCCTTCACATACTTAAATTTGTCTACTTGTACACAGACAGAAGTTAATGCAGAATTTGTATGTAAAAGCATATGTCATGAGGCATATACTGTAACAATTACATTGCTTTTCCACGAGAAATATCATTTTATAAATTTCTATCTCTGTTTTTGAAATACAAGTTGATTTTCAATTGTCATTAAGTTAACTGCTACATCTTCATTCTCTGCTATTAACATAAGATGAGGGCGCCTGGGTGGCTCAGTCGTTAAGCGTCTGCCTTCGGCTCAGGTCATGATCCCAGGGTCCTGGGATCGAGCCCCACATCGGGCTCCCTGCTCCGCAGGAAGCCTGCTTCTCCCTCTCCCTCTGCTGCTCCCCCTGCTTGTGTTCCCTCTCTCGCTGTGTCTCTGTCTGTCCAATAAATAAATAAAAAAAAAATCTTTAAAAAAAAAAAAAAACATGAGATGAAGGGATGCATTTGATTTTAAAAGAAGGCCTTAGAATATAATTAGGCAGGTAACATTTATTACAAATAATTATATTTTTGTACAAGAAGTCTATTATATAATTTTCAAGTCTGATAATCCATTTTCAGGTGGATTTTAGACAGTTGTTTTTAGGGTTTATGTTACATGAACATGAGTTAGATGCAGTTATAGGTGTGTGTGTGTGTGTGTGTGTGTGTGTGTGTCTATCTGTCTGTCTGTCTAAATAAAATAGATCTTTAAAAGTCTCTGACTTTGTCCAATTAATGAATTTTAAGAATTCTTTTCATAATTATTTGATGCAAAAAGAGGTCAAAAATCTAACTAGAATATGGGCATGTTTAAATTGGCCAGTAACTTTTCAAATTACATTTCAAAGTGAATAGAAGTGTGAATTCTGATGATGAAAAATGAAGTTCTTGTCCATCCTGGGGTAGGTACATTCATTTTGAGAGCTTCAGTTAAAAAAAAAAAAATATATATATATATATATATAGCCCTTTTGCTCCAAAGACAGGAAAACTTACCTTTCTGCTTTTGATGGCACAAGATTAACTCTTTTCTTCAGTATTTTTTAATACATGATTTAAAAATTCAAAGTGTCTAGCTAGAAGTGTACAGTATTTTAACAAAATACTTTCTGAATGATCACAGATCATGCTCACAGTTCCTAATTATTCATCATGACATTTAAAACCAATCCACTTGACTTGATAGGGGTAGCATATATTGTGATGTTCAGATTTGCTAGAGACTACATTTTTCTCCCTTTGTTACATTCTGTTAACAACCTGTCCAGTACAGCATAATTTTTGCTTTGATACCAATTAAGCAAATTGCAATACAGCTATAATCCAATTGCTGATGAATGATGTGAAACCATAGTTTATCATAATACAGTGATATAAAACACAACAAAAAAGGACAAATGGGCTGCAACGGTATGGATAATATTTGCTGAACTATTTACATGATTAATGTTCTTATAATGTTTGCATTCTTATTGTCCTACATCATCTGTATGTTTTTAGCTTTTTTTCTCCCTGAATAAAATAACCCTGATGTTGTACAATGAAAAGTAGAATATCTCAAAGAAAAATTATGCTAGAAGAATAAAATAGTACCCCAGTCTCACCTATATCATGAAGTGATCACTCCCAAAATAATCTAATTCTAGCTTAATTTAGGTTTCAAGACAGCACTTAAAATAGTGGAATTTCCTTTCTTTGGAATAACAGAAAATGACTTCATACTTTCTTTTACTGAAGCACTGGACTTACTTCAAATACATCTACAATACTTTGTTTTGTTTTTGTCTGAAGCCAATAAAACAGCCCATTAAGTATTAATAATACTGCATCTTAATAAACAGGTAATTATACCTTCTTAACAATGTTTTGATTACTAAGAAGCAAAAGGAATATTTTGAAACGATGGTAGATAGCATCTGATTCATAAACCCATGGTTGTGAGCTGACTTTGTCACTTTTTGACTCCCAATCATCCCAAAACAGAAAGCTGTCCACTGTGTGTTTTGTCCCTACAACCGCTCATGGATTTATTGTGATTTAGCATTCTTGGAATGTTACCTTAAGAGATAGATTTTCTCTGTGACAGTTAGTTACTTAGAATTTACTCTCTGGAATTAGTAATGGGTGAAAGTTTTAAGACCTCTTAATGCTCCTGTTCCAGGCTATTGAATTTACATCTTTTTGATTGTATTTCTTATAATTTTATTCAATCCCTCTATCACATTGCAGGTCATTTTTGAATTACATGTTGCACAAAACTATGCATGTTTCTGAATGGCATAACATTTTGCAGAACTGAATTGGTGATAGAGTTAGGCACTAAAGTAGGTATTATTTTTTAACTGATCTCATATATAGCAAATGTCATAAATATTTGTTAGTGTCTAAGAGCTTTCAATCCCGTTGTGTTTTGAAAGACTCCAAAATGTTCCTGGACTTTTCAGTATCTTTTCTCTGTCTTTTTCTTTCTGAGATTATACTGATTTTTGATAGTCTTAGAATAAGAAGTTTGTTTAATGTGAGAATGTAAATCCCTTTCCAAACGCCACTCTGAAAGAAGGCAAGATTTGCTCCCTGGAAAGTAAGCATTACCCACTTTAAGCCAAAGAAATGACAGTTATGGAAAAGAAAGGCTGGAAATGATATGGATTTGGCTGTATTTCATCCCCACAAATGCAATACTTTATAAATACGGAGAACTGACAATGCCGACAAACCCCTCTGTGTTAAAGGATGCTACATAGCTTTGGCCTGCTGAGAGACAATAGCAGTGAGAACAATCTGGCATTGTGCAACCAGAATGGAGTGGTTCTTTATGAGCAAAGGCATTGACCATGATTCAAAAAGGCACAGATGCAAACTGTGCCAGGTTCTGCAGAGAGTAGCTATGGCTCTAAACCGAAGCATAATATTTCCCTGAATGCTACATGGGATAGACCATTGGTCAGTTCAGTTAAGCCTCAAGCACACCTATGATCAATTTCCTTAAAAAAGGAATTGCTAACTGTTTATTTTGGGGACCTAACCTAGAAGTACAATCTTTACATGTTTGAAATGTGACATTGGCAGATTAGGATTACAACCCAGGCATGCTTCAGTCAGTAATATTTTTTTTTATTTCATGTTGGGCACCTGAGTGGCTCAGTTGGTTGGGTGACTGCCTTTGGCTCCAGTCATGATCCTGGAGTCCCACATTGGGCTCCCAGCTGCACGGGGAGTCTGCTTCTCCCTCTGATCTTCTCCCCTCTCATGCTCGCTCTCTCTCAAATAAATAAATAAAATCTTTAAAAAAATAAAAATAATAAAATTGCATGTCGATCATGCAATGCTATAAACACAAAGATTTCTTCATGTGATGTGTACTGTGATTTGTTTTAACCTAGAATAGACAATATCATCCTTTAACAGTAACTCAACAAGTTTTTATTGAATACATACCATAGGCTGAGCAATTAAATAATTCTTGTATTTAGGAGATGAACATCAAGTGAACTCCTGTTTGATATTATTCTATTACTTTCCCTAAATCTATTTCAAATCTAGATTTCCTTTTTGGGTTGCTCGTTCCTAGACCATGCAGTGAGGTAGGTAAACTAGATGACTTCTAGAGGGTGTTTTCAAGTAAGAATTCTGGAGCTATTCTGTTTAGAACTATTCACCGTATAACCATGCTCTTATTTATATTGTATGTAATTTTGGATTTTTTAGGTGTCAAGTTTGTTTGAATATACAAAATCTCTCCTTTAAAGGATTGATTGCAGCAATATTTGGTGAGACTGTTGGCAGTAGCACATAAATATTTGGTGTGCATTTGGAGAGACATTAGATACTTATATATATATGTCAGTGTATAACTATATCCTTGATAGGAGTTGAAATTGCAGCTCGTTAGACTTCCAAGGTCAGGTGTTGAAAACATAATAAGAAGAATTCTAAGCAGACAGTCTTATCCAAAATGGACTTGTCTGCAATATCTCCACAAGAAAAGTATAAAAGGCAACGTTTTGGGAAGGTAGTATTTAGTTATAATGCTAAGAATGCACATAATTAAAGTACACAGTGTTTTAGGTTTCATGTAATAGATAACAAATACACTGAGATGTATAGAGGTAAGGCAAACTGTAGTCATAAATTAACAAAGGGAAAAACATATAAGAAAATGATTTAGTGGGCACCTGAGTGGCTCAGTGGGTTAAAGCCTCTGCCTTGGGCTCAGGTCATGATCCCAGGGTCCTGGGATCGAGCCCCGCAGTGGGCTCTCTGCTCTGTGGAGAGCCTGCTTCCTCCTCTCTCTCTGCCTGCCTCTCTGCCTACTTGTGATCTCTGTCTGTCAAATAAACAAATAAAATCTTTAAAAAAAAATGATTTATCAAACGGCAGAATGATTCCCAAGCACATGGACTAGTCATTTATTCAGTTCGGTTAGGACTTTTTCAAACTACACATGAATTTGAATGTTTTTAAAGTATATTATATATTTAACATTTCTATATTTAATAAAGGCTAATTGAAATAAATTAAGACAATTAAAATGGGCCACATTAGAAATTATAAATACTTTATGAGCCTCCCTACCCTAGCATCTCCATCTAAAAATGATGAAATTCAAGAAGGGGTAACTAAAAGAAATGCTGGCAGATCACAGACAACCCTAATTTAATGGGGTGAAGAACGAAGTCAAGGGTGCCCTATTCATTCATTTAGTAAACAGTCAGTAAGCACTGTGTATATGTTGGGCACTATTCTCGGCCTGGAGGTAGAACAGTGTACAAGACAGCCAAGTTTCCTGCTGTTGTGGAACTCAGAACATAGTGGAAAAACGGAAGCCGGTGAAAACAAAAACAGGGAAGAAGAAGACATATTTTATTGGTGAGTATTATACAGAGAAATATAATTGGCTAACATGTTGGATTGAAAAAAGAGGGCTAATTAAGATAAAGGGGTCAGGGAAGTTCTTCACAAGAAGGTGAATATCCAGCTGAAATCTGATAAGAGAAACTGAAGGAAGAAGAGGAAATACAAAAATCAGGATGAAGAATATCTCAGGGAAGAAACAGTGAAAAGACCCAGGGTAGAAACAAGCTTTTTGTATTCTAGGTATAGAAGAAGGGCCAGGAGTGGCTGGAGTTTGAAAGACAGGGAAAGGGGAGGGGTGTGAAATGAAAAGAGGAACATGGGCACAAGTTATATTGGGATTGAAAGATTGGTAAAGAAATCAGATTTTATTCTAACTCCCATTAACAACCTAGAAGGGGTTCAATGCAGGGTGGGGAGCGAGAAGATCCAGGTAAGGGAAGATAACTGGCTCCTGTGTATGGGTTTGGGGATGGTCTTAGGTGGGTGGGGGTCACTTCAGGGCCAGAGTGAAAGGAAGGGGACCAGCTAGGAGATTGGGTGATATACACACAGATCGTCTAGAGGAAGTAAAGGAAAGAGTGGGATTTGGGAGATAGTCTGGAGCAGATGAATACCAGTCTTGGTCATCCTGGTTGATTGAATGAGTGCAAGCGAGGTCAAGAGCAATTGAAGAGAGCAAAGTTACGTCGCCCCACAGATAGCTTGGGTGTTCCACAGTACGCCTGGTATAGCTCATAATTTTGCTAACTTCATCTACTCACTTATTCTCTTTTTCTTTCTGTACTCAACCCTTTCATGCTTCTGCTGCCATTTTAACTAATGGCTGTACACTCTGTCAAAAGGCTCTCCAGGGGCGCCTGAGTGGCTCAGTGGGTTAAAGCCTCTACCTTGGGCTCAGGTCATGATCTCAGGGTCCTGGGATCGAGCCCCGAATCAGGCTCTCTGCTCAGCAGGAGCCTGCTTCCTCCTTTCTCTCTGCATGCCTCTCTGCCTACTTGTGATCTCTGTCTGTCAAATGAATAAATAAAATCTTTATAAAAAAAAAAAAAAAGCTCTCCATTATGTTCCTACCTAGTTCTGCATATGAATATGCCCACTTATTTTCTTTAAGGAAGTCCACTGTTTGAACGGGAAAGCACTGATTTACTGATTGAATTGAAGCAAGAAGGCCACGATCCTAGGACTCAGTATTCTAAACTGTGTCTCTTAAACTCCTTTTCAGTCATCTCTAGGGGAAATAAAAGGAAAACCTCACACCTGTAATAAACAGAAGAGCAGGAAAGGTCATTCGTTTTTGCTCCCTAGAGTGGTTAACAAAATAGACTAGACACATAACGGGAAATGAATGAAAATGTAAATGCTGTATATATTTTACGAAACCTACCATGTAATGAATTGATCATTCATATTAAGCTATAGAATTGGGGAGGGAAATAAAGAGTAACCATGTGTAATCTCTCTCAGTGTGAAGAATGAGTTTATGGGTGAGATTTCTGAATAATATGCAGGGCTTCATACAAATATACAGAAGTGACATAATTTTTCAACCGCTGACTCTGATGGAGTAATTTTTGTGATTCCTGCTCGCAGCTAGAACTCTGAATATGTAGAGCAGGAGCTGATCTTCTACCACAGACGACTTAAGTCATTTTGTGTAAGGAGGTGCTCTGCCTCCAGAAAGCACATATGTTCACCAGCTCATTTAAGAGTGTCTTTGAACATTAGAAGGGACTCAAGAAATTTAATTTGTATTTGTAGGAAGAAGTGACACTCATTTGTAGGAAGAAGAATTATGATAAATAGTCCACATAAACTATTGATTTACTCAATTATTTAAAAGAGACTAGATGGCAAAGAAATGACGCTAAAGTAACAGAAGATGACTGAGGTGACATTTTAATGGAAGTCAAAGTGAACATTTCTACCTTTCTCAAAGATTTGCACAGTCAACCTTTAGAAAGATTTAAAAGAATGGGGCACCTGGATGGCTCAGTGGGTTAAAGCCTCTGCCTTCGGCTCAGGTCGTGATCCCAGGGTCCTGGGATGGAGCCACACATTGGGCTCTCTGCTCAGCGGGGAGCCTGCTTCCCCCTCTCTCTCTGCCTGCCTCTCTGCCTACTTGTGATCTCTGTCTGTCAAATAAATAAATAAATAAATAAATAATCTTAAAAAAAAAAGGCAAAACACGAGGCATTTTTACTTTTATGAAAATTGTTCAGTGTTATGATGATAATTTATATGTTGGTGGCTCTCTTTTATTTAGATTTTGTTTTACAAGAGCCATAGTTTGCTTGTGTTGCTTGCTATAGCTTTGTTCTATTATGCTATAGCTTCCCGCTATAATGTAGAATAAAATGTACTACTTAATTGCTGTGAATCCCTAAAGGATATGAGAGTGGTTTAGACGGGTACCTGTTCAGGAGTCTTACCCTGAAAGAAATCTGCACAATTGGCCTTCTGAGAGTCTCTTTCTAAGCCTGAGGTTAATCACACTCTTTCAACATTCTGTTGTGCTTACTCTTTTTATTCTCTTATCAAGTTTGGACAACACTCTCCCTCAGTGGTGTCTTTATTGAGACCATAGTTTAAATTAAAAACCTGAAGTTTTTCTTCCTAAATCATAAAAGAAGCAAATCTTCATAGTCCGAGAGGATTTTCATTACAGCTATAGGTTTCAATATTGTGAATTTCTATAATACATATTTTTTATCTGTTATATTCATTGTAAACTGCAGAATGAAAAGTCATGTTCAATATTGCCTCACGGTGTTGAGAAAGCCATCTCA
Organism: Martes martes; assembly: GCF_963455335.1. Taxonomy (NCBI): domain Eukaryota; kingdom Metazoa; phylum Chordata; class Mammalia; order Carnivora; family Mustelidae; genus Martes; species Martes martes. The sequence continues at coordinate 37,848,813 of NC_137893.1, forward strand.
TTTACTAATCAATAATGGTTTGGGATTATGGGTTTGTTTTCTTTTGTACTTATGTATATACGTATTTACTCATGATTCCATGAGTACAGAGATAGATTGAACATTTTTGACTTGTACACTTTAAATGAATGCAGTTGGTTGTATGTCTATTATAGCTTCATACAGCTGTTTAAAATAATTCTGTCCATAAAGGATAAAAAGTCATAATAAGGGGAAGATTTATTGAGCATTTAACACATACCTGATACTGTGCCAGGAGTTCCACAAATACTGTCTCTTTTGATTCCCACCCTAACCCATTTGAACTTAGAACTACAATTATTCCCAAATATTTGCACAGAGGGAAGAGTGTAGAGCTCGCGTTGAGTTTATACTCCGACAGAATTACCGATTTGCTGACTATGTGACTTTGGGACGCTCATTCGCCTGTTTCTCAGCCTCCTCATCTGTGAAATTGAGCTGGTAATAATAATTTCTATCTCATAGGATTGTTTTGAGAACTAAGTGAGATGATTCACATAAAATGTTTAAAACAGTACTTTCCGTACACTAGGTAATCATTTATTGGCTCTATTTATTTTTTGAATAAACGTTCTCTAATCCAGTAATTCTGAGAGTAGTGCCCAGACTAGCAGCATCAACATCACCTAAGAGTCTTTTAAAAAAGATTTTATTTATTTATTTTAGACAGAGAGAGAGAAAACAAGTGGGGGAAGGGGAAGAGGAAGAGGGAGAAGCAGGCTCCCCGCTGAGCAGGGAGGAAGGGAGCCCAGCCAGAGCCCCAGGGCAGGCTCCATCTCAGGACTCTGGGATAAAGACCTGAGCAGAAGGCAGACCTTAACGACTAAGCCTGCACCCCTGACAGATGAAAATTCTGCTCCCTTTGCCACTGAATCAGAAACTCTGGGGGTTTAGGTACCGTGAGCTACAGTTTCACAAGCTCTGCAGGTGAATCTGATGCCTGTTAAAGTTTGATCTCCTCCATATGTGTCTCAAGAGACTACTGGAAGAAGTAGATAAATCTATAAAAAGCCCTAAACATATTTGATAAATGGTAACATTGTGACAAAAATTTGTGGTAGGTGTTGAAAGCTTTCCCTATTCTAATTAATCCAGTGCATTGTTTGAGCTTGGAGAAGAGTATGTTTATTAATTTAAAAAGCTACGCCTGCAGAATCCAACAAGACTGAGGTTCCCGGGTAGCCAGGGCATTACAGGATAGGAGGATCCTAAATAGGTAACTGGGAGGCTTAGTGATGTTATACGAACGCATCCGGAGACTTATAAATTCTATCGGAGCCCACACCGAAGTTTTTCACACTCAAAAGCCCACAATCTTTCTATATAATGTGTTGTCAGAGAACACAGGAAGATTCGAGAAATAGCGTATGGAGTGATTGCTTACACTTTTCAAATATTGTACTTTACTTAAAAGGTCTTGGTGGGGGAACAATAGACAGTCTATGAGTAAAGAACTTGAAACTTTCATAGCAGGGCGAGAGCACTCTGCACGGTCAGCAGTCTGGGAACCACACAGGCCACGCTGGAAATGTACACTGAGGGTCCTGATGAAATCCCCCTGCTATACGTACAGAACCACCTGCCCTCTGTCAATTTGGATATCTGGTTTTCTCCTTAGGTTCAGAAGGCTCTTTCACTCAGCTTATCCTTTCCTTGAATAAGTGTCATGAATATGGTCCAATCGGGCTAAAGGCCCCACTTAGCATTCTTGCTAGCCTCAAGCTCAAAATACAGACAGAAGAAATTTAACAATGCAGAACTGCTGTTTTAGTTACCTGTAGTAAGCAGTTTCTTCGTTTGAGATATCCCAGTATGCAATTTATATTAGTGACTACATTTTTAAAGTCCCAGCACAGCTTTCCAGAGATTATTCCAGAAACCAGATTTAATGACCTTCAGCAACCAGCCTGAAAGATGAGAAATAGTGGCAGATGGAGTTGGGGCATTTGGGGGCAGGTGGGTAGTGGGTGTCCACTTAGATTGGAGGTTATGAGAGTATAAATAGTTTCAACCTGAATGGCTTAATGATTTCAACCTATGCCCTTTCCTGAGCTAAGAAATACGAAATGGTTATTCCACAATGAGTGGCCTGGGGACCAGCAGCTTGGCATCACCTGGGAACATGCTACGAATGCTGAATCTCAGACCCCACACTAGACCTACTGCATCAGAATAGTCAGTTTAACAAGATCCCCAGGTGGTTATACACACATTAGGATTTGAGAGGCTCTGTTCTAGGTGAACACATCTCACTCCTAGCACACATGAGAATCACCTGGGGAGCTCTTCAAATTCCTATGCCCAGGCCCACTCTAGCCTGATTAAATTAAAATCTCCAGATGGAGTCCAGGCATTTTTGTTTTTTTTTTAAAGCACGCCAGATGATTTCAAGATGTGGCCAAGGTTGAAAAAGATTTTTTTTTTCTGAATTATAAATAATCCTCCAGCTTTTTATTATTTATATAAATTATTGGGTTTTACTTGATTTATTCAGCTGTGACAAGAGAAACACTATTATGTTAGGTCTCTGTTTACATAAAATGAAATATATAAGATACACTTAAATATAAGTATATATAAATATATAATATAAATGTATATATAATAAGTATATAATATAAATATATAAGATACACTTAAATATATTTATATACATATATAGTATATATACAAAAATGTATATGTACATTTACATATAAGTGTATTGTGTGTATGTGTATGTATGTATACATATACATACACATGTACACATATATGTATATGTACATGTATATGCACAGATACATATGTGTATATACATATGCATATGTGTATGGTATACATATATGTGTACATATACATATATGTGTATATGTGTATATGTATATACACACATATATATACACACACACATATAAAATTCAGTGAATGTCCTGTATAAATGTTTCCAAGAGCTCTGCTCTTGTGTGTTGGTTGTAAAGAAACATATTGAACAACTAAAATTTGGTCATTGCTATTTTTCAGCTAGTATCACAAGTTCTTTCCCACCTGGACTCAGCAGCCTGGGCATGTCCTTCATCTCTCCTGAACAGACAGCCAGCTACAAAATGGACATTTTGCTTACAAGCATTGTATTTCGCTGTGTGTTGGTTTGTTATGATTTCAAATCCACTCGATGATGACTTCACTGAAGTTGTTTTGATCTACTGGTTTACGGCTCAGGTGAAGCTGTTTGGGGTCTAAGGGTGAATTTCGAGGCCCCAGTCAGGATGACAGTGGCAGAATTGTGCTACCACGTGCTTATCGATACAAACATGTGGAGACGTGGCTGTGAGGTAATGGGCGTTTAAACCTCAAACACCAAAAATCTGCGAGGCCTTACCAAAAGCGTTCGGTGTGGGCAAGGCTATTTGTTGATCTCCTATAGCTCTCTGAAGATCTGGAGGCACTGGCTCCAGGCTACCCCCGGTTGGCAGTGGTGTAGAACTGCCCAGCAGTCCGAGCAAGAGGGACAGCTGTTGCCACCTCTGTGAAGCTACTCCTCGTGGGCAAGTGGTGCGAGCTGTGTGATGATCCCTGGAGTGAGAACCTTCAGAGCAGCCCGCCTTGCCTGCCAATTCCAACCAGTGCTAGCTGCCCCCGCGCTAGCTACAAGCCCCAGCAGAGAGGGACCTTAGCCAGAAGCTGATATCCAGATTGCAGTTGGAAAGACGAACTCTACCTAGAAGTAACTTGTAAAAAGGTACACCCAACTAAGTTTGAATTTATTTCTTTATTTCCTCATCTCCCCTTTGCCTGGAACAAGAGTGTAACGAATCTCTCATCAGTTTGGAGTATATTATTTCTCTATTGGCTCTTTAAGAGGTATTATCCTATATGCTATTGGCTTGTGAAATACTACTATTATAAATTAGAATTCCTGCTGTGAACCTGCATTAAATAAATTATTGGCAAAGACAGATCTCAGGCTCTGAGCATAATTTGCCCCAAACAAAAGAGTTCGTTGAAGAGATGTAGCTTAGTTGCTAAAATGTCAGATGGGTTGCTTTTAAAACTCTCCCCTGCAGGTTTACCTTTCCTTCTACCCAGCAATCGCTTTAATAGGTTTTAAAAGGTAGCTGGTCCTCTCAAGATGTTGGCTTCTTTTAAAATTCTTTTAATCAAGATCTGCCTCGGATGCTCTTCATTTACTTTCTTAAGTGAAAGTATAACATGAAAGCCAATTCCAAGCTGCTGGGGGCGAAAATAACTGTTACAGGGCCTGGACCTAAACAGGGATTCCTTGCCTCCTCTTTGAAGTGTGGCCACCTGTGAGCTCTTATTGATCTAGCGCAGCCAAGCTTCAAAGGGAGAGAGTTGCACTTCTCCCCCACCTGGCCACTGCATGTTATAACACTTTCGAGTCAGCGGGGGCTACTTTCAAGTTAAAATTTGGATTAAAAAGCTAAATAGTGAGTGGTGAATGGCTCATAAGGTAGCTTTTAAAGCATAAATGTGATTTGAGATCTGCTCAGCAGTATCTTCTCCACCTCCTTTCTTTGCCCTCTTGTCACCCTCTGTATTTCAAAGGTCAGGCTTCTTTCAAATTAGTTTCTAAATCAGAATTTAATGAAGTCACTAACATGAAGGTGAATAGTTGATATATCTAGAGCAATCAGGAAACTGAAAAGCCAAAATAGCTTCCCACCTACATCTATTGACCTTGTAATGAAAAAGAAAAGTTGGTGGAGAAACTAAACTTTTTTTTTTTTTTTCGTTTTTTCTATACTATTGGCTGTGAGAGGAATGGTGATTTATTTATAGATTTAAATTTTGAGAGTCGCATTTTGTGATTCTACATATTTACTAAAGTATATGTATTCAGACTATTTCTCATGGCGTGTTATAATCCTAAAGGATTCTCAACTCCTTATGGGGCCTTTTTAGTACGTGAGAGAGTCAAAGGAGAGGAAAGAAAGCTTAGTAAGAAATGATTGTAATATTAAGGTTTAGTAGTTGAAAATACTTTGCTTTGTATTCTTTGAGATTAGCGTGTAGTTAAGAATAAAAGACTACTATCTTACATCTGTAATGATAGCATTTTGCTTTAAATTGCACTATTAGGTTAAACGTATTTTTAAATATAGTATCCACTAAGAAAATGCCAACCTTTTAAGTTTTCATTTCCATTTTAATCCTTAGAAAACAACTGTCCTCATATGATGATGACTTGAAAGGATTTTTTCTTGGATGAATGGCTTAGCCACAGAAGATGCATGTCTGGGGTAACACCAAAGTCCCCCCACTTGAAAGGGTTCAAATCAGCTTTGGGTAAAACCAAAATGACCCTGGAGACTTGGCCCAAATCTGTCGCTAGAAGCATCTCAAAACTATGCTCATACCGTAATCTGGTCCCAGGATTAATCATCATTTCCTCTGTTTTCCATTAGAAAACTAGACAACATCCCCTCAAATGGTTTGTGTTCCATAATAGGGCACCTCCCATTCGGTGTAGGAAAGATAATTGTCCCAGATGCAAACACGGGAGAGAAATGGAAAAAGCTAGACAAAGGGAATGTGTATAAATCCTGTCCTCCCGAGGTAGCTGCATCTTAACATTAAATGACAAAGTCTACCAGAAGCTGTGGTGTCCATTTGGCAGTTTGTGCAATCAGCAATTACTTATATACTTACCCATCTATAGATATAAATTTTCAAAGCATTCTTAATTTTTGCACGTTTTGTACACAAAATGTTAATAAGAGTCTGCACTTTTAGAAGGAGAAGAACTGTCAATTTTATGCTGTGGAAGTAACATTTCATTTTTGCCAACATTAGCAACTATGAAACAAAGCCCTTACTTTTTTTTTTTTTTTAACATTTTAGAGTTGTATGGCAATCACAGGGTTTTGCTTAGTCTCTGATAATAGAAATAATGTCAGCTCTGCATTTGATATGCACAAGTAGCATTTCCGTGAAAGTTTCACACTGCTGCTATAGCTAGACTTGCCCCTGACTTTGTATGAGAAGGTAAATGACCTCCCATGTCTTTTTCTTTTTTTTTTTTTTTTTTTTTTTTTAAAGATTTTTTATTTATTTATTTGTCAGAGAGAGAGAGTGAGTATAGGCAGAGGCAGAGAGAGAAGCAGGCTCCCTGCCGAGCAAGGAGCCCGATGTGGGACTCGATCCCAGGATGCTGGGATCATGACCTGAGCCGAAGGCAGCTGCTTAACCAACTGAGCCACCCAGGCGTCCCCCCATGTCTTTTTCTGATTAAAGATCTTGGCAGGACAGAAACATAAGAATGCCAACCCTCTGTCAGTATCCCTTTAATCTGCAACCCTCTGTTTATTGGCTTTTATTTATTTGAAGCACCATCTTAAGACAAGAGATACAGTTACGCTGCTGCTTGAAGCATAGAAGTTTTGTTTGTTTGTGTGTTTGTTTTTCCTGAATCACTATGGATGCTTTTTTCCCCCATTAAGATTTTAGGTATTTTTTGTGAGGTAAGCATCATCTTAATTATCAGATTGTTTGCTAACTGGAAAATGAGTCATAAATTCATTGAAATGTAGGTGGATAGTGAATTTTTATACCGATCTTCTTTTCAGAAATAAACATTTCATTTCAAATCTTTAAAATAGCTATATTAAATAAAAGATCTTTCAGAAAAAAGTCTAAGAGAAAGTTTTGATAAAGGTGATAGAATTTTCTCACTATGCCTTATACTAAAAACAGCAAAACAATCTTAAAAAGTATTTAAGTTGTAGATGATGGTCACAGCTAAAATCTTTGGCAAATATGAAAAATTAAGAGGCCCCAAGAGAAAGAACTGAAAATTTTAGTTGAAAATGAACATACATCACCTCCCACGTGTCTTCATTTTATTTAGACCGCAATTCTCATTAGAGATTTTTGAAAACCATGAAACCTATGTAGTAGAAAATTATCTTAAGTATTGATTTAATTAAAAATTTATGAGCACTAAAGCATAGAGAAATGATAATTACAGAATAATTTGGTTATTTTAGTGATTCACATAGGAAAACTAATCTTTTTTCTTTACAGTCACAACCAGAATAGTATTTCTTTATATTCCTGGGAAATGAGTATAACACACAAAATATTTATTCAAAATTGGAAATTATTTTCTTTCTCTCAGTAATGCTAGCTTATCATATATAGCTAAAGGGCTGCAACATAGTTTAAATGTTAAGTAGTCACTTATGAAAAACATTATGGCTCCAAAAATAGGTAATACTTTATGTTGCTGTACATGAGCATCAAACAGCTTTCATCTAACTTGTAGAAAAATGAAAGTGATTTAATCTCACTTTATTATTGTTATTAACTATAGGAATCATCTTGTTATGTTTTAATGCTTTATTTTCTAAATCTTTTTTTTTTAATCCCAGAAGATAGGAGAAGAGTAAAAAATTAAAATAACATTTCTTCCACTCACTTGTCATCCTAGCAATTGTGTTGGACAAATGACAAGAGGGGTTATTTGCCTTTTTGCCTCATTCTGCCTAGAAACATGATCTAAAGAGAAAGATGACTATAAATAGAGTTCGAGATTTCTTTGCAGGTAGGAGGGACATACAGAAAATCTATGCCAGATAGGAAGCACACATCACTCTTGTTGGGATCAGAATGAGCTGAAATAAGAATTAGAAATAGTTTGCAGTAACATGCCCACCAACACAAAATTTCCACTTCAGTTGCACAGCAGTATTATAACCACTGAACATAGACGCCATGTGTCTTATTCAAGATTCTGATCACTAACCTGGCTTTTAATTATGTTGAGTGAGTTAGCAAAGTTTGGAAACTGCTTTGTGTTGGATGGCTAGGGAAGACCAAGATGGTTATCTGGATTAAACATGGAGCTCAGTGCACAAGTGATTTATGGTGCTTTTGCAATAATTCCTCAACTCTCAGGTTGGACAATGCTAATTATCTAGCTTATTATGTAAAATCAAGATACACTTCAGTCACTTTTATTACACATAAAATTTTTATTTAGTCTCAGCAGTTGGGAAACTTTTCACTTACATGTTCCAGTGAAAAGTGGAAAAATATATAATAGGTTTCCATAGTTTTTAACCTTCTTTAAAATTTCAGCGGTTTGGTCACTTGTTTAATGGGCCAAAAAATGGGAGTGGGTGGGGATGAGGGTTTAACATACTGTATTTAGAAGGATCTTGACCTCCTTTTTATGTACATATTTGTCCTTCTTAGCTCTAAATATGATTGATGCTTTCTTTGAAACATGAAAATAAAACTATGATGAAAACAATATGACCTTTGCCATTTTTCAGTTCATGTTTCTTCATTTCTATTAAAACAACAAATACATATTCAACACCGAATACCTGGCCCAAGTATTAGCTACTAGAAATGTAGCTCTTAGTAAGACAAACCTAGTGCAGAAAAGGATTTATGGGAGCATATAGCAAGCAAATGTAACCTTCTGTGGAAGTATAAGGACGTCCTCTCAGAAAATGATGTTTAAAGGTGCCTGGGTGGCTCAGTGGGTTAAGCCTCTACCTTTGGCTTAGGTCATGATCTCAGGGTCCTGGGATTGAACCCCCATCAGACTCTCTGCTCAGCAGGGAGACTACTTCCCCCTCTCTCTCTGCCGGCCTCCCTGCCTCCTTGTGATCTCTCTGTCAAGTAAATAAATAAAGTCTTAAAAAAAGGAAAGAAAGAAAGAAAGAAAGAAAGAAAGAAAGAAAGAAAGAAAGAAAATGATGTTTAAGCTGAGACTTGAAACATTAATAAATCTTAACCAGGAAAAATTGAGAAAGACATTGCGACTTGTTTTGAGTGGAAACCAAAGGAGGGCATGAGCAAAGTGAGTCTTGAGTGAGCACCTGTTAGGGCCCACATTGTATTACCAAGCACATGGCCCTGGGTCTGTTGTGCTGCTATCCCCTTTGCATGGGGCCAGACACATCACAGATGCTCAGGAAAAGAATTCAAAGGAAAATGGGTAAGTACAGGTTAGAGACAAGGAAACAAATCCGTCATTCCAAAGTTAAAAATACTGAATACTTACTATAGGGCAGTGATATTTGGGAAAAGTACAAAGATTACAAGGACCAAAACAGTAGGGACTGAGAAGGTGGAGGAAAGCCTGGATGGAAAAGGATCAGGGAGGGAATTAAGAGCAACTAACAGATGGATTTTTTTTTTTTTTTAACTGATTCAACTGCATATATTCTATATCTTTTGCTCCCCTGACACTGTAACCTCACCCTTTCCTATTATAGTCACCTATCCACGGTCTGTAGCGTTACACAATTCACCATCCAAAAGGCTTATGCTGTTCTCACTCACCGGCAAATGTGCAATCCATCCCATCCTGAGAACATACCAGAATGTTAGTGCACGTAAGTTTAGCTTGTTCTTTTTTTTTTTTTTTTAAGATTTTATTTATTTATTTATTTGACAGAGAGATAGAGAACACAAGTAGACAGAGCAGCAGGCAGAGGGAAAGGGAGAAGCAGACTCCCTGCTGAGCAGGGAGCCAGCTGCTGGGCTGGATCCCAGGACCCTGGGATCATGACCTGAGCTGAAGGCAGAGGCTTAACCAACTGAGACGCCCTGACGCCCTTTAGCTTGCTTCTTATCCAGCTTTGGTTTTAAATGTGCCAAACAGGAATTATTGTTAGTAGTGATAGTTTTCCACAGTAATCTAAAGGATAAAAAAAATTGGAAATAGAAAATGTGAGGATTTATAAATCTACCTTAGAGAGTTGCCTGAGAGATGATAATGCTCCCGATCATTAACAGACTTTGTGTGTCTGCATTTTTGATGACTGTATAAATAAGCCAAGAGAGAAGGTGGCACGAGCTTGGCAGAAGAGAGTGAAATGACAGAGAAGCAACGGAGGGGCTCCACTTGTGTGTGTGTTTATTTGAGATTTTTTCATAATGCTGGGGCCTCAGAGGTACTGTTCTTATCAAATTCTCTCTCCTCTTCATCCGTTTCAGAGTCCACACACTTTGTCATCCACATCATCATCCATCCATTACCCATTTTTCTGCCAGGCTGGGAAAAACACTGAAGGATGAAAACACTTTCGACTGACATTGGGAGAGCTAATAACACACTGAGCGAGCAGTTGTTCGGGGACTTTATTTCTTCCTGGTGTGTAAGTGACTGCTGCCACGCTGTTCGGTAGATTGATAGGAAGATGAAGGGACAGAGTAGCCTACGTCCCACCAATCTATTTCAAAGGTGACAAGACCTTCATGACCCCCAGAAAGAACGTTTCTATTTCTTCTTTCTTTCTGCTTTTATATTAGGCTGTTTGAATATTAGCAAAGAGAAATGTTGGATATCTCTAGTGGGCTACAAAGGAAACAAATCTTAAAACTATCACCTTTAGTTTAGTGTAGAGAGCTTGAAATATTCAGCTTTTGGGTGGTAGAAAATCAAGGGCGATGTTGCTATGAAGCGCGGCCAGGTGGAGAGGATTTGGCCTAATTGAACGAGCACGACTAATAGTTTTTTCTGTTTTCAGGGGAACAATGGTAGGGCAGCACATGGAATCAAAGAAGTGTGTTCAGATTCACCCTTTGCAGTCTTATATACCCAGTATTGACTCATGCGAGAGAACGTCTGAGAAGGAGCAACAGCACGATATTTGAGTTTGTATCAAGTTTGTCAGGAAATATTTTATGGAAATTATAATTTTAGAATAGAAAGTGTAGGGTCCTGCAACTGTGAAGTTCTCAGGTATTTGGTGCTTTGTTTGTAATTCTTAGAAGATCATTTCAAAAAAAAAAAAAAAAAAAGAAGATCATTTCAGTTGACAAAGAGAATGGGAGCTGACCAAGAAAGTTATGGTAGATTTTATTCTACTCTTCAATTTATAATCATATTAAAACAATTCCTTCTTACTGAGAGTCAGAGCAAAGTGACTGCTGAATATTTCTTTCAGTTCAATAATAGAATCTCTCCAGGAAACAACAAAGAAGACAAATCAATACACCAAAATGGTGCAAATAATTTTCCCTTGAATAGCAGGCAATACACAAAATGTCTGAATTCTGACAGACTCTCAAGTTATTAAAGGGATTTTATGTCAAACAGTTTATATTGTATATCATTTGGATAGCACTACAAAATTCAAAGGTGTAGTCAGTAAAGGAATATCAAATGTAATACAATCCAACTTTCAACCTACTGCTTCTGATATTAATATTAACCCAGTCTTTCTGAGAGTACATTGTTTGCTTTTATAAGATAGATAAAGAGAAGACAAATATTGGAGTAAACTTTAGCTATACAAATAAATCTTTTAATGTTCTAATAACACTGATGAAAAAGCTATTTTCTGAAATTATTTTTACGGAATCAACTGATCTTCAGTACACCTTTTACAATCTTCCAGCCAAAAAGAAGAGGCAAAAATGAAGCATCTTGATTTTAAATTATTAAGCCAAAAGTCCTTGAAAAGATAAGCTAAAGCATTTAAATAAATCTTACTACAATTCTGGAAAATATCAAATATGGTTTGGAAACTATCGACAAGAAATTCAGTAATTCATTTAATTCCAACCTTTTAATCATTTATCTTTTAGGAAGTCTAAAAACAGAATTCAGTACAAATATTGACTAGCCTTTTCCCTGCTGTGGTCTGAGGAGTACGTGCTGAGGTTGGATAGGAAAGAACTGGGAGAGGGGAGCCTGGGTGGCTCAGTGGGTTAAAGCCTCTGCCTTCAGCTCAGGTTGTGATCCCAGGGTCCTGGGATCCAGCCCTGCATTGGGCTCTCTGCTCAGCAGGGAGCCTGCTTCCTCCTCTCTATCTCTGCCTGCCTCTCTGCCTGCTTGTGATCTCTGTCTGTCAAATAAATAAATAAAATCTTTAAAAAATTATAGAAAAAAAAAAGAAAAAAAAAGGAAAGAACTGGGAAAAAGCGGGCATCGGCATCTAGTATAACCACACCTGGCTTTTAACCTGCCTCTGTTGTTATTTTACTAACACAAAATTGCAGGCTGTTTCTATTTTTTTCCTAGTAAAAGCAACCAAGCAGATCATATATTAGTGTCTTAAAGCTTACAGTGTTTTGGTCTAATATCATTAACTGAAATATCATTATAGGTTATGTATTTGGGTACTAAATGAGGTCTCTTTCTCTGTCTCTATCTCCTTGTCTCTCTCCTTGTGTGTGTGTGTGTGTTTCCTTTAGGTCTTTATTCTGTCTTCTTTATTTCCTCCTCCCCCTCACCATCCCCTTCCTCCTCCTCCTCTTTCTTCCAGTTCTGTCTCTCTCTTTTCTGTCTTCACATTACACAGAACTCAGGTATGGAGATTAGGACACAAGTAGAGTGATGTCCTTAGTACTTTTCTCAATCTGAAGTTCCAGGTTAATCTAAATTCACACAGATTTTAAGAAGGAGTCTCTTCATTAGGTGAATTTGAGTCATATAAAATGAGTTATTTAGTTTTTTAAATCTTCAGTAGAAGGGAGGGAGATTCCCCCCTCCCCCATCTTTCATGTAAGCATTCTTTTCCCAAAGAAAACTAGCCTCAGAACATCACCTGCTTTCCTTTGTTTCTCTTGTATTAATACTACCTCTCCTACTTCCTAAACTTAAAACTGAGCTATCTCTACTTTTTCAAAATTTGTTTTGCCTCCCTGATATCATTCAATATTATAGAATCATCTTCAATATTTATTTTCAAAAGACGGGAGCAATTCAGAGTGATAAATCTAATCCTGCCGGAATCTGCTTTAGCTGCAAAGCCAAGACGTCGTCTTGCTCCGTGTCTCTTTGCTTCTCACTCTATTGTGCTGATCTGATCAAGGGTTCCTTTTCTTCCAGCACTCTTGTCTCTGGATCATTTTATGTTTGTACTTGCAGTTACTTTGTTATGCCATTCTTACATGTCCTCTTCCTCTCCCTTTTGAATATCTGCTGTAGATAATGTGTACTATTTATCCACCCCTGGAGAATCTCAGGTCCAAAAGTGGCTTCAAGATTTTTTTTTTTGAAAACAAGGTGAAAAAAATGTCCTTGCACCTTGCATATTATATTTGTGTGCATGTGATTCAGTGTACTGACAAATAATCCCAACAAAAAGAATATGGTCAAATAGTTTTCTGGTTGCAAAAATTAACTGGACAAACCACTTATTCCTAAAATTCCCTTATTTGACTTGGCAGACAAATCTCCATGGGTCTCTTTTACTTCTGTACATTTTGCTAGTAGGGGTATTGACTGCCCTTTATCTTAGATTAGCTTTTAAATGATATTTTTATAGAGAATAGGCTTGGATGGTAGAGTTAATTTCTAAAGCAAGTAACAGTTTTGTTTAGAGCCCTGGAAGATTGAGTTAGTTGACCCCCTCTGGAGGAAAGGGCAGGCATGCTCACTGTGCAGTATAAAATATTCCTCTCCTATAATACAAGTCAGAGACCATATGGCCCAATGTATGCCCCCTTGTAAAAACTGGAGCTCAGGAAAATGGTACAAATGCTGATGCTTACAACTGCTGTTGCAGTAAACCAACCATTACCTTTGGCCCCTAAGTCATGTGTCATATGCCAGCAGCCATGAAGTTTGGCAGGCACAGTCTGACCTTTCAGAGTTTTGTTGCTGATTTTTGATACTATAAGGTGATATGCTTACAGAGTCATGACTTTCCAGGATAGGAATGATGATGATCTTGTTAATTAATAGGATTTGAGTAAAATCTATGGGAATCAGTAGTGATGTGTTGACAAAGTGATACGGGCAATAAATGGTCCCATACTTCGTTGCTTGTGGATGAGAAGGAATTGGGAGATGGTTGAAGGATGAGTACCAGGAAGCAGGTTCAAATACAGATGTCCAAGCACTGTCTGGGTCTTGCTAATTGTCTCCTAGGCTGGGGTGAGGGGAGAGTGGTGGGAGAGGACTTCCTTAACAAACTGGCAGTCAGCCTCAGATCTACCCAATTATAACAACTGGTACCAAGAATTACTTGAGGATTGGGGAAGAGCAAATTTTTCTAACCCCCTTAAGAACACAGTTACAGAGATGTGCACCACCCAAGTAAGACAAGAGATGTTCATGACCTCTGTTGCAGAAACCTGGAAAATCACTGAAATCTTGGCTGATTTGCTTGGGGGGCGGGGGAGGAGGCACATAAGATTTGTTGAGAGGAGTGGTAATAGCTGAGCCATCTTACAGCTCAGCACTTCCTGTAGCCTATCATGCCAACTTTAAATTAATTAATTAATTTATTTATTTATTGCAGTAGGTCCTGGCTGCTGTAAGGGAGATTTCACACTCTCAGGGAGAATTCATGAGAGACCTAAACTCCCACAGAAAATCATAGATGAGGCATTGGCTAGTTTTGGGGCTCTTACTACCTGGATTAGGTTTATAAGGCTTTTGAAGGTGACTAGAAAATAAGAAACTGACCCAAAGGAACATAGATAAACTAACTCAATCAGGCTTGATACCCTAGAAAACATCCTAGAGTAGAGATAGCCCAAATTTAAGGTTAGTGACTAAGAGCGACAGAGATAGAATGGCAACATGGTGCAAGAAAAACCAAAGAAATCATGTGACCGTCGCCAAGCTAGACTTCCTTTGGATAAAAGAACTTTTATGTGAAGGGAAAGATAACAAAAGTCACTCTTCCTACCGAGTGAAAACAAGAGATATTACTCTTGTAATGACAGCGGATGCCACGGATTAAGATGGACGCCTGAAAAAAGGTTGCCACTATGCAAGTCAAGCCTGAATCAGTCAAACGATCCTCCCGGGCCCAGGCAGAAAGCAATGTGACTGCTGAGATAAGAGTCTCAAAATTGATGGTGTCAGCAATAATGACCCTGCTACCCTATATAAGGATTTGGATGAGCTGAAAACAGAAGTTTGTTTGGTTGTCATAAGTCACCGCTGAGCTGCTTGCAACTAGAAGTAAATACAAAGCCTTCCTTTTGGCTCAGAGTGGCTCTCTCCCTCCAAGCCCTCAATCCCTCTTTACTCGTCTACCTTGATCTTACCTACTTTAAGGATGAGGATAATTAGGGCACCTGGGAGGCTCAGTTGTTTGGGTGACTGCCTTTGGCTCAGGTCATGATCCTGGAACGCTGGCATGGAGTCCCGAATCGGGCTCCAAACTCCATGAGGAGTCTGCTTCTCCCTCTGAAATTCTCCCCTCTCATGTTCTTTCTCTCTCTCAAATAAATAAATAAAATCTTTAAAAAAAAATGATGAGGATAATTAGGCTCAGGGGCCTGGTCTCCCTGTTCAAGAGGATGACTGAAAGCTGTCTGTACCAGTCCAAGGTTGTTGGGGAAATTCAAGAAGGACAGAGTCTCAAACTCTAATGGTTTCTGTTCAACAGGATTTCTCGAGATTTCTCAAGGCACCATACTACATGTTGCAGGTAGAGAAGGGCGGGTATCCAAATTCATCTGACAGGACTCGGGCAAGATTCACAGTGAGGAGGAAAGGGAAACCAACATGATCTTGTGGGAAGAACTTGGCTGGTTTTGTTGCTACTACAAACGAATGAATAGTAGAAATGAATACATTGAATTTGCATACTTTCCTGTCCCATAAATTCTGGAATTCTCCTGATTGAGAAGAGTGTGACATGTATGTTTTACTTTGAGGGTCACAGAGTGTTCTCAAGCCTCTGCGCCCGCACGTGTGCGCGCACACACACACACACACACACACACACTATCATAGACCTCCCTCCTTGCTGGCCTGAAATGGATTATTTTCATCGTTTACCTTTACCTTCAATTATGGACCCTGAAATGCCTCCTTTAAAATTCTCATCTATTATTTGTGAATTAAAAAGCTTAATTTATAAACAGAAAACGTAATAAGATAGTTTCAAAAATTTAGACTTTAACCTCCTGGCTGAAACTATATTTTTAGTCATGGCGGTAAAGAGATAAGAGAAAAGAAGTATGTGAGGCACCTTTAGAAAAAGAAACAGGGGCACCTGGGTGGCTCAGTAGGTTAAAGCCTCTGCTTTCGCCTTGGGTCATGATCCCAGGGTCCTGGGATCGAGCCCTGCATTGGGCTCTCTGCTTAGCTGGGAGCCTGCTTCCACCTCTCTCTCTGCCTACCTCTCTGCCTACTTGTGATCTCTGTCTGTCAAATAAATAAATAAAATCTTAAAAAAAAGAAAAAAAGGAAAAAGTAGAATCCTAGAATATTTAGACCTCCTGTGGGAGAATTAGGGGTCTCTTTGGCTATTGGCATAAAGGAAGAGGTTGGTGAATCGAAGATTGGGGACTGCTCAAGACAAAATTATACTACATATTTCAAAGTTTAACCATGTCTCCGTCTTAGAATAAAGGTAAAAAAACATCTGCTGTTCCAGTTTTGGATGTTTTGTGTCTAACACCCTCATAGTTGGTGGCACCAAGATGTGCATGAGGAGCTACAGACTCCAAGCATGCAGAAAATAGTTATTCCCTGAATATGCCTTACAAATACATGTGAGCTGGGGTCTCTCTGCCCCATAAGATCTAGGTAAAATCGCCTTGAACAATTCTTCAACCCCAATTCTATGGCTTGTGCAAATCCTACAACCTCACTCAAGATTCCAGATCTCCACTGATTCTAATATCCATATGCTTTTGGGAATGTGTCTGTCTGTCTGTCTGTATGTATGTGGTTCCTCTTTACTCCTTCTTCCTTCATTTCCTACACCTGAATACCATCTGTTTCATGCCCCAAATCAATCAAGACACGCTATCTCCTTTAAGAGTTTTCACAAGAATTAATAATACCAAACATTTCACAAATTTCACTTGAACTTTACTGCATATTTGGAGTAAGGGGATCACATGTGAATCTCCCAGTGCGTCCCCGGCAGTATTATTACTTCTCTTCTTTCCTTCACTGCTCTTGATCCCCTTTCCTTGAGTAACCTCCTAGAAAAACTCCTTTCCTGTTTTGGATGGGTGTTCTCTCTCCTGATCCTCTATCTCAAATTGTATACCCAAAATATGAAGAACTCAGGAAAATTGTTGTTTTTTTTTTTTATTTTAAATTTCTCAGAGATTATATTATATTACTTAATTTGGGCTGTTTCAATATTCATAGATTCACATAAAGATATTTTTTGTTTAAAATTTTATCTTTAATCACATTGAACTGTCTTTTAGTTCATTTTGTAGAAGCTTTGAAATAAATTCTCAATGACTCTGGAGCTGTCTTTTAAAAGTGTTGAACAATATTGTAAGACAAATAATTTTTACCCTTTTACAGGGATTACTATGACCCATAATTTTAAGAGTTCAATGAGTTTGGAAATTTAGAATGTTTAACTACTGCTAGGATATTTTAAAGATTTATTTATTTATTTATTTGACAGACAGAGATCACAAGTAGGCAGAGAGGCAGGCAGAGAGAGAGGAGGAAGCAGGCTCCCAGCTGAGCAGAGAGCCCCACGCGGGGCTCGATCCAGGACCCTGAGATCGTGACCTGAGCCGAAGGCAGAGGTTTAACCCACTGAGCCACCCAGGCGCCCCGATATTTTGAATAATAGCAAATTTTTTTGAAGTAACTGATTATATTATTTCCTCTTCCTGTGGTTATCCTTAAAATATTACAGTGTGAATAGTATAATTATTATAATTAATGTAAAATATTACATCATTAATAAGAAAAAATATGTTTAATATCAATAAGAAAAGGAAAGGAATAACTAGGAAGTATGTCAAACTCAATCTTAAGCATAATACTTTCTGGATAGCCAAATTGAGAGAACTAGAGTTTTTTGAAACTGAAATATTTTGATATCCGGTCTGAACAACTTTTGTCCTAATTGGGCCATTCCTACTCCTCTCCTCTCCCTTCTCTCAAACTCTTTACTCTTCCAGAACGGTTTATGTAAGAGAAAATACTAGACCTTACTGCTGGATACATATTGTATTATAGTTTTCTTAGAAGAAAATTACTGATTAAATCTCCTGGACTGTATTAACATTTCCTTCTCAGTCACATTTGTTATATTATATTTTTATATCTCCCTAAGCTTTTATATTTATTGGCATAACATTTTTATAAGACATGGTTCTTTTAATGTCTGTAGAAGTCATAGCTATGCCCCCTCTTTTGTTACTGATTGCTTACTGTTACTGTTATTGCTTACTCTTGCCTTTTTTTTTTCTAACTTAGTTTCCTGAAAGATAGAAAACTTTTCCTTGACAATTTCTAAGAATAAAATCTGTGCCTATTGATCCTTCCTATAGTATATTTGTTTTTCTTTTATTTTATTACTTTTTGCTTTCAAAACAGCTTTTCTTCATTCTACAGCTGACCCTTGAACAATATGGAGGTTAGGGAAGCCAATATCCCGTGTAGTTGAAAATTCATGTGTAACTTTTGATTCTGCAAGAAGTTAACTGCTAATAGCCTACTGTTGACTGGAAGCCTTGCAGATAATATAAACAGTTGATTAACATATTTTGTATTGTCTATGTCTTATATACTGTATTCTTTCCAGAAAGTAAGCTAGAAAAATGTTATTAAGAAAATCATAAGGAATAGAAAATACATTTCCAGTTCTGTTTTGTATTTATTGAAAAAAATAAGTGGATCTGGGTAGTTCAAGCCCATGTTGTTCAAAGGTCAGCTGTAGTTTCTTGGCTTTATTTATTGTTATTATTCTAACTTGTTATTCTAATTTTTGTTCATTTTAAAAACTTTAATCATGGATACTTTTTGAATTAAATTTTAAATTTCTAATCCAAGGAAATTTTTTAGTTATTTGATTAGTTATTTCTCGCTTAACAGTTTTATAATGAGAGGACATCCTGATATGATTTTAATCCTTCGAAACTTTTTAAAATTTATTTTATGGTCCAGTATAAAATCAATTTTTGTAAATAGTGTATTTGTGCTAGGAAAAAAGTTTTCTTTTCATGTGTGTATACATGTGTGAGGGTTTTTGTGTGTTCACATTTTCTATAAGCTCACTGTCCTTGTTTTTTTGTTTTTATTATAATTCCAGTATAGTTAACATACAAGGTCATATTAGTTTCAGATGTACAAAATAGTGATTCATCACTTCCGTACAATACCCCGTGCTCATCACAAAGTGCGCTCCTTAATCCCCGTCTCCTATCTTATCCATTCCCCACTTACCTCCCACTGGTAACCATCGGTTTGTTCTCTGTAGTTAAGTGTCTGTTTCTTGGTTTGCCTCTCTTCCTCTCTGTTTATTTTTTGTTTTGTTTTGTTTTGTTTTTTTACTTTTTTTTCTTAAATTCCACATATGAGTGAAATCATATGGTATTTGTCTTCCTCTGACTTATTTCACCGAGCATTATACTCTAGCTCCATCTATATTGCTGCAAATGGCAAGATTTCATTCTTTTTATGGCTAAATAATATTCCACTGTATGTGTGTCTGTATATATTTATACATACACACACGTATATATACATACATACATATATGTGTGTATATATGTATACGCATATACATATGTATATACATACATACATATACATGTATGTATATATACACCACATCTTTATCCATTCACCTGCTGATGGACAATGATCTGCTTCCATATCTTGGCTATTGTAAATAATATTGCAATAAACATGGGGTACGTGTATCCTTTTGAATTAGTGTTTTTGTAATCTTTGGATAAATACCCAGTAGTGTGATTGCTGGATTGTAGGGAAGCTCACTAACTCTTTTGCCTGATTTTTTTTTTTTTTAGATTTTATTTATTTATTTGACAGAGAGAGATCACAAGTAGACAGAGAGGTGGCAGGGTGGTGGGAAGCAGGCTCCCCACTGAGCAGAGACCCTGATGCGGGGCTCAATCCCAGGACCCTGTGATCATGACCTGAGCTGAAGGCAGAGGCTTAACACTCTGAGCCACCCACACACCCCTCGCCTGATTTTTCTGTCAATTTTTAAGAAATATGTTAAAATCTCTCATGTAGATTATCTAAATTTCTTTGCAAATTTGTATATTCTTCCTTTATGAATTTTAAGACTGTTTTTCAAAGTATATAAATTCAAAACTCATATTATTCTCATAAATTAAAGATTTTATATTGTTACAAAGTCATCTTCTTTCAAAATTTTTGTCTGATATCAACTGCCTTTTGATTAATATTTGCATGGTACATCAATAGCTACAATTTTTGCACTTGAGAATTCAATATTGATCTCATTTTCGGTGCCATTTTTTTCCTGGTTTAGAATTTTCTAAGTCTGTCCTTAATTTTTTTGTGATTTTATTAAACTATGTCAAAGTTTGCATTTATTTTTATTTAACAAACATGGATTTTTTTTTTACTTTGATCATTGAATATTCTCAATTATTTTGTCTTTTAATACTTTTCTGCCCCTTATTTTCTCATTTCTTGGAACTCAAATATATTTTAGACCCTTTTACCTTTTCATCCATACCTCTTGAATTCATTCTTGTGTTTTCACTTGTTTCCCTCTATATGCTACTTTCAGAATTGTTTTGGCCCAATTTCCATTTTATTATTTTTGTCTTCTTTTATGGCTATTCTGTTGCCATACTCATGTGTTGAGCTTTAAATTTCAGTTCTTTTTTTTCTTTCACCTCTATAGCTCTAACTCTTTTTTCAGTGATATATGCATTTTTATGTATTTATTTATTTATTTATTTTTTAATTAATTTGACAGAAATCACAAGGAGGCAGAGAGGCAGGCAGGGGGAGAGAGGAGAAAACAGTCTCCCAGAGAGCCCGATGCGGGACTCAATCCCAGCACCCCGAGATCATGACCTGAGCTGAAGGCAGAGGCTTAACCTGCTGAGCCACCCAGATGCCCCAGATGTATGCATTTTTAAAAATGTTTTCTCATTACATGCTCTCACCAAGCTTGTCCTCTTTTTTTTTTTTTAATAGAGTAAGCCTGTTTCTCTGTTTTTAAAAATAATTTTCAGCTGAGAAGTTATCTGTTCTTCTATTCTGTTTCTTTCTGTTGTTTCTGCTAGATTTTCCACATGTTGCCTAATTATCTTGTATACTTCATTATTTTTCTGTTTGAGTTTATCATCATAGACATTTTCTTGTGAGCATTCTTAGAGGACCAACTAGAGATGCTGCCCTCCAGAAGGAAGTGCATTAATTTCTTTTCAGTGTCCATTGGCACTAACATCCCAGGATCACATTAAACTAAATTCAGGTCTCGAGATAATTTGGGGACAATCCTGATGAGACAATTTGAGCTCTATAAAACCTTGACAGTTACACATATTTATAGGCACTGAAGAATGGATTTCTTCTCTACTCCCTTGCAAAGAGATAAAGGGTTTACTTTAGGTTCATCTTACTATGACAGTGTAGCCTTTACTCTTACAAACTAATGTATTAGGCTTTCTAATCAAAGTCCTCACCTTGAGTGACCCTAGGCTTTGTGAAGTCCCTCTAAGCCACAGCTAGGTTTTACCACAGCAAATGCGGTTATGGCAGAGTGGGTTAAACTCTTCACAGTGTAGAGATCGAGGGTATATACCTCAATCTCATAAAAGCCATCTGTGAAAAGCCCGCAGAGAATATCATTCTCAATGGGGAAAAACTGAGAGCTTTTCCCTTAAGGTGAGGAACACGGCAGGGATGTCCACTATCACCACTGCTCTTCAACACAGTAGTAGAAGTCCTAGCCTCATCAGTCAGACAACAAAGAGTAATAAAAGGCATCTGAATTGGCAAAGAAGTCAAACTCTCACTCTTTGCAGATGATGTGATACATTATGTGAAAAACCCGAAAGACTCCACTCCAAAACTGCTAAAACTTATACAGGAATTCATTAAAGTAGCAGGATATAAAATCAATGCACAAAAATTAGGGGCTTCATTCTTTCTCTTGTTTTTACTTTCTTTTAGTTTGTAATTTGAGAACTCCTTAATATTTTCATCAGATTAGTGCTGCCTTTATGAAGATTATTCTTTTATTTTACCCATTATTTTTAGCTGGTTTCAGTAAGAGTATTGGAAAAATCAAACAAACAAATTAAGCAAATAAGCAAACAAAAACCCCAAACCTACATTACCAAAACCTGGCAATCCTTTGCCTATTGATTTCTAAGTATATTGTGTAATTGTCAGAGAACATAATCTATAAAAGTTAAATCTTTAAAATTTATCCAGGCTTTATTTATGGTCTAATACATGGTTGTTTTTTGTTATTATTTAACTTGTTTATCAAAACAAAACTTGTTCTTTATTTCGTACAATATCTCACTTATATGATAACCTTTTGTATATTATAATGCTGTGAAAAAAGTTCCAACATTGTTTGGCATTTGCTAAAATATTAAGAAAAAATATTACATTAAAGAGCTAAGCAAAACATTTCCAACCATGGGTTTTAGATAAAGCCAACGTATTAATAAATATTGCTGTTTACAAATTCTTGCCTTAATGAATAGATTAGATTATATCATTACTATATTAATCAGAATGTATTTCTTTAATGCCCGTAGTTTTGGGCACTTTATAAGATAATGGAAGCTAGATCAAAGAAGTATTTGACATGGTTCTGCTCTTCTAGGAATATACAATTGGTTAAAAATGTCACATAATTTCTAAAAATTAAAATATTGCTAGAGAATATAATACCTAATAATGCATAGCAATTTCTAGGATGACTGCTACAAAGCTATTAAAGCTGTAGGAATTCAATTAATGCTGGAGCATTTAAGCAAATAATTGTGGATTAAGTGTATGGGGAATTGGGCCTCAAAAAAATGAATGGACTTTGGATGAGATCAGGCAAAAGAGGCAGCAGTCAGAGAAAGGGGAGATCAGGAATAATTTACCTCACCTTTCTCTTAAAAATAAGTTAATTGAATATCTATGCAGTTATGTCTACTGAAAAGCCCTTAGCTTGTATGTTATTAGAATAACCAGAAAATGAAAGGATTGCTGAAAATGGTTTTATTTTTATCTAAAGTTTAAAATGCAAAATGTTTATTTAATAAATTATTTTTATCATTCTATCAGTTACTGACAATTAATGACTTATTAGCATTTGTTTTAACCAAACAAATAATGTTAAGCATAGAGACACCTGTCAAATTGTCTTTATCCCTTAAAATTTTTAAGCTGCTTTTATTTTTTAGTTTTCACTTCTTATTCCAAGTAGATTTTGTTTAAAATATCCTCATAATAAATAAATCAAAAAAAAAATAGAAAGGCAACTACGGATAATGAAAATTCACCCATACTGTTATTAATGAAAATGTCTAAGGACTATTCATAGTATTTAAAGCCTTTATTGTCTGTCCCCCTTCATGTATCTTGCAGTGCTAACATGTGCCTAGATAAAAATACTACAAGATTATTAGAGAAAATAAAGAAAGGTATAATATTTTTCACACATTCAAGGGGAGGAAGGAGAGATCCTAATTCTAACCCGCAGTGTTTTCTTGCTGTGTTGACAGTCAAGCTGATTGAAGGTGACTGAATTCCACCATCCTTTTTAAAGTAACTGTTTTTGACTGTAATAGTTGAGAATGCTCCTGTATTATTGGAGTATTTAGGGGGTAAAAGCTCCCCAAAATAGAAAAGCATAACTAAAAGGGAAGCGGTGTAAATCTTGCTTTGTATTTTGTTTTATTAGAATTAGAATAATTAAATAATGTCTTTAAAAAAAAAGTGAGTGTTTTTTTTTTTCTTAAATAAACTTTATTTTTTAGGGCAGTTTAGATTTAAAGAAAAATTGGGAAAATAGTACAGAGAATTCCCATCTACCCTCCATCCGGTTTCACCTATCGTTAACATCTTAAGGTTTCCATGATAAATCTGTTACACCCAACGAACCCAAATTGATCTTATTGTTAACTAAAGCCCATTCAGTCAGAGTCCCTTAGTTTTTACCAAAGGTCCCTTTTCTCTTGCAGGGTGCTGTCCAGAATGACAGTTAGCCGTGTCTCTTTAGACCCCTTTTGACTGTGACAGCACCTCGGATTTTCTTAGTTTTTATGACCTTGGTGGTTTTGTGGAATACCAGTCAGGCATTTTGTACGATGGCCCTCGACTGGAATTTGTCTGGTATTTTTCTCATGATGAGGTAGGCGTTTCAGGGTTTTATAAGGAAGATCACAGAGGTGAAGTGCCATTTTCACATCGTATCAGTAGTACATACTATCAGCATGATTTCTCTCTGTTGATGTTGGCTTTTCCTTGACCTTTAGGCTCTGCAAGATACTGCAGACCCATCTTGTGTATTTCCTGCCCTAGTCCTATAATCAGTTATTTATGTCAGAGTCGGTAGTTCCTTATAGAGAAAAAAGGAAGGCTTTACAAAACAATATCTGTGTGCTAAATATGCTCAGTGTTATTGGAGTGCCATTGTTTTTAGGCCTTCTTAGCTGACGGGACAAAGAAATATGTGTGTGTACTAATCTATATCTATATCTATCTATTTATCTATCTATCTATCTATCTATATCTGTAAATATTTCTATATGTAACCATCTGCATCTATAGTAAACTGAATTTAAGTTCATCCTGATGTCTCCCATTCTAGTCTATCACCATACCGTGTTTTAGCTTATCTGTAAACTCCAGCTTGGATAGTGAGAAATTTAACTCAGGCCAGCCATCATTCATTAACAAAATTGCTTACTCTAGAAGGCATCCGTAGCAGTATGAGAAGTGTTAACCCACGTGGGAAACAACTTTCTCACATAAAGCACAGTGTTATAGTTCCTTTTGCTTTCAGTCTTACAGAATTCACTCATTTCCACTTACTTAGGCCAACACCTGCTCCTGCCCCCAAGTCCTTTTGTGACATTCTTTTTATACATTTTTAATAGTAAGTTAGACTCTGAAAATAGTCTGCAGATTCCCCCATCTCCTAAAAGTTTCTTGTTTTGTTGTTTGTTTGTTTGTTTATTCCTATGTTAAGGTTCACTCTTCGTTGGTAAAGTTACATGGAAATTGACAAATCCACAATGTCATGTATCCACCGTTATAGTATCACAGAGAATTAATTCATTTATACCCTCTCCATTGCTTTTTCTTTCTTTGTGTAAATCTGAGTTTCTGACCTCTGTCATTACACTTTTCCCTGAAGAACTTCTTTTAACATGTCTTAGGGGGCAGATCCAGGAATGAAAATTTTTTTACTCCTGACCTTGAGAATGTGGTGGAATTCCTGAAGGTAACTGCCCACATGTGGTTGCTCCCTATGACTGTGGCCTGCAATAGCTTCTCACTCTCCAAGTAGTCCATCAATCTCCAGCAATTTGTCAAAATTACCATGGAAGTATTCACACCAGGTTATGGTTTCTGGTCCAAGTAAGCAGATCGTGGCTATTATTTGCCTGCTTCTCCTGATATCAGGGGGGTTCAGCTTTTTACTTGCTAGAAGAATGGCATTTATGAGTTTTAATCTGTTTACATGTCAGAGAAGACTGGAAGAAACTGACGGTTTCTTGTTTTACTTTCTAGCTGATTTTCCTTTTAGATATACTGCGGTAAAAGAAATCTAAAGTGTTGCCACCATGTATATGCAGAGAAAAATATTTATTGATGAATGAAATCTACTGAGTTATCAGAAATTTTCTTAGAGGGGAGCCTGAGTGGCTCAGTTGGGTAAGCATCTGCCTTTCAACTCAGGTCATGATCCCAGGATCTCAGGATCCATCCTTGCAGTCAGGTTCCCGCTCAGCAGGGAGTCAGCTTCTCCCTCTTCCCCTGCTCATGCTCCCTTTCTCTCTCTCTCTCTCTCTCTCTCTCAATAAATAAATAAAATCTAGGGCGCCTGGGTGGCTCAGTGGGTTAAAGCCTCTGCCTTCGGCTCAGGTCATGATCTCAGGGTCCTGGGATCGAGCCCCGCATCGGGCTCTCTGCTCAGCCGGGAGCCTGCTTCCTTTCCTCTCTCTCTGCCTGCCTCTCTGCCTACTTGTGATCTCTCTCTCTGTCAAATAAATAAATAAAATCTTAAAAAAATAAATAAATAAAATCTAATTTTTTTTTTTTCCTTAGGGAATGATGGGCATGGAAAGGTAGACTGGTTCAATTGATGCGAATTTTACTGGAATTTACTTTTTAATTAAAAAACAAATGCTCAGAACTTGATTGATTCAAAAGGCCATGACTAATATTGATTTAAATAAATTGGTTAGAATTTATAGATATGTTGCCAAATAAGCTGTGTTGTACTTATTTAGCATAATGTTACCAGGAAACTGAATGAGCATTTCCTGCCTCCCTCAAGCAGTTATTAGCTCTTTTTCAGGAGCATAACAGTATTTCGGTTATACCTTTATTATAGCACTCGAATCAATCTACTGTAATTATCTGTTTGTGTCTGTTTCCCTAGGAGAATAAGTTCTTTGAAGGCATGGATCGTATGTCCTGTTTATTTTTGTATTTCCAGCACTTAGCATATTTCCTGGCCCATCATAAGTACTCAAGTAATGTCTCTTAATTGATTTAATGAATAAATTAATGAATGAAAAATGTTTTCCATACACTTATACCATGTGTGCAATTCCTTGAGAAAATTAATGCTAAATTCGAATATATTTATATTATTTTAATTTGTCTAGCCTGAAAGTCATATACTGAAATGTTGATATGATTATTACTATTTCTTAATCTCATTACCCCAGCTATGTCCAAAATGCCAAAATGTTTATTATTCTTCTAAGATACAAAGCATGACTTTTTTAAAAAAGAAATTTTATATTTTCAAATGCCTGATTACATTTATGAAAGCTAACATTTATTTGTTGGAGTTACTATTATTGTGAATTCTTTGTCACTTAGCTATTTTTCAGTACCGCAGTGGTAATTAAACCTCTCTGTGGGTTATGACTGGGAAAGTAACAATAAAATATTATTGAAGAAAAATTATTTGCTGCCCTGCCAACAAAGGGACTATGGAAGACATATAGTATCAAGATGGTCAAGAGAGAGACCAAAGAGGTGCTTCTTTCATTATCTCTTGCTACAGGATATTATATTCAGAAAGATGATACTGTCCACATCCTCTAAGAATAGATTTGTCTTTCAGTGGTAGACTGTGTTTAAAAGTTATTAAGGTGCAGTGCCTGCGTGGCTTAGTTGTTTAGGCATCTGACTGGCTCAGGTCATGATCTGAGGGTCCTGGGATCAAGCCCTGAATCCAGCTCCGCTTCTCCCTCTGCCCCTGCCTCCGCTCATGCTCTGGCTCTCTCTCTCATAAATAAATAAGCTCTTTAAAAAAAAATAAAAAGTTCATAAGGTAAATGGATAAAAGCTCTAATTCCAGTTTGCAAACACAAAGTAATTACCATAGAGACAGGAATTTGAAACTTACATACACATAAGTATTAATGTTTCATTATATATGTTCACCTTTTTGGGAAAGGAATCTTGTCCAGAAAACTGCTTGGTGAACGTGATGTCATAACAAAAGGAAGTGTGTTGGTTTCCTAGGGCTGCCATAACAAATCGCCATAAATTTGAGGGCTTAAGACTATTTTTTCATGACTCTAGAGTCAAGAAGCTTGAAATCAAAGTATAGGCAGAGCCACTCTTTCTCTGAAGGCTCTAGAGGAAGATTAGTTCTTACCTCTTACTAGCTTCTGGTGTTTGGCGATCCTTGACCTTTCTAGGTTTGTAAGTGCCTCACTAATCTCTTCTGCCTTTGTTCCATGGCATTTTTTCCGTGTGTTTCTGTGTCCCAAATTTCCTCTCCGTATAAGAACACAGTCATTTTTGGGTTAGGGTGCACCCCGATCAGTATACCACCATCATCCTAACTTGATTACATCTGCAAAGACTCTATGTTCACATTAGATCCATTCACAATTTCCTGGTGGGTACAAATTTTGTGGGCACACTCTTCAGCTCGGTACAGGAAGTTAGATAAATCGAGTGTTCAATGGCACCAGGGTAACGTAGGTGGGTGGCTTGATACAAACACACAAACTCAGGACCATTTTGTCAAAAGGGCAAAGGCATTTTAAATCAAGTGGCTTTGATTCCACGGTCATTTCTACAATCTGTTTGACTTTGCCTCAAGCACCAGAACACTTGAGAAACTTGGCTGAAGTTCTTCCTCTTGGACACGAGTGCTAAGCTTTATCTTTCTGTTTCTCCTTTTCCAGGTTTTCAAGGGTGCCCAATGCCTTATTTGATGGATTGATTCTTCCTTTAGATATGCTAATAAATTCCTTCAGGTTTCTGAAGAGTTTTCCCCATGAAGTAATAGATCTGTCTATTTTGCCATCTCTGCTGGGATCAATTATTTTTTATTTCAAAACTTTAACCTCTCAGATAATTGCATTTCTGTGAGTGGGATAGGTGGCAGCAGAGATATTGGTTATTATATTCTCAGCTACTGACTACCATAATAACCACAAAGATAACAAAATAAGAGTAGCCATGTCTTGAGAACGTCTGCCAATAGGACAACTTACATGTAACAAACATAGGTGTTTTACATGACTTGTCACAAGCAAGCACATGTTAACCTAATAGGTATTTCCCTATTTTACATGTGAAGAAACTGCACCTGCTAAGTAATTTGCTGAAGATTGTTTAGCTAGTAGGTGGTAGATTAGAAACAGGTTTGTTTGTATTACTCCAAGATTCTTCTACCTCAATATTATAACCCTAACTAAACTAGTAACCAGGCATATATATATATATATATATATATATATATATATATATTATACACATACATACACACACACACACACACACTGGAATGTTCACTGACATTCTTTCTCTTTTCCTCAATCTTCATTTTTCCACTGACTTTTAAACAACATAACATTTGGAAATGTTGTGTATTTTACCTCCAAAATGGAATTATTACACAGTTGCTTATTTGACCAGACAACACTTTTCCTGAAAAGCCTTTTCTAGAACTATTGTTCTTTGATCCACACTCTGGAAAACACTGCTCTGCAAGCTTTCAGTCAGAACCTGCATTCTTTTTCTCATTTTCTATTGTTGTCACAACTCCTTCACAGATAATATTTTTTGGTCACTAAAATATTTTCTTTTATTCATCTTCCACAGTTTATCCCACGTTTATCTCTGGGACTAAGCTTATGAGTAGAATGAGTAGAAGTGGTGAGAGCTGAGTTTTATTAGACACTGACCTGTTCCAAGTCTGACTGTAAATGTGATGAAAATAGCCATTAGGTGGCCACATGGCATAATGGAAAAGGTACTTTTTTTTGATAACAGACATTTGCACAAACACTGGCAGAATCCTTTGCAACTTACAAAAAACTTTCACATACATACTCGATCTGGAATCTGTAAATCTGGATTTGAATCTGATTTCAACCAGAGTAATTTTTAGGCCTTTGTTTTCTCCCCTCTGATATGGGGGTGTGAATGAATATTTGACTCACAAAGATGCTGTGAGGTCTTCTATCAAAAGATGATGCTGCTGGGAATGGTAAAATAATTAGTTGCCAACACCTCACTATTTATCCATCTATCAGGAGAAAAGAATGAATGGGGCGCAGTGGGAGGAGCAAAGACAGGGGAAGGGGTTAGGCTCTGAAAGAAGAGACCACTGGCCCTGGGAGCCGCCTCTATCAGTGTTGCATGCCCAGGCGTACATTCTAGAGTTCCAGAGTCAGACAGACCTGCCCCTCGCAGCTTCATTGACATGCAAATGTGGACAAAGAATTTAAACCTTCTGAACCTCGGCAGCCTCATCTATCAGCTGGAGAATCATACTTATAAAATTGTTGTGAGAATTAAGTCAAGTAATATACATTGAGTACATAGTACGTTGAGGTGAAAACCAACATGTATCTTCTTTATGGGTGGTTATCCGTCTTGTTTACCAGTTTCTTTCCTGAAATGGCAAAGCGTCTGATACCCAGTATGTACTTGATCAATAATTGTTCAATTTAAAAATAACCATTGGGAAGATCCTATTAATAATTCTGTTATTCCCAAAAGGTAACATGAGTGTGAATCAGTTAATTTTTTTTTTTAATTTATTCACCAGTTTTTGAGTTGGTTTATTGATACGCTGACTCACCCTCCTCAGAAAGAGAATCCTGGGTCATGTGGGCACTGGCATGGGGAAGAGTAGCTGCAGGTGTTGGCATTTACTGGTGTTGGGTTTGGGAAAAATGAGCCTACTACAAAAAGAACTTGTGGTTTAAAATTGAGATATTATTTAGGTCGGAGGCTGTATTAATTTCCTAAGGCTGCTGGAACAAATACCGTAAGCTGAGTGTCTTAAAACAATAAGAATATATTCTGTCCTAGTTCTGGAGGCCAGGAGTCTAGAATTGACAGATCTATGTTGTTACCAAGAGCCTTATGTTCTCTCCTGAGTTTCTATGAGCAAATCCTTCTTTGCCTCTTCTAACTTCTGGTGGCTCCAAGAGTTTAACTTTTGGCTCTGCTACTTGAATTTCTGCTTCCACGTTCACACGGCCTTCTCCTTTTCTTTCTGCACGTCTCTCATTTGTATCGCTTGTAAGGACACTTGTCATTGGATTTGGGGACACCTCATCTCCAGTGATTTCATCTCAATGTTTTTTACTTAATTATTACATCTGGAAAGACCTTTTTTCCAAATAAAGTCATATTTGCAGGTTCCAGGGATTAGGATATAAATATATCTTTTGGAGGTCACTGGTCAACCCTACTACAGAGAGTATGGATAAATTTCACCTTATTCCAAATTGTTCCTAAGGCCCACCTTGTCACTCTATCCATGAAATTTTCAGGCTAAGTGGAAAATGATTTGAACTAATTATTCAAATAGGACTGAGTACAGTCATTGGGACTCTAAATTCTGTGGGTGGGGGGGAAGGTAGAAATCTGAACAACATTGGAATCTCTCAAGAAAGAAAATGTGATGGATAGTTGAAGGATAGGCAGATTATCAACAGTATCTGCTGATATAGCTTCCTCATGGTTCAATATGCTCATTGTGTTCCCATCTATATTTTCTATTAGAAGATCAAATTTCATACCCAATTATTATGATTTTTGGTCCAGCCAACACTATTGCTAGCTTATAGAAGCATACTTTAATTTTTCCTTGAAATAGTAGTATATTTACAGACCCATTTTCTATCTCACATTCCATTTTTTTTACATTTCATATTTTTAATTTTGCTAAATGTTACAGGAGAAATAGTCTCAGATTTATGGTTCCCTACTACTCTTTATTTCCCTTACCACAATATTTGTCCAAATATATTGTAGTTTCATGTCCTTAGTAGCATGTGAATGGTCAGTAAATATTTCATGTATAAATAAATACTGAGAAAGAAAAACAAGATGTGACCTAACCAAAAGTCATATAATCTAACTAAAAAATGTGACTAAAAGTCAAATAACCTAACTAAAAGTCATATGTGTTTGTTCATGGTAAAAAAAAATGTTTCTCTATCTTTTTATTCCTAGTGTAACTCTATAATTGTTAGTAAAGAGACTGAGAGTCATATAATGTTACATCATTAATGTGTTTAATGAAGTGACTATTGGTGAAGAATTAAGGGGTAATTGAATAACATATTCTATGGATGTGGAGGATATAATAAATTCAACAAATATTTATTGATTCCTTATTCTACAGTGTATCACATTAGAATCTCTAAAAGGCAGAGTGATGAAAGAAAGTCCTTTTTGTGGTAGCTGATTACTATGATGGTTCCCAGCAAACCCTGTCTCCTCTATTCACGTGATTGTGTAATCCTCTTACATGGTCTGGTGAAATACTAGAATATGATAGGGGTGATGATATTGTCTTTTCTGAGATTAGGTTACAGAAGATACTGTGGCTCTGTCTTGGTTGTGCCTCTCTCCCTCTCTCTCTCTTTCTCTCTCTGTCTCTTTTTCTCAGCTGTTTAGATTTCTGGGAAGCTGCATTGGCATGAACAACCCTGTGTAGAGGCTCACATGGTAAAGAATTGAGACCTCCAACAAGTGGGGAACTAAAGCGGGCGTATCCTTCAGTCAGGTCATGACATCAGGTGACTAGAGCCCTGACTGACAACCTGACGGAAGCCCCATGAGACACACTGAACCTGCCACCCAGCTGAGTCGCTGCTGGAGGCCTGACCCTCCAAAACTACAGAAGATAAGAAATGTCTTAAACTGCTGGGTTTGGGGGTAATTTGTTGTGCAACCAGAGGGAATTAACAGAGTTTCCATCTTAGCAGAAAGGCAGTTTTGAATGAGTAGCACATATACATAGCAAGATACCTACCAATAGCTGCGTAAATACTAGGTTCTAAATGAGTGGCAGGCAAAATAAGTCCAGAGGAGGGAAATATGATGTTCAGCTTTATCAGTAGGAAAGCCTTTGTAAAGAGGAAAGGATTGAGTCAGGTAAGATTTGCATAGATCTTCTAAAATGTGTGTGTAAATCAATACACCAGATAGATGTGATTTTTATGTATGCCTTGTGGAAACCAGTTTCATTACTTTATTGTTGAAGCGCAGTAATCTGTGCAATCTTTCATGAATTCCCCCTGGTAATTAGTTTCCTGGAATATTGCTGGGTGGCAAATTCAACCCTTGTTACTTTGCAGCACTCTGCGAAATATGTGAATTATAAGACATATCATTTTGGCAGAAAGTTATGCTAAGATGTTTAATTCAAAGAAGATATATAACATGTATAATCCAACATGAAGAATGTAGACTGCATATAGACACTTTGAACTCTTACCAACTCTTACAGGAACTGTACGGAGTCAGGCTTTCCTACTGACTTCTCTTATGGCACTAAAGGCTTCTTCGTATAGGGGACTTAAGGGTTCAGCATTCTTGACCTTTTTGGACTGTCAACTGCCCATGTAGAATCTCAGAATAAGCTGAAATTTCCCTTTCAGTTTTCCTTGAATTGAAATGCTACTTTTCTTTACACACCAAGTTAATAATGCTGGTTCTGCCTCCCAGGTAACATCAGTCTATGCTCTCTTCACAGCTTGGAAAATCTACTCATCTCTAAATGTAGCCTGTCTACTTGGAAGTAGCCATCTTATTTCTGTGTCCGTTCTCTGTCCCTTTCTCTTTCAGCCGGATGATTCATCTCTGACCTAATTAAATCCTCTAGGATCCACTTTTCATCTCTTAGTGCTGTTCTCTCAGACTTGTAGGGAAGTGGTGTCACATTGCAATGCATTTGTAGGTAAAACTCACAGTACTTATAAAACTTGTGTTAGGAAGAACGTATGGGAAACTTTTAGGATTTGCTAGCAAAACCCCATATGAGTGAACTTTTCTCTATTTAGAATACTTGAGGTATGCGTTGTCATTTAGCTGGACTATGTAATTTATAGGAGCACCTAGTGCAGACAATTTAAACAAATCCTATAAAATATGAGGAATATATTTTCTTTATAAACTTTCAAAAGTATTTTTCCAATTTATTGACCTTTTCAGGCTTGATAGGGAAAGTGTAACTAAAGCATGTGCATGCCCATCTATCGTCCCCAGTGTTCAGCTCATCAGTGTATCATCTAATTAGTCTGCATGGCCTTTTGCTTCTCTACCTGCGCTGCTGAAGAGGAGAGGGAGGAGGACAAGGAAAGAGAGAGCTTTAGAATATATGAAAGAAAAAGCACGTCAGTGGGAAGACTGGGTAGTATCTGAAAATAGATATCTTATTAAACAGTGCAATAGTCCACAAACTAAGTTCCACTGGAAGTCATAGAGACAATCCAGTGAATGTTTGCTCACTTTCATGGGCATCATCTACGTACTGATATTTGTTCAGAATTCATCTGTGTCATCCGTGTTAAGGAAAATGTAGAGGTACATGTGATATGCTATAAAGAATTGTTTTGACTCCTTAGAATCCTAATCTCAGCATGAAAAAGGCAGCGGCAAGAAGCAGCTCCTTGTTGCAATGAGAAAGGGTAGCTCTTTTGCCTTCTCTTTTTGGCTTCATACCCAAGTAAACCCACTTTTCCAGTCTATGATGAATGGCATTTCAATACCATTGCTCAGAAAACTGCCCAGGAAATAGCCACCTAGTGGGGCTGTGTGTGTTGGGGGGGGGGGGCAGGTGGGTGGGAGAGGAGGAACTGGTTACAAGTGGCAGAAAAATTTGTGTTTAGTAAAAATGATTGGTTGGTCTCTGTGTGGTTGTCTTGCACTTGACTCACCACTTTGTGGCTGGAGCTTGTCATCCTGGCTCCTGGCCAGGGCACTCATTACCTCCATTAAGCACCCTGTGCACATCCTGGGAAATACTAATGTCCTGGCCTCTTTGTGCCTCTCTTTGTCCATAAGGCAGCAGTCAGTATAGAATAATTTATAGGAGGTGAAGAGAGAGAAAGTCCCCTCCACATCCTTCAAAAAATGAAATTAGTATACTGTGGGAGAAAAAACATGATACAGTTCTAATATGTGTTCTTGACAATTGGTCTTTTTGTGAAAGATATTCTAGAAGCTCGTGGAGTCTGCCATCCATTTTCCATTTCTCATTTGCCGGTCTTTTATTTCTTTCATCTGTGTATTGCCTTTCCCACAGCCCCTGTGTTCTCATCGCCCATCTTCTGTCTTCCAGTGTGATAGCATTTTACCAAGATCTCCATCATTTTTTTCCTTTTTTTCTTTTTCATTTTAACAGGACTATGTCAAGAAACTTAAGCTCCAGATCTGGCTTGGCTCAATATTACAATCAAAGGACAGGCCTCCTAGATTAAAAGCTCTATTTTTCAAACATAGTATAGGATTTCCCCGAGGATGATTATGACATACACAGTGATGCTTCTGTTTATATATACCTATCAAATTCTCTGCAATTACAATGACTAAATTAGGCATCCTACATGCAAAAACACAAGCTTCATTTTTAATGTCATGTCAACTAGAAAGGCCAAATGATATTTCAGATCATGGAAATAGCTTATTAAATAGTTATCAGGACACACTTCAGGAAATTCTCCCCATCTTGTAACCTCATCTTGGCCAAAGAGGTCAAAAATTTTTTTCAGATTTTATAAATTTCCCTAACTTCAATAGAAAATAAAAACAACAGAATAAGATAAAAATAACTTCAGACTGTTCAGGTGCTCTGTCATTGCTTGAAGCCTTTTACATATTCTCTTTCGCACAAGATACAATTAAGCTCTTCTACACACCTTTGCTTTGTTCTGACATAACATGACTCAGTAATTAACATACTTGTGATTAATCTATTTGAGCTGACCACAATATGGGAAATAAGTGTATTTTGAATTTGCAGGGTTTGGGTTTCACAGCTGATAACCTCTAAGGTTTCTAAAAAAAACCATGAAGCCTCCCCTCTCTCTCTGTAGCTTTGCTTAGTTGCTACTAAATATAAACAAGACATAAATTTAAATAGCGGATTTGCATTTCTGTCCTTTTGACTCCAATTTCTAGAAGGCTGGAGCCACTCTTAATATTTTCTCTCCAGCTCATTGTGGACAATGGACAAATATATGAAGTAAATGATCGATAATTGAATGCAGTTCTATTTCCATCTGTTTGTTTGCCTTAGAAAAGCAAGATACATTCATTGGCAACATTGCTTATAACCTGTTAAGGACAAAGAGGAATTGTAGAATAATTGTTTCTTTTTGTTCAGCCTTTCTCCTTGAGGATCTATAGCCTCTTTATGGGTGATGAGCTGTTAATTTCCAGCTTCTGTTTTTAGCTCTTCTTTTTTATGCTCTTTCAATAATTCATAGTGTAAACCAAACTCTGAATAGTTGAGTTGGGAAGGATTTATATGTATGTGTCTGTATCGCGGGCATTTCCTTTGCTCTGTATCGTTCACATATTTCCCGATGAGAAATTGGAAGGACAGCTAGCTTTATATGCCTCTGAAAGCCTGGCATTGTGAGCTTCTTTTGTACATAATAACTGCAGGTGCTTTCTGGCGCAGAAATGATCCTGTGATCTGATAGCTGTTTTTCACATTCTGTGATCATGGCCAGTTCACAGAATACAACAAAGGTGGAAGATTGTTGTCTTCCCCTGGGTTGCCTAAAGTTACAGCGCTGCTCTTTTGACCCTTAATTTCAGCAAGTTTGATTGCTCAAGGAACCCCAGTGTGCATATTTGGAACTGGTGTGGCATTTTGCTGTTGATTGTCAATAGCCTACCATGCTCGTAGTATTTAGAAGAAGTGAGATAGAGTCTTTTATGTAATTGTCTTGCATTTTAAAGAGTTAAGTGTGACCTGTGTCATCACAAAGAAACTACCTTGCCTTGTTTAGTGGAATATTTTAGGCCTGGTGATGTATTTCAGCAAGTGATTGCTGTGATTAGGGTTCCTGCTTTTCCTCCTTGGGAAGTATAACATTGCCCACCCTGAGGCTGCAGGGTCACGAGGGAAATGCAGCCAGTCGTCCCTGGAATGAAGCCGGTGCACGACTTTTTATTTTTCAAAAATGAAATTATTTTTATAAAGGATTTTTAAAATAAGTAATGCACATGGTTTAAAAATTGCTAATCTTGCCTCATTACTAATCTTGTGCCGCATTAAAATGAATTGGTTTTACTAAGTATTTTAATTGTTTCCCCTTCTGATTTTTCATTTCCTTACTCATCATCAGCATCTCTCATCAGCCAGAGTTTAAAATATTCTCTGTCCTTGTTCATCCCGTGGAAATTGATCAGGTATTTAAACTATGAATTAGTTTCTCTATCATAACCAGACTTGATTCTACTTGCAAATCACTTAATTTGAGACCCATGTTAATTTTTGCCTCACTAAATGCTACCTTGTTCTCAATGCCTACTTTGTTTTTCAAAAGGTGACTCGGTTGATGGAGTTAAATGCCTTTTAACCACTAGAGGGAAACATACCAATCTACTATGAGCAACTCGGTGTCTTCAAATGGCAAATATCCTCCTGAAGCCGCAAGTCCCGCGGTCTGTTGATCTTTTCCCTCGAATATTGACAGCATTATAATGAGAAATCAGCAAAGGGTATATATTGATCAAAAAAATTTAGTGAAGATAATTTCCTTTTTATTGAATAATTTGGGACCTATTCTTTGCTGTAGTAAATTTATTTTTGAAGTGAATAAATATCCCCGGGTCACTAAGGACATGCTTCTGTGATGCGAGCATTTCTTTGCACATTATATCTGGAAAACAGTGTTATTTAAATGTTGATATACTGTACTCAGACAAAACATATTGAGTGAGTAAACAAACATTTACCGAGGGTGGCTTCATCATAACAGGGGAAAAATATCTTTCAGCCGGATCCGATGCTGTGTGCATTGTAGAGTTATGATGTTAAAAAGCATCCTAAAAAAGATCATCCTCTGTATTGTTCTGGCCCACCCATACTTTATTTATTGAATTTATTACTTTGTCAAATTATCTGTGTTTATTTTACTATTTATGCTCACAGTTACTCGATATGGACCCAGTCCTTGCAGAAATCATGTTTGTACCGGTTCTGCAACTCCATCCCCCTTTCTTGGAGCTTTATGGAAATTTGCAGTAGGAGTTTGGGGAGATCAAGCACAGCGTTGAAGGTTGAGGCTCATGATACTGTGCTCGATGAGTGGATTTTTAGGAAGCTGGGAAAAATGCAGAGGTGTCTCTGTGACATTGCATGGACGCCAAAAGTGAAGACTCAGGTCAAAGCTGTTTGGCAAACTATCGACCTGTGTTCATTTGGGTATTCTAAGTGGTGTTCCTATTGCGGCAAAACTAATGTTTTCTTCATGTATGTTGCCAGATGTCTTGTTTTACTTGTTTCTAATAGGAAGAATCAATGCAAGATGCTTAGGGACTGTTTTATTCAGGCTCAGCTGGTTTCTAGATCAGTGTACCCAGGAAAAGACAGCCCATTAAAGCAGTATGTTAAGCACCTGTTGATTCATCTGCCCAGGTTCTGTCTTACCCCTTTTCCAGGCAAACACATTATCCAGTTTAGCATAGCTATAGAGGAGGTTTTGTTTGTTTTGTTTGTTTTTCCTTAAACTACCTCTACTCTTCTAGCCATAATTAATTTGGTATAGGCATTGGCAGTTCGCCAAAGTTGGGTATGGTCACATCCCTGAAGCTTCACCAAGTTGTCCCCTTGGTAACTTGGTAACTCAAGACAGAGAAAATGAGCAAAGATGCAAAAGGAAAGGTAACCCTAATGGTACTGGACACCCTGTTAGGAATTATATGGTTGCAAGGTTCTTGTCTCACAGAGTTGAAGATCATGAATCTCATGGACACAAAAGAGTGAAGTAAAGTGGAAGTTTATTAAGTGAAGGTGAGAACAGAAAAAAAAAAAAAAAAAAAAAGGTCTCTAGAGTGAGGGGGTCCTGAATGGTTGCCGCTGAGGGCTTTTATGGTTGGTCTTTTGTAGAAAACAGACCAGGGAGCTTGGTAAATATCTCATCTATAACGTTTAAGACAAACAAGGTGGATTTACACCGATCATGTAAATATCTCATCTATATTTAGGACAACCAGGGCAGATTCATTATGTTCCCTTCTCTCTGGCTAATATCTTGTCTATCACATTTCTCCATGTCTGAGATTTCTGTAAGCCTGGTCACGTAGCCCCCTACTTATCTCTCCCTACCTGCCCCCCCCCACTGTCCCTCACTCAGTATTACTATACTCCATGCATAAGAACCAAACATCTGTAAATCAAGCTGCATTTTGATTTAAGCTTGTTTCTATTGGATTTCTCTTGTGATTCAGAGTTCCAAGTAATCTTGGTAGGAAGCAAATTTCCACTGAGGACCTCTGTCCTGAATAGGCAAAAGGAATTTTCAAAAGGCAACTATCTTTCTTATTTTAAAAATAGGATGCAGATTTCTGTTGAAAACCAACATGGATACATTGGGTCCACAGCTGCAGTTTCTCTAGTTCAATAGGGGTTAATTTCAAGGCTCTGGTTATCTAAGAAAGAAAGAATTGAGACTTCCCCCAGGAAGAGAAATGGAAGTGTTTCACAGCATGAGGCTGGCTCTTTCCAGAAATTCTTTGACCTTCTCCCACCACTCCTGTAACCTCCGACTCACACTGAAAATAGAACACGGTATCCTAGTATGTTACACTTGGAAAACTTCTACCCCTTTACCCATCCCTTTTTGCATTCAGTGATTTTTCTCCTAGCCCCTACTGTGCGGTGGGTCCTGTTCTGGCAATGAGGGCTACGGAGTTTTTCCCCTGAGATCTAAAGGAGGAGTTCAGAAGTTAGCAAGGTGACGAGTTGGATGAGCTATCTTTTGGGTGTGTATTCTACCTACCATGAGAAATACAGTTTGTGCCCAACCAGGGAGCTGTGGTCTGTGTTAGTTTGAGCTCCACTGTGGGAATTTAATTTGTCTGCAGTTTTGTTTTGTTTTGTTTTGTTATTTAGATGTGTAATATGATGTTGTTGTCTATAGGCACTAGTACTGTACAGCAGATTTTTAGAACTTACTTATCTTGCTGAACTGAAATTTTCTACTTCTTGATTGGCAGCTTCCCATTTCTCCCTCCATCTAGCCCCTCACCCACATTTCGTTCTTTGCTTCTGAGTCTATGTTACACACCTCGTATAAGTGGAATCACGTGGTGTTAGTCCTATAAATGGCTTACTTAGCTTAGCATGATATCCTGAAGGTCCATCCATGTTGTCTTTGTCATATCTTGTATGATTTACTTCTTTTCAGAGGCTAATATTTCATTGCATATATATATATATATACACACACACTACATACATATATATGTATATATGTATATATATATATGTAGTGTGTGTATATATATATATATATATATATATATACACACTACATTTGAAAAAATCTATTTATCCACTGATGGATATTTATGTTGTTTCCACATCTTGGCTACTGTGACTAGTGCAGTATTGAACATGGGAGTACTGATATTTTTTCAGTATCTTGATTTTAATTTCTTTAGATAAATGCCCAGGAATGGATGATGTGGTAGTTCTATTTTTTTCCAGTTTTAAAGACCCCCCATGCTGTTTTCTATAGCAGCAATTTGCATTCCCACCAACAGTGTGCTAGAGTTCCAATTTCTTCACATCCTCACCTACACTTGTCTGTTGTTTTCTTTTGTTTTTTGGTAATGGCCTTCCTGATAAGTGTGAGATGATACCTCATTATAGTTTTTTATTTGTATTTCCCTGATGTTTAGTGACATTGAGCATCTTATTATATACCTGCTGGCCAATGGTATATCTTCTTTGAAAAAAATTTCCTTAGCCCAATTATTAGTTAGGTTATTAGGTTTTTTGCTCTTGAGTCTTAAGTGTTTCTTATACATCGTGGAAATGTACCTCTTATCATATATAGATTCTGCGAATATTTCCTCCCATTCTGTAGGTTGCCTTTTCCTCTAGTGATTGTTTTCTTTGTTCTGCAGGAACTTTTTAGTCTGATGTCTTACTTATCTACTTTTACTTTTATTGCCTATGATTTTGGTGTCATATCCATGAAATCATTGCCAAGATCAATGTCATGAAGATTTCCCCCTAGGTTTTCTTCTACGAGTTTTATAGTTCAAGTCAAATATTTAAGCCTCAAATCCATTTTGAGTTCATTGTTATGCATGGTTTAAGGGTCCAGTTTTATTCTTTTGCATGTGGATATCCAGGTTTCCTAACAGTATTTGTTGAGGAGACTGCTTTTCCTTATTTTATATTCTTGGTATCCTTGTTGAAGATTGGTTGACAATATATGCATGGATTTATTTCTGAGTATTTTTATATGATGGTAGTAAATAACTAGAAAAGTGATCTAATTTGGGGCACGTGGGTGGCTCAGTTAGTTTGTTATGAAGGCAGACTGGATCCTGACCAAGGAAACCAAGCAACACTTGGAGACCTTGGAGGATCAGAGATTATTTCATGCCAGCGGGCCCAGAAGAGAATGATCTCTCAAGGTCTGAGCCTGGAGCACAAATAAAGGGAGTAGGTTATACAATTTACTTCCGTATCTGTGCCACTCTTGTGGGCTCAGCCCGTAGGACAAGGGGAAAGCCTGGAATTGCCCTGGGGCCGGGACTGGGATTCCCCTGCTGGATTGGTCAGCCACCTTAGAATACAGATTTTCTTACCAAATTGAGTGTCCCAATCTTGATTTTGGCTCAGGTCATGATCTCAGGTCCTGGAATTCAACCCCACATCCAGCTCCACACTCAGCAGGGGTCTGCTTGTCCCTCTCCCTCTGCTCCCCCCCTTTCTCTTTCTCTCCCTAAAATTAATAAATAAAATCTTAAAAAAATAAAAAAGACAAAAGTGCTCTAATTCTGTATATTTTAGTCAAACAAATTTAGAGTGCTCTTCCTGTTTCTTTGGACTTCCCAAAGTTCAAAGAGTCACAATCATGCTTTTTCTTTAAAGAATGCTAGTTCATTGGTATGAGTCTACCATTTCTTTCTAATCCTTTGTGACTTGATCATTTGATCATTTCTTTATTAGATTCTATGCATAATTAAATCCTTTTTCCGATTCAGTCTTTTTTTTTTTTTTTTTCATTTGAAACCCATGAAATAACTTTTCCCCCAGAGAGATTTTTTTTTTTTTTTAAATTGGCTTGGCTCTAAGGGGCCATTTGCCCCTTCAGAGTTGATACTCATTTCTTTGAACTTGCAGCAATTTCCTCTATAGGTAGTGCTGTAGAAATAAATGTCTTTGTGATTTTTTCCTAGGGTGGCAGTGTACAATAGAACTTTCTGTGATAATGTCAGTGTTCTATATCTTTGCTGCCCAGTATAGTAGCTAATAACTACATGTGGTTATTGAGCATTTGAAATGTGGCTAATGGGACTGAAGAACTTATTTTTAAATTTTATTTAATTTTAATTAATTTAGATTTAAATTTAAATAGCCAAGTGGCTATTTAATTTATTTCAGAGCCAAGTGGCTCTGAAAGCATAGGTCTAAGGTATATGGTCATTAAAAATAAGTGCTCCCTGTGTGTTTACAAAGGAGATAATTGTTGCATTTGGGGTTGTATATGTATTTGTTAAGTCAAGTTTATTAACAGTGTGATTTATTTTTTTAAGATTTTATTTATATATTTGAGAGAGACAGATAGTGACAGAGATAACAAGAGAGAGCACAAGTGGAGAAAAGAGGGAGAAGCAGGTTCCCACTGAGTGTGGAGGCTGATGTGGGGCTTGATCCCAGGAGTCTGGGATCATGACTTGAGCTGAAGGCAGATGCTTAACCAACTGAGCCATTCAGACATCACATAAGAGTGTGATTTAAGTCTATATCCTTATATATTTATTTTCTGCTTAGCCTATCAATTACTTGATAGAATTGAATTTTAATTCTATGTGGTGAATTTTTCTATTTCCTTTTGTAATTATGTTAAACTCTTACATATATTTCAGGTATGTTACTACATACATCAATATTACAATGTCTGCTTTTCTACCAAATTCAAATTTTATTACATATTTATGCTTTTTATGATTAATAATGTTTTTTTCTTAAAGTATATTTATATGATAATAGTGTAGTAAAATATTTTTTTGTTTTTCCCTTTTAGATCTGCTTTCAACCATATTATATTTATTTGTCTTTGTTGTGTCCCTTTCAAACCCTTCTATTTATTGAGCTTATTGATATATATGAATTAATTTCTACTGTAGTATTTTATACTTTGTATTTGTCCTGTTCTTCCTCTTTATGGATTGACTGAATTTTTAATATCATTTTTTATCTGTTGGTGTAAAATGATCCACACTATGTTTAAAGAGTATTACCTGAGAAATATTAGTACACAAATCTTACTTTAATCATGCCTAAGGTAAATCAACAATTATACCTTTCTCTTGAATAATCTAAAGACAGGAAAAGCCTTCTCTCCAAGTATTCTCTTGATCTGACATTGTTGTCTAGTATAGTAGCTTTATCTGTGTTTTAACATCACAAAGGAAATATAATCATTGTTACACATGTTGTTGAGCTAGTTTTGCTGCTCCAATTCATTTGTCTAACATGCCTTCCTACTCTCAGACATTCCTTCCACAATTATATTACTTGTTAAAATATAGCTTTTATTAATATTTAGGTGATACAAATAGCAATAGTTTTTGAAATAATATATACTTAGCACTTATCCTTTAGTGATAATGAAAGATGGTTGATGGTTATTTCCTCTCAAAACTTTGAAAATAATTTCCACTGGTTTTGAAGGAAACTTTTTTTTCTTTTTGGAAACTTTGAGCTCTTTTTTTGTCTTTGGTAATCTTTGGAGTTTCTGTGACAGGTCTCCTTAAAAGTTTCTATTCTCTTTATTCTACTTAATTTTTGTACTTTTCATATGCTTTGACCCTGCGTATTCATAGTTTTCACCAAGCATTGAAATGTTTTAGGCATTGTCACATTGAGTATATATCCACTTTATTCTTCCTATCCAATTATTTTTAATTCCTATATGATTTTTGTTGCATTTCCTTTTATTCTATAATAGTTTATTAATATTTTTTCATATTCTTTTTTACCTGTTAGTCTTTCTATATCGTATCCTAGTTGATTTCTTCAGATATCTTTTCCAGAGCACAGATTTTCTTTGGCTTTAGCCTAAATGGCTGTTTATCTGATCCACTGAATTTTATTGTGTTGATTTTTTTTTTTTAATTCTTAGGATTTCTATTTAGTTTTTTTTTAAATATGCCTAACTCTTTTTTTAGTGTGTTTACTTTCTTGTTCATTTAAAATACATATTTTCTTTTTTATTAAACATGTAAAGCATATAATTTTATATTCAAGATCTAGGAATTCTATAATTTGCAGTCATGGAAAGTGGGAATCTGCTTTCATTTCATTATTTTTCCCAACTCTTCTTTACAGTGACTTGTTTCTTAGTTATTTTTAATTTTGGATTGTGAATTCAAGTTTGGCTGAGTTTATCTTTGGGAATATCAAGACTTGTTTTGAGGGTATATTC
This sequence comes from Martes martes, assembly GCF_963455335.1. Taxonomy (NCBI): domain Eukaryota; kingdom Metazoa; phylum Chordata; class Mammalia; order Carnivora; family Mustelidae; genus Martes; species Martes martes. Next base: position 37,892,634 of record NC_137893.1, read on the forward strand.
TTTTAGGAAGAATTAGAGTTTCTTTCCATCAGGTATATAATAACTTAACCAATCCGGGATCAATTCAGTTTAATTTAATGTTCCTCTTGAAGTATCTAAGACCAACATTCAGGTAGGATATATTAGAAGTTAGCATCTGTGTCAAAGCAAGCCTGAGGTAATAAATTTTCAGAGAAGTCTTTCTCAGAGAAAATAAATCTCCCTTTGCTCATGAGTGATATTTTATCCAATATCCACTTTTCCTTTTTTTGTTGTTGTTGTTTTTTTAAGATTTCATTCATTTATTCATGAGAGACAGAGAGAGAGAGGCAGAGCAGAGAGAATCAGACTCACATGGGACTTGATCCCAGGATGCCGGGATTAGGACCTGAGCAGGAGGCAGACGCCCAACCAACTGAGCCACCCAGGCACCCTATCCTCTTTTCCCAAAGGGGTTACCTTTCAAGGGTCCTGCCCTCATGCAGAAGTATATGTCACATGTCCTCAAATTATGGGGAATAGGGATTTATCTCCTGACCCTAAGCAGCCATGAACTCCAGAACTCTAAATGTCTCGTATCAGCAAGCACCTCTGGTCACCGTGACTTAAGAACCTATTTATTATTTGGCTGTTAGGGTGTATATTTTTGGTCCATATAGAGTTTTCTTTCTGTTTTGTAAGCAACACATACATGTTTACAGTAATATATTATAATACTTTATTTAAAGTTTCTAAATGTTTTGTTGTAGGAAGATTTTACAGAATATCTAATCTAGTCTGCAAACTTTCCTCTACTTTTTTTCAAATGCATTATCTAATTTATTCTTAGTGACTAGAGGGTGTATTGTCACTATATAGTTTTTCCCCTTTCTATAAATATTCCAGTCTGAGTTGATTGTAAGCTTCTCTGAGGGAAATAGCAATCTTACCTTTTCTATTGTTCCAAATAAAGCAATAATTATGTAAACAGGAGATTTAGCTTATATTATTTATTTAGAACACTGTCAACAACATATACATTTTACTCAAAAATGTGACACACACACACACACACCCACACACACATATGTATGAATGTTTCTGTATAAGTACTGATAAAAGCAGAAAAGGTCTATATATTCCCTAAACATAGGTACCTTTCCTGCTAGCATGGCCTTAGGCAAATATAAAAATGAGGCAAGTTATATTCTTCCAAAGTTGCCTACCTCTGTCATTTCTTAAAACCTACTTCATATATTATACTTTTGTCACATACCCTTATTATTAGATTATTCTTATAATGGAGAAAATATTTTATTATATATTAAACTGTGAGCTATAATATATCTTTGCTTTTGGTCTGTGTTGGAATTATGCCTCATCAATTTCTACTATTCTATTTCTATTATTTAGTTGCTAAGTTATAAAGTCTGTTAGAGGCAAACAAAATTGTAAGTCATCATGGTGCTACTAAAGTCTGATTGGTTAATTTTAATAAGGCTTATTTTCTTGTGAGTTATTATATGACACTGTGTATTTCAAAATATTCTCCCAATCAGATATTATAACAAATTACCCCTAAAAAAGGACTGAAAATTCACAAATTTAATATTACTCTATTACATAAATGATCATCAGTTTAATAAGACATTTTCCAAGTGAAATCATGCCAAATCAAACTAAACAAAAGCAGAACACAGCATAATGATAAACAACAAACACTACCACATTAAACGTGCTTATCTTAATTTCAGAAATGCTAAAATCTAAACACGTGTTTCACAATTCAGGAAATACAGTATGTGATTCCCATAGGTCACCACCGTATGAGAAAATTTGAGATATGTTCGCATTCAGAGATAGTGTCTCATAGCCTGAAGTTAACATGGGAGAATTTTAATCTTTGTGGACTGAAATTTTACACATGTGACACTGTAGGGTAGGTTTACACACTTGCTTTAATTCTGGTGACTGGTCATAGTATGTGGAGCTATTATTTGTACAGGTTTTATGCTGAGGCCAGGCTCAGGAAAATTGTAGGTTTTTCCACAGATGTAGAACAGAGGAATGGTGGCGTGAATGTTACAGGTTGTCACCCGTGTCCCCATAAACTGATTTGTTTACCTTATGTTAGATATAATTCTTCAACATCTACAAGCCCAGTTGAACAGTGAGGGTCAGGCTGGTCTTCCATAGAAAAGGATAGCAAACTACCCTTATTTCTGTGCTGAAACCATTCCAGTCCTCCCTAAGCTTTACCTAAGGCATCCAACTACACTTCAAGATGAACAGTAAGATTGAGCGGCTGTGGAACTTGTGTCTTAGTAATAGAATAGATAGTGTATTGCAGTTGAGTATGGATCATGCTTACCATGGTCCACAGGTAGTGATCTCAATTGAATTCAGGGAAGAAGGACTTCTTTCTCTGCCTGTTCTTATACCTTCCCAAACCCCAAAGAGAAAATCAAACTTAATACTTGTGATTAATATTAATGAGGACTAGGCCATAATTTTATGAGGTTGGCTATGACATGGCTCTTTTCTAAAAAGGTGAAACTACTCAAGTAACTTAAATCAATATTGATCCTAAGTAGAAACTAAATTGAAGCTTATATGCTATTGGGAAAAATAATTAAAAATCAGATTAATTTTATGCCTTTGGAAAAGACATAAATCTCTTGCACTGCTCCAGCTGCTGTGAGACAATGACATGTGGGAAGATATAAATCAAGAAGAAACAATACTAGCCAGTGCAATTTCATTTAATGTAACAGAAACAAAAATGACGATGATTATTGATTTTGGCAAATTACATAGTCTCTTATAGACTATTACCTGTGAATCTCTTAAATTTTATGCTAAACTAGAGGAGAAGGAGTTAGTTCATTTATTCAAAAATTATTTAGTACCTATTATATGGCAGGCACCATGCCAGTCTCTGGAAACATGTAGATGATTATAAAACAATTTTAACCTAAAACAGTTTATAGATTAGCAAATGAGGCAGATGGGGGAAACTATTATTAAAGCAAAGTAATGATGGAAGTATGGAGGTTCCCTTTACAAATTAAAGAGTGCTCAGGTAAGTCTGGGGGAGCCAGGAAAACTTGTATAGCACAGGTTTGATCAAAGGACACATAAAATTAAAAAGCAACTCAGTTTTAAATGGGTTTAAAAGAAATAAATATAAAACTTTTGACATTATATAAATGAGCACTAGGGAACTTAAGTTGACAGTGTCCTCATTCATACATGTGGGGGTGGGAGACACAAATAGAAATAAAGCTTAGGAGAAGGGGAAGTAGAGATGGAAAGAGGAGAAGTTCTAAAAGAATATTTTTAGTGGGGAGTGGATCTGGGCTACACGCCTGCCTCTCAGAGTTGAGAGCGGGCTGTTGTCATCACCACTTTTACTCATGGATCTGCACCGAGTTAGTGTCCCCATTGTACCTACTGAGGGACAGTCTTGGTCTTGTCTTTTTTTCTGCATGACAAATAGAATGTATACTTTTTTTTTTTTTTTTTTTTTTGAGAGAGTGTGTGAATGAGGGTGGGGAGGAGCAGACGGAGAACGGAAAGAGAGAAAGTCTCAAGCAGACTCCCTGCTTAATACAGAGCCTGCTAGGGCTCTTTTTCAGGATCCTGAGACCATTACCTCAGCTGAAATCAAGAGTCAGATGCTTAACTGGCTGAGCCACCCAGGTGTCCCTCTCATTCTTAAATTGCAGGATATTTGGAATTCTTAAGCTTGCTCTTAAGGTTCTCCATTATTTGGCACAGAAATGCAACTCTTACTTCTTTCCTCTCTGAAGCTCTACTCCAGACAAATGGGTCTTCTCATGATTGTGTCTTTGCTTATTTAGGGCGTATGTCAGTATCCAGCCTGGAAAGTCTTTTTGAGGATTTTGCTATACCCAGTACCCACATGTTATACTTTTTGCTCCAGACTGATAATTCAGATTATTTTAATTAAACAGGACTTTATAAGAGTACATTGGCAAGTAAGGGAGACAGGAAGAAATTTCAGTGGATTCAGAACCAAAACTTACTGATACTGAGTCTTTCTGGAGATAACAGCAGCAACTCCTAGCCCGGAAGAAGCCCAGATAACAGTGCAGTGATTATGTTGGTTTGTCTCCTGAGAAGTGCGTGTCCCTAACTTAATGCCCCACCGTTGTTCTGTTTCTCCTTCTTGATTCTACATTCTTTTTTTCTCAACCTCATTTCTCTGATTCCTGGATTTTCTGACTATTTCTGCTATTTACCCCTTTACCTCCCATTTTGTATCACTGTTTTATATACTGACTCTCTTTTATAAACTTTGTATTACAGTATAAGTCCCTGAGAAAGAAGATTAGATTCAATTCATAAACCATCATAAAAATATAGTGATTTAGGGTACTCTCCTAGGCCCTGCAAGACTTTGAATCAAATACCTAGTTTTTAAAATATCCATGGTCAAGGTAATGAGATGATGGTAATAACTAAAATGACTGACATAAGGAAATATCTACCGTAACAGAGAGTTGGGAATGGCAAGCATTTAGACTTCTGTCTAAATTCCAAAGTATATGTCACTTATTTGGCAAATGAATCACAAGGAGTTTTGTGACATCAACTCTTTTCTTGATTATAGATCAAATTTTTATCATTACTTCATTTTTATAAGTTTAGGTCTTATATCTTAAAGTAGAATATGAGATTCTTGAGAGCAGGGAATTTTAAAATTACATATATATATTAATTTTTTAAAATTTCTTTTCAGCGTAACAGTATTCATTGTTTTTGCACCACACCCAGTGCTCTATGCAATACGTGCCCTCCTTAATACCCACCACCTGGCTCCCCCAACCTCCCACCCCCCGCCCCTTCAAAACCCTCAGGTTGTTTTTCAGAGTCCATAGTCTCTCATGGTTCACCTCCCCTTCCAATTTCCCTCAACTCCCTTCTCTCCATCTCCCCATGTCCTCCATGTTATTTGTTATGCTCCACAAATAAGTGAAACCATATGATACTTGACTCTCTCTGCTTGACTTATTTCACTCAGCGTAATCTCTTCCAGTCCCATCCATGTTGCTACAAAAGTTGGGTATTCATCCTTTCTGATGGAGGCATAATACTCCATAGTGTATATGGACCACATCTTCCTTATCCATTCATCTGTTGAAGGGCATCTTGGTTCTTTCCACAGTTTGGCGACCGTGGCCATTGCTGCTATGAACATTGGGGTACAGATGGCCCTTCTTTTCACTACATCTGTATCTTTGGGGTAAATACCCAGTAGTGCAATTGCAGGGTCATAGGAAAGCTCTATTTTTAATTTCTTGAGGAATCTCCACACTGTTCTCCAAAGTGGCTACACCAACTTGCATTCCCACCAACAGTGTAAGAGGGTTCCCCTTTCTCCACATCCTTTCCAACACACGTTGTTTCCTGTCTTACTAATTTTGGCCATTCTAACTGGTGTAAGTTGGTATCTCAATGTGGTTTTAATTTGAATCTCCCTAATGGCTAGTGATGATGAACATTTTTTCATGTGTCTGATAGCCATTTGTATGTCTTCAATCACCATACTATACATGAGATCCTCAGGACTTATTCATTTTAGGGCTAGAAGGCTATAACCTTTGACCAAAATCTTCCCATTATCCCCAATCATCAGCCTCTAGCAACCAACATTCTGCTCTCTAATTATATGAATTCACTTTTTAAGATTGCACATATAAATGAGATCATACGCTATTTGTCTTTCTCTCTCTGTCTTATTTCACTTAGCATAATGCCCTCAAGGTCCATTCATATTATTACCAAAGGCAGGATTCCCTTCTTTTTTTATGGATGAATAGTATTTATATATATTCACATATATATGAATTCATATATATGTTATATATATGTATATATCTCCATCAGTAATGGACACTTAAGTTTTTTGTATGCCTTAGCTATTGTGAATAATGCTGTAATGAACATGAGGTGCAGATATCTGTTTGAGATAGTGATTTCATTTTCTTCAGATATAAACCCAGAAGGGGAATTGCTAGATTATATGGTGGTCCTATTTTTAATTTTTTGAATAATCTCTGTATTGTTTTCCATAATAGCTGTACCAGTTTACATTCCCAACTGTACACAAGGGTTCCCTTTTCTCTACAGTCTCACAAGCAGCTGTGTAATTTGATAACAGCCATTCTAACAGGTGTAGAATGATATCTCATTGTGGTTTTTATTTGAATTTCCCTAATAATTGATGATGCTGAACTTCTTTTCATATATCTCTTGGCTATTTGTATGTCCTCTTTTGGGAAATGTCTATTCAGGTCTTCTGCCCATTTTTAAATTGGATTTTTTTTTTTTTTTGCTATTGAGTTACACATATATTGAGTTCTTTCTATATTTTGTATATTAACCCCTTATCAGGTGACTTGCAAATATATTCTCTCATTCCATAGGTTGCAAATTGCTTATGTCATCTTTATATGGTAACTTACATCAAAGATGTTTGATAAATGTTTATTCATTTAAACAAACAACTGAATCTGTTTTTCTAGAACATGTTTAAAGTGTTTAATTGTTCATGTAAGTTATTACACTTTCCCATAATAACAAGGTACTCAAAATAGAAGAAATCATAATTATTACCATATTGATAGTAATAATGATAAGCAAGATCAAAAGATCTCTATTTTGTAAAGCACTTCATTAAATATTTCTGAACAATTTCATTTTTATTTTTCACAGATACTTTATGAATGTCAAGAACTGTGAAGTGTTTGCCATTTTACTCTATTTACAAGCCAACAGGTTAGCCTTCTGTAGTTTTGTGAATACTGGTCATAAATATGTCATTCTTGGCTCAGAGACAAAAGACAGCATATTAGTGAAAGCAATAGCTGTTTGCAGAGTAAATCACTTGTGCCAGCTCCTTGTTCTCAGGGCAATGCAACAAAGGCCATGTGGTGTCTTTACATTCACTGGTTTGCTTTCCAGAAGAACTCCAAGTTTCAGAAACAACAAACTTGTTTAAGGAAGCTGGTAACATAACTGTCCAAACTTTGCCCTAGAGGGAGACATTATTTTTATTGTCCTGGAGGGCAAATAAATTTTCCCTCTTTTCCAGAGAAAGGCACCATCTTTTAACTTCTAGTGTCGTCTGATGAACAGACATTTCTTGGAAAGATAATCCAGAACAAAAGCTACCAGATATCCCACTCAAAAGATGTGCGGAAATAGGAGAGACCAATGACAAATTACCTCCTGAGATGAGATAGATCATTTTAAGCCCTATTTTATGAATGAAGAAACTATATTTCAGAAAATTTAAGAGGCATGTCTCATATCAAGCAGCTTATAAATAGAGAGACATAATGTGAGGCCATGTCCTGCGACTCCAGGCCGTTTTACTTGACCGTGCTGCCTCTTAGATCCTTAACTACCTGTTGCTAATGAAGATGCTAGGAACCTAGCCCCGTCTCCTTCTCAATCATATAGCACATGTTTAGGAGTCAGAAATTGTTTCTGTATTAGCTATAGGCCCAATCATCAAGAATTTATGGCTTTTCATCATTTGGGGTTGTTTCTAAGTGTCAGTGTTATACCCTAAACAAATGAGTAAGATCATTTCATGTAGCCAACATAAACAGAGACCTAAATAAACCTTCTCATGTCCACGTAACAGTAAGGGAAAGAATTTGGCCTGTGTTGTTAAAAGCACAGTGGTTTTCTTGAAATCATTTTTCTTTAAAGGCAGACATTGACTTTATTCCAATTAGAACTGAAGGTTACAAGCGTTAATCCATCGATGTCACAAGATCCAGGGTTCACACTGGGGAGGACTTCTGACAAATGTATTTGTAGTAATTTTTCATGTAAAATATAGCAGAATGTTTTTGGAGAGAAAAATGTGCCTGGATTATTTCAGCAACATAATTGACTGTTTTTATGTGTGTCATGGCATTTCTTAAAACTTTGGCTGGGATTGTGGCATTTCACATCACAGAAAAGGAAATAAAGCTGTATTGTAGTTTGCTTACATCAGTACCTAGAAAAAAAAAATTCCAATTTCAAAGGAGCAAGAGTTTTTCCTTGTGGAAAGCAGGGGTCTGGGTAGCATTTTCATTTCCTGTCTCTTTGACTTCCAGTGCTCCCCTTCAAAAAGTTCTGAATACAGAAAGCAGAACTTGCCTCTAGCATAAAACCAGAGCCCACTTTTATTATTGTTGTTGTTTCAGGCCTCCTGGATCTCATGCTGAACTTTAAAATCCTATTCGCAGTTCAGCTGCCAGCACGCTGTGAGCAGAGCAGTGAAAAGTGGAAGAAATAACAGGCTTCACCATGCAATCAGTAGTTCCCTACTGAAACCATATGTCATGCATAGAATCCAGGAGACTTGAAAAGTCTTGAAAAACTGCAATGCCACTAGTGCTCCTAATGGGAATTAGTGATGGGCAAGTGCCTGTCAGAGGGGTTAGAAAAGTAGAAATAAGCAAGCAAGTCATTGGCTAAGAGAAGTGGTCAAAATAATTGTTCACTCTGGATTCAATCACTAAGTGATTATAACTTCTGTCTGTGAAATACCTCTTGACTCTGGCAATCAAATTCTAAGTGTCTAGTGATAAAGAAGTGACAAATATCTTTCTTTTTTAAATTTTTTTAAATTTTTATTTAAAGATTTTACTTATTTGGCAGACAGAAATCACAAGTAGGCAGAGAGGCAGGCAGAGAGAGAAGGGGAGGCAGGCTACCTGCCGAGCAAAGAGCCCAATATAGGGCTCAATCCCAGGACCCTGAGATCATGACCTGAGCCGACAGCAGAAGCTTAACCCACTGAGTCACCCAGGCACCCCAACAAATATCTTTCTAATAATGTACTTTCATGTCTGTCACAGTAACAACCAAATAATTGTCATAACCACTATAATGACATTCTTCCGCTCTCACCAATTTTTACTATTAAAAGGTAGTAGTATATCATGGTAGGTATGTACAAGGGCTTTGGAATCAAGGAGAACTGAAATCAAATCCTTACTCTGTGTCTTCAAGTTATGTGATCTTGGAAAATGTTTTATTTCTCAGAGCCACAATTGCTCATCTGTAAAATGGGAATCATGGTACTTACCTTAATTATGTTCAGCATTATTTGGCATCAGGCATACAGAAATACTCAGTAAATGGAGCTGTTAATAAATACAGGACAAAGCACAAGTATTATTTTTTAAAGTTACAAATGGAATTTTTCTCAAAGGAATGAAAAAGTCTATATATTTGAGATATTTATAATCAATATTTGAAGTGTTCTGTAAAGTATTAGAACTTGTCCAGTTATACTTTGTATGTGACAGAAAATACCTTATCCTTACCTCATCTGAAAACAGTTTAAATTCATGCTAACTTGTCCAGATTGAGTAGAAATTTTTAGCTATAAGTGGCCCTAATATATACCTTTCTTTTAGTTTTTAGGACATCTTTAAAATGTCTGCAGGACATGAATAAATTTTTAATTTTGAGAATAATGGTCATGATAATGCAGTGTGTACTGAGAGTTATCTTTTATCAATGATAATTTCTAAATAATCAGATTTTATTTATTATTATGGGCAAGACGGAAAGTAAAATAAAAGTGTATAATCTAGTTAAAATAATAATTGGTTTGAATTGTAAGTTTATTATAAGTTTATAAGGTTCACTAATTCCTATGTTCTATAGAAATGTATATAAAGCAAAAACAAGTATTCATAATACACACCTACACATACATTTGGATTTTTGTGAAACTGAAACTACACTTCAGGCAATTTAAACCTGTAATTGGATTGTGTTTAAAAGAGTTATTTTGAAAAATCCATTATTGGGATTTTAGAACCCATTTTCTCTTTGAAATAATGCTATAAATTTTAGTGAAACTCCCTGACCAGCTCTGAAAAGTCTTTTAACCTATCATGTTCCTAAGATATTGTGTTAGCTGAACCATTCTGAATATATCTGGCCATTATATAATAATTTTGGATAGGAAAATACTTCCTAATTTCTTGCTTTAGACACAGAAACATAGATGTGTGTGCATGTGTGTGGGCGCATTTTTTCCAAATGAATTTGCAATTATGTATAGAAGACAACAAAATAAGTCACCTCTAACCTTTAGGGCTTCATAGCCTGTTATTGTTTCTGCTAGTCATTCATTAGAAAGCAGTATAGACTCACTAAGAAGAACATGTCAACTCAAACCCAAGCCTGTTTTACAGTTGCTTGTTTGGTGCACAGAAGAATGGCATGAGTATCATGTTATTTCAAGAATTATTTGGAGACACATTCTATCTCATCCTGGTGAATGAGATTATAGAGTGTGGCCTGCATGAGAGACCCAGGAGGTAGAGTCATAGAATTGTGAACAGTCAGTTTAATAAGTGATAATTAGTGGTTTAGTTTCTGCCTAGGTACTATGCCATCTCCCAGTACTTTTCAAGAGTTGTGTCAGTGACTTGGGTGAAACACATAGTACCTACTTTGTAGACATAGAAAAGTTAGAAAAGGTGTCTGACAAAATTCACATTCTAAACCATCTTAGAATAAATGAAAAACGATTAATTTTAACTAGAATAAATCTAAATGTCCTCATGTAGATTCAGTAAATACTTTGTGTATGTTCTAACTGTGGCCAAATGTTTGGGCCTGGTGGCATTACAGGAGAAAAAGTTGAACATTTTTGCTGATCAGTTATTATGTGATCAATAGTATTCCAGACTGGGCAGCACCTCCCTCCTCTAGACCTACAGCACCTTACCATGTGTCTTTAATAGCTGCTGTCTGTCCCTTTGGACCATAAGCTACTTAAGGAAGACATTGTGTTTTATTTATTTTTGTAACCACAGCACTTAGTCCAATATATGGTAGGCTCTCAGGGAATATCCGTAATGAGTGAACTGAATTTACAATGTGGCTAATAAAATGGTAAGCACAGTCTTAGGCCACTTTAACAGATTTATAATGCCCAGATAATGAAAAATTATGATCCAATAAATTTATCACTGATGGTATCTAGAATATTTAGTTCTGGGCAAAACATTTAAAAATAGAATTCACCAAATACGCATTAAAAGTACAAAGATCAGGATGGCAAGAAAGCTAAAATTATATTTTATGAGAAGGAAGAAATAAATAAAAAGATGCTGATAACAAGAAAAATGTTTTCAAATATTTTAAGTATTCTCTCATGGAGCAGATAGAAAGATTGATGTCGTCTCCAGAGGCCAGAATAGCACAGTGAGCACATGAATGATCTACTGTGGCCTCACAAGAGAACTTGCAATGTTCTACGGATAAAACATCTTGCCTCAGAGGTAGTCAGTTTTTGTTTATCGGAAGTATTTAAGCGGATAACACCTGTCCAGATGCAGCAGAGGGAATGTCTCAGTGTGTATGGATCTCAAAGTCTCTTTAAGCTCTGGCTACCTGTTCTTTATATCTGTGGTTTTTCTCAGCAAGAGCCATGCCTTCAAAATGTTGGATATTCAGGAACTGTAGTTGAATGAAAGGAAAGGATTGTTTTAAGGAAAAGTTTTCTGCCAGTGTAAGAATTTCGAGCTCATTCCTAATACAGAGCTCTGATAGTTTTCTTTCTTCTCTTTCTTCTCTTCTTGTTCCTCTCTACCACTTCTTCCTCCTCCTCCTTGCTATATTGAGTGTCGTTCTGTTTTTGCTTCTGCTTCTTCCTCGCCGTCCCCCTTCTCCTCCTCCTTTTCTATTTCCTCCTCCTTCCCTCCTCCTCTACTTCTTCTTGGTAAATATCAGTTATAAAGAGGAATAACACCCAGTCAGGGAGATAGTTTTAAATAGTAGTTCCTTTAGATCATGTTTTATGTTATTTTTCTATTAGTATTCATATGTTGTGAGACAAGCTATTTAATTAAAATGTTTAATTTATCATACCTTTCATGTTGAAACCGTTGGTATTTCTAAAAGAAAAGTAGACTTATTTGGAGGTTATGACACACGCCTATAAAAGCCCAGGATATTGTAGAAAATATTCAAGATAAAAGAAAATGGAATGGTGAGTCACAAAATGTTGTGTTCTCAGAATATATTAAAATGATATTGATGAAATTGTGAGAACATTGAAATCTGTGTGAATGAAACCACCAGATTTGATGTTTCTGATCCACTCAGATGGCTATGAAATGATAAAGTAAGCTATTTTTATTCTGTTCAAAATGATAGATATCAAGATGGTATACAGTTTTGTGTGTGTGTGTGTATATATGTGTGTGTGTGTGTATATATATGGTATATGACATAACAGCCAACAGTCACATGTGATTATTTAGCTCTTGAAATGTGGTTAATCTAAACTGAGAAGTGCTCCAAGAGTTTCAAAGACTCTGTTAAAAAAAGGAATATGAAATATCTTATTATTACTTTGAAGTATTGATTCTACATTGAAATGATAATACTTTGGACCCATTAGGTTAAAGAATATATATTATTAAAATTATTTTCACCTGTTTCCTTTTTTTTTTCTTATTAACATGTAATGTATTATTTGCCCCAAGTGTACAGGTATGTGAATCATCAGGCTTACACATTTCATGGCACTCACCGTAGCACATACCCTCCCCAATGTCCATAACCCAACCATTCTCTCCCTACCCTCCCACCCCACAGCAACCCTCAGTTTGTTTCATGAGATTAAGAGTCTCTTATGGTTGTCACCTGTTTCTTTTTATTTTCTTTAATCTGGTGGCTTGGATTTGTGGCTCACATTATATTTCTAGTTTATAATCCTGATCTACAATGAACTAAAATGAAATTTCCACAGAATTTTAGTTTTAGAACTAGATGGGAACTTATTTTGAGCATCCATAAAATGATTACCCTGAGGTATTGAAATAGAATGGGTCTCTAAGGTGGGAATAGGCTCAGTCTACATTTACCTACGTGGAGTTCTTTTGAGCACACATTAAGCATGTGTCCAAATCCTTTAAATGCATGTAGGGAAGATGTCTAACTCCTCATAATTCTTAAATATTAGATGCTTGCTCAATGATGTCCAAGGTCTTCTGTTTGTTGGTTTCAGTCATTTAAATTTGGATTGTATTATAATCAGACAATGCAGAGGTGAGTGCACCATGTTCACATTTCATGAGGACAACACAAATATACGATTCTCTTTTTCTCCCCTATGAAGATAATTTCAGTATAGGCATTTCCATAGAAGTCACAAACATAATGTGTATCAGCTCCAACTCAAGAGACCTTGTTCTGTTTATTATCAACTCTCTTTTCCTAAATTGTCCTCCAAACAGAAAGCAGTAGAAATGCCTATTGGCACCAGGACCTTCCACTCAGCTATTGGCAATCAGGTCCCGCAACAGAGGATAACATTAAACAGAAACTGCCAAAAGCAAGTATCTAAGCCATGTAGACAATTTCTACTGAGCAGAGCCTCAACTTTTCAGAATGGTGGTTACAGTCCTGTGCTCTCTTATCTTCAGTCTTTATTTCCCTCCCAAAGAGTTCTTTCATAGCTTGAGTATAAATTGTTAATATTTCATGATATTTGATTTCATCTAAAGTACTTGGGAACAAAAGTTTGAATGAGATCCTGAGGGCCTAGATTTCTTTCTTTCTTTCTTTCTTATTTTTTTTTTTTAAATAGCTACAGTAAAACAATAATAGAGGCATTCTGCCACCTTAGGAAACAGCCTAGAGGAAAAAGGACGAGGAAGATCATTTTACCAGTTACACACCAAGCCCAAAAGGAATGGCAACTTCATAAATTATTCTGTGGGTATTGCTGAAGTAATTCTTCAGAGTTAGACATTCTAGTGAGTCTACAGTTTATACAGACAAAGGAAATTGAAAGTTGGGAGAAATACCTAAATATTTTAAAGCTCTTGGAAGCTTATGCTAAATTCTAGAATTTAGCTAAATTCTGTAATTAGAATTGTCTATATGTGAAATCTGCAGACAGAATTTTCTGCATAAAAGAGACATTCTCCACTTTACTTGGTGTATATACAAGTTATTAGAGATTGTCTCAAGCATATTGACTCCTGCCAAACAGTAATTGGGCATACTAAATGAGACATAATGAAGAGTAAATAGTACCCCCAAACCCTGAAAATCATTGTTTGGCCATATCATTTTGTTATTTGTAAGTAATCTAATTTTAAAAAGGCAGTATTTGTTTGATCAATTTAAAATGTATCTGTGTGTGTGCAAATAAAACCTTTCTCAGTTTGCTTAAAATATAAATAATACTATTGACACAGTTAAAAAACTTGGTTCAGGTAGTTTTCAAACAGGTGTATTTTATCTTCAGGAATTTCCTGTAGAGCCTAGGGGAAGTGGACATGTTCTAAATCTGATGTGCTTTTTCTCTAATCCTATTGTGTAAATTTGTGGGAAAGATAAATATCTCTTTTGGGGCACTTGGGTGGCTCAGGGGGTTAAGCTGCTGCCTTCAGCTCAGGTCATGATCCCAGGGTCCTGGGATCAAGTCCCACATCTGGCTCCCAGCTCCACAGGGAGTCTGCTTCTCCCTCTGACCTTCCCCTTCTCATGCTCTCTCTCACTCTCTCTCTCTCAAATAAATAAATTAAAAATCTTTAAAAAAAGATAAATATCTATTTTTATAGATAAAATATTTAAACGGAATAGCCTATCTATTATTGAAAAATTATTACATTCTTATCAGTAAGTTATTCTGGTCCTCTGAATACTTCTTGCTGTAGTGTATTTTAGCTGAAGCGTACTATTTAAGGCCACAAAAAGCCCCTTATAAAAACACACACCAAAATGAAAAATCATTTAAGGGGTGGCAATTATGCTATGCATCTAGATAATCAAGTTTACTTCTTTTTTTGGGCACAGAGATACTCTCAGGTAGAATGAGGCCATGTGATTACATGCTAGTCACTGTAATATGGGTGGAGTGAAATTTGCCCCTTCTAGACCTGGTGTCTTAAAATCTCCATGCAATGCCCAACGTGGTCTCTATTCTCTCAACTCTTAGCTGCAAAATTCAAAGGGACATTAGGAAACCCTATTGGATTGCAAAACCACCATATGGAAGGAAGCACTACCCCTGAATCACTGTGTTGTCAAACACTATATTGGGACTGGAATATGAGTAAGAAAAAGATCTTTATTATGTTCTTTGTTATAGTAGTTAGTCTATCCTAACCAATATATCTTGTTTACAAAAAATATACTGATTATAGATTCCTTGCTACTTGGAAGCTAGAGCTGTCAAATAATCACTCAGTGGGGACACTAAAATACCTTTGGAAAAATTCAGAACTTTATGTCTAGCTTTATAAAGGTGATTCCTTAAAGAGCAAGATAGAAAATAGCTTATCTTCTGCTTGAACAATATAGAAATAGGAATAGAAAATTAATGTATATGAGTATTTTGCTAAAACATTTAATTTTTAATTTGATGTAGCCCCACTTGTTTATTTTTGTTGCCTTTAATTTTGGTATCAAATCCAAAAATACCATTGCCTAGGCCAATGTCAAGAAGCTTGCTCTTATTTTTTCTTCTAGGAGAATTAAGTTTCAGGTCTTCAAGTTTTAATGTATTTTGAGTTAATTTTGTATGTGGCATAAAATAGGCATCCAGCTTCATTCTTTGGCCTGTGGCTATCCAACACCATTTTTTGAACAGACTGTTCTTTCCCCATTGTATATTCTTGGCTCTGTTGCCAGAAATTAGTTGACTTTGTATGCATGGGGTGTCTATTCTGTTCCATTGATCTATTGGTCTGTTTAAACGCCAATACCACACTTTTTTTTTTTATTACAATAGCTTTGCAATATAGTTGGAAATCAGGAAATGTGGGCACCCAAGTAAGAACACCCCTACTGAACAGACATTCTTAAACACAAATTATAATACACACAAGGAGAATTTGAAATGTCTAATTTCAGCAACATTAAAAACCAATCAACAAATGCAGGAAGTATACATTGTTAGATTCAAGGAAATTGATAATATAGAACAATAAGAATGAAAGAAACATGCATTTTAACTCTCCCAAGAAATCAAAGCCTGTTAGCAGTTAGGAAACAAAATCAGAAGATCATGAATAGGATATGAAAATGTACCAATTCTGCATTTAGAAATAAAAAATATTGTCAGAAAAAATCCAGTAGATGAAAAAAAATATTAATATTGATTCAGATGAAGAAGAACTGAATAAATTGAAAAATGGAAAGAAGAAGATCTCTGAGAATGAAATGTAGATAGAAAAAGAGATGGAATAAAATAGAAGTTTGAAAGTGTGGATAAAGAATAAGAAAAAAAGTATGGTTTTAAAAAAAAGGGAAAAATAAGGAAAGTGCTATGATCAAAGAGCTAATTACTGAGAACCTTTCTAGAATATAAAATAGATTGAATTTAGATTTAAGTAAACCTACTATGTCCCAAAGGATGAGTAAGAGTAAATCTATTTATTAGAGGAAAAAAGGCAGATGGGAGGTGAACCATGAGAGACTATGGACTCTGAAAAACAACCTGAGGGTTTTGAAGGGGCGGGGGTGGGAGGGTGGGGGAACCAGGTGGTGGGTATTAGGGAGGGCACAGATTGCATGGAGCACTGGGTGTGGTGAAAAAACAATGAATACTGTTACGCTGAAAATAAATAAAAAATTTAATTTAAAAAAACAAAAACAAAAACAAACAAAAAAGCAAAACATAAAAATTACCAGAGAGGAAAAATAAATGGCTTGAAGGTAAATGGAAACTAGATTTATGAAAGCCTTGACATCAGGAACATAAACCAGTAGACGAGCGGAGAAATGTGTTCAGGATACCGAAATTGATGCATAAAACTAGAATTATACATGCAAAGAGACTCTAACTCCCTTAGGAAATTCTCAAGGCTTTCCCATTAAAATAAAAAACAATAGAATATCTTTTATCACCACTGTTAATCTAAATTTATTTTATCCTCTAGTCCAGGAGTTTGTAAACTTTTTCTGTATAGGAACAGCTAGTAAATATTTTAGGTTTTGTGGTCCATAAAGTCTCTCCAGTACTCAACACTATTATGATACTATGATCCAGTACTCAACACTACTATGATAACACTAATGTATTCATAGACAAATGTACACAAATGGGCACAGTTGTGTTAAAATAAAACTTTATTTATAAAGGCAGGTGGGAAGCTGGATATAGTGAGTTTATTTATTTAGTTCATAAATGATTACTAAGTGTAAATTGTATGGGGAAACCCCCATTCATTAGAGAAACAAAAATGTCAAAATATCCCAAACTAAACATGAAATTTTTAGGATCTTTATCAAGAAAATGATCAAATTCAGCTAAGGAACTTAAGAATTGGATATATACACAGAGGTACATATTCCTGTATGGAAAGACTCAGGCTTCATTCCAGTCATTCATTCACTCACTCTTTATCCCTCCATCTAGCAATATATCTCCCTTTCAAATAATAAGTGAGAACTTATGAGATTCAGGCACTATCTTGGAAATATGACAATTGACAAGACCTCTGTTCTTGTGGAACTTATCTTGTATCCAAAAGAAATTTTATCCAATTAGTTACACAAAAAATATAAAATTGCAGCTGTGGTAAGATCCTCACATAGCTGCTTGATACCATTAAGTTGCGTAATGGAGGAAGGGATTGCCTAGCAGGAGAGATCAAGGAAGGTGTTTTTTGAGAAAGTGATTATTGAGCTGGGGCTGAAGGAGAAGTGTGAATTTACTTGGTGAAGAAGAAAGAGAAGAGTTTGTTCCCTGATCAAAGGTCTTGCAGCAAGGAACATGGTCGAGATAAGAGTTTGAGAGCAGCAAATCTATGGCAGAGAGGGAGGGAAAAATTGAGGTTAAATGAAAGGTAGGTTAGGGCCAAACCACTGTAGAGCACAGAGGGCACGTATGGATACTTCTCTTTATCCTGAGAATAGGAGAAACCATCACAGTATGTTCAGCAGGGACTGGATATGTTTGGATTTGTATTTCAAAGATAGTACTCCGGGGAAAAAAATCACTCTGATTCCTTTGTGAAGGAAAAACTGGACAGGAACCATAAAGGATGCAAGTACAGGAGTTAGGAAGAAATCACAGAAGTGTTAATGAGAAAAACATGGTGGAAAATTAAGAGAAATAGAGAAGGGTAGTCAGATTTGATGGATTTTTAGCGTGTTTTAACATTTCATGTAGATTTTTTATTTTTATTTTGAAAGATACTGCAATATTGCTTTCTAATTTTCAATGTTGCTGGTGAGGAGCCATTCTTATTTTAATTTCTTTGTCATTGAAACTCACTTTTAGATTTTTGGATATTTTCTTTACTGCTTTGAAATGTCACAATAATGCGTTTTGTGTGTCTGTGTGTGCACGTATCTCATTAGTTGTACTCAGCATTTGATGGACTCTTTCTATCTGGAAACTTGTGTGCTTTTGGGTTATAGGAAATAGCTTCTGATGATTCATCACTTGACAATTAGTTATTTTTCCAAAGGTAGTTAAAATGTATTATCTACTTATATCTTCTCTCTCTTTCTCTTTGCTTTTAGGTATTATATCTTTACTTTTTTTTTTTTTTAATCTTTTTAGTAAGGACTGGAGAAGAAAGGCTTCTACAACAAATGGACAATTCAACATGCTTAATAGGAAGTCTCATGATATTGATTTTATTTGCTGATATCACTTCTAGCAATCTTCATGAGACATGACTATTCTCATTTTATAAGGCAATATTCCTTTATAGGAAAAGGTTTTAAAAAGCCATGTGCAAAAGCATTGTAGAGCATTTTATACCAGAAAAATGAGTTTACAAAGTGTAAAACAAAAACTAACAAATAACAAAACAATAAATAAGAGGGAGGAAATTTTTATCTCAACTATTTATCAAAGAGCTGACCTCCTATTGCTAAACACTCCTCTCACCAACAATTGGCTTCCTTTACATGATACAAAACATAGCCATTGAAAGTGCCCAAATTCTACCTCTTACTTCTTCTACCTAGAAAGAGGGTACCCTAATGTTCTTTTTGGAGTCAAGTTCAAAAATCCAAAAGAAGAATGGTATTTAACTCATCAAAGTCAGACAGTATCTCTGATGCAATCAATCTTCTGAGGATCAAAGCCATACTAGCAAGTCAGTGATTAACTTTGGAGTGGAAAAAGGAAGCAGTATTCAGATGAAATGAGATACTGTTCCTAAAAAAGAAAAGACATGGTGAGTAGATAAAACTAAAGGGAATATTTCTAGAGCAACTGATTAATAGTTTGAGTATTTATTTCACAAATACCTATATTAAAATGAAAGAAGATCAATAATGCATAAATAACTTATCAATGTCAAAAAGATTTTGTTGTGAATATTTAAATTAAGTGAAATTTAACTCTCTATAGATTCTCATTTAAAAAGTATTCTTAGTGATTTAAGATTTGATGGTAAACATTTATTATTTTACAGGTAAATTGAGGACATATTAAAGTGGTTTTTTTTCTTCCTTGAAATTTACTGCTTTATTTATATCTTATTTTTTAAACATTTTCTGTTTATTGCCTATGAAAAATATGTCATTATTTTTTGTTTCTTGTGACTCTGTTACTGTGGATTTTCAAGTTTTTATTAAATATAAACTAAGAAGTTAGAAAAAATGGAATAATATTTAAAAATAAAAGTAACTTCTGAATGAGGGTCATATAGATAGGTCTTTACTGGAATACATTTTGGTGCCTCAAATGCTTTTTATGAAAGAGCTATCATTTTTGTTAAATTTCTGCTTCTATTAACAGTGTTCTTCAGGTAGGTAATGAGTACTAATTAAATTATTTCTATGACATCAGACAATTTATCTTTATAAAGGATGATATTGACTTACTGTAAGGTTTGTAGAATATTCTATGATACTGGAAAAATATTTTTCAGAAATCGATTACAAATTTCATTTTTCATTTGTTTTTCGTTTTGTATTTTTTCTTTAAAACATCATTTGGTGATTACTTTACCTTGAATTATAGAGTAGTTTTGCATCACCTATGAATGTTCACTACAACTTAGTTTGGGAAACAAGGTTTGAGGAGTTACTAGTGAGGGTATAAGACTTGTCATGTTGACTGATGCAGAATGATATGTGATTGAGTTTCTAGGGTTATAAATTGCTTAGCAGTAATTAGGATGACAATTGGACAGAAGCATCAAAGTGAGGTGTGCTCATTGTCCATTTAAACCTGGCCTATGCTCTTTCTTGATGGCCTGTAAGTACACTTACATTCCCTAAAAAATGTTTAACAATATTATTGAGGGAATGAACCCTTTCCAAAAGAATAAATCTACAGTTACAGTTCCATTTTTTGAAATCAAGCTTCTATTAAATGCAGACTTTACTATTTCTAATCTGTGTGATACTCAACATTTCATTATATACATTTCTGAGCTGAGAATCCTTAAAAAAATCCTTCTTTTAATGTTGATAAGAGATTAATTGAGATGATATATAAAAAGAATTCACTGTAGTCCAGGTATATGGAATACATTCAATAAATTAATACTTTACTGTAATTTCATTACTATTTTTAACAGGTCATAAAGAATTACATATTAATCTTCTTTTTATAGAAGTGGGCCAGACTAGATACCATAGCAAAATTCTTTCCTTGAAAATATCTAAAAATACTGAACAAAATTGTCAATATTTTTGATATATCAATGAGCTGGTCAGAAATCACAGAATATTGAGAAGCCAAAGATTAAGTGAATCTAGTATCCTGAAGTGGTAGGCAGTTACTGAATCTGGGTTTTGTGTTAGGAGCCAAATAGATGAATTTGAGCCTTTATTTTCCTGGTCATATATGGAAAATGGGGTATAGATTTCAAAGTCCAGAGTTGGCCAAGCTAAATAGTATAACTGAACACTGGCTTGCACAAGGCCAGAGAGCCAAAATGGCATCATTATCAATATAATAATAAACCTGACCAAACTGACTCCCCAAAAGCATAAAAAAATGCCCATTTAAAGTCTTTAGCAAAGAGTATAACAAGAAAAAGTTTTTCCCTGTGAATACCACAACTCACATAATGTTACTATAGCTGCTAGCCTGCGTTCATAGGACTCCAAATCACAAATATTTTAATTTACCTTAAAGCTAGTTGTTCTGTTAACTGAAGCTACAAGTAGTTTTACAGAAGTAAATACAATCTTCTTCACAGAAATCTGCCTTCAAAAGTTTCTCAAATAACTTTCATTGAGAGTGTTACATGATAAAGAAATTCATAGTCAAAACTGACAAAATACAAAAGAAATAAGGTACCATGAGCTCTAGCCAGCAGTAAAAAAACAAAACAAAAACAAAAAACAAACAAACAAAAAAACCCAGAAAGAAAGCTTAGAGCTGACAACTAGTATCAGAATTAGCATACGTAGCATATAATTGAATTTGTTTCAAGAAATAGATTGAAAATATGAGTAAAAACAAAAACAGATTTAAATAACCAAGTAGGTTTGAAGAAAAATCACATAGACACCATTCATAAAATATTGTCATTGAAACAAAAAATTCAGTTGTGACAGAGCTTCATAGTTCAGTGGTGAACTAAAATATGTATCTGAAGAAATTGTCCTTTATGGAATGAGGCAGAAGTATGATAAATATGTAAAAGTTATTAAAAGACACAAAGATATAATGAGAAAGCCTAACTTACATATGTTTAAAAATTCTGTGATCAGAGTAGAAGCAGCCTGAGGTAAAAACAAATCTGAGGACATAATGGATTATAATTATGAAGAAATTAATTTATTCATACCATAAACATTTATTCACAGTCTACTATAGTACTGGGTGTATAGCAGCAAATGAAAGATACAAATCCCTCTCTACTATCTTGAAATTCATAATCTAGTCACCATGGAAGATAGGAACCAATAGACAAATGCTTTCCTCTTCCTTTTTCTGCTAGATGATACTGAGTTGTATCTTGTAAGACTTGTCAGTAATTTCATAGCTTGTTGCTATAGCCAAATTGATAATGCCTCCTTTATTTTATGTTTCACTCACTCCTTCAATTCTGTTTCCTGGAATCACATTTCTATGTAAACTATTCATACCTGTAGCTTTACCTATAAGCACTGAGTATAGGGAAAGTCTAGGCTGAGGTAAGAAGTAGCCCTAAAAACTGGACCCTCAAAATAGGATTTGGAACTGGATCATTTACAAATTAAATGTCAATAAAGACCCAAAATACTTAACAGTATGTAAGTTTCTATGGAAAACAGTGTGGAGATTCCTCAAAAAATTAGAAACAGAACTAACGCATGATTCAGAAATCTCTCTCCTGAGTATATATCCAAAAGAACTGAAATCAGGATTGCAGAGATATCAGAATGCTTATATTCATTGCAGCACTACTCACAATAGCCAAGATGTGGAAACAATCTAAATGTCTATTGATGTATAAATGGGTAAAGAAAATATGGTTTATACATACAATAGGATGTTTTTCAGCCTAAAAAAAGAAGAAGTTCTGCAATATGCAGTAGCATGGGTGAGTTTTGAGGACATTATGCTAAGTAAAATTAGTCAAATATGGAAGAATATATACTGTATAATTCCACTTATATATGATGTACTCAAAATGGTCAATTCATAGAATTGAAAAGTGGAATGTTGGCGCCTAGGACTGGAAGGAGGGAGAAACGAGAAATCACTAATCAACCGGCATAAAGTTTTAACCAAGATGAATAAGTTGTAGAGATCTGTGGCACAAATTTTACCTATAGTGAACAGTACTGTATTGTATAGCTAAAAATTTGTTAAGAGGGCTGATCTCACGTTAAGTGTTCTTACCACTATAAAATAATGTTTTAGAAGCATAAAAGAAAAAGGTAAACAAATTTGATGGATTCCTCTGTCACATTGAGGTTTTTTATCCTTTTGAGTTTATCTTTGTGTATGGTGTAAGAGAATGGTCCAGTTTCATTCTACTGTATGTAGCTGTCCAATTTTCCCAGCATCATTTATTGAAGAGACTTTTTTTTCCCCCATTGGATATTTTTTCCTAATTTGTCAAAGATTAGTTGACCATAGAGTTGAGGGTCTATTTCTGGAGTCTCTATTCTGTTCCATTGATCTATGTGTCTGTTTTTTTGTGGCAATACCATGATGTCTTAGTGAGCACAGCTTTGTAATATAACATGAAATCAGGCAATGTGATGCCCCCAGATGTGTTTTTGTTTTTCCCCCATTCCATTGGCAATTCAATTTCTTTTATGGTTCCATACAAACTTTAGGATTGCTTGTTCCAGCTCTTTGAAAAATGCCAATGGTATTTTAATAAGGATGGCATTCCCAGAGGAGAACATATGCAGTAACCTCTTCAGCATCAGTTACAGCAACTTTTTTCAAGACATGTCTCCAAAGGAAGGGGAAACAAAAACAAAAATGAACTTTTGGGACTTCATCAGATTAAAAGCTCTGCACAGCAGAGGAAAGTCAACAAAACCAAGAGGCAACCAATGGAATGGAAGAAGATATTTGCAAATGACACTACAGATAAAGGGCTGGTATCAAAGATCTATAAAGAACGTCTCAACTCAACACCCCAAAACCAAATAATCCAGTCAAAAAATGGGCAAGAACACATGAACAGATACTTTTCCAAAGAAGACATACAGATGGCTGGCAGACACATGAAAAAATGTTAATCATCACTAGCCACCAGGGAAATTCAAATCAAAACCATAATGATATACCACCTTACACAAGTTAGAATGGCAAAAATTAACAAGGCGGAAAACAACAAATATTGGAGAGGATGTGAAGAAAGGGGAAACCTCTTACACTGTTGGTGGGAATGCAAACTGTTCAGTGACTTTGAAAAACTATATGGAGTTTCTTCAAAAAGTTAATAGAGCTACACTATGATCCAGCAATTGCACTACTAGGTATCTACTCCAGAGATACAGATGTAGTGAAAAGAGGGGGCACATGCACCCTAATGTTCATAGCAGCAAGGTCCAAAGCCAAACTGTGGAAGGAGCCAAGATGCTCTTCAACAGATGAATGGATAAAGAAGGTGTGGTACATATATACAATGGGATATTGCTCAGCCATCAGAAAGGATGAATATCCACCATTCGCATCAACATGGATAGAACTGGAGGGGATTATGCTAAGTCAAATAAGTCAAGCGGAGAAAGACAATTATCATATGATTTCACTCATATGTGGTACATAAGCAATAGCATGAAAGACCATAGGGAAGGGAGAAAAAATTGAAAGTGAGTGAAATAAGTAAGAGAGACAAACCATGAGAGTCTATGGACTCTGGGAAACAAACTGAGGATTTCATGGAAGGGGAATGGGAGGAATGAGATAGCCCTGTAATGGGTATTAAGGAAAGCATGTGTTGTGATGAGCACTGGGTATTATATGCAACTAATGAATCATTGAACACTACATAAAAAACTAATGATGTACTATGTGGTGTCTAACTGGACATAATTTTTAAAACAAAGTAAACAGTTTAGGTTTTTCTACCTTTCTTGATCAATATACAATCCTGGGAGAATTGATTAATCATATGCAAAAATATTAAAGGAGATTCTTAACTCACACTGTATATAAAAATATATAACAAGTACATTAAAAATTTTTTTAAAGATTTTATTTATTTGACAAAAGAGAGAACAGGGAGAGGGGCAGGTAGAGAGAGAAGCAGGCTCCCTGCTGATGGGAGGCTCCATCCCAAGACCGTGGGATCATGACCTGAGTGGAAGGCAGATGCCACCCAGATACCCTCAAGTATGTTAAAATTTAAATAGAAAGGAAAAATTATAAAACCTTTAGAATACAATATAGGACAAATCTTAATATTCTTCAAGTGCAAAAATATTTTCAAGACAGAAAACAGAGAAACCATTAAGAAAAAATTGATAAAATTTACTTCATTAAGATTAAATTATGTTATCTAAAGACATCATAAAATTAAAAATATAAAATAAATTGAGAAGGTATGTGCCACCTGTATAACTGACAAAGGATTTTCATGCAGAACTCCTCCAAATCAATATAATTAAAACAAACAACCCAGTTCCAGAGAAAGTTTTGAATAGTCATTTCACACAAGATGAAACTCAGCTAGCACATAAGCCTATAAAAAGATGATTGACTTAATTAGTACTTAGGAATATGTAAAATGAGCCTACAATGAGATACAGTTTCACTCTCACTAGATTTACAAAAATATTACACCGTTGACAATATCCAATGTTGCAAAAAAATGGAGAGCAGTGACAAGTTCTCATATAATACGTATAGGATATAAATTTGTACACTTTGGAAAATAGTTGGGCCTTATTTCATAAATGTGAAGATTGGCTAACCCTACACTAAGAAATTACGTGAGGAAGAATGTTCACAAGAAAATGTTTAATATAAACAACAAAACATAACTGAAAACATAAATGGTTATCAATAGTAAAATGAAGGAAAAAAACTGTTTTTTTCATGGAGTGGTTAACTATTCAATATAGAAAATACATTTAATTTCAACTCTAAGACAGGGATGAAACCTTACACAATGGTGATGAACATAAGAAGCCAGTCATTAAATACTATAAACAATATGACTCTACTTATATGAAGTAAAAAGCAATACATAAATAAATAGTATATATTAAGGAATACAGATATAGATGGTATAAAGAAAAGCACAGAAATAATTTACAGAAACTCAAGAATATGAATACATAAAGGAGGGAGACGAAGATATCAGTTTGGGGAGGGACACACAAACCACATAAAAAGTAATGGTAAATTATTTTTTTTTCTTAAACAGAGTGATAGGTCAAAATCTGTTTATGATATTTGGATGTATATTCATATATCTACCTGCACATACACGTTTAAATAATTTTATCAATCAGCATTCAGTAACAGATATTTTAAAGAAAAAAATTGTATCTTCTAAATAATTCTCTTAGGACCTCATTTCATTGCCTGTAGTTTTTATTCTGATGCTACATTGCTTATGACAATAAAAAGCATTATGCCAGCTTGGGACAATAAAACCACAGAGACCTTGGTAGTAGAGTATAGACAGTTCAACACAATCAGTGGTGCTCTAGGTAGTCTACATGAGTTAATTAGACTTGTTAAAGAGACTCAATATGGAAAAAGGGTAATTTAAGTCTTAAAATGACAAATTCAAACTTGGTATATTCATTTTCAGGTCTCTCTTTTTAAAAAATTGATAAAGGTTGGGACGCCTGGGTGGCTCAGTTGGTTGGACGACTGCATTCGGCTCAGGTCATGATCCCTGGGTTCCAGGATCGAGTCCCGCATCGGGCTCCCAGCTCCACAGGGAGTCTGCTTCTCCCTCTGACCCTCTCTTCGCTCATGCTCTCTCTCACTGTCTCTCTCTCAAATAAATAAATAAAAAAAAAATCTAAAAAAAAAAAATAAAAAAAATAAAAAATTGATAAAGGCTGAAGTCAATGAATTAATATACCACTGCAACGACTTCATTGGTACTTTCAAACTAAGCTTGATTTCTCTCTTATCTCTTAGGTATCTATGATGAAACATAGATAATGGAGATCATTAAGTTTGAAATTATTAAGTAATTTTCAAATAATCTCAAACTAATAGACTGAGTACACCAGAAATGCAATTTGGTCATGGTTAGAAAGAAGGGACTTTATTTATTCTAATTTCTGAAACAGGCTACTCACCTGTTTAATTTTAACAGGAGTCAATGACTTGACCTGTTCATGAATTCTAGAATGTGGAAAATTTATCTAACTTCAAAACCATGGTGAAAATCAATTTTGAATTTTCCCTTAGATCAGGTAAATGTATTACATTGACACAGAAGACACATTTATCTGTCTTGTTTTCTGACTTAACCCAACCGAAAACAAGCTAGTAAATTGAATTTTGAGTTGGGCAGAGAGAGAGGGGGTCCCTGTGGTATCAAGCATTATTTGAAGCTCTTTCTCTTTATTTAGGGGCCTTGGGAAGTGGAAGCCCTTCTCTGTTAGCAAACTTTCCTTTAATTATTCCCTCCATTTCTTACAAGATCAACTCATTTATCCCTGAAGAGCATGTGATCTGGAACCATTTTTGTTCTGTGTCTCCATATGCATCTAATCACCAAAAATGTTTTATTGTTGATAGCAATATTGGCATATTTAAAGTTCTGGTGTTTAAATGGTCACTTTTTTTTGTCTTTCCTTTTTTTTTTTTTTTACCCTTTAGCCTTGCAGGTAAATCAAAATTGAATCTCACTTTTAATAGATTGAATTTATAATTAGCCCCAGTATGTATAGTTCTACTTAATATTGTCACATACCATTGGGAAAAGATGGTTATAGAGAAAGGTTGGACCACACATTTTAGGGAAAAATAAAACTTGATTTGGAGACAGGTGTTATAAAGTCAACATAAAATGTATAACAGGAAGTAACTATTCTTACCTTGGTCACTAACTTTGAATCATCACTACCCTCCAGCAATACTTGGGTAGTGATAATGGAAGGTTGAAATAAGGAAAGGATTTTACATTGCCCTCCGTCTGTTCTTAGGTTGTGGGGAAGAACTTGAATCATTATGATTATAGCCAAAGTCTACTCAGTTAACAATTTAAAATATTATCCCTTGAAAATACTTCAAATTCCTTAATATACATTTTTAAGTTCTAGTCACATTGACATTTTAGATTATGTTAATTTTTGTTTTGTTTCTTATGAAATTCTAAAATAGGTGTTTTGTAAAAAGTTCTGAGAGCAAAGTAATGAAAGCATGACTTTTTTTTGGCTTTAGTTTTACATAACAAATCTGTTTGTATATGATTTTTAGATGAAAATCCAAATTCAATGGATTAAGGAAAAAACTGGCTTTCTAATAATGTCATTAAAAAAATTTAAAGCTCTTTCTCTTCTCCAATGAGAATATGCCAAATTGTCCAAAGGACTGAGCTTCCAGGTTTTCAAAGCTTGATTCAGCTTATCTCATATTAAGAGTACATTTGATTTGTTATATTTGTTAAATAATGTTCACCGGTGTTAATTAAAATGTGCATTAGTCATACATGTGTTTACCACTGGAAAGAGTGATATTAACTCAATAATCTTTCTCCTGTTCTATCTTAGTTAGATGAACTACTGTGACTGGCTTTAGATTTTGACTGAACATATTCTGTGAAGCACCTTAAGACTTGAAACCATTAGGTAAAAATTATATAATGATTTTTAAACATGATTAACTGCTGACTAGTGAACTAAAAACCAAACCAAACTTTGCAGCATATTTTGCCATATTAGTTTATGATTCTCCAATAGTAAAAAATGTTTTATCATTTTGATTTTATCATAAGTAAGAGCTACAGTCATTTAAAGACTCCCAGTTGGGAGCAGTTTATAGATAATGTTCAGCTCATGAGGATGTAAGGATGATTGCCTATCTTGGGCTAATTTGTTTTGCTGGAACTGTGTCAGCTTATTCTATACCACTTATCACATTTTTTAAATGTAAGGTAATGACTTGGATAATCATTGAATTCTTCAAGTTTCTTATGCAAGATATTTATCCATAATACAGAAGAATTACATTGGCTCTGGTTGCTTGTAGGGCATAACAGTTTGTAGTAATCGTGTAAGGACAAAGATGAGAATGTAATCAAAGAAAATAGGTGTTTCAAAGCTCTTAGAACTTTATATTATGTCTAAGTATGTGTGTACACATAAAATTAAGCTTATTAATTAGTTAAGCTTCCAAAAATGATGTATAACTACAATACCCTTTTACCTAAATATGTTCAACATTAAGCTATTCTTAATTAGGATATAATTAATAAAGCTCTAGTGAGAAGGTGATAAATTATAATGGCTGTAAGTGCTGGGATGTTTCTTATATCTTAGGGTTCTTTTGTAAATTTTCAGAAAAAAAATCGCTTTTAAACCTTTCTTATAACTAAAATGGACTCTCCCAACTTTCTAAATTCCAAATATAAGGCTATTCTTAGCATCAAGACTTTCCTTATTTGACCTATATCCTGGGTCTTACTGTTTCTCTACTAAGAACTCTTTTTAAATATAGTTTGTCATTGTAGCACTCTTTACAACAAAACTATACTTGAAAAGTCCCAAACTGTACATACTGTATAAAGTGTCTCTTCTCAATGGGTTTCTTATTTATACGTGGAATTTCATATCTCTCAGTATCCTGTAAATAAAGATTTTTTAGGATCTCCTGTTCTTCAGAATGTGTTTAATGCATTGAGGATATTGTTAGAACAAGAACTTCAATGCAGATTCTTTTATCCAGAAAATCCTCTTTGGATAGTAGAGTCCAATGTATTGAAAAAAAGTAAGTGAGTGCATCAAAGTCTAAAAAATATATATTGTTATTAATTTTATCATTAAACTATTATTATCCAACATTGAAGGTGCTATTTATTAGATAAGTAATCTCTTTTTTACTTTAATAACTAATGATTATATATTTTAGCTAGCAAATTTAGGAACTCTGGTAATTTTTGTTCGATATGTACAGAGAGTATTGGCACAAATACTTTTGTTATCATTATTATTAACTGAGAAGTGCCTTTAATGGCCTTTTATCCCTTTGTCACATTAAGATACATGTTAATGTATGCATGGATACATGTATGAATGACATTATATGAAAGCCTGTAAGTGGTTTTGTAGTTCAAACCTTGTAAAAATATTCTGCTCAAGATGTAGCTCAATGACAGGTAAAATCTTGCTTGCTCCCCAGAGACTAGCAAATTTTCATATAAACTGATGGCAGATCCTCCCTTCTTATGCCCTTACTTTACTCAGAAACATTTTACATTGAAATGCAAACTATATAAGGATAATGGAGTATTAGTTAAAAGAGTCACAGTGTCTTGTAAGCCTTCACAAAATTTATTGTTGAAATTTGCAATTTCCTGAAAGTATGGAGACTAGCATTCATACAGCGTTAAGGCAACAGGGAGAACTGGCAGCATTCAAATATTTTAGGTTTCACTTTTTTACATATCTGGTACACATGTTTTAAAGAAAGCCATGTCAATCTGTAAAACATGAGGAAGATTGCCAGATTCAAAATGAGGGTTTTCTGATAACATTTAGCCATGTGTCATTAACAATGTTCTCTAACCTCCCAGGAAACATAGTTTTCTCATCTGTAAAAAGAGAAAACCATACTCAACATTTAAAGAAGTCTCTGCTGGCTGAAGTAATTACCTAATTCTAAATTTTGTGTGCTTTGATTGTAATGCTCAATTTGACCAAGGACTAAAAATTTTGCTTAATATATAATGATGATACCATAGTTTCATACAGCAGCATGAAATCTGACATCAAGGAACAGTTAAGAGGATCCTAGTAGTTGACATTTTGAAAGGACAGATGGAAATTACTAACCAAACAAGAGTGGACCTGGTGTGAAGCTGACTGGTTCACAGCATATACTTAACGAAGTCTGAACTAAAGTTTCTGTTGTTGTTATTGATGTAGTTATTGTTTTGCAAAATTAGAAATTGTAAGCTTCTAGTTTTCAAACCAGGGCTCTCACATTCAGCAACGAGGGTTGCCTGACCCAGGAAAGCAAAAGTGGGCAGTCAACTCTGGGATGCTAGCTCGGATTCAATAAGAGGAGTGCCATCTTAAAAATTTGTTCCTCTTACAAGCATTTTGGATCTGGTGTAAGTGATAAGTGCTAACGATTCCCGCCTTTTTTCAAATTGTTGTTAGTCACTATACAGTACATCATTCGTTTTTGATGTAGTGTTCCCAGATTCATTGTTTGTGTATAACAAACACCCAGTGCTCCATGCAATCCGTGCCCTCCTTAATGCCCATCACCAGGCTCACCCATCCCCTTACCCACTTCCCATATAAAACCCTCAGTTTGTTTCTTGGAGCCCATAGTCTCTCATGGTTCATCTCCCACTTCAATTTCTCCCCCTTCATTTTTCTCTTCCTTCTCCTAATGTCCTCCATGCTATTCCTTATGTTCCACAAATAAGTGAAAGCATATGATGATTGATTTTCTCTGAGTTATTTCATGTAGCATGATCTCTTCCATTCCCATCCATGTTGATGCAAAAGTTGGGTATTCATCCTTTCTGATGGTTGAATAATATTCCATTGTTTTTATGGACCACATCTTATCCATTCATCTGTTGAAGGGCATCTTGGTTTTTTCCACAGTTTGACTATTGTGAATATTGCTGCTATGAACATGGGGGTACATATAGCCCTTCTTTTCGCTATATATGTATCTTTGCAGTAAATACCCAGTAGTGCAATTGCAGGTTCATAGGGTAGTTCTATTTTTAATTTTTTGAGGAACCTCCACACTGTTTTCCAAAGTGGCTGCACCTACTTGCATTCCCCGAACAGTGTAAGAGGGTTCCCCTTTCTCCACAATTTCTCCAACATTTGTTGTTTCTTGCCTTGTTAATTTTTGCCACTTTAACTGTGTAAGGTGGTATTTCAATGTTTTGATTTGAATTTCCCTGATGGCTAATGATGACGAAAAGTTTTTCATGTGTTAGTCATTTGTATGTCTTCTTTGGAGAAGTGTCAGCTCGTGTCTTCTGCCCATTTTTTGAACTTGATTATTTGTTTTTCTAAGGATCCTAAATAAAAAAAATAAATAAATTGATGTTTAGAGATTATTGCAAGAGCCAGTATTACAGCCAGATGAATATTGCTGAAAGTATGTTGCTTCCTGCACTGGAGACCCCCCTTGTTGGCACATTTGGACTAATCTTATTCAACTCTTTGTACATGACTTTAGTGAAGCTATCCAGGGCACTTAACTCAACTGTGCCCCTGACACGACCCTAGGAAGGAAGTTGCTTAGGTTTGGGCTAGGGAATCAATATCCCAACAGCTCTCAGTCAGCTTAGACTACATTTAATAAGATGAAGTTAAATGAAGTCATATTTAAAGGTTTGTTTTTCCGATTACAAACAGAAGACTAAAAGATAGCTTAATAAAAGAACCCAATAGGACTAACAGAATGAAAAAGGCTTAACAGCAGCACTATTAAAACAAAGCAAAGTGAAGTAAAAAGCAAAATAAGAACATTAGCAATTTTCAGTGAATAAATACTGCAAAAAAAAAGTGATTGTAGCAGTTTGATTTATGCCAAAAACAGGACCATTGCCTACATGAACAGACTTGTGGTATCTAAGCATAAAGGGAAGAAATATGATCAGATCAGTAAGGGAAATACTCAAATAAACTGGAGTGTGTTTAAATGTACATAATCAGGCAGATGAAGGGATCAGACACCAAACCATAATAAGGACTGGGGGTGTTTATTCTATCCCAGGGCAGATTGTAGCTTTCTTTAAAAATTCACAAAAGTAGGGGCACTTGGGTGGCTCAGTGGGTTAAGCCTCTGTCTTCAGCTCAGTTCATGACCTCAGGGTCCTGGGATCGAGCCCCACATTGGGCTCTCTGCTCAGTGTGGAGCCTGCTTCCCCCTCTCTCTCCTGCCTCTCTGTCTGCTTGTGATCTCTCTCTCTCTGTGTCAAATAAATAAAATATTTAAAAAAAGATTTGCAGAAGTAACATAAGAACAGAAATTAGGATTGCTAAGAATAGGACTTCACTAAACAAATTAGAATAATGTGCAAGGTGAAAGAACTGGTCTTGATATAAAGAAAATATTTTTAATATTCAGAATTTAATGAAGATGGTACAAGTTTTCAGAAGTAGCATGTTGTCCTACCTTGAAATATTCAAAACCACAGTTAGAGACACAAACTGGTGAGCTTAGGAAGTTATTGTACCTAATATTTGAAGCACTTTATTATTACAAAATTTATGATACTATAAAATATTTTATTAGATTTAAATTTTTTTAGAGAGAGAGAGAGAGGGAGAGCAAGAGCAGGAGAAGGGGCAGAGAGAGAGGGAGGGAAAATCTCAAGCCGACTTTACGCCCAGCATGGAGCCTCATGTGAGGCTCAATCTTATGTCCTTGAGATCATGACCTGAGTCAAAATCAAGAGTCAGATGCTTAACTAACTGAGCCACCCAGGGGAACCTAGGTTTCAAGTGTTATATATTTTTCCTTAACATCTCAAAGAATATTAAAACTTCACTGTTTACCAAGGAAAATGACAGGAAAATTTAAAAATTCAACGGAATTTTTTAGACCTTCTTAGTAAACAATCATTGCCACTAAGAAGTGTTTGAGAAAGTAATGATTATTTTGTGTGATACTAAAGATTACCACTTTTTTCAAAGTTTTCATTTAAATTCCAGTTAACATACAATATAGTATGAGTTTCAGGGCACGATATAATGATTCAGCACTTCCATACACCATCCAGTGCTCATCACAAATACATTCCTTAATCCCTATCATCTTTTTCACCCATCCCCCCACCTACAACCCCTCTGGTAAACATCAGTTTGTTCTCTCTAGCTAAGAGCCTGCTTCTTGGTTTGCTCCTTCTCTCTTTCTTTTCCCTTTGTTCATTTGTGAAATCATATGTATTTGGCTTTTTCTTACTGATATTTTGTTTGGCATAATACTGTCTATCTCCATCCATGTTGTTGTGAATAGCAAGATTTCATTCTCAACTGAGTAGTATTCCATTGCATGTCTCTGTGTGTGTGTGTGTGTACAGATATAGATATAGATACATAAATTTTTATGTACTCATCAGTTGCTGGACGCTTGGGCTGTTTCCATAATTTGGCTATTTCTGGTAGTACCATGAATAAACATTGGGGTATATGTATTATTGTTTCTGTATTCTTTGAGTAAATTCCTGGAAGTGCAATTGCTGAATGAGAGGGTAGTTCTATTATTAACTTTTTTGAGGAAACTCCATACCATTTTTGAGTGGCTGCACCAGTTTTCATTCCTACCCACGGTGCAAGAGGGTTCCCCTTTCTCCACATTTTTGCCAACACCTATTGTTTCTTGTGTTTTTGATTTTAGCCATTCTGACCTGGATGAGGTGATATATCATTGGAGTTTTGATTTGGATTTCTTTGGTGATGACTGATGTCGAGCTTCTTTTCATGTGTTTGTTAGCCAACTGAATGTCTTCTTTAGAAAAAATATCTATTCATGTCTTTTGCCCATTTTTAGTCAGATCATAACCCTTTATAATATATGTCATTTATAAATATCTTCTCCCATTCTGTTGGTTGCCTTTTGTTTTGTTGATTTTCTCCTTTGCTGTGTAGAAGCTTTTTATTTTGATGAAGTCCCAATAGTAAATTTTTGCTTTTGTTTCCCTTGCTTCTGGAGACACATCTAGAAAGAAGTTGCTATGGCTGATGCCAAAGAGATTACTGTCTGTGTTGTCGTCTAGGATTTTCATGGTTTCTTGTCTCACATTTAGGTCTTTAATCCATTTTAAATTTACTTTTGTGTTGGTTCACTTTCAGTCTTTTGCAGTTGCTCTCCAGTTTTCTCAGTATCATGTGTTGAAGAGACTTTCTCTTTCCCGTGGGATATCCTTTCCTACTTTGTCAAAAATTAATTGACCATGTAGTTGTGGGTTCATTTTAGAGTTTTCTCTTCTGTTCTATTGATCAATGTGTGTATTTTTGCACCAGTACCAAACTCTTTTGATGACTACAGCTTTGTAATATAACTTGAAGTCCAGAATTGTGATATCTTATGCTTTTCTTTTCTTTCTCAGGGTTGCTTTGTCTATTTAGGGTTTTTTTGTGGTATCATACAAATTTTTGGATTATTCATTCTAGCTCTGTGAAAAATGCTGTGGTATTTTGATAAGCATTGCATTAAATGTGTAGTTTGCTTTGGATAGTAAAGACATTTTTACAATATTGTTCTAATCCATGAGCATGAATTTTTTTTTTTTTTTCATTTCTTTCTGTGGTCTTTAATTTCTTTAATCAGTGTTTTGTAGTGTTCAGAGTACAAGTCTTTCACTTCTTTGGTCAGGTTTACTCCTAAGTATCCTATTATTTTTGATGCAATTGTAAATGGGGTTGATTCCTTAATTTCTCTTTCTGCTGCTTCATTATTGATCTATAGAAATGCAATAGGTTTCTCAAGGTTAATTTTGTATCCTGTGATTTTTGCTGAATTCATTCATCAGTTCTGGCAGTATTTTGGTGGAATCTTTTGGATAGTTTGTATAGAATATCATGTTATCTGCAAATAGTGAAAATTTTACTTCTTTACTGATTTAAATGCCTTTTATTTCTTTTTGTTATCTGATTGCTATAGCTAAGGAATTTCTGTACTATGTTAAGTAACAATGGTAAGAGTGGATCTCCCTGTCTTGTTCCTTACCATAGAGGAAAAGCTCTCAGTTTTTCCCCATTAAGGATGATATTAGCTGTGGGTTTTTCATATATGGCCTTTATTATGTTGAGGTATGTTCCTTCAAAACCTACTTTATTGAGGGTTTTTATCATGAATGGACACTGTACTTTGTCAGCTGCTTTTTCTGCATTTATTGAAATGGTCATATGGCTCTTGTCCTTTCTTTTATTAATGTGGTGTATCATTTTGATTGATGTGTGAATATGGAACCACACTTGCAATCCAGGAATCAATCCCACTTGATTGTGGTGAATGATTTTTTTAATGTACTGTTGGATTTGGTTTGCTAGTATTTTATTGAGAATCTTTTTGCACCCATGTTTATCAGAGATATTGACCATAGTTCTCTTCTTTAGTGGAGTCTTTATCTGGTTTTGGTCTCAGAGTAGTGCTGATCTTACAGAATGAATTTGGAAGTTTTCCCTTCTTTTTGATTTTTTGGAATAGTTTGAGAAGAATAAGTATTAATTCTTCTCTGTTTGGTATAATTTGCCTGTGAAGCCACCTGGCCCTGAACTTTTGCTTATTGGGGGTTTTTGAAGCCAGCAGGGAGAGTAAGCAAAAGCTCTAATCATGAAAAGCTCCAGAGTCATTGTTATGAAAGCACAACTGGTGAAAACAGTGCTGATGCCCTCATTCTTGGAGGTATAACTTATTTGCAACTGGTTGGTAGAATGTTGTGAAGGATTGGGATCACCCATCATACCTAGTACTTTCTTCTGAGCATAAAATGTCCTTTTCACCATTATAACTAAGGTATTATAGAATCATGTCTTTCACATGTTAAGTAGCTAATAACAATTGTTTGAATAAAAGAGGAATAAAAGAGTTCAGAACAACTATACTCCTTGACAGTAACATTTGAAATTGGATTTTATGATAAAATGAAGATGATTGAATATCTATCTTTCTATCATCTATATGACTTAAAAAAAATATTCCCACTCTACTTGCCCAAAGAAGTGAATTTCTGTAAAATGTGAGTTTTATATAACTTCATGAGGCAATATAATGAGTGTGGTAGGCAGAATAATCACACCCTGTCATCCCACTTCCTCAAATATGTCCATATCCCAACCCCTAAAACCTAGGAATATGCATGTTACATGGCAAGGAGGAATTAAGGTTGTCAATCAGATGACCTTAAAATAAAGATATTATCCTTGATTATTTGGGTGGGCCACTCTTACAAGTGAGAGAGACAGAAGTGTCAGGGACAGATTGATGTGAAGTGAGAAATACTCGATTGATCACCACTGGCTTTGAAGATGAAGGAAGAGAGCTGTGAACCAAGGAATGTGGGAAAACTTTAAACACTGGAAAAAACAAGGAAATGAATCCAGGTTTAGAGCCTCCAGAAAGGAACACAGCCCTGCTGACATTGATTTTAGACAAGTGAGATCCCTGTCGGACTTCTGACCTCCAGCACTGTAAGATAATAAATCCGTGTTGTTTTAAGCCACCAAGCTTGTGGTAATTTGTTACAGGAACTATAGGAAACTAATACACTGGATAATAGGAGCACAGTGACTTAAGGTTGTGTGTGTGTGTGTTTTTTTTTTTTTCCCCCACTTTGATTTCTTTTCTAAGAGATTCTCTTAAGTATTTTGCTGTAGCCTTTTTACCAGTGATTCACTTGACAGCAAGAGAATGTTTTACAGCATGGATTGTCTACTAAACAACCTAATCAAAATATTATTAAACAATTACACTGCAGTAGGCTGTTTAATGAAGTGTTTTCAGTGTGGTTTGAACACTAATAGCAACAGTGTTAAGCTGCTTTGTGCTCTGTGTATCAAAGAGCTTGTAGTAATGTGAGTCGACTAAGAGCCAAATAAATCTTGAAGCACCTTTGACAGACAATATACTTGTGCCAGTCTAAATCTTGTCAGGTATTGTTATTGTGCATGAAAATGGGAAAAAACATAAGACTATCAAGAGCTTCCACATACTGTAGATCATTTTAAACACCCTGATAACTAGGTACTTTCCAAGCTTCCTCCCATTGGATGACATATGTATTGGCTTGATCTGAATTTGAATAATTTTAAAGAACATAATCTAAAGTTAAACCAAGTAGTCTGACCTACCTTCTACTTCAGTGTCTAATTTAAAAACAGTGATACTCATCGTGGATTAAAAACAAAAAACAAACAAACAAGCAAAAAAACCTTTTCAAATTAAGGAAATAAAGCATAATATATTGATAAGTGAATTTAAATAGAACAGATACAGATATACCTGAAGATATGGTTTCAGTGAGCTTTGACTTGTTTTTAAGTGGAAAATTTCCATTTGGCCAATGATATATTTTCTGCTTCTTTGATGTTTTTTTTTTTAAATTTCCAGGTTAGAAAGCATTATCACTATGTTTTGTGCATCAAAAAGATCAAATATGAATTTAAGAACAACCATAATATTAAACATATTGACAGTCATAAAGAAATGGAAAAAGGGTATGAACTGCAAGTCCATCTAAGTGGCTTTAAAATTGTAAACTGAAGTTCTGTCTGTATGTCTTTTTCCCTGGTATTTCTCTTTATGGACGAGAAACTATAGTCAATTTGCTACCCTAAAAACAACACCCAAAAGAATCCTTTCTGAGTGAAAGACACTTATTCTTCTCTTGTAGTTGTTTCTAAGGGCAGTGACTCCATCAGGAGATGACAGGTTAGGAGAATGATTTGGAGGAGATAACCGGATCATAGACCTCTGAGATTGAATTCCATCCCAGCCATGACTTGCAACACTGTTCAGGAGTGATGCTGATTGGAGATGTCCCTTTCTCCTGTTGTCTCACTACTGCCCTTCTCGAAAAATCTGTGTAAACCCTTAACAAGGCTTGCATTCACTAGTTCTCCCACAGAATAGTGGATGCCACTCCCACTTCTTGCAATTTATCTTCTGTGGGAAAAGTAACAGGAAATTACTGCTTGGACATCTGTCAGTTCCTTTTGTTTGGCCCTCTTGATCCCTCTCTTAGGAGATATTAGAGTGTACTTAGCTGCTCTCAATGCCTTCATCTCCACCTCTCATTGTCTCTGTTTCTACTTCCTTCAGTTGTCATCTTAATGCTGAGATATTTTGACAAGTGGGATGAATCCCGGTTAGCCGTGATTATCAGAAGTGGCCAAGAGAAGTTGAGGGCAGGGGATGACACACTATTTCACATTTTACTCTCATCTACTTCACATCTGTCAAGCAGATCTTGGAGTGTTATCCACTCAGCATTCTCTAAATTGAGTCATTTTCCCTAATACTATCAGTTCTGCTGATGTTTCTCTAAGTCTAGATGATTATTGAGGAACCAGGCTTCAGCTGTTAATGTGTAAGATCTTTCTGTTTTGAGACTAATGGAGAAAACTTTTGTTGCATTTTCAAATCAGATGGGAAAATCTTCCTATAATCCTCCATATTTGTCAGGCTCAACTTTGCTTTTTTAAGTAAATGTTAAGCTATGCCTCCAATAACATTTTAGTAATTTCTATCAGTAATGGGTATGCTTTTAGAAGAATCACAGATTATTCATTTATACTTTTGATGTTCTACAAGGAAAAAGAAAATGCCTTATTTCTAAATTTCTAGGATCCAAACTATCTACCTAAATATGCATAGCGGTATAATCTTACAAGAAGAAAATAAAACGAAACCAGCAAATTTATTTTTACATGAAAAATAAACAAATGTGTATCAGTACATATTACCAGATGCTGAGGTCTGAGATATTTTGTTGAGGTTTAAAAATATTTACTAATTCTCTAAATGATCCAGTATTTACAAGTGGTTAAGATATATAATTTAAAACATAATTAAGGAATGCCAAAAACCAAATGCTTATCTTATGTATGCATAAATGAACTAGGTACAATTAGGACTTGAAGTAATACGACGTCTTTCAACTCCCTCTTCTTTCCAGGTTTGGTACTCTATGAAAGCACAAACAGAGGAAGAGCTTCTTGATTCCTAATCCATCTTTTATTTAAAGTTTTCCATGTATACATATAATTTCCTAATGCTTGTTTACAAATAACTTGTGTGCTGGTTCCCTTGAAGCTCTGGCATTCCAGTCTTTGTTTTTTTTTTACTCTCTTGTTTTTAGTTTGTGCGCATTCCAATTCCCTGCTATGTTAATAACAGTGATGCTTTGGTGCTGGTAGAACTAAAAGATAGTATAATTTTCCAATTGTCTTAAAAGGTGTAACTGGGCAAATACCTAATCCATTTGCTAAAATAAATGTTCTTGCTTTCTTATATGTCAGCTGGGCCCAAGTTTGCACAAAATCTTGAGAGCCTATTTTTGAATGAATCTTTGGACAAACATTATTTGTAGTATTTTAGAAGTAATAGAAATGTCATTTTTTCATAGTTTGAGTTTCAGGAATTTTGTGTTAGTAAAGAAAGAAATGAATATGTTCAATTTACTGTCATGATGATTGTGGGTGATAATATTTTTTCATTCCATTGTTGCCTTAATAAGTTTGAACTTTTTATTTTAGATAACCATCCAAAATTAAAAATACAAGCATACAGGTACTTTTATAAGTGGCTAAGATGTTATAAATCTATGCTATGTAAGTAATATTTTTATACAAAGAAAAATGAGAGATTTCAGAGGAATTACTCAGAAACAGAATTGATGTCTGGCAAAATCTCCCACATAGATTGGAATGCAGTGATTTTTGTTTAATTTATGATCTTTAAAAATTTTTAAGTGTGAACTTGTGACATTTTAAATTTTTCAATATTTTCACTATTGTCTAGATGAAAAATTCCTTTATACTTTGTCATATTGATCTTATGGTAGGTAAGAATAATTGTACTTGTGGTGTAATTATTTAGTTTAATGAAAATTAGAAGCACGAGCCCAAAGAAGTTGTTTTTCTAGAAGACATGTGGAAGGTTCATAGCATATTTTTAAAAAAGTGTGTGGTCAGTATTATTTCACTGATTGACTCTTTGAGTACCATGGTGGATCTGACATTATGTAAACTAAATACAATCCTTAGTAAAATATAATAGGATGCCGACCCAGAAAAACGTGATTTTGTTCCTAAAATTATTTGTTCCTGAAGTTTAGATCTATGTCCACAACATGTTGTTGTTGTTCTTCTTTTATGGACTCAGCACATTTTCTATTTGAAATGCATTAATGTTTATTGTTGTTTTTATTATTATCACTGTTTGGCAAAGTCCCCTGGTCTCTTTTATACTTACATTCTTGCAGATATACCTACCCACTCAGAGTTATTGGTTTTCTTTTTCTAAAAATATCTCACAGAATCCTAGATGTTAGAGGACATCACATTCTACAACCCTCATTTGCAAATGAGGCATCTAAGGTTTGGAAGTGATAATTTGATGGGCTCACTCTGTATGGCTGGGACAGAACTGGACAGAGCCAGGACTAGAACTCCAGAATCTTAGCGAGGAGTCCTTCCAACCACAATGTCTTTCTCTGGGAATTAAGTCTCTCATTTAGGGTTGTTTCTAATGCTTTCAATTTGATGTCAGTGTTTTATGTTAAATGTGCATTGTTGTTTCTAAATGTACTGACCCCCACACCTATCCTTGTCATTGGCATTGTAGTAGAGATGATGAGATTTCTTGTGAGTCTGTACCTGATTCTGTCTGTGAAATGTGGTATGGCTAATTCTTCAAAATCAATTGCCCAATAATCAGTGCCTTGGAATGAGTGAAAAATTTGGCTTTTATGTGTATGTGAGTATGTTTGGTGTGGTCCTTACCTTGAGGCCCCCTTTCATTTCTCCTGGAGACTCTCTCCTCATCTCTACCTCATGCTGAATTTGGGAAAGAATATAGATATTAGCAAATCCATGTATACACCAGGACATTTGGGTGAAAACACAAAATAAGAGAGCCCTCCAAAATTTATTTACATTTTGTGAAGAACCTAGAATAGCTTAGAAGTATCTGGAATCCAGAATGAAGGTTTTGACAGTAAGGGCTCCATCCACTACCTCGGGAAGCACACTCTGAATAAACCATTGACTGGGCTGCTGGGTCTGTAGGAGTAGTCTTTATTCTCCTAGTTGGCTCTCTAGACTGCTGTTCTTCTGAGGTTTTGCCAAATACAACATGGAAGAAGGTAAATTAAAGCAAGTTTGAAATAGTTTTTGAAAGAGAACAGTTTTTGAAAGAGAAAAACTCCGATAAATTTTGATTATGTTAAATTATATTTTGGGCTATGACTAAAACCCATACTTTTGAAAGTTTTGTGTTTGGATAATTGTTATTGGTACTATTTAGCTATGTTTTCTTAGAGTAAATTCAATTCTTTTAGAATTAATCAAATTAACTTATTAACTCTATAGATAATCTTAAGGATAGACTTATCATTGGGCAG
The DNA here is from genome assembly GCF_963455335.1 of Martes martes. Classification (NCBI taxonomy): domain Eukaryota; kingdom Metazoa; phylum Chordata; class Mammalia; order Carnivora; family Mustelidae; genus Martes; species Martes martes. Next base: position 37,934,279 of record NC_137893.1, read on the forward strand.
CCATATTAGGGTTTCTTTTAAAAATTCCTTGTTAATTCTTGATATTTCAATTGTGTGACTGTGGGAAGAAGAGAATACATATATAGATCTTCTTTTACATATAGTCTTTCTAGGTTAAAAAATTGTGGAGAGTAGTGACATGGAAATGCTTATGAGATATATATATATACACACATGCATATATATATATATATATATACACACATATATATATAGTTTCTTAGCACAGAAAGAATTAATAACTTAAAATGATTTAAATTACAATTCATTTAGGTTGATACTTAGAAAGATAGGTTATGGGGTGCCTGGGTAGCTCAGTGGGTTAAAGCCTCTGCTTTCGGCTCAGGTCATGATCCTAGGGTTTTGGGATCGAGTCCCACATCAGGCTCTCTGCTCAGCAGGGAGCCTGCTTCCCTCCCTCTCTCTTTGCCTGCCTCTCTGCCTACTTGTGATCTCTGTCTGTCAAATAAATAAATAAAATCTTTAAGAAAAAAAAAAAGAAAGAAAGATAGGTTATGGCCTCTGTTTTGAATATGAGCTTTTAAAGGGAATACAAAAAAAATGGTTTAAAATGATAAACTCAAGAAAGTCATCATGGAAAGTTTTTCCAGGCTATATTACCTCCAAGAAAAGAAAAAAAAATGTAAAGGATATTAATTAGAAGAAAAAGAACAAAAAAAGCAGAAATAGGAAAATCAATCAAACAATAATGAATGCATGTTTTGTGCACTTAATTTTTTTTCTTTCAGTTTTGTTGAAATATAATTGGCACACAGGACTGTGTAAGTTTAAGGTGTGTAGCATAATGGCTTGACTTAACACATATTGCAAAATGATTACCACAACATATTTAGTTAAAATCCATTGTTCATATATTGTAATTACAATCGTATATTGTAATTACAGAGAGAGAGAGAGAGAGAGAGAGAGTTTTTCTTTTGATGAGAACTTTTAGGATTTGCTCTCTTAACAACTTTCAAAAACACCATACAGAGGTGTTAACTACAGTCATCATGTTGTACATTATCCTCAGTAAATACTTCTCTTATGAGAAGTTTGTGCCTTTGACCACTATTATCCAATCCCTATCCCCTCCTGACCTCTGGTAATCACAAATCTGATTTCTGTATCCGCAAGTTCATTTCTTTTTAATTCCACATATGGGTGAGATCATACAGTATTTGTCACCTTCTGTCTGACTTACTTAGAAGTTAGAATAATGCCCTCAAGGTCCATCCGTGTTGTTGCAAAAAGCAGGATATCCTACTTTTTATGGCTGAATAGTAGTATTCCAGTGTGTGTGTGTGTGTGTGTGTGTGTGTGTGTGACATTTTCTTTATCCATTTGTGGATACTTAGGTTGTTTCCATTTCTTGGCTACTATAAGTAATGCTCTGATGAACATGGGATTGCAGATATTGTCATTGACATGGCTTCCTGATTCCCTGAACTCAGGAAACTCTTAGAAGTTTTGGTTAACCACCAATTTCATCTTAGAGAAACAAGCAAATTATTGGAACTGGAAAAGAAACATTTGAGGACCTCTATGCAGATGAATCATAAGGTGCCCAACAATTAATCCAGCTTCATTGTAATATTAAGTCCCCCACTGAATATTCATCCCAAGTCCTCATAAAAGGAGCCTGTTCAACCCTGTTCCAGGAGTCATGGCTTTGAAAATTATTCCCCAGGATCTCTTTATTTGCTGAAAATAAAGATGACTTTATAAGTCAACTTAACTTGGTATAGTCTCTGTCCATAACTCACCACAGTGGGGACCCACTTTGGTTTGGTAATAATATCTCTTTGACATAGTGATTTCAATTTATTAGGATATATTCACAGAAGTGAAATTGCTGGATCGTTTGGATGTTCTATTCTTTTTTATTTTTTGAAGAACCACCTTCCTTGCTGTCTTTGATCATGGTTGCACCAATTTACAACCCTACCGACAGTGCACAATGTTCCCTTTCCTCCACTTCCTCACTAGCATTTGCTGTCTCTCATCTTTTTGATGAGCACCATTGTAACAGGTACTAAGTAATATTTCATTGTAGTTTTCAGTTGCATTTCCCTGATGATTGGTGATTTTGAGCACCATCTTATGCACCTATTGACCATTTATATATCTTTGGAAAAATGTATATTCAAGTCCTTTGCCCATTTTTTAATCAGATTGGATTTTTTTTTTTTTGGTTTAGTTTTTGTTTTGGTATTGAGTTGTATGAGCTCTTCATATATTTGGATATGAACGCATATCAGATAGATGACTTGCAAATATTTTCTCCCATTCCACAGGTTGTCTTTTCATTTTGTTGATTATATTTTTATTTATTTTAACTATGTAGTTAACTCTCCCTTTAAACTGGATTGTCTATACTCTCTGGCTTAATATTCTGTTTTAACACAGAAGAAAACAAAGTGGATGACAGTAGTTCTGAAAAGAAGTAACAGGAATACTTGAGTGTTTTTCTGTTAAGATGACGTGCAAAAAATCTGTCCCATTTTGGAGAAAGATGAAACGGTTCTGCTGGTAGTATAGATTACTTTGCATCAGGAATTGGAGGTGATTCAGGGAATCTTCCTTTGAAGTAAATTTCTGAATGGTTAATCTGTTTGTTATACTCGGTAGGCTGACACATTAAATATGAGATCCAATGGAGAAATAAATGCACATAAACAGAACCCACAGATATTATAATGCCATATATTTAAAAGAATAAAAGTAAGCTTCTCCAAAAAAAATTTAAAATGAGAAAGTAATACTTTATTTATGAAGGCAAAGTAGCTAGGGAATTTTCCCTCACATTTTGTTCAATTATAGATGGATTTTTTAAATATATGTTTTTGTATACTCTAAAGTCACTTTTCTTTCTTTTTTTAAAAGATTTTATTTATTTATCTGACAGACAGAGATCACAAGTAGGCAGAGAGGCAGGCAGAGAGAGAGAGATAGGGAACCAGGTTCCCCGCTGAGCAGAGAGCCTGATGCGGGGCTCGATCCCAGGACCCAGAGATCATGACTTGAGCTGAAGGCAGAGGCTTTAACCCATTGAGTCACCCAGGTGCCCCAAAAGTCACTTTTCTTATTTTCACTCAACAGTCAACAAGTATTTGTTGTGTGGCCCTTTGCCGGGAGGGGTTGTGATAATAATAATGATGACATCTAGGAGGCAATGAACACTCAGCATGTGCCAGGCATAGTGCTCGGGGTTTGCTGATGTAATTTACTTAACAGCCACCTGGATGGGTTATCTGTTAGGATTATTCCATTTTATGGTAAATAACTGAGACCTCTCCAAGCCTCTTCACTCATTGTCACACAGCTAGTCATCACATGGGCTAGATTTGAAGATAGAATTTGCTTCATTTTGTGGAAGTAATGGCGTCTTTAAAACTAAAGAAATTACCACATTGTAATGAAATTCCATGGATCCGCCTTCTAATCCTGGTTATGAACTAAAAATCTATGAGAATTTGAGTATATTTATTTTATATATTTGAGCCTTAGTTTCTTTATCTGTAAGATGATGAGGTTTTAGAATTGCCCATTTCCTGTGTCACTTCTAGTTAGAATATTCCAATATTTTTGTTAAAGGAATTTAGAGAGAGATATTATTTAAAATATACTAACAGAAAAAAGAAAGCTAAGCTATTTCCTATAATATGTAACTAATTTTATTTAATCATTTTATGTGTAATTATACATCAAGTGAAGTACGAACCCAAATATACAAATCTGTAAATTCCAAATTTTTTGAACATTGTATATTGTAGATTAAGTTCTTCATAATATAGTATAATGATATATTATAGTTAATGAGTAATTATTGCAAAGACCACCACATAGTCAGTGCTATATTCAACTTCCTAAAAATGGCTTGGATTAACCTGATAATAAGGCTACTATGCAATTATAATCTTGTTTTAGGATTCATAAATCTTCTATATCCTTAATTTATATAAAATTAAATTTGTGAAAATTTGTTTGAGGCTATGAAGGTTAGAGTTAAATCTTTTTAAAATGTATTCAACTACAAAATCAAGACATCTCAATTTTGTCTCTCTCTATGTATCTATTGGCTTTTAGCATACAACTTTAGCAACACTTTTAATTTACAGACCTCTTTGAGAAACCACAACTTTTCTTAATGAATTTATAGATTTTCTTTCTCAACTCTCTCTGGAATCACACAGCCTATTAATCTTAGGTGATTTTAGTATCCATATTGACAAGGTTGAGGGTGGGTTTGGTGTAAATGTTATTTCCCTCTTTAATTTTCTTGGCTTCACTTGGCCCATCGCTCAAATGACTCTATCATGGGATGAACAGACCATTTCCAACATCACCTTTGACTCACATTTACTAGTGCTATTTGCAAATAAGACCCTTTCAGCTGCTCTCAACAACCATCCCCCCACCTCAGTTTAACACATTTTATTTATCCTTGCAATTTAATACAGGTTTATTTCATTAGCACCAGTATTTAATATTCATTTGATTTCAAAATAATCTATCTCTCATATTGACATTTCAGTCCAAAAAAATTGTTGGTTTTGTTTTGTGTCCACACCTGATTTGTTGATGATTCCCATTGTGCATTCTAACAGGAAGGCAGTATTTTTCAACACTTTAGCTTTGGAATAAAAGCTAAGTCATTTCTGATACTATTTAGGTAATTATGTCCTTTAGATTTATCTGTTTTTTTTTTCCCCTACTTAATCCATATACTGGAAATATTTTGTTGGTGAACATTATACAATTACAAATCTGGCATTTCAGTTTTCTAAGAATAATAGACGTGCTCTGAATATTTCTTTACCATTTTGTTTATCTTACAATTTTCAGGAGAGATGGGAACATTTTATGTTAATTTTATTTATTACAATGTACTTGTTTGTGTACTTGTAAGAAAGTTATCTTACATAAGTTAGGTGTGTGCGTATGAGTAATTTATTTGCAGCATACAATTATGTATTCATGTTTGAAGACTTTTCAGTAGTTCTGTTCCATATCCACAGTAGAAGTCCAGATGGATGAGAACATAATTTTTTGAGTGACTACCACTTATTTTCAGGAAAACATAAGTCCTGATGTTGATGTGAATTAATCAACAGGGTAGAATTCTAATTCTATCCTCCAAGATCCTGGGGAACAATTATTGGTAACCATTATGAAGTTAGTAACTTACCCCAATTCTACAGTACCTTAATTAACACTTAGAGCAATAATTTTCTCATTACTCTCTTATTTATATTATTACTAAGATTTTTATTAAGGGATAGAAAGCAAAGATCGTAAGTCACATACCTTTATCTTAATATAATACATATAAATAAATATAATATTAAATAAATATAAATATAAATATAATAAATAAAAAAATTCAGCATATTGAGGTCCTAAGCCTCCTTTTCCTACCAGTGCATTTTCTAATGTACTAATGCTATGAAAATATTTGATTTTTATTTGATATGAAGTATTAGATCATTTCTATATATTTGAATAATGTGATAATACTTTCTATTTATATAGAATCATTTTCCTCTGGAGAGTATAGGATCAATTTCTAATATTTTCTCATTTATCCTTACAGCATCTCAATGATGTTAGGAACTAATTTGTATTATCTTTATTGATTGGGAAATATAGTACTTATTATTACTAATATTGGATATAGAAACAAGTAACTGTCTAACTCTACATAGGCAGGTCTCCAGGATTGAAATCAGGTATTTGGGTGATAATAGTTAACTGAGAATGTAAAACATGTGTATTAGTCAGAGTTCTCCAGAGAAGCACAACCAATAGGAGATTACATCCCTCCTATTATATGTTTGTTTGTTTGTTTATTGATTTTAAAGATTGATTCACATGATTGTGGGAGCTGCCAAGATGAAAATATGTAGGGTGGTCTAACTGGCTGCATACTCAAGTGGGGTTTCTACGTCGAGGTCTTAAGAAGAATTTCTTCCTTGAGAAACCTCAGTCTTCACTCTGAAGGCCTTCAACTGATTGGAAAAGGCCCACTCACATTATAGAATGATCTCTTAATCTACTTTACTGAAAGTCTACTAAATATTAATCACCTCTTTAAAAATACCACTATAAGGGTGCCTGGGTGGCTTAGTGGGTTAAGCCTCTGCCTTTGGCTCAGGGCATGATATCAGTGTCCTGGGATCAACCCCCACATTGGGCTCTCTGCTCAGTGGGGAGCTTCTCTCTCTGCCTGCCTCTCTGCCTGCCTCTCTGCCTACTTGTGATCTCTCTCCCTGTGTCAAATAAATAAATAAATAAAATCTTTAAAAAAATTTTTTTTTTAAAGATTTTATTTATTTGACAGAGATCACAAGTAGGCAGAGAGGCAGGCAGAGAGAGAGGAAGGGAAGCAGGCTCCCTGCTGAGCAGAGAGCCCGATGCGGGGCTTGATCCCAGGACCCTGAGATCATGATCTGAGCTGAAGGCAGGGGCTTAACCCACTGAGCCACCCAGGCGCCCCTAAAATATTTTTTAAAAGTACCATTATAGCATCATCTAGACCTTCTGGGAAGAAAAATATATATGTTTTTCAGTGTTTGACAAACGGGGCACCACAGTCCAATGAAGCTGATGCATAAAATAAATCATCACAACATGGTAAGTTATAGATTATCTTCTAAACTTGGTGAGATGTTTGATATATTCAGAAAGTTTATATGATTAGTTGAACAATGTTCTTACAATGTCTATAGCAGTAGGCATCTTTACTTTCATGATGTCTTATTGTGGCTGTATGGTTAAAATGCATGTATATTTGTGAATTTTACAAATTCATCCTGGTATAGCTTGTCCACAACAGTTCCCACCATTGCCATTTTCTCAGTCCGGTTCATTTAACAGTTAGGTTTTGAATACCAGATAGGTGAAATCATAGGAAAACAGATGCGATCCTATACTCATGGACTTGCTTCATAGCATTCAAGTTCAGAGTAGTTACTTCTATAAACAGGTCTGTGAGTCACCAAGATGGTGATGTGTTTAAGTATGACCAATGTAAATATTTTCAATATGTTTTTTAATTAGTATTAAAAATAGCTCTGAGAAGAAATAGATGTGTCTATTTAACAATTAAAATTCATGTAACATACTTGGGGTGTTCTTTAATCTTCAGACTTTCCTCTTGTCAGCAAATGTTTTAACCAGGAAACAAAGCATCCTTCTTGATTTAAAAAGAAACTGAGTATCTTCTCCTATATCTTAGCCCTAAGCTATCTGTCTCTTGGAACATATGATGAGCCTTGCTGGTTTACCACTGATAAGCCTGAGCTCCTGGTTCTTTGTGGCTGATTACTGCCTTGGACACCAAAAAGCACCAGTCTTGATTGTTACTGTTGCATTCACTGTCCTTACTCTGCCTTCCCTGGTCTTCTGTGCTATACCACTTATTGGTGGGGTCTCCCCTGGTGTTTCTACTTGCTTTGGTTTGACTGGCTGTCAACTCTGCACTTCACCTATTAGACCTGGGTAAGCTTACAAGCATGCGGTCCTTTCAGGAAACACTAATCTCAGGAGTTGTACTTCTTTTCTGGATATACCATCTATATACAAAATAGTTCAGTTGTGCAGTGAATAGTCATAACAATAGTCTTACTTATCATCACATCTCCCAGAATAACTGGCCTTTGCAGAGGAGCATAGATATTTAGCGTCCAAGACCAAGCTAATGTGCATCTCAGCTCTCGCTTCCTTGTTTTAGGTCCAAAGAGACAGCTTTCAGGTGGAGAACATCACTAACAAGAAAGTCTCAAAACAAAACTAACAATAGAAAATTCTGTGCATTGTCTTTCAGTGTTACATTTTCAAAACTTTATTGACTACTCATAATCAAGAAAGTTACAACATATTTTTCTGATAAGAGTATAGTCTCTGAACACAGAATGTGCTTGGATTCCTTAAACATTAAGAAACAGACTTCCCTCCCTGACTAGGATGGCTATAATCAACAAGGCGAGATGGGTGGAAAATGAAATCCACATACACTGTTGGTGGAAATGTAAATTGGTACAGCTGCTTTGGTGAAGTCTGGCAGTTCCTCAAAAGGTTAAACAGAGTTGCCATATTATCCAGCATTTCTACTCCTGTGTTTCTATCCAAGAGAAATGTGGACATTATATCCACAAAAAAGAAAAAAAACACAAAAACTTGCTCATAAACATAGCAGCAACATTCACAATCACCAAGAAATAGAACCAATCTAAATGTCTATCAGCTGATGATTAGGTAAATAAAATGTAGCATATCCATTTAATGGACTATTATTTAGCAATAAAAAGGAATACAGTGCTGATACATTGCATACGATGGGCAAACCTTCAAAAAATAATATGCTAAGTGAAAGAAGCTAGTCACAACGGACCAGATATTGTATGGTTCCATTTATGTCAATAAAAGGCAAGTCCATAGAGACAGAAAGTAGATTAGTGTTTGCCAAAGAAAGAAAATGAGGGGGAATGGAGAACAAACAGTAATAGGTATGGGGTTTCTTTTCTTGGTGATGGTTGTACAGTTCTGTAAATATACCAAGCCCATTGAAGTGTATACTTTAAATGGGTAATTTGTGTGGTTTATGAATTATATCTCAATAAAGCTGTTCTAAAGAGATATCACTTCATATGTTGTATAAGAATCTTACAATAGTATACTTCCTTTTCTCTCCTTTTGACCTTGTAATATTGTTGTCATATATTCTTTTTATATATGGGTTACAAATCCCATATTTTTCAGTGAAAGCTGTAAAAACAAATAAATACATGGGATTTTATGTATGTGAACTGATTTAATTTAATTTTTTAAAAAGCAGTTCGTGAGGTACCGGGGTGGCTCAGAATTAAATGTCTGTTCGGCTCGGGTCATGATCCCAGGCTCCTGGTTTCGAGCTGTGCATCGGGCTCCCTGCTCTGCGGGAAGCCTGCTTCTCTTTCTCCCATTCCCTCTCCTTGTGTTCCCTCTCTGGCTGTGTTTCTCTCTGTCAAATAAATAAAATTTTTAAAATAAATAGCAGTTGGTTTTCTTTTTTTAAAATCCTTTTTTAAAGATTTTATTTATTTATTTGACAGAGATCACAAGTAGGCAGAGAGAGAGTGGAAGCAGGCTCCCTGCTGAGCAGAGAGCCCGACATGGGGCTCGATCCCAGGACCCCGAGATCACAGCCTGAGCCGGAAAGCAGAGGCTTAACCCACTGAGCCACCCAGGTGCCCCTGATCTGATTTAATTTTAATCACCACCAACTTTTTGCCTTCTGTCTTAATCCATTCGGGCTGCTATGACAAAATATTACAGACTGGATGGCTTATAAACAACAGAAATGTATTTCTCACAGTTCTGGAGGCTGGAAATCCAAGATAGAGGTGCCATGGTGAGGGGCCTCTTCCAGTTTGTAGACTTCCCCTCCTATCCTGCAATGGTGAAAACAGCCAAGGAACTCTCTGGGGCTTTTTTTTTTTTTTTATACAGGCCCTAACTCCAGAGTAGAGCTTTCATGACCTAGTCACCTCCCAAAGACCCACCTCTTAATGCCTAACTTGGACATTAGTTGTCAACATATAAATTTGAGGGGAACACAAACATTCAAACTGTAGCATCACCCATTGTACATTCCACACAGAACACTAATTTAACAGGGCTTTTAATTGTTTCTTCCTTATGTCTTTTGTCATTGGGATTCAGATATACAATTAACTTTCATTGTCATTTATTAGGTGCTTACTGTGATAGGTGCTGGGGATAGAAGAAAGAGGTTATCTGTGTCTCCAAGGAGGTTACACTGGTGATGGATCACACAACTAATAGAGTTGGAAGCACATTACTGTAATAGCATTGAATGGGACTTAGGAGAGCTGACTATTTTCTACTCTCAATTCCAGTGCTTGACAATGTAATACTTGGGCAAGTCATTCAAAGTCTATTGGCCGCTATTTCCAGATGACTGGACTAAGTAAGCTATATAGTCTCTTGAGACCTAAAATTCTTTGTCATTTTACATTGACATCTTTCCACTCCTGAAAACCTGAATGGCATTTATTCTCGAGTCATGGGTAAAAAGGCATTTTTATGGTTTGTCAATAACTATTGGGCATTACTAAACTTATCACTGAGAAGAGTTCCTTCATTTAGTTTCATACTGGTTGACATACATGGATATATTCAATATATTCAGTACCTTCAGGCCATATACCAAATCCATCAATTTCTCTTTATTTTCACTGCCAACACAGCAATATCACCATTATTATCCATTACCTAGACTGAATGACAATAACAATGGGAGTGTTCTATATCATTGTTGTCCCATGAGCCACTAGCCACATGTGGTCCTTGAGAACTTGAAATGTGTTAAGTATGCCTGGAATCTGAATTTTTATTTTATTTTTTTAGAATATTTATTTATTTATTTTAGATATAGAGAGAGAGAGAGCATGAGTGGGAGGGGCAGAGGGAGAGGGAGAGAGAATCTCAAGCAGATTCCCTGCTGAGAGTGTGGGGCCCTACTCGGGGCTTGATACCATGACCCTGACATCACAACCTGAGCTGAAATCAAGAGTCTCATGCTCCATTGACTGTGCCAGACAGGCACCTCCTGAATTTTCAATTTTATTTACTTTTAATGTACTTAACATTTAAACAGAAATACTCATGTGGGTGTTGGACAGAGTAGACCTAGACCCCACAGCTGGCACTCCAGGCTGCTGTTCTCATCACAGTAGTCAAAACGTTTTGCTTTTTTAGCCATAGATTAGAAAACATAGATCATTTGTAAAATGATCACAAAGTTCACATTGAACTTAGAGCTAACTGTTGCTTATCTTTAAATTCTGCCATGCCATCCTTCTCCTCTCTTTGTTTCAGGCATTCTGGATTTTTCCTGTTCCCAAACACATTATGATCACTTTGATATCAGGCTTTTTCTTACTTGGCATGCTTACCTCATATTCCCATGCCCATTTTTATTTAGGCCTCATCTCTTACATCCTTACTTTGGAGGTGCTCTTGGTAACCTCTTTATCAAAGCTCCTTTCCCGTCAGTCTCTCAACCGTAGCCTGTTTTGTTTTGTTCATTTATCACTATTTGAGGTGGTTTGTTACATGTTCAATGTTTTTCTTTTCCTTCAGTAGAGTATAAGCGGCAGAGACCTTTTATATATTTTTCACTGTATCCCCAACATCAAGAAAGATACCTGGGATGTAGCTCAATAAATATTGTTGATTGTATCATTAGGTACTAAGAGAAGATTAATGAATAAACACAATTTGCTTCACTGTAAAGTGTTAATTTTTTTTTTTTTTTGGTAATTGACATTACTCATTTTGATTTCCTAACATTGGGAAGAATAAACTTAAATTCCCGAGATTTTTACAATATACCTTGTGGGGTGGTACTATTTTTAATGTAAGTAAAATATGTATTTTTTAGTCTCCATTGTAACCTCATTTTTGAGTCAGCTACAAACCTGAGCATAACCTTTAAATTCATAAAACAAAATTAAGCAAAAATTAAAGTGCTTAGACCATGTCCGAAACAAATCCTGCATATAGTGATAATCTTTGTCTTGTGAAAATGGTTTGACAGTAGGATTACTCCTTACCCCTTCACTTTTATCATTTGAATTGTCTTTCTCATTCATTTTTAATAATGAAATTGACTTAAATATTTAAAGTAGTTCTCAAGAGCCAAGAAGGTAATTGTTTGTCAATTATAGCCTTTGTTAAATTGTTAGTGTCAGGATTTAAATTTGTCAGACAAATGCTTTTTCATTGAAGATGTTGAACAATAGCAGGGTGACTGGTTAAGTTTATCTTAAGGGAAGGATAGATTGCTGTCAGATCTTCTGCTGATGTCCTGACATCAGACCCTCTGGACAACACTGGCTCTTTCTCAGGGCACCACCACCACCTCTGATACCACTGTGCACTGATGAAATGAGGATATTGTATGGAAGGCATTATGGCAATATTTTCAGATCTATATATAAGTTAAGTAGTTCTCTGACCAGCCTATATATATCCTATAAACAATGTTGGCCAATGCTCTGTATAAACAAAATATAAACAAATAAAAATTCAACTCAATAATGTACACATTTTTTCTACTATCCATTTTTTTTAAGATTTTATTTATTTATTTGTCAGAGAGAGAGAGAGAGAGAGAGAGAGAACATGCACAAACAGGCAGAGCGGCAGGCGTAGACAGAGAGAGAAGCAGGCTCCCCACCAAGGAAGGAGCCCAATGTGGAAATCAATCCCAGGATCCTCAGATCATGACCTGGGGTGAAGGCAGGGGCTTAACCAACTATCAACCAGGCGTCCCATCTACTATCCATTTAAATTTGTCCACAAAATGCCATAAAATTGAAATGCTTAAGTATATAATTATCATAATGGCTATCTGTACAAGGGAAAATATCTTACATATATTTCTGATGACAAATAATAGTTGAGATGAAGATTTGTTCCCAATCAAGAACTCTAATTACAATGAGACTAGTAAGTCAGAAGAAAGTAAGTGTGAATATGACTCAACTCATTACAATAATTTTTTAATGTTTAGGCATTATAATGCATAGTGTTTATGAACTTGGACTCCTGAGTAAAAATGTTCTTCTTCAACCCCTTACAAATAATGTTTTCAAAGCAAGTTATTTAATTTCTCTAAGGCACAACTTTTGCATCTATAAAATAGTATTACCACCTTTATAGGATATTTTTCATCAAGCTGAATTAAGATTCTATATATTAAAAGCCCTATACCTTGAACAAAATAAATGCTTAATAAATGTTAATGATTATGTCTGTTGTTTTAAATTTCTTTTTCCAAGATGCAAATATGGGAGACCAAAAATATCACTTTATTTGACAAAGCCAAGTACATTACAGGAAAGAGTATGTTTGTGGGTATATATGCCTACTACATAGTAATTGGTAAATATTTGCTGAATCACTTAGACAGGGTTGAAGACAATATCTCAGATAATGTCTGACACATAATGGGTACTAATTTTAGACTGGTAATATCAACTTTTGCCTTCAGATTGTCAATGATAAATGATATAATTATAACAGTATTCTGAATTTGGATTTCTCAGAACTATAATATGAGCTTTAAGGAGAAAATATAAATAAAATACTTTAAAAATAGAGCTAATGGTATAGCATTATTATTTTAAATTAATGTTGCTAGTTTTCCTCTAGTGCTATAACATAACATATTCATTTATCCTTAAATGTACTTAATGAAACTTAGCTACATTACATCCTATTTTGTAGTACGAGTTAAAAAAAAAAAAGTGTTTTTTTATAACTCTCCAACATGTGGTACAGAACTCATAGTTTTTCCCATCTGAATTATAATTGCTTAGCTTCCTAAAATGGTAACGTCCTAATGGACAGAATAAGAAATGACCCTATGAGGAATATTTCTATATCTTCAACAAATCTATAGTCAGGAAAAGTAGTTCACTGTGTTACTCAGTAAACTTCTGCATGACATATCCTTTAAGCATCCATTTTTCCAGAGTAGCTTCAAGTCTTTTTTTTTTTTTTTTTTTTTTTTTTGCCCCCAGACGAGGATCACAATGCATCTCCTCCCCCTATCTCTAAACTTGTTTCTTGGATAGTGTTATGTACTGAATTGTGTTCCTTCCAAATTTATATGTTGAAGCCCTAATTCTCAAAGTGACTGTATTTGGAGCTTAGGTCTTTGGGGAGGTAAATTTAAATAAGGTTATAAGGATGTGGCCCAAAACTGTTAAGGCTACTGTGCTTATGAGGAGAGGCTGCAAATCTCAATGTCTCTTGCTCTCGTGCTCTCTCTCTCCCTCCTTCTCTCTCTCCCTCTCTCTCCACAAGCACACAGAAGGAAGGTCATGTGAAGGCATAGAAAGAAGGCTGCTGTCCACAAGACAGGAAGAGGGGCTTCACCAGAAAACTAACTGACTGTCCTGTTGATCTGGGACTTCTAGCCTCTAAGTCTGTAAGAAACTACACTTAAATAGAACATACTTTTTTGTTATGGTCCCCTGAGCTGACGAATACAGATGAGAATTGTTACATGGTCCCACCTCTGATTCATGGCACCATCATTTCTTCTTCCTAAATATGCTTTATCACATTTACATTTATCTTTTTAAAAAAGTGTTGAATGGCATAAAGCATATAGTGGGGGTGACTGGGATATTTTGTGTGTTCCTGAATTTTCCTTGTCTTACTTGTAGGAATAATAACAGTTCTCATGACATAGGGTATTTATAAGACTTGAGGGAATTATAAAACACTCTTCGTGCCCAGGGTATAATAAATATTATGTAGGATTGGTATTTTAGCAATTGTTATTTGGAAAAAATAATTTAGTACCCTAAGTTGTCATCTTACTGACTTCTGTGATTGAATTTACAATATATAGATATGTTATTGGACAAAACTCTATTCTGTCCTGAATCTTGTTTCTGTTTGATCTTTTTACAGCAAAATATTTTGATGAAGTTATCAGTGTAGATGATGCCCTTCCTCTTCCAAACATGCACACACACACACACATATGCGCGCACACATGCATATGTTAATTCTTGAAAGGAAGGGTAACTTTGTAGTTAAAATAATTGATTCTGGAATCAGAATGCCTAGATTTGAAACACATTTCTGCTGTTTTCTAGCTGGGTGAACTTGGATCGCTTAACTTCTCCATTTACGTTTTTTGAATCTATGAAATAGTGATAATAATAGTACTTAATCACTTTGGGAGTATTAAGTGAATTAATACATTTAACATACTTTGAATAGTACCTGCCACATAACAAGTGTAATAAACATTAGCTGCATTTTTCAGGGAAAAGCCCTGGTATCTTTTTATGTACCTGGCTTTGGAAGGCATTCGGTTAATTTACTTCTGACTAAATTTCATTAAACTTAGTGAATAACACACTATTTTAAAAAGCAGCAGTTCCCTTTTGCAGGAGTTACTGACTAAATGTATTTTATTTATGAACTCAAAGGAGAGAATAATTTTATTCTAATGCATATCTGCGATACTGCCAACTCGTAATGTTTGCTAATGAATTATTCCAGAATAATGGAAAATACACAGCAAGAGCCTTGGTCTTTGCCAAATTCCCAAGGAAAGCATTTTGAGTTCTTTCTGTCTGTGCAAGTATTCAGTATAAGAGCATTTGCCCTGTCTAACCCCAATTGAGGCTCTGTTCGAGTGTGTTTTCTAAGTGTGATCTATGTTAGCCCTCCTTGATTATGTTAAATGAATTCCAGTCATCCCTCTAGCCTTAATGTTACTTACTAAAAAGAAAGTGACCTAATGGTCACAGTGAATTTTGTTTAATTGCACTTACTACGGCTTGTGTGTAATTTGCAATTATTTAGAGGAGTGTATTGTTGTTATTGTTGCTCAGGGTGATTTAAAGAACAGGCTCTGCCACACAAAATGCCATCAAATTGTCCAGATGTTATTTTCAAACCTGAGGTGGGGACGGTGGGAGGTAAGGAAAGACTGGAGGGGGAAAAGTTTTGCTGAATAGTAAGAGAAAACAAAGTGATTGGCAGAAAACTTTACCTCGGTTACCAGTGATAAAACAGAGTTGGTTGATAATGATGTTTGTTTGGAAGAAAATGTACAGATAAGGCAATGATTGTTCAGTAGTAGGAAAGGATGACAGGATAAATAATACAGTTGTTTACATACACATGAATTTAGGAGAAAATCACTAAGTATCAATCTCTGGTTTATAACATTGAGGGTTTTTTTTTTAAGTTTTGATTTCTTTTTTTAATCTTTTAAAAACTCTTCTTTATATTATAAAGATAGAGCCATCAACACCATCATACCACACACACCATCACCACTCATGGTGAATTCACTTTTATGAAAAGATGGAATGTGGGACCCTTGGGTGGACGGTCCATGAGGCCTCTGACTCTTGGTTTCAGCTCAGGTCACAATCTCAGGGTTGTGAGATTGAGCCCTACATTGGCCTCTGCACTCAGCATGGAGTCTGCTTGAGATTCACTCTCTCCCTCTCCCTCTTCCCCCCATTGTGCTCTCTCTCTTTCTCTCTCTCTCAAATATATAAATCTTAAAAAAAAAGAAAGAAAGAAATGTTAAGCCTACCGCTCTACAAGAAGTAGGGTAAACAACACCACAGCTCATATAGAAATTAGGCTAGCAGGGATAGTCCTTCTCAGGTAAAGTGACCAAATATCTTCAGAATATAACTGAGACAAAGAAAAGAAATTCTTGCCCACAAATATTTTCAAACTTTTCAATTTTCTTTTTCTTTTCTTTCTTTCTTTCTTTTTTTTTTGAAACTACGGGGTAGTAGGAGTTCTATTCTCTTGAATTGGAAGGTCAAAAACACTGTTAATTGTTAGTTATTTAAAAACTGGTGCATTTTTTAAGGTCTAGTTATTTCTAAAAAAAATCTCTCAGGGATTCTCCCCAAATGCTAAAAGTACTATAAAGTTTGGCATTATATTAGTTTTGTTTGAGATTATTTTGTAAAGTTATCATTTCGGTTTTTATTTTTTTTTAAATCTTTGTGTTTTTTTAAGATTTTATTTATTCATTTGAGAGACAGAGATCACAAGTAGGCAGAGAGGCAGGCAGAGAGAGAGGGGAAGCAGGCTCCCTGCCGACTAGAGAGCCCAACACAGGGATCCCAGGACCCCGGGATCATGACCCGAGCCGAAGGCAGAGGCTTTAACCCACTGAGCCACCCAGGCACACCAACATTTTGGTTTTTAAAAAGATAGTAAATTCATCAGTGGTGGTGTGGATCAACATATAGAACATAGAGTCTGTGCAAAAATAAATTTATAATTAAATTGATGGCCATATGTAGTAAATACGGGAACTAAAGTCTGGCTACTGAGTGACTGTTGTATTGACATATGTGTTTAAATATATTGTAATGCACATATTCTAGAATATTATTACATATGATTAGAACAAATATAGCAATAACTAAAAGGAAATTTATTATTAAATTCAACACTAAGATAATTGATCAAACATTTCTAAAGATTTTATTGTTTTATTCTATAAAAATGGACAATAATCATGATAGTATATGTGAAATTTCAGAAAAGTTAAAGAATATAAAATATTACTAATATGTTTTTCTGTTGCTAATCGTTACTTAATATTTTTACAATTTCATTCTAATATATCATAGAAAATCTAATTTTATAAGATATAAGATATTAACAAAATTAGAATAATACTATACTGCCTATACCTACTTTGATTTATACTCAATAATACATTATAGTACATCACATCAATTATTTATTTACCAACATAACATGTTACAAATTATAGTAATTGATCTTATGTATACCATTATTTTATTCAACCCTACATATAGTGTTAAATATCTATTTGTAAATAATTAATTGCTTTTGTGAATAATGTTTGATAAATGTTCTTACATACAGATCTTGATTGTTTTCTTAGGGCATATGTCTATGAGTGAAAATAGCTGTCTTGTTATAAATATACAATTAAGAACTTTGACATATATCTTAATGCTCCAATGTAGCTCAGGGAATGTGCTCTTGGATATGGGGCTTTAACTGAATCAGAGCTTCATGGTTTCTTACAGATAGACCCCATGGAGATCCTTTCTTGATATCTTTTGTTGGCATCTGATCTTCCATTCTACATGTCTCAGGTCATAGTCTCTCATATTCGACTCACATAATTGCTGGCCAGTCCTCCCAAGCTGTGCTTCAAATGCAATGTGCTTCAAAATGTCAAAGAATCCTCACCAGCCCAAATTGTTTGCTAATCCCTATCTTCTGTTTCCTACCCCATTTCTGGAAGATGTCAGATTCAGTCTTTTGCTTAATTAACGTGCTAAAATTGATAAAAATTAATCTATTGAAATCAGATTTATAGATCGACACACTTCCTTTGTTCCTCTGCACTACACAGTTTTACAGATTTATCAGTCAGTATGGGGCAAAAGTAGTAAACGTTAGAATGAAAGACAATAGTTAAGTCAAATTTCAGATCATATTAACTCAACATAGATTAAGGCAGAACGGTCATGAACAGTAACATTTGTGATGTTCTAATATGCACTGGACAGAAACATTGTGGTCTCTGCCTTGCTGATTTTCATTGGCTCAGAGCATGAGCACAAAAATAAATATACATTAAGATTATGCTAAAAAGAATGTATCTACATCTATCTGTTGCTATATTCATTTATCTTTCTCTTTTTTAAAGAAAACATTTTGGCAACAAAAACATTTACAAATTCACATTGTGAGGTCTACCATTAAATGGAGTATGCCTACTTTATCAAAATACTTTGCAAAAAGTTTTAGCTTCACTCCTACAAACAATCTGTAAGAGTTTATCCCACTGGGCTTTTGTAAGAATTACTTATTATAGCTTGTTTTATTCTGTTAGTTTGCTTATTGGCAAAAAACAATAAAAATCAAAACAAGAAAGCATTTTCCTGATAAGTAGTGGTAGAGGTTGAGTATTTTTCATGTTTATTAGCTCTTTGCATGTCTTCATCTATGATTGGTGTGTTTGAGGCTTGCTTATTGGTTGCTCGTGTTGTAATTAAGATTTTTTTAAAGTGTGTGGTGTTAGGCTTATCAAAAACTAAGAATGTTAATCCAATGATTATTTTCAAATCTTGTTAAAATTTTTGTTTATAATATAAAATATATGTTATAGGGATGCATGGGTGGCTCAGTCGGTTAAACGTCTGCCTTCGGCTCAGGTCATGATCCCAGGGTCCTGGGATGACTCCTGCATTGGGCTCCCTGCTCAGCCAGAACTCTGCTTCTCACTCTGCCTCTGCCACTCCCCCTGCTTGTGCCCTTTCTCTCTCTGACAAATAAATAAAATCTTAAAAAAAAAAAAGGCATATATGTTATAGATTGCCTTCTAGTCAAATTTGTAGAATTTTAATGATATTTTAATTTATAAAGGCCTTCCTTAAGAGTGAGAATAATAGTCAATAAGATGTTTTTCACATCTGATACCTGGGATTCAAATATCAGCTTTGTGTTCTACAACATGTTACTTGTCCTTCTCTTTTTCCTCTTCCTCCTTCTTTAGGCATTCTCAAAGATAATTTTTTAAAAAATCGTATGTTGATGGTTATGGATGGTTTTCTTAAGTAATTAAAGCAGAGCAAATTAATAGTGTCCTAAATTTTAATGGTAATGACTCACTTGAACTCACTAGTTTCATAGATTCCTTTGTATTTGTTCCAATTTTTTTTTACAAAACAAAACAAAACTACTCTTCACATGGCTGTCAATTTCACATTTCACCCCCCACCCCACAGTAGACTATCTCTGTTTCTATTAGATTCTCTGGTCATTAAATTCAAGCTAGTTACAAGCCAAAATTGGTTTTGTTATATATATTCCTTTACAGTAAGGAAGTGTAAGTTCTCAGGTAAGATCTGACATGTCTATTAATGGGGATTTTGTGCTCAATTAATTAAACAAATATATATCTCTTCCTTTCCATTTTTTCCTATTTAACATTTTACTTTCCACTCAGAAGTGTTTGAAGATTATTACTTAAAAATACCAATGACTTAAAAAACTTCTATAATGCTTAAAAAATTAAAATTATAGAGTTATTATCTTCCTTGTATGTACAGTGTATGTGTGTATGTGTGTATATACATATATGTATATATGTATGCATATACATATATACATATATATGTATATATGTATATGTGTATGTATATGTGTATATATACATATACACATATGCATATATGTGTGTATGTATACACATATACATATATGTGTATATGTGTATATATGTATGTATATATACATATACACATATGTATATATGTATATATGAGTGTACACACACATGCATATATGTATATATGTATGTATATACATACATATATACATATATGTATATACACACACACACACACACGGAAATTAAGGTGCTAAAAGCCCTTAGGTCTGATGTAAGAAAACATATGTAAAAAGGACAGTTCTTATATGGGTTTGCACATATGCAGGTTAAAAGGATGATTCCTACATTTTGAGTTCAGTGGCATGAAGAATGATGATACTAATGAAAGAAATGAAGCAATTGCAGATGCTTGTCAGAGGAGGGGATTAGAAAATAATTACCTACTGGCCAGAAGGGAAGTTGCCTCCAAAATCATTTGCTGCATGATTTTTTGCAACTTTCCAATTACATTTCTGATGGGGAGTTAGCTAGTGGATGTGGGTGCAGCTTGAAGAGAAACTTTGTCAGCCAGAAAGACAACCTCTTCCGTTCCACTTGGTCACTGCTGGGAAAGCCTTTTACATGTCTGAGAATTACATAATGACACTGGAACCAACTCCCCGCCTCACCTCCATGGCCTCATTTCCTGTTCTCCCATAGCCTTTGGAGGAATGTCTATAGGTTTCTGAGAAAAGCAAAGCCCTTCAGGCCACTGCAGCATCAGGGGATTGCTCTGTTTTGCAGTTTCTTCAACCTTGGGGTCGCTGGGACTTTTCCTCCTTAAAGCTCTTCTTTGTATTTTATTTTATTTATTTTATTTTTAATTTTTGTCAGTTTATTAAGGGGTTTATTTATTTATTTAAATTTTGTATATGCATCTATGTTGCAACTTTATTCTTTTTTTATTTTGTTTTAATTTAAATTCAATTAGTCAAATATAATACATAATTACTTTCAGATGTTCTGTGCATTGTAAAGATGTTTGTTGTGTTTTACCTAACTTTTCTAGGTTTTTACTTCATTTATGTTTTCTTTTCATTTTATCTTTGTATCCTAAAGACTTATAGGTCATCTTTTTGCTCTGTTGCCAGAATACATGGCCTTTTGGCCACTATTTCCTCAGCTGTTGATCTGAATATAAGAAGTACTGGTTTGATCATAACATTTCCATAAGAAGTTTACATCTAACTTATTTACTGATTTTTAGAGTATGTGGATCTGCCTTGAGTGTCAACCCAAAATGCCTGCAATCCAGGGTCTTGAGAGAGAATATAACCTTGAATTACTTTTGTCTGTGTGGAAGAAAGAACATTTTGGGGCCTGGGTAGCTCAGATGTTTAAGCATCTGCCTTCAGTTTATTAATCCTGGGGCCCTGGGTTCCAGATGAGTCCCTGTGGGGCTCCTCATGCAGAGAGGAGTCTGTTTATTCCTCTCCCTCTGCCCCTCCCCCCACCTCCATGTGCCCTCTGTCTCTCTCTCTCACTCTCTCAAATAAATAAATAAAATCCTAAAAAAAAAGAAAAAGAGAAAAAAAAAATTGAGGATGAAGGCACCAGAAGCAATCCAATGTTTTTAAAATTCAGAATTTTAACCACAGTTCAAGTCAGACCATCAGGGAGTACAAATCTGAAACTCCTCTCAGCTTTTACTACATTTCATTTTGATATCACTCACTTCAATTGCATTGATGGGCACTATAAAAACAACTACATGGAATTCTTCAGCTTTTTGTAATATAGGAAGGATGCTGAGGTTATTTTCCACAAGATTGCTGGGTATGCCTTTTATGAATATTCAAAAGAAATGCATCACAGAACTCTGCACCAGGAAAATCTTCATTTTGCTGAGCAATTAGTTTATTGTTGTCTCATGGACACTAAGAATCTTAAAAGTGATCATGCTTTCCTTATTCTTTGCCCTTAAGGAAGTCCAACTTATTTAATTTTTTTAGGCCTAATAAGTACATTTATGAATTACAAAAATCATATTATTAATGCATCTTTTACTTATTAATTGTTTAACTTAATGTTAATATTTGAAAATATCTTATAAATAACTTTAAATACTGCATGAAATAGAGTAATTGTAAATAAATTAAAATGCAGGCATCAAATAATATCACAAATTTGAGTTTGTTAGAGAATTATCATTAAAAACAATATCTTCTTTCAACCCAGAAGTCATCTCCAAAGGGGATGGAGAAAAAAACCAACGTGCTTATTATTGAAGAAGCATTAAGCCAGAATGTGATGTGTATCACAGGTAAACCAACAAGAGATTATAAAATGGAAAGATTGTAAAGATGCTTTCCTATGTAAACCAACAGATACAGCCATTGCATGCGTTTCCAAGATCAACCGTAACTCATGTCAGAGGGTTTAAAAATGCCATTTGTCACCTGTGGATCATCCTAAATTTATCTGGCAACTGGAGTTACCATGTGTTAGCTAATTGGTTTTATCTGAAGGAAAAACAAACCTCTTAACTTGGAGCAAGAAGGCCACCAAAGTTAAGCTTCATACGTCCATCAGAAACTGTGAAATGGGACACCATCTTCCTTGATGCTCACATTTCAAAGGGATGGCTCCCAGATCCTTGAGAATGACATTCCTGGGTCATAAAGTTGACAAAAGATCTATCAAGTCTTCAACAGGATACACGCATTTCAAAAAGAGGAGAAAATACTTTTGAGTTTTGTAAGGTAACTGTTATAAGAAATGAAAGGGAAGGGAAAGAAATATCTTTCCTTATTTTCAACAGAGAACATTAAGCCTCTTATTTTTCATTTGTATTTGTCCTTACAAGTTCTTACTGGATAAATTGACATATATATATATATTTTTTTTTTCAGTTAAAATATCACAAAATAACAGATAGATAATTTCACTATATCATTATATCACCAAAAAAACCAGTAACACCTAATCCTTAAATTGTCTGAACACTGGACACATTTTTTACTTATGAATGAGAACATAATCAGTTGTTTAGACTGGGGAAACCCAAAGATAATCTAAGCTATAGTTTTAATGAATGATATTAATAGCGTAAATTCTGGTTCCTAATAGAAGAGACAAATATTACAGTAGCCCAGTGATAATGAAAGAAAGCCTCCTTTTTCCTGGGCATAGATAGGACTGAACTTGAGAGTGTGACAAACAGAAGTCTGTCATTGGTGTACTACTCTCTGTTTCTGTGTTCCTCTTTCACTTTGTTAAAAGCTAAACTGAGGCATATTTACATTTATTTTAAAAGAATTTATTTGAGCAAATGTAAATTTAAATCAGGCCATGCCAAACCGGGTGTGGATGGAAGCACTCTGTTGAGGGAAGGTGGTGAAAATTTTTATAGAGGAAAGGCAAATGCAAAGTAAGGAAATTATTGATTGGCTACAGCTTAAATCCTAGTTGGCTATTTGTGATTGGCCATCCTTAGTTTTCCTTTCCTAACCCTGAGGTATTTGCAGGTTTAGATTTGGGTTTGCTTATACAGATGCCAAAGAGCCACCTCAGTCTAATGGCCTCCTTGTTTAATTAATTTAACAACTTCTTTATATGCCTCATTTCAGTACCTTGTTTCTTGTTGCCCTGGGCTGTATT
This sequence comes from Martes martes, assembly GCF_963455335.1. Lineage (NCBI taxonomy): Eukaryota > Metazoa > Chordata > Mammalia > Carnivora > Mustelidae > Martes > Martes martes. The sequence goes on from NC_137893.1 coordinate 37,957,653, forward strand.
CTGTGAAACTCAATTTGCGTCCTCTTATCCTCCTTTTATTCAATGTACACAATATCTAAATTTACCTGCTACCCTTCTCCACGTTAAATCTTTCCCTTTTATTTTTCTTCTTTCTGTGCACCCATCTAAGCTAAATTTTAGAAGGAAGGCAATCTGACTGGAGACATTCAAATACATGTGTGAAAAAGAATCTATACTCCTGGACATATTTTTGTTTTCCACAGAGAGGTTTGTTACATCGAATGAATCCTCAAGCCTTAAAAATGTAGCAGTATATGAAAGGGTTGCAGATAATTCAAGCTGTATGTCAGAAGATATTTTGGGTGCAGCGGTGTTACTATGCCAACATTCTTAGCTCAAAGTGGTGACTTGTCTTAGGGTATGTTTGTCTACATTATGCTTGACTTTTGTGGTTTGTAGGCATATACCTCTCCCCTCCTCATGTCCCTGAAAACACAGATTGGCTCCAGGTTTTGCTTGTTTATTAGTTTCACTGTCCCTCCCATGGAGTGGCTGCAAGGCTTGTGCAGAGAATGGGGCAGAGCAGAAGTGATTTGTAGGAGCTCATTCTTGGTAAACAAGGGTAAATAACTCAGCAAACACGTGCCCAAGAAAATGAGTTTTGTTACCAAAACATGAGAAAATGCTGGGAGTTTCCACACCCCTCCGAAAAATTAAATATAGTTTGTCTTCTGTCAAAATTAATTTAACTGAAGAATCGAAAACACTACCCTTCAATTCCGCTTTAGAGTACAAAAAATGGTAACTGCTTTCCTTTGTAATTGTCTTTATCACTCATGTTGCAATTAGGTTAGCCTAATCCACCTCTCCCTTATTAAGAGTGGATATATTACAAAGCAGAGAGAAAAGAGCGCTCATGTGTTGAAAAAATTATTATGTATGAAATTAACTGTCTAAACCTAAATTCTTTTGTTTTAATGAAAAAAGCTTAGGTTTCCTTTATTTCCAAAGAAATGGAAAGATGCTGCTGAGCTTTTTGAAGGTACAAAAGGCAAGACTTCATTTCCTTGACAATTATAAATATTGTGGTGGTGGATGGAGAAACTTGCTAATAATCTTCTCTCCTGGAAGTGAGAAAATGGAAAAATTAGTGCAGGCTAATGAAGGGTAAGATTTTCACCTTATCCTTTCACCAACATAGGTTTTTGTACATATTAGATGCCATATAATGAAAATTGAATTACAGTATAATTTTTTTCACTAGTTTAAATTGATAGTGTTTTATTATTTATAGGTTTAATTGAAATCCATAGATTGAAGCTCTTTCATCTATATGAGAAAATGACTCATCTTGGTTTCAAGAACCTGTATTGGGGTAATGGTTTATGATTTCTTCCCTTCTTTTAAAATCTTTTGTAGGCTCCTTTAAGAAGATAGACTTGAAGGGAGCTTGGGTGGTTCAGTCAGTTAAGTGTCTGCCTTCAGGACCAAGCCCGGCATCAGGCTCCTCCCTCAGCAGGATGTCTGCTTCTCCCTCTCCATCTGCTGCCTACTCATGTGATCTTTCTCTCTCAAATAAGTGAATAAAATCTTAGAAAAATTAGATACACTTGAAAATAAATGTCAGAATAGGAAATTTTTCATGGATAAGCATTAAATCTGTTTCTTATCCATGCACATTTAAGGTGAAATTAGAGATTTTATTTTACGATTCACAGTGATTTTTTTATCTGACATGTGACTTAGGCGATTCAGTGAAAAACGTCCCATGCCTTCCTTATTCCCCTAGAACACTGTTTATATTCATTAATGATGATGATGAAGATGAAAAGGATAATAGGAGCTCTTTATTAAGATCTTCTGATGAACCAAGTGTATCATTAGAGGTTTTTGTTGTTTTTTTTTTTAAATTTCCTCAAAGGCAATCCTTAGAGGTGGATGTCACCCATGTCCATAAATGGGAAAACCGAAACTAGGGAGATTGTCACCTGAATAAGGAAAGGAAAGCGCAAAAAAAGAAAGGAGCAAAGTGAATTTAAGGCCCTATCAATTGAATTTCAAAGCCATCATGTACTGCTTCTGAGGGACTATAGCAACTGACAGGCACCTGGAATATATTCTTCCAGAGAAAAAATATTAATGAACAGCAGAAAGTGGAAGAGCTCAAGGAGCAGTGGATTAGTTGGTAAACTAAACAGGAGTGTTTGAATTTTATAGACCATAGTGCCATTACAGAACAAATTCACATTATTTTCTTGTTTACTTAAAGGGAAAGATATACGTTTTAATAGACCAACATTCATTTATTCTTTCATTCATTCAGGCTGAGTGGCCTATCTCTCCAAGGCACTGTGACCCAGGGCATTAGAGAGATGAAGGTGAGGACTTGGGTCCTATTGCCAATGCCCTCATAGTCTACAGCAGAGTGTTTGGACAATGGCAAACCCCAGAAGGCACTGAGTCCAATGTGCAGGTCAACTTGAGCTCCAGGTTTAGCTGTGAGCATAGAAATGCTAGCCAATACTGAATATTCCATAGTTTAAATTCTTAGCAAACGCCTGACCTACATATAGGCTACCCCTGCTTTCTGGGGTAAATGAGAAACAAATTAAAAATAATAATAATAATAGAAGAATCCTAGAGCCTCTAAAAAGATTTTGAAGAGATAGCAAATATTGTTCTGCATACAAGAAAATAAATATCTCTGAAAATTATTTTCTTTTGGAGTTGAATAGCCATGCCAGATAATGTAGCATTTATGACAGAGGAGGAAGCTGTAAGAGTATAAACTATATTAAAGTACATTTTTAAGCATATCAGTCCTGAAAGAATTCACAATGTAAATGATAGATATATTTGGTATTATAAAAATTTTAAAATTACATAAATAAAAACAGCACTTACATATAGCATATTACCCACCAAGCACTGTTTTAAAAACTTTGTATCAATTAACTCATTTAATTTTCATGTTATGAACAAAGCACTGTTATTACTACAATTTACAGATGAAAAAACTGAGGCAAAGAAGCATCAAATAAGTTGGCCAAAGCCAGCAGTTATTATTTTTTTAAGAATTTATGTATTTATTTTAGAGAGAGATGGAGAGAGTGAATGGAAGTGGGGGGAGGGGGAGCAAAGGCAGAGGGAGAGAGAAACCCAAGCAGATTTCTTGCTGAGCCAGACATGGGGCTTGATTTAAGGACCTTGAGATCAGACCTGGCCTGAAACCAAGAGTCAGACATTAAATCAACTACACCACCCAGGTGTCCTGACCATTAAAGGGTGGAGGTGGGATAAAATTGAGGCAGTATGGCTGTTGGTAATGAAAGAAATAATAATTAAAGCAATAATAACTGATAATAATCTTTAATGTTGCTGAATATATAGAGGGACAAGAGTTCTCAAACTCTGAAAAAAATGAACTCAAAAACTCAAACTCAAAAAAATATATATATATATGTTGATGTAACCTTTCTGACAAGATTCACATTATGATTCACATATGATGAAAATTGCATAGCTGTTATAATTGTTTCTGGACAAATTCTCAAGGTAAAATGTTAATAAAACAGAGATTAAAAACTGTGTCTTTAGTACACTCCCAATTTTGTCAAAATAATCAAAATCGAGATTGTATGCATGAATGTATGTATATCTATTTATAGTATAAAGCCAGAAGAGAATATAGAAGAAAATAATACTTATTTTTTTTAGAATTAAAATTTCTTTTAAAAAATACTCCTCTCGTTTACTTTTCCAGTGAGAAAATGTAAGGATCACTTATTAGGGAAAGAATAAATTAAATATAACTTTAAAAGAAATATATTGAAATATTGATTTTAAAATATTAATTTATTTATAGCATTACTTGGATTGCTTTTCACATATTCTAGTGGAAAATACAGTCTAATCTTATAAATCACAGGTATAAGCCAGTCACTTTAAAATTTTCAGTAGGCTATTAAATAAAGCTACTTCTACCTACAATGTGGAAGGCACTGTGCGAGGTGATGTAGGGATTACTAATGAGATTATGGGAGGATCTTGCACCTGGATAGTGCCCATAGCATATCAACGCTCAGAAAGTAATTGAGAGAGGGATAGATGAAGGTGGGGGCGGGTAGGAAGGAGACAGGAAAAGAGGCAGGAGAGAAGCAGAGAGATAGGGAGGAAAAATGACTTCCTGAAGAAGAGACAGAGGTCACATTCACACACAGTCATATGAAAAGGACAGTGAGTGGCTGTCTCTAACACAGGCAAAGATTATAGGAGAATGAGCCTGGATAGTTTACGAAGAGGATTTTATTTTCTTTCTAATGTCAAAATTGAGATTCTGGCTGGAAATCCAGTTTTGAGATATCCACAGGTGTTTGGAATTAGGAGGCAGATGCTCAAGAAAGTGGGTAAATTAGAAAACAATTGAGTACTGCACACTGAACACGTGAAATGCCCCTAAAGGTAACTACTGTAGTTTAATATGACTCTATTACATTTCAGGAAACAGTACCCACTGGTTTGTATAGAACCTTGGCCTTATAATATTTCTGATCCAGTAGAGTGACTCTAGAATTTCTATGTGTTAATGTGTGTATATGTAAAAACGCCACTTTTAAAATTATTTTTTGCATTTGCTTTGGCAGGAAAATTGGGAAACTGAAATGTTTACATTTGCTCTTCCTAAAAGCTTGGATTTGAATTAGAGGATTTGGTTTAATGCCCACATATCATCTTTCTTATTCCCATTTGCCAATCTACGGATAAATGAGTCACTCTTCAAAACTGTTCGAAAGCTGAAAGCAGCACTTGCCAAAGAGATATAAAAAGATGAAAGACTAAAGATGCTATGGAATGCTTTAGTAACAAGGAAAGGGCATATGTTAATAGTAAAATGAGTAAAACGTGGGCTCTATTAGGGGATCATTGAGGTCAACAAAGTCAGTGTGCCTCAGAGTAAGGCGAGGACCTGGGAGTCCCTTCTGCTTCCTGAAGAAACGTCAGACTCAGGAAGAAAATTCTATGCGTTTTGAATGTTCTTATGACTTAGCAGAGTCCATTTTCTTGTGTAGTGCGGTTCTCCATCTTGTTGAAAAAAAACTATTTAAGGTCGAAGGTCCAAGAAAGAGCAGTTTAAGGAGGAAATTACAACAGAAAAGGGAAATGCTAAGGATTTGGCATTCATGGACGACCATGCCTCTCCTGCGTATTCTGTTTTGCACCAGCTTTGTCAAAACTGAATCCACCATTTGTGATTGGTAGGTACAGAGTTGAGCATGCTGTTTGTGTGGGTTTTCTAACACAAAACTAATTTTTGTGGAGCCAGGTGCTGTAGGGCACCTGCTTACCTTTATTAATAACACGTAACTCACTTGGACTTGGATAAATCACATTTTTTTCTCCTTTCTTGTTAGGCTTATTAATTCAGGTCCAAAGAATGGTCTTGTTTATATTCTGTGCTTGCTGATATGCATGAGCAGACCATGTGCTGCATTTTTCCTCTACCTTGTTTTATAACTGAAACTCAGTTAAGTAAATGTGGTTTGTTTGCCCTTTCTTATTACTGTGAAGTCCTTTCTGCCCCTGAGTCTGTTAAAATATTTTTCTCTTAATGGCTCTTCCCTATTGTAACTAGCATATATCTCTTGTGTACCTGATACTTTCATTTTTTTCCCCCTTTGAACTCACAACTCCCAGCATTGGAATGCAACTGAACTGCATTAAAAAGCCTTTATTTTCTTCACCCTTTCTATGTGTTACATCTGACCATAATTCTTCAAGGCAATATGAAAGCACCTTACAAACTATTTAAGCCCAACTTTAAGTTTAAATATAGATAGCAGTTTTCTTTTGCTTTACTTTTCCTTGTTTCTTTCTCCTCTGTACTTAGTTCTTTATTATATGATCTCATTTTTCATGATGATTAAGCCAACTTTATTTTCTATCTTAGAGATTAAAGCCTTTGGATTCTATATCTATCTATTTTTATTGTTTTTTTAATATCTATTTTTATTGTTATTCCAATGTCCAAGAATTAAAATTGAGGCACATTCCATTTTAGCCAACTCAAGACAGGGGCAAACAGAAAATGTCATTTTTGGTTTTGATGGCTGGTTTTATATTTAGAGATATAAATATATTTGGACAAATATAGGGACAAGTGGAAGTCTTTTGGAGAATTTTATCTAATGCACTTAACTGAGGTTTCTGTACTTGTTTAGCCCAATTTTATCCCTCAGTGAACAAATTCTAAGTCCTCTTCAATAGAGGTCTGAAAGTCTCATGAATTCCATACATGTTATGTGAAGAAATCGGGGGCTCAGTGTTCAGAAGTTCTCCTGAGGCTAATAGCCCCAGTGGGTTTCATATTGTTATTGTATTTTAATAAATGTTCTGTTATATTCATCATTTTTCTATTCAGTTTTTTTCCACAACAGTTCTGCTTTCTCACCACCTTACTGTCACATTATTTTTCCACAGTTAACTTCCTGGACAAATAAATGTGGTGGATTTATGCAATTGTGCTTTGGAGCAAGACCGGCCATTTTGGCTATGACTGTACTCTGTACTAACTCTTCATTCTGTGAGAAATGGCATATTCTTTGGCAGGGGTTTCTGAGGGTTTTGTGATTCATCACTCTGACTCGGTATGGTCTCCATCATCTTGATGGTTTTCTGATGATATAGAATGTTGAAATGGAAAAAGAAACAGATAACTAGGGAAAAAAATGACAAATTATAGGACCCTGTGCAAAAGCCTTATGCTTATGGCACTTTCATATTTATCATTTAATTAAGAATATTTCACTAATAAAAAATCTTTTAAATGTGGTCTCGGTTGGAGAATGCTTTCAGCAAGCATTCTGGGAAATCTTTGGCATTATCATTATTTAAAGAAAAATTAATCAGGCCATGGATTTAGGAGATAGAGTGTATTCCATTTACACAGTCTAAAGATAAAACATCTGCAAGATCATTCTCTAGTTCTCTTGAATGTCATTACTTGAGGCCCTGCCAAGGTTTAATATAAATTTCTTTTAAGACAGAGGGACCTTAGCTCTACCTCAGAAAGACATAAATTGGGCTATATCACTTTAAAAAAATCAAGGAATATTTTTCTATTCTGATCTATTATCCATTACCATAGATTTGTTTTGATTTTTATCTAGCAAGAAAAAGATTGTCTACCCATGAAACTAGACAGATTTCAAAACATTGCAGTGGTTCCTCATCCTTAATATGGACCTGGGAACATGTGTCGCTGGAGCCCTGATGGTGACAGTTTGCACTGTAGGAAAAGATTAATGACACTAGAACCTGCCAGCGTGGTGCTTGCTGTGCATTTTCTGTATTAAGGGACAAACCGTTTGTTTTCCTTTTTGCATTACTCTCTGCTTCTTGATTTAGTTGGCAGCATAATGAAAACAGGATTTTAAATAGCTGATGTGACTACCATTTTTCCTTCATGACTGATGTCCAGTAAACACAATATTTTCCCTTGAAGGGAGTAAAAGTATTTCTATTCCCTAGGAATTTTTAAGAACATGTCTTCTTATCTTCCCTTATAAACTAAATCATTAGTAATCTCTGAATTAGTAATTAGAATTAGTAATTAGTATTAGTAATTAGTAATTCCTCTGAAATCAGAGGAATAAGACAAGGCTAGCCCTACATGAAGATGCTAGATCCATTCTATCCTTCAGTAGACATAACCAAATGGGTTTGTATCCCTTGGAGAGTTCCTATGGGAATTAGTTTTGTTTTGCATTTTGTTTGTTTTTATACTCCACTGAATTTAAGGTAAGATACAAAGGGGTTAATGGAAGCAGAGAATCATTGGAAAGGAATGTGGAATGTTGAGTTGTGTTCAATATAAAGTTATAGGAGATGTTCTTTAAAACATTCTGGTTATTGGCTGCACTCACGTCTAAAACAAACGCTGGCCCATTTAGCCACATATTTGCACTTGTAATGGATTTGGTGAGCGGAACAGCATTCCATCTGTATAAACTGAATAGCTTGACAAAATACTGCACACTTGTCACTAACCACCCTTCAGAATTGTAATTGGGAGGGAAGGTTGTAAAACCAACATGACTTTAGATGTCTTAACAGCCAGAGGATGACTGTGACATACTTTATAATAAAGTGTCATCTTCCAAGATACATAAAAATCAGTTGTATTTACTGTGCACCAAATTTTTTTTTAGAACCAACTAAATGACAGTGTCATGCCTGTACTGCTGCATGCATAATTCAAATCATTTTTCACAACATATTGCTCTAGTCAGCCTGAGGTGGGTGGTCCCTCAGGGAGCGCTGCTCTCTCTTTGACCTTGGCCAAGAATTACCTATCAAAGGTGAGACTTGATATTTTAGCAGAGATTGCACAAGCTTTTCCACAAATAAGATCTGGAGAAATCGAAACCATGCCTTTGCATTTCTAAAGCTTTCTGTAAATTGAATTTGGAATTAATCAAAAGGATCATCAGAGCTCCTAGAGATAAACAAGAGAATGCTGTGCTCTGGGGAATTTTTAGTACATATATGAATCACACCGAATATCAGTGGCCTGTACAACTGTAGAAAAGAAAATTGGAAAGGAGTGTGACTTAACATTATTCTGCTCATTTCCTTGTTCTTATTAGTCATACAAGAGAGTGTTAAATGAAGGTAAGCAAAGTTAAATGGCCAACTTGATGCAAGTAGTGTAGTTCTGATATAAAAGTCCATTGTATGAAACAAAAGATTTTTATTACTATTCTTTAGGACATATTTTGGCTTTAAAAAATTATATTTGTGATAAAGTAGAAGAGGAGAGGGAGGAGTCAAGATGGCAGAGAATTAGCAGGCTGAGACGACATCAGGTAGCAGGAGATCAGCTAGGTAGCTTATCAAACCATTCCAAACACCTACAAATCCAACAGGAGATTGAAGAGAACAAGAGCAACAATTCTAGAAACAGAAAATTGACCACTTTCTGAAAGGTAGGACTGGCAAAGAAGCAAATCCAAAGCGATGGGAAGATAGACTGTGGGGGGAGGGGCTGGCTCCCAGAGCAAAGGAGCACAAAATCAGGACTTTTGAAAGTCTGCTCCACTGAAGGACATTGTTCCAGAGGATAAACCAGGATGAAGCCCATGCGGGGACAGCATGGCCTCAGGTCCCGCAGGGTCACAGAAGGATTCAGGGTGTCTGAATGTCGCAGAGCTCACAGGTATTAGAGCGGGAAAGCTGGCTACGGAGACAGAGCTGAGAAGTCAGCTCTCAACTCGGGGTTACCCTGAACCATAATCTGTGGCATAGATCACTGCTCTGTGGGGTCCCCACAAGATCCGAGGAGACCCCCCCGGAAGAACTCAGGGATTTGTGGGGTTTGGAAACTCCAGGAGGAGCTGTGTGTCAGAGACAGAGATGCTTGGTCACAGGCTGGGTGAGCTAGGAGCACAGCCAGAGGCCAGGGAGACGGGAGTGATTGAGCACTTTTTTCTGAGGGCGCACTGAGGAGTGGGGCCCCGAGCTCTCAGCTACTTGAGGCCAGAGATTGGGAGGCCACCATTTTCATTCCCGTCCTCCGGAACTCTATGGAAAGCATTCAGGGAACAAAAGCTCCGGAAAGTGAACCTGAGCAGATTACATAGCCTGGCTCCTGGTAAGGGTGGTGCAATTCTGCCTCGGGCAAAGACACTTGAGAATCACTACAACAGGCCCCTCCCCCAGAAGATCAACAAGAGATCCAGCCAAGACCAAGTTCACTTACCAAAACAATGGAATTCCAGAGGAGAAGAAAGCAAAGCATGGAATTCATGGCTTTCTCCCCATGATTCTTTAGTCTTACAAAGTTAATTAATTTTTTTAATTTTCTTCTGCTCAATTTTTTAAAACTTTTACCCTTTTCTCTTTTAACATTTTTAACTAGTTTATCTTAACAATATCTTTCATTTAAAAAAATAATATTTTTTGAACCTTCATTATTATAGTCATATTTTATCCTTCATTGTTTCTAACTTTATTTTTTGTATACACATAGGGTTTTTTTCTTCTAAAAAATGTGGGGTACAACTTCTAATAGATCAAAATACACCCTAAATCTGGCATCAGGCTTGTTCTAGTCTCCAGCCTGAGCAAATTCTCTCCACTTTCTTTTTCTTTATTTTCCCAACAAACTTATCAACTCCTTTTTTAGAAATTAAAAAAAAAATTCATTTTTATACTCATATTCCATCCCTTCATTGTGTTTATCCTTATATATGTTTTTCATTCTTTAAAATTTTGGGGAGGTAGTTTCTTCTAAGAGACCAAAATACTCCCAAAATTAAGTGGGTGACCCTGTTCTAGTCACCAGTCTAATATATACATATTTTTTCTTTTTTATATTTTTTCTTTATTTGTTTTCCTTTTTAAAATTTTTTTTCCCTTAACTTCTTTTTACTCTCTTTCTCCCCCCCCCCCCATGATTTGGGGTCTCTTCTGATTTGGCTAAACCACATTTTCCTGGGGTCTTTGCCACCCTTTTAGTATTTTATTTGCTCCTTCCTATATTCTTATCTGGACAAAATGACAAGGCAAAAAAACTCACCACAAAAAAAAGAACAAGAGGCAGTACCCGAGGCTAGACCTAATCAATACAGACATTGGTAAGACGTCAGATCCAGAGTTCAGAATGACAATTCTCAAGGTTCTAGCCGGGTTCAAAAAAGGCACGGAAGATATTAGAGAAACCCTGTCCAGAGAAATAAAAGCCCTTTCTGGAGAAATAAAAGAACTAAAATCTAACCAAGGTGAAATTAAAAAAAAAAAAAGCTATTAATGAGGTGCAATAAAAAATGGAGGTTCTTACTGCTAGGATAAATGAGGCAGAAGAAAGAATTAGTGATATAGATGACCAAATGACAGAGAATAAAGAAGCTGAGCAAAAGAGAGAAAAAACAACTACGGGACCGCGAGGGGAGAATTAAAGAGATAAGTGATACCATAAGATGAAACAACATGAGAATAATTGGGATTCCAGAAAATAAAAAATAGAAAGGGGAGCAGAAGGTATATTGGAGGGAATTATTGGAGAGAATTTCCCTAATATGGCAAAGGGAACAAGGATCAAAATCCAGGAGGTGCAGAGAACCCCACTCAAAATCAATAACAATAGGTCTACACCCCACCATCAAATAGTAAAATTTGCAAGTCTTGGTGACAAAGAGAAAATCCTGAAAGCAGCCTGGGACAAGAAATCTGCAACATACAATGGTAAAAATATTAGATTGGCAGTGGACTTATCCACAGAGGCCTGGCAGGCCAGAAAGAACTGGCATGATATATTCAGAGCACTAAATGAGAAAAACATGCAGCCAAGAATACTATATTCAGCTAAGCTATCACTGAAAATAGGAGGAGAGAGAAAAAGCTTCCAGGACAAACAAAAACTGAAAGAATTTGCAAACACCAAACCAGTTCTACAGGAAATATTGAAAGGAGTCCTCTAAGCAAAGAGAGAGCCTAAAAGTAGTAGATCAGAAAGGAACAGAGACAATATACAGTAACAGTCACCTTACAGGCAACATAATGGCACTAAATTCATATCTCTCAATAGTTACCCTGAATGTAAATGGGCTAAATGCCCCAATCAAAAGACACAGGGTATCAGAATGGATAACAAAACAAAACCCATCAATATGCTGACTGCAAGAAACACATTTTAGACCCAAAGACATCTCCAGATTTAAAGTGATGGGGTGGAAAACAATGTACCATGCTAATGGACATCAGAAGAAAGCTGGGGTGGCAGTCTTTATATCAGATCAGTTAGACTTTAAGCCAAAGACTATAATAAGAGATGAGGAAGGACACTATATCATACTCAAAGGGTCTGTCCAACAAGAAGATCTAACAATTTTAAATATCTATACCCCTAACATGGGAACAGCCAACTATATAAACCAATTAATAACAAAATCAAAGAGGGGGGTAGGTCAAGATGGCGGAGAAGTAGCAGGCTGAGACGACATCAGGTAGCAGGAGATCAGCTAGACAGCTTATCTAACCATTGTGAACACCTACAAATCCAATGGGAAATCGAAGAGAAGAAGAGCAACAATTCTAGAAACAGAAAATCGATCGCTTTCTGAAAGGTAGGACCTGCAGAGAAGTGAATCCAAAGCAACGGGAAGACAGACTGCGGGGGGAGGGGCCAGCTCCCGGCAAGCGGTGGAGCAATGGAGCACAAAATCGGGACTTTTAAAAGTCTGCTCCACGGAGGGACATCGCTCCAGAGGCTAAACCAGTGGGAAACCCAGGCGGGGTCAGTGTAATCCCAGGTCCTGCGGGGTCACAGAAGGACTGGGGGCATCTGAGTGCTGCAGAGCTTGCAGGTATTAGAGCGGGGAAGCCGGCTACAGCGACAAAGCAGAGGAGTCAGCTCTCAGGCCTGGGTTACCTTGTGTCAGTCGCAGGCTGGGTGGGCTCAGAGCACGGCCAGAGGACACGGAGATGGAAGCGACCTGGCGCATTTCTCCAAGTGCCAGCAACTGACTACATTCCTACCGGTGCGACCGCAGGCCAGGGAGGCAGGGCGGTTGGGCGCTTTTCTCTGAGGGTGCAATGAGGAGCAGAACCCCAAGCTCTTGGCTCCTCCTGGCCAAGAGATTGGGAGGCTGCCATCTTCATTCCCGTCCTCCGGAACTCTACGGAAAGCGCTCAGGGAACAAAAGCTCCCGAAAGCAAACCCAAGCAGATTACTTAGCCCGGCCCCTGGCAAGGGTGGTGCAATTCTGCCTGCGGCAAAGACTCTTGAGAATCACTACAACAGGCCCCTCCCCCAGAAGATCAACAAGAAACCCATCCAAAACCAACTTCGCTCACCAAGAACAGCGGAATTCCACAGCAGGAGAAAGCAAATCTTATCTGGACAAAATGACAAGGCGGAAAAACTCACCACAAAAAAAAAAAAAAAAAAAAAGGAGGCAGTACTGAAGACTGGGGACCTAATCAATACGGACATTGGTAATATGACAGATCTAGAGTTCAGAATGATGATTCTCAATGTTCTAGCCAGGCTCGAAAAAGGCATAGAAGATAGTAGAGAAACCCTCACTGGAGAGATAAAAGTCCTTTCTGGAGAAATAAAAGAACTAAAATCTAACCAAGTTGAAATCAAAAAAGCTATTAATGAGGTACAATAAAAAATGGAAGCTCTCACTGCTAGGATAAATGAGGCAGAAGAAAGAATTAGTGACATAGAAGACCAAATGACAGAGAACAAAGAAGCTGAGCAAAAGAGGCACAAACAGCTACTGGACCATGAGGAGAGAATTCGAGAAATAAGTGACACCATAAGATGAAACAACATTAGAATAATTGGGATTCCAGAAGGAGAAGAAAGAGAGAGGGGAGCAGAAGGTATATTGGAGACAATTATTGGAGAGAATTTCCCTAATATGGCAAAGGGAACAAACCTCAAAATCCAGGAGATGCTAAGAACGCCCCTCAAATTCAATAAAAATAGGTCCACACCTCGTCACCTGATAGGAAAATTTACAAGTCTTAGCGAAAAAGAGAAAATCTTGAAAGCAGCCCAGGAAAAGAAGTCTGTAACATACAAGGGTAAAAACCTTAGATTGGCAGAGGACCTATCCACAGAGACCTGGCAGGCCAGAAAGAACTGGCATGATATATTCAGAGCACTAAACGAGAAAAACATGCAGCCAAGAATACTATAACCAGCTAGGCTATCATTGAAAATAGAAGGAGAGATAAAGAGCTTCCAGGACAAACAAAAGCTGAAAGAATTTGCAAACACCAAACCAGCTCTACAGGAAATATTGAAAGGGGTCCTCTAAGCAAAGAGAGAGCCTAAAAGTACTAGATCAGAAAGAAATAGAGACAATATACAGTAACAGTCACCTTAGAGGCAATACAATGGCACTAAATTCATATCTCTCAATAGTTACCCTGAATGTTAATGGGCTAAATGCCCCAATCAAAAGACACAGGGTATCAGAATGGATAACAAAACAAAACCCATCAATATGCTGCCTACAAGAAACTCATTGTAGACCCATAGACACCTCCAGATTTAAAGTGAGGGGATGGAAAACAATGTACCATGCTAATGGACATCAGAAAAAAGCTGGGGTGGCAATCCTTATATCAGATCAATTAGATTTTAAGCCGAAGAGTATAATAAGAGATGAGGAAGGACACTATATCATACTCAAAGGGTCTGTCCAACAAGAAGACCTAACAATCTTAAATATCTATGCCCCTAACATGGGAGCAGCCAACTATATAAACCAATTAATAACAAAATCAAAGAAATACATCGACAGTAATACAATAATAGCAGGGGACTTTAACACTCCCCTCACTGAAATGGACAGATCATCGAAGCAAAAGATCAATGAGGAAATAAAGGCCTTAAATGACACACTGGACCAGATGGACATCACAGATATATTCAGAACATTCCATCCCAAAGCAACTGAATATACATTCTTCTCTAGTGCACATGGAACATTCTCCAGAATAGACCACATCCTGGGTCATAAAGCAGGTCTCAATCGGTACCAAAAGATTGAGATCATTCCCTGCATATTTTCAGACCACAATGCTCTGAAGCTCGAACTCAATCACAAGAGGAAATTTGGAAAGAACGCAAATACATGGAGACTAAACAGCATCCTTCTAAAAAATGAATGGGTCAACCAGGAAATTAAAGAAGAATTGAAAAAATTCATGGAAACAAATGATAATGAAAACACAACGGTTCAAAACCTGTGGGACACAACAAAGGCAGTCCTGAAAGGAAAATATATAGCGGTGCAGGCCTTTCTCAAGAAACAAGAAAGGTCTCAAATACACAACCTAACCCTACACCTAAAGGAGCTGGAGAGAGAACAACAAAGAAAGCCTAAACCCAGCAGGAGAAGAGAAATCATAAAGATCAGAGCAGAAATCAATGAAATAGAAACTAAAAAATACAATAGAACAAATCAACGAAACTAGGAGCTGGTTCTTTGCAAGAATTAATAAGATTGACAAACCCCTGGCCAGACTTATCAAAAAGCAAAGAGAAAGGACGCAAATAAATAAAATCATGAATGAAAGAGGAGAGATCACAACCAACACCAAAGAAATACAAACAATTATAAGAACATACTATGAGCAACTCTACGCCAACAAATTTGACAATCTGGAAGAAATGGATACATTTCTAGAGACATATAAACTACCACAACTGAACCAGGAAGAAATAGATAACCTGAACAGACCCATAACCAGTAAGGAGATTGAAACAGTCATCAAAAGTCTCCAAAAAAACAAAAGTCCAGGTCCAGACAGCTTCCCAGGGGAATTCTACCAAACATTTAAAAAAGAATTAATTCCTATTCTCCTGAAACTGTTCCAAAAAATAGAAATGGAAGGAAAACTTCCAAACTCATTCTATGAGGCCAGCATCACCTTGATCCCAAAACCAGACAAGGATCCCACCAAAAAAGAGAATTACAGACCAATATCCTTGATGAACACAGATGCGAAAATTCTCACCAAAATACTGGCCAATAGGATCCACCAGTACATTAAAAGGATTATTCACCACGACGAAGTAGGATTTATTCCAGGGCTGCAAGGTTGGTTCAACTCCACAAATCCATCAATGTGATACAACACATTAATAAAAGAAAGAGTAAGAACCATATGATACTCTCAATAGATCCTGAAAAAGCGTTTGACAAAGTGCAGCATCCCTTCCTGATTAAAACTCTTCAAAGTGTAGGGATAGAAGGCACATACCTCAATATTATCAAAGCCATCTATGAAAAACCCACCGCAAATATCATTCTCAATGGAGAAAAACTGAAAGCTTTTCCGCTAAGGTCAGGAACACGGCAGGGATGTCTGTTATCACCACTGCTGTTCAACATAGTACTAGAAGTCCTAGCCTCAGCAATCAGACAAGAAAAAGAAATTAAAGGCATCCAAATTGGCAAAGAAGAAGTCAAACTCTCACTCTTTGCAGATGATATGATACTATATGTGGAAAACCCAAAAGGCTCCACTCCAAAACTGCTAGAACTTATACAGGAATTCAGTAAAGTGTCAGGATATAAAGTCAATGCACAGAAATCAGTCGCATTTCTTTACACTAACAACAAGACAGAAAAAAGAGAAATTGAGGAGTCGGTCCCATTTACAATTGTACCCCAAACCATAAGATACCTAGGAATAAATCTAACCAAAGAGGCAAAGAATCTATACTCAGAAAACTATAAAGTACTCTTGAAAGAAATTGAGGAAGACACAAAGAAATGGAAAAATATTCCATGCTCATGGATTGGAAGAACAAATATTGTGAAAATGTCTATTCTACCTAGAGCAATCTACACATTTAATGCAATCCCTATCAAAATCCCATCCATTTTTTTTAAAGAAATAGGACAAATAATCCTAAAATTTATATGGAACCAGAAAAGACCTCGAATAGCCAAAGGAATATTGAAAAAGAAAGCCAAGTTGGTGGCATCACAATTCCAGACTTCAAGGTCTATTACAAAACTGTCATCATCAAGACAGTATGGTACTGGCACAAAAACAGACATATAGATCAATGGAACAGAATAGAGAGCCCAGAAATAGACCCTCAACTCTATGGTCAACTAATCTTCGACAAAGCAGGAAAGAATATCCAATGTAAAAAAGACAGCCTCTTCAACAAATGGTGCTGGGAAAATTGGACAGCCAGATGCAGAAAAATGAAATTGGACTATTTCCTTATACCACACACGAAAATAGACTCAAAATGGATGAAGGACCTCAATGTGCGAAAGGAATCTATCAAAATCCTTGAGGAGAATGCAGGCAGCAACCTCTTTGACCTCAACTGCAGCAACTTCTTCCTAGGAACATCGCCAAAGGCAACAGAAGCAAGGGCAAAAATGAACTATTGGGATTTCATCATGATCGAAAGCTTTTGCACAGCAAAGGAAACAGTTAACAAAACCAAAAGACACCTGACAGAATGGGAGAAGATATTTGCAAACGACATGTCAGATAAAGGGCTAGTATCCAAAATCTATAAAGAGCTTATCAAACTCAATACCCAAAGAACAAATAATCCAGTCAAGAAATGGGCAGAGGACATGAACAGACATTTCTGCAAAGAAGACATCCAGATGGCCAACAGACACATGAAAAAATGCTCCACATCACTCGGCATCAGGGAAATACAAATCAAAACCACAATGAGATACCACCTCACACCAGTCAGAATGGCTAAAATTAACAAGTCAAGAAATGACAGATGCTGGCGAGGATGCGGAGAGAGGGGAACCCTCCTACACTGCTGGTGGGAATGCAAGCTGGTGTAACCACTCTGGAAAACAGTGTGGAGGTTCCTCAAAAAACTGAAAATAGAGCTACCCTACGACCCAGCAATTGCACTCCTGGGTATATATCCTAAAGATACAAACGTGGTGCTCCGAAGGGGCACGTGCACCCGAATGTTTATAGCAGCAATGTCCACAATAGCCAAACTGTGGAAAGAGCCTAGATGTCCATCAACAGATGAATGGATAAAGAAGAAGTGGTATATATACACAATGGAATACTATGCAGCCATCAAAAGACATGAAATCTTGCCATTTGCGACGACGTGGATGGAACTAGAGGGTATCATGCTTAGCGAAATAAGTCAATCGGAGAAAGAAAACTATCATATGATCTCTTTGATATGAGGAAGTGGAGATGCAAGGCGGGGGGGGTTGGGGGGAGGTAAGAAAAGAAAAAATGAAAAGATGGGATTGGGAGGGAGACAAACCATAAAAGACTCAATCTCAAGAAACAGACTGAGGGTGGTGGGGGGGAGGGGGGACGGGAGAGGGTCGTGGGGAAATGGACATTGGGGAGGGTATGGGCTATGATGAGTGCTGTGAAATGTGTAAACCTGACGATTCACAGACCTGTACCCCTGGGGATAAAAATACATTATATCTTTATTAAAATAAAAAAATTAAAAAAAAAAAGATCAAGCTTTTGCACGGCAAGGGAAACAGTTAGGAAAACCAAAAGACTACTGACAGAATGGGAGAAGGTATTTGCAAACGACATATCAGATAACGGGCTAGTATCCAAAATCTATAAAAAGCTTAGCAAACTCAACACCGAAAGAACAAATAATCCAATCAAGAAATGGGCAGAGGACAAGAACAGACATTTCTGCAAAGAAGACATCCAGATGGCCAACAGACACATGACAAAGTGCTCCACATCACTCGGCATCAGGGAAGTACAAATCAAACCCACAATGAGATACCACCTCACACCAGTCAGAATGGCTAAAATTAACAAGTCAGGAAATGACAGATGCTGGTGAGGATATGGAAAAAGGGGAACCCTCCTACACTTCTGGTGGGAATGCAAGCTAGTGCAACCACTCTGGAAAACAGCATGGAGGTTCCTCAAAAAGTTGAAAATAGAGCTACCCTATGACCCAGCAATTGCACTAGTGGGCATTTACCCTATGGATACAAATGTAATGATCCGAAGGGGCACATGCACCTGAATTTTTATAGCAGCAATGTCCACGATAACCAAACTATGGAAAGAACATAGATGTGCATCAGCAGATGAATGGATAAAGAATAGGTGGTATATGTATACAATGGAATACTATGCAGCCATCAAAATAAATGAAATCTTGCCATTTGCAATGACGTGGATGGAACTAGAGGGTATTATGTTTAGCAAAATAAGTCAATTGGAGAAAGACAACTATCATGTGATCTCCCTGATATGAGGACGTGGAGAAGCAACATGGGGGGTTTGGGGGGCAGGAAAAGTATAAATGAAACAAGATAGGATTGGGAGGGAGACAAATCATAAGAGACTCTTAACACCACAAAACAAACTGAGGGTGTCCGGGGGGATGGGGGAGGGAGAGGGCGGTTATGGACATTGGGGAGGGTATGTGCTTTGGTGAGTGCTGTGAAGTGTGTAAACCTGGTGATTTACAGACCTGTACCCTGCGGCTAATAATACATTATATGTTTATAAAAAATAAAATTATGAAAAAAAAGTAGAAGAGGAAAAGTTAAATATATATATATATATATATATTTTTCTTTTTTTAAAGAATTTAACAAATTCTTTATTGTTCCTGAGTGTTTGAGTGATGATGACATGGAAACACTTGGTAGCAGAAATCCTACAGACAAGTGGTCCCAAGGTAATGGTACCTTTCAACAAGTATCTAGTTGCTATATACTACTAGTCCAAACTGTTTCTTAAAATGTTTAAAAATTTGTAGTAAATCAAAAGGACAGGGGATGCCTGGGTGGCTCAGTTGGTTAAGCGGCTGCCTTTGGCTCAGGTCATGATCCCAGCATCCTGGGAATGAGTCCCACATTGGGCTCCTTGCTTGGCGGGGAGCCTGCTTCTCCCTCTGCCTCTGCCTGCCACTCTGTCTGCCTGTGCTCGCTCTCTCTCTCCCTCTAACAAATAAATAAATTAAAAAAAATTTAAAAAAATTAAAAGGACAGGACTTTATTATTTACCTGAAAATGTTATAACATCATATTAAAATTTTCAATTAATGTAAGTTAAATGTAATTTTTATTTTTAGTGCTGCAAGATTACACTAATAAAAGGATTAGAACTGCTGTATCTATGTATAATTACCTGATGACTGATATATGTTTTGGTGTGTGTTCATGTTAATATTATTCCACTGTTAATAATTTTATTGGTTGGAAAATATCCATATGGATCAATTAGTAGAAGATTCAAACTTCTGTGTTTAACAAATCAGGTTATAACAAAGTAGCATTTGAAAGTTCAGGTTTGTAAAGGAAAAGACACTATTTGAAAAACTGCTCAACCCCACAGTTTATAAAGGAAATGAGAATGAAATTAAGGCAATGCTTTCATCTATGAGACTTGAAAAATATAAGAAGTATATATGACAGTACCAATTTTTGATGACTAGGAAAAGAGATTTTCATAAATCAGAATAGTAACTTTAGAGAGCATTTTGTTAAATTCATAAAGTTAAAATTTTGCATTACCCCTTAACAGATAGCAATTCTAGTTGCCAGTATTTAATATTATCAATTTTGCCAATCTTGCCCAATTTGATGGATGAAAAATGATTTTACAGACTAAATGTTTATAAATGACCCCCACATTCTGATGTTGAAACTCCACCCCCCAATATAGTGGTATTAGGAGGTAATAAAGATTAGTTAAGGTCATGGGGATAGAGTCCTCCTGAATAGGATTAGTGTCCTTTTAAGAGTCATGAGAGAGTTTTCTCTGTCTCTGTCATGTTAGGATACAAGAAGTCAACCTTCTGTAAAAGGTTCCAGAAGAGGACTCTTATCAGAACCCAACTATGTTGGTATCATGACCTCAGACTTGAAGCCTCCAGAATTGTAAGAATGTCATGACTCTGTTTTAGATCTCTTGGTCTTAAGTAAGAATACTAATCTTTACACATTTGTCACATATTAGTGTTTATTCTTATTTTTTGCCCATTTTTATGTTGAGCTTTGCTTATAATTTCTTAATCTTCCTGAAAATTTCTTTTCATAAAAGAAAACAGCAAGAAACCACCTGTCAGATATACACACATTTTCTTGTGATCACTTTCCAAACTTAGTTACACTATCTTTTTCATTCAGAATCTTTATTTCTTTAAAGAAAACTTTTATTATAGAAAAATTTCAAGCATGAAAAAAGGTGTATTATTTAGAATTTTACATAAATAGAAGCATATTGTATTTTTTCTATTTTTGCCTGATTTCTTTTACTCAGCTCAACTATTCTCGGATTTATCCATTTTACCATGTAGCAATAATTATTTTTCATTGCTGAAAAAAGTTCTGTTGCATGGAGGCATCACTCTTTGTTTACTTGTTCAGGCATTACTGAGCTTTTGAGTTGAATCCAGTTTCAGGCTGTTACAAATGAAGCTGCTATTAACATGGTGTACAAGTCTTTGTATGGACATATACTTTTATTTCTCTTGGATAAATACCTAGTAGTGAAATGACTACATCAGACAGAAGGTGAATGCTTAACTTGTAAAGAAACTACCAAACTATTCCAAAGTGTTTGTTCAATTGTATTAGCAGTGTTTGAGGGCTTCAGTTCCTCTAAATCATTGCCAACACTTGTTATGGTCCTTATTTATCCATAAGCAGTCCAATAAGTGGGTGTTACATGATAGTTTTAACTTGCATCTTTTAAAATATTGAACATATTTTCATTTGTTTATTTGCCATGTATGTGTCTTCTTTGATGAAATGTCCATTCAAGTATTCTTCTCATTTTATTTATTGGCTATATGTTTTCTTATTGTTGAGTGTTGAAGTTCTTTATATATGCTGGATACAAGTCTTTCATCAGGTATGACTGGTAATTTTATATCCCAGTCAGTGAATGACTTGTCCTTTCATTCTCTTAATAGTGTCCTTTGAAGAGCAAATATTTTTAATTTTGATGAAATCAAATATATCTGGTTTTTTTTAGGATGGTATTTTGGATGTCTTAAGAAATGTTTATCTAATACATGATCACAAAAATTTTATCTTAAGTTTTCTTTTAATAATTTTAAAATTATAGGTTTGACACTTAAGTGTATGACTCATTCTAAGTTAATTCATGAATGTGACATGAGTATGGATTAAAATTCTTTTATTCTTACATGGAGACAGAATTATTTCACCACAATTTTTATGCTTTCTCCACTGCATTGTTTTTGCACCTTTGCTGAAAATGTTATGTACAAATGTATTGGACCTATTTCTGAACTATCTATTCCCTTTTATTAATGGATTTATTAAGCTTGTCTCCTATGCCACACTGTCTTGATTACTGCACCTTTATAATAACAAAATCAATCCAAAGGAGCATTAAAGTGATCATACACCATGACCAAGTAGGTTTTATACTTGGGATGCAAAGAGTTTCAACATATGAAAATCTTGAAAGCAAGTACTGTTAATTCCTCATCATTATTATTTTTCAAAGTCATTAGGCTATTCCAGGTACTTTACATTTCTATATGAATTTTAGAATCAGTTTTTCAATTTCTACAAAAAAGAAAGCCTGCTTGCATTATTATTTGAATTGTATTGATTCTATAAATCAACTTGTAAAGAATTGACCCTAATAATATTGAGTCTTCTGATTCATGGTTATGATATACCTCTCCATTTATGTAAATCCTCTGTAGTTACTCTCAGGAATGTGTTGTAGGTTTCAGTGAACAATATTTACACAACTTCTGTTGGATTTATCTCTAAGGATAGTGAAAAGAAGTAACAGAAGAGACATTACAACTGATGCCTCAGAAATCCAACGAGTAATAAGAAATGGCAATGAGTAAATTTATACCAGCAAACTAGATAACCTAGAAGAAATGGATATATTTCTAAAAACGTACAACCTACCAAGACTAAATCATGAAGAAAAAGAAAGTCTGACAGACCTGTAACTAATACAGATATTGAATCAGTAATCAGAAACCTCCCAAAAAAGAAAAGCTCAGGAACAGGTGGCTTTACTGGTGAATTTTATCATACATTTAAAGAGATCATGCCAGATCAAAATTTCCCAAAAATAAAAAAGGAGGCAACATTTTCAAATTATTTGATGGGGCCAGCATTATCCTGATACCAAAGTCAAACAAAGAAACTACAAGAAAACTACAGACCAGCATTCCTTATGAACATTGATGAATAAACACCTCAACAAAATGCAAAACTAATCCAACAGCACATGGAAAGGATAATAGACCATGATCAACTAGGTTCTATTCAGGGGATGCAAACACGGTTAAACATATGAAAATCAATTAATTTTATATATCACATTAACAGAAAAAAGATAAAATGGAAGAATTATTTCAATAGATACAGAAAAACCATTTAACAAAACTCAACACTCTTTCTTACCATGCATTTCTGTATATTTATCCAACAGAATTAAAAACAAGATCTCTAAGAGATATTAACACTTCTATGTTTATTAACACACTATTCACAGTAGCCAAGATGTGAAAGCAGCTTCACTATCCACTGACAGATGAATGCATAAGAAAATGTGGTATATGCATACAGTGGAATACTATCCAGCCTTTATAAAGAAGGAAATTCTGCAATATGCAACAACATGGTTGAAACTAGAGGTTGAAACTTATTTCACTATGCTAAGTGAAATAAGCCAGTACAGAAAGACACATATTGCATGATTCAGCTTAAATAATTTATCTAGAATAGTCAAAGTCATACAGAGTGGAACTGGGGTTTCCATGGGCTGTAGAAATTTAGATGAGGAATTACTATTGAATGGGCAAAAAGTTTTACTTAAGCAGAATAAATAAGCTCTAGAATTCTGTAGTCAACAGTACTGTATTGCACACTTGAAAATTTGTTAAGAAGGTAGATTTCATGTTAAATGATCTTACCACGATAAAATAAAATTGTATAAAAATAATTCAATAATACATTTTTAAAAAGTATATAGGGGCACCTGGGTGTCTCAGTTGGTTGGGTTTGGGGGCCAACTCTTGATTTTGACTCAGGTCAAGATCTCAGGGTTGTGGGATCAAGCGTGGTGTCAGCCTCCATGCTGGGTGTGGAGACTTCTTGGAATTCTCTCTCTCCTTCTATCTGCCCTTCCATCCCTGCTGTGCTCTCTGTCTTGCTCTCTTTTTGTCTCTCTCTCTCAAAAAAAAATCTATAAATTAAATCTTGCAGCATGTGACATTATAAGATTGGCTCTTTTCACTTAGCACAATGCCTTTGAGATCCATGTAAGTTGTGTATATTGATAGCTTGTTCCTTTTTATTGCTGAATAGTATTCTGTGGTATGAGTATATCATGTTTTTTTTTCTTCTTTTTTCACCCACTTACCTGTTGAGAGCCATTTAGGTTTTTTTTTTTTTTTCCATTTTGTTATTACAATCAAGTGGCTTCGAATAATTAAATACACATTTTTGTGTGGATGTAAGTTTTAATTCTTCTGGAATGAAGGTCCAGGAGTGCATTTGACAGGTATTATGGTAAGCATAGGTTTTACTTTTCTTAGAAATTGATAAACTATATTCCAGAGTCACTGTACCACTTCACATTCCCATCAACAGGGTATATAAGATCCAGTTTCTCCACATCTTTTGGTATTGGCTAGCATTTGGTATTGTCACTATTTTTTATTTTAGCTCTATCTGGTTTTCATGTCAGGATAATTCTGGATTTACACAATGTTTTGGGAGGTATTACCTTTTACCTGTTTTCTAGAACAGATTGTGAAAGGTAAATTTGTTGTTAATTCTTTAAATATTTGATAGAATACCTCCATGAAATCATCTGGGTCTGAAGAAATTAAATTCACTTTTTAAAAAGTCCAGAAAAAATATTTTTTACACAGGATGACTATTCACATCTTCTGTTTCATGTTGAATGAGTTGTGTGGTTTTTACTTTTCAAGAATTTGGTTTAACTAAGTTGTCAAATTTATATGTATAGAGTTATTCATGGTAATCTCTTATTATGTTCTCATGTCTGTGGAATTTGTAGAGATACCTGTTATTTCATTCCTGATATCTGTTATCTACATCCTTCTTATCACTATTGGGTGGGGTTGGGAGTCCTTATTCCCCATTAAGACTCTGTGGATACCACACTATCCAAAAAGGGCAGGGGTGACATTTACTGTTCCCACATGGCCTACTGATAAAGTGGGGGTGTCTTTGTTACTGCTAAAAAATGGTTCATGTCCTCACTCTCTACTAAGCTTCCTCTGACACTACTCCAGAGGGGAGGAAGAAGGGTGCCTTATTATTACAGATTGGAGTAGAAGTCCAGGTTCCCACATGATCTCCAATGACATTATGGTGTAAGAGGAGGTAACCTCACTACAACTGAATGATGACAAATGTACTCAGCCTTCTCTGACATCACCTTGGAAGGAGGGTTTTGGTACCTGGTTACAGCTTGGTAAAGGAGGAAATCATCCTTTCCTGTCAAAAGGATCACAGTCTCTTCTGTAGTGTTTGACTGATATATAATGGTTATCTAAAGCACTTATTAGGCTTTCCTTTCCTAATCCTTTAACTACCTGAAGTGAGTAAAATTTTCTTGGGGCTTCTTTATCTGCTGCTGTTGGCATTTAAAGATTGCTGCTTTGTCCCCATCCCCCGCCCCGCCCCGCCCAGTATCCACCCTAGCACTCATGAGGTTAAAGGAAAATCTAGGTACATTACCATATGTCTTTCCTCTGGTCCCAAGTTCCCTAGCCAATTATCCTCCTTTTCTCTCCCTTTTGAGTCTTCTTATGCTTGTTTCATATATAACACACAGAGTTTTTAGCTGAACTGAGAGACAAAAATAGGGAAATAGATATCTATTCCATATTTCCCTAATAAAATTCTTCTCTATTTTTTAATTCCTTTTCCTGTGTTTTATTGTGGGTAATTTCTTTAGCTATGTCTTCAGGTTCACTAATCTTTTCTTCTTGAAACTAGAGGATGTGGCAGTTCTGTTGTTATTCTCAACCACTATATATTGTAGTTTTTTATTCTTAAACTTGACTTGGATCTTTATAAAATATTTTTCATGTCTCTGCTCAGCTTTTTGATCATGATATGGAGTTATAATAACTATTTTGTTTTGTCTTCTATTTTTTTTTTCACTTTTATTTATTTATTTGGCAGACAGAGATCACAAGTAGGCAAGGAGGCAGGCAGAGAGAGAGGAGGAAGCAGACTCCCTGCTGAGCAGACAGCCTGATGCAGGGCTCAATCCCAGGACCCTGGGAATGTGACCTGAGCCAAAGGCAGAGGCTTTGAGCCACCCATTGAGTCACCCAGGCACCCCTCGTCTTCTGTTTTTGACATATATAATAATTTTGTTCTATTTCAATTAATTTGTTTTCTTCTCCTCATTATGGATTATATAGTCCTATCCCTTTAAAAGAATGGTGACTTTCCTTAAATGCCAGACACTGAATTTTACCTTCTTGGATGGTGAATATTTTTGTGGTCCCATAAATATCCTTGAGCTTTTTCTGGAATTCATTTAAATTACTTGGAAACAGTTTGATTATTTTGAGTCTTATTCTTAATAACAGAACCAGACCCATGTCCAATCTTCAGCTAATTATTCTCCACTACTAAGATAAAATCCTTTAGAGTACTATATTCAGTTTTGGCTGCTGGGAACAGGCACAGCTCCATGTCTTCGTTGATCTATATGATTTTGAGAGTATGTCTGGTGATAGTTGGATTTAGGTGGCATTTGTTGTTCTACAGAAACATGGTTATTATTTTGTAGTAGAGAATATTGATTTAAAATATTTTTACAAGGACATGAGCACAGTGAAATGCCCTAACTTGTGGTTCTTAGTAGTTGCAATTGTAGTAGTTTAAGGATATACAGATTGTATTCATTTTTTAATTTTCTTAAAATATTTTATTTATTTGTCAGAGAAAGCATGAGCACAAGCAGGGGGAGTGACAGAGGCAGAGAGAGAAGCAGGCTCTCCACTGAGTAAGAAGCCTGATGTGGAACTTGATCCCCAAATCCTCGGATGATGACCTGAGCTGAAGGCAGAAACTTAACCAACTGAGATACCCAGGCATCCCAAGATTGTATGATGGCTAAGACACAGGAAAAGATGCCCAACATCACTCATTACCAGGGAAATACAAATAAAAATCATGATCAGATACCACCTCACACCCGTCAGAATGGCTAAAATTGACATAGGAAACAACAGATGTTGGCAAGGATGTGGAGAAAGGGGAAGTTTCTTACACTGTTGATGGGAATACAAATTGATGTAGCCACTCTGGAAAACAGTATGGAGGTTCCTCAAATAGAACTACCCTATAACTCAGTAATTGTACTACTAGGTAGTATCCTAAAGGATACGAAAATACAGATTTGAAGGGGCACATGAACCCTGATGTTTATAGCAGCATTATCAATAATAGCCAAACTATGGAAAGAGCCCAAATGTACCTCAACTGAGAAATGGATAAGGAAGAGGTATATACATGCATACACACACACACACACACACACACACACACACACACACACACACACTGGAATATTACTCAGCTGTCAAAAAGAATGAAATCCTGTCATTTGCAATGACATGGATAGATAGCTCTATGTCATTTAGATGTATTATCCTAAGTGAAATGAGTCAGAGAAAAACAAATATCATATGATTTCACGCATATGTGAAATTTAAGAGACAAAACAGATGAACATATGGGACAGGGAGAAAAAAGAGAGAGGGGGAAACAAACGATAGGATACTCTTAACTACAGAGAACAACCTGAGGGTTGATGGAGGGAGGTGGGCGGGAGATGGGCTGCATGGGTGATGCGTGTTAAGGAGGGCACTTGTGATGAGCACTGGATATTACAAATGAATCACAAAATTTTACATCTGAAACCAATTTTACCAGATATATTAACTAACATGAATTTAAATAAAAACTTGAAATAAAAAATAAATATACATATTTAAAATACTATAAATATTTAAAAATACACACACACATACATGCACACATGGACAGTAAGCCCTTGAACAAATGAGTTTGAATTGTATGGGCCCACTTTTATGAATTTTTTTCAATACATACAGTATAGCACTGTAACTATATTTTCTTCCTTATGATTTCCTTAACATTTTCTTTTCTCTAGCTTACTTTATTGTAATAATTTAGAATTTAATACCTATAACATGTAAAATATGTGTTAATCTATTACTTATATTAGCAGTAAAGCTTTTGGCTCAACCTTAGGGTACCAGTAGTTAAGTTTTTAAGAGTCTAAAGTTATATGTAGATTTTTGGCTGTGCAAAGGGCTTGTGCTCCAACCCTGTGTTTTTCAAGGGTCAACTGTAAATATATATTTTTAAAAGCTTTTATGTTCTGAGATAAATATTAGAGGGCACCTCCCTTCTGAAAATGGGATATATATCAATATCTATAGTTTCATGAGCCTAAGCAATCTTTTTCAAAGTCTTTGATAATATTTTTTAAAGTATTTGATTTTAAAAGTCACTATTATATAAAGTTCTCAGGTAGTAAAGATCCCACCACTCTATTTGGGAGATTACTGCATTTTATTGGGACCATTTCTGATACCCAGCTTAATTTTATCTTAATTTCTTTTCCAGAACATTATGGTACCTCTACTATCATAAATCATTCTGCTCCCACCTGAGCACTTAATGCTTCCAGTATAGGTAGAAAATTATATCTCTTCTTAGTTTTAGCAAAACTAGTATGTAGCTCTTTTCCACTTAACTGTCAAGTCTAGTGCCTTAATCTGTATCAGTGGCATTCTAGGCTATTATTTACATGCCATCTGCTTATATTTTTATATCTCTATTTTTTAAAAGGTGAAATACTATTTTAATAATTTTTTGTTGATTTATAATTCTAAAATTTTGTTTTATAAGTAATCTGCATATATGAAGATTTTTATTTTTTATGTGAAATTGAATTTACTGATTAGATTACCAACTGGCATGAATATATTAATCTCTGGCTTATTGCTAGTTGCTCTAAATTGTTTACCATAATTATATTACACTGTTATTTTAATGCCAGCAAGCAAATTTTAAAGGTCTATAATAAAGTAGTTGTATTAGTTTTCTAATGTTGCTGTAACAAATTACTGTAAATTTACTGGCTTAAAAGAAGACAAATGTGTTATTTTACATTTTTGTAGTTTATAAATCCAATACTCACTGGACTAAAATCATGTCAGGAGGGGTACCTTCTTTTTGGAACTCTAGGGATAAATCAGTTTCCTTACCTTTTCTACCTTGTTAGAAGCTATCCACATTCCTTGAAAGATAGCACCTCTCTTTTGTCTTCAAAACCAGTAATACTGGCTCTCTCTGACCCATTTTCTGTTATCACATCCCTTTGTCTGACCCTCTTCTGCCTCAGTCTTTCATTTTTCAGGATGCTTGTGATTTTACTGGGCCCATGTGGGTGAACGAGGATAATATCTCTATTTTGGGGTCAGCTGATTAGCAACTTTGATTTCATATATGACTTGATGCCCTTTTGCCATGTAACCTATTCACATGTTTTGAAGATTAGGGCATGACTCTCTTGGTGGGGGGGGGGGGCATTATCTTTTCTACCAAAATAACTAAATAGAAAACCATTATTTGAAGAGTATCAGTGAATCAGGGAGCAACCTATATGTAGCAATTTATGAGAGATTAACCCTGTGGAAATTTCTTTTATTCTTAAGTATACTTAGTTTTATTTTTTGTTTTGTTTTGTTTTAGTTTTAGTTTTATTATGAATGAGTTTTCTAGCTTATTGCTTAGTAATTAAACTATATCACATCAATTCTAAGTATTAAAAAGAAATCTCAGTCAAGTTAAAATAAAATTTCTGGGAGCAAAGCTTAGTTTCTCACGTGATTCAAATATGCAGCCAGGGTTGAGATTGAACTCTATGGTAAATAATATGGCAGTGCTTCTCTATTTAATCAGCCTTACCCATTGCATGAAAGGGGAAGTAATAGTATAAGTATACAAATGAAATATATTATGGTTCCCAAATGTATGGGGTATAGATGAAATTTGGCTAAGGAGTGCTATGACATGCGATTTCTCAACACATGATTCATGAGACTGTGGAATTTTCTTTTGGATTTCATGGGAATGCCGTAAGATATTTTGATATTTTGGGGAGAGTAGATGAAGAAAATCACAGTTGAAGCATAAAGACCTAGAGTGAAGAGAATCACTTTTTGTGTTTTTGTTTTTGTTTTGAATCATTGAATGTCAGTAGAAATGTCAGCTTTACCTATACTACTTTCCTTATGCAGAAGTCTTTGTTTCCTCCTTTAGAAAAATTTTACCTACCAGTATATCTCTTTCCTTCCTTGTTTGACAAACAATAAGGAATGACACATGCAAATGTGAATCTATTGTAAATAGAGATCTCTGTAGGCTTTCAAAAATCAAACATGCAGGATAAGGTATATATGGTTCAAGACAAGCAGGCAGCCTACAAATCTGCAGCCGGGATAGCTGGCAGTCCAAATGCTTGACTGAATGGTGCACAGTGAGAGGAAATCTTGCCTGTGGTACACAACTGAATGGTTGGCAGATACAGCGAGAATAACGTTATATGATGGGATGGGGAAAGTATGTTGGCTATGAGGCAGCAATTCTTTTTTTTTTTTCCCCTTCCATTGCAAAATTTCTTATAATATGGAGTGGTTTTCTATCTCCTGTACATAGAGAGAACTTGGACTAGAAATTTATTTCTAAAATATCTACATTTAACCATCTCCATCATCTGAATATTTGTATACTTCTTACAATTTTTTTGCTCAGTTATTTTGGTTTGCCTTAGAGATCGAGGAATATAGGAAATCATTTTTGAAGAATACTTTTTTTCTTTTTAAACTTTTATACAGCTATGTGAGTTCTTGTACCTCTCTTCTGATTTTCTTTGTTTTAAAAATGTTATTGAGTCTCCTGGGAGTAAGTTAGATTTTAATATGTTTACTTTTCCTACAACCTTGTTTGTGTGTAGCAAGCACAGAAGTAATTTCTACAATGTAGGGGAAAGTTTCTCCCATGAGGTTTACGACAGCTGTATTCACCAGCAGAAAGGTAGTTTTTCTTGAGATTTTCTATAGAGTAAATGGGTATATATATATATATATATATACACACACACATATATATATATATATATATATATATTAGTGTTTGGCATATATCTTTTTTTTTTGGTGTTGAGAAAACTAGAAAGATGATGAAAAAAATTGAGAAAGAAAGGAAATGTGGTGGACCTTAACACATAGACACAGAACACACACACACACACACACACACACACGCCCAACCAAACAAATGAGCAAAAGTTACATCCATCCATATATATATATATGTATGTATACATATACACACACCTGTCTCTAGGTCTCTAGGTATATATAGATGATAAAGATATGACTAATCATTTCTTAGCTGAATATTTCTTATTCTTTATGGATAAGCATACTTGTTATCAAGTTATAGAATAAAAAATCAAAAATTTATGTGCAACCCTTATTATATATGACCCCTTGCTTAACTTTAGATCCTATCTCATGGTTATCTTAGCTTACCTGTTGGGAAATACCCTTAGTTCTTTCCATTCCTTTTATGGCCACTCTTTCTGACCTTGGTACTCAGAAAGGACCCAAGATTACCCCACTTTTCTATTCTTTTTTCTTGCTTCTTGGGAAGAGCTCAGAGGGTGGAGTGAGGGATGGCAGCTCTCCATTTCACTGCAACTGCTACTAATTTCACATCCTTAAAATTGGTAGTGTTGTGCAAAGAAGATGCAGATCACTTAGAATGCCTGCAGCTATGGGTCAGGTAAGGTTATTACATTAATATTAATACAGATTGGAGAAGTAGATAGAAAGCTTGCAGTGGAATGTCAAAGAAAATCTATCTGAGCATAATTCTAATCATCACTTTTTACTCATTGCAAGGAGAACATGGTTTCTTTAGGATTACAGGCACAGTCTGTAATGGAATTCTGAATGTCACATATATCTTCCTAATGCTAGTTTTGTGTTATCTCTTTGATGGATAGATGAATGGATGGATAGATAGATACATAGATCGACAGATATTAGTTATGGCTAGATAAATTGAAAGTTAGATCTTTTAGGATATGAGCATATTTTTATATATTCTTTAGCTTAACAAATTTAATTAGGTTACAAGTTTTTCTCTATCCTATTCACATATATTATTTTTATACTGCCAATAATTAGAAAAGCTTTAATCTCCTTTCTCTCTTAGTTAAATAATATACAACTTTGAAGAAGTTCATATTTACCTGTGGCTCAATTCTCCAATTGTCAATTCATCAGTTTCAGGATTGGCAGGAATTTTCATGTGATGAATGTATAGTTCATCATGGTTGGGTTTTTTTAGTGGACAGGTTGGAGAATGATCCTCTCCTCTGTCTGATGTTTGAGCAGCTTCTGTCCTTTCCACTTGACCCGTCTCTCTTGGAATGCCTCAGGTACTGTCAGAAAGAGGGCGCAGGTCTTCTTTCTTAGGCATCATTCCATCAGTGGATGTGCCCGGATCTAGAGACAAGCCACTAATCTCTCTATCATGCATGTATCACATCATTATCAAGGAAGGTGGAGAAGCCTGAAAAATTTCAGTAATATAATGCTTACAGTTTCCAGGAAAAAAAAAAGGACTTAAATCATTTCCAAGTATTCTAATTGCTTTTTTAAAGTCCAATCTGATCTTCAGGCCCTAATCATGTTAAAAATTGTTATATTTTAACCTGTGGGTTCCAGGTAAGAATGGATTCTGAATGAAATAAATATGGATAAGAAAACAAGAAACACTTTCTTAAATAACAGTGACATACAGGCTATCTATATTCAATGTAGTTTTCTGAAATTTTTTGGTTCTCAGTGTAAAGTTCTATGGAGCCTGTATATGAAAAATTGACTTTAATGTGAAAATAGTAAACATCTTCTATGTGTATGTTTCCATTAGAACTGTATTCTGATCTAAATGTTAAGCTATGCTTTTGTTGGATCTGAGATTCACTAGAATACAGGATATTGTGTCATTTTCAGAACTATTTATGTAAGATAAGGGTATATGTGGCATGGGGAGACATAAACAAATCAGCATGGTTGATGGGAAAATTGCTTTTGTATTTTCAACAAAATCATTTGTTAAGAAAATATTCATCATTTGTGGTCCTACACACTAGGAACATTATAGCAATATCTAAGAATCCAAAATATCATGTTGTTAGATTTAATTAGGAGGAAATGACATTTTCTTTCTCTGCTATTTATATGAAGTATTCTTCTCAATTTTGTATTATTTTTGGTTCACACATGACATATATACTCTTCCAATATATCTTAACAATGTTCTACCTCTAACTTTATTTATTTCATTTCATTTATTTCTTAATAACCCTATTCAGTACTTCTGGGATAGTCATTCTTAAGGAAACCAGTTTCATGAGTAAGCAAACCAGTATTCTCCAATAGTGTGGGAATTTCATGCCGCAAGAATTTATCAACTAGCAGTTGTCCTGAATGTATGGGAGAAATTGTGATTGAGAAAAGATGGCACCAAGAAGATAGCAATTACCAATCTCAGGGCGAGTTGCTTAACAAATAAGCATAGTTAAAATTTTTTAATTTTATTCGTGAAGAAAAAATTATATTTAAATGTCAATAAGAACTTCTCAGTGCCCAGATACCTTTACCAGAAATTTTTTTTTGTTTGATTAATGTTTATCATCTGAAGTCAAACAAGCATTTCATGAGTGACTATCATCACTCACAAGCAAAATACGTATAAACACCAACTGTATATTTTATTGATAGTAGATGGGTCATTTTATCTTTATCAATGAAGGCTATCATGTTTATATATCACTTTGTGGACCATTGTAGCATTCTACATAGAGCTAGAATTCCAGGCAAAAGTTTTATCCTAATATGATTATTCCAGAGGATTTGTTACATTGTGCTTTAGAATGTCTATTATCTGACTTAATTCTGAAGGGAATGCAGTTGTGCGACCTTGTGCTAACTCAAGCTTGCAGACAAATTCAAAGTTTATGTAATTATTTAATTGCCAGGTATTTAAAAAAATTCATTAGAAAGAGTTGATTAACATTTCCGTATTTCGCTTTTATTTCTCTGAAGAAACATCTTTGAACAGTGGTGTTTTCATTCTCTCATGCACATTGATTGAGATGTAGAAATGCGAATGCCTCTCAGTATTATTGCTGTTTTTAAACAAAATATATTTTAATGGTAAAGCTATGCTTCAAAATGTCAGTGTCCTCATCATATACTTTTTGATAACATTTAAAGTGAAAGAAAGGAAGCTCTATTTATTTTGTCCTAGGAAAAATGCATTAATTCATGTCATATATATTTATAAGACATTCTGCATGCCGGGCATCATGCTAGGTGCTGTGGTGATGATTTATTTCATCCCAAAACTTGAAATCAAATAGAGGTCTTAAGGTATATATGCAAATAATTATAAAGCAGACTAATATTCTATAAATGATATATTAGTTGTACTGAAATAAGTTCTAAAGCAGCTCAAAGAAAACAATCTGTAAGGACTTCAGACAGGGGGAGGCACTTTGGCTAGACTTTGAAAGATGGGTGGAATTTACATTCAGACTGTTGTATGTGGAGTAGAGTGTTGAAAAGATAAAAAATAAAATGAGTGTGAGGAAAGTCATGGAAGTAAAAAAGCAAATCCATGATTGAGCCTGGCAAATAGTTTGAGGTGGTGAACTATCAGAAAAAAAAAAAAAAAAAAGAAAGAAAGAAAAAAAAAGAACTAAAAATTAGACCTCCTTTGTTTGTCCTTAAATGTCAAACACAAGAGTTCTGTTCTTCCTCAAAGTCATAGTAAGTCTAAAGTTTTTGAGGAGGAGAATAAAATAATCAAAACAACATTTTAGGATAAATAAACAGGTGGCATCATGAAGTATTAATTGGATGAGATGAAGGCTTTGGTTAGAGAGGCCAGGCAGGGTGATACTGTAATAGCCCAGACAGTAAGTAAAAACACATAAAGCTAAAATAAGAGTTAAAAAGAAAGGCATTTGTAAATAATAATAATAATAATAATAATAACAGGGTTTTTTAATGAAGGATTTGGGAAAAGCCATCAAGAATTCATAAATCATAAATTCTTTTTGCAGAATTAATATAGAAATCACTTTATACTTCATTAAATTAAAATCTCTAATTTTCCCTTTTTAATAAGTGAAAAGGAAGAAACTGAATCACATGCCAGGGTCATACAACTTCTGCTAAAGTTAGATTTGAGCACAATTGTATTTTTCTCAATAATCTTTTGATTCTCATTTTAGGGTTAATTCCATTACACTATAACATTTCCCAATGGTGATAAGACATTAAAAGCAAAAAATTCAAGTGGAACTATGGAGGAGGCAGATGGAAATATTGAATCAGAACTTAGGAGACATCAGGGATGAAGATAAAGATTTTGTGATGACTCACAGGAGATGAAACTTGACAGCATGAAAATTAATGATATCTCTAAAAGGCTGAGCATAGTAACATTTTAATAATAGCTAGCATTTATAAAACAACCAGTATGTGTCAGTTACTTTCTTAAATCCTTTATGTGTAGAGCTCTTAACTTAAAAGAAAAGTGCAACCTATTAGCATACCCATTTAAAAGATGAACAAATGTAGATTTTGGATCAATATATAACAGGGTCAGAGATCCTGAACCCTGGAGTCAGTTCAAACCACAGTTCAACCTTGGCATGGGTTTCTGTACCTCATATTGTCTGAGGTCTTATATGTTGGTTCCACATTCTAGGAAATTGCTCCACCTTATCTTCTAACCCTTTTAGTCAAAAATGATCTTAAGTTTTTTTAAGAACATTTTTGTTCTGTTTCTTTTTTCATAGTATGCTGTTCTTATTTTATGGATATTGTACCTCAAATGTTTAACCCTGTGGTAGAATTTCTGGTTACCTCCATCTCTCTCTTTCCTGTGCACTTTGACCACACTACATTAATGGTACACACATAGCACCTTAACCTGCTTAATTTTTTCCTCATAGTATTTATCATTAGTTGACATTAGTTTGTGTGTGTGTGTACGCAAACATTTTCACTAGAATGTGAGCCTCTTGAGGAAAGAAACTTGGTGTTTTTCAACATTGTATATCTGGTGACCAAATGAGGGACTGGCAGAGAATAGATTAGATTTGCTGTAAACATTTATTGAATGAATGAAAGTCTCTGGAAAGCCCTATTTTTTCTATCATCAGTTTGATCAGTATTTTAGAGAAGAGCCCTTAGGGTTTTTGTTTTTTTTTTTCCCCCCAGGGAACAGATGCTTGGAGCTTGACCTCACTCCAAGAATGTGTTTGGGCAGGGTTGGGGAGTGGGGCCTAGCTGCCTGATGAAGACCTCTGTCCTCTGTAGATCTTCTCTGTTACCATTGCCACTTGCTACATCTGAGTCTGAGTCACTTCAGGATTTCATTTCAAGTGCTTCGTCACGTATCCCAATTTCTATTGCCTACATTCTCTATCATCTGTCATCACCCTTTAATCTACAGTCTATGCTCAAAATATCTGTCAAATCCTCTCATTGCCATTGCCTGTTACTTTCTTGTTAGAGGTTGCTCCCTTTTTTTAATATAGATGTCTGGTGGGGTGGAGGAACAAATTTGTTCAATCTGACATCTTCCATCAACACTTCCTTAAGTGCTTAAAATAAATATTATGCTTTATAGATCTTGGATGCCAGCCCTTTATCTGTACTGTCATTTGCAAATATCATCTCCCATTCCGTGGGTTGCCTCTTAGTTTTGTTGACTGTTTCTTTGCTGTGCAGAAGCTTTTCATCTTGATGAAGTCCCAAAAGTTCATTTTTGCTTTTGTTTCCCTTGTCTTTGGAAATGTGTCATGAAAGAAGTTGCTCTGGCTGATGTAGAAAAGGTTACTACCTATGTTCTCCTCTAGGATTTTGATGAATTCCTGTCTCACACAGAGGTCTTTCATCTATTCTGAGTTTATCATTGTGTATGGTGCAAAAGAATAAGAAAATAAATAAATAAATAAATAAATAAAATATCATGCTTTTCATGGTTCAAAATATTGGGTGGCCAATCTAAAACCCAAGAAATAATCATGGAGAATAACTCTCATGATATAGAGAAGTGATCTAGGACAACAGGTAAGGAAGGTATGGATAGAAAAGTGTGAGGAAGGAATAAGATCACAGAAACATGAGTCAATGGAATGAGAGTGTTCATAAGGCAGTAATGGTGAGGCAAAAGTTACAAGCTGTAAGAGAAAGAGGGCTGGTGATATGCACCATAACTCATTGATCAGAACACTAGTTTTCTAACTTTAAGCCAGAAGTAAAAGTAAGCATGATGAAACTAGGTTCAATGGGTATAGAGCATTCTGTAGATAACTTCTGTACTGAAAGAAAGGGAGTGACTATGCAATAAGTAGTGAAAATGAAAATGCGTATTTTGAGCTTCAGTTTCTTAGAACTTTGACAGAATCAGAGGAGAGGTAAAATGTAGAATTTTAAATTATAATTAAGCATAGTGTATAGTAAGTTAAAGATCTGACTTTTTAAAAAAAGATTTATTTATTTGAGATAGAGTGAGAGAGAGAAAGCATGAGAGAGGAGAGTGCCAGAAGAAGAAGATTGCCTGCTGAGTGGGGAACCTGATGTGAGACTCAATCCTGGGACTTCTGGACCATGGTAGGAGCTGAAGGCAGTCAACCAACTGAGCCACCTAGGCATCCCAATCCTGACTTTTCTTAACCATTATTTTAAACATTAATATATTGTCTAGGTTTTTTATTTTTCCTTCTATCATCATTTTAGCAGACTGTGCCCACTTATTCTGAGCTTAAAAAATGAAATAATAATTTGCCTCAGTGTTTCTTTAAGCAGTCAACATTTATTTTTCCTTTAAGATCTAAACAAGGGAACCAAAATTATAAAAGTCTACCCGGTCTCTTGTTAGGATGACCAACCTAAATATAATTGTTCAAATTTGTCTGTCTTTTTTCCAGCCTTCCACAAACCAGAAAATGAAGACCATATACCTGAAAATGAGTACTAGGGGTGTGATAGAACTGATGAGAAAAAAAATAACTCATGCTTAGGTATATTTAATTTTTTTTCCATATCACCTCTTATACACAAAATTAACAGATAAAATTTTCTATTATTCAAAAATCCAGATCAAAGTTTGATCTAATGATTTTGTGTAAAATAGAAGTCTCACTGAATTTAATAACAAATACACAGTTTTGTTTTCCAGAATAAGTATTGTGCATTTACTGCCTCTTTCAATTTCCATTACTTGCAACGTGGTGGTAATCCTAAAAGAAGCACAGTAAGTGAATTTTAAAAGTTGAATATAAGAAGTAACTTTCTATGATAGCTGAATAATGAATTCTCTTTTTGTAATTATTTTACTTGAGTTGAATAATTTATTTTGGACCCCAAATAAGTTAATTTAACTTGTTTCTATTTTAGAGTGTGGTAAAAATATGTTCCTAAACTTGCAAGGAAATTTATGTTAGGAAAAAATAATTTACCTTATGGATCTAGAAAAAAAATTAAATTCATATTGTTAGTCAACTTATATTTTTGAGTGGAGTTTTGATGCCTAAATTATAAAAGATATTGAAAAAGAGTGATTTCAATCTATTATTCAAAATTTCATTTAACTTTGTGGTAGATACAGGTAGAGATACAGAGCTTAACCACATAAACTTTAAGTCTATAAAGCTATAAAGAAATCACAGCAAAATTGAGATTTGGTCCCATGTGGATAAAAAAAAAGCATTGTAGAGAAATGTAAACTAGTAATTTCATAGTAGGCGGAGAAATCAGATTCTTGGGGTTCAAAAAATATTTTGAATTATAAAGTAATATATGAATACATTTTGATTTTTTAATTTCCAAATAATAAAGAAGCATATTGATTAAAAAAGTAAAAGTTCCTTATTACCCATTTTTCTTATATGCAACACACACACACAAATGTGTAATCCATAGAACTTTTCCTTCGTATAGCTCACCCTTTTCTCCCCATGGACACACGTCCTATAGGCAATGACATTTGTTACTTTGGTATGTATCTTTTCTCTGTTTTTACATACATTAACATATTGGAAAGTGTGGATTCGTAGATGATTCCTAGGTTATTTTGATAGGGGCAGGATGGGAGTATGTGGTGGGGATTCAGTAGTTCTATTTGAACATATTGTGTTTGAAATGCTTTTTAGAAATCTATGTTGTATTGGAATAAACTATTTGGATATACACCTCTGACTTTCAGTGTAGAGATGAAGGCCAGTGATATAATTTATGTCATTAGCATTTGTATGATATATAATGCCATGGTCTCAGATGAGTTTACTCTGGGAAAGAGAGTAGGTATACTCAAGAATGTGGTTCATAACAAGGCCCTGGTGAATTCTAATATTAACAAATCAAGCAGTATAGTAGAATCTACTAAAGGGGATGGAGAGGGACTGGCCAGGGGGGGAAAAAAGGTGATCAGAGTTAGTGGGATAACAGACACCCAGACAAAAACATGTTTCTGAAGAAGGAAGTGTTCAGCTGTTCATGAAAGCTCTTGAAATATGAGTATACTAAAAACTGGGATTGGAGATTTGATTTGGCAACGTAACTGTCACTTGTGGTTCAGACAGATTATTTAACTTCATTGTCTCATTATCATATGGAAGTAATAACATTCTATATTATGACACAATACATTGTTGCCCTCCTGTGAACCTATAGCAGCCATATGGGTTAATTCATGTAAATCACTTAACAACAGTTCCTTTCATATAGCATTCACCACCTGGTAATGATCTGAAAGGGTAGGCGGAGGCCAGGAGTGTTTTAAAAATGGATATCTCTATCCACAGAAGGACTTGGAAGAGGGGAATGAATATTCTTGAACATTCCCAGCTTTATATTCCGTTATCAACTTGGACTTCACCATTAAGTCTAAGAAAAATGACAGTTATTTTTCCTCTTCCTAGAAAGGGGAAAATCAACAAAGTGTGGAGGGAGTCCTTCTCCCATCTTCATCAAGTGCCTCCCTAATATTAACTATTTTGATCAATATTGAGGTTATCTAGACTTTGGACTTAGGAGGCTCCAGAGTGGGTTAAAAATATAGTGTTAAATTACCCAAGGCTGAAAATCCATTCCCTGTTATGTGTTTCATCACAGATTGTATTCAGCCAAATTTTCCAGTAGGGCCTCTCAGATACTAAAATGAAATTAAATGACAACATTAAGATACTCAAATGCATAAAGGGTCTGCAATAATAAAATGCCAACAATGTAAATTGTTTCAAATTCAGATACAGGTCACCTGTTATCACTGGTCCTCAAATTAATTCCAGGAAGAAAAAAAAAAGTTCAGAAATTAAATTCTCTTTTGAGTTAAAATTCAAAAACATTAGAGCCAAAGAATTAAAGTCTAAAATCATAATACTCTTGTTCTTATGAGATCAAATTCAAAGAAATTAAAGACTCAATGTCTGTGCCCCAATTTCTTCTTCTTCTATTTTTAATTAAAGTGGTTCGGGATGTCTGGATCAAGTTATTCTTTATAGGAATGTGAGTGGTTTCTTCGGGGTTCTTAGAATTATATTAACCAAATACCAAGTTATAAATGAATGAGGTACATCCAGGACCCCACGAAAGTAAGTAGTATAATTTGATATCATGAACTATGAAAATTGGGCATTTTGGAGGAAAGTTGTAGGAAAAGTGGTTTGAAAGTAGTAAAGAACACCTACCTTCTACTGCAGGTCCTGAGATTCTCTACATGGGAGGCAGAGAGGGGTTTAAAAAAAAAAAAAAAAAGGCCATTGCTCCAGGTAACTTCAAGGAAATTGTCTCACTGGGTGATAGTATGTTTAAGTCATGACAACAGTGTGAAACCAACATGAAAGAGTTTAAAGATTCACTGTAAATTTCAAAGAGCATTTTGGAGAATGAAGTATGGAAGATCTAATCACCTTTAGGGATATGTACGAAAATACATAATAAGAAAAAGAGTTCAGGGACCAGTGATAACAGGTGACCTGGAAAGCAAAATGGGATTATATAGAATATGTCTTAGTGGAAGATCAGTAATTACTTTAACTGGAAGCTTTCTGGGCATTGGATAAAGTGAACATGGTCTCATTTTCTCAGGACGGTCCTGTTTTATACTTATTGTCAAGGCCTACCTTTCAGCATCAGTCTTGATTTTTCATTTTTAAAAATGTGTTATTAGTTTTATAGAAGTATGTCAAAATTTTTGTGATATTTTATTTTATAAAATAAAAAGCTGTAAGAAGCTTGTAAGCAGGCTCAGTTATCAAACACAGGTTGGAGATATGTGTGAAGGGGAGGCTGAGCAGATTTCCAGCAAGAGCATATTGATATTGTTGTCTCTGAGCACAGACTACTCAGAAAACAAAATTCTGATATAACAGCACCATTACTTTAAAAGTTGTTAGTTATTTTAGGCCTCTGTTCCCAAAAAACAATAAAAACTGTGCAACTATAGAAAGTGTGATATAGTTCATTCTGTGAAGTATGACTTTTTATTTAGAAAAAAGGACTTCATAAATTAATTTGTCCATTTTCAATTTCATGTTTTCTTAGGCACGTATATGAAGTGAGGCAAAGCTATGAATAGATTGTCTTCCTTAGTAAATAAATATGCCAGTTACTTATTGTGGCATCAGATACTCAAACAGAAAAAACAGATACATTGATTCTGATAATGATTTGATTTTTTTTAAACTCAAATAAGAGAATTATAGCAAGGCTTTTCAAAATCTCTTCTGTTGAAAGTGAATATTGAAATCCTCCCCCACCCAATATTTCTTGCTTTGGAACAACCCCCTGAGTAAAACCATTTTATATGTATTCCTTTTCATTTTAGTAATTAAATCCCTTCATATGGAAACATCTATCTTGTAATAAAATCTATACTATTATGAAAATGAAGACCACAGGCACAATTTAAGAATGAATTTAAGAATGAATATATATATATATATTAACCTCTAATGGTATGTAAGAAGAACAAAAGAGAAAGCAAATGTGTAGGAGTCACTCAACTTGCCCAATCTCATTGGTAACTTGAAGTTAAATACTTTAGATGGGGATTAGTACCTTAAACAGAGGCTCAAATTCTCTTTGAGAGTCCTCTTTATTGTAAAAAAATCTTTTTCTGACAATTATGTTTTCATTTTTTCCTTTAGTGGAAGAAATGTGAGACACCATTAGACTTCTCTATCCTGGGTACCGAAGGGCATAAATATTTATGGAAGGACTGGGACGAAAGGGTTATCATCAGTGTCCATTACCATTATTGGAGTGTCCCATTTATCTTCATTATTAAATTTTTTTTGGTCTCAAACCAAGAATATATTTCTAAGGAATACTTTATTAATACTGGATAAAAGTTTATAAGAAATATGCCATTTGTACTTATCATTTGTTATGAAATATCAGATTATTGTTTTAGAATTTATAGACCACTTACCTGCTTCTTAAACATAAAAAATTAACTTATTCATTCCAGTGCAATATAGATAAATAATTCCATCAGAATGATTGAGTTACATCTGTCTCTTGACAGAGCTACATGACTCGACCCTGAAAACTCAGATTTCTTCTACAGTGATATAAACTGGTTAAATATTGTTCTTCTTCCAATTCCTTATGACTGTGTTCATCAAAACTCAATTTGTAAACCAATTCCAACTTAGCTCTAACTTAAAGGACTTCTGTATAACATGAATAGAATAAATTTATGCTATTGTCAATGAAAATAAATGTGTAAGCAGTAGGATTTACAGAATGTGCATAAGCAACAAAATGGGTTTTAATATTATCCAGAGGAAGCCTTTTTAGTGCCCCAAATCTAAAGAGCATATTGAATATATTGTACAAGAAAGTCAATTGTATTCAATACTTCACCTTAATTATTTTCATGTTCAGGTATTTAGAGTTCAGGGAACTATTCCAAAACAAAGTATAGCAGCAGATTTCAAACAATTATGTTACACTTATTGAGCAATCAGCTAGTGTGAGATATAAAAGAACATAACCAAATTAACCACAGACTGGAAAACGCAAGGTAATACATTTGGGGAAAACTAACCTAAAGGAAAGAGCTCAACAGGGTGTTTAAGCTGGGAGATATATAATGATATAGATGAGGCAGTTAAAATAGTAGATAGCAAATTTGATACAAACTTGATCCATGGTAACAATTAAAGGCATGCAATTTGGAGCTACAAAAGGCAGACATATTCTACGAAGATTTAAAGGTAATAGGTTTCTGTACACATCTGGAGTGTTGGCCTGAATTAAGTCTCAGCCAACACCCAGAGACAAGTAACCAAGTGTGTGGAATCCAAGGAGGTAGAGCAGTAGTTGTTAGAGCTTGATCTAGCAATGAGCAATACCAGTGGCTATGGTAATGGGCTTTAATCAGATGGCATATGCTAAAGGTTTGCTTTTGCTTTTTCCCCATAGAGTTCTACCCCACCAACTATATTTGATCTGTTTATGGTCAGATTTGATCATAGCCCTCACTGTTATCCTTTGAACTATCACAACACCCAGATTTTCATATCCACTGTGTACTTAGGAGGGACGTGAACACTTTGTAAGTTGTAAGTGAAATATTGTTCAATAATTTTTGTGCCGGATATTTCATTTATCGTTTTTGACCAAGGATTTTCGTTTCAGGGAATTTATAGCAAAGAACTAATTTAACAGAAGCAAAAACTGGAAGATGTTCTTTGCAGTATTATAAGAAATTGCAAAACAAACTAGAAATAATTTGGAAAACAACATAAAGAAAAGGTTAGGGATGCCTGGGTGGCTCAGTTGGTTAAGCAGCTGCCTTTGGCTCAGGTCATGATCCCAGCGTCCTGGGATCGAGTCCCACATCGGGCTCCTTGCTCGGCAGGGAGCCTGCTTCTCCCTCTGCCTGCCACTCTGCTTGTGCTCACTCTCGCTCCTCTCTCT
The DNA here is from genome assembly GCF_963455335.1 of Martes martes. Lineage (NCBI taxonomy): Eukaryota > Metazoa > Chordata > Mammalia > Carnivora > Mustelidae > Martes > Martes martes. Next base: position 38,001,268 of record NC_137893.1, read on the forward strand.
CTCTCTCTCTCTGACAAATAAATAAATAAATAAATCTTAAAAAAAAAAAAGAAAAAGAAAAGGTTAGTATGGTATAAGAATATAGAAATGGATTGAAAATCTGAAGGCATACATTTATTTAAAGTGGAAAAAGAAGAAATAATGCAAAAAGTGATGTTGTACTTAAATGGTACTTAAATGTACTTAAATAGTACATTTATGAATACCTGATTTAAAATTTTTGTCATATTATTAGATTGCCTCTTTTGAAATATGTCTGATTATTCCATTATAAAGTGCTATATGTTGAATTTGGAACTAGAAGATAAAAGAATATTTAAAAATACAGAAAATAAATTCCTTACTTAGAGAAAACAAGTATAATTTGAATCACTTTATATACTGTTTTATAACTAGCTTATCATTTAATATTTTAATTTTAAGATTGTAGAAGTCAAAAAATACTCTCTGAATGCATCAATTCAAATGGCTTTGGACTCCTTCAATATCTGTACCATGATATATTTATATAATCCCACATAATTAGCTTATAATGTCTAGATATAGAAATAACACTGTGCAAAATATTCTTTTATATACAGCTATTTTCATATTTCTGATTATTGCTTTAGGAGAAAGTCTTTGAAATTTTGTTACTTGGTAAAAGGTTATCTATTTTTTAAGCTTTTTTAGATCATATCCAACTGTTTCTGAAAAATCTACTTCAATTTCCATTCCATTAGGTGACATAAAATCTTTCCTGCTTCATTGCTAACTATAGATATTGTTCTGAAACAAACAAACAAACAAACAAACGGTCAATTTGATAGCTGGAAAATTGTGTCCAATTGACTGTTTTTCCTTTTATTAAATTGAAATATGCCAAATTGCATAGTTATAGGTCCTCGTGTTTTACAAAGTGAATACACCTGTGTAACCACCATCCATATCAAAAAATAAAACCCTACTAGCATCCCAGATGTCCCTTTATGCCACCTCTAGTCTTTTTTCCCCCAGCTAATGGCTATTCTGATTCCTAACTCCATTATTTTCAATTATTGTCGAACCTAAAGTTATATGAAATGCAATCATACAGTGTGTTCTCTTGTGTGTCACGCTTCTTTCACTCAACATTGTATTTATGAGCTTCATTTGGGTTGTTAAATATAGTAATAGTATGGTCATTCTTGGTACTCTAGGGAATTGAAATTGTAGGAAATCATACAACTTACTTATCTTCTCTACTGTTAATAGATATTTGTGTTATTTTTAGATTCTGTAAAAAATTGTGATGGTATGAATATTCTCACATATGTCATTTGGGGAACATATGTATACATTCCAAGTAGAATTGATAGGCTACATGTATGTTCAGACAATTCAGACAATGCCTAATAGCTTTCTAAAGCCCTACAAGCAATGTATGAAAATTCTGTATGTTCCACACCATTTCTATAATGAGAGCAACAGATAATACTAAGGGTCAACAGTATACCCTTAGTATTATCTGTTGCTCTCATTATAGAAATTCTGGTTGGTATGATGTGGTATCTCATCTTGGTTTTAATGAGGATATCCTTTTAATTATTGAAGTTGAGCTTCTTTTCAATAAGCTTGTATTTATGTACCATTTATAAATCATTTTCTATGATGCATCGGTTCAAAGCCATTTCTCTATTGGATTGCCTGACTTTTTAAGTTGATTTATAGGGATTTTTTTGGGTAAATTCTAGATATGAGTCATATGTCAGATATATTCATTGCAAATATCCATTTTATGGTTTGCTTTTTATTCTTATCCATGTCCTTTAATGAATAGAAGTCCTTAATTTTAGAGAAGTTCAACATATGATTCTTACTTTATCCTTTGTGGTTAGCAGTATGTTGTTCTTAATAAATTGTAATTTACTTCTGGTACATGAAGATATTCTTTATGTTTTCTTCCAAAATCTTATTGTTATATTGTTCACATTAGATTTAATCCATATGGAATTTATTTATTTATTTTTATTTTAAAAATTTTTATTTACTTATCTGGCAGAGAGAGAGAGACAGTGAGAGAGGGAACACAAGCAGGGGAGAAGGAGAAGGAGTATCAGGCTCCCCGCTGAGCAGGGAGCCCCATGTGAGGCCTGTTCTCAGGATGCTGGGATCATGACCTGAGCTGAAGGCAGACTTTTAAGGCCTGAGCCACCCAGGTGCCCCACTGTGGAATTTATTTTTGTGTACTGTGTGGATAGTTTGACTCAAACTTTGCTTATTTTTTTTTAATTTTTTGATGTAGAGGAAGAAATTATGGTAATTCAAATTGTAATGTTGGCCCAGCACCATTTACAAAATATGCTATTCTTTTTTTTTTTTTTTAAACTGCACTATAGTCTTACTTAGTAAAAACAAAACAAAACAAAAAGACAACGAAGAAGTTCAGGTGACTGTATGATTGAACCCTTTTTCTGTTTGTTTGTTTGTTTGCTTGCTTATTAGCCTTTTTTTTCTCTCTTTGCTCCAGTACTACACTCTCTTAATTAATATATTTTTGAAGTAAGTCTTAATACCTGAGAACATAAAGCTTTAAGTTTTGATCTTTTTCTTTAGGATTGCTTTGGTAATTGCTGCCTCTTTGTATTTCCATATGAAATTTAGAATCTGCTTGTTAATTTATGGCTTTCATTGTTTACACCAAGAAGCCAGCTGTTACTCCTATTGCTGCTAATTTGCTGTTAATATGCCCCTCACCTTCTCCTCTCCCCTACTGCTTGAAAATCTTCCTTTTGACTTTGATTTTCAGCAGTTTACAATGACAAGCCTAGTCTTTTAGATTTGAGTTTCTCTGATTACTAGAAAAGCAAGCATTTCATACCTCTACTGATCATTTGGATTTCCTTTATTGGAATTGCCTATTGGAATATTTAACTTTTTGATACATAGAAGTACTTTACGGTGATTAAAATTTATCATAGATATAGTAATATGTTGGAAATTTTCCATTTGGATTTAATTAAGTTTTGTCTGAGATAGTTATTTATAACAATAATTTATGCTCCATATAAAACTACTCAACCCTTCAGAAAAATACAAGGGAATGAGCAACAACAACAACAACAAAAATACAACCCCACCATCCAGAGGTAATTATTATTAACTCATGTGATCATTATTCCCTTTATATATAAAGAATGAGAGAATAAAATACAGAAAGAGGTCCTGGGGCTGAATGGTGTTATCCATTAGTTCCTACTGAAAAAGAAAGCCATGGACTCTATAAACATGATTGAGCATCTGTGTAGGGCTTTTGAATTTTTAATTGCCTTCAGAACTGCCATCCCATTTGAATTTTACCATGACTTGCAGAATATGCCGGGGACTTATTATAAATTAGAGATGATGAAACTGAGACATGTAGGGGTTGGTGGCTGGTCTATGGGCGTACAGCATGGCAGGGGCTGATCTGGGATCAGAGCTGAGCGTTTGCTTTATGAATCATGCTCCTGCTTACAACACAGTCCTGTAATGTAAAGTAGCGGAATTTGCCACCCTAAAATATGTCACTTTGGCATATTGGTTACTTTGAAAACTACATGCATGGAGAGGCTTTTTCTGAATTTTCACTTACCTAAAGATAGATCCTCCAAAAGGAACTCAATTGTCATACATCCCCTTCCCTCCCTAAGGGAGTTTCATCAGCTAGGGAAGGTTGATTCATTGCAGGAGAAGAGACTAGAAGTCAACAACAGGACAAATTTTATCACAAATGATCCTGGCTCCCATGTTTTCTAATGACCCATTGTCTTTCCTAAAAATCATTTATTCTCCCCTAAGAGGCCCTCACTCTGCCTTTCCCTATTAAGATAGTATTTAACCCTGAATTCTAAACTATCTCAGGGAATTACTCATTTTTCCATGTCTCTCATGTATAAATAAGGTATGTATGTTAGTAAACTTCTGTTTGTTTTCCCTTAGTCATATGTCCTTTATTACAAGGGTCTCAGTTAAGAACTCAGAAGGGGAAGGGGAAACTTATTTCTCCTCCCCTACCAATAACATTGCATGTTCTATCCCGGGCCATTAATTTTGTTATCAGCATTCAATCTGACAATTAGTTTTGCAGCTAAAATAAAAATTAGACATTTATATATTTAGCCATCTTTCTTTTTTTTTTTTTTAAGACTTTATTTATTTATTTGACAGATAGAGATGACAAGTAGGCAGAGAGAGAGGGAAGCAGGCTCCCTGTTGAGCAGGTAGCCCGATGCAAGGTTCAATCCCAGGACCCTGAGATCATGACCTGAGCCGAAGGCAGAGGCTTAACCCACCAAGCCACCCAGGTGACCCTATTTAGCCATCTTAACGGTACTTATATTTTGTTTGTTTCATTTTTTTTTAAGCTTTTTAGGGGGGCAATAGTGGAGAAAATGACCTTGAAAAGGTCTTTGTAAATATTTCGGTTATACAGCTTTCTGACCCTGGAAAATCATCTCTGAATATGAAGTGAAAGTAACATGTTTCAGGTAACAGTCATTGGCATTTGATGCAGCTGAAATAATCTTATTTTGTAGTCCACCGGTATAATTTATCATGATATCTATGCTAGTTATAAAAAGACTCCTCTATTTGCCAAACAATAACTACAATTTTAGGTAGAACTACACAAAAGGAAAATTTTATGTATTTAGTTCAACTTATAATGCTACTTTTCAAAGAAAGTATAAAAGAGTTTCTCCTGAAAGCATTTCTATTCTAGCAATGCTTGTCTGTCTCATTATTTATTAATACATACATATATACATAGAGACCTTTGTACTTACTGACATAATGCACATTTTTATTCATTTACCTTTCCCAATTCCAAAATAATCTGAGGCAAGTTGATACTTATCACCAGATCATGGAAGATTGTTTTCTCTTCATTTCATGCTTCTAAACAAAAAGAAAACAAACTCTCTATACACATATATCTTTTTAATATCCAGTTAGGGAATGAAGAGTAAATTGTAAAAAAGAAGGGGTAGTTTCTAGCTACCTGTAGTGACAATAATGAGTTTTCTTTATTTTAAAGGAATCATAGTTCATTTCATCAAATGTCATTGACTTCAGGAATATTTTTGCTGATTCTTTATTAATCTGGAGATATCCTAGTAGATATGAAAATTTTTAAATAAATGAATAAATGAATGTCACAGAAAATTAAACTGTGACTTGAAGACTAAAGGAACTGAATTCATTTTGACTCATGTCTATATTAAGAAGCACCGAGGTTATTTTTGTTATTTTTTGACTTTTCACCCTTCACACTTATTTAAGAAACACTTGAGGGTAAAGTGTCTCTACATATAAATTGGGATGTTACAGTGTTGTCTTTGTGACACACATTTTAAATCAGTATACTATGCATTTAAACACAAGAAAATGTGGACTTTTCTTCCCTGAGGTAAACAGATGGTGCCAGAAACACTGAGAATACTTTGGAAATGAATTATTGCTGAAAGTATGAAATTTTATATTGTCAAATAACCATATTTATACAATTTTAAATTTAAATGATTGCAGTTTTACTGCTTTCCATTTTCTTTTTGTATTAATTAAAATTTTTGTCAAAGTCTCTGCAGCAAAAAAAAAAAAATGCCTTTATAACAGTTTACTTTCACATTGAAGTTGGAAATTTTATAGGTTGGAGAAACCTGAATCAGGAGAATAAAAAGATTATCTTTTCAAATAAGCTTTCTCCTCAGGGACTGCCCAGATACAGGAGCTTGGAGCAGAATTCAAGTAATGGTAGAACACAAATAAGGCATCTTTGGATTTATTTTTTAAGGATTTTATTTATTTATTTATTAGAGAGAGAGCATGAGCATGCCAGAGCACAAGCAAGGGGTGCAGCATAGGGAGGGAGAGAAGCAGGCTACCGTCAAGCTGGGAGCCCTATGTAGGACTTGATCCCAGCACCCTGGGATCATGACCTGAGCCAAAGGCAAACACTTAACAAAGGCAGACACTCAAGGGACTGAGCCACCCAGGCGCCCCAAGGTTTTTTTGGATTTACCTCAAAAGGAAGTACCTGATCCTGAGTAGAAATATCAGGAACAGATTTGAGACCCAATGGAGCAGAACAGCAGATACTAGGAAGTAAAAAATATAGAATGAAACACCCCCTTTCCTTCTCCAACACAAACCCAAACAGTGTTAAAATATGCAAGGCGAATAAGACAATAGAGGATGAGGACAAAATTGAGGCACCTTTAGTAAAAGAGCTGGTGGAGAAATTAAATAATATTTAATTGATAATCTAAGACTAAAATAAATGTGGGTATACAGATGGGAAATTAATGTTATTTGGCCTGTGGTCCAACAAAATAGAAATATTACAACAAAAAAAAGAATGGGAGGAAAAGGGAGAGGAGAAGCGATAAGCAGAAGTAGCTGTATTTGGTTGTCCCAAGATAAAGGTGGAAATAATGGATATACTTTAAAGCTTAGAACACAAGTAGAAGCCTAAGTGAGGAACAGGTCTCCAAGCACTACTAAAGACATTAGCATAAATGTAACTATTAGAACAAAAATATTAACCTTCCTAAATACCAGGAGAAAATCAAACAAAACCAAGCACATTTAACAAAGAAAGAGAAAAAAACAGACCACGTAGTAGAAGATAGTAAATATTAAATGGGAAAACAAAACAGAACTTGAGGTCAAGGACATGCATCATATAAATAAATGTAATTGGCTTAACTTATCTGAGAGAAGAATTTCAGGTGGCTTCAAAAAGCAAAACAGCTGTATGTTTTATAAAATAAATACTTTTCTACATTTGATTTCAAAAGCCTAATAATAAAGAGATAAACCAAGGTCACCTGATAAACAAAATGAAACCAGGGCTTGTGATCTTGACATTTGATGAGGCAAAATTTAGCACAAAGAGCACTAAACAAGATAAAGGATTCTTTATAATGCAAAAAAAGGCTACATTTCACAATGAAGATATAAAATATATGAATCTACGTGCCAAATAACATAGTGGCCATCTTGATAAAATAGAAAACAAAGGGGGTATAAGGAAAAATAAAAACAAACTAAATAAAACATTACTTTAAAATACATCTCTCAAGCTTAGATAAAGAGGTATCTAAAAGTAACTGAGCATGTAGAAGACCTAAACAGTATAGTCAGTAAGGGAGATTACACACACACAACACTGGGGAACATATAGATAAGTAATGAATATACCTTCTTTCAGGTGATCATGGAATATTTGTAAAAAATAATCCTATTTAATTTCCTATGTGTCAATCTTTGTTATAGCACAAAGAAAACTTTGATAAGATCTGCAATATATAAATCATACAAACAACTTTTTGATGCCAATGCAATAAAACCTAGAAATTAATAACAACCGGAAATTAAAAAGGTACCTTCATCTGGCAATTACAAATTAATGTCTCTTAAATATTTCTTAGGTCAAGGAAAAATAATATGTAGTTAAAAAAATACAAACTAAGCTTACAAAATTTCTAGAAAATAATTATGTAGTTTTATATAAAAATTTATGGAATAGGTAAAGGAATGCTCATAGGAAATTGTATAGATTTAAGTAATTATATTAATGAAGATGAAAGACTAAAAAATAAACATATGAAACATACAACTCAAAAAAACAAAGTAAGCCAAAGTTAGGGTTTAAAATCTGAGATCAAGGAGGTCAAAAATGTAGAAACAAAAAAACTAACAGGGGTTAAAAAGCCAATTCTCTGAAAAAATAAGCAAAATAAAACAAACTATTATTAATTAGTTAAGCTAATCAATAAAAATAGAATAAATTAAAAAATGAGAAAAGGAGATGATGTTTGAAGTGGAACAACTAAAAAAATCAAAAAAGTCAGCTTTATACAGCTTTAGGCAAATACTTTCTAAAACCTGAAAGAAATGAATAATACCAAGATAATAGTAGGAAGAGATGGCACATTGGGGCTGGGTAAAGAATATAGTGATCAAGCAAGAGTTCTTGGAGTAAATTTTATGTACTTTCTGCTTTTTAACTAGAGTAATGTTTCACATGAGAAAACATGAAAGTAATATCTGTATTACTAACATCTGTAATAATGGACAATTATAACTTGCTTTGAAACATTGACTAAATAAAACTCTATGAGTCTTGGGAGAAATCCCAAAAAGAGAGGAAATGAAGGAGAGCAATCAAATGAACACCTTGAGCCAGCCAAGCTTGAAGACAGATGTCCATCCCTGGACTTTTAATTATGTGAGCTGTTATTTTCCACTTCTCATGTTGAGCAAGTTTGCACTTGCTTTCTTTAAATGCAACTGAGAGTTTAGATTAACATGAGGGTTTATTTCAATATATAAGGAATTGTATTTACATCTCTCTTTTCTGTATATCATTTTTAGGACAAATGATTAGCAAGATAAGTTTATTCTCATAGTGAACCAGATGCCTGAAGATAGAATACTGAGCTACTATATATATATATATATATATATATATATATATATATATAAAAGACAGTGCTGGAGCGTTATATTTTGTACCCATTCTATTTTGTACCCAGCTTTTCACAAGGGAGAGATTTTCACAAGCACCACGCAATTCCCTGCAATTTCAACCTATACCTGCTCTGAGCTGCTCGAAGGGTTTGAAGGTATTTCATAGTTGACATATAAAAGCAGCTGATGGTGTAAGAGACATCAGCAGACATGTGGTCAATACCAGCAGATTTTTAGAAGATAGATTTCCCCAAGGTATACCTTGTGATTTTCATGTCATATCAAAAACTAACTCTGGATCCAAATTGCTATTTCTATAGAAGTGCCTCTACAACTATCACTAAGAAGTTAGACCAAGGATCTTGCTAAGGAAATAGAGTTTGAAGTTTCAGCAATAAGTGTTGTAAAATATGTGGTTGCCTGAGCAGGGAGAAACCAGCTGCGTACCTCAGAGCACTCTGGAGAGAGATAATAACAAGGACACCTAGGGTGGAAACTCTCAGACACTTGCTGCCCATACCTGCTCTTCAAGATAGAGTTAAATAGTGGGTAGTAAACAAAATTTCCTTTTTTTTTTTCCTTCTCATATCTTAAATCAATTAATTACTTAGGCAATGGAGCTGTTTTTGCTCCATTTCCCTCTCAAAGAACGCTTTGCCTGCAATACTCCAGGCAATTCCAGCCCGGAATTTCTCCAGAGAATATAGTTCATGCTGAGAAACGCTGCACTGTCGGCATGTTCAGTAATATAGAAAAATAGATACCAGAGTCATACAGAATCATTGGATCAATATATAATATAAATTTAAATTGCAGAAGATCCCACACTTTAATATAAAGCTCCACTATGAAGCTGCCTTTCATAAATAAAAATAGAATAATGCAAGTAATACTCAAAGGTACCTTTGAGAGTCTGCCCCACCCCCATTACAATGTAGTGAGGGCATTGGGACGTTATCTAATGAACTGTGTATCCAAGACAGAAAGGAAGAATGAAGGATAAAGGAATGGAAAGCAGGAAGACAGGAAAGACAGGAAGGAAAAAAGAACAACAGACAGGCACAAAGGAAGAAAAAAACCCCAGAAAACAAGAATTTTAAAGTTCTTGCATCATCTTTATTCTTTCTTAAAGATAGATAGATTGACTGATTGATTTATGACCGAGAGAGACATAGCGAGAGAGGGAACACAAGCAGGGCGAGTGGGAAAGGGAGAAGCCGGCTTCCTGCAGAGCAGGGAGCTCAATGAGGGGCAGGATCTCAGGACACTGGGATCACGACCTGAGCCAAAGGGAGACCCTTAACAACTGAGCCACCCAGGTGCCCCATCTTTATTCTTTCTTTAGCTTAGAAATAAACTAAGGGAAGTGGTTGAACAATCCCACTTTAGGAAAAAAAAAATTAGAACAATATTATTTCAAATTTATATGTGCTGTCAAAGCGAGCACAATATTATTTCAAATTTAAAGTTAAAATCACTTAGAAAACAATAGCTCATATACTAGAAAATATTATTTTGTGACAATAAAACTTTCCTGGATTATTTAGTTCCTATAAAATATAGTAATGTGCAAAATATCATCTGCTGAAAGTTTTAAAGTACAATAATCACTTAACTTTTATAAGTTAGAGCTGTAGTGGAAATTCCGTATCAAATGAATTTTATCATTCAGATGTGGTTGAAGTGCATTTGGATTCCCGGAAGTCATAATTCCAGGAAGTTTTTGAATAGCCAAGTAACTTTCAATCATAGGCATTCTAAGCTTTTTTAAAAAAAAATTGTGATTCTTGTGTACACTGAAGTGAGTTTTGATGCCAGCAAGACTTCCTCTTTCTGAAAAAACAAGATTCTTTCTTGAAGACAAAATAGTGTATATGTGAACACAAAGCTACAAAAATCATCCAATTTTATTCCTTATGTTACTGCAGACAGTTTTTTGAGGATAAGACATAAATTAGAGACACACAGCTCCTTTAGAATTGACTGCTTGAAAGATGATAGTTGTATTTGTGATTTAATCTCTAAAGAATATGGTGGGTTGCTTTTTTTCAAAGACCTAAAGAATTATTTACTATTCAGATAACACCCTCAGTAATGCATTTTTACAAAGTTTCCTGGTAAATTGATAAATTGTTCATGTCACATTTACAACGTTGTTAATGTCAGATATTTGAGTATTTGATGTTGTAGAATTCTCCACCGTCTTTTCACTGTCTAAGGGAATTCTATTCTAAACTATTACACTCTAAATAAGTGACGTTTTCTGGCATGGTAAAGAGCAACAGAATATTAACCTGATTAAACATTTATAAGCACATGACTGTTTTCTCACTCTATAGAGTCATCTTCCCTGAGCAACCAAGCTGTAACAACTACTTTGTGCAGAAAAATTCTATGATGTTCCTAATAGAGTGTATTTCTACACTTGAAAATGTCATTATTACCCATCCATCAACCCTACTGAAGTTATGAAACTTCATTTCACTAGAGGCCTTGACATTACATTGCTCACTGTTTGTTCTGCTTGTCAGCACTTTATGTCACTAATGGACAGGCAGTCGAATCCAAAATCTCAATTTTTTTCTTAATGGAGATTTTTTTTTTTTTTCCCATTCAATCATCTGCTCATGTGGTTCATAATATGCCTGAAGGTACACAGCCGAATCTAGGTAATAAGGTCTGTTGAGCTTGACTGAAGAATGGTATTGGCTGATGGGGCTAATTTTCGTGCCCCCAATAATTCAATATTCTGTTATATTTATATGTATGCAGTTAATAAAGAAGACAAATCTGGATATGTGCTAAAGCATTTGAATTTAACTGCAATAAATAGTTATATAATCAAAATTTTTTCTTTATTTTGTGTAGAGAATTTGGATACCATTGAGGGAGAGTCATTTTATTACTGCAAGTATATGAATATTTAGAATAAGGAAAAAAAATCTCCAGAACTCCTACTGCAATAAAGACAAGTAATATTTAGTAAAGTTGTTCCTAAATAACTGTTTTAACATTTGAACTATTTTACAGAAAATATTTATATTATAACTTAAGAAATCAGGAGTGAATATAGTTTATGCACACATACTCACAAGGTGTTCCTTCCAAATATCTGAATATTATTTTGATTTTATCCAACTAAAATTCCATGTCCATTCAGATTTCCTTTTAAGACAGATTCTCAAATATTTTTTTTGTATTCTCAGTTAAGGGATAAAGTATGTGACTCATACACCAAAAGCACAGGAGGAAATGGTATTAAAATGATGTATTAATTAACAGTGGTTAATATTTAATGGTTTATACTTTTTAAAACTATTTTAAAGGAAAAAAATTTCTTCAGCATGACAATGGTCAGAGAAAAGGGGTATGCATTGCGTGCCTTATACTAATATAAATAATTTAATTTCAGATTATATCTTAATGCTTTTATTGTATATGAGTCTATGAGAAAAGTGACCTGCTTCAAACAGAATTATCACTGGCATCACAATCTTGTCCTATCCAATACCTCCTGCTCCTGATTGGATACAAGAATTGGCGTCATCACTTATGCAACTTTTTAAGAAGCACAGACCTGGATTATCCCTCCCTCCCTTCCTTCCTTCCTTCTTTTCTTTTTTTTTTTTTATTAACATATAATGTATTATTTGTTTAAGGGATATATGTCTGTGAATCATCTGTCTTACACAATTCACGGCACTCACCATAGCACACACCCCCACAATGTCCATTACCCAGCCACCCTATTCCTCTCACCCTCTTCCCCTCCAGCAACCCTCAGTTTGTTTCCTGAGATTAAGAGTGTCTTACAGTTTGTCTCCCTCCCCAGTCCCATCTTGTTTCTTTTTTCCCTCTCTTCCCCCATAACCCCTGACCCTGCCTCTCAAATTCCGTATATCAGTGACATCATATGATAATTTTCTTTCTCTGATTGACTTATTTCACCTAGCATAATACCCTCTAGTTCCATCCATGTTGTTGTAAATAACAAGATTTTGTGGGGTTTTTGATGGATGCATAGTATTCCATTGATGTATATACCACATCTTCTTTATCCATCTGTTGATGGACATCTAGGCTCTTTACATAGTTTGGCTACTATAGACATTGCTGCTATAAACACCAGGATACACGTGCCCCTTTGGATCACTACATTTTTATCTTTAGGGTAAATACTCAGTAGTGCAATTCCTGGATCATAGGGTACCTCTATTTCTGACTTTTTGAGGAAGCTCCATACTGTTTTCCAGAGTGGCTGTACCAGCTTGCATTCCCACAAACAGTGTAGGAGGGTTCCCCTTTCTGTGCATCCTCACCAACACCTGTCATTTCCTGACTGGTTAATTTTAGCCATTCTGACTGGTGTGAGGTGGTATCTCAGTGTAGTTTTGATTTGTATTTCCCTGATGCCAAGTGATGTTGAGCACTTTTTCATGTGTCTGTTGGCCATTTGGATGTCTTCTTTGGAGAAATGCCTGTTCATGTCTTCTGCCCATTTCTTGATTGGATTATTTGTTCTTTGGGTGTTGAGTTTGATAAGTTCTTTATAGATTTGGGATACTAGCCCTTTGTCTAATATGTCATTTGCAAATATCTTCTCCCATTCTGTCAGTTGTCTTTTGGTTTTCTTGACTGTTTCCTTTGCTGTGCAAAAGCTTTTGATCTTGATGCAGTCCCAATAATTCATTTTTGCCCTTGCTTCCCTTGCCTTTGGCGATGTTTCTAGGAAGATGTTGCTGTGGCTGAGGTCAAAGAGCTTGCTGCCTGTGTTCTCCTCAAGGATTTTGATGGATTTCTCTCTCACATTGAGATCTTTCATCCACTTTGAGTCTAATTTTGTGTGTGGTATATGGAAATGGTCCAGTGTCATTCTTTTGCATGTGGCTGTCCAATTTTCCCAAAACCATTTGTTGAAGAGACCATCTTTATTCCATTGGACATTCTTTCCTGCTTTGTTGAAGATTGGCTGACCTATCTCTTTCTTTTTAAGGCATCTTTTCTTTCTGAGTGTGCTTTTTTGGAGGAAGAAGAAGGAAATGACAATGATGATGAGGGTGGTGGATATATTGGTTGCAAATGGTGATGAAAATGTTATTGAACACTTTACACATAAGTGTTCTAAATATCTTAATTCTTGGGTGTCTGGGCGGCTCAGTGGGTTAAGCCTCTGCTTAGACCTCAGGTCATGATCTCAGGGTCCTGGGATGGAGCCCCACACTGGGTTCTCTGCTCAGTAGGGAGCCTGCTTCCCCCTCTCTCTAACTGCCTCTCTGCCTACTTGTGATCTCTCTCTCTCTGTCAAATAAATAAATAAAATCCTTGGGGAAAAAAATAAATAAATATCTTAATTCTCTTCATCCTCACCAAAAATTTATAAAAGAGGTATTATTATTCAGTTTTTTTTTAAAGATTTTATTTGTTTATTTGACAGAGAGAGATCACAAGCAGGCAGAGAGGGAGGCAGAAAGAGAGAGAGAGGAGGAAGCAGGCTCCCTGCTGAGCAGAGCCTGATGGGGGGCTCGATCCCAGGACCCTGGGATCATGACCTGAGCCGAATGCAGAGGCTTTAACCCACTGAGCCACCCAGGCATCCCACTATTCACTTTTTTTTAATAGATGAGGACATTAAGGTATATAGAAATTAAGTAATTTATCCTCCTAAAAAATCTTATCACCAAGAAGCAAATCTTTCCTAAACATACTTTAACCATATCTTACACATCTTATTGCCTTCAGTTGCCTAATTTATCAATCTGAACCTTTATCTTCTCTTTTCAAGGTCCTTTATAATTTGGCTTCATTTTATTTTTTTAAGATTTATTTTATTTTAGATAGCACAGTGGGGAGGGGCAGAGGGAGAGGAAGATAGATCATCTCAAGCAGACTCCCTGCTGAGCTCTGAGCATGGAGCCCAAGGTGGGGTTTGATCTCACAACTTGAGATCATGACCTGAGCTAATAACAGAGTGAGACATTTAATGAACTGAGTCACAGAGGTACCCATTTTGGTTCCATTTTATATATTCAATTTTTTCCTACACAACTTTCCAGCATGCACACTCTGCAGATAAGTCCCTTCCTTTGCTTATTTATTAATTATGAAACACAGAGTGTGAGATATACAGTTCTTTATCTTCATAGCATGCACAGACATACATATACACAAAACAAACAAAAAATGGAAGGTTGTTTTGTTAGAAGAAGCCATGTGTGGAAAGATGATATTTCACTGGATTCACTGGGGATATTACCAATTCTCTCAGTGTGACAAAGTCATTGTGTGACACAGTGTATGTCATGCAAGGTAGACCTTGGTCCCTCTGCCAAATACACCACACATGCACACAGTCATTTAACCCCAAGGCTTATACAGGATGGCTTGGTTGGGAGAACTTCCAAAGAGATATGGTCTTTGTAAGAAGGAGCCACCATCTATAAAAGTTTATATTCTAAAATTGCATCAGAAAGACTAGGACAGGCTTTCAGTCACTCTTATGGTAAGTTTCATTAATGGGTGGGTATGAACTCTTGTCCTTTTTTGCCATCTTTAGAAATGTTCAAACGTATTGAACCTCAAAGGGAACAGCTCTTGACCATATTCTTAGAAAGTCACCCTATATAAATGTGCATACAAATGCATGTAGCCTAAAAGGCATCTGCTTTATCTGCTACCCATAGTTAGTCCTGTGCTTTCCCTGGAAGCAAGGAGCATCTTGATACACTCAGTCATCTAGAATATCCCTGTGAAATTGTTTTACATCTCAGAACTAAAAGGGGACAATAAAGATATTTTCAATATAGATAAGTTTCTCTTCTTTCAAAATGCTATCTCTGTTGCTATAAAGAGGAAATGTTCAGGGGCACCTGGGTGACTTAGTCAGTTAAGTGACTGGCTCTTTATTTTGTCTCAGGTCATGACCTCAGGGTCCTGGGGTGGAGCCCTCCACTTCCCTCCAGAGCTCCCTGATTAGCACAGACTTCGCTTGAGGATTCTTTCTCTTTCTCCCTCTCCCTCTGCCCTTCCCATGCATGCACACACATACACACTCTCTTTCTCTCTCAAATACATAAATCTTAAAGAAAAAGAGGTAAAAGTTCAAATTTTTGTGGCCAGAAAGTATTAAAAGAATAGGTAATTGATAGAGATGGAGTATTATTAAAAGATTGGATTAGAACAGGATGTGGTAGTTTATTTGAGGTCACTCACCTCTATTTACTGGAATCAAGATACCCAGTTCACAGAGACTACCATGCAGGGGATGGACTAAGAAGAGGCAGCATTGTTTGTAAATATCACATTATCATCCTCAGAGTGGTGCTTTTATAGAAATTTAAATGTGAAATTAAAAAATTTAATGCCAGAATAAGGGAGAAAGAAAAGTGAGGGGTCGTGTTACACAATCTGGTGATTGTGTGAGCACAAAAGGAAGTGGGGAAAGGTCTTTAGAGAGTTTCTTAAGAGTGGGGTTGATGCTATGACATAACTCTCAGAATTTCCCCATTTCTCAGAATGTTTCTTTAGTGTTATCAAATCTGGTGGTATCAGAGTCTGGGTTGAATTTGTGGATCCTGGCTGATGGAGGTATTTCAGCATAAGGCAAGGTTCCTGTATCTTTAAATCTTATAACACTTTAGTGTGTAAGCTAGAGCACCTCTCATTGGTGATCTTGAGGGTTTTCAGGAAAAGGTTATATATTTATTAATTTAGTACATATTTTCTAACATTTCTATGGCTCCCATGGGAAGGCAGAAATTTTTAAATTCTTAAATTTTTAAATGGCATTAACTTTTGAGTCAAGGGAAGGCAGAAATTTTTAAATTTTTTTTTAAGATTTTATTTATTTATTTGGCAGACAGAGATCACAAGTAGGCAGAGAGGCAGACAGAGAGAGGGGGGGAAGCAGGCTCCCCACTGAGCAGAGAGCCTGATGTGGGGCTCGATCCCAGGACCCTGGGATCATGACCTGAGCCGAAGGCAGAGGCTTTAACCCACTGAGACACCCAGGTACCCCAGAAATTTTTAAATTTTTAAGTGGCATTAACATTTGAGTCAAGGTTATTTTCAATAAAATAAATATTTACAAATATATATTTGTAAATAATTTCTCTTTTATTATAATTTTTAATTGCTTAATAGTGAATTTATTACTATCTAGTTAGTAGTTAATCAGACATTTCTATCATACTTTACTAAAAATAACTGCCTTGATGATTTTGCTCTTACAATTACTAAATCTAAGAATTTGATTACATTTTGGCTTGGGGTACCTCCTAATATTTATAATGCATCTCTAGGTCAGGGACCAGGGAGGCTAGCTTCTCCCATTCTAGCATCTGCTACATTGCCAATGTGTATAAATATAAACCAGGGAAGTAATAGCATCGGGAAATGAGTTAATAAACAAATTAAGTAAAAAGTAGAAAGAATGCTCCTCTGTATATGATGTAACTTTGAATCACATTTATATTTCCATTTATACTAATAGCAATCTCATTTTCTTGGCTATGAGATGCCATGAATGCCAAATATAACCATTGTAAATGGCACAGAGGTTCATGAGAGAATATCTATGCAGAATTACACACTATCCTAGAATTACTGTGCTTTTCTTAAAAGTTTTTATTTTTTTTTTAAATCCTAAAAAGACACTAGATCTAGGCTGAGCTTATAAATTAGACTGGCATAAGGGGAAAATGGACCCTGAGCGCCACTACAAGAATCTCCATCTGAAGGTTTATCAGGAAACCTTCGAAGGGTGGAAAGCACAGTGGAACAGAAAATAAATGCTTTTCATTATGATAGCACACTGCTTCCTGAAAAATGAAAGACATTACTGCTGATAAACCCAGACACCATCTGATGAAAATCAAAAGAAGTACATCAAAATGTTTGTGAGTAGAAGAAAGTAAGTGGTTTTGCCAAATTATTGATGGGAGAAAGATGGCAGGCAATAGAGTAAGAAAGTCACAGTAGACCACCCTTCTTTCTCTCTCAATTCCTGCCCTCAGTGGCCACTGCTAAAGGCCTGGGTAAAGAAACTAAGCCACAAACACGGCTTGCTCAGTAAACCAACCGGAAACAAGCCTGATGGTGTTGAATAACAATGAAATGCATTGCTCACAGGCATGAAACAGAATTGGTGGAGCCAGGAATGTAGGTGATATTTTTATAGTTGTAAGGAAACAACTGTCCCATAACTTTCTTCTCACTTTACTTCCTGCCTGAGACTTCAAAGTTTTTTGTTTAACATAGAATATTTGGTGGGAAAAAAAAAAATAGATGACTTCTGCCAAGTGAATTTTGCCCAAATTGGATATAGTTGCATAGTAGAAAGCCTTCAGAAGACCAGGGTTGGATCCCAGATGTGCTTTCACTTACTGAGGAAACTGGAACAAATAATGAGATCTCTCTGAGGCTCAATTTTCCTATTTAGAAAATAGAGTAGTATAAATACCTACCCTATAATATTGTGAGAAGTATGAAATGGGTTAAGTACCATTCCTGGCAGGTGCCTTTAACCTCCCTATAGTTCATGTCAACTGTACATTGAGTGCCCAACTTCTCTAAATTATAAGAGGGCATTTGAACATCCTTCGACCTACTTTGGGGACTTCTTAGTAATCATTTTCATGATATGAATTTATGCTTTACTGATTTCTGTATTCATCCCAAATGCAAAGAGATTCATTTGACTACTTTTACATGGACTTTTTCCTCCTTGACCAATCAGCTATAATTCTGTGCTGTGTGCAGAATTCAAAGTTGATACTGCTTTTGATATTGGAGAAACTATTTGTAGAATCTTTTAAAAATATGCATTTAAGAAAGAGTTGTTTAGAGTTGGAATCCCAAGCCCTGGTTCATATTTTGACCCCAAAGCAAGCAAGATAGATATATTTTTTCTACCATTAGCTTTGGGTGAAAACAATTATTTCAGCAGAAAGTATTTTGGTCAATTTTTAAACTCTAGTGATTGGTCAACATTGGTGTTAAGGTAATAAGTTTGAAGTGTTAAATGAATGAGCACAATTCATTGAAACTTTTCAGTTTTGCTTTTACTTTTCACAGAATCATGCTATTTCTTGTTAATAGTTTATGTTCTTTTTAGTTATTACAAAAACATCTGATGATGGCTCCATATTACTACTAAGTATTGGGGTTAAATCGAGCATTTTATGATTAGTAGGTTCATCCTTGCTTTCCCTATCCTGATGAACACCATTGGCTTGTCACTTCCTATTTTTCCAGATACATCTTCAGTCCACCCCAAAATGAAAGCCAAGAGCTGCTAAAGACACTGTAATTAACTTTTACTCGCAGCGGGGTATAAACAAAGAGGATGCCATATCTTTCTGTTGTATTTGATATATTTTTTCAGGCATAAATACAATTTAATATATGCATTTAATGTACTATTTAATTATAAAAGTACGTGCAACCATTAGGGTGAACCTTTTGTTCTAATAGAAAATAAAATATTTTAAATGAATTCATTTAAAAGCTTTAAATAGCTTCAGTTAAAATTTTGGTATAAAATTTTACTGAAGTTTAATGCTCTTTTATTAGAGAAAAGAACAAACTATATTTTATACATTACTCAATTAAACCAATGAAGTATTTCCATTGTTCATCTATTTAAATTGAAAAACTATCAAGTATGAATAATTATTCCATTTTTCTCCTCTATCAGCCTTTTAGGTATCATTTTTATTATTCTTTTAATGGTTGCCCTAGAGATTACAATATGCAGCCTTGACTTATTACAGTCTACCTTAAATTAGTTCTTTAACTACCTCCACAAAATGTAATCCCCTTAGAAGATTAAGTACATTTTACCTTTCCCATCTTTGTGCTTTTGTCATATATTTTATTTCACATGTAAACTCTTCAGGACATGATGATTAGTATTTTAAGCATCAATATTCATTTTTTTTCACCTGTATCGTTACCTTTCTTAGTGCTCTCACTTCTTTCCAGTGACTCCTAACTTCCATTTAGTATCATTTTCCTTCAATGTGTAGAACAAGCTTTGGTATCTGTATTGCAGATCTGTTGGCAATGAATTATAGCAGGTGGTGTGTTTCTAAACATATCCTCATTTTTACATCGGTTCTGAAGAATATTTGCCAGGTATAGGATTCTAGATGGGATGAATGGCTTTGTTTCTTGAAAAATTGTAAAGATGCTGTTTCTTGTCTTTTGGTTTTTGTGGTTTTCATTGGAAGGTCAGTGATCAATTTACTCTTGTTCATTTGAAGATAATGTTTTTTGTTTGTTTGTTTGTTTGTTTTGGCTTTTTGTTTTTTAATTTTCTGGCTTATCGTCATTGTCTTTTTTCCCCCAGGAAGTTTAATATTATGTGGCAAGATATACTTAACCTTTATGTTTCCTGCTAAGAGATCGTAGTTTAAGTCAGCGCATTGACACATCTCATTGATGTAGAAAGATTGACAGCTCTTATCTTGTCAGATATTGCTTTTTACCATTCTCTTGTCCTCTTTTCCATGGGACTAGAGTCTCATTATTTTAGAATTATTAACTGTGCTCCACATATTTCTTTTATTTTCATTCTCTTCTCTTTCTGTACATTAGCTTTGATATTTTCTTTAAAATTTGTTTCCTGCCCACTAATCCTCTCTTTTACTGTGTTCAGTTTGTTGTCAAGTTCATCCAATGTTATTAATTTCAGATATTTTGTTTTTCAGTTCTGGGACTTTGATTTTTTTTTCTATAGAGCTAAATTTACCATTAAAATTTTCTATCTTTACATCTCATTAATTTTCCCCTCCATTTTCCCAAATATATTAATCACTATTACAGTCCCTGTCAACTGCAATATCTATTTCCAATGCCTGTCTTATTTCATTTTAATTTGTGGTCATGTGTTACTTGATATTTAGCATGTCTTTCATATTCAATATTCAGTATTAAACATTGTTGATAAAAACTGAAGAGGTTTCTGATGATGGTTAATTTTTCTTTTGGCTGTCAAGACAAAATACTGGTAGAATCACTAGATCCTCTTAAAGGTTAGTTTTAGGCTTTGCTAGAGTTGGTTTACTTCAGTTTTGCCCTTACTCCTAAGGCATGTGCTTTACTCTAGATTCTGGTTCTTACCGGAATCTGGGGTGTAGTCTTTATCCTTAATGCTTAAGCTTCTGAAATTTAAACTGAAACTTGAGGTATTTATCAAGGTCATTCCACCTTGTTGGAAGTAAATTCCAGAATTTCTGCTCAATATATGAAAGGAGCTAAAATCACTGCTCAGCACACTAATGTTATGAATGTTTTCTGTTGGGTTTTGGAGTGATGCCCCATGAGAGCAATTTAAGATCTCACCAATGATTTTGGGAACACTATATGTAGATTTGTGAGCTACTTCTCTGCTGTTCTTTCTTTCTGACATATTCCTTCTCGTGTCCCTGCCCCTTTGCCGTTACTGAACACAGTCTCTTTTCTACTGAGACTTCTGATTTTACTTAAGCTTTTTTTCCCCCCTTGATTTATCATTTGGAAAATGCCCTCATGAAAAAGCTGTGCTCTAAGCCTATACTTCTTTTCTATATAAAAGTACAGCTTATCTAGTCCTTCCTGTTTAGAAAATTGTCCAGTGCCATATATATATGCCATATATATGCCATATACATACATATTTATATGAATATCTCCCCCCTTGGCAGTGTTTGTCTGCAGTATTAGTCTGATACAAGCTACACTGTAATAAATGGGACAAAAAGTTACTCAAGTATGAATAATTTATGTACTCATAAATAATTATTTTCAATACATCTTATATATTTTATTACTACACTTTTCCAATGGTGCGTTCATAAATATTTTGCTCCTATAGAAATGAATTAAATGCATTTTTGCTTCTATCTTACAAACTCTAGAATCTACAGCAATTTAGGCTTAATTTCATGTTTTAAAGGTGCTAGGAGTGTGTTTAGATTTGTTTACTTAAGGCTTAAAGATGAATATAAATAAAGTTGAGGAGATTTTGAGCAAAATGTGTTTTCAGTATCACATAATTATTTACCCTCTTGAATTGGAACAAAATGAAGTATAATTCTGCCTTGGAATTCTAAACAAACAAACAAACAAACAAAAAAACAATAATGCCTGCCCCAAGACAACTTTTCACCTAAGCCATGAAACACACTGGCTGAGGAGTGAATTCACCTTTGTGATAGATTGTTCTGTCCTTGTTATTTTAAATTAGATTGTACATGGTATATACCTTTCGAAATTACTTGTAAAATATTTGTTTATTGAAGATATTTAAAGTACACGGAAAATATCCTCACCCAGGATTATAGACGGTGTGATCCTTTATCCCACAATGGATTTTATGTGTTATTGGAATTTATTAGCATAGAAAGCATCATTGGTCACTGAAATGGTGACTTTTAATTTAAAAAACTTTAGCTCCTAAACCAAATGATTTTTGCTCAAATATTTGTTCTGAATCTCTCTCTTCTTAGTCTATCTCATAATTTTTATATACATGACAAGCAATATAGTGAAATGGGAAAATATTATTTTTAAGATTTTATTTATTTATTTGACAGAGAGAGAGAGCACAAGCAGGTGGAGTGGCAGGCAGAGGGAGAGGGAGAAGCAGGTTCCCTGCAGAGCAGGGAGCCAGATGTGAGACTCGATCCCGGGACCCTGGGATTGTGACCTGAGCCAAACGCAGTAGCTTAACTGACTGAGCCACTCAGGCACCCAGGAGAATGGTTTAAATTATAATCAGGGGCAGCTGGTGGCTCAGTTCGTTGAACATCTGCCTTAGGCTTAGGTCATGATCTCTGGGATCAAGCCCCTCATCAGGGTCCCTACTCAGTGGGTAGTCTGCTTTCCCCTCTTCCTCTGCCCCTACCCCCTACTCATGCTCTCTCTCTCTCTCAAACAAATAAAATCTTTAAATTATAATCAAATCATATATGTAGGATATATAGGTACATATAAAATATATATGTATCTATATTTTCACACATAAATAGACACAGACATATGGATTTTTATGTTTCTATCAATATATAACTTCAATATGATCTTATTCATTTGTTTGGAAGTTCAAGATGGGTTTCTACTTCCTGCTACATTTCTCTTTTTATATTAATTAATACTTGCATATATTCCCATATTGCAAGGAATTTTGATAAATTTCTTCTCTTTTACATGGAGCCAGTACTCCACAGAGAATACCAAATACTCAGTATGGTACTTACAGTAGTTAATCCTGTGGCCCTGGTTACTGACCCCTTACCATTTTAGCTAGAACTGAGATGAGATATCTCAAGTGTAGATAATGTAGATAATGGCTCAATCAGCCCCTGTAGCTGGTTTCTTTGGACAGATCCACTGTAGAGTGTGTTATCAAGACTGGAGTGAGTTTCTTAACTTTTTGTTTTATTTTGACATCCATGACCATTTTAGGACACAGAATGGAACTAAGGGAAACCATACAGAGAGGAATGTATTAATAATTTTAATAATGTATTAATAATTTTAATAATTTTAATAATGTATTAATAATTTTAATAATAATTAATTTAATAATTTAATAATAATAAAGAAGCCAACTATTATGTATATATTACCCACACTTTTTATCTAAATGACAACCTATATATTATCCATATATTACAGTTGGTTTATTTCTCATTTCTCAAGTGAATTACTTTTGAAAATTATCCCACAGTCTTGATGAGGACAACAGTCCCTAAAATCATATACAACTCTCATAGTCCTGTTCACTCAACCAAACTTTGGGTTGAATTTGAAGGTCATAATCCAAAAGTTTTTTATCAATAAATTAAACTTCATTTAATGAAATATAGTACTTCTACCAAATTGTCTCTTTGTTTGGATAATTGTGTTTATTTCTAAAACTGAGCTGTCCATGATTGCATTCATTAGTTGTTGAATTCCAGAGTGGTGTTGAAGTATAGGCATGAATACATTTCAAGAGAAGGGCTCAGTTGAATACTCAAAAGGTAGATCTGATCTGTTCACCTCAAAAAAAAAAAAATGTTATGACATAACATCTCATAATTTCAAACATCTTGCTTTTTTTTTTAATCAGTCCA
The DNA here is from genome assembly GCF_963455335.1 of Martes martes. Taxonomy (NCBI): domain Eukaryota; kingdom Metazoa; phylum Chordata; class Mammalia; order Carnivora; family Mustelidae; genus Martes; species Martes martes. Next base: position 38,024,838 of record NC_137893.1, read on the forward strand.
CTAAACTACGTAATTACTTTATGAAAACATTAACAGAATTTTTATTATTATATTACCTATATTGTAGTTATTTGAAAATCTAAAGCAGCATTCTAATGTGTAAGCATGTAACTAGAATTAAATATCAATTTTAGGGATTTTTCTTCTTAATGCAATGCTAATAGCAATGGAATGTCTGGAGATGTGAATTGCCCTTTGATAACAGAAAATATCAAAGAACTTAGGTCTTTTTTTTTTTTAAGATTTTATTTTTATTTATTTGTCAGAGACAGAGAGAGAGAGAGAGAGAGAGCAAGCGAGCACAGGCAGACAGAGTGGCAGAGGGAGAAGCAGGCTCCCTGTGGAGCAAGGAGCCCGATGCGGGACTCGATCCCAGGACGCTGGGATCATGACCTGAGCCGAAGGCAGCCGCTTAACCAACTGAGCCACCCAGGCGTCCCAAAACTTAGGTCTTTAATTGACACTGCTTATGAAGGAATAATTCCTTCACTACCAAATTATTTAAATAATTTAAAACAGGTAATTGAAATGTCTTCATTATTTCTGGATGACCTCTATTAGTTGTAGTAGCCTTAACAAAAGTTTTATAGACTTAACAGTCCCATACTTGTCCATTTATTTTTATAAAACATCGCTTATTACTAGTAACAAATCAATTGCTATTTTATTTCCAATACTTTTCAAAGTTCTTAAAAATTATTTTCTTATTAAATTTTGCCTTAAAATAGTGTTTTTATATATATATAGTTATATATATATATTCTATTTATAGTTATAAATACTGAGAACATTGAATTTCAGCAATTACTATTTACATAGTATTTTATTTTTTCACAGAAACTTGTAAATATTAACTTAAAAATTAATTCCCACAATTCTACATAAATAAGTGAAATAATAAATAACAATATATAAGGATGTGAGATCATCATAACAAATGTGGGATTTTTTGCATGCTATATTTTTTATGAAGAAAGAAACTTATTCAAAGCATTTTCTACATGTCTTCAGATATCTTTAAATAAATAAATACAAATAATTTATTTTTCCATATGTTTTACTACTTTGTTTTTGATTCTAGGAATGCAATTATTCAGTCTTTTTTTTTTTTTTTTGAAGATTTTATTTATTTATTTGTCAGAGAAAGAGAGAGAGCACACAAGCAGGAAGAGTGGCAAGCAAAGGGAGAAGCAGGCTCCTCACCAAGCAGGGAGTCTGATGTGAGGCTTGATTCCAGGACTTTGGGATCATGACATGAATCAAAGGCAGATGCTTAAGTGACTGAGCCATCCAGGCACCCCTAGAGAGCCTTGATTGTTAGTCTTTTAACTAAACCATAGAACCAAAACTAAAAGTAGTTTTTAGTAAGGGTGATGTGAGGTGATTTTAGTCATCACTCTCTTGTCTACACGTGAGCCTTATCTAGGTATGACTTTTTAAACCAGACCATGGATGGTTGTCTGCAAATTTCCTTACAAACAAACAAACAACAAACAAACATAAACTTTGTATTTTCAATCCAGCTGGTAAGGATCCTTAAAGTCATCACTCTATCCTAACAAAAAGGAAAAAAAAAAAACTGAACAAACTGAAAAATCAACTTTTCTGAGATCCATCAGAGAAGTGAGATTACAGGGCAAAAACTACTGTCCCCTGAATTGAGGAGACTTACAGGAGAATACAGAAAATTACAACTTAGTGTGTAGCAGAAACCCACAAGCAGAAACCTCTGCAGGAACCAATAACTAGTTTCTTTTATCCAGTTCATTAGACCTGGCTATGAAGAAAAAATTACAAAGACTGAATACTAAAAGACAAAAAAATAGTTTGAAGAGTCAAAGCAAAGCAAACCTCAGATATGGCAGAGATGTTGGATCTACCAGACCAGGAATTTAAAATAACCATGGTTAATATGTTAAGGGCTTAAATGGATAAAGTAAACAGCATGCAAGAACAGATGGTTAATGTAAGCAGAGAGATGGACATTCTAAGAAAGAATGAAGAAGAAATGCTAAAAATCAAAAACACTGTAACAGAAATGAGAAGTACCTTTGATAGTCTCCTTATTTGATGAGGCATGGCTGAAGAAAGAGTCTCTAGCTTGAGGATATCTCAATAAAAACTTCCAAAATGGCAAACTAAAGAGAAAAATGACTGAGGAAAACCCAGAACATGATATCCAAAAACTGTGTAATAACTGCAAAAGGTATAACACTAATGTAATGTACATAGCAGGAGAGAATGAGGGAAAGGAACAAAAGCAGTGTTTAATGCAACAATGACTGAAAATTCCCCCAAATGAAAGACACCAACCTAATGACCCAGGAAGCTCACAGAACACCAAGCAGGATAAATATCAAGAATAAATACACCTAGGGGCATCTGGGTGGCTCAGTCAGGTGAGTCTGCCTTCCTCTTGGGTCATGATCCCAGGGTCTTGGGATTGAGCCCCACATTGGGCTCCCTGCTCAGAGGGAGATCTGCTTCTCCCTCTCCTCCCCAATTGTGCTCTCTTTCTCTCCCTCTCTCTCTCTCTCTCTCTTTCTCAAATAAATAAATATAATCTTTAAAAAAAGTGTGACAAACTTTAACAAAGTTATCTTAAAGAAAGAATAACTACACCTAGTCATATCATAGTCAAACTTCAGAAAATCAAATATAAAGAAAAAAATTGGAAATAGTTTCTCAGAATTCATGTAAATAAGAAGAGAGTGTAGTGAAATATTTAACGTGGCAACAACAAAACAATTATTAACCTACAATTATGTACGCTATGAGAGTATCTTTCAAAACTGAAGGAGAAATAGACTTTCTAAAACAAGCATTGAATTTCTTTGCCATTAGACCTGACTTTCATGAAATGCACAAGCAGTTTTTCAGAGCAAAGGAAAATAATGTAGGTCAGAAACAGATTTACATAAAGAAAAAAGCAACATCAAAAAGGAATAAGTGAAGATAAAATGAGAATTTTTACTTTTCTTATTCTTAATTGATCTAACAGTAACTGTTCATAATAATAAACAAAATAGCAACAATAACAAACAATAATACAATAATAAACATAAATAATAATAAAAATAATAGTGCAAAAATGCATTGAGTGATATATGCTATTTTTACACACACATGTATATGTATACGTATGCCTATGTATGTTATGTATCTCATTTTTTTTATTTTTATTTTTTATTTATTTATTTTTTTTTTTTTAAAGATTTTATTTATTTATTTGACAGACAGAGATCACAAGTAGGCAGAGAGGCAGGCAGAGAGAGAGGAGGAAGCAGGCTCCTCGCAGAGCAGAGAGCCTGATGTGGGGCTCGATCCCAGGACCCTGAGATCAGGACCTGAGCCGAAGGCAGAGGCTTTAACCCACTGAGCCACCCAGGCGCCCCATATGTATCTCATTTTTATTGGAAAACTAAGATAGATAAATTCAAACCTCTTAAGATCTCCCTGAGTTACGGACACCTAAGAGAGAATAGAATACACACACACACATACATATACACACACAGACATGTATGTATAAACATAAACTTATATATGCATGCATACATATATATATGATTATGTATGTTTATGTGTATATGTATCTTACATATAGATGCATCGATTAGAATAGGTATTTGTGAGTTTCTTACAAAACTAAATATATTCATACATATTCTTATCATATGATCCAGTATTCATATCCCTTGTTATTTACCCAGAGGAGTTAAAAACTTATCACACAAACCTTGCACATAGATGCTTATGGCATCTTTATTCATAATTGCCAAAATTTGGAAGCAACCAGGATGTCCTTCGGTAGATGAGTGGACAAATAAATTATGGTGTGCCTCGATAATGTGGTATTATTATTCAGTACTAAAAATAAATGAATTGTCAATCCATGAAAAGACTTGGAGGAAGCTTAAATGTATATTACAAATGAAAGAAACCAATCCTAAGTTGCTACACATTACATGAGTCTAACTATATGACATTTTGAAAAAAGCAAAACTATGGAGACTGTAAGAAGACTGGTAGTTACTGGGGTCAGGGAAAAGGGAGGGTGAATGGCATCGGATGGAGGAAGTTTAGGGCAATAAAAGTTTTCAGAATGAATCTGTATGACAACATTTGTTGGATATAAGTCATTATACATTTGTTAAAACTCAGGATGTACAGCACCAAGAGTGAATCCTATTATCAGCTATGGAATATGGGTGATGATGATATGTCAGTGTGGGTTCGTTGATTATAACAAATGTTCCATTGTGGTGTAAGATGTTGGTAGTGGAGGGAGCTGTTTGGGTGTGAGGGCTATGGGTATATGGATATATGGGAATTCTGTGCTTTCTGCTCAATTGTTCTGAAAAATAAAGCCCATTATTTTATTTAATATTTATAAAGGAAATTACCTTTACATTTAAGATACTAAGTAATTTACTCCAACAACAAAGGTTATATTTCATAATCAAAATCTAGAGCCTATCACTGAAAAATGACAAAAGCCCACAAAAAACAACATCAATTAATCAATACTTTTACATAAAGGAAAGGGTTATCATTTTATCTTTGTGTTTCTTAACAAAACTAAGACATAGTAAATAAACCATGTGATGAAGTTTTATAATGGATATGTGATATATTACCTTTCTATAGGTGCCCTATGGAACAACTGAACATGGGAAAATAAACTGTCTTTTTCTTTTAAGGGCTGATAATTTAGTTGTAAATAAATCTGAGGCCTTGTAAACAGTGACAAGTATAAGTCTGAATTTTGTTTTTAATCTGGCTAAAGTTTAAGAAAAAAATTATAATTAATCCTTAACTTTTAGAATTGAATTTGTACTTTTTTTTCTTTTTTATTTTTTTATAAACATATCATGTATTTTTATCCCCAGGGGTACAGGTCTGTGAATCGCCAGGTTTACACACTTCACAGCACTCACCATAGCACATACCTTCCCCAATGTCCATAACCCCACCCCCCTTTCCAACCCCCCTCCCCCCAGGAACCCTCAGTTTGTTTTGTGAGATTAAGAGTCACTTATGGTTTGTCTCCCTCCCGATCCCATCTTCTTTCATTTTTTCTTCTCCTCCCCCCCAACCCCCCATGTTGCATCTCCACTTCCTCATATCAGGGAGATCATATGATAGTTGTCTTTCTCTGACTGACTTATTTCACTAAGAATGATACCCTCTAGTTCCATCCACGTCATCGCAAATGGCAAGATTTCATTTCTTTTGATGGCTGCATAGTATTCCATTGTGTATATATATCACATCTTCTTTATCCATTCATCTGTAGATGGGCATGTATGTTCTTTCCATAGTTTGGCTATTGTAGACATTTCTGCTATAAACATTCAGATGCACATGCCCCTTCGGATCACTATGTTTGTATCTTTAGGGTAAATACCCAGTACTGCAATTGCTGGGTCATAGGGTAGTTCTATTTTCAACTTTTTGAGGAACCTCCATGCTGTTTTCCAGAGTGGTTGCACCAGCTTGCATTCCCACCAACAGTGTAGGAGGGTTCCCCTTTCTCCTCATCCTCGCCAGCATCTGTCATTTCCCGACTTGTTAATTTTCTGTGGTTTTGATTTGTATTTCCCTGATGCCAAGTGATGTGGAGCACTTTTTCATGTGTCTGTTGGCCATTTGGATGTCTTCTTTGCAGAAATGTCTGTTCATGTCTTCTGCCCATTTCTTGATTGGATTATTTGTTCTTTGAGTGTTGAGTTTGCTAAGTTCTTTATAGATTTTGGACACTAGCCCTTTATCTGATATGTCATTTGCAAATATCTTCTCCCATTCTGTCAGTTGTCTTTTGGTTTTGTTAACTGTTTCCTTTGCTGTGCAAAAGCTTTTGATCTTGATGAAATCCCAATAGTTCATTTTTGCCCTTGCTTCCCTTGCCTTTGGCGATGTTCCTAGGAAGATGTTGCTGCGGCTGAGGTCAAAGAGGTTGCTGCCTGTGTTCTCCTCAAGGATTTGATGGATTCCTTTCTCACATTGAGGTCCTTCATCCATTTTGAGTCTATTTTCGTGTGTGGTGTAAGGAAATTGTCCAATTTCATTTTTCTGCATGTGGCTGTCCAATTTTCACAACACCATTTATTGAAGAGGCTGTCTTTTTTCCATTGGACATTCTTTCCTGCTTTGTCGAAGATTAGTTGACCGTAGAGTTGAGGGTCTATTTCTGGGCTCTCTATTCTGTTCTGTTGATCTATGTGTCTGTTTTTGTGCCATTACCATATTGTCTTGATGATAACAGCTTTGAAATAGAGCTTGAAGTCCAGAATTGTGATGCCACCAACTTTGGCATTCTTTTTCAATATTCCTTTGGCTATTTGAGGTCTTTTCTGGTTCCATATAAATTTTAGGATTATGTGTTTATTTCTTTGAAAAAAATGGATGGGATTTTTATAGGGATTGCATTGACTGTGTAGATTGCTTTAGGTAGCATAGACATTTTCACAATATTTGGGTGCAATCGTAAATGGGATTGACTCCTTAATTTCTCTTTCTTCTGTCTTGTTGGTGTAGAGAAGTACAACTGATTTCTGTGCATTGATTTTATATCCTGACACTTTACTAAATTCCTGTACAAGTTCTAGCAGTTTCGGAGTGGAGCCTTTTGGGTTTTCCACATATATATCATATCATCTGCAAAGAGTGATAGTTTGACTTCTTCTTTGCCGATTTGGATGCCTTTAATTTCTTTTTGTTGTCTGATTGCTGAGGCTAGGACTTCTAGTACTATGTTGAACAGCAGTGGTGATAACGGACATCCCTGCCGTGTTCCTGACCTAAGCGGAAAAGCTTTCAGTTTTTCTCCATTGAGAACGATATTTGCAGTGGGTTTTTCATAGATGGCTTTGATAATATTGAGGTATGTACCTTCTATCCCTACACTTTGAAGAGTTTTAATCAGAAAGGGATGCTGCCCTTTGTCAAATGCTTTTTCAGCATCTATTGAGAGTATCATACGGTTTTTACTCTTTCTTTTATTAATGTATTGTATCACATTGATGGATTTGCGGATGTTGAACCAACCTTGCAGCCCTGGAATAAATCCCACTTGGTCGTGGTGAATAATCCTTTTAATGTACTGTTGGATCCTATTGGCCAGTATTTTGGTGAGAATTTTCGCATTTGTGTTCATTAAGGATATTGGTCTGTAATTCTCTTTTTTGATGGGATCCTTGTCTGGTTTTGGGATCAAGGTGATGCTGGCCTCATAAAATGAGTTTGGAAGTTTTCCTTCCATTTCTATTTTTGGAACAGTTTCAGGAGAACAGGAATTAGTTCTTCTTTAAATGGTAGAATTCCCCTGGGAAGCCGTCTGGCCCTGAGCTTTTGTTTGTTTAGAGATTTTTGATGACTGTTTCAATCTCCCTACTGGTTATGGGTCTGTTCAGGCTTTCTATTTCTTCCTGGTTCAGTTGTGGTAATTTATATGTCTCTAGGAATGCATGCATTTCTTTCAGATTGTCAAATTTGTTGGCATAGAGTTGCTCATAGTATGTCCTTATAATTGTTTGGATTTCTTTGGTGTTGGCTGTGATCTCTCCTCTTTCATTCATGATTTTATTTATTTGGGTCCTTTCTCTTTTCTTTTTGATGAGTCTGGCCAGGGGTTTATCAATCTTATTAATTCTTTCAAAGAACCAGCTCCTAGTTTCATTGATTTGTTCTACGGCTTTTTTGGTTTCTATTTCATTGATTTCTGCTCTGATCTTTATGATTTCTCTTCTCCTGCTGGGTTTAGGCTTTCTTTCTTGTTCTTTCTCCAGCTCCTTTAGGTGTCAGGTTAGGTTGTGTATTTGAGACCTTTCTTGTTTCTTGAGAAAGGCTTGTACTGCTATATATTTTCCTCTCAGGACTGCCTTTGCTCTGTCCCACAGGTTTTGAACCGTTGTGTTTTCATTATCATTTGTTTCCATGAATTTTTTTCAATGCTTCTTTAATTTCCTGGTTGACCCATTCATTTTTTAGAAGGATGCTGTTTAGTCTCCATGTATTTGTGTTCTTTCCAAATTTCCTCTTGTGATTGAGTTCTAGCTTCAGAGCATTGTGGTCTGAAAATATGCAGGGAATGATCCCAATCTTTTGATACCAGTTGAGACCTGATTTATGACCCAGGATGTGGTCTATTCTGGAGAATGTTCCATGTGTACTAGAGAAGAATGTGTATTCTGTTGCTTTGGGACGGAATGTTCTGAATATATCTGTGATGTCCATCTGGTCCAGTGTGTCATTTAAGGCTTTTATTTCCTTGTCCATCTTTTGCTTGGCTGAGCTGTCCATTTCAGTGAGGGGAGTGTTAAAGTCCCCCGCTATTATTGTATTACTGCCGATGTATTTCTTTGAATTTGTTATTACTTGGTTTATATAGTTGGCTGCTCCCATGGTAGGGGCATAGATATTTAAAATGGTTACATCTTCTTGTTGGACAGACCCTTTGAGCATGATACAGTGTCCTTCGTCAACTCTTATTATAGTCTTTGGCTTAAAATCTAACTGATCTGATATAAGGATTGCCACCCCAGCTTTCTTCTGATGTCCATTAGCATGGTACATTGTTTTCCACCCCCTCACTTTAAATCCGGAGGTGTCTTCGGGTCTAAAATGAGTTTCTTGTAGGCAGCATATTGATGGGTTTTGTTTTTTTATCCATTCTGATACCCTGTGTCTTTTGATTGGGGCATTTAGTCCATTAACATTCAGGGTAACTATTGAGAGATATGAATTTAGTGCCATTGTATTGCCTGTAAGGTGACTGTTACTGTATATTGCCTCTGTTCCTTTCTGATCTACTACTTTTAGGGTCTCTCTTTGCTTAGAGGACTCCTTTCAATATTTCCTGTAGAGCTGGTTTGGTGTTTGCAAATTCTTTCAGCTTTTGTTTGTCCTGGAAGCTTTTTCTCTCTCCTTCTATTTTCAGTGATAGCCTAGCAGGATATAGTATTCTTGGCTGCATGTTTTTCTCATTTAGTGCTCTGAATATATCATTCCAGTTCTTTCTGGCCTGCCAGGTCTCTGTGGATAAGTTCACTGCCAATCTAATATTTTTGCCATTGTATGTTGCAGACTTCTTGTCCCTGCTTTCAGGATTTTCTCTTTGTCGCTAAGACTTGAAAATTTTACTATTAGGTGACGGGGTGTGGACCTGTTCTTCTTGATTTTGAGGGAGGTTCTCTGCATCTCCTGGATTTTGATGCTTGTTCCCTTTGCCATATTAGGGAAATTCTCTCCAATAATTCTCTCCCATATACCTTCTGCTCCCCTCTCTCTTTCTTCTCCTTCTGGAATCCCAATTATTCTAATGTTGTTTCATCTTATGGTGTTGCTTATCTCTCGATTCTCCTCTCATGGTCCAGTAGCTGTCTGTCCCTCTTTTGCTCAGCTTCTTTGTTCTCTGTCATTTGGTCTTCTATGTCACTAATTCTTTCTTCTGCCTCTTTTATCCTAGCAGTAAGAGCTTCCATTTTTGATTGCACCTCATTAAGCTTTTTTGATTTCAACTTGGTTAGATTTTAGTTCTTTTATTTCTCCAGAAAGGGCTTTTATCTCTCTGGGGAGGGTTTCTCTAATATCTTTCATGCCTTTTTCAAGCCTGGCTAGAACCTTGTGAATCTTCATTCTGAACTCTAGATCTGACATATTACCAATATCTGTATTGATTAAGTCCCTAGCCTTCTGTACTGCCTCTTGTTCTTTTTTTTTTTTGCAGTGAGTTTTTCTGCCTTGTCATTTTGTCCAGATAAGAGTATATGAAGGAGCAAAGAAAATACTGAAAGTGTGGCAAAGACCCCAGGAAAATGCACTTTAATGAAATCAGAAAAGACCCCAAATCGTGGGGGACAGAAAGGGGATAAAAAGAAGTTTAGAAAAAAAAAAAAAAAGAAAACAAATAAAGAAAAAATATATATAAAAATAAATAGGACTTTGAAAAGTCTGCTCCACGGAGGGACATCGCTCCAGAGGCTAAACCGGGGGGAAGCCCATGCAGGGTCAGCATAACCCCAGGACCCACGGGGTCATAGAAGGACCGGGGGTGTCTTAGTGCCGCAGAGCTCGCAGGTATTAGAGCAGGGAAGCTGGCTACAGCGACAAAGCCGAGGAGTGAGCTTTCAGCCCGGGGTTTCCTTGTGCTGGTCGCAGGCTAGGTGGGCTCGTAGCGTGGCCGGAGGCCATGGAGAAGGAAGCAAACGGGCGCTTTTCTCCAAGTGCCAGCAATTGACTGCTTTACTTCGGGTGCTAAGGGAGGTCAGGGAGGCAAAGGTGGTTGGGGCCTTTTCTCTGAGGGCGCACTGAGGAGCAGGACCCCAAGCTCTCGGCTCCTCCAGGCCAGAGGTTGGGAGGCCGCCATCTTCATTCCTGTCCTCCGGAACTCTACGGAAAGCACTCAGGGAACAAAAGCTCCCGAAAGCAAACCCGAGCGGATTACTTAGCCCGGCCCCTGGCAAGGGTGGTGCAATTCCGCCAGCAGCAAAGACACTTGAGAATCACTACAACAGGCCCCTCCCCCAGAAGATCAACAAGAAACCCAGCCAAGACCAACTTCACTCACCAAGAACAGCGGCATTCTAGAGGAGGAGAAAGCAAATCGACAAGGCAGAAAAACTCACCACAGAAAAAAGAACAAGAGGCAGTACCGAAGGCTGGGGACATAATCAATAGACCCTCAACTCTATGGTCAACTAATCTTCGACAAAGCAGGAAAGAATATCCAATGGAAAAAAGACAGCCTCTTCAATAAATGGTGCTGGAAAAATTGGACAGCCACATGCAGAAAAATGAAATTGGACTATTTCCTTACACCACACACTAAAATAGACTCAAAATGGATGAAGGACCTCAATGTGAGAAAGGAATCTATCAAAATCCTTGAGGAGAATGCAGGCAGCAACCTCTTTGACCTCAGCCGCAGCAACTTCTTCCTAGGAACATCGCCAAAGGCAACGGAAGCAAGGGCAAAATAAACTATTGGGATTTCATCAAGATCAAAAGCTTTTGCACAGCAAAGGAAACAGTTAACAAAACCAAAAGACAACTGACAGAATGGGAGAAGAGATTTGCAAAAAACATATCAAATAAAGGGCTAGTATCCAAAACCTATAAAGAGCTTATCAAACTCAACACCCAGAGAACAAATAATCCAATCAAGAAATGGGCAGAGGACATGAACAGACATTTCTGTAAAGAAGACATCCAAATGGCCAACAGACACATGAAAAAGTGCTCCACATCACTCGGCATCAGGGAAATACAAATCAAAACCACAATGAGATACCACCTCACACCAGTCAGAATGGCTAAAATTAACAAGTCAAGAAATGACAGATGCTAGCGAGGATGCGGATAGAGGGGAACTCTTACACTGTTTGTGGGAATGCAAGCTGGTGCAACCACTCTGGAAAACAGTGTGGAGGTTCCTCAAAAAACTGAAAATAGAGCTACCCTATGAACCAGCGATTGCACTACTGGGTATATATTTCTAAAGATGCCAACGTGGTGCTCCGAAGGGGCACGTGCACCTGAATGTTTATAGCAGCAATGTCCACAATAGCCAAACTATGGAAAGAGCCTAGATGTCCATCAACAGATGAATGGATAAAGAAGATGTGGTATATATACACAATGGAATACTATGCAGCCATCAAAAGAAATGAAATCTTGCCATTTGCGATGACGTGGATGGAACTAGAGGGTATTATGCTTAGTGAAATAAGTCAATCGGAGAAAGACAACTATCATATGATCTCCCTGATATGAGGAAGTGGAGATGCAACGTGGGGGGTTTGGGGGGAGGTAGGAAAAGAAAAAATGAAAGAAGATGGGATCGGGAGGGAGACAAACCATAAAAGACTCAATCTCAAAAAACAGACAGAGGATTGCTGGGGGGAGGGGGGACGGGAGAGGGTGGTGGGGATATGGACATTGGGGAGGGTATGAGCTATGATGAGTGCTGTGAAAGGTGAAAACCTGGCGATTCACAGACCTGTATCCCTGGGGATAAAAATACATTATATGTTTATTAAAATAAATAAATTAATTAAATATATACACACACACACACACACACACATATATATATATATTAGATAAACTAGTTAAAAAACGTTAAAAAAGAAAATGGTAAAAAAGTTTAGCAGAAAAAAAATAAAATTAAAAAAAAATTAAATTAACTGCAAGACTAAAGAATCATGGGGAGAAAGTCATGAGTTCTGTGTTTTGCTTTCTCCTCCTCTGGAATTCTGGTGCTGTCCTTGGTAGGTGAACTTGGTCTTGGCTGGATTTCTTGTTGATCTTCTGGGGAGGGGCCTGTTGTAGTGATTCTCAATTGTCTTTGCCAGAGGCGGAATTGTGCCACCCTTACCAGGGGCTGGGCTAAGTAATCCGCTCAGGTTTGCTTTCGGGAGCTTTTGTTCCCTGAACGCTTTCCATAGAGTTCTGGAGGACGGGAATGAAAATGGTGGCCTTTGAGTCCCCGGCCCAGAGGAGCCGAGAGCTTGGGGCCCCACTCCTCAGTGCACCCTCAGAGAAGATAGCCCAATCACTCCCATCTCCCTCGCCTCTGGCCGTGCTCGGAGTTCACCCAGCCTACGTCCGTTTCAAGGTAACCCCAAGCTGAGAGCTTACTCCTCGGCTCTGTCTCTGTAGCTGGCTTCCCCTAATACCTGTGAGCTCTGCGACACTCAGGCACCCCTGATCCTTCTGTGACCCTGCGGGACCTAGGGCCATGCTGGCCCCACATGGGCTTCACCCCAGTTTAGCCTCTGGAGCGATATCCCTCCGTGGAGAAGACTTTTAAAAGTCCTGATTTAGTGTTCCATGGCTCTGCCACTTGCCAGGAGCCAGCCCCTCCTGCCGCGGTCTATCTTCTGGTCGCTTTGGATTCATTTCTCCGCCAGTCCTACCTTTCAGAAGGTAGGTCAATTTTCTGTTTCTAGAATTGCTGTTCTTCTCTTCGATCTCCTCTTAGACTTGTAGGTGTTTGCAATGGTTTGATAAGCTATCTAGGTAATCTCCTGCTACCTGATGTAGTCTCAGCCTGCTACTTCTCCGCCATCTTGACTCTTCCACCAAATTTGTACTTTTTACTCAAGATAAAATTTAGGAATTTTTAATCCCTCTATATTCAAGTTACAGTGGGAAATCAGTAGAAATTTATTAATAAAATGCAAATATTAAAAGCGTGGTATTCTGAATCATATTTTGGCACAGACCATGTCCGAGAAACACTTGAATTTTTCAATGATTATAAAACTCTCATAAATGGTATCTGTCATTGGAACATATTAGGTTCAGTTAATGTTAAAGTATGGTGACAATTTTGCCAAATTTAATATATTCAATTAAAATTTATTCAGTATTCATTAAATGTTTGCTCATCTAAAATCTACCTCAAAATCAATATTCATGAGTATGTAATAATTTGTTTTTCAGGCATTTGTATAAACTTTCTGACATAATGATTATTAATTTTCATTAATAAGCCAAAACTATGAGCATGCTATATCTAAATTTTTAAAATGAATGCTGTTTTTTTTGATGAAAATAATGAAAATCAGACAGATTTAATGATATAAATGGTAGTTGAATATGAAATACATTACCAGAAACCAAAAGAAAATTCTGATGCTTAATTTGTTGTAAGCATAATTACTTTTGTTCAAACAAATAATTAATAAAAGCAGAGGAATTGATGCATTGCCAAATACAGATTTTCCCCAAGATGAAAATAATTTTTTTTTACAAAAAGAAATTACATATTCTAGACCACTCAACTCTAGCTGTGATAATATCAGTTACCCATATGGAGTAGACTGGAAAGAAATGTGTTTTGTCTTTGTTGTCATTGCTCCTAATTTGAAAGATAAAAGTTCACTTGTAACATACAAAGGCATATGCTGCTCTGGAAAAGTCCAAGTTGTGACTTTTCAACGCCAAACACTTGGATGAAAATGAATGATAGAGTCAATTTGCTAGTTGTATCACCTGTATGAACCCAAACTACCTGGCTGATTGGTTGACTCAACTCATTGCTTTTATTTTCCTTGTATAAGTAGGCTTGTGGTGAGAACAATTGGTAGAGGCTATAATGAAGGTATTTCTACACTCCCTGGTAATGACTAAATTTAAAAAAGAAATCATAGTTGTTTGTTCATATAGCCAGCCAAGCTCCCTAGAAGTAGTGTTTTTTGTTAAACCATGCATAAGTTTCCCTAAGATAGAAATTTAGTGAAATCGTTCCCAATTCTTACATTGTATATTAACCATAAGGAACTCAGACACTGGAGAAAAAATTAAAAAAGGAACAGGAATTGTGATAAAATACAAAGCTGTTCATTTCTTCTCTACTCTTTCAACTAATATTTTGATTTCTAAGCATAGTTGAAGATGGTCTTTAAATTCTTTTTAAGATTTTATTTATTTGAGAGAGAGGGAGAGAGAGAGCATAAGTGGGGAGGGGGCAAAGGGAGAAGCAGACTCCTCATGGAGCAGGGAGCCCAATGTGGAACTCCATCCTGGAGCCCGGGATCATGACCGAAGCTGAAGGCAGATGCTTAACTGTGTATTGTCACCACACACAGACAAAATAAGTGACACAGAAAACTCTGACAGGTTAGATATGTTTATTACCTTGATTGTGGTGATGGTATTATAGGTGTTTTCATATGTCCCAACTCATCCAATTGTACACAAGAAATTGTGAAATTCTTTGATATCAATTATGCCTCAATAAGGCTGTTTTTTTAAAGGTTTAATTTATAAAGTCAGACTTTATTTCTAAATCTTGATTTTATCACTTACTAACTGTTGATACTAGACTTTCCATTTAATCCATCTCTGCTCATTTACTCATATGTTTAATAAATAGAATAATAATAAATTGAGTATCATAAGTCAAAATGTTGGAGCCAAGCCAGGCAGATAGCAGGTGCTCAGTAATGTTAGCTCCTATGATACCAATGGTGACACTGATAATAATGATCTTCTACACATCTTACTATGTCCCAAAGTCTCTCAGATGCCTTATATTGCTCCTGGATTTTCTGTTGTTGGCTTTTATTTCCTGTTTACTCATTTTTAAATCTAACCAATTTTTGTGTTTTTCCAGATCTGGGGTGACCTCAAACCCTACTTCCTGAGAAAACAATGATGGCATAATGGAAGGTAAGTAGAACAAAACTTGATCTCACTAAACTGAAAAATCGTAAGAGGTGAATGCTGGGAGGGGATAGATGGGAAGTATTGTACTTGCAGCATGTTACTATTGCAGATAGAAAAAAAAAATTGAAAAATGGCTGAGAACTTCACTGTCAGAGTTACTATCCCAAACAAATTGGTGGCAAGTATGGATATTATAGCTATATGGACCTGGAAGTTTCCATCAAATGTTTATAGTTAGATTCGTGGTTCTCAGAGTAGGTGTGACACATAGACATGTTATCGTACTTAATTAAGGCATTTCCTGTAAATGGGATTAAGTTCTTCATAAAATGTCCTGTCCTTTCTATATAAGGTTTTAACTTTGAATCTTTCTATTTTCTATCTTTGAAATGATTTCCTTTTGTCTTGTTTATATAGCATTTTAGTCACTGTGGCTTTGAATTTGGTTTTTGCTACCTGTCAAATTCCAAGGACTTGAAAATACTAGACTCTCTATATCTCCCTGAGACTGCTTTAATCAGAACCCAAGCTTCATCTAGATTTTGCTATATGATTCTTTTTTGCTGATGGCTACAACCGAAGGACAAAGCTACTCTGTCTCCTGAACACTGCATCAACCAGGGAGATCAAAGCAGAGGCCAGAGTGTATTTCATTCCTCCAGAAAGGAACATGAACACATTTAGTCAAGTTTATTTCTGCCCAGAGTGACATGGGTTACAGGGCTATACTATTTTCAAATATCTGGAAAGTTATTATATAAAATAATCACCTAAGAAAACAAGAATAAGATAATGGAGAAATGTGACTTGGGAGTTTAATATAAGGGACACATTTTATTGTATAATGATTGCCACATTTTTCAAGGAAAAAAATTATATTTATAAAATACCATGTTTCCTGTCCCTGGAAGTATTATGGAAGGGACAGTGTGAGTATCTGTCAAAAGATGTTTTAGAAAAGATCCTGAGTTGATTGGGCACATCAATAATCATCAGATTGTGCTCTGGGGAACATCAGAGTTCTGCTGCAGGGCATGAGGATGAAGCCAAGCTGACTTCCTCCTCTTAAACCAGAGCCTCCACACTTTCCATCTGTTTCATATTTTGGGGTTCCATATACAGTGTTATTTAGAAAAAGGAGTTTTGCCAGCATAATAAAGTTATAACTCTCTGAGTTAGGTGACTTTTAAATGCCCTTCCATTTCCAGTAGTTCTGTGATAGGATTTTAAGTGTGTATGATTCAGTGTTCTATGTGAAAATAAAAAGTTAAGGAACAGTTACAAAGGTAGGCTTTCTCTTTGCCACTTTTTAAATTTAATAACACCTCATTTCAATAGTATTATACAATAGAAATAGTTAATAAAGTTTTGAGACGGCGTGGCAAATGCACTACCTATAGTAAAGGAGACTTAGTTTAAATTTTGCTTTTATGTCCGCAGATAAGTTAAGAAGATTAGTAAGAAGTCACCAAATCTATACAGTACAAAATTTGTTCCCTAAATAATTATCTAAGTATAATATACCCATAGGCACTCAATATATTTCTTAAGACATCCTTAATAAATATTTAGATCCATTATGATTCAATTTTAAAATAATAGGCTTGTTTTCAAAGAAACCATCATAATATTTGTGACAAATACATTTTCCTTATAATCTGAAATGCTCATAAACTATGCATTTGTACATTCTGTAACAGCAAAATCTGGTGTCTCTTTACAAAGCTCGAAGTAATAAAAACTAGACTTTCATGCTGGTATACTTGAGGAGTAGAAATTTCCATATGAAAAGCCATGATTGTGGATTTCAATATGAGTAGAATTCCCAGTTCCATGAAATGGAAACATCCAATTACTTAAGTATATTTGTCATAAGGAAAAAATAAAACAAGAATTTGACTTTGTATTTATTGAGTACAGATGATATAGAGGAAGTATGGATCCTGGTTTCCATTTTCCTATTTTCTGTTGGTAACATGAAACATTCTCAGTGGCACTTCAGCTTCTGTGTGTTACAAAATTTATACCACTCCGTTACCAAATAGCTATGGGGATCCTACAGAGATGAATCGCCTGTGTTCTTGCGTGATCTTCTTTCACTGATATTCTCCATTATGGTCCCAGGACTATCTTTGCATTCTTGGAAGAAACAAAGACTGGAGTAAGAAAGTAGTCATGTGTTCATAGAAATAAAATTCTATTCTGTGGTTCTATATGATTAAACAATTTCTATAGTCATGAAGGACCATGTCCAAAGTAAGAATCTCAATATCCCATTTCTTTTTTTTTTTTTTTTTAAGATTTTATTTATTTATTTGACAGAGATCACAACTAGGCAGAGAGGCAGGCAGAGAGAGAGGAGGAAGCAGGCTCCCTGCTCTCTGCTGAGCAGAGAGCCCAATGTGGGGCTTGATCCCAGGACCCTGGGATCACGACCCGAGCCATTAACCCACTGAGCCACCCAGGCGCCCCTCAATATCCCATTTCAATGTAATTTCTGAAGCCTCAATGTTGAAATGTTTATTCTTTTATATAAGTTTAAAGTGGATTATCTCTTGATAGAGATCTGTAAATGCCAGTAAGTACTAATGTTTATGAAAAAATAATTCTGCTACTTCCCATGCATTTTTTTTTCCATTTCTCTTTATGTGAAAACTTTGGAATTTTTGGATCAGGCCAAAGAGTATACAAAACATAAGACCAAAAGAAAGATTTACTTGATGACCACTTAGTCTGTCGTAAGTTGTTTTGCACCAAAATATGTTTGCAACCAAACAAAAATATGTAGTAAACTGGGCAAGACTGGATTTTAATATCAATCATGTTTGCCCTACTTAAGACAACTTGTTCTGTAAATGAACTGCTCATATTACTATGAATAAAATAACCAAAGTGATAATTTAGTAATTTTATCTGTTTCAGTGATCAAGTTAAGTAACTACCACACTGATCTTGTCATCAATAGGAAAGTGTTGGTACTTTATCTAATTGGATAAGTACATGCATGCATGAAATTGTCTTTTTCTATTAATTTATTATTAGATATTAAGATAATGCTATATTCAGGCAACATTTCCAGAACACATATTTGTTGAGTACCTACTATATGGAAGGTATCAAAGCATTACCTGTCCCTGAAAATCCCAGTAAGAGATAACAATCTTAGAAGGTGCTCAAATGGTTTTTATGAGAGGATTAGGTGTTCTAAAAGGGGAACATGGGGCACCTGGGTGGCTCAGTGGGTTAAAGCCTCTGCCTTCAGCTCAGGTCGTGATCTCAGGGTCCTGGATCGAGCCCCACATCGGGCTCTGCTCGGCGGGGAGCCTGCTTCCTCCTCTCTCTCTGCCTGCCTCTCTGATACTTGTGATCTCTGTCAAATAAATAAAATCTTTAAAAAACAAAAAATTAAAAAAAAGGGGGAACATACCTGTAATAATTAAAATAAATAAATATCTAGGACTGAAGTAAGTTCAAAGAAGTTTCTGTAGAAGAGATGACATTAGAATTTCACTAGAAAGAATAAAAGAATTTGGAAAAGGGAAGAGAAATGACGAGGAAAGAATTGCAGGAATAAAACATGGTAGGTAAAACGTGCTCCAAATAAAGTTCTAAGCTGACAATGCTACATGCTTCGCTATATCATCTACAAAACCAAATCCAATAAGAGGTAGGGAGTTGTTAATATACGATTTTAAAATAGAGTCACTTTCTAGGACCCATATCCTGCCCTTTGAAAGGAGCTTCTGTACAATCTCTCCAGGAGTCAGTCTGCTTTGGAAACACACCACTCTAGATATGGCACTAAATCCTGAATGCAAACCCCAATCTGACAAAATTATACAAATAAATCTATTTTAATTTCATGTTTATATGGAATTTACAAAATAAAACAGCACACTGTGTAAGAGAGAGATTTCATAATAATAAGGCTATAAGCAAAATAAGAAAGAATGCTTTCTGTCAGCTGTAAGCCTTTTTTTTTTTTTTTTTAGATTTTATTTAAGCTGTAAGCCATTTTAACAACTGTATTTGCAAATGCTCTAAATTCTTATGGGACAAACATTGGTGAGCATAAGGACTGACTTAGCCAAAAAGTCATCTTGATTATTCTTGGTAGGGGGAAAAATGTTAAGTGATGGCATAAGCAACTCATTTTAGTGACTTTGGTTTGATTTGTATTTGCAATTGCTATTTTATTCAAACATAAACACCTGAATTCTACAGCCAGGTAGCCCTATGACACACATGCTTTACGCCTACTCAGTTTTTGCTTGTTCTAAAAGTACTTTAGACAATTAATCTTAAACTTTAAGATGAAGGTCACCTTATCAACATATCTGTGCTTTCACTTATTTAGTTATAATCAAAACCTGTTCTGACACATGAAAGATGTTCTCATTATACCAAAAAATCTGGACTGGCATATTAATTTGAAAGCTACTCAAAAATCTTATTTTCATGCATAGCACTGCAGCATGGCCTTTCCCCCCATCATGATTGCCTCGGTGTACCTGAAATGTGGCGTATACACCACACTAATCTCTTCTTTCTTTCTTTGCTTCTTTCCTCACCAGGAGGAAAGAAGTCTCATCAACAGCAAGATCCATGCAAAGCATTCCTTATAAAGAATTTTACTTCTCTAACAGAAAACAAACACAAAAGTCATTAAAATAACATCTTGTACAATTTATCTTTTAATAGTTATCAAATCCCTGTTAAGATGGCAATTTACCTTTTTTCTTTTTTAACTGCTGAGCTATGAGGACTGGAAAAAAGAAAAGAATAAATAAAATATAGGAATAAAAGAATCCAAAGGAGGAAAAGAATGAGAGAGATGTTGGAGGAAAAAAGGATGTCCTAAAATGATGTCTCATATCCATATACTCTTCTCAGCAGTCTCCAGTGACTCCTTCTGATTTACTAAAGTCTTTAATTTTTCTTTCTTTTAATACTGAAGTAGTATTTGTTACATTACATATCTAAGCATACATTGTACTAAAATAGCTATGAAGTGATGGTTCAAAGCAGTTCATTTACTTCTGAATTTGACACATTCTGACATTATAGTACCATCCCCATGAATTCGGTAGATTACAGACTCAGTGACCACTTTGCATGATACAATTGCTTTTTTTCTAAACAATAAGGAACGTAAAATGAAGGAGAAAATTTCCACACGTAATGGCTTTCTGAGAACATTATTTTTTTAATTATGTAAGTCTTAAATCAGTAAATTCTTTGGGACTGTTCTTGAATGACATAATCCAAACATAATCAGAATTAGTCAACTACAGTGAAATTACAGCTGCTCTACACAATGGTATACACATGGTTATACATTTTTTAAAAAAGACAGGCTCTGATTCAAGTTTATGTTTCCCTTTAGTGAAAGAAAAAAAGAAACATGTTTCATCTTTGGAAAGAAATGTACAAAAATTAACAATATTTATAAAAAATATTTCCCCACTGTACCTATCTTGTGGTTGAATAATTACTCAGACCATTGTTTCTCAATTCAGCATGAAACATAAAAGCATTATGTACCTAGATCACTAACCTGAAGAAGAAGATCAAGAAGGAATACAATATAGAGGAGAACCATTAATTCCTCTAGAAAAAGATGTTAGCTACAATTTATTGAGAATTTACCCTCTGTTAGATATAGTACTAAATATTTTCTATCTATGACATTGTTGAGATGAAATTAAATGGTGCCAGAGCCAATGGGCGGCAAAATGGGGACAAAATCCACCACATCATTTGTTTGCTCAGAACCAACTGGCTTTGCTTGCTCAGCCCGGTGCTTCCTGAGTAGAATCCACAAGGGACGAGAGGGTAGATTGTGGTACACAGTACTGCCCAGACAAGATGACTCTTGCAGCAGGCTCTGACATTTTCAGAACTCTCTGGGAGGGAGTAGAAATAGGGAGATGGAATCAATTTATACTCCTAGGCTAATTATTTTAGTGCTCACGTAAGTGGCCCAGAGGACATGGCTGGGATGATACAAACCTAACTTCCAACAGATTAAGAGCCTGTGGCTCCCACTCCCAGCTCTACCCCCAAATAGCGTTTCTTAGCCAGAGAAACAGGGCTTTATCAATGACCAGAGACTCAAAGGTACACCCAGCATCCTGACCATCCAGCACCATAGTCTATACATACTGACAATATTAGACTGACTGGCCAAACACCTTGCAACCTTCTTCTCTTCTATCGGCTATGGATAAAATGTCCAAGTATCTTTTCTGAAAGGTCAGTTGGCATGATTTCTACTTGATTACATCAGCTACTGGGTGTACAAGCTGTCGGTTGTCAGAGGATACCTCTGCCTGTGAATATACCAAGCAATGGGCAGGTAGTATGTATTTAAAAGACTTTTATGAATATCTGAGTTTACATTTGTTTAATCTTTGAAAATTAACTTAGGATTTTCATATTAAGCATGAATATTCTGAATGCAAGTATACAGTAAAATAATTGTTAGAAAAAATAAAAAAATTAATTATTGGTATTATTTTTACTGATGAATCTGGGCAAGACCCTGATGTTATACAGAATCTGCTCATAACCATCCAAAACTTTCATTTAGTCATGAAGTCTTTCTTTCTTTCTGAAGTGTCTGTTTATTTCACGCCACACCATTTTATAGGGGAAGCCATTGAAGCACAGAGGGATTAAAGGATTTCTTTCAAACAAAACCCAAATTTATCTCAGCTTCCCTTTTGAACTCTGGATTTTGAACATGCAATTGAAGTAACTCTTGACAGTGGGGAGAGACGGACATTGCCACCAGCAGTGGGTTGGGAATGATGAAAAAGCACCCTAGAAGTGAACCCCAAGGTGAGAATAGCAGTGAGCATTTTGTAAAGTGCCTGCATATTCTTTTTATTTATTCCCCTTTCTACATAACTAAGCTTTAAATATTCCGATTTTATTTAAACCATGAAATAGGAGAGGAAGTCCACAAGTCTATGCTTGGGTTGGGAGGTACTGACATGTAGCCAGCAATGGTGGGTCATCAAAAAAAAAAAAAAAATCAAAAAAACTGGTCATCAAAAAGTGTCAAAAGAAGTTGAACCTCATGAGATGAGAGTTAACATTCTCAGGTCTGCCACAACTCTTGTGCAGAGAGTGCATCTTAACAGGGATATATTTGAATTGTGTTTTATTATGAGAAATAGGTGTGGGCACTGATACTCAGACTTTTGGTACACTCAGTGAAGCAGTAAACTTTGAAACTTGAAATCTATAGTCTGAGGGATGAAAGAATTTCATCATCAGTGGACAGTGGCACTGTCCACTCTAGCCTAGTGGCAGTAAGTTAAATCATTCTCAGTTCCTCATAGCTGTAGATTGCCAACTGAACTTAAAACATCCTTCAAAAGAAATAAAGGGACATTAGGCGTGGGACTATTTGTGTATTCTCAATTTGGAATATAACACTTGAACAAACAGATAGGAAATTTGAGTGAAACCAAATAAAAAAAAAATGGACCTGAATCATCATTCTTGCTAATAGTGGAAGCAGAGACCAGCCTTTGTGGTCTATCTTAGCTGATCAGCAGTTTCTTTTCAACTTCTATTTGAGCAGTCTGGAGTCTATCCAACTTCAGTATTTTATTATCTCACCACTATTTTGGCACTAATCTCTTGGCTTCTGATCTGGCTATAAATCAATTTAGTTCATACCTGACTCTTAGTTAAAAGAAAATTTTTTCACTTGGGAATTAGGTAGAGACACAACAAAACCAACTTTAGTCTAGAGGAAGAGAGACAATATTTTCTTTATTCATTAAAGCATCAATTTGAACTGTCCTTATGAAGCTATCATTTATTACCAATACTTGAAGTCTCTGTGACTCAATCCATGTACACATCATCAATAATCTCTCGAATTTAGGAATGCCATGCTACTTCAAGCTCCTTTGCAACATTTTTCTATCGTTTCAGACCACCTGGAATGCTACTTTTCTAATTACATCAGACACAGCAGAGTTATAAACTTGTGTCATTTGAATCCCAACAGAACTGAATCCAAGTCGTTATTCGAATGAATGAATGTATTCTATTTTATCTGTTACCATAGCCAAATCTTGAAAATCTAAAGATTATTTTGATTTAGGATTTAAAGGTAACTGTGGGAAAAAAAAAAATTGAACTTGATCTTAAGTGAGCCAAGTGTTACTTACATTAAGGCAACATTTGTGAGCAATCAGGTAGCGTTTTATAAATTCCTGCCTAAATCCTGTGGGATTTTAATTTAATATTAAAGTGGATGTCCTCTCAAATTGAAGATTTTTCAGCATTAGGTTTAGACTGTGAAACAGAAATTTATTTTACTGCTGTAACTGAGTTTAGAATACATAAAGAATCTGATAATAACTCAGCCCAATAACACATTTGGTGAAGATGTTTTATTCATTCATTTCCACCTATATGTTCAAAGTTAAATATTAACGTGTGTTCTTGATAAGCAAACTAAGAGCACATAATTTTTAACTTTGATCCTCACTAGCAGATAAACCATGTTGAGGTATATTGAACGAACACCTGAGAGAACCTTGTCTTTTCATAACTAATAATTAAATCTACTCTTCAACCATATTGGAAAAACTTCCTGTTTTTCTATTGAAGCACAGAAAATATCTAAAAAATATTTTATCTTATTGAAAATGAACAAAAACTTTCAACCTGGTTTCTCCATTATAAATCTCCTGCGCAGTTAGTGAAAGACATAGATCTTTATCTCTACTTAATTGTCTAATGCAATCTTTATCTTTGGTCTCCAGGACAATTATCATTGCTCTTTCTTCCCCATATTATAACCTAAACTTTGGAAAAGTATTTGGTAAGAAAATTAGTAAGAATTCAGGACTCAACTGTTCGATATGACACTTGCTTCCATGGCTTTAGAAGTGAAGAGGAGAAAGCCAGTTTGAAGTTTAGCATACTTTTTTTTTCTTTTAAAAAATAATACTAAGACAAAGAAGCATAGATTTTAATCTAAATATAACCTTCTCATATGAGTTAAGAAAGCAGTATATATAATTCATGGAAACTTAAGAAATCAGCAACATCAAAATATGCACAAGACATGTAGAAACTGTACAAGAAACAAAGGAGGAAAGAGGGTCATTGTTCCTCACCTAAAACCCAGCTCCTCAGGGGAAGTGAGAAGAGCGACGGGAAGGAGAAAGTAACACAGTCACTTGCCTTTTATACCAAAAGGAGTTGATGGTGAATTAATTGATATCTTCTCTCTCTCTCTCTCTTTTTTAACTTTATGTTTTCACTGCCACAGACACAACAAAAAAATTGTAAGATAATTTTCCCTCCAGCCTATTGGCAGGGCCGTTAGGGCTTTTTGTTTCGAATTATCCAGTTCCTAGCCTTCTGTAGAATGGATGTCTGCCCGGATTTGTGCGGCATGGCAGGTGGTAGAGACCATACTCCCACACTGACTGAGAGAAGGATGTCAGAGGAGATGGCGGTTCAGTGTGGTATGTGCAGCATCAGTGCCAGACTTGGTAAGAGACAAGCAGGGGCACTGCTCTGTTCCAGAGAAGAAGGAATGGGAGCCATGTGAGCCATTGCAGCTGGCCAATGTGGGCTGAGGGCAGGATGGGCGAGATGAGTGGGAGAAGGGCAGTAGTCAGAACTGATAATCAGACTTCTCACTCATTCTCTCAAGTAGAAGCTCAGAACCAGATTTAATTTGATTTTGGCAAAACAAAACAAAGTAAAATATATTCTTATAAAGTGTCCTGGAGCAATTCATACTGTTACACTGTGAATACCTCATTAAACTGAGTTGACTTTCATAACTAATTCAGAAACAGACCTACATTTCCCCGAGTTCTGTGTGGTTCCCGCAAAAGTTACTACATTCTTTAGAATGTTTTTAGAATGTTTAGGAACTCCAATTATCTTAGGAATAGTTCCCAAACATCAGAGTTTCTGTGTACATATATGTCTCTAAGTTATTATGTTTGACAATTCAGAACAGAAGAGTCTCCGGCCATAAGAACTGAAGCACTAGGAGCAACATTTATGTTCAGAACCTCCCCTGTCTTTATGTTTACTCCGTACCTCTTAAATTCACTGTTCCTGGAGGCTTTTAAGTTTGTGATAGTTTTATTTTAACTGTGGAAACTTTGTAAAATTATTTTCAGAGAAAGAATGTGTATATTTTTCAATAATGGGAATGATAGGTCCACTCTAACAATTACAATAAGCCAAATAACAGGCTTAAGATAGGGACCGTTATACTTGTTATACTTGTTTAGATAGCAAATAAAGATCCAGGACAAAAGAAATGACACTATGAAAACAAAGTTCTGCTTCACACCAGTCACAAATATCCTCCAATAATGGCATTCATTATATAAGGTATATAACAATACAATGCTGTCAGTGTGAATTCTGAACCATGCACATAGTTCTTTTCTTACTCTACCAATTTGGATGTAGATCTATTGAAATATGTGAATGGTCAACCAAGTTTGTCTTGAAATACTTGTGTGCTATATATACAATGTGGCAAATGCCAGAATAGAAAGTGTGTTTTTTCCTACACTGATGGAAATCAGGCAATGATTGTTCCATGAAAGTGTAAGAAAATGCATGTGATTTTTCATTGTATTGATTCCTCTCTCCCTTGAAAAACATACTCCCACTTTATTATCATAAAACAATTACAGATTGCTCTGTGTTATATATAGCACTATTAATTTGTGCTTAGTTAAGGGTAACTATCCTCTTATTGGATATTAAAACAGAGCTCAATATATTTAAGGCATGTGAATAAATTTTTACAAAAATCTTTCTGTACGTGTAAAATTTAATGAAATAAATATTTTCTATATCTATTCTTCATTTAGCAAATAACCAAAAGAATAGATGATATTTATAATTATGATCTAATAAAATGTGTTTTTTAAAGATTTTTTCTAAAGCTGCAATAACAATTATTCAATATGTCTCATGAAATAATTTATAAAAAAGGACATTGGTTTTCCTCATATATAGTTTTCAACTACATAAAATCCTGACCTAATGTCTGACTTTTAGCAGTTATTTATAAATGAACTATATTCACAGAGAAGTTATGCACACCTGGTAAATTATGAAGTCAATTGTTCATTTTGCCCTCTTATTGAGTGTTGCACGATTGCTGAGCAAGCAATTCAATTATGCTTCGGGGCTGCAGGTGAAAATAAAGGTCCACTTGAGGTGGTTTCCATGCTTTGGCCTCGTGACAAAAAATAATCAAGATCTGATATTCAACCTTTTCCCACTCAAACCATAGTTTTGAATTGAAATTGAATGTACAAAATGTGAAATTATGTTGCCTTTTAAACTTCAGGAAAAATATCATATTGCTGCCTATACAAACATAACATTGCTTGCTGGGTGGTGTTATGTTGGGATTCTATATGTGAAGTGACAAGCAAAGAAACATGACTCCACTTTATGTTCCTATGTCCCCAAAAATGCACTGCACTGATTGAAAAAAAAAAAAACAGTTATTTTCAATCTTCATTCCAGGACTCACTGGAAAAGAGTCAATACCCACCCTTTTTTTTTCCCCTAAAGAAACTTGACAGTATTGACTAACATAGACAATTAAGACATATTTTCACTTTATATAAATCATAAATTATATATACATGTATATATGATTATTATCAGAAAAAGAGACTAAGTTAAAGCTTTCTAGGTAAACCACTTCAATATTTTTTTTAAGTCAGGAACCACTGACTTTTATATTCTTGAGAAAAAAGATGTTTTTAATTCCCCTAAAGCTTTCCCACCTTTCGGAGATACGTGTATTCATGAACAATGAGAAACAAGCTTCTGATGCTAATTCTGGTAGGTAGGTTTCAAAATGGAAAGTATGGCTTAACTGAGAAGAGGAAGCATTTACCCTTCTTGCTAGAGACCCCTAAGAAAGTAAGCAAAACTAGTCATGGGGATGGCACTGACTTCCAGTGAGTGCTGTTAGACAAACCATGAGCTATTTGCCTGGAGCCTATGGGTGTGAGTACACGGAAGTATAATGCAAATATTTTTAATTACTATTTTTTTAAATTTAAAACTCTTATACTATAATCTGTTTTTTGATATAGTATAAAATAAAGCACATTTTTTATTATCTATTATTTTTATTATCTATTACTATCTAATCTTGCAACTCAAAATTCACTCCTAATACTAAGGACTGGAATCTTGAAAAATTGAAATATTTCTAAAGGCTCCTAAGCCTTAGATCTTATATTAATATGTAACTGCCTACTGGAATTGTCACCTCAAAGTGTCAAGTCTAATAGTGGATTTTTATTCTTGCATGTATCTACCTGTTTTCCTAATTTATGTATTTGTCGTCAGAACTTCTTCTCTCCTACACATCATCCCTATACTTCCATTCAACCCTCTTCCCTACACTACCCTCAAGACTACCAGTCATTTCCTATCTATTTTTTATCATGGAAAGCATTCAGTCTCACATATTTCTCTGTTTTCATTGTGCTCAGTATTGCCATATACATTTTGTGAAAAAATTACACTTTGTAAAATTATTACAAAATCAGTACATATTCATTATGAAAACTTGAGCCATGTGGAAATTTATAGGGATAAAAATAAAAACCTAGTGCAATTTCATAACTGAGAAACAATTGCTTTTCATATATACATATTAGATTTTGGATAATTAGACCCTGTATAACACAGTTCCAAATCCCAATTTTTTTGGAAAAATATTTTTCTGTCATTGTTATTATTATTAAACATCATTTAATAGCTGGCTAATATTCTATCTTGGGGATGCACCACAGATTTTTAAACCATTATATTCTTCTAAAGCAAACCTATTTTAGGTTTTGGTTATATATAACTTTATAAGGAACAATTTTAAAACAAATTTGTTTGAATTTCTGATAATTTAGGTTTGTTTCCTAGAAATGAAATCACAGAGTTGAAAACTATGAATGTGGGTATATAATTAGTATAGTCTATAATACTATACTAATAGTATGCTTCTTAAAGTTGTCAGTGTGAAGTGGGGAGTTTGATTATAAGACCCCTTACAGAGAAAAATGACAACCACAAGAATGAATATTCACTGTTTTTATAAGATTAGGATGAAGAAAACAGTTGCTCAGGAAATCCATAGCTTTTTCAGAGACTGGGTTCAGAGTGGAATGGTCATTCTTCAAATGCAGGATACTGGGATCTAGTGCCTAGTGTTCCAGAAAAATATTTCTAAAGTAAAGGAAATAGGGGTGCCTGGGTGGCTCAGTCAATTAAGGGTCTGCCTTTGGCTCAGATCATGATCCTAGGGTCCTGGGATCCAGCCATGTATCAGGCCTCCTGCTCAGCGGGAAGCCTGCTTCTCCATCTCCCACTCCCCCTGCTTCTGTTACCTCTCTCACGGTCTCTCTCTCTCTATCAAATGAATAAATAAAATCTTTGAAAATAAATGAAGTAAATAGTGAATTGTAGGGTTTGTTTCTTAGAACTTCTATCAGTGCAGTAAAATTACCTCCATAGGGGCCATGAGCAAAGAAAATCAGTCTTTGGAGGTATATGGATTTGTAATAATCCAAAGAGCAGTCCTAGACTAGAGATTGAGGAAACGGTTCTCCATAAATCTCACCTCATAAACACTCTTCTGAGGGGAGGGAACGGAAAAGAATTCTGACAGTAGGACTAGGAATGCACACAGTTTATACCATAAAGAGCTAGATGGAGCTTCCATGGCTATCTAACCCTGGGCTGTCTCTAGCTCTGGAAAATCCAGAGGAAGAAGGGGGCAGTAAGGAGGCCTCTATGCCTTGGGTCCGACAGAATTTTCTGCTCTTGAAACACCTGGTGGCAAAGTACGCAGGAAAACCACTGACTACAAAAGTTGCTTGCAAGAGCGCGCCCTCTCTTGGAGGAGGGAAGAAAACTCACTGTTAACGAGTCTGGTACTCAGGCACCCCTATAGATCATGTTACTTCTTGATAGATGATAGAACTTGAATTTCTGACTGGCAGACTTTCCTTCCAATGCCCTGCTGTGAAACATTGCTCAAGGACCTCCAAACAGATCTGCATTTCCAGAGCACAGCTATTGCAGGAGATCAGTGAGGCCTATCTAGTTGGCCTTTTTGAACAAAACAATTTGTGCGCTATCTGTACTAAATGTGTAACAATTATGCCCAAAGACATCCAGCTAGTAGCTGCATACATGGAAAATGTACTTAAGAATTCACTATGCAGGGGAGTGCCTGGGTGCTCAGTGGGTTAAGCCTCCGCCTTCTGCTCAGGTCATGATCTCAGGGTCCTGGGATCCAGGCCCTTGTCTGGCTCTCTGCTCAGTGGGGAGCCTGCTTCCCCCCCTCTCTCTGCCTATTTGTGATCTCTCTCTGTGTCAAATAAATAAATAAAATCTTAAAAAAAATTCACTATGAGGGGAAACATTTCATTATTAAAAAAAAATTCTTTTCTTCCTGTTACTGAATTTTTCCCCCCATGAGATCAAAAGGTACCTAAGTATATAATTGCAAGTGGAAAAATAAGGGATAGAAATTGGGTATTGGCAGTTTTTCCATTTTTCTTTGTGTGTAGATTTTTAATATAAATGGGGATGTAGAGCATTAATACAAGTCAAAACATTTCAGTAAACAAATTTTAGCAGTTCAACTCTAAAATAATTATAAATCAACCTGTTATATTTTTCTGAACAATTTTAGCATTTAGATTTTTCAAAACAAGCATATTTCTAATTGACAGCAAGTAAATGATATTTGTAGTATTTTTATCATACAGATTCTATTCATTTATTGCGCCTGGGTGGCTCAGCTGGTTCAGTGTCTGCCTTCAGCTCAGGTTATGATCCCAGGGTCTTGGGATAGAGCCCTATAAGCTGTTTTTAAAAACAGCTGCATGGAGAGCAAGCTTAAAGCTCTCTAAAGTACTTAACCACACAATGCATTTGATAGGGTGACCACCTGTACAAAGAGACAAAACAAATCACTACACTTATGTAAGGATAAAACTTCTAGAAAATATACTCTGGGTCCACACTAACACACAGAATAGGGCAGGAAAAAGTTCTAAATTTGTATGTCACTAGAAAATAGATAATAATTATGGTCTGAAAAATATGAAATTATGTTAACTGTAGCCATAAAAAATTTTCAATTTAACACTCATAGTATTTTTCACTTAATCAATGTGTCTTTTGTCAAATGCTGTTAAGATTTGTTCTCCTAGGAAATGAAGTCATTGGATCAATTCAATAACATACACTAAATATACTTTTGGATTAAGAGTAGTTGTTCCAAATCCAGTATGGTAGTATTCAATTCAATAAAAGCAATTTGATACAGAACTTCAGTAGAAAAACCTGTAGCTCTTTGATGGTTTCGACTCTAGTTAGAATGGATTCAATGATCTTCTTGCGCTCAATAGTAAAGCCTTAACCCCTGCACAAACAAAACTTTTATTCTTTTGTTTTTAAAATCAGGAAAGAAAGCATCAAGACCAGTATGAAACCAGGCCCTTGGGTCCCTAAAAGCCTTGTTTCTGGTGTTCTCCACTATGTCCCCCATGTTCTGGCTGGCCCCACAAACATAGATTATTTTTTGTTTTATGGTTTGTCCTTTTAATTAATATTTTTAAATAAAACTTAGGTTAAAAAAAATAGGAGACTCCAAAAGTATTCCTGTGACCATATTATGTGATCGTTCCTACTAGTTGTGACTCTTCCACTGGTATTTACACCCAGTTCTTTTATAACCATCAAGGGTCACAGGTTAGATCTGAGCTAAGGTACATCACCAATTCATGGCCACAGTGTTGAGGTCCTCAGAAAGATCACCAACTTCTCCAAGTATTTTGTGATGATTTTAGGCTATTTATACAAGGTTTTGGAAAACATGGGAATTGTCAGATGAGAGATAATGTAGCTTTATTTTGCTTCCTCTTCAAGTGAAATATTGACCCAGATATGTAAGAATTTGTCAAGAAGCAAACAGGCTCAAGACTTAGAAGTAAATTAAAATAAATTAATGGGACTTTTTATCTAGAAATAAAATTTACTCCATTAAATAACTCATCCAGGCAGAATTATATATCCCTAAAAGTGGGTGTCATAAAGACCCTGTTTACCATTATATCTTCAAGCATAGGGTTACCCTAAAATATAATAAACATTCAATAAATATTTGTTGAACAAAATGACAAAATAAATGTGCATTCCTTAAAGTCTACCGAGATTAATAAATTGATGAGGATGAGAAGACTTCACAATTTACAACTGTCTTAAACCTGTAACAGAGCATTTTACTCTGTTTTAGAAGCAATGTATTATTTTTTAATTGAATTTGCACATTTGATCATAGTGTGTATAAGCTTTATGGGTATTATCAGGTTGTGATTTTTTTTTAAGATTTATTTATTTACTTGAGAGAGAGAAAAATCACAAGGAGGTGAGTCAGGGGGAGAGGGAGAAGATGACTCCTTGCTGACCCAGGTTTGATCCCAGGATCCTGAGATCATGACCTGAGCCAAAGGCAGGTGCCTAACTGACTGAGCCTCCCACACTCCTGGTTTGTGTTCTTTTTTAGGGAATTGTGATTTTTTTTATTGTTTTTCTTAAGAAGTTCTTGGTAAAATTTCTTATCCGTTTTTACTTTGTTTTTACATAATTAAAAATTATTTTTATTTACTTTTATATCAGGCCTTTCCTCAGTTTTGAGAAAGTAATATTAATTTTTATATTAGCTTGATTAAAAATAAATTCAAGGGGTGACTGGGTGGTTCAGTTGGTTAAGTGTCCTCCTTTGGCTCAGGTTATGATCTTAGGGTCCTGGGATTGGTCCCTGCATTGAGCTCCCTGTTTGGCGGGAAGCCTGCTTCCCCCTCTCCCTCTGCTGCTCCCTCTGCCTCTGCTATCTTGTTCTCTTTCTCAAATAAGTAAATAAAATCTTTTTAAAAATTATAAATAAAAATAAATTCAAAAGTGTGTAAGTAGCATTTGGATAAATTTCCCACATTATTTTTCATAAATTTATTGATATAATATAGATTGTAGTCTTAGTTGCTAATTCATTATTGAAATATATTTCTACGTATGAATGTGTAAAGTGTACAACCTGTATCATTGTGTAAAAATTGTCATCTATTTGTATTAAATTTGAGTACAGTAGAAGATAAAATTTTTATATTACCTCATAACAAAACCCTTTGCTAAGAGAAGTCCTTGAGCTTATTTGATTATGGATGAATTTTTAAATTTTTCTTTTTTGGACAACCTATGGAATGGGAGAAGATATTTGCAAATGACATACTCAATAAAGGGTTAGTATCCAAAATACATAAAGAACTTATACAACTCAAAATTTAAAAAAACAACAACAAATAATCCAATTTAAAAATGGACAGAAGACATGAACAGATATTTCTTTAAAGAAGACATACATACAGGTGGCTGACGGATACATAAAAAGATGCCCAATATCACTCCTCATCAGAAAAATACAAATCAAAACCACAATAAGATACCATCTCACACCAGTCAGAAATGACCAAAATAAAAAACACAATAAACAATGTTGGTGAGGATGTGGAGAGAAAGGAACTCTTATGCTCTGTTGGTAGGAATACAAACTGGTGTAGTCACTGTGGTTGGTTACCAGAGGGGAGGTGGGGGGTGGTAAGTGAAATAAGTAAAGGGGATTAAGAGTACACGTACCATAATGATAACGGAGTAATGTATAGAATTGTTGAATTACTATATGGTACACTTGAAACTAATATAATATTATATGTTAGCAGCACTGGGATTAAAAAAAAATCTTTTTTGTAGACTACATGTGTATTGAGTAAAACGGAATACAAGAACTGATATAGACCAAATTCCTTTTGATCTTGCCTAGAGTCTACCTTACAAAACAAAGAATCATTACTTCTGAGTTGATAAGATTCTAAAACTGAATTCCATAAGTTTAGCAACTAGGAAAAAGACTAAAAATAAAGCTCAAAAAGGATACGTTAAAAGTTAAGTAATTAGCTCTTTTGTAGCCTTCTTGTTTTGGCCTATAATAGATTTCAATTATTGTGTTTTAAATTAATTGAGATCAATAATCAAATTTTTGTAATGTATAATGTTAATTTTGTTAGTATATTAATTTTGTCTATTCTAAAAAGAGGCAAATTTAGTAATTCTATCTTTTGTTAAATCTAGACAGTTTTCTCAGTATAAAACTCTCAAATTTCAGCCTTTCATTTCTTTTCCATGTATACACAGTCAATTGAACTTAACTTGGTATTTGCATATTTGTACATATGAAGGAAAAAAAATAACATTCTTGTTTAAGTTTTTTTTTTTAATTAACTAATGCACAAATCACTCGATGTGTCTCATTTTCACTATCAAATTCTAGGAAATACATGGAGAGGCACAAAGAGATGGTGTTTTCAAATTACAAATTAATTACCACAATGATAATAATAATGGTGAGAATTTGTTTAGATTTCCTGTACCATAGATCCTCTTCTATTTGCTATGTACATATATTACAGCATTTGACACTCCAGGAAAACTCATAGGATATTGTCATTTTCTGCATCCTGTTCATGGTCACACAACTACTGCATAGTACATCCTAGATTTGCATGCATGTCTACCTGATTTCAAAGCATATGCCATTTCTCATCCATGTCATTCTTTAATTCTAAATTGTCTGTTCACGTTAACATTTGGTAGAAAACTAGAGGTGATGATCTCAGGTATATAAGAAGACAAAATCACTTATTCCATCAGAGATTTTGGTTAGAGAGGAATTGGTGAGCAGTGCTGATTATGGCAATAAATTTTATCATTCTTAGTCCTTCTACAGGTGACAATAAATCTAGACTTCAGATGGCTATCTCTCAGAATGGGTGAATTGAGTTTCCCAGTAGAGGAAACAATACCCTCATTATTCTCCAAAAAGGTAATCTTTCAAAGTAGCCCAACAGAACTACAGAGAATCAGAATACAACTCTAAAGTTGAAACCTAATGTGACTTGCTTGGGACTGTGGGCACCACAACCTGCATCCACTTTGCAGGCAAAACATTGGACTCATGCCATGTTCCTTTAAATTCTCAAACAATGACAACATTTCAAAATGTTTTTCATTATAATCTTCTTGCTATGAAAGTGAGAGATTATCACTATGATATTAATCATTGATACAATCAATGTTTACATTGATTTTGTACTCATAAAGTTCAAAGAAAAATGCACCTTAAATATGAACAATGATATTTCTCAAACTGATATTCTATTTATTAATCAAAATAATGGGTCGTAGTACCTAGAATCAGAAATGAAACGTGGGCTGTGCATATCTGCACATCAGGACTTAGACAAACCAATAAAAAATCCAATATCCAGGGGCATCTGGGTGGCTCAGTGGGTTAAGCCTCTGCCTTGGGCTCAGGTCATCATATCAGATTCCTGGGATCAAGCCCCACATCAGGCCCTCTGCTCAGAGGTGAGCCTGCTTCCCCCTCTCTCTCTGCCTACCTCCCTGGCTGCTTGTGATCTCTCTCTCTCTCTCTGTCAAATAAATAAATAACATCTTTAAAAAGAAAAATCTAGTATCCAGAACAGCAAAAGATGTTTCATGGAAAATCAGGACAGCAGAAGGCAA
This sequence comes from Martes martes, assembly GCF_963455335.1. Taxonomy (NCBI): domain Eukaryota; kingdom Metazoa; phylum Chordata; class Mammalia; order Carnivora; family Mustelidae; genus Martes; species Martes martes. Next base: position 38,059,707 of record NC_137893.1, read on the forward strand.
GCAGTCAAATATCTAAAGATATGCTTAATTTAATAGCCAATAGCAAATAAAGAATACCATATCTAGCTTTGCAATACTATTTGCAGATAGACTCCTAAATGCAAGTTTCCAAATTAATATAAATTGATTCTAATAACGCATTTTAAGTGAGTAACTAGAGATGAGAACTTCCATTTTAGACTTACATTGCCATTTGTTTTTAAGTATAGATATTTAAGAAAATACTACATACCCTTTAGTGAAAAACAGCAAAAGTAAGACAAATTGAAACCTCAAATGTGGACTATGATATAACATACCCAGAAAAGTCAAGAGATTTGATCTAAGCATATTTGCAAGGCTGAAAGAAAATTTAGTCACATGTTATATTAACAGCAGTGCTGCTGAATATAATTATCCAAACTACGATTTAGTTTTGGAAACTGTTAGGATCCCAATACTGTTTTACAAAAACAAATCATTTAAAGAAGAAAAATTACCACTATCTGAGTACCCTTAAATGCTGTCAGGTTATGAAATAGTCTCTGAAAAACCACTTAGTCACTGATAATGACAAATCTTATTTATGTACTTTCACAATATAGCTCAGTTTATTTCTGAATAGAGGCTCTTCATAATGGAATTCAATATTGATTAAGCACACAATTAATAAATCAATTTAATTCTAAAGCATTGATATTTTTTTCCAGTGAGCTATCTTTTTTCAATTGAGAAATGTGAATTTAAGATTGCCTGTCATTTGTCCTCGGAAAAATTGATAACTGATTTACAGCTGGTTAAAATTTGAGTTTTCTTTCTAACAGAGGGATCCCTTTCCCTCCATGGAAAATATATTTATTTTAAAACTATATGTACATTATATACATTATATACAATATATAAAACATATGTGTTATATAGAGGTAATATATACATAGGTGTATAGGTACATACACAACTTTTTTTTAAGATTTTATTTTTTTAGAGCAGTTTTAGCTTTATATCAAAATGGAGAGGGAAGTACAGAGACTCCTCCTTTACCTCCTGCCCCTAAACGTGCATAGCCTCCCTCATTATAAATTATTATAAATATCATTATAAATATCATTCACCAAAGTGGTCCATTTGTGCAATTGATGAAACTACACTGACACACCATAATCATGCAAAGTCCATCATTTACCTTAGGTTTCATTTTTGGTGTTGAACATTCTATGAATTTGGACAAATATGTAATGACATCCATCCATCATTATACTATCCTAGAGAATATTTTCACAGCTCTAACAATCCTACCTATTCATCTCCCCACTCCCACCCTTACTCCTGGCAACCACTTATCCTTTAACTATCTCTAGAGTGTTGCCTTTACTAGAATGTCATATGATTGGATTCATACAAAATGTAGCTTTTCACATTGACTTCTTTCATTTAGTGATATGCATTTAAGGGTCCCCCCTGTCTTTTCACACCTTAATAGCTCTTTTGTTTATTTTTTCCCCCTTCTCCTCCTCCTTCACCTTCTTCCTCTTCCTCTTCCCCTTTTTCTCCTTCTCCTCCTCCTCATATTCTTCTTCTTCTTCCTCCTCCTCCTCCTCCTCCTCTTCCTCCTCCTTCTCTCTCTCTCTTTCTCACTACTGAATAATAATCCATTGTCTGGATGTACTACAATTTATTTATCTATCCATTCACCTACTGAAGGACATCTTGGTTGCTACCATGTTTTGGCAAATATGAATAAAGTTGCTATAAGCATCTGTGCGCAGGTTTTTATGTGGACATAAGTTTTATGTGGACATAAGTTTTCAACTTATGTTTTCAACATAAGTTTTCAACTCCAATGGGTAAGTACCGTGATATATATTGTAGTTTATCTTTTCATATGCTTATTTGCCATATGTATATGTTCTTTGGTGAAGTGTCTGTTAAGATCTTTGGCTTTTTTTTTTTTTTTAATGTTGGGTTCTTTTGTTTTCTTACTGCTAAGTTTTAAGAGTTCTTTGTATATTTCGGATGACAGTCGTTATATTGATTTTTTTTTTTTTTTGCTACTATTTCATCCCAATTTGGGGCTTGTCTTCTAATTCTCTTGGCATTGTCTTTTAATTTTAGTAGAGTCTAGCTTATCAATTCTTTCTTTCATATGTCTTTATGGGTCATGTCTTTGGTGTTGTATTTAAAAGGAATCACCACACCTATGATTTTCTCCTATGTTATCTTCTAGGAGTTTTAGTTTTGCATCATACATTTAGAACTATCGTCCATTTTGAGTCAATTTTTGTGGAAAGTATAAGGTCTGTGTCTAGAGTCTTTGTGTGTGTGTGTCTGTGTGTGTGTGTGCACGGATGACCAGCCTTTCTAATACCGTTTGCTGAAGAGACTATCATTGCTCTATCACATGTACTTTTTTTTGTAATAAAGTGATTTATTTCAGCCTTACCAAAATCAGAGTGTTCATAAAGACATCCAAAAATACCTTTATCTATTATAACAACAGTGTTCAGGAAGAATAGCTGGTTTTAGTGTTCAGCTTTTTTATTTTTCCCCATCAATAGTAGATAATCAATTTGAACTGATTTTCTTCTTTTCTAATGCATTTATTTTCCGGTGATTTATGTGCTCATTCCAAACAATTGGACCAAAGAAACCTCCACCCCTGAGCATTAAACATTTGATCAATATAAGAGTTTCATTGTAGAAAGTAGTGTTAAAAGTTTATTCATTCAGTGCACTCTTTAGAGATGATTAACTGTCTTTATTATATTAAAGCAAACCCAAAGCCATCTGCCAAAGGCGATTGTGTCCAAGCACTGAAACCATTTCATGTGAAAACTCATTTTCAGGCTCCTAATTATTTTTCATTATAGTGGCAGTGTGGAATAGATTGGAATTGGACAGTAATTGCCAGGTCTGAGCAGTGTGGACCATTGCAATGTATCAGTTTAGATGAAGTGTGACAAGGATACATCTAGCTACTATATAACTTCCATTAACCAACTTCCCTGTCCCTGATCATGTAACACTTCATAGAATGTGGTCAGCACAAGGTCATAATAATGGCTTTCTGACTGACTTCAAGTATTTTGTATAAGTGCAAGCTGTTAACTCCCTGTGTTAGCATTGTTCTAGGAATGTCCAGTTATTACAGTTGTCAAAAGTATCTATTTCTTCAAGAGGGACAGGTAAACTTTTTTAAATTACAAAGTTCAAGCTCAAGTTTGACTTCTTTCATGTATAATGATCTGAAAGGGAAGGCATGACAAAAATTATAATAATTTCATATAATTTTAAGTGATCAATATTATTCAGTCAATCCAGTATACTGATCATAAAAATTCTATCCAAGTAGAAAACAGTCTCAAATTATTTCTAAATATGCAACCAAGCATATCATTTTTAAGCAAACTTACTAGTAAAGTGAAACAGCCATACCTACAGATAGACTCTTTTCATAAATAAGTTTTCCGTACAGGGGTGACACTAACAATATTTGAGTGACTCTCAACTGGGTGATCATGTCCCCTTCCCCCCACCCACCAATGTCTGGAGACGTTTTCGCTTGTTATAGGGGCCAGTGATCCTATTGGCATCTAGTGGATTGAGTCTAGGGATGTTACTAAACATTGAAAATGCACAGGATAGATTTCCCACAACACATACAACAGATAATTATCTGTCCTAAAATGTCAATAGTGTCAATATTGAAAAAACTCTGGAATATATGTATTAACTTCCAATTTGTTGTTTCCCTGTTCCCCAAAATATAATAATTATTTTTTAGTGATTGGTTTTTTAAAAACATTTTCCCTCTGTAGAACATTAAGTCATCAATATAATTTAGTAATAAATTTCCTTCTATAATGTATTTTATTTTACCTAATATAAACTCATGCATATTACAATTAGGATTTTTAACTCATGGTCCTTTTCTGCCCCTCGGTTTTATTTCAAGATAATTGACCTGCTTCACTGTGTAAGTTTAAGGTGTACAGTATTATGGTTTGATTCACATGGACTGTGAAAAGTTTACCACAGTAGATTTAGCTAACCTGCATCTTCTTATATGGATACAATGAAAAAAAGAAAAAAAAATTCCTTGTGATGAAACCTCTTAGTATTTAGTGTCTTAACAATTCTCCTAGATATCAAACAGTAGTTTTAAATACAAGCTTCATGTTGTACATTATATCCCTGGTATTAATGTATCTGGTAGCTGAAAGTTTGTACCTTTTCACCACCTTTCCCCTTCCCCTATTCTTTGCCTCTGGTAGCCAGAAGTCTGATCTCTTTCTATGTGAAGTTGGATGTTTTGTTTTGTTATGTTTTAGATTCCACATTTAAAGTGAAATCAAACAGTTGTTTGTCTTTCTCTGATTTATTTTGCTTAGCATAATGCCTTTAAGGCCCATCCATGTTGTCACAAATGGTAGGATTTCTTCATTTTTTTTATGGCTGGATAATATTCTATCTTGTATATATACCATGACTTTTTTATCCATTCATCCATGGATGGTGACTTAAGTTATTTTTATGTGTTGACTATTGTAAATAATGTCACCTTAAACACGGAATGCCGATTGTCACCTTCATGAGGTGGGGATCCTGGTGATCAAAGCCGAATGACAGGGACTACTGACTGATGATCAGTAGACGACTTTATTTCTCACAATCACTTCTTTTATACTTTATACAAGAACTGGTTACAAACAGGATATAGATTTACATGCAGGACGTGAGCTACATGTGGGATGTGGGTTATGTGGAGGACGTGGGCTACATGCGGGATGTTGGCTAGGTGCAGGCAATCAAGTGTGACAAGTGAACAACAATGATCATCTCTTAGTTTTACATGACAAGAGAAATTTAAGGTTTCCCTACACTTAGCAGATACATCTAAAGGAGGACATGAAAGCACACCGGGGATCCTCCCAAGTTTATTCCGGGCATCAGCCCAGGACAACTCTTGCCTCCATCTCCTGGAGTTTTCTCACAGGGTCTGACATGACCCCAGTCACATTGGCGAGGATCTGGGTTGTGTTCCAACAGCAGGTATCTTTTCACTTTCTTTATATATATTCTGAAAACTGGAATTGTTGGGTTGTATGAAGTTCTATTTTTCATTTTTTGAGGACATTCTCTACAGATTTTCTATTGTGGCTGTATCAATTTACAATGCCATGAACAGTGCACAGGATTCCCACTTTTCTACATCCGCACCAGCATTTGTTATCTGTCTTTTTGATGATGGACATTTTAACAGGTGTGAGGTGATATCTCATTGTGGCTTTAATTTGCATTTTCCTAATGACTAGTGATGTTAAGCATCTTTACTATGTATCTTACTGTGTATCTTCTTTAGAGGATTTGCCCATTTTTAAATTGAGTCCTTCTCTTTTGCTATTGAGTTGTATGAGTTCTTTACATAACTTTGGGTTATGTAAAGGTTACATAACCTTATCAGAAATATAGATTGTAAATATTTTTTCCCATTTCATAGGTTTCCTTTTCAGTTTGTTGGTATTTATTTATTTATTTATTGCTGTGCAGGTGCTTTTTACTTTGAGGTCGTCCTACTTGTTTATATATGATTTTGTTGCTACTGCTTTAGGTGTCAGATCCAAAAAATCATTACCAAGGTTCATGTTAAGGAGCTTTATTTTTTTGTTTTCTTCCAAAAGCTTTATGGTTTTAAGTCTTATGTTTAAGCTTTTAATACATATTGAGTTAATTTTTGTGGGTGGTATAAGATACAGGTCCAATTTCATTCCTGTACATGTGAAAATCCAGTTATCCTAGCACCATTTATTGAAGACTGTCTTTTCTCTATTGAGTGTTCTTGGCTCTCTTGTCAGATATTGGTTGATCCTATATGCTTGAGTTTATTTCTGAGCTTTCGATCCTGTTCTGTTGGTCTATTTGTCTGTTTTCATGCAAGTATCATACTCTTTTGATGATGATAGGTTTATGATATAGGTTGAAATCTGAAAGTATGATGACTCCTGCTTTGTTTTTCTTTCTCAGAATTTCTTTCACTGTTCAGGATCTTTTTGGATTACATATAAGTATTAGAAGTGTTTTTTTTTTCCCTACTTCTGTATAAAATACCATTGGAATCTTGATAGATATTGCATTGGATCTGTCGATAGTTTTTGGCAATATTGACCTTTTTTGTGGTTTTCTTTTCAATACTTTCATCAATGTCTTATAGTTTTCAGTGTACAGGTATTTCACCTCCTTGGTTAAATTTATCCCTAGCCATTTACTCTTTCTGATGCCATTGTAAATGAGATTATTTTCTTGAATTATTTTTCTTATATTTTATTACTGGTATATAGAAATGCATCAGATTTTCATATGTTAATTTTGTATCCTGTCACTTTACTGAATTCATTTGTTCATTCTAACAGTTTTTTGATGGAGTTTTCAGGATTTTCCTTTTATAGTCTCAAGTCATCTGCATACAGTGACAATTTTTCTTCTACCTTTTAAATTTGCATTTTTTTGCTTCTAATTGCTATGCCTAGGATTTCCAATACTATGATAAATAAAAGGGACAAGAGTGGGCATTCTTATCTTATTCCTGATCTTAGAGGAAAACCTTCCAGTATTTCACTATTGAGTGTGATATTAGCTGTGGGTTTGTCATATACAGTCCTTATTTTGTTGCAGTAATTTCCTCCCTACCCACTTTGTTGAGAGTTTTTATCATAAATGGACATTGAATTTTGTAAAATACTCTTTCTATATGTGTTGAGATGATTGTGTCATTTTTATCTTTCATTTTGTTGATGAAGTACATAACATCAATTCATGTACAGTTGTTAAAACATTTTTGCAACCCTGGGATAAATCTCACTTGATCATGGTGTGTATGATCCTTTTCATGTATTATTTAAATTTGTTTCTTACTATATATTGGCCTGAAATTTTCTTTTTCCCTTCCTTCCTTCCTTCCTTCCTTCCTTCCACTCTCTCTCTGTCTCTCTCTTTCTTCTTTTCTTCCTTTCTTCCTTTCATCCTTCCTTGTCTGATTTTGGTATCAGGCTAAGGCTGGCTTCATAAAATGTGTGTAGGAGTATTCGCACCTCTTTGATTTTTTGGAAGATTTTGAGAAGGGGTGGCATTAATTTTTCTTTAAGTGTTAAAATTTTCTGGTGAACTTATCTGATACTGAGCTTTCCTTTGTTGAGAGATTTCCAATTCCTGATTTGATCTGCTTACTAGTAATTAGTCTATTCAGATTTTCTATTTCTTCCTGATTCCATTTTAGTAAGATGTATTTTTCTAGGAATTTTTGCAGTTCTTCTAGGTTGTCAATTTGTTGGCATATAGTTGTTCATAGTAGGTTCTTATCATCATGTGAATTTCTGTCATATCTGTGGTGATGTCTCATTTTTCATGTATAATTTTGTTGATGTAGGTCCTTTCTCTGTTTTCTTTGATTAGTCTGGTAATGGTTTGTCAGATTTGTTTATCTTTTTCTTAGAAGTTTAGTTTGAGTCATCTTAGTTGGTTCATCTTTCCTACTGTTTTCCTGTTCTCTATTTCATTTATTTCTGCTCTAATTTTTACTATTTCCTTTTCCTTTCTTCTGCTAACTTGGACTCAGTATGTTCTATTTTTTTTTCCTTTTTTTTTTTTCCTTTTACTTATTTAAGGCACAGTTAGGCTGTTTATTTGGAATCTTCCTTGTTTCTTAATGAAGGTGTTTTTTGCTATAAACGTCTGTTTTAGAACTCCTTTTGCTGTGCCCCTGAAGTTCTGGTATTTGGTATTTCCATTTTCATTTGTTTCAAACAACTTTTTTTATTTCCCTTTTAATTTCTTCTTTGATATGTTCATTGTTTAGGAGACTGTTGTTTAATTTCCATGTATTATGAATTTTCCAGTTTTCCTCTTGTTACTGATTTCTAGTTCCATGCCTTTGTGGTCAGAGAAGATACTTGTATGATTGCAATTTTCTTGAATTTTAAGCTTTGATTTGAGGTCTAACATATGGTCTATCTTAGAAAATGTTCCATGTTTGCTTGGAAATAAGGTGTATCCTGGTTTTGTTTAGAATGCTCTGTATATGTCTGTTTGGTCCACTAGGTTTGTACTGTTGTTCAAATGTGCTGTTGCCTTAGTAATCCTCTGTCTAAATGGTCTATCCATTGTTGAGAGTGGGATATAAAAATTCCCAACTCTTATTGTAATATAGCTGATTTATCCTTTTAGCTCTGTTAGTTTTTGCTTAATATATTAGGTGCTCCAGTGTTGCTCTACAAATAGTTGTAATTGTTATACCTTTGTGACTTATTGACCACTTTATCATTATATAATGACTTTCTTTGTCTCTTTTTACTGTATTTAGTGTAAAGTTTATTTTGTCTAAGTATAGCTTACCTGCTTTTTTTTTTTTTTTGTTTGGTTTGGTTTGGTTTTTTTGTTTGTCTTTGCTTTAAATTTTTTTTTCCATTCCATCATTCTCAGTCTATGAATGTACTAAAGGCCAAAGTGAGTCTCTTGAAGACAACATATTGTTGGATCCCCTTTTATCCATTCAGTGATTCTATGCTTTTTAATTAGATAACTTAATCTGCTTATGTTTAAAGAAATTATTGATGGGTGAAGACTATTGCCATTTTGTTATTTTGTTACTGTGTTTTTGTTGTTGTATTATTGTTTTTTCTTTTCTTTTCTTTTTTTCTTTTTCTTTTCTTTTCTTTTCTTTTTTGGTTGCTTTGGTGATTTCTTTTTCCTTGCCTTTTGTCCTGCAGTCTTTTTTGATGTTGTGATGTCTCTTTGGTATCACTGTGCATTGACTTCTGTATTCTGTTCTTTTGTGTAATTACCATAGGATCTAACTCTGTGGCTACCATGAGACTAACATAAAATATCTTAAATTTATAGCACCCTGTTTTAAACTGATAACAACTTAACCTCAGTAGAATATTTAAGCTTTACACTTTTTCCTCCCCTTCACGTTTTATGTTCTTGCTGTTACAATTTACATGTTTTATATATTGTGTAACCAATAGCAAATTATTGCAGTTATGGTTATTTTCATTATATTTATCTTTTAACTTTTAAACTAGATTTATAGAGGCACCTGGGTGGCTCAGTGGGATAAGTCTCTGCCTTTGACTTGGATCATGATCTCAGGGTACTAGGATCAAGCCCTGCATCTGCTCTCTGCTCAGAAGGGGGCCTGCTTCCACCTCTCTCTCTGCCTGCCTCTCTGCCTACTTGTGATCTCTCTATGTCAAATAAGTAAATTAAAACTTAAAAAAAATAAACTACATTTATAAGTGAATTATATGCCACTGTTACTATAGTGCAGAATCTATGACTCTACATTTACCGTTACCAGTGAAATGTATACTAACTTTATGTTTTTATGATGTTAAGTGGTCTTTCACTTCCTTTGAAAGAACTTTGTTTAGCATTTCTTGTAAGACATGTCTGACAGTAATGAACTTCCTCAGTTTTTGTTTGTTCAGGAAAGTCTTTCCCCTTGCTCACTTCTAGTTTCACAGTATACAGAATTCGTAGTCTACAGTTATTTTGTTTCAGTATTTTGAATATGTTATCCCATTCTCTTCTGGACCAAAAGCTTTTTGCTAAAAAATCCACTGATAGTTTTATAGGGGTTCCCTTATATGCAACTTCTCTCTTTTCTCTCGCTATTCTTAAAATTCTTTCTTTGTCCTCTGACTAATTACAATGCATCTCAGTACAGTCCTATATAGGTTCAATGTATTTGGAATCTTTAGACATCATAGATCTGGATGTCTATTTTTCCTCCCAGGTTTGTTCTCAGCCATTATTGTTTTAAATATACTTTCTGTCCCTTTCTCTTTCTCTTTTCCTTCTGGAATTCCCAAAATGCAAATATAGTTGTTGTTGTTTCCCCATTGTTACCCGTGATCCCCATAGGCTTTCTTTACCCTTTTTCATTCTTTTATCTTTTTTCTCTGCTAACTTGGTAATTTCTAATGCATTATCTTCCAGGTCACTGATTCTTTCTTTTGCATGTTTGAGTCAACTTTTGAAACTCTATTGAATTATTCAGTTCAGTTATTAAAGTTTTCAACCCTGGGACTTCTGTTTTTCCTAGGACAGGACTCAGGACCTATATAGCGTACTGTATGGAGACCCAAATCAGGTCAGTGTGTGTACTGAATTCTCTGGTCAGGTGAGGCCAGGTTTTGCTCTAAAGATGTAAGAAGTCACAGGCTCCACTTTCAGTTTCAGTAATACTGTAGGTACTGTTATTGAATGAGCTATGCAGCTTCCTGTGGGTACTGGTTAGGTTCTATGATGACGCGCTAAAGGCTGTATTCAGTGATGAACAGGGCTACAAATTAGATTCCCTCCCAGGCACAGCAGGAAAAGCAGCTCTAAAGCAAGTTAAGTTCTTTCTTCACTTAACTCAAGCCAACTCACATCCAAAGTTCCCTAACCGAACAGGGCCACTGGCTTTGCTCTGCCAACTATTAGCTCCGCCTTCCCACCTCTCAGCTTAAGAACCACTGGGCTGCACATCTTCCAAGTGTTGTGGCCAGCCCTTCTGGTCAAATGGAGCAGAAAGACACGCTGTGCCGCAGATGGGGCTATGCCTTCTCCTCTGTGCCTTGCGAGAAAAGGCAGGGACCACACCAGGCTACTTTCAATTTTCCAAATAGGCTCTCTTGTTGGGAGTGGCTGGTTGCTGCCCTTAGCCTTGGTCTGAATTAATTTTCCTACCTGTGTGTATTGTGGGAAAGCTCCACACCCAACACTGGATTTGATCTGAGTGAGAGCAATTGGTTCTGCCCACCTGTCTCTTAGCTTGAGTGTTGCTGGGCTGCATTACTTCCAGACTTGTCACCAGCTGTGTGGTCAAATGGGGCTGAGAGACACTTTCCATGGTGGGTTGGGCTGTGCTTCAGCATCTTCCCCTGGGCATGGGCAAATCAAGCTCTAGGGCCAGCAAACTCCTTGTTTGAGGATTCAAATCAGGTAGAGCTGCAACCCTCCCGCCCCCAAGTTTCCTGGTGAAACTGCAACACTGACTTTGTTCTGTGTGTGAGCAGAAACACTAGGTGAGGTTACTCTTTAGACACTGTAGATATGAATTTGTCTGCCAAGATCTCTGCGTTGGTTATTGCAAGTCCCTCCCCACTTCCCTGTCACAGTCAGATTCTCAGGAGTTGAGTCCTGCAGGTTCCTTTGCTATCTCTTTGGTGTGAAATCAGAGTAGGGGTTGCCACAGTGCAACCCACAATGCTAAGGGAATCACGATTGTCCCACTTGTGTTCTCTTTCCGCACTGGAGGAACTGCAGGCTCAGTGAGATGTCTCTGTGTGATATTGCGCTGGCCTGGGAAAGAAGCAATACAACCAATGTGTAGCCCTTTCTTTTTTCTCTTGCCCTTCTCATGCAATCTGTCTTGGTCTCTGTGGTGCAGGGTGGAAGGATTGAGCCTCAGCTTTTTGTTCTAAGAGTCTCTCAATCATGTCCTATTTTTGGATAGTTGTTAATTGTTCTTGTGTGGGAGAGCAAAGTCAGGAAAAACCTATGTCAACATCTTGGTAACATCACTTTCATCATGATCCTTTAAATTGCCTTTCTGAGCTAATCATTTCACATGATGCTGTATGTGTACCAGCAAGAGCCTCCTAATGAAATGCTTTCTTTTCCAAATAGAGTTGAATCACACCCATCTGAGAGAAGCAGTCTTTCTAATTGTATGTGGGTCTTTAAGATGCTCTATAAGTGGTGGTATGGAATAATCTGAATTTAGGTACTGCATGTGGCCATGGAAACAATCTTGTAACTTAGGTATTTTTTTTTACAATATTTCTTTTTATGTATTTCTGTAATAGCCACATAGCCAAGAACATAGCTATCCAGAATTATAAATATTTATTTTATGTGGTTGATATCTTAGAATAGTTATTTTCTAAGTAGAAAAAAAATACTTTGTCAGTTATTCTATACTCTTTAAAATGACCAGCATCTTTGTAAGTATTTCACAGGATGTTTACATTTATAGTCTCCTCTACTATGCTTCAAATTCTTTTAATATATTCAAGGCACCTCGATATAATTATCTTAAAATCTATTTAAAAAGCTAGTACATCCCATGTAGGTTTATAACTTAAAACATGATAAAATTTGAGAAATGATTCACAAATCTATAAATGAAATATTTTCTCCTCACAAACTTAACAAAATGCTCAAATTTATATAATTGCAAATATTTGAATAATTCAGTGAGAAATGAACTATTTGAACCACTAATTGAGGAGACTAGGTTTGATGAATAGAATTGCCCAAGTTTGAGAGCCATAAATCTCCACTTTCATTTAGTATTTCCAACTCTCTTCTTGACCTCATGCTCTGTTCTGGGCAGTCTATTATGAGTTTAATCATAGGTTATAAATATATGTCACAACTGAATTGATTAACACGTGGATCTACCTATGTATAGCAGAAAGGAACATGACCAAATGACCCAGCTGGAGTGCTCTAGTCCACAAAATGCACACTGTAGACCCTGTACATTATCTAGTCACTTTTAATTCCATTTTATTCAAATAAATCTAGTCATACTTCTTGATGTAAATTTTATTTGTCTTATTAATGTATAGCTTATGGATTCATCATCATTTCTATATACATAGATATGTGTGCACCCATGTGCATATGCACACACATGCACAAACACACTCCAAGTAACTATCTGTGCTTGGTACTGTTTTAAGCAGTTTAAAAAAGCATAGTTTCCAACCTCTAAAGTTCCCAATCTATAAGACAGAAGTAATGTTGTTAAGAAGGGTAAGACTAACAACAATAAAAAAGTGAGTGAAAAGATAATAATTTAAGACAAAAAAGGAGTTAATATCAATATATTTAACTAACACATTTACTCTTACACATAAACAGAAAAGATAAACAGTAAATAGAAAAATTGGTGTCTAATATGAACTGTGTTTTCTAAGTATAATAGATATACATGGCAAATAAAAACATGAAAATAATTTATATCACACCAGTAACCAGTAAATTGCAAATTAGAATTAAGTAATAGTCATTTTTATTCATTAGAGTTACATTACTGAAAAGATAAATACTAAGTAGTGTTTGATTGACTATAGGGGTATAAACTGGTAAAACAGTAGAAGCAAAGTAACTTGAAAATATATCTATCAAGTGTGAGATACATATAATATTTGTTCTGGATAATGTAGCTCTAATAGTGTATTTTAAAGAATCCCTAACCATTTTCAGAGAGATTCTTATCAAATGGTATTTAATGCAGCATTATCTGAGCAGCAAAATAACAACATAAAAACCTGAAACAACCCAAAATGTCTTTCAGTTAGATAAAAGTCAAATAAATTATTGTCTAATAGAATGCTGTACAGAATTTTTTAAATAAGTATATGTTCCAGCAAAACTGTTAATATTTTTAATGGCGAGGAGAGGAATATAGAGTGAGAAAATAATGGTAAATAAGAATGTTCACTGGGGCGCCTGGGTGGCTCAGTGGGTTAAAGCCTCTGCCTTCGGCTCGGGTCATGATCCCAGAGTCCTGGGATCGAGCCCCGCATCGGGTTTCTGCTCGGCGGGAAGCCTGCTTCCTCCTCTCTCTCTCTCTCTGCCTGCCTCTCTGCCTACTTGTGATCTCTGTCTGTCAAGTGAATAAATAAATAAAACCTTAAAAAAAAAAAAAAGAATGTTCACTTTATTTATTAGCTCTCAATTTTAGTTTTTTTTTTTTTTCACAGTGAGGATGTTTAGTGTGCTATATTACATAATTTAAAACAATAGATGAAAAGGGAGGAATGGTGTGATTCTTATACTTGCAAATGTGATTTTAATGATCATATCCAAATAAAAGGGGTCGATTGTTACCCTGAAGGTTTAAAAAAAAAAAAAAATTGGCTTCCTTTAACCCTTTAATGAGCAGGGGCTTGATGGAAGAGTAAAATCCCATGTTCTTCATGTGCCTGCTTCCTAAAGCAGACATTTCCTACTGATAGGTCAGCCTGCATCTCTATCCTGATATTTCTTTGCTTTAACAGTTCAACATAACTCTTCATGTGTAAAACCACAAAGCAATATTGGAAGACTATATATCCAGATATACAACTCTTCCCCCCGCCATTTTTCCCCTATTTTTAACTGTTATGGGGCACCTGGGTGGCTCAGATTATGATCCCAGGGTCCTGGGATTGAGGCCCGTATCTGACTCCCTGCTCCGTGGGAAGCCTGCTTTTCCCTCTCTCTCGCCCCCTGCCTTGTGTTCTCTATCTCTCTGTGTCTCTCTCTGTCAAATAAATAAATAAAATCTTAAAAAAAAAAAAAAAAGAAAGAAAGAAAACTAAAATTCATCTTGGTTTTATTTAAACTTTAGTAGAATGCTTCTTTGTAATTTATCTTAAATCTTAACTTAAGATTAAAAGCTCTCTCTGGACCTACAGCTTTACTGTACTGTACTGTACTGCCACTAACCCTGGTATTAAATCAGAACACCATGTCCCCTTTGCAACAGCACTTTGATGGCAGTATTATGCTATACTTCGACTTTTTTTAAGGAATTTTTTTTTTTTTGGTTGAAACTGCTAAAAAACAAAACCCTAAAAGAATGGAAGAAGTAACTAAAAAGGAATGCATTATTATAAAGAATATCTCCTAGCTCTTAATGTTTCAGAAACAGAAAATGAATAGAATTGCAGGGGATGATCTGACATTCAGTTGAGCTTCTAAGGAGGATATCATAAACATGGTGCATGTAAGTAACTCTCTGAGGCCTGAAAACGGAATTTTAATTCATTGAGTTCCTGTGTCAGAACTTGGTTCAAAGATGGCCCCATTCCTGGGGTGATTGGTTGATCTTGACCAACAGGGTGTCCAAGACTCACTTCACCATTTGTCACATGCAGCTAACACCAGTGGGTGCTTCTGGGAGTATTAAGTTTAGGACATTGTGAGCACTATTTTATAAACAATATTATTATTACAATGATTACTCTAAAAAAAACTTTAAAGCTAGAGTCAAATACATTTTCAAATGCAGATTTCCATTAAAGCAGTGGGGGAAAAAATCTGGGAAAATATATTCTGCCTCTAGGGTACCATCCTAGAAATGGATGGTTTTGCATCATAGAATAAAGAATTCTTATATTTGGGATGCCTGTGTGGCTCAGTGGGTTAAAGCCTCTGCTTTTGGCTCAGGTCATGATCTCAGGGTCCTGGGATCAAGCACTGCGTGGGGCTCTCTGCTCAGCAGGGAGCCTGCTTCCCCCTCTCTTTCTCTGCCTGCCTCTCTGTCTACTTGTGATCTCTCTGTGTCAAATAAATAAATAAAATATTTAAAAAAGAATAATTATATTTTAGAATAAATAAAACTCATGACTAAATACCCAGTTATTTAATATTTACAGACTTCCTAGAAAGCATTGCAATTGCTGGATAAAAATAATCTCAAACTTGAACAGCATTGCATCTTTTGGGAGATTAAAACAACAGCAAACCACTACCACCACCAATAGCAGCAGCAGCAAATGTTGAGCCCTACCTTCACCTCCCCAGTGTGGACTTGAAACGTGTAGTAGTATTTGATGCCAGTGTAATTATAACCAGGTGCTAGTGTACTTCTGAATTCATGTAACTGTACTTAATCAGAAGGCAGCTCTCCTGATGTTAACCATTTATATTAGGTTTTTAGGTAGTTAAGAAAATCAACTATACATTTTAGAGTTTCTTACAGCTTATAAATTGTTCTTGGGGATACTGGTCGTCTTCAGCAGAGCTTCAATGGGTTATCACACCAACAAAGTCTGTCTCCTTACGGTTTTTGTGAAAGTTACTCTCCTCCTAATAGGAATATGACAGATGCTGTCTGTAAATAATCCTACAGACCCAACCCATCTCTTTAGTGATATGGTTAAGAAGGAGAGTCAGGGTAGAGCCTGAAAGGAATGCTTAATATCTAGCACACCTTTTTAGGGGTGGAAATGGGTCTCTGACAGGAGGGAAAATGAGAAAAAGAAAATATCTGATGGGGAAGTGGGAGAACAGAGGAAAAAAAAGGAACTGTCAGAAGCTCTGTCTAGATCCATATGCATTAAAAGGCAATTTGTAGAATCAGTGAAGAAATAACTTGGACTCTTCTCTAGTTTGCTCATGATTGTCTTTCTACAAAGAGATTTCTTGTTTATTCATGATTATCTTTCTATGAATAGATTTTAACTGTAGGTTCTTCAAGACATCAAGGCATAATAAAGAGATTAGGTAGTTTAAATGCACCAATAGAATATTTGTTAACTAAAACATCATAGAATTTTAGTCCTGAGAGAACTGTTATCCTTAATTAAAAAAAAAAAAACTTTACTCCTTTTGGAATTATGCAAATCCATGGATTGGGTAGGTTAATTTAAATAAATATTTAAGTTTTACACACAGAAACTGTTTTCAGAGAAATAAAACAGTTACTCCAAAACTAGTATGATCTCACTCTGCTTTGTAGCACATTAAGCTGCAAAAGCAATTGGTGATAAAGGGAGCAGGCTGCTATGATAGCTGGGCCCAGTTTACTCCAGTCTCTAAATGTTAGTTCTCTGTCCATAAAGTGAGATGAAGATACAATTTACAGGTTTGTTATAAAGGAAGAGAAGAATAATGTGTGTATGTATCTGTGTATGTATGTATATGTACCTATGAGTGTGTGTGTGTGTGTGTATATATATATATATATATATATATATATATATATATATATATAACATTTTTGATATGCAGCATGCTGCTGAACCACCTGGCATATGAAAGAACTTCAATAAACTTTAAATTATTCCCAATTTCTCTCCTACAGCAATGATCGATTTGTCATTAACTACCTGACATTATATAGTATTCTCCTTTGGAAATGATCTTTATGAACATTAAAATGTGTAGACTTATCATGTTCTTATTTGAAGAATGAGTATTTTTTAAAAGAATTTTCCTTTAATTTGGTTATAATAATGGTTGAAAAAATATGGATTTTAAATTCAGTTGCCAATACTTGCATTTTCTTTAATCTTGAAGACTGCAAAAACTGATCCTAAAACACAGTTAATGAAATAATCAGTCATCAATGATCCTGCAAATTGGAAATACTCAGAGATGTGCAGGATAACTTGTGAATTCATTAAGATATTTTAAATCTATGATCAGTCAATTTTCTCTATACTTTAACCACTGTAGCACTTTTAGAAAGCCCTTTTTAAGTAGATAATTTCATTAGTAAGCATTTACAAAAAAGTTATTTAAATGAGTCAGAATACAATTATAATTATGTAGTTATTATTAAATCATTTCTGAAAAGCACTATTTTCTAACTTATCCAATATAAGAATATTAGAGAAATCTAATTTTATCTGTTCAAAGCTATTAGTTAATGACTATATTCTTCATTAGAAGAGTATAGTTTAGATTCTGTATCCTCAATATGTTAATGAACCCAGCATCATTTCTGAAAAAATGCATTTCCTTATTTTAGAGAGAGATTGCTTCTCGGCCTTTTGGCTAAGATCAAGTGTCCTTAGTTTAGAGATGTCTGCCATCAAGATTAAAATTTAGACAACAATTAATGTATGGATGAGTAATATTTGTCTATTCCTCTTAATAAATACACACTTACAAAACTGACAAAAGATGTTTCCAAAATTTCTAAGAAATTACAGAATCAGCTACTAATATTCTCCACAAAATTCCAAAGCCATTATATAATTTCAGGGTTTCAATTAATTCAAGTGTAAATATGGAGAAAGAAAAATATGTTCTGTGGTGACCTTTATGCTCAAGGGGCTTATTCAGCCCCTAAATAACCTAGACTTAGAATACTGTTATTCTTTAATACACTCACACCTAACAAATGAATGCAGTGGTATAGAATGCAATCTTGTAATAATTGCAGTTCCAGAGTGCTGAATAATGGTAATAGTTGTCACCACCAGCACCTTTGCCTGAGAAAGTCAACCACTGAGGGCATTCCATCTCTGTTTTTAACCTTGGAAGTAAAAATATTATTTTGGTCAGTATTAAGCCTTTTTATTCTTGATTAGCTTCTCTTGGAACTGATTCTGTATTTCTTCATCAAAACTGTTGCTATAGCAAAGGTCAGTGCAAAATTTATATAGAGAGAAATAGTAATTTTTATCATTTTATTCTACCCAAAGTATTATCAGCATGACCCTTTCATTTTCCTCTGATCTAATTGTTCTATAACCTTGAAAATTCCCATGTGTTCTTGACTATATTAAAATCGATTATATGTGCCCACCAACAAGATATCATGGTTTACATGCAAAATAAAATCCAGTTTCTTACTTTTAAAGTTGGCTTTAAGGAAAATTAAGTAAAAATATGTGTGTGTGTGTGTGTGTGTGTGTGTGTGTGTGTGTAATTTATCAAAGTCAATAAGTCTGGTATCCATAGGGATCTGCCACAGTCATAATCCAGACAGCTGTATATACAATGTATATGTTGAAATTTCTATTAATTGTTATTCTCAGCATGTATTGAGGGCTAAATGTTTTTCCTATAGCAGTTCTTCAAAGTCCTGCAAATTTTCCAAATGAAAAATGAAGACTATACATTTGAGTTGATTAAATTCTATATCTGTATAAACAGGGCAAGCCAAAACAAATATTGATCTTCCCAAAACCAAAAAGTTAACTCCTTGATAATGAAAATGATCGTTTTCATAGAAGACTGACTTTAAATAGAAACATAATTATCAAAAGTCACAATAAAACATTAAGACAAAAGCTTATGAAAATGGGAAGAAAAATATAATTGCATTTGAAAATAATTTCCAATGTAACAAAACCACAT
Organism: Martes martes; assembly: GCF_963455335.1. NCBI lineage: Eukaryota > Metazoa > Chordata > Mammalia > Carnivora > Mustelidae > Martes > Martes martes. The sequence continues at coordinate 38,078,538 of NC_137893.1, forward strand.
TTTAAAGACTTGCTATTTTGTGTCAAAATATTTCTGAAACAAAAATAGTGTTGCTGCTTAAAACTTTACATAAAATTTTAATTTTGTTTCATAAGCACATGAATATCAAATTTATTAAATAATCTCAAATTCATGAAATCTCTTGTATTTTTAAGTATTAAGATACATATAGTATAATTTTAATATATATAATATATAGTATATTAAATATAGTATATTTTAATAACAACTTTATATTTGTTTACACTTATCTTTAAAATGATTGGAAAAATCCTAGATATGTTTGTTTTAAACTGAGCCCTAAACTTCATTGTTGAAATGTATTTTAATATCTTTTCATATGACCTGTTTTAGTGAAACTTCATGGCTCTAATAACCACTGCTTCTACACTTATTTCAAACTACTTACCGATTAATACTGTATTCTTATGATCTGCATTAATTTTTAATATAGTATTGAAGTACTCCAACTGAACATCTTGCCTTCACCTCAATGTCAACAGTTTCTGACCATTCTTATCAAGTCCTCTTAAAACTAGTTGCTAGATTCTTTATTTTTGTGATTGCATTGCTTCTCTAAGCCACAGTCTTAATTAATTAATAAGTAAATAAATAAATGAATAAATAACTTCTGTCATTTTAATATTTAATAAATTTAATTAATTAATTAATCAATTAATTTAATTAATTTAATTTTTAATATTTAACATTTTTAATATTTATACTGTTTTTATATTATATTACGTTTTAATATAATGGAAATACAAGTACACACAACATACATAGTGTATGGTAGGTCTCTGTATTGTGTCAGTTTAGCTAAGCTGAATCCAGAAACTAGGGAAACAGACTTATATAGACTGTTTAATCAGCAATAAGTGTCTCCATAATCCCAGAATTCTCTTCCCTAAACAGTGCTCAGTTAAAGCTGGTTGCAAGAGATACTTGCACAGGATTTGGAAAGTGGAAATGTTCTAGTCAACATGTTTACGCTCGGAAGGTCTTTGTCAATTCAGGCATTGTTGCAGTTGACCCACATTGTGGTGAATGTGCTAGATCAGATAGCCAGCATGCAGCGGCCATGTCTGCAGGTCCTGCAGCTCCAGCCAGTTCATCTTCAGCGTCACTGGATCACAGGCCCGGAGCCAGTGGAGCTCTGTAAGGAATACACCAGTCCTATTGCAGATCTGCCTATCTGCATCATCCATGATGGAGGCTTAAAAGCTGGGACAGGTGGATATAGGCTTCAGTGTGTCCTCCTGAGTTCCAGCTCATACCTATAGGTTCTGGTTTGTCCACGCTGTCTTCCATTTCACATTCGGATGTAGGGGGCAAAAGACTTCTATAGATTGCCTAAGCAGCTTCCGGGATCTCGTCAAAATGAATCCCTATGATAAATCCCTTGTATCTCTTGTGATGTCCTTGCTTCTCTGGTTAGATCATAACTGATACATTTGCTCCAAAATGTTAGTAATGAATGTAGACAATTTGGATTCTGAAATCACTCTTCTATGTTATTTTGAGTCTATCCTTTCCAGTCATTCCCATGAGCAACAACCTTAGAGTCTGATCATCTTTTCACCTGGATGATTCTGGCAGTTTCTTAACATAACTATCTATCTTCCCTTCTAAAAATTAGGAATAGATAAACAGAATCCCAGTAGACACTCTTGGAGGATTAGAGGTCACATATGGACTTAAAGCCATAACTTAAGGACAGTCACAATGGGCCAACCATGACCGAGTGGGTAATGAGAATCATCTGTTGAAAAATTAACTATCTTTTTGGTTTTTACCATGTTTTAGTAAAAGAGACAGGATGACTAGTGTTTGAGTAGGAAGACAAACATCCTGCTTGAGGTCCAAGAACAGATCGATGCTTTATCCTCACAGAATATCATGAAGAGCTTTGCGCACCTGTCTAATCATTTCATATCTATATTGTGTGATGACCATGCTATGCTGTTTTTGGTTAAATGTTCAATAAACTGTTCCTTCATTGCCAGATATCCATAAATATCTGTGTTCTTTTCTGTCATCTATTCTCAGAGTGATCTAAAAACTTTTGTCAGAGGGGAAAGGGGTGGAGGGATGGGTGAAGTAGGTGAAATGGATTAAAAAGTACAAACTTATTTATAAAATAAATTAGTCACAGGGATATAAAAATTCGGTATACTGAATATAGTCAGTACTATTTTAATAGCTTTGTATGGTGGCAGATTGTAACTATACTTATCATGGTGGTCATTTTGTAATGTGTATCAATGTTGAATCACTATGTGGTATACCTGAAACTAATATGTCAGCTGTACTTCAATAAGAAACAATATAAAACAAAACAAAAAACAAACCCTTTTCCCAATCTATTTTAAAAATATTTAAACACCAACTAACCTCTTTAGCGAGGCAGATTAATACACTTGTTTTCTTTCCATTCACTTGGACGGATCATTTCTTACACAGGCAATGTTCTCTGCTCTTTCCCTGCCAAAACATGGCTCAAAGCTTTCATCACAAATCATTGGTGATTGACCCAAATGTGACCAGTATCGACACAAATCAATGGGCATATGAGTTTATGTTAGAGAATATGAAGAATGATGAGAAAAGAAAGAGAGAAATTAGTTCTGTTATATCCTCATTCATTAGTCTTTATTTCAGCCAAAGTTTATAATCTTTTGATATACATTAAAGTGAAAAATTACACAGATTTTAAATTAAAGGACTAGCACTAAGAACTAAAATTAATTTTAATAAAAATAATTTTTTAAAATATGCAGAGAGGAAAATCATAGAAAAGTTGTGTACTAAAGAAGTAATTTCTTGGGAAAATATTAATGTTCAGATGTATATTTATTTTTTTCGGTATAACTCCCTCTCCCAGGATGGATTGTGACAAAAGATGTATGTTCAATAAACACTGGCTGACTGAATGACTGAATGGGTAAATCAAGTAGAGCTAAGTATAAATTAATCTTGTAACCAAAATTAATGAAATGACAATTACTTAAATTTGGGCTGCAAATATAAACATCAAGAGCTCCTTTGCATGGTGATTTTCCTCTGCCTGTAAAATAAATCCAATGCTTTAGCCTGGCATCCAGATCTTCCTGTATCGTGGATCTAATTTTATGTGACTCTTCCATTACTCTCTTGGCTAGTATTTAAGGGCAACTTCCTCTCACTTGGTCATGTCTTGTGTTATTCAGCCTTTAAACATGCACTCATTCTGACTGCTTTACCTCCATCCTCCTATGACTCTTACTCATTATATAAGAAAAGCTTTAAATTATATATGTATGTATGTGTGCACACACATGCACGTGCATATTTGTATGTTGATGTGTATATAGGCTTGATTTTATTTATACAGTGTATTTAAAGAAATCAATAGTCAGAAAACAATTGAATACATATAAGAGCAAGAGAAGGAAACAACTAATGAATGATTTTTGAGGATTTAGGAGAAAATGAAATCAAAAGTATAAAAAGGATAATTAACTTTGAAGAGTGGAAGTATTCCATTCAACTGAGACTAATAGGCAATGACGGGGATTGGGGAAGATATGGAGATCATTAGCTTGGGAATAGGACTTTTACAATATTAACTCTGAGAAAATGAGTTTTTGTTTTCTCTATGAATTAAGGGAAATGTCCTCTTTAGAGTGAGCAAAGCATAGATGGTCCTAGATATTATGTTGTCACTGAGAAATATCTGGAAAATATTATATAATGTCTTAAGGGCACTAGAAACTGCATATATTAGAAATGAGTTAGAAATTTCTCCTAAAATTGGGGCACCTGGGTGGTTCAGTGGGTAAGCCACTGCCTTCAGCTCGGGTCATGATCCCAGAGTCCTGGGATCGAGCCCCACATCGGGCTTTCTGCTCAGCAGGGAGCCTGCTTTCCTTCCTCTCTCTGCCTGCCTCTCTGCCTACTTGTGATCTCTGTCTGTCAAATAAATTAAAAAAAAAAAAGAAATTTCTCCTAAAATTTTTATATTCTGATTAATAACCTCAGTTTCCATTCATTCAAATCAGAAAATTATCACAGGCCATTGTTTTTTTCTTACTTCCACATTGAAAATAAATAATGGCATTTATTTTCATGGTTCTGTAGATTGGTTGAGAGGGGTGCTGAACTGGTCAGGGCATCCATGGTTAATTTTGCTGATCTTGGCTACGATCCTTCATGTGTCTGCAGCATGGTAGGCTCAGCTGACCTTGCCTGGATGGATTTGTTTCATGTGGTTTTCATTCTCCCTTGGACCTATAAATCATTCTCATGGTACTGGCAGAGGTGCAAGAGAATAAGACTATCCATGCAACTGTTTCCACCCCCATGCCTATTAATATTGCATTGAACAATGCAATTTACATGGCTGAGACCAGAGTTGAGATAGGGAGGCTTATAAATTTACCATGTTAATGTCATGTAAGTGAACCCTAAAACGTTACATGGCAAAAGTTATACATGCAGGAAGCAGTAAAGAAGTGGGAGCTACATGGTAAAGGGAAAACACACAGGAATCAATGAAGAATTGGGTATGTTAATATAATTTACCACTAAGAAATAGATCACACTTTCATTCAACATGTGCGCTATAGAACATAAAGCTGACAATGCTTTTGGAATTTAAACGGACCTGGTATTATATCTTGGCTCTTCTCTTTATTTGCTCAGTTTTGATAACTCTGAAATGAGGATGAATAATAATACCTACCCTATTATTCCTCTACAGTTTTGTTGAGATATAATTGACATTTAACATTGTGTAAGTTTAAGGTGTACAACCTGTTGACTTAATACACATATATCTTGGAAAATCGTTGACACCTTAGCTCTAGCCAACACCTCCATCATGTCACAAAACTACCATCTTTTTTTAAATTAGAACATTTACGATCTACTTTCAAGAATATAATACAGTATTATTAGCTATAATCACCATGCTAAAGCTTAGATCTCCAGGACTGGAAGTTTGTACTCTTTGACCAGTATCTCCCCATTTTCCCTAACCCCTGGCCCCTGATAATTACTATTCTTCTCTGTTGCTATGAGATCAGCTTTACAGATTTCAGGTGTAAATATCATACAGTATTTTTCATTCTCTGTTTGGCTTAGTTCACTTAGCATATTATCCTCAAGGTTCATTCAAATTGTTACAAATGACAAGATTTCCTCCTTTCTTTTTTTTTGTTTTTTTTTGTTTTAAAGATTTTATTTATTTATTTGACAAACAGAGATCACAAGTAGGCAGAGAGGCAGGCAGAGACAGAGAGAGGGGGAAGCAGGCTCCCCGCTGAGCAGAGAGCCTGACACAGGGGCTCGATCCCAGCACCCTGGGATCATGACCTGAGCCAAAGGCAGAGGCTTTAACCCACTGAGCCACCCAAGCGCCCCATTTCCTTCTTTCTTATGGTTAAATATACTTCATACCACAAACCTCAATACATATACATCAACCTCTTTATCCATTCATTTATTGACAGATTCTTGTATCATTTCCCTATCCTGGCTATTCTGAATAAAGCTGCAATAAACATATCTCTTTGAGATCCTATTTTCATTTCCTTTGGATAAATATCCAGAAGGAGAATTGCCAGACCATTCAGTAGTTCTATTTTTAATTTTTTGAGGACCATTTATACTATTTTCTATAGTGGCTGTACCAATTTACATTCCCATCAATAGTGCACAAGGGTTCTCTTTTCTCCACATTCTCTCCATCACTTGTTTACCTCTTGACTTTTCTCTGATAGCCATTTAGCAAGTATGAGATAATATTTTTATAGTTTTATTTGTACTTCCCTGATGATTAATGGTAAGCATCTTTTTCATGTACCTATTTATATGTCTTTATATAGCCATTTATATGTCTTCTTTTAAAAAAAAAGTCTATTCAGTCTCTGAGCCCATTTTTAAATTATATTGTTTGTTTGTGGGTTTTTTTGTTGTTGTTGTTATTCAGTTGTATGAAGCCTTTATTTTGAATATTAACCCCTTAAGAGATATATGATTTGCAAATACTTTCATTTTATTGATTTTTTTTTTTTTTTTTTTTTTTTTTTGCTATGTAAAAAGCATTTAGTTTAATGTAGGTCCATTTATTTATTTTTGCTTTAGTTGTTTGGGCTTTTGGTGTTATATCCAAAAAATCATTGACAGTACCAATGTCAGGGAGATTTTTGTCCACGTTTTCTTCTAGGAATTTTATGGGTTTATGTTTAATTGTTTAAACCATTTTGAGTTAACTTTTGTGAGCTGTGTAAAAAAGGTGTTCAATTTCATTTTTCTGCATGCAGTTATCCAGTTTTTCCAACATTCTTTATTGAAGAGACTACTGTTTCCCACTGAATATTATTGGTTCCTTTGTCATAAATTAATTTACCATGTATGCATGGGTTTATTTCTCATTCCCTATTCTGTTCTCTAGGCCTATATGTCTATTTTAAGCCAGTGCAATACTGTTTTGATTATAATAGCTTTGTAATACAGTTTGCAATCAAGAAGTGTGATGCCTCCAGCTTTGTTCTTTCTTAGAATTGCTTTGGCTTTGTGACTCTATACAAACTTTAGGATTGTTTTTCTATTTCTGTGAAAAATGACACCAGATTTTTGATAGGAATTGCATTGAATCTATAGATGACTTTAGGTAGCGTGGACATTTTAACAATAGTCCTTCCTTCAATCCTTAAACACAGTTATCTTTTTATTTGTGTTTTCTTCAGTTTCTCTCATCAAAGTCTTTGTCTTATAGTTTTCATTGTACAAATCTTTCACCCCCTTGGTTAAATTTATTCCTTGGTATTTTACTGTTCTTGATGCTATTGTGAATGGGATTGTTTCTTTTGCTTCTTTTCCAGTTATATTGTTGTTAGAGTATAGAAATGCAACTGATTTATGCATGCTGATTTTGTATTCTGCAACTTCACTGAATTTATTGATTAGGTCTAATAATTTTTTAGTGGAATCTTTAGGATTTCCTATATGTAAAATCATGTCATCTACACGGGTATGTGGTTGGCTCAGTCAGTTAAGCATCTGCCTTGGGCTCAGGTCATGATTTTGGGATCCTGGGATCAAGTCCCATGTCAGACTCCCTTCTTGGCAAGGAGTCTGCTTCTCCCTCCTCCTCTGCTCTCCCCCTCCCTTTGCTCATGTTCTCTTTCTGTCTCTCTCTCAAATAAATTAACATCTTTTTTCTTTTAAATCATGCCATTTACAAACAAAAATTGTTTTCTTTCTTCCTTTTCAATTTTGATGTTTTTTATTTCTTTGTCCTCCTGATTGCTCTGACTGGAAATTCCAATACTATATTATTATCTTGTTCTTGATTCTAAAGGAAGAGCTTTTCAACCTTTCACCATTGTGCATAAGATTGTCTGTGGTCTTGTCATACATGGCCCTTGTCATGTCGAGGTATGTTCTAAATCAATTTGTTGAACATTTTTACCAGGAAAGGATGTTGTATTTTATCAAATGGTTTTTCTGTCTCTGTTGAGATAATTGTATGTTTCTTCTATTTTTTATTTTATGAATGTGGTGTATCATATTTATTGATTTGCATATGTTGAACCATCCTTACATTCTGGAGGTAGGTTCCACTGGATCATTGTGCATGACTTTTTTAATGTGCTATTGAATTTGGTTTGCTAACATGTTGGGAATTTTGCATCTATATTCATCTAAGATATTCATCTGTAATTTTGTTTTCTTATAGTGTCTTTATCTGGTTTTGGTATCCAGATAATGTTGGCTTCATGAAATCTTACCTCCACATTTAATTCGTCTTCGGATATTCTTACAGTTTTTCTAACATGGCCTGTTCCTGCTATCTGTCTGTGCACTGCTTTCTGAACTCTCACTTCTGCTTTCACAGATGTATTATTCCTGCCAAGAGTGTTATTGTTAATCCCTAATTCCTTGTTTTCTCATTTTCTACTGCAAGCTCCTTATCTAGGTGGTGTACCAAACATTCTTTCCAAGAGGAATTCTGCTAACAGTGGTTGAGATAATACATTTTTGGCCTTTGATACATTTGTTTATGTGCCAATAACTTCCATTTGAGTTTGTCTTCCTTAAGGGGTCTTTGTCATCTCATATATTTAGCATCAAGCACATGGTAGATAGTCAAAACAACTGTTGAATAAACAAGAAATATTCATTTTTCAGGTCTAATGTTTCAGGTCTAATTATGTTGCCAAAAGATATTATGAGACTATAGTTAAAGTAAAAAAACAAAATAAACAAAACGAAACAAAAAACTCGCACCATGCTGGTGAAATATAAGCAAGAAGCCACTTTCTTTTTAATGTCTTTTCTGGATTAAAACACTTTATCTTGCTAAATAGTGGACTCTATTAATGATCAAGTCCCACAAGTTTTAAGTCACATTAAGTCAATTTTAAAACTTTAATTTCTACTTCCAGGATAAGCTAGACCTTTAAAAGAGAAGTGGAGAGGAGGGTTTTATTGTTCTCCAAACACTATCTTCTTCTTTTTGCCTATGCCTATGCCTCTCCTTTTGTTATTGCCCTTGGCAAGTAAGCTGTTCTTTTCTTTTTAATTATTCCTAACTTTAACTGACTTATTTAAAAAATCCCATATGAGTGACTGTGAAGCTGCTGGGCCTTTTTGTTTATTATTACTGTCTAGTTATATGGGTAAGCATCAGACATAAGAGAGTCAATTCTGAACAGCTCCTTTTGGCATCTGTGGTCTCCAATGAAGATTCCTTGTGGCTTAGCTGCCTTCTAGCTGACAGCATCAGTCCTCCTTTTCCTAATATCCAAATAGCTTCCCTCCATTTTCAGTGATACCCACCAATCCTGTAGTCCTTGTTTTCATTGACTTTTTGGGAACTAAAAACCTGACAGAGTGATCTTCACTCTCTTTCTTACACTCACTACTATTTCCTCATGAATCTTGAAACACAAAAAAGCCAAAAATTAAATTGTCTAACAAAGTAAGGAGGGAAATTATGGCTACTTTGAGATATTTTCCAAATGAAATTCTCTTACAGTCAATATAATGAATAATAATATATCAGTTATGTATTAAATAAGACAGCATGTCACATATTTAATATTGGTAAGATTTATTCCTTTAGGGTTTAAGGCTATGCAGACAGATGTCAAAGGAAAAAAACTTGACTCTGTGAACCTCTCCTTTTTAATGTTTAATTCCATCCCTATTTTAAAGGAAATTTAATTTAAGAGAATTATATCCATATGATTCAAGTTCATTTGTATGTAACTGACCAATGTGTTGTTTTACAAGGCCTGTTTGATGTCAAGAAAGCAAAGTGAGTCCCTTTTCCCCCTAGGCTTTGAAATGCATTTTTCCCCTTAGAAGTATTTGGCAGTTTATAAATCCCAACTACCAAAGACTGAACTTGGGTTTAAAATTAGAGGATTAAAACATGGAACAACATCCAAAAGGGCAGTAAATTTCAATTGAGAAAATAGACTTCAACATAATGATTTTTCATGTCTTTCTGCTTATTTTAATTTTTAATTACAGAAATAATTTCTTAAGCAAAAAAAAAATCTTAGTGAAAGCATTAGAGAAAAGCTCTATCATATTAGAAAAAGAAGAGTAATAAATAATTCATTAGATAAGAAAACTTTGAAAAGTTGGTGTCTTTGCCTGTTTTAATTATCTCCTTCCATGAAGAGGAAATATGTTATACTGAGAAAAACATGGACTTTGAAGTGGGACAGTTTATACTACTCTAACCTAAAAGACATGTGAATTCAGACACGTTTCAACCTTAGTTTCATCACTTAAGAAATGTGATAATATCACTAATATCTGAATATGTTCAATATGAGTTCATGCCTTTCCCTATACCTAACTTTTCTTTTACTTATATATTTTTAATATGTACTATAGAGACTATCAATCTTATAGTTGATTGTGTGTTCTTCATTGATATTTTTACAGGAATGTTTAAAGGTACACTTCAAAAAAAAAAAACTTTTAACAACTCTAAAAGAACACATTGTTTTATTTTTATGTGCTGACTTTAATTTTTTTCCAGTCTTGGTTTTCTTTGATACCCTTAACAATTTTTAATTGTTTTGAATCAGATATATTTTGTAAGATGTTTTGGATCAGTCAGGTTGAAAACATGACAGATGCACACGTACATGCATAAACAGTTCTGAGGCTATACCTATATGGTGTAGAGGAGCTACAATTTACCTTGAGAATTCAGAATATAACAGAGCAAGGGCAGAATATCTGAGAAAAAGTGATCAAGACCCATGTTCACATTGAAAGGTAAAATCAATCTCTCCCATCCATGATTTGCCAAATCATTTTTAGACTCTATCTTAAATTGCTTTTTTTCCCCTAATATATATACATGTTGCCACATTTTTACACAGTAACTGACTGACCTTCAAATTCACATAGTTCGGGTATATAAGCAGTCAGCCAGTACTACAGCAAGATGTCTGGGCAGGCTCACAGAGAAAAAACATCACTGATACCATTTGTAACAATTCTTCTACATGGGTTGGGACAAGAAAAGAGAAGCAACTGACTCTCTTCAAGATTTCAGTTTTCTTACAGTTTTCTCCTTGGCCTCAATTTATTGTGTTATCATATTATAAAATAAGTAGGAGGTAGAGAATAAATATTAATTGAATAAAAAGAAATGGTTACCAACGAGAGTATTCCTACCATTGGTATGGCTATAGATCAATACTCTTATTTCCTGTCATAAAACATAGTAACCAAGACCAACAATGCAGCTAGCCAGCAACATGTTAGTATAGCTATACATTTCTCTTAAGTCATTAAATTGTACTTTAAAAGGACAGTGCCTATTCCAGATGTAGTTACTATTGGAATTAAATGAATAAATAACCTATAAGTAAATAAATGAACTGTGTAAATAAATAAATGAATGAGATGTAAGTATGAAAAGAGAGGATGTTTCAATTAATTTGAGTGACTAGGAAAAATCTCAAAACTGAGTCACTAAAACAAAACAAAACAATAGTATTGAATTAGATGTGGGTGAGAGAACTAGAAAAATACATTAAGATTACATCATCTTTCTTTGTAAAAATCCCCTGTGTTAACCAACTTGTTTGCTTAACTGACCAACCGGTGGTCCCAATTGTGCTGTTTAAGACATGTACTCCAAGTATTTGGTGTTGGAATGAAAGTAATTGATTCAATTCATTCATCCAAACCAATGGAACAGACGCTCAGTAAGCAGTTGATTGTATCAGGGCACATTTGCTCTCTTTCCAGCCTTAGACAATGTCTGATTAGGCACAGCTCAACTGTACCCAGCCATGCATTTCTGAAGCCATAAAAATGAGATTTCTGCATAAATTACTCTCTTCAAGAGGTGTTTTTTAAATAGAAGGTTTTTGAAATTTTGACAGATTTTGGAGTGTTTTCTTTTTGGTCCCAAAGCAGCTAACAGTTTTATATTCCTTCACTCCCATATAGAGACACCTTTTGATTCTGTCTTGCTGTCAAAGGTATCCCAGTAATATACATTGGATATCTAGAGATTCTTGGAATCCTCCTTCCATTGCACACACCACACTTGTGCATAGTTGCATTCTCTGGGTTTAGGCTCCTTATCTGATACCACTCACATCTTACTTTTTCTTTCCATTCCCACAACTTGTTAGACTCTGATTTTCCATGGAAGAGAAAAAAAAGAAAGTAAATTTTGTTTATATGTGTAAATAGGCATAGAGATGGTGGAGATATGTCCAGAAATAATCCAACAAGGAAAATATGTATGAGAAAACACCATTTAATTTCAACCCCTATTTCTTTGAGCATACTCTCCTTTCCGTTTCTGTTTCAGTTTAATCCTCTCAATAGCAAGCTTCCTACACATAGACCTTGCTCATGGCTCTTCATGATGGGACCTAGTGCAGCTTGTTTCATGACATCTTTTCTGTTCTACCTCTTCTTGGCCCTCTTAGTACTATTTTCTGTTTTGTTTGGCCTTGCTTGCAAATCCATTCAGTATTAACTTAATATTTTTATATGTCTTCCTAGGTCAACAGATTTAAAATTTAGCTCATCTCTCTGATTGCTAGTCTTACCATTGAATCCAGTTCTCACTCTGCTTGAAAGCTCTACAGCTACAAGCTAGCTCCCCCAATTTCCCTTCCCTAGCTTATCTTATAGAATCCTGACAAGTACAGTTCTCTTTATCCAGCTTTCCCAAGGTATGTATTAAGAGCAAGTTTTATGAAGGGAATGGTATCCAAAGTAAACTTGAAAAGTAAAAGTTAAACATGATCTTTAAGGGAAAAGGAAAGATAGATATCTCTGTCAATTGAGTCTTATTGACACACTTTCATGTGAACACTGTGCTTCTGTTAACATTAAAATTCTCTTCTTTCTCTCCAGTTTGGCTCTGTGAGATCACATCTATTTTCATAGCATTAAATACCATCTGTAAGATGAAGACTCTCCTTTGAATTATATAACTTCATTCTAAATTCCTCCTTGACATTTTCATTTGGATGTCTCACAGATCTCACACTTAATACATCCCATACTGAACTCTTAATTTCCCTTAAAGTTTATGGTTTACTGATGTCTTCCTTTCCTCAGTAAATAATGTGACCATCCACACTATGGGCATGATTGGATCCCAAATCTAGTAGTCATCTTTGATTATTCCCATCCAAGGGTTCTATCTGTGTTGTTTATTTTGGTAAGAACTTAAAAAAACTGACATACAGTAGATGCTCATTAATAACTATTGACTGATTGGAAGTCAAAGTTGCCATTATCTTCCCCTGGATTTCTGTATTGGCCACTCCATATTCCTACTCTTATACTTTCAAAGCCATTCTCCACATAGCAAACAAAATGAACTTTTCTATGGTAACAGGATATTTAGAAAAACCATAATGGCGCAGAGCCAGAGACCACAAACTAAATAGTAAAAACAAAACAAAACAAAACAACAACAACATCAACAACAACAAACAGGTGCTAAAATCCAAAAAGAGTGCCCCCAAACTGAGTAGGACCTAATCATGAACTACCAGGACTGTCCTCACCAAAATCAATTCCTTCACCAGCCTCCAAGTCTTTCAAGTCAAGAGTTGTTGGCCTGACAGGAATTGCAGTCACTTTGTCTGGTGTGGAAAAAGGGAAAAAGTATGTTCTCAGCATCCCAGAGCCAAGTTGGCCTGTATCCTACCCAAGATGCTTATTCAGCTTAAGGGAATACAACTGTGAGTGGGAGTTTAGGAGTCTGAGGGGCAGGATGAAAGACTATAGCAGCAAGTGGATTCCTCATGTGTCTGGACACAGCCATGGACAAGCTCTCCAGAGCCCTTTGAAGAGTTCACAATACCTCTGAAAACACTAGCCCTTGAAGTTCTGCTGTGGCTTTAAGGGCCAGTTACTGGTAACCCGTGAAGCAGCGAAAACTACTGATGGGTAAAGTAAAATAGACCATGAAAAGAAAGGTCTACAGATGTCCTATAACCACAAAACCAACTCCCCTCACCCCAGTCTCACTCTGTACCATCAGGGAGCTGGTTCCAGCCCATACTTAAGTCAAGGGAGAAGATGCAGATTACAAATTTGAGAACAAAGATTTAAATTGGCCTAGGCTTTTAATACCTCAAAGTGAGTACTTCCCTCAGGGTTTTGTTTGTTTTCAAAAGAACATAAAAGAAGGTGTTACTAGACTGTGATTAAGAATAGATCAAATTCAAAGCAAAGTTATATCATCAAACAATAAATTAGAAAATAGATTCAGATTATTCCATGCTTTTGCTCAAAATTCTATAGCTTTCCATGGCTTTCTATTACTTTTAGAAAAAGTCAATTTCCTGGTCAGGCTGGCAGCTCCTGGTCATCTGGACCTTGGCAATTTGTACATCTAGTGTAAACTCTGTTTTCTAGCCAGACTGACTTTCTGGTTTCTAGTTCCCACCACCTTCTTTTCCATCTCAGGGGGCTTTTGTCATGCTTTTCCACTAACTGCATTGTCCTTCCCTGAAGTTTTTAAGGCCTTTTCTACTAGGATTTAGCTTAAAGTGAACTTTTCAACTGCTTTATGTGACACCTGCACCCCTACTTGTACCTGAACCAATCTTCCCCTTCCCCAAATGCATCCCCAATTCCTAACATAGTACCTAACACATAGTATAGATTCAATAAATGAAAGAGTTACCACCATGAAAAGAAAAATTACCAGAAACTTCATGTCTCATACATTTTTTTTAAAAAAAGAATCTACTTAGCAAACCTCTTTCTTGGAAGAGATTAGCATTTCTGATAAAATATTTTATTTTGTGATGGAGATAAATGATATTATGACCTAATGAGAAGTTACTAACTCACCCATTAAGCTGCCTTTCAATTGACTATGATCTTTTACCTTATTTTTTCCCTTATCTTTCACCTCTTATTATCTAACTATTCCCTTTTCTTATAAGATGTCCTTTCCAAGAAGGAATTTTGAAACAGGCCTGCATGAGGCTCTCATCTTGCAGTAAGCTATATATAAACTTTGACATGTACAAATAATTGACTTGTAAAAAAAATTTTTTTAATTGTTGAAATAATCCATACATGTTTACCATCTCATGAGGACCCATTCAAGGAAAGCCAGTGCCATGAGAGAATCAAAAACAAAAACAAAAACAACAAATGTGGTGTTGAGATTATTTGTGTTTCTCCAATTTTTTTGATGTTGTGATCAACCAGTGAGGTTTTGCTGACACTCAGCAAACTGAGCTCGTTTTCAGAGCCCTTGTTTATCAAAGTTTTGTGGCCAACTTAACGATGTTTGTTCTGTTGAATTTGGGAGCAGTCCAAATTAAGGATCTGAATATATGGTTTTGGTCAGGAGTTAAACACTCTTCAGAGTGAGAGTCTACAGAAGTAGTGTGATATTGGGGGCGTCTCCACAGGGCTGTACAATTGGTTTCTTGTCAGTGTTTTATGTCTGAGGAATTCCTGGATCTTTGAGGAATCACATGCCTAATTATAGCTGACCACTGTTTTATATTTGAGAAAGCTCAGGATTGTTTTTGAAGAATCCCATGGCTGGGATTATATTGTGATTAAAAAATGACCAACTCTTTAGAAAGGTTGGGATGGTTGTGTAATTAATTCAGAAATATTTTGGCTGTGGGAAGTTATTTTGTGTTTTGCCTGCAGGGTTTTGTTTGTGGATGTGTTTATGTCTGTTTTTGCAGTTATCTTTAGCTAACTGCATAATGGCTTCAGCAGGCTTTTTTGTATATTTGCCTGTCTCTGGAAGCAGTTATTTGGAGTCCTTTTATTTTGATGGTTAATGAGATGCTTTGGCAACCTTATGTTTAGAAGTTAGATCCTCACCTAACCAATTGTACAGAGAACCAGAATAAGAGAATCTAGGCACGTTTAGACTTTCCTTTTCCATATCCACTTTAACAGTGATCAGCTAACCATTGTCTTTTATGGAAAATGCCCCTACTAAAGAACAGATTTGATTTGGCCTCTGTAGTCTTTCTTCTTCTGGAAGTCTTGAAATGAAACATTTACATATGCCATTGTTTTCTCTATGCACCTAAAAAGTATTGTTGTTTGAAGTTTGTTTTATTCTGTTTTGTTTTCACTTATATGCCTGCTTATTTTTATATTGAAATGAGCTGTTTATAACTCTTTTTTCTCAAATGAAGTATAAATTGTTATGTCAGAGACTTTACTCTTCATTTACCTCTGGCACCAATAGGTACCCAGTAAATATTTATTAAATAATTAAATCTGCCTTTTTCACAATTCTATCTAATGTTCAGCATAAAGCTTACAATATAGTAAGTAACTAGTTTTTGAATGAAAGATCTAAAATGAATTCTAGTAGTTACATAAATTTCATCTAGTACCTACATAAATTTGTCTACCTATATAAATGTCTTTGCTGATATAGTAACATACTAGAGACAATTTTCTATATCACCCTTCTTCACTCTCTTTTCTGACCACAGTCAAACCATCAACAAACTTTATCTCAGAGTCCTAGTGTTTACTGTAGTTTTGGTATCACCTTCTGGTCCCTTTAGTTTGAAGAATTCTTGAATTACCCTCTTTCCTTTTGGACTTGTCTCTAGTTCAGCTCTTGGTTCTTTCTGTTCACTTGTCTGATTTTGCTGTCTTAGAAGTTTTCCCACCAAACCTTAATGTAAGGGAATCCACAACCTAAGTACTGATACTATTTCTAGAAATTAGGTACTAAGGAATAAAAAAGGTAGATAGACTTGGCAACCAGCTGATGACTCAAAATCCTAGGAAATTTTCCATGTAATGACAAGATCCTGGCAAAAATCTTACACTTTTTAAAACAGACTGTTTTAAAAATTCATAATTTTAAAATTTCAAGAAGTTTTAGTACCTTATAAAAAAGAAGTATTAATTTGCCATCAAGATAAACTAGCTTTCCTATGCCACAATCACAAAACCAAGTTAAGTCTTTATAAAAAGGTGATGCAATGATATTTTTTAGAGTAAGAGAAAAAACAACTTTTATTTTAAAGTATGATATCTGAAATAATGAAAATGTGTGTTTATCAATTTACAAGCTTTAGGATGTATATTGTCTTACGTGTCATTATTTGTTACTTTACTGAAAATCCAGGCATTTTTTTAATGTTTCCAGTTTCTATCTAAATCTGAGTTAGTTAACATCTAGTATAAAATTAGTGAAGGGAAGGGATTTTGGGGCTGTGACTTCAAGGGCAAACTGTACTACATAATAATATAAGAAAGCTTTTTCATTAAGGGCAGACTTGCAACTCTGGAAAGGCTGTTTTACTTAGTAAAGCATTCATTTTATAAATTTGTCTATAGAATTCACAGTCTCTAAAAATTATTTTTGTTTATAAGAAAAATATAAGAATATATTTGTGATTATTTCTTTGCTTCACATTGTAGTCATATTACTGGATCCAATTTATTCTCCCATTTTTTTCTTAAAATATTTCTATTACTCCATCAGAACTGGTCTCCTCAAAGTCAACAGAGACCTTTGTGCAGCTAAACCTGATAGTAATTTGTCATTACACAAATTATTTGATTTCTCAATAGCATTGGGAAAGTTTATCATTCCTTAGTCCCTGATAAACTTTCTTCTTTTAAATTTAGGATAGCATTCTTTCTTCTGGTTTTATTCCTATATCCCTTCTCTCTCCTCAGTCACCTTTTCTGGTTTCCATTTCTCTCAAATCTCTAATAATCAAAAATTGTAGAGCTTCTTTTGGTCCTCTTTTTCATCTACTTTCTTGTACCTCTCATCTCTCGATGGTTTTGTCCAGTATCATGAGATTAAATGTCCAGATAAGTATTTCCAGATCTCTCTCCCAAGCTTTAGCTTAATTTCTCCATCCAACTGCCTGGGCTCCTACCCTGTTGAAAACAGGTATTTCACATTTTTCATGCCCCAAACTAAACTCCATTAAATTTCACTGTCTCCAACTTTTCCCAGCTCTATTGATGACAATCATGCTTCCTGCTTCCTCTCTGTCTCTCTCTGGCTGATCATGGATTCCTCCCCCCATAACTCACATGTAATTTGTCTTAGCCTTGGAAATAGTCATTCACTGCTGCTATTCTGGCCCTGGGCTTTGTAATTTCTGACTCTGATTACTACAATGACTTCCTTGCTCCTCTGGATGCCCCCATCCTTCTGCTAGAGTTTAATCTCAAACAACAATCAGAGTCATTCATGAAAAATGTATGTCAGGTTATGCCACTCCTCTTCACAAAATTCAACTATTTCATTCAGAATAAAAATTTAAGTTCTTAAGGTAACTTTAAAACCCTACATAATTTTCTTCCACTGCATCTCTGAATTCATTTCCTTGAACGCTTCCCCTTGTTCTTCATTACAGTTAAATTTGACTCATTATTTTCCAGACACAACAGGCATGCTCTCATTTTAGGATTTTTGCATTGCTTGCACAGTAGTTTCTCTTCTGCAGTTTCAGTTACCTGAGGTCAAATGTGGTCTAAAGCCGATGGTCCTCCTTCTGACTTATTGTCAGAAGGTCAATAGTAACCTAACACTATGACACAATGCCTATGCTGTTCACCTCATTTCATCTCATCACAGGCATTTTTATCACCTCACAGCATCACAAGAAGAAGGTTGAGTATAGTACAATAAGATATTTTGAGAAAGAGACTATGTTCACGTAACTTTTATTACAGTATATTTTTATAACTGTTCTATTTTATTAGTAGTTATTGTTAATCTCTTACTGTAACTAATACATAAGTTAAACTTTATCACAGATATGTATGTATAGGACAAAACATAGTATACATAGGGCTCAGTACTCTTGTGGTTTCAGTTATTCACTGGGTTCTTGGAACATGTCCTTTATGGATAAAGGGAGACTTGTATTTTTTACAGTACTCTCTCCCCAAGTACCCACTATGCTAACTCTCTCAACTCCTTCAAATCCTTCTTCAAAAATTACTTTCTCAAATGAAGCCTAGTTTGACAATCTTATTTAAACACTCTTTATAGTTCTTACTTGACTCCATTCTCTGTACCTTCTTCCCCATATCACTTAATATTTTCTAAAGCCCAAAAACTTACGTATGTTTATTGTCTGCCTCCTAACATCAGAATATAAACTCCAAAGAAAGTTGTTCTCTTCGTTGATTTTCTTGCTGTTATGTTTCAAAAACTAGCAAAAGTTCTCGCAATGAGTAAGTACTCCATAAATATTTTTAAATGACTGCATGAATGATGTATTCAAACTTTTTCACAAGAGCCATGTCCCCAGAATGCAGCTAAAACTTTATCTTTGAGTGGGAGGAGTTGTTAAAAAAAATGGAACCATACTGGTCTTTGGTGTCCTATATATAGTGATATTTAAAATTGAATCAGACCTTTGTGGAAGAGAGTGATATATTGACTTTCTTTTATTTATTGTATTGACTGACTGAAGCAAAGTAACACCTCAAGGTAATGGCCAGAGTTTCCTTAGAAAGTAGCAGACACCTATTTATATGAAGAAGTATATCTTGAGAGACATGAGTAATAAGGTTTTGGTCCTACTCACTGGACCTGGCAGAGATAAGAACTCAGATGGTAACTAGGTGCTGAGTAGAAGAGTGCTGAAAATCACTTCCATTTTCAGGTAGACAAGTCACTTCCATGAGAAGGTTCATGAGCTTGAAATATAGTCATAAAATGAGAGGAAGTAGGGAACTGACTGTGATCAAAGGAAGGAAAGCTAGGAGCTGGACATAGAACTACCTATTAGTGGAACCCTATAAAGAGTTTGCAGCTTTGAAATAGAAGAGTAGCACTTCTAGTGGTTAATTGTAAATTTATCTATAGTGTCATTAAATTTTTAAAATCTTTTAGCTTACAGGTAGATTTTGTTAACTCTTGGGTAGCCTAGACTATTTTTTTCATTATGTAAAATGGAGAAAATAATCTAATCCTACACATGAGCCAAAGAAATATGGGGGAGGGCAGCTGCAGCCTGAGAAAATCCAAATTCAAGACAGTAGAGATATTATGCTATAGAGGAGGACAAGCAGAACTGAAGTCTATAACCAGGTAGTAGGCTATGAATGCAAATTTGAGCCAGGGCAGTTTAGCAGAACATGTTAACATTACCTAGAGATTTCTCAAAACATGACTGGAGACGACAAATGATTCACTAAGCTTTCTATAGAACAATGATAAGGAGATTCAGGTTTATATGCTCAAGCATTGAAAAGGAATATGGCTGATGGGCTGATGACTTTGGGGAAATTTGTATTATATTTAGAATGAAAAACCTTGACAATGTCTTGAGGCAGAGTATAAACATCAAGTTAAAGTGGTAACATTGACGACCTGAGAGGACATTTAATTGTACAATGGGTAAAGAACAAAAAAATACTTAATTAAAGAAAATAATAAAAACAAAAAAAAATCTACTTTTGAGATGGCTCAAAGAAAAACAAAAGATATTATAAATATGAATATTAGAATGTGGAGAAATGGGATTTAATGTAAATTCAACACTGGTAATTTCTATTCTCCTAAAGGAAGGAGGTAACCTTAGCAGAATAAAGAAGGGAGACAAGGTAATTCTTGGAAAATTAGGAGAACTGCTACAATTTTTTTAAAAATGAAAAAATATATTCACCCATGAGGATTTAAACTTAAAAAAAAAGCAACTCAATATACTTCAGTGAAAAATAATCACTTCGTTATCTAACATCCCCAAGTGCTTTTGTCATCTACCTATATATAAATATATATGTAAAACACATATAATAACAATAGTGTATATGAACAGTTATGGAGAATAGTTATGGAGACTATAATTATATTCTATTATATCAACTATTTTATGATGTATAACAGCAAAATGTTTATAAATATATTTACACAAAACAGAAAAAAAGTATATAAAATTCAGCAAGATGTATCTACCCTCCCAATTTTTTATAACTGATTTCTTTCATTATAAAATTGTGTAAATGAGCCAGAGACATCTTAATGTTGATACTGCTACCTTTGTAAAGACGGTGGAAGAAAGCAGAGTAAATATGCTATAAGCAATCCTTAGGATTCTGAATAATCTCTGGGTGTGGAGAGATGAGAGTGGCTCACAATTTACTGGTGGTGGATATTGAAGTGAATATTTCGGGACCCCTGTGAGCAATTCTGTCTTTTTTATTAGACTTTCTTACGTAAGGTTTTGTTTCAAAGGCTGTCTTAAAGGATGACAACAATGGTATAGAAATAGAGCAATACATATGCATAGAAAATCTGAATATACTTAACATCTATTAAGGTATTAAGGAGAGCATGTATTGCATGGAGCACTGGGTGTGATGCATAAACAATGAATCTTGGAACACTGAAAAAATAAAATAAAGTTTAAATAAAAAAGAAATTAATGACATATTAATACTATCCTTCAAATTAATCTAAACATAAACCTGTTAATTTTACATTAAATTTTGCTTAACTGTTTTTTATGAATTTAACTGACCTCTAAATTTCCTCTTTTTTTCCCAAAATTAGTGATTAAGCTCATATGTTTGGATTGACAACTGATTTAATTATCCCTCAAATGACATCAGATAGATTTAGCTGAAGAGACTCAGGTGAGGTCTATGGAAAATAAACAATTATTTTGAACTCTGGGTGGTCACATTCATCCAAAGTACTTGCTTTTCCCATTTAATGGTAAATACTTTCTTTCTAAAATTTTATAAGAATTTAATTTAACATATAAGCATATAAATTATTTGGATATGGCATTTGTAAAATAATTTAAAAAGTCAACAAGCATAAAATGAGTAGTCCATAAATGTTAGCTCCTTATTTGTAATTCATTATTAGGATTTTTAAAAATCAGATTTGGTATAATTTGCTTATTATTTTCAAGTTCACATGAATTTCTTTTCTGTTTATCACTTTTATGAATGACTACTCTAATTTTCACTTTCACTGAATCACTTTCATTTAAACATCAATAAAGCTTGCATTGTAATATTTCAACATTTATATGAATAAATAAATTTTAAAATTACATGCACTCATTTAAAGGACCACAAGAAATGTTTTCCCATTGTGCTTTCTGCATTATGCTTAATGTAATGTGTGCCCTGCAGAAAGACTTCTTGCGAGCCTGTAGGTCACTGATCTGAGAAACAAATGAGACAGAGGTAGAAGGCAATAAAAAATGATGTGCATTATTTATTATTTATTTTATATTTATTTTTAATATTTTGCAAATATGCACTGATGGGGCAAATCTCTGAGTTTATTTGCAAAAATTAAATGAAAATAATACCAAACACAGATGCTGTATATCTATAATAAGTAGAATAATAGATAATTTTTATCCTTCCCTCACTTGGAAAGAGATCAACAGATACTAAAAGAAGCAATTAGAATACTCTCAAATTCTTGGAAGCTGAAAAAAGAATTCAGAATAAGTTCTTTTCCATTTTCTTCCTTCAAAGCAAGAGGAGACTTTCTATATACTTTATGTAAGGTAGAAAACATTTGCATATATGTAGTCTAATTTTTTTTGTTTTGTTTTTCTAAAAGCTCTATGTGAGAAAGAGCTTTATTGTTGTTGTTGTAATCATGTCAATTTATTTTTATGGAGTTCAGTTTGTGTTAAGGAGCTTACTAGACTTTAATGCATATGAGAAATGCTATGAGAACTAAGAATAACGATCATGAACCTGTATTCAAGAGATGTTCAAAGTTAGGCAAGTGGAATCAGCTTGCAGGCAGGTAATTTGTGATATATTCCAGTCTTTGGAAGAAATCAAGATTGCTGCTAAACTGGGAATACAATTAATTAGAAAGCATACTTGATGACATAACAGTTGAGCTGCTTTAATATGATCCATCACCTGTGATTACCCTTCCCATAGTCCTCATGCCCTTTCTGATTCTCCTAAGCCTGTTTCCCCACACTGTAATTCTGATCAAACTGCCCAGGTCTCTCTCTGTTACCACCTTCGAGGCATCAAAAACTCTTGTTCAGTTGAATGCTTATGGGTATTAAAAAAAAAAAAAAGCCCAGCTAAAAGTCTCCTAAAAAATGAGAATATTTAATTAAACTCATATTGCAATAAGCTAGAAGGTAGACAGTTCCAGAGTTGGGCAATGGCTCTCAGCCCTAGAGTGGGTCCGGACCCTTCCTGGGATGGCTGCTGTCTGAGAGTGCCCACCTGAGGGACAACCCTCACATGGAGCCTCCCCCACAGCCCCAGCCACCAACACACTGACACCCATGGTGGAGAGGATTGGGGTAGATATAGCTAGACCTTTCGTCACCTCACGAACTACCCCTTCAGTCCATTAGTTAATTGAGATACAACTTCTTCACATGGTTAACCCTCAACTTCTTTTTAAGATTTATTTATTCAAGTAATCTCTAGACCTATGTGGGACTCAAACTCACAACCTTGATGTCAAGAGCCTCTCACTCCTCTGACTGAGACAGCCAGGAACCCCCTAACCCTCAACTTCTTAAGAGCAAAGAGGAAAGAATTGTCAAGCCATGGTGACTATCAGTCTTAAGCAAATATTCCAAATATATATGGAACAGAAGAATAGCATTAGGTAAAACTGTGGATTGCATAGATCAAAGGGCTGACAATGGTGGACAATACTAAATATCAGTGGTATTGACTTTATATTCACATTGGTTGATGAAAAGCCATACAAATGGGGAACTGAAATGCTACCCCATATGATAAGATTGTCACAGAAATTTCAACATAAACAAGACTAAGTTTTCTCTGGGCCATTATCCCAGGTTCTATCATTTCTCCACACATGCTTGAGGGATTGTTCAAATAAGTGAAGTATTCCTATTTTATCAACCCAGTAAATCAAACCCATAACCAGTCCCTGGATGTTTCTGAGAGGCCAGATAATTATAGGAGTTTGTTTATTTTTACAAGATTTTTATTATGTGATAGTTATAAACCATCATTCAGTGAGACAATTCTGCATTATTATTAACTGCTTTGAACACTCCTTTTCAAGAGAATTTGATAAAAAATTGAGAAAGCTTCTTTAGAGTAGATTTTTTTGGCTTTAGACCAGACTTCAAACATCCTTTTGGCTGTAAGAGCTCCTCAGCACTTACTGAGTGGATAACTCATTCTAATAATGACTGTACCTGATATAATCAGGTCAATTGGAAAATTGGAAATAACTCACAGAGTTTAGAACAGTGGAGAAATATGATGTTGAGTGTCCAATTAATGAGGAGTATAAATTAGATTGGATTCTGTAAGGGGAGGAGTGCTGCCTGGTTTTATTTATTTATTTGTTTATGTATGTATTCATGTGTTTATTTTTATGTGCCCTGATCAGAAAAATCTTCACTGTTTTCATCAGGCAGTAAATATGTTGCATATGACAAAACTTTAACTGAACTGTTTTTTAAGATCGAAATGGATTTTTTGGCTCAAGTGAGTGAAGAACCCAAGGTTATTAGACTTCAGGTGACTTCATCCAGGGCTTAACTGATGTCACTGGGAACTGGTTTCTCTCTCTCCCTCTCTTCCATGATTCAGTTTGAGTACTCTTGTTAGCTTTCAGGAGTCACAAAATGAATTGGGTAGCTTTTGTTACTGTTGTTCCTTTAGGCTGAAATTTAGTGAACAGAGAGTGGGGGTCTGCTTTCCAGAACCTCCAGCAAAGGTCTCATGGAATTTTGTTGGTAAAGAAGCACAAGAGTAATGTGTCTATCCCTGTCAAATCAATATATATGAAATGCTCTGATTGTTTGGGATAAGGTCAACTCCATCAGGAACACATGAGATCAGAATGGGACTAGACTTGACCTTCAAAGAGAAACCTACTAAAGAAGAAAGAAAAGAAGACTGAATGGTATGTGATGCAAAGAGAAGTTATTCCTAGAGTACATATTTTTATTGTCTCTCTCATACACACACATGCACATACTTACACATTCTCATGTACATATCTATAGTAACACACACACACATACACACACACACTTCCCATAAAGACGCCAAAAATGTTCACATCTCTTAAAAGCATTTGCTGACTCCTTAACCTAGACAACCGCCTTATTCCATTCCTATGTGCAACTCCAAATGCCAGAGATTTCAACGACATGCCATGTAGTCTTTGCAGGAACCCCATTGCATCCAATATACATGGTAGAAAGAGAATAATTAAATGTGATAAAATTAACTCCATTTTAAATAGGGGGTTCTAGGAAACGGCACAGTAGTCATCAGGCCACAGCCTGTCATGCTCAACAGATAGTAAATTGTTTAGGCTTTTCTGGCTCCATAAAGTCTCTAATCCATTATTCTTCTCAGTTTTACATTACATTGGGAAAATGTAAATGCCACCATGAGCTGTGGGCAATACACAGACAGCCTTAGGAAAGGGGTAGGAGAGAGAGAGAGAGAAAGAGGTAGAGAGAGACCTACTGGTTTATGGACGTGGATCGTTTCAAGTGCTTGACTGGAATTGTCAGTGGTGTGTTGATGGGCTGAAATAATGTTACACTAAGAACTGGTTTCTTGAATTCTTAGTCCTGCTACCTCAGCTTTGCCTTCATTGTCAAGCTCCTTATAAAGATGTCTATAGCAACTCCAGACCTTAAATACTCTTAGATGATACACAATTTGAATGAGCTCATTTCTTTTTCCTAAGTTTGCAAATGTTTCATTATATTTCAGTACCTCTGATTGGGTTCTCTTTCTATCCTTAAACAAATCACTTTGGCCTTAGGAATGGAATGTTCTCACTTCTTAGGTCTAAGTTACATGCCTGGAGAAAGGGAAAGAACATTGTCCATACCACATATGGGCTGAGGTGGGGTGGGGGAAGGGTTATACCTAATTGGAAAAATGGATTATTGTTATCAGAATAACAATAAGAATAATAACAAATATTTATATATTGGTTGTTATGGGGCAGGCACTTGTGAAAGCTCTTCATAAGCTTTAACACATTTAATTCTCACAATAAACTTGAAAAATGTTACTATTACTATAATCATTTTATAGCTGAGAAAACTGAAGGTAAAGAGGTTAAGTAAATTGCCTAAGGCCTCACAGCTGGATAGCGCCAGAGCTATAATGAACCCAGCCTGGCTGGTTGTGAAGTCTGTCCTTTTATCTGCCCCTACAGAAATCCCGAAATCCCAATATACCTAAAAGGACTTTTAAACGCAGAACTTGATGAAATCACAAAATGATCATTTGAGAATTATTGACCCTATATTTTATTTTAAAAAGCTTTACAATTCCACATTAATATAAAATTTAATAAGAATAGGATGTGTTCTAGTATAAGTCCATAGTTACCATATTAACACAATTTGGCAAAAGGGAAAATTTGTATGTGATCACAATTTATTTATCCATTATTAGTTAGTTGGCATAATTTGGATTTTCCAGTTTTTGGCTATTACAAATAAAACTACTATGAACATTCTCATACAAGTATTTGTGTAGACATGATTTCTGATCACTTGGATAAATTCCTAAGAGTAGAAGGGCTGATCATATGGTAGATGTGCATTTAACTTTTTAGGGAAACTGCCAAACTGTTCTACAAGGTGATTGTACCACTTATACATTCTTACTAGCTGTTTTTTCACATCCTCATCAAACCTTGGTATGGTCAGTCTTTCTTATTTTAGACCTAATGGTATATCATTTAAGTTTTTAAGTTAATTTAGTTTATGGAACAATTAATTATATTGACCATCTTATTATTGCTTATTTATCATTCATTTACCTTCTATGGTAAACTTTTCATTCCAATATTTGCACATTTATTATTGAGTTGTTTTCTTAACTATTGAGTTTTAAGAATTGGTTATATATTCTAGATACAAGTCTTTTATCACATCCATACTTTGCAAATATTTTCTCCAATTCTGTAACTTACCTTTCACTCTATTTGTGTGTTTTGAAGAGAAGTATTTAATTTCGATGAAGTCCACTCAATTATTTTATTTTATGGATTATTATTTTGGTGTTGTATTAAAAAACAAACAAACAAAATAACCAACAAAACAAAACAACTTTGACCCAGATCAAAAAGTTTTCTTCAACATTCCTTTAGAAATTTTAGTTTTATGTTTTATATTAAGGTCAGTTATCCATTTTGATGTTGTATTATAGTACGAGGTGTCAATTTAAGTTCATACTTTTGCAATAGATATACAAATGTTCAGGCACCATTTGTTGAAAAGACATATATGGGGATGCTTGGGTGGCTCAGTGGTTAAGCCTCTGCCTTTGGCTCAGGTCATGATCTTAGGGTTCTGGGATTGAGGCCTGCAGGCTCTCTGCTCAGCAGGGAGCCTGCTTCCCCCTCTCTCTCTGCCTGCCTCTCTGCCTACTTGTAATCTCTCTGTCAAATAAATAAATAAAATCTTAAAAAAAAAAAAGACATATACATGCAACTCTGTTTCTGGATTCTTTGTTCTTTTTCATTCATCTATTTCTCTATCCTTAGATAAATACCACACTGTCTTAACTACTGCAGTTTTATAAGTCTTGAAGTAAGCAGTGTTAATCCACTTTGTTCTCTTTCAAAATGATTTTGCTCATTCTAGGACTTTTATATTTCTTTCTTTTTTTTTTAAGATTTTATTTATTCATTTGACAGAGAGAGATCACAAGCAGGCAGAGTGGCAGGCAGAGAGAGAGGAGGAAGCGGGCTCTCCAGGACCCCGAGATCATGACGCGAGGTGAAGGCAGAGGCTTTAACCCACTGAGCCACCCAGGCACCCCTATTTCTTTCTTTTTTTTATTTAAATATTTTATTTATTTATTTGACAGACAGAGATCACAAGTAGGCAGTGAGGCAGGCAGAGAGAGAGGGGGGAAGCAGTCTCCCCGCCAAGCAGAGAGCCCGATGCGGGGCTCGATCCCAGGACCCTGAGATCATGACTGGAGCTGAAGGCAGAGGCTTTAACCCACTGAGCCACCCAGGCGCCCCTAGGACTTTTATATTTCTATATGAATTTTAGAATCAGTTTGTCAATTTTCATAAAAATATATGTTGGAATTTTGATCGAAATTGTCTTAAATCTATAGATCAATTTGGGAAGAATTTACATCTTAATAATACTGAGGTTTCTTGTTTTTTAATTTTATTTATTTGAGAGCAAGAGAGAGAGAGAGAGAGCAAGAGAGGAGAGAGGTCAGGGGGAGAAGCAGACTCCCTGCTGAGCAGGGAGCCGGTTGTGAGACTTGATCCTGGGACTTCAGGATCAGGACCTGAGCTGAAGGCAGTCACTTAACCAACTGAGCCACCCGGATACCCAATACTGAGGTTTCTAAGCAATGAGCAACTGCATCTCCATTTATTTAGGTCTTTCATAATTTTTCTCAACAATGTTTTGTGGTCTTCTGTGTACAACTATTTCACATTCCTTGTCAGTTTTATCACTTAGTATTTCATGTTCTTTGAAGCTACTGAAAATTTCAATTCTTCAACCTTTAGTTAAATTCATGTGTTTATCTTAGTTGTTATTTTTGTTGTTGTTGTTGCAAATTTCTTTTGCAGATTTCTTTAGATTTATAAATAGACATTAATGTCATCTGCAAATAGAGCCTGATTTAATTCTTCCTTTCCACTATTGAAAAATAGTAATTTTTCATGCCAAATTATGTCAGTCAGAGCCCCCAATATATTGTTGAATAGAAGCAGCATGGACATCCTTATTTTTTTTTTCCTGATTATAGAAGGAAATCATTCAGTGTCTCACCATTAAGTATAATGTTAACTGTAAGTTTTTTATAGATGACTTAACATCAGGTCAAGAAAGTTCCCTTTGATTCCTAGTTTGGTGGGACTCTTTGAGCAGAAATACATGTTGGATTTTGTCAAAGCTTTTTCTTCATCCATTGAAATGATCATATAGTTTTAGTTAGTAGTTTGCTAATATGCTGAATTACATTGAGTGTTTTTTTTTTATTTTTTTTGCAGTTATATCAAACCTCATCTTCCTGGTAATAAATTTTATATAATTTTGATTTACATTTTTAAAAGAATTTTCACATTTATGATCATGTGGAAAAATAGACTATAGTTTACTTTTCCTATAATTTTTTTGTTTAGCCTCATAGAATGATTCATCAAATATTCCCATCATTTTAATTTTCTGACACAGTTTTATAGAATTGGTTTTATTTTTTCCTAACAGTTCTGTTAACTTATCAGTAAAGACATTTGTGCCAAGTGTTTGCAGAAAGTTTTTATGTACAAAATTAAAATTCTTGAATGCATATTGTCCTATTTGGATTATTTATTTCTTCTTGAGTAAGCTTTGGTCATATGTGTCTTTCAAGTAATTTGTCTTAATTTTGAAGTCTATTTATTTTCATTTCATTTTTTTAAAGTTATTGGATGAAGCTGTTCAAAATATATTCTTATTCCTTTCAAGATCTGTAGAACTTATAGTAAGTCATCTCTCTCTACCCTGTTACTATGTGTCTTCTTCGTCTTCTTCCTCTTCCTCTTCTTCTTCTCTTTGTCCTTCTCTTCCTCCTCCATCTTCTTCCTCTTCTTCACCACCTTCTTCTCCTCCCCCTCTTCCTCCTCCTTCTTCTTCCTGACCAGCAAAGAGGTTTATCAATTTTATTGATCTTAAAGGAATAGCTTTAGAGCTCACTGATTTTTCTTTATTGTTTTTGGTTTTCTATACAATTGATTTTCTTCTAATCTTTAATATATTCTTTTTTTTAAAATATATTCTTTATTCTTAAGCTTACATTTCTCTCTTTTTTATACCCTAGGTTTTTAAGGTGAAAGTTGAGGTTATGAATTGGCACCCTTTCTTTTTCCTAACATCAACATTTAGTGATATAAATTCTCCCCTATGTGTTGCTTTAACCAGATCTCAAAAATATTAACACATTGTATTTTTTTCATTAATTTCAAAAACACTTTTAATTTTCTTGTTGATTTCTTTTTTCAACCAATGAATTATTCCATTGAATTTCTCTTATTGGTTTCTAATTTAATTTATTTTGTGGCCAGAAAATATTTATATATAAATCAGATATTTTATAGTTATTTAGACTTGTCGCAGGGCCAAGAATATGATCTATTTTGATAAATACTTCATGTACATTTGAAAATTATTGTATTCTTTTGTTGTTCTTGTTGTTGTTGTGTTTCTGTTTTATTTTTAGTTGAATTTTCTGAATAAGTTGAGGGTTTTTTTTTAAATAAACGTCAATTGGGTCAAATTGGTTGAGAGTCTTGCTAAATCATCTATATTTGATGCTCTCTACTTCCATCAATTATTAAGAGATGGAGTTATGAAATATCTAACAACAGTGTGAATTTATTAATTTCTCCTTGCAGTTCCATCAGTTTTGCATTATGTATTCTGGAACTCTGACACTAGGAACGAAATGTTTCTAATTGTTATATTTCCCTGGTGAGTTGGCCCCTTTATCATTATGAAAAGAGCTTCTTTGTTTCTAGAGCTTATTTATTTCTCTTCTTCTCTGCTCTAAAAGTAACATATTTCCTGACTGACATTAACATAACCAGTCTAGCTTTCTTTCTATAAGCCTAACATGGTATAAATTTTATGTACTCTTCCTTGTAGTTTCATATTTGAAATGCATTTTTTGTGGTTAGCACATAATCTGGTCTTGCTTTTTTTTTTTTTTTTTTTTTTAAGATTGCATTTACCCATTTGGCAGAGAGAAAGAGAGAGAGAGAGTGCACAAGCAGGGGGAGCAGCAGGCAGAGGGAGAGGGAGAAGCAGGCTCACCTGAGGAGCAGGGAACCCAAAGCATGGCTCAATCCCAGGACCCTGGCAGGGAGCCAAAGGCAGACACTCAACCTGCTGAGCCACACAGGCGCCCTTGGTCTTGCTTTTTTATATAATCAGACAAATTCTTTTTATTTATTTATTTATTTTTTAAAAAGATTTATTTGTTTATTTATTTGTCAGAGAGAGCGAGAGAGCGAGAGTGAGCACAGGCAGACAGAGTGAGAAGCAGGCTCCCTGCCGAGCAAGGAGCCCGATGTGGGACTCGATCCCAGGACGCAGGAATCATGACCTGAGCCGAAGGCAGCTGCTTAACCAACTGAGCCACCCAGGCATCCCAGACAAATTCTTTTTAATTGGTATGTTTAGACTATATTTAATGTTATTGTTGGATTGGTTAAGTTTAAAGTGATCATTTTTCTGTAAATTTTTTGTCCCATATGATCCTTGTTTCTTTTCTTTTCTTTTTTTTTTAACTTCTTTTTAAATTAATTGTATTTTTAATGAATCAATTTTGTTCACTTTTTTGGCTTATTAGCTGAGTTATTTTGTTCTTTTATTGGTTGCAATAAGATTTATAACACATATTTAATTTACTGTTGTGTACCTTCAAAGGATTATACCACTTCACCTATACTATAAGAGCCTTATGATAATATACTTCCATTTCTTCTTCAAAAGCATTTTAAACTCCTTGCTTTTATATGTTATAACCTCTACACTACACTTTTATTATTTTTTGTTTAACTACCAATTATCTTTTAAAGAAATATAAATAATAAGCAAAAACCTCACAGGTATTTACACACATAGTTACAATTCTCAGTTCTTAACATTTGTTTGTATAGATCCATATCTCTATCTATTATAATTGTCTTTTTGCTTTAAGGACTAACATGAACTTTTTTTTTTAAATAGTATGAATCTATAGGTGATGAATTCTTCAGTTTTTTAATGTCTGATCATGTTTTTGTTTCACCTTCATTTTTGAAAGGTATTTTTATTGGGTATAGAATTCTGGGGAGACAGTATTTTTTCTTTTGGTATTTTAAGTATACTTCTATTTATTGTCTTAATTACATCATTTTCTGTAAGAAATTTGTTAACTCCATTTCCCTGTACATAGCATGATGTTTTTCCCTCTGGCTACTTCTAGGATTTTTCTCCTTGTAACTTTTGGTAAGCAATTTAATTGTGATATGACTTTGTAATATTTTATTTTATTTATTTATATTATTAGTGGCTGCATCTTAGATATTTCACTTAAACAATTTTTAGGCTTTCTCTGGATGGAAAAAAAATTCCTAGAGGCTTTTAAATGTTTCAGAATTTCTAAAGAAATCTGAAAGTAATAACCATTATATTTAACTTCTCAGAACTCAAAACAGTCTAAAATTATGAGTCAGCATTTAATTGGAAATGGAGAGGTTTTTTTTTTTTTTACAGTGTAATTTGTAGAATGTAAAATTTTTTTTATAGCCATATAATTAACATAGAGCATTATATTAGTTTCAGGTGTACAATATAATTCAACAATATTCTTAATATTTACTATTACAGTACAGTTGAGATACAATGTTATATTAGTTTCACAAGTGCAATGTAGCAATTTGATAATTCCATATATTACTCAGTGCTCACCATGCGAACTGCGGTCACCATCGGTCATGATAGAATATTATTACTATATTATTTACTGTATTTCCTATGCTATGCTTTTCATTTCCATGATTTATTTATTTAACAACTGGAGTTTTAATCTTCTTCATCTATTTCACCAATCATTCCACTTCCCTCCCCTCTGACAACAGTTTGTTCTCTGTATTTGTGTGTCTGTTTCTGTTTTTATTTTTTTGATTTCACATAGAAGTGAAATAATATGGTATTTATTTTTCTCTGTCTGACTTATTTCACTTAATACCCTCTAGGATCCATCCATGTTGTCACAAATGGCAAGATCTTATTTTTTATGGCTCTGTAATATTCCATTGTGTTTGTGTGTGTGTATATATATATACCATATCATGTTTATCCATTCATCTATCAGTGGACACTTGGGTTGTTTCCATATCTTGGCTATTATAAATTATGCTGCAACAAACATTGTGGTCCAGATATCATTTAGTGCTCTTGTTCTCTTTGGTTGATTACCTATAGTGGAATTACTGGGTCACATGTATTTCTGTTTTTAAATTTTGAGACACCTTCATGTTGTTTTCCACAATAGTTGCACTTGATTTATATTCCTACTAATAGTACTTGAGGGTTCTCTTTTCTCCACATCCTTGCCAATACTTATTTCTTGCCTTTTTGGTATTAGCCATTCTAACAGGTGAAAGGTGATATCTCATGGTTTTAACTTGCTTTTCCCTGATGAATGACGTTAATTATCTTTTCATATGTCTATTAGCCATCTGAATGCCATCCTTGGAAAAAATGCCTATTAGGGTCCTTTGTACATTTTATTAATTATTTTTATTAACATATAATGTATTATTTGCCCCAGGGGTACAGGTCTGTGAATTGCCAGGCTTACACACTTCACATCACTCACCATATCACATATTCTCCCCAATGTACATAATCTAACTGCTCTTTCCACCCTCCCTCCTCCCAGCAACCCTCAGTCTGTTTTGTAAGATTAAGAGTCTCTTATTGTTTGTCTCCCTTCCGATCCCATCTTGTTTCATTTTTTCTTTCCCTATCCCCCCAACCCCCCCACTCTGCCTCTCAAATTCCTCATATTAGGGGGATCATATGATAATTGTCTTTCTCTGATTGACTTATTTCACTTAGCATAGTACCCTCTAGTTCCATCCATGTCATTACTAATGGCAAGATTTCATTTCTTTTGATGGCTGCATAGTAGTCCATTGTGTATATATACCACAACTTTATCCAGTCATCTGTTGATGGACATCCAGGTTCTTTCCATAGTTTGGCTATTGTGGACATTACTGCTATAAACATTTGGGTGCACGTGCCCTTTGGATCACTACATTTGTATCTTTAGGGTAAATACCCAGTAGTGTGTTTGCGGGGTTGTAAGGTAGCTCTATTCTCAACTTTTTGAGGAAACTTCATGCTGTTTTCCAGAGTGCCTGCACTGGCTTGCCTTCCCACCAACAGTGTAGGAGTGTCCCCTTTCTCTGCATCCTCTCAAACATCTGTTGTTTCCTGACTTGTTAATTTTAGCCATTCTGACTGGTGTGACGTGGTATCTCATTGTGATTTTTATTTCTATTTCCCTGATGTTGAGTGATGTGGAGCCCTTTTTCATGTATCTGTGGGCCATTTGGATGTCTTCCTTGCAGAAATGTATATTCATGTCCTCTGCCCATTTCTTGATTGGATTATTTGTTCTTTGGGTGTTGAGTTTGATAAGTTCTTTATAGGTTTTGGATACTAGCCCTTTATCTGATATGTCGTTTGCAAATCTCTTCTCCCATTCTGTCAGTTGTCTTTTGGTTTTGTTAACTGTTTCCTTTGCTGTGCAAAAGCTTTTGATCTTGACGAAATCCCAATAGTTCATTTTTGCCCTTGCTTCCGTTGCCTTTGGCGATGTTCCTAGGAAGAAGTTGCTGTGGTTGAGGTCCAAGAGGTTGCTGCCTGTGTTCTCCTCAAGGATTTTGATGGATTCCTATCTTACATTGAGGTCTTTCATCCATTTTGAGTCTATTTTTGTGTGTGGTGTAAGGAAATGGTTCAGTTTCATTCTTCTGCATATGGCTGTCCAATTTTCCCAACACCATTTGTTGAAGAGACTGCCTTTTTTCCATTGGACATTGTTTCCTGCTTTGTCGAAGATTAGTTAGCCATAGAGTTGAGAGTCTATTTCTGGGATCTCTATTCTGTTCTGTTGATCTATGTGTCTGTTTTTGTGCCATTACCATATTGTCTTGATGATGACAGCTTTGTAATAGAGCTTGAAGTCTGGAATTCTGATGCCAAGAACTTTGGCTTTCTTTGCCAACATTCCTCTGGCTATTTGGGGCCTTTTCTGGTTCCATATAAATGTTAGGATTATTTGTTCTATTTATTGGAAAAAAAAATTGATGGTATTTTGATAGGGATTGCATTAAATGTATAGATTGCTTTAGGTAATGTAGACATTTTCACAATATTTGTTCTTCCAATCCGTGAACATAGAATATTTTTCCATTTCTTTGTGTCTTCCTCAATTTCTTTCATGAGTACTTTACAGTTTTCTGAGTATAGATTCTTTGCCTCTTTGGTTAGGTTTACTCCTAGGTATCTTATGGTTTTGGGTGCAATTGTAAATAGGGCTGACTCCTTAATTTTTCTTTCTTCTGTCTTGCTGTTGGTGTATAGAAATGCAATGGATTTCTATGCAATAATTTTATATCCTGACACTTTACTGAATTCCTGTATGAGTTCTAGCAGTTTTAGAGTCGAGTCTTTTGGGTTTTCCACATAAAGTATCACACTATCTGTAAAGATTGAGAGTTTGACCTCTTTGTTGCTGATTCGGATGCCTTTGATTTCTTTTTGTTGTCTGATTGCTGAGGCTA
This sequence comes from Martes martes, assembly GCF_963455335.1. Lineage (NCBI taxonomy): Eukaryota > Metazoa > Chordata > Mammalia > Carnivora > Mustelidae > Martes > Martes martes. The sequence continues at coordinate 38,113,354 of NC_137893.1, forward strand.
GAACTTCTAGTACTATGTTGAAAAGCAGTGGTTATAGTGAATGTCCCTACCATGTTCCTGACCTTAGGGGAAGAGCTCTCAGTTTTTCCCCATTGAGAATGATATTTGCGGTGGGGTTTTCATAGATGGCTTTGATGATATTGAGGTATGTACCTTCTATTCCTACACTTTGAAGAGTTTTGATCACGAAAGGATGCTGTACTTTGTCAAATGCTTTTTCAGCATCTATTGAGACTATCATGTGGTCCTTGTTCTTTCTTTTATTGATGTAATGTATCACATTGATTGATTTGTGGATGTTGAACCAACCTTGCAGCCTTGGAATAAATCCCATTTGGTCGTGGTGAATAATCCTTTTAATGTACTGTTGGATCCTATTGGCTAGTATTTTGGTGAGAATTTTCACATCCATGTTCATCAAGGATATTGGTCTGTAATTCTCATTTTTGGTGGAGTCTTTGTCTGGTTTTGGAATCAAGGTGTTGCTGGCCTCATAAAATGAGTTTGGAAGTTTTCCTTCCATTTCAACTTTTTGGAACAGTTTCAGGAGAATAGTTATTAATTCTTCTTTAAATGTTTGGTAGAATTCCCTTGGGAAGCCATCTGGCCCTGGGCTTTTTTTGGGTGGGGGGAGACTTTTGATGATTGCTTCAATCTCCTTATGGATCTGTTTAGGTTTTCTATTTCTTCCTGGTTCAGTTTTGGCAGTTTATACGTTTTTAGAAATGCATCCATTTCTTCCAGATTGTCAAATTTGCTGGTGTATAGTTGCTCATAATATGTTCTTATAAATGTTTGTATTTCTTTGGTGTTGCTTGTGATCTCTCATCTTTCATTCATGATTTTATTTATTTGCTTCCTTTCTCTTTTCTTTTTGATAAGTCTGGCCAGGGGTTTATAAATCTTATTAATTCTTTCAAAGAACCAGATCCTAGATTCATTGATTTATTCTACTGTTCTTTTGGTTTCTATTCCATTGATTTCTGCTCCGATCTTTATTATTTCTCTTCTTCTGGGTTTAGGTTTTCTTTGCTGTTCTTTCTCCAGCTCCTTTAGATATAGGGTTAGGTTGTGTATTTGAGACCTTTTTTGTTTCTTGAGAAAGGCTTGTGTCGCTATATATTTTCCTCTCAGGACTGCCTTTGTTGTGTCCCACAGATTTTGAACTGTTGTGTTTTCATTATTATTTGTTTCCATGATTTTTTTTTCAGTTCTTCTTTAATTTCCTGGTTGACCCATTCATTCTTTAGAAGGATGCTGTTTAGTCTCCATGTATTTGTGTTCTTTCCAAATTTCCTCTTGTGATTGAGTTCTAGCTTCAGAGCATTGTGGTCTGAAAATATGCAGGGAATGATGCCAATCTTTTTGTACTGGTTGAGACCTGATTTATGACCCAGGATAAGGTCTATTCTGGAGAATGTTCCATGTGCACCTGAGAAGAATATGTATTCTGTTGCTTTGGGATGGAATGTTCTGAATATATCTGTGATGTCCAACTGGTCCAGTGTGTCATTTAAGGCCTTTCTTTCCTTGTTGATCTTTTGCTTGGATGATCTGTCCATTTCAGTGAGGGGAGTGTTAAATTCCCCTACTATTATTGTATTATTGTTGATGGGTTTCTTTGATTTTGTTATTAATTGGTTTATATAGTTGGCTGCTCCCATGTTAGGGTTATAGATATTTAAAATTTTTAGATCCTCTTGTTGGACAGACCCTTTGAGTGTATTATCTCTTTGAGTGTGTCATCCCTTTGAGTGCATCTCTTATTATAGTCTTTGGCTTAAAATCTAATTTGTCTGACATAAGGATTGCCACCGAACCCTTCTTTTGATGTCCATTAACATGGTAAATTGTTTTCCACCCCCTCACTTTAAATATGGAGGTGTCTTTGGGTCTAAAATGAGTTTCTTGTGGGCAGCATATTGATGGGTTTTGGTTTTTTATCCATTCTGATACCCTGTGTCTTTTCATTGGGGGCATTTTGCCTATTTACATTCAGGGTAACTATTGAGAGATATGAATTTAGTGCCATTATATTGCCTGTATCGTGACTGTTTCTGTGTATTGTCTCTGTTCCTTTCTGGTCTACTACTTTTAGGCTCTCTCTTTGCTTAGAGGACCCCTTTCAATATTTCCTGTAGGGCTGGTTTGGTGTTTGTAATTTTTTTTTTTTTTTTTACTTTTGTTTGTCCTGGAAGCTTTTTATCTCTCCTTCTATTTTCAGTGATAGCCTAGCTGGATATAGTATTCTTGGCTGCATATTTTTCTCATTTGGTGCTCTGAATATATCATGCCAGTTCTTTCTGGCCTGCCAGGTCTCTGTGGATAAATCTGCTGCCAGTCTAATACTTCTACCATTGCATGTTACAGACTTCTTGTTCTGAGCTACTTTCATGATTTTCTCTTTGTCATTAAGACATGTATGTTTTATTATTAGATGACGGGATGTGGACCTATTTTTATTGATTCTGAGGGGGATTCTCTGTGCTTCCTGGATTTTGATGCTTGTTCCCTTTGCCATATTATGGAAATTCTCTACAATAATTTGCTCCAGTATACCTCCTGCCCCTCTCTCTCTTTCTTCTTCTTCTGGAATCCCAATTATTCTAATATTGTTTCATCTTACGCTATCATTTATCTTTTGAATTCTCCCTTCATGGTCCAGTAGTTGTTTGTCTCTCTTTTGCTCAGCTTCTTTATTCTCCATCATTTGGTCTTCTTTATCACTAATTCTCTCTTCTGCCTCACTTATCCTAGCAGTAAGTGCCTCCATTTTTTATTACATCTCATTAATAGCTTTTTTTTTTTATTTCAACTAGGTTAGATGTTAGTTCTTTTATTTCTCCAGAGAGGGTTTCTCTAATATCTTCCCTTCCATTTTCAAGCCCAGCTAGCACCTTGAGAATTGTCGTTCTGAACTCTAGTAATGACATATTACCATGTCCCTATTGATTAGGTCCCTAGATGCCGGTACACTCTCTTCTTTCTTTTCTTTCTTTCTTTTTTTTTTTTTTTGTGAGTTTTTTCTGCCTTGTCATTTTATCCAGATAAGAATATATGAATAAGAGAAGAAAATACTAAAAGGGTGGCAAAGACCCCAGAAAAATGTATGCTGACCAAATCAGAAGAGATCCAAAACCAGGGGAAGAAGAAAGGGGGAGGAAAAAAATATATATATGTATATATATATATATTAGACTGGTGAATAGAACAGAGCCACCCACTTGATTTTGGGTGTATTTTGGTCTCTTAGAAGAAATTACCTCCAAAAAATTTTATATATATCTTATATATTTATATATAATATATATATTATATATAAATATATAAGAAATATATATATACAAAAACGTATATATGTATATATACATATATACACATACACACACATATGTGTATATATACACATATATATACATACACATATACACACATATACACGAAAAACTTATATATATATATATATATATACACACACACACACAAAAATAGGGGTAAACACAATGAAGGGGTGGCATATGATTGTAAAGATGAAAATAAAAGAATTCTAAAAAAAGAATTGATAAGTTGGTTGGAAAAAGGAAAAAAAAAAAAAGGAAAAAAAAAAGAGGGAATGTGCTCAGGCTGGAGACTAGAACAAAGCCATGTGGTAGATTAGGATATAATTTGATGTATTAGAAGAAATTGTATCCCGAATTTTTTTAGGAAAAAGAAACAACCCTATATGTATACAAAAGATAAGGTTAAATACAATGAAGGGATAAGATATAACAATGAAGGTTTAAAAAGATTTTTTTTAATAAAGATATTCTTAAGATAAACTACTTATAAAACACTAAAAGAGGAAAAGTTTAAAAATAGAATAAGAAAAAAATAATATAAAAAATTAACTTTGTAAGACTGAAGGATTATGGGGAAAAAGCCATGAATTCTCTGCATTGTTTTCCCCTAGCTCTGGAGTTCTGCTGTCTCTTGATCTTGGCTGGATGTTCTTGCTTATCTTCTGGGGGAGGGGCCTGTTGCAGTGATTTTCAAATGTCTTTGCTGGAGGCAGAATTGCACTACCCTTGCCAGGGACTGGGCTAATTAATGTGTCTTGGAGCTTTTGTTCCCTGAACAATTTCCATAGAGCTTTGCAGGATGGGAATGAAAATGGCATTGTCCCAATCTCTGGCTGGGAGGAGCTGAGAGCTCAGGGCTCCACTCCTCAGTGTGCTCTCAGAGATAAGCAGTCAATCACTCCTGTCTCCTTGGTCTCTGGCCGCACTCTGAGCTCACCCAGCCTGTTATCAAGCATTTCTATCTCTGGTGCATGGCCCCATTTGGAGTCTCCAAACCCAGCAGATTCCTGCTGTGCTGCTCCTCCCAGAACAGGAAGGTGAGTCTCCCCAGATCTGCCACTTGTGAGGTCCTTGCTTGAAGAGCAATGGCCCGATTGTGCCTTGGATCATCATTTAAGGTAACCCCGATCTGAAAGCTCACTCTTTGTCTCCGTCTCTGTAGCTGGCTTCCCCACTCTGATACCTGCGAGTTCTGCCACACTCAGACACTCCCGACCTTTCTGTGACCCTGTGGGACCTGAGACCATGGGATAACCGATGGGACCTGAGACCCGAGACCTGTACCTCAGTGGAGCAGACTTCTAAAAGTTCTGATTTTGGGACACCTGGGGGGCTCAGTGGGTTAAAGCCTCTGTCTCTGGCTTAGGTCAGGATCCCAGGGTCCTGGGATCGAGCCCCGCATCGGGCTCTCTGCTCAGCAGGGAGCCTGCTTCCCTTCCTCTCTCTCTGCCTGCCTCTCTGCCTACTTGTGATCTCTGTCTGTCAAATAAATAAATAAAATCTTTAAAAAAAAAAAGTTCTGATTTTGTGCTCCACTGCTCCACCGCTTGCCAGGAGCCAGCCGTTCCCCTCATGGTCTTTCTTCCTGTTGCTTCGGATTCCCTTTCCTCAGGTCCTATCTTTCAGAAAGTGGTTGATTTTCTGTTCCTAGAATTACTGCTCTTCTTCTCTTCTATTTCCTGTTGAGTTTGTAGGTGTTCAGAATGGTTTAATACCTATCTAGATGAACTCCTGGGATCTTATGTCATTGCAGTTTGCTACTCCTCTGCCATTTTGCCTCTCTCCCTGCTTTGTACATTTTTAATTGGATTATTTGTTTTCTTGGTGTTGAGTTGTACAAGTTCTTTATCTTTTTTGGGTATTAACCCTCATCAGATGTATCATTTGCAAATATCTTCTCCCATCAGTAGGATGCCTTTTTGTTTAGTTGCTGGTTTCCTTTGCTGTACAAAAGCTTTTTATTTTGGTGTAGGCTCAACAATTTGTTTTTGCTTTTGTTTCTCTTGCCTCAGGAGACATACCATAAATATGTTGCTAAGACCAATGTCTGAGAGATTACTGCCTGTGTTCTTCTCTAGAATTGTTGTGGTTTCAGGTTTCACATTTAGATCTTTAATCCGTTTTGAGTTTATTTTTTTGCATGAGGTTGAAAGTGGCCCAGTTTCCTCCTTTTGTATGTAGCTTTTCAGTTTTCCCAACTTCATTATTGAAAAGACTGTTTTTTTCCCCTATTGCATATGCTTACCTCCCTTGTCATAGGTTAATTGACCATATAAGTGTGGGCTTATTTCTGGGCTCTTTATTTTGTTCCAACAACTTATATTAGTACCATACCATGCAATACCATACCATATCATACCATATTTTTCTTTAGGCTCTGTGTTATCTGCATATCTTAGACATGTTTGTTTATGGTGTTCATTAAATTGGGTATTTTCATGCCATTATTTCTTTATATATTTTCTTCCATTCTCTTTCTTTTCCTTCAGTTATCAGGGTTACACATATACTAGATTGTTTAAAGTTATGTCACAATTTACTGATGATCTGTTCCTTTTTTTAATTAATTCCTTTCTCTGTGTGCTTTATTTTTAGTTTCTATTGTTACATTTTCAATTCTTTTCTTCTATAACATCTAGTTTGCTATTATCCCTATCTAGTATATTTTCATCTGATACATTATAGTTTTATCTTAAGTGTTCATTTTGGAGCTTTGGAGCTTTTATTACCCAGTTGTCTACTTAAAATAGGATACATGAACAGTTACAATTATCCCTTTAATGCCTTGGTCTACTACTTCCAACATAGTATCAGCTCTGTATTAGTGTTGATTAATTGGTTAATTTCCCCATTATCATGTACATTTCCTCCTTTTTTGCATATCTGTCAAATTTTGATTATATGACAGACATTGTAAATTTAACTGTTGAATACTGGATATTTTTGAATTCAGTAAGAGTCCAGTTTGATCCTTTGGGTCTTACTTTTAAGCTTTGATATGAAAGACTGGACATGTGCTCAGTTATAGGCTGATTATTCTTCACTACTAAGGCAAAACACTTGTTTTTATACCCAATGCCCTATGAATTTGAACTTTTGCCATCTGGTTGATGAGAACAGGCCCATTTTCTAGTTCTCCGTGAGTTCTAGGCACTGTTTCTTCTAATCCTCTTTTGGTTCTTAGACCCAGGTAGTATTCTCACACAAGTTCTGATCAGTAACTAAATAACCTAAGAAAATCCTCTGAAGTTCTTAAGAACTGTCTGCTGTGAAACTCTTTCTTATCTGATATTTTATTCTATGAACTCTTAGCCACCTTTGTCTCCCTAGACTCTAAATTCTATCTTCTCATTCAGAGAATCCACTGGGTTTTGCCTGAGTTCCCCTTTCCTATGCCACAGACTGAAAAACCTCTTAATATAGTATGCTAAATCAATCATAAGGTTGTATTTGCTCCCCATCTGTCAGGAATTACTCTCTGTTGCCTGATGTTCAGTGATTCCTATAGTGGTGCTCCTGTTTTTTATTGTTGTTGTTTCAAATGGGAAATTCCTATTACTCCATATGGCCTTCATTTTTTTGTTGTTGTATTATAATAATTCTGATGTGACAGTTGACTGTCTAGGGATTTGCTTTATCACACCTAAAGATATGTTATAGGGTTACGACAGATAGAATATCTTGGTCTGTCTGATTGTCTGCTTCATATATTACTGGCTGCTGAGTTGAATGGACCTCCCTTGATAAAATTTCCGTTCCTCCAGACCCACACTTGGCTGTGCAGTATACACAAAAGTTCTTTTAAATACTGACTGTGATCATGTTTTATAAATGAGAGAGATAGTTAAAGCCTTCATCACAATGAAATTTTCCAGAGTGCAAAAAGAAAACACTCAAGTGGAATAAGAATTATCTTTGCAGGCTTAAATTCATTACTAAGCATAATGCTCCTGCAGGATACCTTGCTTCTTAAGTTTCTCCTTGCCAATTGTACTCCCCTGCAAGAAATCTCATACAACAAATGAAATTCTTGCTTGATTTCCTCTGTACTACATTAGTAGTACAGTCCTAGAGTTTGATGCACTCTGAATGGATAGCACAGAGGAAGCTTTACCTGGACAATTTATGCCTATGACATCCAAACTTCTCAAGATTGAAGGGTGAGAAGGAGGTTTTATAGTTTGAAGTCTCCTGGTTCAATATGTGTGTAAGTTCACCAACTTAGGTCTATATTTCACTGTGTCTTAACTGATGTTACTTAGTTTGCTTGTTTCTTTTTCAGTAGTTCTAAATGCACTACAGTTGTGTGACCATAAACTTATCACCCAGATCAGGTTATTTATGAGAGTGAAAGAACACTTGTAAACCATTACTGCCCTGGGGGAAAAAAGCACAAGTTTGCCTTACGTAGAATTTGGTAAACAACAGCCCGTTCCATGAACCCATTAATTATATTAATACAAAATATTATCTGTATTCCTGTTTCTAATTAGGCCTGTTTGAATAAAAGGAGGTTTCTTTTACTCTTTAGTAAAAGAAATGGTTATGCTAGTAAGCACTGCAGTAGTGCTTACCATCAACAAATCAAAAGGGTTTTATCCAATGCCCCTTGTGCTCTTAAGTCTCCTCTTAAGAAAAGAAATAGTCAATGTCTCTGGCTCACTCTTTTTTCCTCTTTCTTTCTTTTGTCATGATTATCTTTAGTAAATCATAGAACATGAAAATGAAATGTTCAGAAATGGTGTATGGGAAATTGATTAACCATTTTTTAAAAACTTCAAAATAGTCCCTAATATAATTCAAAGAATGAGGGATAAATGTTAACTGGAAAGTCTTAAAAAATATGTTTAAAAAAATCACAAGTAAATATTTAACTAATTTGGAGGTAGGGAATATGAGGAACAATAACAAAAAATCATATACAAAATGGGGAATGTGGCTCCTCTTTTATTCCTGAAAACAATACCTCCCCTCAAATGCAGGAAAAGAACTAAGTAAAATGCTACATATGATATATTGTAATCATGGAAGAGGGATATGTGTTACATATTAGGAGATAGAAAGGAAATATTTCCTCCCTTATGATTTGTTGTTTAGCAGCATTAGTTATAAACATTTTCTGTTCTGGAAAATGGAATAGCTAAACTAAAATAGAGTAATTTAAATAAAATAGTTGCACTGAATATGGCAAAAGAACAGATAATTGTAATATGATCTATGCATTAAAGAATGCTAATGTTCATGGTCAAAAGACATGAACAAATAATGAAGAGAAAAATCTAAAAGGCCCATGCACAGTTGAATGAATGTTCTCTATATTTTAAAATTAAAACAAAGCAAATTATTTTTTCAGTCAAATTGGAGGTAGATGAACATTCACTTTTATAGAATAATAATAAGGGTATTAATCAGCATAATCTTTCCAAAAAGCAAATTGCCACCATCTGTTAGAGGTATTAAAAAGTGCCCAGAGGGGCGCCTGGGTGGCTCAGTGGGTTAAGCCTCTGCCTTCAGCTCTGGTCATGATCCCAGAGTCCTGGGATCAAGCCCCGCATCGGGCTCTCTGCTCAGTGGGGAGCCTGCTTCCCCCTCTCTCTCTGCCTGCCTCTCTGCCTAATTGTGATCTCTCTCTCTGTGTCAAATAAATAAATAAAAACTTTATTTAAAAAAAAAAGTGCCCAGAGATTACCTCAAGGAATTGAGGTGAGGATTGAGATAATTTTTCTTTTTCTACACTTGCATATTTTCTAAGTGCTATGTCTTTATACTCCGAAGGGAACAGTAAATCTACACTGAAACCTTACTCCAAATATCACCACCTAGTTTTGCTGAGACCCCTCAGAAAAATTAAGCAATAGATCTGAAAAATGAACTCTCATTTCTCTTATTGTCTTTACATTATATGTTAATAGGAAAATATACCTAGACATACAAGGGCAAGTAACTATAGACACATACTTATCTATATAGAACTGCTGGGAAATGAGTCAGGTCTTCTAGATAGGTGAAATTTAAATGAGTTTCTGATTGATGAAGGAGAACTCTATGCTTTTGAAGTGTTGTTTATAAAATTACCCTCCCATGTACATATTTCTGAGAACAAGGAAGCACAACAATAATGCTTGGAGAAAATTGATGACAATACTCAGACACTAATAGCTAAAACTATTTACTCACAGAAGATATGTATTAAGAGATATGTAGCATATGTCTTGGAAGTAATAATAATAATATCTACAACTTATTAGACTTTATCATATGCTAGGAACTTTGTATACACTAAATCTATTTATAAAATGGTAAAAGTGGGTGTTAAAATGACACTGTTATTTAAAAAAAAACCTGAAACTAGGCATTTTTAAAGAAAATTGACCTAAAGTAATTATTACATGTTAAAGCTAAGATTTTAGAACAGATCCCTTTATTCTGAAGACACTGTCCCCCCCCCCAGATATTTTCTGTAGGTCCCTAGAGTCTTCAGTGTGAATAAGAGACTTCTTGTGGTTCTCTGAATCCCAGACCCAGGACACCCCAACCCCACCCAAACTTACCTATGCATACTTCAACAAGAGTAGCTCCATTTTTTCTGCCTTACAGTGGAGCTTTTTGAAACATTCAGATTGAAAACAATCAAAGAAATCAATAAAGAACAAGGTATTAGACCAAACTGGTCCTCTTTGTTCTCTTTCCTTTCTCCTTTTCTCCTGCATTGCCCTGCTCTCTTCTTTCGATGATGCTCTTCCTCTTCACAATTTTTCACTCTCTTGTAAGGCTCCCTAAAGCCAAAACAAATAATTGCAAATAGGTATAAAAATGAAATCAGTAAACATTTATCATGTAGGAGAAATGGAGAAAAATATTTAGTACTGAACCTACTTGTTTCTAAAACCTGGAATTCAGTTGAATTGTCTATCTCCATAGTAGCTTTGCAACAGCTTTTCTGTAAGAAGTTATTTATTTGTCTGGTCTAGTAGCAATGGCTGAAAATTGTAGCTTTATTAAATGTCATTGAGGTCAATGCAAGATTTGTGTGCTGATGGCAAATATGTGTCCTCAAAGTCTTGCCAAAATGACAGTTCTGAGTACAATTAGAGAAGTGTATTGAAACTGCAATGGAATTTAGGGTTCTAACTCATATATTAAAGTAGATGTACTTAAATCCTCTGTGACATTGAACCCAGGTTCTCAATCCTAGGGTTTGAGAATTATCTGTGACACTTTTGAAAAACAAAAAAGCATGAGATTTATCCATATTCACTGAATCAGTACCTTCAGGAATTACCTTTGTATCTCTAATTTTTTTTTATTTATTTATTTATTTATTTATTTATTTATTTATTTTTAAGATTTTATTTATCCATTTGAGAGAGAGAGAGACAAAGAAAGAGACAGAGAAAGAATGACCAGGGGGAGAGGCAGACTCCTCACTGAACCAGAAGCCAGAAGTGGGGCTGGATCCCAGACCCCAGGATCATGACCTGAGCCAAAGGCAGACGTTTAAACATCTCAGCCACACAGGCACTCCTATTAATTTTTTTAAGATTTATTTATTTATTGTAGAGACAGAAAGTGTGTGCAGGAGCTGAGGTGCTGAGTGCAGAGGGAGACAGGAAGTGGAGAAGCAGACTTCCTGCTGAGCAGGGAGCACAACCACTTGGAGCTTGATCTCAGGACCCTGAGCTCATGACCTGAGCCTAAACCAAGAGTCTGATGCTTAACCTACTGAGCCTCCCAGGTGCCCCTGTACTTCTAATTAAAAAAAAAAAAAAAAAATCTACAGGTATTAAGATACATAGGATTGAGAGCAATTTAAATATAAAGTCATTGAAAATGGCATACATTTTAAAATTATAATTGCATAGGGACGCCTGGGTGGCTCAGTTGGTTAAGCGGCTGCCTTCGGCTCAGGTCATGATCCCAGCGTCCTGGGATCGAGTCCCACATCGGGCTCCTTGCTCCGCAGGGAGCCTGCTTCTCACTCTGCCACTCTGTCTGCCTGTGCTCTCTCTCTCTCTGACAAATAAATAAATAAAATCTAAAAAAAAAAAAAAAAAAAAAAAATTATAATTGCATATAGCTATGCATCTATACACACATGAAACAAATGTTTACATTCAAGTGCTGTAGTTAGTATATTAATTCCTCAGTCTCCCAGTTAGAGACATTCTACCTTTCACTTTGCTTTTACTGTGTTCTTAATAGTTTAGATTTAATTTTGACCCAAGCTAAAATTTAAAATTGACAAGGTCAGTGATAATTATAATGAGACAGATCCTCACTGAGATGTTAATGTATTGAATTGAATTCCCTTTAATATTAATGGGAGCTCAATAGGGAGATGACAGTGATAAGTATGTAATAAGAGTTTTCTTCATAAAATAAAAGCCAGTTTTTTTTTTTAATGTGAAACCCTTCTATTTGTTTGCAATGTAAAAGGAAATAATTCATTTATCATTCCAATCATTATTTTGAAGAACTAACTAAAATTCAACAATGGTAAACAATTGCTTTGTGTATTTAACACTTTCTTTATTCTATCACCTTAAAAGTAGTATGAAGGCACAGTGTTACAGATACAAACTAACGAGGTATTAGATGAATGCATATATCTTCATGAACCACATAATGGGAATCTGGAAGGAGAGCAGAAGTTCTATTAATTTAATAATTAAATTTACTCTGGTGCAAAATAGAAAACCTATTTTCTATAATCTAAAAATTAGGACTCTACTTTTAGTAATTCAATTTACAATGAGGGTTGCAGATAATCTTTAGATATCCATTTACTAATTATTAACAGAATATTTGAATCTAAGCTTTTCATCTCTATATTTCATTACATCCCCACTTGATTGATAACATAAATTACTTTTTTTTTTTTTTTTTTTTTTATTTATTTGACAGACAGAGATCACAAGTAGGCAGAGAGGCAGGCAGAGAGAGAGAGAGAGGAGGAAGCAGGCTCCCTGCCGAGCAGAGAGCCCGATGCGGGGCTCGATCCCAAGACCCTGAGATCATGACCTGAGCTGAAGGCAGAGGCTTAACCCACTGAGCCACCCAGGCGCCCCGATAACATAAATTACTTTTATATGACATTTTATAATTCAAGAAATGGGTTTCTTTTTGTTGCTACATTTAGTCTCTATGAAAGTTCTGTGAAGTAGGTAGATGGATATCATTAACCCAATTTTGTAAGTGAAGAAATTGACTACACTAAGGATAATGACCAAAGTCTTCCAGTTTGGAAAAAGCTAATGTCAAGACCAAAACAAAAGTTGTCTGACTCCAAGTCCATAAAATGAAGGACAAATAGTATAAAAAGAAATCAATTAAATGTTATTTTTTATTGATTAGAAAAAATTCTGAAGGGATATGAATGAATCATAATATAAATTAATTGTAGGATTATCTTTGAGTTTTTGTTGACCTAAATTCTTTTTTCTGTTTTACAAAATAACTTTAAGCTGGCTAGCAGCAATTAGACTAGTGATATAAAAGTTTACATAAGTAATCTAATTTCATAATGATATATTTATCAACTTGTTCTTATCCTCTTCTTATGGCTAGTATTCTTAGACAAACTCTTAAGTACTCAGCACAGTGACTATTATAGAAAAGCACTCAAAAGTTTGATATGTAATTTAATTATAGAAATATCATTGGTTATTTGAGGTATGTATGACCTTTAATTAACTATATCTGTGGATGTAAATTGACTCCCAATCTCTTAAAACAGAATTTATCACATTTAGTTGACATGCAACATAGTGCACATTAATAGAATTTAGTATTATGTGTCATACGCAAGTAAATAGGATGTAAGTATATACTTGACAAAACTTGAACACAAGCAAGTTCAAAGAGGTCACTTTGATTCTATTCCAGAATTTATATTTAATGATTACATAGAGGAAACTTCTTCCTCTCTAATCTCACCCAACCTACCCAAGTAACATTCTCCCTTTCCCATGATGTTTGTCATATCCACTTAGAAATTTCACTTCTTAATAAAATCTTATTACTTATTTCCTTTATCTTTAATAATTTTAGTCAATATCAAAATGTCTTGCCTGCAGTGTCCTATTATAAATAAGTAAATAGTAAACAAATGAGTAATACTTTCTAAAATTAAAATGAATGCATTTTATAGAAATTCTACATTTAGAAAATTATGCATGCTGTTGATTAATATTTGGTTGAGCTGGGAGTGGGGTGATAAATGAGAAAGGGGTCATTTCTAGGTGGAAATCTACATATGAGAGAAAATGGTAAAGCTAAATAGTAGATAATGCTTAACATTATTCATATAAAGGGCAACACACTTGAACATAAGCTTTGATGTAGGTTTTTTTTAAGTGCCATTTATTTCTTTGTAACATAAAGAAATTTAATATACTGCTAAAACTAAAATTTATAATCTTGAAGACATGATTTAGACTTCCTATGTAATATATTCAATTATAAAATTCACTATGCCTCTGGGTATAAAATGGGAGACTAAAAAATCCTTATTAAGAAAGTACTCCCAGAGGATAGGAATGACCACAAAGCAACTTATCACAAGAGAACATACGGGTACAAGATTAAACAACACTTCTCAATGTGTGGTTTAAGGAAACAGGGGTAGAGTTGGGATTCTTAGTATTAGCTGGAAGAAAATTACATTTATTTCATTCACATATGTGCACTTCAAGCATAATACCAGCTTATATGAATAAATCAGAAGCTAAGTAAAAGGAGAAAAACAAAAGAAAAATTAAAATTCACTCATCAATTCTTTGGTTTTTGAAGCCAGTTAACATCTTAGTCGTTAGATCCAGTGAAGAAAGTATGTTCCAAATTATGATAATTATAATCACCAAGTATTAAATCATTATGGTGAGCCAGCCCATTGCATAATTAATAGTCCTTCATTTAAGATATACTTTCAAATATTTAAAATGTGTTAATATAAAAATTATATGATTGTCAATTTTTCAAAGAAACAGACTTACTATTGAAGGTAATGATGGATTTTAGCTACTAAAACCACTATCTTTTCTTTTGAAGAAATTGTGAAAATTAGTACTATAAGTGAATTGTCTGATTGTTATTCAATGAAAGCTTTTTTTTTTTTTTTTAATTTGCCCCTAGTGAAAGTATGCATCATGTTAACCGATGTTTTATCATTCTCTCCTCTTATGTAATTACTGTTAAAAATAAACTGGCATAAGTGTTGTTAAGTACAAACAAAATTACACTAAATCATTTGTGCCCAAGACACAATTAATTGTTCAGGAATAGTGACTGTTTCTGTTAGGACCCTAGTATACCTTTGAGTATGCTTAATAAGTACTAGTTCAGTTGGTACATAAGTCTGTTTATTCTTGTTATAATTAGATTATTTAATTATATAAAAGAATAAAAAATGGATGCAAAAAAAGACTGACTTTTAACTCTGAAAGTTATGTGGAATTATTTCAAAAGACTTTAAAAAGACAGGTCACTACTTTAAAAATGTTGCTAAAATATGTATGGATGATATGTTTAAAAAAGAAAAAAGGTGAATTTGTAATTTGTAAAGATTTGCCATTCAGATTAGCTTCACAAGTCTCCCTTCACATTAAAAAAAAACAACAACAACATTGGAATCTGTTGAGATGAAATTATGAGTGAGGTTTATGGAAGAATGACAATCCAGAATCCAAAAAATCATTTACACTCTCAAAGGAAAGGCCAGGAAAACTCTGGTAAACAAATTTTCATTCAGCAGCTTTTCTACTTTGGTAAAAAGTCATGTTGAGTATCTCAGTCTATGTTCATCCAAACTAATCAACAATACTTATCTTTGACAAGTAACTAGTCTTAACCACTGGAAAAAAGGAATTCACCTATAATTATGTTCCTAAAAAACACCAGAACACCAAATGAAAAATGAGATTACCAAGACTAATAAGATGTTATTTGAAGGACAATCATAAAGAATGTAGCATCTGAACAAAGTTTCTTTCATGGTTATGGTTGAGTGAAAAAACAAAAACAAAAACAAAAAAACAAGAGTAACTTAGAGTGGTCTAGAGTTTATGGTACAATGGGATATTGTCCAAGGAGATAGGGTGCTCAGGTGGTAGACACTTAGGCGGCACATTGGAATCTGAAACTGTTGTCAAGTTAACCAATGCAATGCTGCCCAGCTTGCCTGCCCTCTCATCCTTTTAACATGTCTAAAATGGTGTTGTTTTTCTGTTGGTGATCTTTGGTGCTATGCACGTTAATTATATCTATTGACTGTAGGGTTACACAATAAAAAGTATGAGGACTTACCTTGAGAAAAAATAGCTCTCATTTATAATTTTTATCACCTTATTTACTTTTTCTCTTCCATCTTTTTTAACCTTTTTTTAACCATCTTTTTTTAACCAGTTGCAGAGGTTTATGTTATAATACATACACATAGCATATAATCATCGTTCAACCAAATAATGGCTCACTGTTGAGAATGTGTGCGTGCAACATATAGGTTCCTTTTATTACCACTTGTTTTTGTCTCCTAATGAAGTCATTGCCTGTGTTAATACCTCTATTATACTTTCTTTTGTTTATATCTATGTATTAAATGTGTGTGTTTGTATGTGTATTAATGAAATTAGGCTAAATTTCTATAACAACAACAGCAACCACAAACAAAACTAGATGCCACAAACAATAGGAATTTATTTTTCTCTCTCATGTTGAAGTCCAGGTGGTTGTTCTAGATCTGAGTTCCAGGTTTTCAAATAGATATTTAGGGACCTGGGTTTCTTCCATCTTGTTTCTGTGCCATCCTCTTCAGAGGTTTCCTTTTTTTACTTTAAGGGAGATTAAGGGGTTTTAGCTAATAGGAAAAAGGAAGTAAATATGGAAGTCAATCCCCTGTTCATGGGTCCCAGTCCAGAGATGACACATGGGAAGTCACTAACAATCCATTGGCAAGAGTGGATTGGCAATAACTCACAATTCACTGGTATTTTTATCTTCTGCTCTGTAATGTTAAAGTTTTATTTGAAAAATCCTTTTCTTCTCATATTTTTTTCCCTCTTAACTTTGCCTTTAGCATCTGTGTCTTTTAATGCCCTTGGAGTCCTTCCCAATAGTATTAGTAGGAATTCATGTTTATGATTTCCCTAAAGTGAGTCAGTTTTTAAACAACATATACTAAGAAATCTTTCTTTTTTCAGTTGATTTTTGGAAACAACTTTATCAAAATATCAAGTTTTTTTTCATATTAATGGATCTGCTTTGAGCTATTTTTTTTAAATTACAACTATGGCTTTGTAATATGTCTTAATATCTTCTAAGATGAGCTATCTTATCCTCAAGGTTCATGGCTACATATAGATATTTTTCATATAAATTTTAGAGTATATTTATTAAATTTTTCAAAATAACAAAATATAGAATATTTGTTGACTATATTTCACTATTTTAATTAATTAATTAATTAATTTAAAAAAACATATAATGTATTTTTATCCCCAGAGGTACAGGTCTGTGAATCATCAGGCTTACACATTTCACAGCACTCATCATAGCACATACCCTCCCCAATGTCCATATCCCCACCACCCTCTCCCGTCCCCCCTCCCCCCAGCAACCCTCTCTGTTTTTTGAGATTGAGTCTTTTATGGTTTGTCTCCCTCCCAATCCCATCTTCTTTCATTTTTTCTTTTCCTACTCCCCAACCCCCCCCATTGCATCTCCACTTCCTCATATCAGGGAGATCATATTATAGTTGTCTTTCTCCGATTGACTTATTTCGCTAAGCATAATACCCTCTAGTTCCATCCACATCATCGAAATGGCAAGATTTCATTTCTTTTGATGGCTGCATAGTATTCCATGGTGTATATATACACCACATCTTCTTTATCCATTCGTCTGTTGATGGACGTCTAGGTTCTTTCCATAGTTTGGCTATTGTGGACATTGCTGCTATAAACATTCGAGTGCACGTGCCCCTTCGGAGCACCACGTTTGTATCTTTAGGATATATACCCAGTAGTGCAATCGCTGGGTCATAGGGTAGCTCTATTTTCAGCTTTTTGAGGAACCTCCACACTGTTTTCCAAAGTGGTTGCACCAGCTTGCATTCCCACCACAATGTAGGAGGGTTCCCCTCTCTCCACATCCAAGCCAGCGTCTGTCATTTCTTGACTTGTTAATTTTAGCCATTCTGACTGGTGTGAGGTGGTATCTCATTGTGGTTTTGATTTGTATTTCCCTGATGCCGAGTGATGTGGAGCATTTTTTCATGTGTCTGTTGGCCATCTGGGTGTCTTCTTTGCAAAAATGTCTGTTCATGTCCTCTGCCCATTTCTTGATTGGATTATTTGTTCTTTGGGTGTTGAGTTTGCTAAGCTCTTTATAGATTTTGGACACTAGCCCTTTATATGATATGTCGTTTGCAAATATCTTCTCGCATTCTGTCAGTTGACTTTTGGTTTTGTTAACTGTTTCCTTTGCTGTGCAAAAGCTTTTGATCTTGATGAAATCCCAGTATTTCATTTTCGCCCTTGCTTCTGTTGCCTTTGGCGATGTTCCTAGGAAGAAGTCGCTGTGATTGAGGTCAAAGAGGTTGCTACCTGCATTCTCCTCAAGGATTTTGATGGATTCCTTTCTCACATTGAGGTCCTTCATCCATTTTGAGTCTATTTTCGTGTGTGGTGTAAGGAAATGGTCCAATTTCATTTTTCTGCATGTGACTGTCCAATTTTCCCAGCACCATTTGTTGAAGAGACTGTCTTTTTCCCATTGGACATTCCTTCCTGCTTTGTTGAAGATTAGTTGACCATAGAGTTGAGGGTCTATTTCTGGGCTCTCTATTCTGTTCCATTGATCTATATGTCTGTTTTTATGCCAGTACCATACTGTCTTGATGATGACAGCTTTGTAATAGAGCTTGAAGTCTGGAATTGTGATGCCACCAACTTGGCTTTCTTTTTCAATATTCCTTTCACTATTTGAGGTCTTTTCTGGTTCCATATAAATTTTAGGATTATTTGTTCTATTTCTTTGAAAAAAATGGATGGGATTTTGATAGGGATTGGATTAAATGTGTAGATTACTTTGGGTAGAATAGACATTTTCACAACATTTGTTCTTCCAATCCATGAGCATGGAGCATTTTTCCATTTCTTTGTGTCTTCCTCAATTTCTTTCATGAGTACTTTATAGTTTTCTGAGTATAGATTCTTTGCCTCTTTGGTTAGATTTATTCCTAGGTATCTTATGGTTCTGGGTGCAATTGTAAATGGGACTGACTCCTCAATTTCTCTTTCTTCTGTCTTGTTGTTAGTGTAAAGAAATGCGACTGATTTCTGTGCATTGACTTTATATCCTGACACTTTACTGAATTCCTGTATAAGTTCTAGCAGTTTTGGAATGGAGCCTTTTGTGTTTTCCACATATAGTATCATATCATCTGCAAAGAGTGATAGTTTGACTTCTTCTTTGCCAATTTGGATGCCTTTAATTTCTTTTTGTTTTCTGATTGCTGAGGCTAGGACTTCTAGTACTGTGTTGAACAGCAGTGGTGATAACGGACATCCTTGCCGTGTTCCTGACCTTAGCAGAAAAGCTTTCCGTTTTTCTCCATTGAGAGTGATATTTGCAGTGGGTTTTTCATAGATGGCTTTGATAATATTGAGGTGTATGTGCCCTCTATCCCTACACTTTGAAGAGTTTTAATCAGAAAGGGATGCTGCCCTTTGTCAAATGCTTTTTCAGCATCTATTGAGAGTATCATATGGTTCTTGTTCTTTCTTTTATTAATGTATTGTATCACATTGATGGATTTGTGGATGTTGAACCAACCTTGCAGCCCTGGAATAAATCCCACTTGGTCATGGTGAATAATCCTTTTAATGTACTGTTGGATCCTATTGGCCAGTATTTTGGTGAGAATTTTTGCATCTGTGTTCATCAAGGATATTGGTCTGTAATTCTCTTTTTTGATGGGATCCTTGTCTGGTTTTGGGATCAAGGTAATGCTGGCCTCATAGAATGAGTTTGGAAGTTTTCCTTCCATTTCTATTTTTTGGAACAGTTTCAGGAGAACAGGAATTAATTCTTCTTTAAATGATTGGTAGAAATCCCCTGGGAAGCCGTCTGGTCCTGGACTTTGGTTTGTTTGGGGATTTTTGATGACTGTTTCAATCTCCTTACTGGTTATGAGTCTGTTCAGATTTTCTATTTCTTCCTGGTTCAGTTGTGGTAGTTTATATGTCTCTAGAAATGTATCCATTTCTCCAGATTGTCGAATTTGTTGGTGTAGAGTTGCTCATAGTATGTTCTTATAATTATTTGTATTTCTTTGGTGTTGGTTGTGATCTCTCCTCTTTCATTCCTGATTTTATTTATTTGTGTCCTTTCTCTTTTCTTTTTGATAAGTCTGGCCAGGGGTTTGTCAATCTTATTAATTCTTTCAAAGAACCAGCTCCTAGTTTCGTTGATTTGTTCTATGGCTTTTTTGGTTTCTATTTCATTGATTTCTGCTCTGATCTTTATGATTTCTCTTCTCCTGCTGGGTTTAGGCTTTCTTGTTCTTTCTCCAGCTCCTTTAGGTGTAGGGTTAGGTTGTGTATTTGAGACCTTTCTTGTTTCTTGAGAAAGGCTTGTATCGCTATATATTTTCCTCTTAGGACTGCCTTTGTTATGTCCCACATGTTTTGAACCATTGTGTTTTCATTATCATTTGTTTCCATGAATTTTTTCAATTCTTCTTTAATTTCTTGGTTGACCCATTCATTTTTTAGAAGGATGCTGTTTAGTCTCCATGTATTTGTGTTCTTTCCAAATTTCCTCTTGTAATTGAGTTCTAGCTTCAGAGCATTGTGGTCTGAAAATATGCAGGGAGTTATCCCAATCTTTTGATACTGGTTGAGACCTGATTTATGACCCAGGATAAGGTCTATTCTGGAGAATGTTCCATGTGCACTAGAGAAGAATGTATATTCTGTTGCTTTGGGATGGAAAATTCTGAATATATCTGTGATGTCCATCTGGTTCAGTGTGCCATTTAAGGCCTTTCTTTCCTTGTTGATCTTTTGCTTCGATGATCTGTCCATTTCACTGAGGGGAGTGTTAAAGTCTCCTACTATTATTGTATTATTGTCGATGTATTTCTTTGATTTTGTTATTAATTGGTTTATATAGTTGGCTGCTCCCATGTTTAGGGCATAGATATTTAAAATTATTAGGTCTTCTTGTTGGACAGACACTTTGAGTATGATATAGTGTCCTTCCTCATCTCTTAGTATAGTCTTTGGCTTAAAATTTAATTGATCTGATTTAAAGCTTGCCACCCCAGCTTTCTTCTGATGTCCATTAGCATGGTACATTGTTTTCACCCCCTCATTTTAAATCTGGAGGTGTCTTCGGGTCTAAGATGAGTTTCTTTTAGGCAGCATATGGATGGGTTTTGTTTTGTTATCCATTCTGATACCCTGTGTCTTTTGATTGGGGCATTTAGCCCATTAACATTCAGGGTAACTATTGAGAGATATGAATTTAGTGCCATTGTATTGCCTGTAAGGTGACTGTTACTGTATATTGTCTCTGTTCCTTTCTGATCTACTACTTTTAGGGTCTCTCTTTGCTTAGAGGACTTCTTTCAATATTTCCTGTAGAGCTGGTTTGGTGTTTGCAAATTCTTTCAGTTTTTGTTTGTCCTGGAAGCTTTTTCTCTCTCCTTCTATTTTTAATGATAGCCTAGCTGGATATAGTATTATTGGCTGCATGTTTTTCTCGTTTATTTCTCTGAATATATCATGCCCGTTCTTTCTGGCCTTCCAGGTCTCTGGATAGGTCCGCTGCCAATCTAATGTTTTTACCCTTGTATGTTACAGACTTCATTTCCCGGGCTGCTTTCAGGATTTTTTCTTTGTCGCTAAGACTCGTAAATTTTACTATCAGGTGATGAGGTGTGGACCTATTTTTATTGAATTTGAGGGGCATTCTTAGCATCTCCTGGATTTTGATGTTTGTTCCCTTTGCCATATTGGGGAAATTCTCTCCAATAATTTTCTCCAATATACCTTCTGTTCCCCTCTCTCTTTCTTCTTCTGGAATCCCAATTATTCTAATGTTGTGTCATCTTATGGTGTTGCTTATCTCTTGAATTCTCTCCTCATGGTCCAGTATTTGTTTGTCTCTCTTTTGCTCAGCTTCTTTATTCTCTGTCATTTGGTCTTCTATGTCACTAATTCTTTCTTCTGCCTCATTTATCCTAGCTGTAAGAGCTTCCATTTTTGATTGCACCTCATTAATAGCTTTTTTTATTTCAACTTGGTTAGATTTTAGTTCTTTTATTTTTTATCCAGAAAGGGCTTTTATCTCTCCAGAGAGGGTTTCTCTAATATATTTTACTATTTTTTTTTTTTTACTGTTGATGTAAGCCAATATGGTTAATTCCTATTAACTTATCATGTATCAATGAAATTATCAAACTCTTATTTGCTTAAGTAATTTGGTGATTTGGTTGTTTTTTTTTTCCCCCTAGGAAGTTATAGTAGTGGCAAAAAACTACAACTTACTTCTTCCCTTCCAAATGTTATGTCTGTGCTTGTTATTTCTTTTTCTTTTCTTATTGTATTAGCCAGGTTGTCTAGTATTATGTAAATTATGATAAGCCTAGGCATTGTTATATTTTTCCCATACATAAAAAAGAGTATATCAAGTATTTACTTACATATTTTTCTGTAGCTTTTGGTATAAAGTTTTTACCTTCTATTCTTAGTTTTCTAAACATTTCTTCCATAAATTAGTAAAACTTTTATTATATATTAGATATTCACATAAATAAATGTACTTAAAAGATCATCCACATCATTAGTTAAAATTGAATTATCTTCCTCTTTATGCATGAAAGTAGGACTATCCTTGTATTCTGACAATAAGCCAAATCCAATCATGATGCACACTTATTAATTACATATTGGATTTTTCAGCCATAGTTTTATTCATTTCTGCTTCTACACTGATGAGTCCATAATTAACTTTTCTTATATTATTGTTACAGAGTTTTGAATTCAATATTCTATTACCTTTATAAAAGAGTAAGGTATAGGTGAAGAGATAATGAAATAATTAACATGGAAAACCAATTTATTTTATTACAAATTGACTCAAAATAGATTAAAGACTTGAATGTAAGAACTAAGACTGTAAAAAAGTTTCTTGACATTGGCCTTGGGAAAGATTTTTTTTTTAATTTGAAAGCAAAAGCAATGTCAACCAAAACAAAAATAAACCAGTGGGACTGGAGGAAACATTTGCAGAGCATATATTTGATAAGGGATTAATATCCAAAATGAATAAAAATCTTATAACTCAATAGCAAAAAATGCAAACATCTCATTTTAAAATAGGAAAAGGACCTGGGTAATCATTTTTCCAAATAAGATATTCGAATGACCAATAGGTATATGAAAAGATGTTTAACATCCCTAATCATCAAGGAAATGCAAATCAAAACCAGAATGAGATGTCACCTCACACATGTTAGGACTTCTGTTATCAAAAAGATAAGAGATAAATGTTGTTGAGGATACAGAGAAAAGGAAAGCCTTGTACATAGTGGTGAGAATGAAACTCTTACAGTCACTATGGAAAACAATATGGAGGACCCTGAAAAAAATTAAAAATAGAACTATCGCCTTGTTTCTGCAGATTGACATATTGGATGTGCTCTGTGGCTACAAATGGTCTCAGACAGGCTCCATGGTGGGGTTGGCCTGGTGGCTATGCTCAGCAATTGGGCCACACTGCAAACTTTCTTTCCTGCCTGGCCAGAGCTACAGAATGGGCTCCAAGGCTTATAAGACTGTTTGGTCAGAAACCCAAACCAGGCCGACCTGCTGAATGAGCCCCCTGGCTTGTTGGGGCTACCATCCTGGCTCTGCAGATGGACAGATGTTCTGACTGTGAGCTCTTCTTGAGCACTGCTGCCTGCAACAATGCAGTACACAGAGATCACTAAATGCTGATTTTCTAACTATCCCTAGTGGTCTGGCCTTCAGATTCCCCCAGTGTTTCCTGTGAGGCAAGACCAAAGTGGGTCCCCTGGAATGTGTCCTGCAGTGCTGGGAAAGCTAGATGTCTACCTTGGGCTCTGTTTTCCCTCTGGAGAAACTGTAGGCATTTTTGTGTGGTGTGGAGCCACACAACACCACCTCTTGGTGTGGTGCTGTGCTGGCCTGAGAGTGGAGCCATGCAGTCTAAGTGAAAGTATTCCTCTGACTTTTCTCTGTGGTCCTTCTTGGTCTCTGTGGGAGTGGTGGGGTTGGAGGGCTTCAGCCTCATTTTCTTCAGCTTCTGGGATTTGTACAATGACATCTTGCCTCTGGATAGTTGCTAGTTAGTCTCCTTGTAAGGGACACTGATAATGGGAATATAATATTTTGGTACCTTGATGACATCACCAATTTCTTTCTTAACAGTTTATGAAGTTGTAATTCACATGACATATAATTCATCTATTAAAATTATAAAACTTAGTGGGTTTTAGTATCGTTATCACAATTAAGCACATCATCACAATTAACTTTGGAATATTTTTATTACCTCAGGAAAAAACAAAACAAAACAAAAAACCCATACCCTTTAATACATCCCCATTAATTTCCCCTGCCTCATCGAAGCCAGCTCCTGGTAATCACTAATCTCCATAGATCAATAGATCAACATGTCTCCATAGACCATATTCTGGGCATTTATTATAAATGAAATAATACCATATATATGGTGTTTTGTGACTGACTTCCTTAGCTTAGCATGTTTTCAAGGTATCTGTATTAGGTATCATACTTTGTTCATTTGTATTACTGAGTAATATACCTTCTTAAGGATATACAATTTTATTCATCCATTCATCATTTGTTGGTTATTTGAGTTGTTTCTGTTTTTTGGCCAGTATGAGTAATGTTACTATAAACATTTTCTTGTACATGTTTCTGTGTGGGCACCTTTTTATTTCTTTTGAATAAAACCCTAGGAGTCTAAGGTGCCTAGGTGGTTCAGTCAGTTAAACAACTGACTTGATTTCAGCTTAGGTTATAATCTCAGGGTTGTGAGATCAAGACCTGTGTCAGGCTCTATGCTGGGCATGGAGCCTGCTTAAGATTCTCTCTCTCCATCTTCCTTTTCCCCTCTCCCTCTACTCTCCGTCTCCCTCACAGAAAAAAAAAAACAAAAACACAAAAAACAAACAAACAAAAAACCAACAACAAAAAACCAAAACCAAACCAAAACCAAACCAAAATACAGAAAACAACAACAACAACAAAAAACACCTAGGAGTCAATTTAGTGTGTTGTATAGGAACTATGTTTAACCTTTTGAGAAACTGTATGACTGTTTTCCAAAGTGGTTTTGCAACTTTATGTTCCCACTGAAAGTATATGATTACTGATTTCTTCATATACTGGCTAATATTATTATCTGACTATATAATTAAAACTATATTAATAGATGTGAAGTGCTATTGCATTGTGGTTTGATTTACATTTCCATGATGGCTAATGATGTTAAACATCTTTTCATGTGCTTATTGGACATTTACATATTTACATATCTTCTTTGAAGAAATATCTATTCAAATCCTTAACCACTTTTTAATTGGATAATTTATTTTGAAATTGGCTTCTTATATAAGTAAGTAATTTTGATAAAATTAACCATCTTTTCCTCCTCAGTATATATGGTAGTTGGTCATAGTAGATAATACTTCTAATATAATTTTTAACTTTCTTTACTAATATTTTACATAAAAATTTAAAAATAAAAATTCAGTAGTGAGACTATATTTTTAAGCTATAAATGTCAAATTTTAATATCAGGGCTTTGTGAGGATCATAACGTGAATTTGATAGATTCTTATTTCTTTCAATGCATGGTATTATTGAGAATTTTTGCTTGAGTAAACTCTATATTAAATCAATCTCTCTACAGAATATTCTCTAGAAATAATTGGAGTATTGGGGGAACTGTAGGGAGAGTTGAGGTGCATCTGAGGCAGCCAAGAAGTCTACTGGACTCCGAGAAAATTGAGAAGAATTTGAGTTGCACTTACTTTTTAACTTCAACCATCAGAGCCAGCTGGGCAAGCAGCTCTAGGAGATAAGACTTCACTTTGGAGACTTATGGAAGCAGATGAATTGCAGTCAAAAACCCCACCACCTCCCAAAATTCACAAGAGTGCATAATAAGGATGGTAGCATCCTAAGGAGAGAAGCATGAGGAAGGGACAAGGTGTCTGAAGCACCTTGAAGGGCTAAACATTTTTAGCCAAGGGAAATTAAAGGATCCTTTAACAGAGTTACTAAAAGCTCCTCTAACTCCTAGTGGACATTTAGTCATTTTCTTCTTTCCCTGAACCTGGCAGATAGCAGTTGTGCTATAAAGCAGATCAGAAATAGACAAAGGAGTTCCATTTCCCTGAGTTGTAATGTGAGGTAAAATTTGTAGCCCAACTAAGACTATGCTCTCCAAACTTAGAAGAGTGGATGTCTGTGCAACGGTAATTATGATTGTTATTATTCTCATGAATATTCCCCTCATTTTTATTTAACTGTAGGCCTTTAGCTTTCAGTGGCCAAAAAGGAATGAGAAACAATTAGCTTCACATTAAAGATGATAATTTTTTTTACAGTAGCACTTTAATGTGAAAACTTTAATGGGCAAACGAATCATGTAAGTTTCTCCATAAAATGCCAATTATGCTTCAGAGCCTGAGAACCTGGATTTTATCAAGTTTCCAGTCTATGCTGATACTACTGGTCTATTGAGTACGCTTTGAGTACTGACACTTTAGAGCTGGTGATTCTCACTAAATGATACTAACCAAATCAATTGAGGAACAATTTTTAAAAGCAGAGAGCTAGTCCCATTTTCTCTCCATTCCTCACTTTTCCAAATAGAGTGGAGGGCTTATCAGTGATGTCAGAGATGATGACGTGGTCATATTTATTTTGAAGAAAATAAAAATAGGTTAAAATGTCCAGATAGTTCTAATATGATATATCTTCACTGGGGGCTTAGGACGATTCCTTGGTAATTATAAGAGTAAATCCTCAAAATGTAGATGTGAACCTGTAATTAATTAAGTTCAAAATGGCTTTACTAAATTTGGGACAAATATAGGGTAATTCTGATTTTGATACAATGAGAAATTGGAGATAGGCTCCCTGGAAAATAGAGAAAAGCCCCAAATCATGAAGCTAAATGCCATATTGCATTAAACACAAGAAATGCATGAGTTTTGCTAATATTCCATGGTTTATGTGATTCTAATTGTAACCACTGTGGGTGCCTTAGTGAGTTTAGCCTCATATACATTACAATGACATTCAAAGACAAATTAGATTATTCACTCATAACTTTATTTAGGAAGAAACTTATTCCCATTAGAAACAACTTCTCATTTTTTCTCTGTGGAGTAGCAGTGCAGTTCCTAGGAGAAATCACTTGGTCAATGCCAGCAGTCTGGTTCAATTTCCTACTATCCAGGGATCCTGAGATTCAAACATCTGTGAAATTTCCAATGGCTTCTTCATGCCAGTGGAAAGTAAAAAATTTCTTGCTTTGATGGTGTTTCCAGATGTTCTTAATGCCGCACATATGGCAAGGGCCATTCTTTCCTAATAAGCTGAGGTTTCCAAAGAATCACACTAGGCAACTGAAATGCAACAGACCCTGAAATCTATCCATAGATTGGCTTTATCTGAAAAGCATTTATATTTCTGACAACCAATATAATGATCCCAAAACCTATATGTAAGGTCTTACACAGTCATAATGATGAAACAATTTGTAAAATATGCTTGGTTTCTGGCAAAGTGAAGCAGCTTAATCACTAAAAAGAAACTTAAGTTTACTAGAATTTCCTTTTGAAATTATATGTTTTTTCTATTGTTACTGACTTTGAAATTTAACTATTGGGAGATATTTCTTGGGCATATAGCTGGA
Source organism: Martes martes (assembly GCF_963455335.1). NCBI lineage: Eukaryota > Metazoa > Chordata > Mammalia > Carnivora > Mustelidae > Martes > Martes martes. The sequence continues at coordinate 38,140,677 of NC_137893.1, forward strand.
AAAGTGAAACTGCCTTTGATTTGTTACTCTCCTTTTAATGTGTCCTTATCCCTGTCCTCAACTGTTCTACTCAGCTAATTCTTTTTAGTTACATTTTAGTAAAAATAAGTTAAACTATTTGGATAGAAAACTTCTCCAATTCTATACCAAATTGTTCAGTTGAGGAGGCAGATACAAGTTACCTGAACTATTGAAATAGTCTCCCAAACTCATTAGACCAGTGTTTTTAAAAATAATGGTCCCTGACCAGCAGTGGAACCAACAACATCACCTGGAAACTTGTTAAAAATGCAAATTCTCTGGCACCACCACAGATCTCCTGAATTAGAAATTCAGGTGGGACCCAGCATGCTGTATTTTAACAAGACTTCCAAGTGTTTCTGAGGAAGGTAAAGTCTGGAAACCACTGGATTAGACTCTATCAGTGCTGGAGTAGAAATCTGAACAATTGTTGTGGGACAGTAAGGGAGAAGTTAGCTACAACTAAGATCAAGGATGTTTTCACAGTGAATGTGGAATTTAAACAATTTAAAAAAAAAACACCTTTAATAAGTTGAGAAAGATTTCATTGAAGAGTATTAAGACTGAAAAGAACAGTAAGTTCTCACAGAAATGCATTGTCTATTTGGGGGATGTGGAGAAAATCTGAGTGATTGATTAATAGGGCTACTTATGGGAAACAATGATAAGAGAGGATGGGGAGAGTGGTTGGCTCAGTTTGTGAAAAGTTTTCTATGGATTTTGTCCTCTCAGGAAGAAGCAACCATCAGAGGTTGCTGAACACAAGAGAGACATCATCACATTCGCCTTCTAGGGACAGAAGCTCAGCAGTAGGGTGGTGGACTGAGTTAGATAGAGAGTGAGAAAGATACCAAGTAATCAGTTATTTTCATATCAAGATGAGAAATGATGAAGTTTGAAATTATAATTAGGGAAATCAGGGGCTGGTTTTGACGATTTTTCAAGGTAGCATTGTGATCAGTTAAAGTATTAGATTCCCTTCTAGTAAATGTGTAGAAGGTAGCAAAAAATCATTACTCCGTCTTAACAACTCTCCTTGCATCTGGGAATTATTTTATTTCTGATGATAACATTGACACATCTGTTCCCTTGATCTTTTTGTTTGTTCGTGTTGTATAGATATGTGTAAAATATGACTTATCTTTCTCTTAAATACAGTAATTTGTATTTTTGATTCCTGTAATGGCGGAAAAGGGAGGTAAGGGCACAAAGAAGCACAAAGTAGGGGGCACCTGGGTGGCTCAGTGGGTTAAGGCCTCTGCCTTCAGCTCAGTTCATGATCCCAGGGTCCTGGGATGGAGCCCCACATCGGGCTCTCTGCTCAGCAAGGAGTCCGCTTCCCTCTCTCTCTCTGCCTGCCTCTCTGCCTACTTGTGATCTCTGTCTGTCAAATAAATAAATAAAATCTTAAAAAAAAAAAGAAGCACAAAGTAAAAAAATAAATAAAATAAGCACAAAATGGAAACATTAAAAATGCAAATCTGAGACGTGTAATAAAATTGGATTCTTGGGTGGTTTTAGCTCTATGAGGCATGTGCAGTATGGTGTTGTGGAAAAAGCACTTGTTTCCACTTCAAGTTCTGTCTCTTTTGACTGTGTGTTGAAGAGGTCATCAAAAAGATATAACCAGTGGGCCTAAGTACGCAGAGACTCCTTGAAACAGGCTTCTGCTTGTCGTTCCTGCTCCCAGGTGTTGCTCCAAGGACACAGCCTTGAGATAGTGATGTGGGGTTGAGATCACCTGCATGGTTTACGTGAGGGAACCCAGTGAAGATTTGGCAGGCGGGCTTAGGGATCTACCTGTCTTGCTGCCCCTGGAGATAAGCCTCATATGTAAGTTCCCTTGCTTTTTTTTTTTTTTTAAAGATTTTATTTATTTATTTAACAGAGAGAGATCACAAGTAGGCAGAGAGGCAGGCAGAGAGAGAGGAGGAAGCAGGCACCCCGCTGAGCAGAGAGCCTGATGTGGGGCTCGATCCCAGAACCCAGAGATCATGACCTGAGCCGAAGGCAGAAGCTTAACCCACTGAGCCACCCAGGTGCCCCTCCCTTGCTTATTAAAACTGCCACTCAACTGACCTGGAGTGGCCTGCCTCTTTCTTTCATCTTTCCCTGCCCTGGGTAGGGGGTCCAGTTTCAGATTACACCTGGGAAGTTTCTGAGGATCTTGCAAACCAGCGCTGTGAGATCATGGTCTAGTCATTTTCTTCTCTGGGTGAAGTTTATTCACAAGTTAAATGGGGGTGAGGGGATTCATGTTAGAAACTTAGATATCAATGTGTGAATAAGAAGAGAGTTCTCCAATTTATTTTGGCTATTCTCAAATTTACAAGTGTTTTTTGGGCAGGAGGTTGGAAAAAAGTCAATACAGCTGAGAAAGGAATATACATATGGACACCCATGTGTCATCTTCTGTCAAAAAAAAAAAATATCCAGAGTAATATGTCTGGAATGAAAAACTCGGCTGACTGTGATTGGATCAGTGACTATACTTATGCCTGGTCCTACTGAAGGCAGGTGACATTTCCCTCATTCATGCTCCTATACTTATTTTATCTTGGGCCTTGAAGGCTATTTTGTGACTGTCTCTACTGTTCTGCAAACCCAGGTGTTTGTCGGATTTACCAATGTATTCCCAGTATTAACACAGTGCCTGAAGAAATTTATATTTGATAAATTAATGGCTAATAAATTATTAGCTAAGAAAAGCAACCTATTTGTCAGCCATGGACATGTATACTTACCCGAAACAGGCAATTTCTCATATAAAACAATACTATAGTGTCTCTTTATTTTCACATAATTTCTCACATTTATCACAGGATTAGAAGTATTAGGAGATACATAAAAAATTAGTCTGGTTTAGTTTTCACTATGTCAGATATATTACATGGCATATACTAAGGTTCTCATTTAACCTATATCACAGTCCTGCAAATATTAACCCCTTCATTTTTAAATAAGAAAAATATGCACCCTAAATTTCAATTAACTGGCTCAAAAGGCTATTTGTTTTCAGAACTACCCCATTATCCTGATTCCTCTTTTACCATAATTGAAACTAAAATACATTTCATCATTTCTGTGAATTGTTCATTTTGCCTTTCTGATTATTTTTTAATAATAAACTTACATTAGTTTCAGGTGTACAACATAGTGATTCAACAAGTGTCTACATTATGCTGTGCTCACAAGTGTAGCTACCGTTTGTGCCTATCCATCACCTATATAATATCATTTACTATATTCCTTATGCTGTCCCTATCATTCCCATGACTTATTTATTCTATAACTGGAAGCCTGTATCTCCTCCCACTCTCCTTCACCCATTTTGCCCAACCCCCACACCAATCCCCTCTGGCAACCATTAGTTTGATTAGTTTGGTCTCCGTATTTATAGGTCTGCTTCTGCTTTTTGTTTGATGATTCATTTGATTTTTTTTTTTTTTTAGATTCCACACATGAATGGAATCTATAGTATTTGTATTTCTCAGTCTGACTTATTTCACTTCCATAATATTCTCTAGGTCCATCCATGTAATTGCAAGTGGCAAGTTCTTTGTTTTTGTTTTTGGTTTTTTTTTGCCACATGATGTTCTACAAGTGCAGCTATAGAAAAGTGCTTGTCAGTTGAAATAAAAACCACATTTGATGGGGGGGGGAAGCGGCGGAGGTACACCTGGGTGGCTCAGTCAGTTAAGCATCTGCCTTCAGCTCAGGTCATGATCACAGGGTCCTGGGATTGACTCCCGCATCAGGCTCCCTGCTCAGCAGGGAGCCCACTTCTCCCTCTGCCTGCTGCCTCCCCTGATTGTGGTCTCTCTCTCTCTGTGACAAATTCAAATGAATAAAACCTTTAAAAAATTCAGTTTATCTAACCTCCCAAACATTAAAGAAAGTTCTAGAGAAATGTGGATCTTTCTTATGGTTGAATAATATTCCTGTGTGTGTGTGTGTGTGTAATCACATCTTCCTTATCCATTCCGCTATCCGTGGACTCTTAGATTGCTTCCATATGTTGGCAATCTACAGATTCAATGCAATTTCTATGAAAATAACAAAAGCATTTTTTACAAAGCTAGAACAAATAAAACTAAAATTTGTATGGAACCTCAAAAGATCCTGAAAAGCCAAAGCAATCTTGAGAAAGAAAAACAAAGCTGGAGGTATCACAATTCCAGATTTCAAGATATACTACAAAGCTGTAGTAATCTGATTGTTTATTGCTAATGAACCTGTCCTAAACCCCTGGATTCTCCTTTCTCTTAGGCCACCCTACCCTAAAACCCTACTTCTTTAGTCAGACCCTACTTCTCAGTATGTGGTTAGTCAACATTCTCAAGTTAAGGCAGCAAAGAACTTCCCTATAGATCTTGTTCACTGAGGTGACAAAGTAGTCTATATACCTGTGTTATGTGTTTACAACTGTTCAATCTGTCTTTTTTTTCAAATTTCCTTCCATACTATAATAGGAACACTTCCACTAAGAGTAAATTCAGACTTTATTTCTCTTTATCTTTTTTTTTAATTTTGGGAATAGCACACTGATCCACAGGATAAAGAAGACACTTTAAGCACTAACTCCACCAATTTGTAGAATGACCTTATACAGTTAGTTAAATATTTTGCTTAATTTTGAGTGTGTATAAATTTATTGGTGAAAATGACATCAACAATTTTAGTGAAATATGTGAAAGCTTGGGAATGCTTAGAGTTGTGAGATAATGCAGTTGTCATAAATCATTCTATGTAACTGTCATGTTGATTTAAATTGATGATCATACACTAGCCACAGACTTAGAATATATTTGTTTTTCTCCCATGAGAAGTAGAAAAAAAATAGAAATTAATGCTCTTACATCTGTATCTATTACAAATAGTGAACTGAATATCTTTGGTAAATTCAAAATGCTTTTTTCACTTTTTTTCAATGTGCTATCAAATTTTCTTCCAGCCGTACCACTGGAACAGTTGTAGGATAAATGAGGCCAATTAGCTGGAACACAGAGATGACTTTCACCTAATATTTGTTATAAAAAGCCTAATAGTCTTATGAAAATGTGAAATAAATACTGGTACTATGGAGATGTCTTTTAGAATTTTTGTGGACTTTATGGTTAAAGGTGAAGTAAAGTTGTCAGAATGATTGATTGCTATGTTTCATCATATCTGCTCTAGTTGTATGATTTGAAAGCATTCTATGGAGTTAGGAAAATCTATAGACTTTTCTTGCTTCCTTTTGCACCACAACGAGCTATTTGGGATTTGCCACTTTCTTTGTAATGTCTTATAGGGTGAACACAAAGGAAAAGTCAAAGGTGAGTCCTTCTGTTGAGTTAAAAGGAATAGATTTTTGGCTGTGTTTAAACTCAACTGCAAGATTGACTATTCTCATTGAATTGACTGATCAATTTGGTCCAACAACAAATTTGAGTTTTATCTTCTTTCAGTATATTGATTAAATACACTAGTTGTTTTTGTACACTTGCTTGTATGGGAACAGCTGCAACATAGCTTGTTAACCTGGGCCTTGGAGTCCGACAACTTCAGTTTCTATCTCGCCTCCTCAAGAAATAACTGTTATTTTGTCTCCGTTATCTCCTATGTAAAATGGAGATTATGCTGGAATGAATTTCTTAGTGTTATTATGAAAATTAAATTAGAGATTTAATAGGCTTCAGCAGTACCTGGCACAAACTAAGCTTATTAACTATTATTTTATCATCCTAATTACATTGTATGTCTACATATATAGACACACAAGCTCTGGTATCAAGTTTTATATATATATATATATATATATATATAATAAATTTACTCATGAAATTCAGCTTAAAAACTCATTTAACTAAATAAAATTTTAATTAATTTATTTTTACTTGTTGCCTAAAGTCCTGTGGAGAAAATAACCAGATGTTTGACAACCGACGTTGTGTCAACTTGCCACAGAAAAGCCAATTCAATTAAAAAATGTAATTATTCATTCCAATGGTCTGTTTACACAGTACAAGGCATTTAGTTTGGCCACATTTTTACTTAATTGTTCAAATAATTGGACTTTGGGTAGATAGAGCCTGGAATGGTCAAATTTGATGCTGCTGAATGATTTGGTTGTTTAGATTTGTCATGACTCATTAACTATAAGTAGCAACAGAATTATTTCTGGTTTCTTGCCATTTACAGGATCATGTAGTTAGGTTGCGGAAAATTTTAACAGTGAGAACATTTTGTTGTTGTATCTAATTGTATTTCATCCATGAATATACAATATAAATTTTTTTAAAAATTACTATATATTAGATTTTGGAGACTACATGTATCCACACACTATGTTTTGTATTATCTAGATAGATAGTCTCCAAATTGTGCACATATATATGTACATATTATGTGTAAAGTATCTATAAACATATACACATGGGGCACCTGGGTGGCTCAGTGGTTTAAAGCCTCTGCTTTCGGCTCAGGTCATGGTCCCAGGGTCCTGGGATCGAGCCCCACATCGGGCTCTCTGCTCAGCAGGGAGCCTGCTTCCCTCTCTCTCTGCCTGCCTCTCTGCCTACTTGTGATCTCTGTCTGTCAAATAAATAAAATCTTAGGGGAAAAAAATTTAAAAATTTAAACATATACTCAATTATACTCATTACCTGAAATATTCTTAAATTCTTATAAGCAGTGTGATAAATGGTAGAGAGTGAAATTTTGTTGCTGTGCTAAATCCAGACTATGCCAATGTATCCAATAAAAATATTCTCAGATATTTAAAAGATAAACACTCATATTTGTTTATTTAAATAATGTGGTGCTGTGATATTCTTGTCATTCAGAATTACACACATAAGGCAATAATAATCAATGAAGCAGTAGAAGTCTACGAAAAGCAATTTATAGGGAATCTAATTACCTAAAATAACAGTTGCCACTAAAGGGAATTCAAATATGTACAGCCCATTAGATTCATATTTATTTAGGGGTTACAGTTAGCCATACTACTGGAATCAATATGTAGATGTTTCCTTTCTCCCCAAAGTATTCCTGATGTTCTGTGGTATAAACTGTAATACAAAATAGTCCAAACCACAAGGAATTTCCCCTATATCAAGAGCTTAAATGAGAAATTACATAGTTTGAAAATCAGTTGTGCATTAACTTTCTTCAAAAGAAATTTAAAAGAGGAAGGAAAGTTCCAGGCAATAAAAAGTCCAATTAAAACACCAAGAGGAATTTTGCACAGTTTCAGGTTTTTTTTTTTCTTTTGTTCTTTTATTTGCTGTTCTTTTTCTGTAAATCATCAGGAAATACAGAAAGCAGGGCACCTGGGTGGCTCAGTCATTGTGTCAGCCTTCGGCTCAGGTCATGATCCCAGAGTCCTGGGATCAAGCCCCACATCGGACTCCCCACTCGGCAGGAAGCCTGCTTCTCTCTCTCCCTCTGCTGCTCCCCTGCTTGTGCTCCCTCTCTCGCTGTGTCTCTCTCTGTCAAATAAATAAAATCTTAAAATAAAAATACAGAAAGCTTTTCTGGTTGTATTACCAAAAATATATCAAAGTATGTACATACACAATGTGTACTCATTACCTGAAATATTGTTATGAGATGAGTAATAAACGGTAAAGAGTAGGAACATGCTTGCTATGCCACAGCCTTCCTAAGTAGAAAACTAATTTCTTTGTACTGAGAAAGACCTCATCTCTTTCTAGTTTGTGGACAAGGTTTTTGGTGACCATCATAACCCCCAAGAGGATCTGAGGTGAGGAAAGTATATCATTTAAGCAGAGTTGTTTTCCTTCAAGGCATGAAATAACTGGTAAGAGTCTGTACCTTTTTACCTTTTCAGCTGGTATTGAATGTGTATGAATCTGATGTGTCAAAAATATTTATAATAGATGACTTGGGGCCTGATGCTGCAGCCCTCAGGCAGTCCAAACTCCAATTGACTTCACTGAGAACTTTACCTGTCCAAGGTCCAGCTGCCTTGTGCCTGTAGGGTAAAAGGAAAAGCTTAAATGAAGCACTGGTTCAGGGTTTCAAGAACTATAGACAAAAAGTCTTAGATGACTGGAGAGAGAAATTTGCAGATGGTTGCCTGTCTGAAAGCTTTAATGGACAAAAGTGGCTTGGTCTACTAAGAAAGGAGTAATTTTGATTGATTCTCCTCCACTTACTTATGAGCATAAAGTCAGTACATTTGAGCAGCAAAAAATAATGCCAATGCTTCCCAGACTTTTAAATTCTATTTTGATGTCAAAAGCTCTTAAGTATTTATGAAGAGCCGGCCAACTTCTTCTTTCTCCTAGACTTATCAATTACAAGGCACAACAAAAGAAATAAGTATAAATTAAAGGCTTGAGCCTAAAAGATCACTGCATGAAATTTTAAGGACAGTTTTCCATTCACAGAAATTAAAGGCAAACTGAGGCACTGACACTTTGGAGATTTGCCCAGCCTACCACCCCATGGTGCATATGAACAAACTAGAACCAGAGGTGAGAAGACTTCCTTCCACTCTCCTCCAGTGATCTTTTAGTTTGCCATATTCCAGCCTCCTCCATTTATATTTCCCTTCCCCTCCAAAAAATTACTTTTATCTGGGGAAAACATCCTCTTTTTGTTGAAGAACTAGCATATTACCTGATTTTTAAGTCCAGTTGCTAACTGTTTAAGTCCCAGTGTCTCAGACTCCTTTTCTCCTTCCATTAAACAGGGTGTTTGAGCTAGATTACTTTGTCAGTTAACTTCCAACTATGTTATAATTTCATCGCATTCATTTTTCTTACCAGTTTGCATTTCTCCTACATTATCCTAATAGAACTGCTTCAGGCAAAAAACACTGGGTAACCTTGTGTTTTCTGAGTTCCTTGCTTTTCTCTTTAATATATCCCTCCTGGATTTCAGATACCCTTACCTTAACACTGACCTGTTGAGTGCAGTGAGACATACTGTGGCATCCCACGCTTCATATATTTTTATATAGAAGCACTCAACCCTTTAACTATTACCTACAGTAAGAAATCTAGAATTACCTTGCAATTCAGTGTGCATACTCACATAACTAGAAGAAAATTTTCCCAAATTAATACTTACCCTTGTTATGTGTGATGAAATATATTTGGCATTAACTAGAATTTAGAATTTCATTCCATTAAAAATACTGGGTGAATCTCTGTAAATTGATTTTACAACCCACTCATGAGGTGCAACCTATCATTACTAAAATAGTAAACTCTGTGTTGCTTTGGCAACTGTTAACTTAGATAATAATCTTGGTAATATGTTTGCACTTGAGAAAAGATAAATGGAGATCTGGTATTTTTTATGAAGTGATAATCTTAATTGTGAGTTTAATTGTCCTGAGGCAATAGTGGAAGGGAAATTTGAGAGCCAGAGGTGTTTTTCATTGTTGGCCTTCTCCTGGGTACTCTCAGAAGTTGATCATGAACTTCAATGAGACCTCTCTATGTGCTATTTCAGAATTTCAGTGATATTTATCATATCTAATTGGAAATACTTGAATGTAGATATCAAGTATGGTTATGCTGTACCCAGTAGTATATTTCTCATAGAGACCACTACTGACCTGAAAATCCATGTAATTAAGAACACCGATTTTTTTTTTTTCCTCAGACATGGTCTGGTCCTACCTGCCTTTGTTCTTACAGTATGTCTAAAACCATCATGAATCAAGGCTTGCTCATCTTTTTCTTTCAAGATTTCTTTATGCTGGGAATTCAAGAGTTTAGAAAAGTTATGGAGCCTGAATCAAGGAGAAACCTCTGAGGAAGTTAATCTTTTTGTGTTTGACATTTGTTAAAAGGTAGACATTTGAGGATGATGAGTCTTGGAATGAGGGGACAGCCACGGCTGTATCATCACTACCTTCCAAAACTGGGTACAAAAGACCAATCATTTAACAAAGAACTGGCTAAGTATTAAAGGAGCTAGCCTCATGTTCTTGAGATTTCCCCAAGACCATAGCTCCTGTGTTGAATAAATATATCAAAATCTGCAAAAGTATTCATTTGGAGTGCCATTCATTTATTCAAAACTCATTTATTAAGCACCTATGATGAACTCAGGGACATTGCAGGTGCTAAGTGCTATGGAATAAATGATGTGAAATACATGTTTGCAGCTTGAAGGGATTTAGGAGGAAGAAATCTAAAGATGTTTATAAGTAGAAGCATTGTCACCAGACTAATTCTAATGATAGCATTTCAGTACACAACAACCAAAGAAGATTGTTTCATTTCTTCACACTTGTATTTTACTTTGAGCTGCAGTAATGCTGCTGACAGAAAAGGAATGAAGCAGGGAGAGAAATCAAACCATAATAATTTTATTTTATGCTGAAAATTATAAAGCAGTCTTTAAAGTTATTTTGCTATCAAAGTAATTAATTTAAAATAGCAAGTGGAAATTCTACAGTTACTCAGGACCCATTATTCAGAATTCATTGTCCAACAAAGCATTTAAAAGACTGTTTTTGGCACTACAAAATGAGGGAATAAAGCTTAAGAGAGAACAAGAACTGATAGGAGGTGTAGGTAATGTTTCCTAGTGGGAAAATACATTATCATAAGAAGAAACACTTACCATAAAACATTCCAGAAGGGAGTGATTGGAATTATGTCCCCTTCCATTGTGTTTACATAATGTGAAAACAGCCAGTTGAATCAGTTCTGATTTTTAATTGCACATGATAAAACACCCAGACAACCATTGACGGCATCAGTCACTTTTCAACTTATTTTGCATTAGGAGGAGAAAACTTCAGTCTATCTTGTGGTCAGTTCTTTACACAATTTCCATTTAAAATGTCAAAGGTTGGTTTGGTTTATGGATTTTACATAGGCTACATATCCATTTTCTGTTAAAAACTCTTCATTTTCTTGATTACTTGGGACTTTAATTGTATGTAGGGTTGTCCTCTTAGAAAGGCAAATTGATGCAATTGCCCACAGACTCTCAGGATCTATGAGGGGAGGGGAAAAGAAAGGCAGCTAGCAGCTGGTGGCTCAAATATAATTAGTGTCAATATGTAAAATACAATTAGCATCAGCATGCAACCTGCTCCTAGGCCTGCCTCAGCTGTCTTTGGTTTTCTGTGCTACCTCTTCCCTCAAACTATCTACCTGCTGACCAACTGCTGTTCTTGACGTCTGTGGTTACTATTGGTTGGTTAAAATATTCACCATAACAAAATTTCCAAATTTAACCTGTGTAAAAATATCGGGCTTATAGAACAGATGACTTAATATGTTCTAGTTCCAGTGCCTCCCTAGATAAGTTTTACTTATACCTGAACTTGGCTATAAAGGCTTATCTTGTAAAGACTTAACTTAATTTGTCGTAATAATGTTTAAAACTACAATAGTTTAAAACTACAATAGTTTAAAACTATAAGAACTGTAGTTTAAAACTACAGTAAGTCTCACTACTATATTGCCATGTTATCAAAATCAAACAGCTGAAACCTGGAAATATTTATATTTATAAAAGAATAATAGAGAATAGTATTGGATAAGGAGATCACACTAAAAAGTTAACTTTTGAGATATGAAATAAAAAGTAAGAAGCCTGTTTGACATCATTAAGATGAAGAAAAACAACTAATAAATTTTTCCCCTTCAAGAAAAGTAATAAAGGCACTTAATAACTTAGAGTGAGTTGGCTTCAAACATTTATTTGAAACCTAGAGTGTTTTCTTAGACACTTTGGGTTTAACAAGGGTTTAATTTTACAAGGGAGCCAAGAAAAATCCTGAGATCTTGCAACTTCTTGCTGTTGTAAAACTGTCGAAAATCTCCTAGTTCCTATGGAATTTACTTTCCCTCTCTCTTTCTTCCTTCCTTATTCCCCACCCCCCCACCTTGGTTAGCATTTCAAATTCAGTATTTTTTTCATTGATTTACATTATAATTTCCCAGATTATTTTTCATTTTTATTGACCCTCAGTTAAATACTACCTCTATACCTATCAGCTTAAAATTTATATTCTAATTCATCAAATGATTTTTTGAAGATTTATTTATTTGAGAGAGAGAGTGAGCAAGTGGGGAGAGGGACACAGAGAGAATCTCAAGCAGAGTCCCACTGAGTGTAGAGCCTCACTGGGGGCTTGATCTCAGGACCCTGCCATCATTACCCTGAGATCATGATCATGACCTGAGCCAAAACCAACAGTCAGATGCTTAACCAACTGAGCTACCTAGGTGCTCCTCACATAATTAAAAACAAAAACTAAAAACCAAAAACAAAACTAAACACACACGCACACACACACACACACACACACACACACACACAATATACTGGAGAACTTACCATTTGGGATTTCAGTGGCTTTCTTTAGAAGGGGAAAAAGCCTTATGAAATGCAAAGAAAAGCCATTGATTTATCTTTTTGTTAACTCCAAAGTAGATATTTTAATGTTAGCACCCAATAATTTTTTAGAAGTACATATGTATACAATGCCCAGTATGAGACCAACCACACAAAAACATTAGGTATGTCTTTTATGGATACTTGGATCTCATTGTCCCTTTTATACAAAGTCAGTGCTAATCCTGCATCCTCTTCCAGGTGCTATGCTGTGGAGAGTTAGTTCCTAAAGACGGTCATTCAGACTGAATAGAATATTTGTGATATTGTGCAGTCATGAGATGGGTCTATACAAGCGTTAACTACTTGTAGATGTCACGTTTTATGTGTGCATTGGGGGAGGGGTTGGTGTTAAGACAGCAGCCAATAAGAGCTGGACAGAGCAGGTGACTTATTATGGATGAAGTAGAATTTTATCAAATAAACTCTCCAATCATGCTTAGAATCTTCTGTTGACTCCTCAAAAAAATATACCGATTGAATAGAATGTTTAGCATTAGCCAGTATTGTTGAGAGAATACAAGCAAATGGTAGATAAGGAATTCCAAGTGAGTCCTACATGCGAACAAGGAGAAAGACAAAAATATTTTGACTCAGAGCAAAAATACTAGCAAAGAGGCTGCTTCTTGAAGTTGAGTTACAAAGCCACAGATACCTTAAATAAGCACATATGTCTCTTGACCTCTGCTTCCCAGTCATTTTGAATAAAGAGGAGCCCATTTATTTATTTATTTATTTATTTAAAAGATTTTATTTTTTATTTGACAGACAGAGATCACAAGTAAGCAGAGAGTCAGGCAGAGAGAGAGAGAGAGAGGAGGAAGCATGCTCCCTGAGCAGAGAGCCCGATGCGGGGCTCAATCCTAGGACCCTGGGCCGAAGGCAGAGGCTTAACCCACTGAGCCACCCAGGCACCCCAAGAGGAGCCCTTTTAAAGTTGGCCTCAATAATAGTGCTGTCTCCACAGGATAGGACAGTAGTTGTATTCCTTGTATTTGTAGATTTGTAAATTACAAAATGACTGAAGATGACTATGAATTTAATAGCTTTAAATCTCTCTTCTTCTTCTTCTTTTTTTTTTTTTAATTTTATTTATTTGAAAGAGAGAGAGAGAGAGGCAGAGCACGAGCAGGGGGAAGGAGTCACAGGGAGAACCAGCCCCTCCGCTGAGCAAGAAGCCAGATATGGGACTAGATCCCAGGGTCCTGGGATCATGAGCTGAGCAGAAGGTAGATGCTTAATTGACTGAGCCACCCAGGCACCCCTAAATGTCTCCTCTTTTATTAAATATAATGACATTTATATACATATGAGAAGGATGAGCTGTGCATTTATTTAACTAAATTTATGTATATATGAAAAATTCTTGACATACGAATTGAAAATGCCTTAAGAATTTCAGCATCCCACAGAAGTGAAAACCTGGAAAATTAGAGCTCAGAAAAAAACTTTAACTGATTATACATAAATGCGTATAGGAGAGCTGTTAGGAAAACCTAAATAATCACCCACAGTGTTAGATTTTCCTCACCTAATTTTCTCTAATTTTTTGTGGAAACAAACACAAAATATCTGAGATATTTTAATGTGAAATATATAAAATGGAGTAGATCTAGTCTCTCACAGTCCTCGCCGGCAGCCTATGAATAGTCGTGTGGGCTTATTCAAGTTATCCTGGGGCAGAGAAGATAAACCATTTCTAGTTACAAACAAGATTTAGTTAACCAGTGGTGTGCAAGCTGGAAATACAATTATAATTTATGTCTCCAACTTATATCCTATACACGAGTTTTTCTGAGATCTACAACATGAAATACACTTGAAAACAGAAGTGGTTTGTTTCTTCAAAGTATACATTTATTCTACTTAAATCTCTTATTTTCTTCAAATGGGTTTTTAAAAAGATTCTCAGGCCTTTAATGGAAATCATCAAAATAATTAAAGCAAGCACATACAAAGATTAAAGTCAGAGCCAGCAGAGAAACAGGAGAAACATTTCGGCAAAAACAATGGAGTAAAAAGTGAAAGACCTAAGATCTGCTCACAGAGCACTTCCCGAAGGTTGCATATCAGCTCCAGGCAAATAGCAACGGAGAATCTCCTTTAAATCTTGTAGAAGATTAGGACCCATAACAAATTAAGCAATAAAAACACAAGGAACACTCCCAGCTCTGCATACTTCTCTAAATCAAACAATAACAACAAAAACAGAGTTTGCATTAATGTTTCTGTTGAATCAAACAGCTTTCTCTCTCTCTTGAGAGCACTGCCTTGTACTTTCAGCTTTATAGTTAGCTGACCTTTTTCTGTGATTCTCTGATATATTTAGCATCTAGATGCATACTTATAGACTTATTTGTTGAAATGATGCTGACACATTTTTAAACTATATTCCGTGATTCTATTTTTAGAATACATTTTTTAATAGGTCAGCAATTCTTGATCATTGGTTGTTTTTTAGAGCTTGCAGAAATCTGACAAGAACATAGCCTACTATTCTTTTTGCCTGGGGCTGTCTCAAAAACTGTGATAATTTTTAGGTTTCTTTATCCTTTCAACACATTTTATTTAGTGCCTATTGGATGAGAAATACACAATTGCTTGCCTTTAAAAAATTTACATCTTAGTGGGGTGATAAAACAGACATAATAAATGGTAGACTGAAATATTAGTAAGTGCCAAGAGAGCCATTAAGCTAGGTTCGGTTTCCGACAAAGGTGGGACATAAGAGAGAAAACAAAGAAAATGGGCTAATACAAAATTTGGACACAATCAAGTTTTATCATTCTATATCTGGCACTTATGTCCATTTTCTTATATCTATGAGGTTTAGTGTTTTTATCAATAAAATGAGGAAAACTTGTGTTCTATAGAACTTTTTTAAGCATTAATGGAGTTTACTTAAAGATCCAAGTATTTAGTAGGTATTAAATGATTACATGATTATAGGAAATTTCTTAGAGAAAAATCTGGAACAGAAAGCTGAGGCAACATAAAGAAAATCTTTAAGTGCCAGTTAATGTGGATGGTATTCAGTTGGCCAATCAGAACTCTTAAATGTTTTAAGCCAGCTTAATTGCATAAGTAACCACAGAGAAAACACTAAAAGGGCTAGAGAACCAAACTGGCCTCCAGCTATGTTTCCTGCTATAAAAAATGCCCATGCCACCAGGCTTCTTTTTTCCATATTTTATGTACTTAAAAAAGGAATTATATTTTTTGTAGTAATGCATACAGTATGTGTGTATGTATATATATACACATACACACACACACACACACACACACACACACACGTCAGGTGAAGAAAATACATTTAAATATGTCTTTGGGCATAGGTGGTTTACTTTTCAGTTTACATAGCAATACCCAGATGAGTACCTACCACAATGTCAGTATTTAATAATAAAATTGGGTATATGAAAAAATGCATTAATTTAAAAGCATTTTCAAATGTTATCTAGTTCCAAGTCATTTTTCTCTTACAAAAATAAAGATTTTTATTTTCCACGTGAAAATTTGATACATGATTTACTTGATTTCTCCTTGACAAGATTTTTGGCCTAAAGTACTTTAGTAGTCTTTTATATAAAATGAAGTATAGGAGGAAAAGGCATGGACATTGCTACATACTTTATATCTGTACATTATGAAAAAACAGTCAACATACCAGTATATTGCAATAACAGTGACTATATAAAAATGTTTTGATAGCTGAAGATAGGGAAAGACAAAATGGAAACAAATATAATTTAATGGCTTCTGAGTAGAAGACATTTTACATACATATATCTGCCTATGTCTCCTAACATTCCTATATTTTAGTTATTAATAACCCTATTTTGCAGAACAGAAAAATCAAGTTTAGGACAATCTAACATAAGAAGTGAAAATAGTGGATATGGCATTTCAGCCAGCTCTGAATGATTCAAAGTCATTTATTATGTTTTGATTAGCTGTGCTGCCCCATATAATTTTACCCAATGTTAACATCATACTTACACATAGGCCAATGTAGGGAAATTATTTATCTAAGTTGCATAAAGACATGGTTTCACAAATGTGACCGTCATAACTGAAGCAAACATTTGGCAAGGAGGGGTGCCTGGGTGGCACTGTCGGTTCAGCAACTGACTGGGTTCTGGCTCAGGTTGTGATCCCAGGACTGTGAGATCAAGCCCGTTCTAGCTGCATACTCAGCATAGAGTCAGCTTAAGACTGTCTCTCTCTCTCTCAACTTCCCCCAACAAACACTGTCTCAAATAAATAAATAGATCTTTAAGCACAGACACACACACACACACACACACACACACACACACACACACACACACTAGGTTAGCAGAGTCACCTAAGTGGAAGACTCAAATATACTAATATTGTTCTTTAGGCTCTTCTTGTGTTGATAATTCATGTCAAGTGACAGAGTTGGAGCCAAAATGATCCTACAACATATTGAGACATTCTTTCAAAAATGAGCATTTGTTACTGTTCTGAGGTTTACCTATGAATTTTCTTTGTTAATAACAACTAGACATGTGCATTTATTGAGATATTCAAGTTATATTTCCTAAGAATTTAAATCCATAAATGATAATTATTTCAGAAGGGTTTTCACCGTACTGTGAATATAAAACATTGTTCTGCTGCTTATGTTGTAAAATATCCCCCCTCCAAGATGCAAGGGGGAAAAAAAAGATACTGCTTTTCACTTTATCTTATGGAATGCTTGAAAGTCATTTGTTTTATGGATGAATTGAAACAATATCATGCTGCAGTTTCTTAAAAACAAACTTAATATGTACTTTGGGAAATAAAAACCAACAAAATATTTTTCTGCTGACATTTAATTCCACCAAAGTTAAACCAGAGAAGAAGAATAGAGTTGTCAAATGACACTGCAATGCAAGGAAAACTGTAAGATTGTGGGGTTTTTTTCCAAGAGAGCATTCCTGATGACACCATAGTTTAGAGACCCCATCCAAGTGCCTAACACAGAAACAAGCCCATGTCATGTGTTCAGAAATGGTAAAACTACTTCATGCTTGGGCTATACATCAATAACAGAAAGGGTCTATGTGGGAAAGTGTTTTAGACCTATTACCTTAAGTCAAAAGAGTACATGGTGGTCAGGTACTGCAGTTGAGTTAGAATCTCATATCTCATGTAAACAGAGAGGAATACAAACAACTCAGTGAAATCTGAGACAAGTGTATATTCAGGGCAATGGGAGCAGAAATATTGAAAAAAAATCATGCCTAAAAACCAGTACATACAGAGGAAAACTTCTCCTAGCAATCTACATTAATGATGTCACAGAATCACTAGGCCAACTCAGTAATCTCTGAGCTACAGGGCAGAGGCTGAAAATTCTAGAACATGAAAGGTTGAAACAGAGATTGATATTATTAACATGTTATTCCTAAAGTCAATTAAACATAGAAACATCAATATTGCATTCGAGTTTGCAGAAATAAACACTAAGATGTTGAAAAATAAATCTCATCTCATACTAGATAATTCTACAATTTATAGCTACAACAATAAAAGCAATCACAAGTAGAGATGAGCAGGGACACATAGCTAGAGAGAGATTTTATCCTCATTATAACATTACCTTCAAAATAAGTGGAAGAGCACCTGGGTGGCTCAGTCTGCTCAGTGTCTGGCTTTGACTCAGGTCACGAGCCTGGGGTCCTGGGATAGAGCCCTGCATTGGGCTCCTTGCTCACCAGGGAGCCTACCTCTCCCTCTCCCTCTCCCTCTGACCTTCCCCCTGCTTGTGCTCTCTCTGCCAAATAAATAAATTAAAATGTTAAAAAAACAAAACCAAGAATAAAACCCAAATAAGTGGAGTCAGACCAGGTTTGGAATTCTTTGCCAGTAAGTGGTTCCCAAGAAACAACAGAACAGACTTACATAAAATCATGAACTATTATACCCTGTCATTTTTCATTCGTATCCAATCTCAAGAGTAAGAGCTTCTCAGATTTGTGGTCTCAGAAAGTTAATTGGCTCAGAATTCTATTTACAAGCTTCAGATACCTGAGAGGTGTCTTTTTTTTTTTTTTTTTTAGATTTTATTTATTTATTTGACAGACAGAGATCACAAGTAGGCAGAGAGGCAGGCAGAGAGAGAGGGGGAAGCGGGCTCCCCACAGAGCAGAGAGCCCGATGCGGGGCTCCATCCCAGGACCCTGAGACCATGACCAGAGCCGAAAGCAGAGGCCCAACCCACTGAGCCACCCAGGTGCCCTGAGAGGTGTCTTTTTAAGGAGGAAATAACAATTCATTTGTTTTTACTGATTATTACAAGGTCTTTTAGTTACTTAGATAAGTAAATAAAATCACAAACTACTAATGAGAAATAAATTGCTGCTGATTGGCTTAACGAATGGGCATAATTATTGATATAAAAAAAGGCCACACGGGGCACCTGGGTGGCTCAGTGGGTTAAGCCTCTGCCTTTGGCTCAGGTCATGATCCCAGGGTTCTGGGATCGAGCCCCGCATCGGGCTCTCTGCTCAGCAGGGAGCCTGCTTCCCACCCCCCCTCTGCCTGCCTCCCTGCCTACTTGTGATCTCTGACTGTCAAATAAATAAGATCTTTAAAAAAAAAAATCTTAAAAAAAAAAGGCCACACAAATTTTCATTATAAAAGAGGAAGTCAAGTAATTTAAAAAGATTGCAGATTTACAGATTATATTAATGAGGACATGTTAAGGATGGAGGGAGGTAGATGAAAAGAGTCAAAATTCTTGATATTACAAGTTAAGACCTCAAAAATGGTTTTTAATCATATAAAAAAAATGAAAGTGTAGAAACTTGAATGGAGAAACATGGTAGATCGTAGATTGCAAAAATGGATACAGGACTTTGCAGTGTGTCCCATCAATAGACAGAGTTTGTTTCCCAACCTTTGACTCTGAGCTGGCCTTGTGGTTGCCTGATTGATACAATGTGGCAGAAATGATGTTCTCAGGCCCCAGGAAACCCTGCACCTTCTGCTTTCACCTGGAATCCAGCCGCCACCAGAGAAAATCCAGGTTACCTTGTGTCTATCCCAGGCAGGAAAAAGTGCTAAGATGGAAAGTGTTTTCCGTAGTTTCTACCTTTTTCCATCAGAAAATTACTCATTTAAAAAGGCATATGAGCAGCAAAGCCTTCTTCACAACTGGCTGAAGAAGGATGAAATCAACATTGACATGCTGGCCCATGTTTATTAACAACTGGCATTAACAACTAGCAAAGTGCTTACTGGCCCATGGAATTCATGTCATCTACTTCAGTAACATCAAGATGCTTGTCAATCTAACTAGTTTAAAGAGATATTCAATAATTAGGCATTTTAAAACAGATCCAGGGCACCTGGGTAGCTCAGTTAAGTGAAGGACTCTTGATTTTGGCTCAGGTCATGACCTCAGAGTGCTGAGATCAAGCTCCTCTTCAGGCTCTGTGCTCAAGTGGGAGTCTGCTTGAGATTCTCTCTCTCTTTTTCTGCCCCTCCCCTCACTTATGCAAGCATGCACACAGTCTTTCTCTCTCAAATAAATAAAATCTTTAAAAAGAAATAAAACAAATCCATAAAGAAATGAAGGAAAAAATACATATCTAAAATAGTAGAACTCTAAGCAAAAATCTCAGAAGAAAATTAAGCAGCATTAATTTTAAAATGCATAAAATATGATAATTAAGACATCTGAAATATGCCACTCTCTTGATGATACAGCTTTAGGTATTTACAGACTAATTATCATAAATGTACCAAAATGATAGACTGAGAGTATAGGTAATATCAAATACTATTTGCATGCATTACTGAATTCTTGCCTTACAGAAGATAAAATATATGAGTCTGCACTTTTATAACAAGTCTTATTACAAATGGTACAACTTTTAAAAGTTGAAAGCAAAGGAAAATACCACACATTTCTTTGTATCACAACATCTAAGGATAATAACTGATAAAATACCAACATCTATTCTTTTAGTAATTATATACATACACACACACACACATATATATATATGTATATATATATATTCACATGGTGTATAATTTCTAAACTTTGATTTTTTTAACTTTTTTAATTTAACAAAATATTGTTTTATTTAGCCCAGAATATGGCCAGTACTTAAACTCTATATCTACTGTGCATAGTTTCTGTGCAAAAATACTCCCATATAGTTGATAGGAGTGCAAGTTGATTCTGTCTTTAGGAAGGGAAATTTGGCAAAATAGTTCAAAATTAGAAATATGTATGGCATTTGATCCAGAAAGTCTGGGAATTTATCTTAAGAAAACTATGACAGGGGCATCTGGGTGGCTCAGTGGGTTAAAGCCTCTGCCTTCGGCTCAGGTCATGATCCTGGGGTCCTGGGATAAAGCCCTGCATCGGGCTCTCTGCTCAGCAGGGAGCCTGCTTCCCCCTCTCTCTCTGCCTACTTGTGATCTCTGTCTGTCAAATAAATGAATAAAATCTTAAAAAAAAAAAAACTATGACAAAAATATGAAAAGGGGAGCTACAAGAATCCCATAATTTAAATGTTAAATTTTTTAAAGCACATATATCCAACCAGAAGACATTGGTAGGTACTCTTTAGTCTAATTGAATATTACACAATCATCAAAATAATGTTATAAAATGGTATTTCCATGTTGTTGTATATTAGGTGAAAAAGTAAAAAACAAAACAGGTTCTCTAACATCATGGCCTCATTTTTTTTTTTTTAAAGATTTTATTTATTCATTTGACAGACAGAGATCACAAGTAGGCAGAGAGGCAGGCAGAGAGAGAGGAGGAAGCAGGCTCCCTGCTGAGCAGAGAGCCCGATGTGGGGCTCGATCCCAGAACCCTGGGATCATGACCTGAGCCGAAAGCAGAGGCTTTAACCCACTGAGCCACCCAGGCGCCCCATGGCCTCATTTTTAAGAATATTTATTCATTTAAAATACTCGGGAACCTGGGTGGCTCAGTGGGTTAAGGCCTCTGCTTTCGGCTCAGGTCATGATCCCAGGGTCCTGGGATCGAGTCCCGCATCAGGCTCTCTGCTCGGCGGGGAGCCTGCTTCCTCCTCTCTCTCTGTCTGCCTCTCTGCCTGCTTGTGATCTCTGTCTGTCAAATAAATAAATAAATAAAATATTTAAAAAAAAAAAAAAATACTCTTACCCTACTAAGTACTGTTCTAAGCACTTCACAAATAGTAACTCATTCAATCTTAAATCTTCCTAACGTCCATATTAATTAGGTACTTTTGTTTTTCCCATTGTACCAATAGACATACTGAAGAATGGACAGGGTAAATAATTCTCCTGAGGTCACTTAACTACTAAAGAGCAGACATTCAAACCCAGTCACTTTACTCCAGAGTTGCTGCTTTTAATACCTTAGCATGCTATGGGGCTTCATATTCATCCATGTGTGCATGAATGCACATGTGCATATCCACACACATGTAGATTCTTTGTATAAGCACACAATTAATATAGGTACATACAAATACGTAACTTTTTTTTTTTTTTTACCAACGTTTGTAACTTTGGGGGACATTATATTGTAACCTAAATCAAGCTATATGATGAAACTGCATGGTCCTGAATACTATTAGAATTTGCTAAATAAAATTTAAAAGGTTCTAATAGTAACTACTTAAGTCAATAACATATAAGGCAATGATGTTCTGCTGCTTTTTCCAGTGTTTTATATAATCTTTTTTTTTTAAAGATTTTATCTATTTATTTGAGAGAGAGAGAGAGAGAAAGAGAATGAGAGAGAGAGCATGAGAGGAGAGAGGTTAGCAGGAGAAACAGACTCCCCATGGAGCTGGGAGCCTGATATGGACTCGATCCCGGGACTCCAGGATCATGACCTGAGCCGAAGGCAGTTGCTTAACCAACTGAGCCACCCAGGCGCCCTTTCCAGTGTTTTATATAATCTTATACAGTATTGATAGACTAAAAGGAACGCTGCACCATATTTTTTCTGCAACTACAGGTGAAAACATGAAAGAGAAGAGGGGGGAATAACATTTGTGGGCATGATATGTTTTTTGTACTTATCTGGTATTCTTGCATGTAGTCTCAAGTATCATTCCTTATAAATAAGGGTGTTATTATTGTTAATTTACAGTGAAAGAAACTGAAGTTTAAACAGATTCATTTCTTTGGGCAATCCAGCTACTAAATAACTAGACCAGCTTTTCCTATTTCCAAATTTCATGTTGAGTTTTAACTTTGGTGTGTTTTTCAGTTCAAGTCTTACAATTCTCTCCATTCTGATTGAAAGTTAAGATGAGATCCAGAATTTTCCAAAGTACCTGACTGCAAATAAATTGTTTTCCACTAGAAAATGTTGCTTTTCCAACTCAAAAGGAAAGAGTGTCTGATATTTTAAACAACACATGTGTGTTCACCCTCCTTTCAACATTGTAACTGCTATAAATTTATTCTGTGGGAAAATCTTGTAGTAATAGGAATGTCTAAGATGCCTTATGTGATTGTTCCAATATGTTTAATTGAAGCAAAGAAACCATTTTTGTGAAATACTCCTATTAACAAACCAATTTTAGAACAAAATCTGATGCTATACCTCTTTTCTATTCTCAATCAAACCCTAGAAGCAGTACTGGGAATTAACCAAGAAAAAAAAAAAAGTACTTTAATTTGTCCCATGAGTTATACATACATGTTCTGGTAATGAATATCTCAAAAATGTTAAATATCACATGTTTTCGTCTACCAGTTTTTAAAAGTCGTCTATAGTAGGTCCATTTACCAATGATTTCCTTACCAGCTTATTTGGCCAAAAACAATTATTCAGAAACTCAATATAAAATCAAGTTTTTGAGGTCAATTTGAAATAGTTTACAATGTCAGTGACTCACTCTCTCTCATCCATTTTTATTCTGATTACTTAGATTTCATTTCATTGATAACTTATAATGATTTTAGAACTGTTTTTTAATTTCATCATGTTGTATGTAATAGTAACTGGGGAAATTGTCAGACCACAGCAGGTGGAGTTGGATGTTGTCTGCCCTAAATCATAGAGAGACAGAATTATCTCCAAAACATGACTGACAAGTGTATCAAGAATAATATTAGTCAGTTAAGCCATGATGCCTCTCTAAGTTAAAAGGAACACACCTGTTATTTTTATTCATGAAGTAGTTCATGGAACTATCAGTAATGAAGCACTCTACATATGAGATAAATTCTATTAAAAAACATATTTTGCAGTTGTGTTCCAAAGGCCTAACGAGCACCTGAGTGGCTCATTAAGTGTTCAATGCATGGATTTCAGCTCATGTCATGATCTCAGCATCCTTGAACTGAGCCCCATGTTGGGCTCCGTGCTCAGCGGGGAGTCTGCTTGTCCCTCTGCCCCCTCCCTGTTTGTGCTCTCTCTCTCTTTCTCAAATAAATAAATAAAATCTTAAAAAAAAAAAAAAGGAACAAAGCCCTAAGTACCACAGCTCTCTAAAAATTACTTATGTACTCAACCTAACATCTTTATCTACATACAGTGACATATTTGGTGTTAAAATCTTCATATTTGGAGCTCTGTTGCATTGCATTGGATTGAAATAAGAAAGGGCAGGGTTGTCATCTCACTTGCAATTTAAAAAATATGGAATTGTGACATGGACCATGAATTAGGGTAAAAATTCTTAGGCTAATTAAGAAGCTATTTGTGAAAGTGATCTGAAAAAAAAATTGGTGTATAACAAAATATAATTTCATGTTGTTTAAACTCTAGGAAGCTGAGCTATTCCCAGATCTTTCCACTTCTGTACATTTGGTAGATTTACACTTGCTAGCCCTCCTGGTTGTGTGAGGCAATGTAACCAGTTCTGGCCAATGAGTTTCTAGTTTCACTTTTAGTATAGAATATTCAGTTGCTTGTAGGAGATCTCCAAAGCTGTTTATTCAGTCTAACATGAGACTGGGAACATAGGAGATGGTTACAGTTCCATTAGTCTGGATACCTGTAGGACTATATAGAATAGGATACTCTTACTAACATGAGAAAGACAAATAGCCTAAGAAAGAAAGAGTATTATTTTAAAACACTGATATTGGGGTATCTGGGTGACTCATTTGCTTAGACCTCTGATTCATGACTCATGATTTCATCTCAGGTCATGATCTCATTTGTCCTGAGATGGAGCTCCACGTCAGGCTCTGTGTTCAGTGCAGAGTCTATTTGTGGATTCTCTCCTTCTCCCTCTGGTCCTTCCCCTGTTCACAAACTCTCTCTGTTTCTCTCTAAAAATAAATAAATCTTTTTTTTTTTTTTAAATTCTAAAAT
This sequence comes from Martes martes, assembly GCF_963455335.1. NCBI lineage: Eukaryota > Metazoa > Chordata > Mammalia > Carnivora > Mustelidae > Martes > Martes martes. Next base: position 38,165,389 of record NC_137893.1, read on the forward strand.
GTAAGTCATTTGTTTAGAAGCCAGGCTGTAGCTTCTATAGACTGATACTGAATGGCTAAGTAATGGAAATTCATGTTATTGTATTATGCAGAGGCAAAATATTCAGTAAACTGAAGTCTGTAACAACTTGCAAGGCAAGTAATTCGTCTAATGATAAATATGACTATATACTGTATAATACACACACTCATAAATATAATAACACATTATAGGAAAAGAGATGAGAAACGAGAAAGTTAGTAGCACGTGTTAAGGTTTGTGGCATTGAGAAAGTGCTTAAGAATGATGAGAGGCCTTAAAAAGCAATTTCCAAGCAGGAAAGAAAGAAAATAGGGTTCAGAAATTCATAATTCTGTAGTTTTTAAAAGCAGTTACTTCTCATACCAACTCAGTAAAAATGCAATGAAAATGACCATTGAGTAACAAAAACCTACTAGAACTCACTGTATGGGAAAGATCAAATAGAGCATGGCTGCCACACCCACTATTAAACCTCTGAATGAATTAATGTAGCACCCAGTAAATCTTTTCAGTTGGAAAAATAGCTTTAGGCAAAGAGATTGATTTACTGGAAGCATGCTGAGAAACCTGCTCAGTCCTTCCAGGGGAACACATTCCCTGGTGCCCGTTTAGATGGAGCCAGGGAAGTTCATAAAAAAGAAACGGTCTTTTAGAGGGTAGAACTGAAGGCCAAGAGAACAATGGATGGGATGCCTAGAGAGAACAAAAAGAGAACACGCAGGACGAGGCAACTTCATTCATCTTTGCAGCTAGATTTCAGAATTGTTATGGAACAGTGACCCTTGTGTGTTTCTCAATCTTTTCCTTTGAAAAAGAAAAAAAAAATGTGGTTATCCTGACCTTGCTTTACCATTATACATTGGATTTCTGGTTCACAGATTTCCAAATTAAAACTGATCCTATTAGTTCATATATTTCCGAATTAAAATGAACCTTATTTGAATCTGATGTAGTGACCTTCATGTATTACCCAGAGATTCTGAACTTTGACCTTTTCCTGGGACTGAACAGGGTCACTATCCCCTTGGGGAATAAGTGAGTGTCCTTAATATATGGTAATGAGGTTACTGGAATATTTAGTAACTAGAAGAGTGGACTTTGTCAGTAACTATTGCTATTTTCAACTTTTTTTCCACTTAGTTTCTTCTCTCAGACATAATATCATTAAGCTTTCTTGATCCCTGTGTGTGGATAGGTGCATGTAACTGCTTATATGCCATGGCATAATGTCTTTCCATTATTCTTTATTCAGGTAGCATAGTAATCTTGGCTGTGTCTTACCTTTGTTTCCTTACTGTGATGCAATTTATTCTTCCTACAGTTGAATGAAAGAGGGGACATGAGTGTCAATTTATTTTTCTTAGAGGAGGGCAGATGGTTTCCTGTTCTTTCCAGGAAATTTAAGCTGTGCTTCTTTACTCGTTGGCTATATTTCTGCTTCAAATGCATGATATTATCATAAGGTTTTTGCTTGCCTGACAGCAGTTAGTACTACTTTCTGGGGATTATGATGACTATATCATACCTATATATCAGCAGCTCAACATGTCAAGGTTTTACAGATTACTTCATCTTGATTTTATAACTCAACCCATACTTGAAGGGCAATCTAAAATATAAAGATGAGGAAACTATAGGTTAAAAGTGGAGCTGAAGAGATTATAGGATGAAATGATTCTACTTGGAGAGGTCTCGCTCTAGCAGTCAACATTTTAAGAAATAGGAGGAAGAAAAGATAAATGACTAGGAACAGGAGATCAGAGAGAAGTAGACTTTAGAATGTCTGATGGAGATATGGATTCAGTCAAAGGAATTATGCAAAAGCCATAAAGACTTGGTTACACAGTATAAAAACAAACAAATTATATCTTAAGAGTAGGACCTGTGTGCTTGGAAAAGTACACAAAAATAGATCCATGGAGTGTTTAAAATCTAAGCCAGACTTAGTAAACTAAGTCATGCTTTTATAGTTTGTACTCCTCAGAACTCCAGTTTACTGGAACCACGGTGAGTCACCCACCTGCATTATCTGTGAGACGAGCACACAGCGGTCAAAGTAAGCTGGTTAAAGAAGAAGTCAAGGAAGTATCCAGAGGATATTCTTAGGGTCATTTTTTTCTGAAAGGAAACCTCCGCGCACACCATTTTTTGGTTGATAGTAAGAAAAAGATTATTGCAACAAGAGAAATTTACTTAGGGTTATGATGTATTTGAGGAGATCTATTTAGTATATTCCTCTTTTTTCATAATTTCTTAATAGCTAGACACTTCATAGATGATTAATAAGGAGGGAGGGAAGGAAAAAGAGAAATACAGAGGCAGGCCAAGAGATATTTGCAGAGCAGAAATTGAATTTGGTCCCTGAGAAAAAGAGAAGAGGCAAAAATCTAACATGAGAAGTAAAAGTCTAACATGAGAGACACAAGTCTGACTGCATGCAATACTAATTCTTGAACTTAAAAGATATTGTATGTGTATGTGTGTGTTTGGTGATTGATGAGAGTTATACTAGTTTAACATTTTAATAACTCCATAGTAAATTAAATCAAAAGAATTAACAAACTCAATTGGTTCCAGTTATAAGCAAAAGGAATTGCAATTTGTAAGAGTTTCACACTAAATTTTTGAGTCTGTGGACAAATTCATGATTTATATTAATATTGCACACTTTCAACAATTTCATACATTGCCTGACTGCTCTTGCATTAATCACCACTTCTTTCTATGGGAAGAAGACTGCCATAAATGCTCTTGAAAACTGTGTCGCCTGATCATCAGTCCATCACTCCATCCAGTAGGTTTGCAATTATGAGAAACTGAAAAGAATTTTTAAGCAAACCTATAAAGTATTTTATACTGTCCTTGAGCAAAAACATTCATCAGCACTAGGGAGAAACAGACTCGTTTTGTAATTCGATTAAGCACTGTGCCAAACACGGATAGAATCTTTCTGCTTTATATGTTTTTTAAGTTATTTAGGAAAATAAGTGAGTGACCATACTTTAAGAGAATCATTTTTGTTTTAATATGCTGAGGAGAGGATATTCTGTGTACAGTTGAAGGGAATCAGGCTCATTTATCTTTTCTTTCTTCTTCCATCCTCCATCCCCCTTGCCTGCTTCTTATGAAGCAGCTTGTATATAAGAACAAAGCTATTCTGGTAGATGATAACAAAGAAAACAGAGACGTGTAACGTGGTTTATATGATTTGTCAACCATAACGTGCAAACATGTTTCTGCTTCTAAAGAAACTTAAACAATTTGCACATAATGAAGTTTTATTCACTTTTATATGAGAATGCTATAAAGACATTTTTAGGTAAGCTTTGTAATATGTCTTCCTATCTTATACTTACAATACCTTTTTTTTTTTTTCTTTTGGTCTTTATCCACAAGAATACTCACAGCAGCTGCTGGCACCATTTCTCCAATGGGAATGTTCATACTTTACTTATATCTAGTAAGGGGTTTTAAGAAAACAATTCAGTCAATAGGACTTCCCATTACACTAGGAACTGAGAAAGGATAACTTAGAAAGGTATATATTCCTTGATATCTGAAAAATCTATTTCATTAATGTGAAATGCCTGAGCGCAAATTAGCCTACTCTTGCAATTTGGTCCTCCGCCCATTAATGTAAGCTCTAGAGAGAAATGATTTGCCATATTAAAATTATGGAAAAAAAAGCCACTGAAATTTAAATTGCAAAGCAAAACAAAACAAAACAAAAAAAGTATTAGGTGGTTTCCCCCTTTAATTTTGCTGATGGAACAATTCTTGTACATTATCCCCATGGTGGTTTCTAGTGCTATTAGGAAATCTAATTAGCTATTTAGGGCTATGTTTGCAGAGAAATGGTTTACTTAATAAAGAAAAGTAAACAATTGACAATGTAGGTTTTCAATTTGTGGCAAGAAACCTGTGGATTTTATATTTAAAAAGAAAATTTAGCTTTTACTGTTAAGAATAAAAATTATAGTATGTCACTAGAAGAAAATGTAATAATAAAATAATCTTTCTTCTTTTGCAAAGAGTAAGTTCTTTGCAAAAAAACTTTCTTATTTATTAAAATATCTATTTTATCTTATATAAATATTTAGCAACTAAAATGTATACATAAAGTATAGTGTGGGAAAATTACTTACCCAATATTTTGCAGCTAATCATTGTGTCTTACTTCATAGAGACTTCTAATATTTTTATTGGACTTCTAGTGTTAAAGATTTGGAATCTTCAATTTTTTTAGGTCACTTAAACATACTCTGTGTAAATAAAGCATGATTTATTCTGGGAGCAAAATATCACATATAGGTTTTATACATATAGACTCATGTTCTAGTTTAAGTCTGAAAAATACATAACAAAGTGAATGTATATTTTTCATGCCATTGTTATGCTGCCATTTTGTGGATTATCACACATATACCTGTATGCAAAATTACCATTCCCATGTCTTCAAAACTTGAAAGAACAGGTAAAGGACAATAAATGAAGTGTGATGGCCATTCAAAACATTCAAAGAGTTAATATTATCAAATATGTAAATAGGTTCATTGTTGAGGTATCTGCATAACACTTACCAATCCGATCTGATGATAATAGAATGTCACCTCTGCGATAACTTTATATATATGTATTTATAACCATATTTTGAATGCAGGGCTCTCAAATGCAGTGTGAGTACAAATATAGTGTGAGTGTTCATTTACTTGAGCACCTAAAAGTAAAGTTATTTTTTCTGATATATATATAGAATATATATTAAATATATATGTAATAGTAGTTTACTTTTTTTCATTTCTGGATTGTATTCAATTTCAAGAATATACCACAATTTATGTATTCATTCTATTATTGAGAAAAAATCCTTTGAAATTTGTTGAGACTTGCCTTGTGATTCAGAATATTTTCCAATATTTCCGAGTGTTCTACGTATATTGGAAAGGAATAAGTATTATGTTGAGTAAGGTGGAATGTTCTATATACCAAATAGGTGGGTTTGTTTTTTCTAACTTACTGATTATTTTATGTTTATTTTACCAGTTATTGAGAGAGGCCTGTTAAAAGCCACCATTCTGATTGTGGATTTATATATATCTCTTTATTTGTATTAATTTTAGTTCTATGTAAATTGAATCACATTATTTTAGGGATAATTTTGTGTCTTTTATAATTGTTGCATCTTCATGGATTGGCCTTTATGTGGTTACTGTCATCTCTAGCAACGGTTATTACTTAAAGTGTATATTATCAGAGTTAGGAATGCTTGATTTTTTTTTTTTGTAATTATTTGTATAGAAAGTTATCCTTTCATCTTTTACTTCCAATCTTCCTGTGTCTTATATTCCAAGTGTGCTCCTTATATACAACATATAGATTTTTGGTTTGTTTGTTTTCCCTTTATGACAATCTTAGATTTTTCTTTGGATATTTAGTTCACTTATATTTAATGGAATTACCTATATATGAATTCATAACTAAATTTACTATCTAAATATTTGTTTCTTTTTTTTTCTATCTCTTTCATATTTCTTTTTTCTTCTTTCCTTGGTTTCTTTTGTACTAATCAATATTTGTGTTACTAATCATTTGTCTCTATTTGTTTTTAGTTATACATGTTTTTATTATATTTTGATAGTTGCCTTTGATATTACAACATGAATCCTTGATTTATTAAAATATAATATAAATAATGAATTTGTCTTATGAATTTCTATGTACCATACCTAGGAATTGTTAGGACCTTTGAGAAGATGTAAACGCTATTGACCACCTCTTGCTTTTTCTATTGTTGTCATGCATTTTTCTTCCACACAAGACATTGTGGTATTATTTTATGTAATCAGCATTAATACATATTTACCCCCATATTTCCTGATTTTGTTGCTCTTGATATCTTCCATTTGCTTGTTTCTCTTTTAGATCATATTCCTTCTCCCTGCTGAGCTCTCTATAATATTTATTTTAATTTGGGTTTGCTGGTGGTAAATTCTTATCAGTTTTGGGTGATTTGGAAATGTTTCATTTTACTGTAACAAAACACATTTTAACTGAGTTTTGAATTCTGTATTGATTCTATTTCTTTTAACATTTTGAAGATAAACTCTGTTCTTTCTTTAGCTTATTGAAAAGTTAGCTTGGAGTATTATATTGTTCCTTTAGAACAATATGTTATTTTTCTCCCCTCTTCTTACTTTTAAGATTTTCTCTTTTTGTTTGTTTTGTTTGTTTTGTTTTTTGTTTTTTATTTATTTATTTTTTTTATTTCAGTATAGCTAGCTGTGTTTTCATGTTGGGTCTCATTTGGGCTTCTTTAAATCTGTGGCTTGATATATTTCAGCAATTTTGGAAAATTTTCAGCCAGTATCTTCAAGCTTTAATTCTGCTCCATTCTTTCTACCCTTACCTGGATGTCTATAATTACATGCATCAGACCTTTCACTATTTTCTCTCTTTCTCTATTTTAAGTTTTTTTTCTTTCTGTGCTTTTATCAGAATATTTTCCTCCAATATAAGAATCTTCTTTCTGCTGTGTTCAATTTGTTTTTAAACCCATATATTTTTAATTTGCAATATATATTTTTATTCCTAGATTTTCTATATGACTTTTTTCATAAATGTGAATTTCTGACAAAATTATCTTTATGTTACTAGTTTTTCCTGATTGTATAAATTACAGTTATTTTAATTTCCCTATCTGATGACTCTAATAGCTGGATCATCTGTGGGTCTGTTTCAATTTTCTGCTTTTGCCCTTCATCCCATTTCTTGCTGCACCTGGTAGTTTTTAATTGAATGTCCTACATACTGTAATAAAACTATTAAGGTTGTAGAGAGTATTATCTCCTACAGAAATTGCATACCTAATCTAACCTCTGGCAGTTCCTTAGGGAAGTTTACTCCAATCCAATTTGGGATTTAAACAACTAAATTCTGAATTGCAGTCTATATAAATTTGAGTTGCCATCCAGTTAGGCCAATTCCTAAAATGTAGCTACCAGAGGTTCCCAGCTGAATAAGTTGGTTTCTAGGATCTGGTTTACTTCTTTGGTAGGTCTTGAGCACTAATTTGTTTTCTCAACATGGTAAGACTACAGAACACTCTGCTCTGCTTTTATTATTATTTTTTAATTTTTTTTTTCTGTGTAGAATGCAACTTTAATTATTTAAATTCAATTTTCCCTCATACGTATATCATTAGTTGTTTTTTTTTTTTAAGATTTTTTTTTTTTTTTTAAGATTTTATTTATTTATTTGACAGAGAGAGATCACAAGTAGGCAGAGAGAGAGGGGGAAGCAGGCTCCCTGCTGAGCAGAGAGCCCGATGTGGGGCTCGATCCCAGGACCCTGAGATCATGACCTGAGCCGAAGGCAGAGGCTTTAACCCGCTGAGCCACCCAGGCACCCCTATCATTAGTTTTTGATATAATGTTCAGTGATTCATTAGTTGCATGAATCACAGTGCTCATCACATCATGTGCCCTCCTTAATGCCCATCACCCAGTTACCCCAGCCTCCCACCCACCTCCCTTCCAGCAATCCCTAGTCTGCTCTGCTTTTAAACTACTCCTATATAGAACTTAAAAAGCAACAAATTCTTCAAGGAGAATTCCACATAAGATGTTGGCTCTTTTCTCTTGACTCTCTAGACAGTTCTTAATTCTATTTTTTTTTTTTTTTAATCTCACAGCTCCATAGATGTCCAGAGTATCTGTTGGATGGTTTCTATGCCTACTAACTTTTGCCCTTTTCCTTGCTTCCCTGTCTCTCGCCCAGAAGCAATAACTTCTAAACACTTAAAAGGAAAACACAACTTAGAAACTCATCTCAGTGAGTTTTCTTTTTGAGGACCTTGTTCCCTCAAGTCCTAGCTGTCTCAATAGCCCTCCAAAGCTGACAATTTCAGTTTTTTTTTTTAATATTTTGTATTTTACCTAGAAAGTTTACATTGGACAATTTTGTGTTTTATCTTGCTTCTATTGATAGATGTCTGTTTTCATATAGGCTTTTTGTTATAATGGAATAAATATTCTTAAACTCTTAATTTTATAAGATAAGTATTATGTCCATGCTTTAAACACTTAAAGACTTATGTGACTTTTCTGACTCCAAACATCTTATAGAACTCTCTTTCTATAGCTATAAAATCAACCTTTAAAAATAAAGTTTAGTACTTTTAACAGAGACTGTGCCAAAAAATGGCTGGACTTAGTGAAAAATGTTGATACATTAACAATATTCAACATTCCCTCAAAGTAATCATGCAAGTTAAAATTTGTGTTTTGATATTATGTAGTCATAACTTCAGGATGCACTTCTTACCCTTTATCATGTGGACCTGCCTCTCATTGTTTAACATTGTTTTTGTCCAAAAAAATCTTATAGTGTGATTGAATTTATCTTTTTAAAAATCACCCTCTTTTTTGGATTGATAAAACATTACTTATTACTGAGGAGTTCTGCTCAAATGAGTTGTGCATAAAGCTCACATTGTATATTATATGAATTAGTATACACAAAAAGGCAAAATTCGAGTTCTATAAATATCTTGATTATTTTTAAATATAACTGGTAAACTCCCTTGCCTCTGGCCTTTGACAGTTTAAGTGTATTTCATGAAGAATGATAAGACTCTTTTTAAAAGTTTTCTCTTTCAAATTGAGTGGGGTTGAACTTTATTGGGAGAGGAATATTTATAAGAACAATTTTGTACATAATAATCACTTTACTTAACCATTTATTTGGTAGCAGAAATCATGAAAATCACTTTTTAAGTCTTCTTATAATATTCTTATTTTAGAAATTAAATTTAATATATTTTAAGGCTTTCCAGCCTTGCAAAGAGGAATATAAGGGAGTAGTGAAACACTGTCAGTATTTTTACAGATTCTTCTAAGTAAAATTAGTAGCTTTACTTGAAATAGTTCACAATAAATGTCTTATTCCCTAGTTAATTCAGCCCAATTCTCTATTAATATTTGGTTATCTCCTCAATCCCTTTATTTTAAATATGCCAAAACATTTTTATAAATGTTAACCCAAACTTCCTTCTTTTTCCATATTGAGTTCCTCAGGTATACAAAAAGGATTATCATTTTTTCTCCATCCTTAAAATGACCATTTGAAGGGGATAGATTCTGATACCTGGAACAGTAGTTGGCTTCTATTGTGAAAGAGCTTTATGAAAAGATTTGATTAGGGCCACATGAAGTAAATAATAATATAAATACTTAGGGTCAGGGATTATAAGAAGGTAGGATTTATTGATCTGTTAGCATTGCTAATGTTTATAATGGCTACTAATTATCAAATAACACTGTTTCAGCATTCTCTACTATAAATTCACTGTTAACTTAGAAGAAAAATTAGGAAAGTAAAATTGTATTCTGTGAAAATTGAACTTCCATGAAATTTTATTTAATTTCACATAGTAAAATTTGGGACTTGAAATAAAATATACTGAGTCCCAAGTTTATTTCTTTCCACTACTGTATACAAATCAAATCTTCAGTACAGTATCAACAATATCCCCATAGCCAAAACAACTTAAAAATATCTCTAACTCAAAAACTAAAAGGTTTCAAATGGAAAAAAAGAAAAACGCATTACATTTTGCTTTCTGATTCCTATCAGAGTATGAATTTGATTCCCCAGTCTAAGTATGTTCTTATAAAAGTCAGATACCTACAGGGATCAAAGAAGTAATACAAATTAGTGAAGTAGGTAGGGAGTGGTCAGGACTATAGGGATTATAGAGCTCATGTTCATTAAAAATGAATTTTAAAAAATGTCAACTGGAGTATGGGTAACAAGACTGCAGATAGCTAATCTAGGAAGACATGCAGGAGATGACTAACAGAGGAATGTGCTTGTCTTATGGTTAAAGGTTAGTAAATTTCTGAGATATCTGATGATAATTAACTTTGAATTTTTTTTTTTTTTATTTGTCAGAGAGAGAGAGAGAGAGAGAGAGCGAGAGAGCACAGGCAGACAGAGTGGCAGAGGAAGAAGCAGGCCCCCTGTGGAGCAAGGAGCCCGATGCAGGACTCGATCCCAGGACGCTGGGATCATGACCTGAGCCGAAGGAAGCTGCTTAACCAACTGAGCCACCCAGGAGTCCCTAACTTTGAAATTTTTTAAAAAAATTAAATGACATGAGAAACTGTAAAAATTAACTAATCTACTAGGTTAAATTGATGCTGACTGCTACCCCTCTGAAAGAGTTTGGAAAGGATTGGATAAGAACATATATTTAAAGATTAATTGAAATAATCAAGATTGTTAAAAGTTAAGGAGTAGTAAATTTTTGAAGGGCAGATATGGTAATTATTGTTCTGAGGGAAGAAGCAAAGAGGATTAAGGTTAGAAGAACTTACACTTTTGTAAGGGCCTGAAATTGTCCTCTGGTTCAATCCACAGTTAATATTTTATGTTTCTATAAAATATTTCTATCAACTTACAATAGAACAGAGAATATATTATCTACTGATGTGTGACATTTCATTTTAAAAAGATCTAATACTCAGAAATGTCCTTTACATGACAAGTGGAATATTTATCCTTAACTTCCTATCCATTAGTTTTGGTTTGATTTTACTCTTTAAATTTACATTAGACTAGAGGGGAGTTAAGATGGCAGAGGAGTAGGGGGACCCTAAGCTTGCTTAGTCTCTCAAACACAGCTAGATAAATATCAAATCATTCTGAATACCCAAGAAATCTGTCTGAGGTCTGAGAGAACAAACTGTACATCTAAAGGTAGAAAAATGGCCACATCATGGAAGGTAGGAGCTGTAGAAAGTTGATTTGGGGGAGAAGAGAACTGTGGGTGCAGTGGAGGGAAGGGTCCCTGATCACAAAGAGGAGAGAGATAGAAAGAGGGAAAGAAAGAGAGAAAACAGTGCACAGGGTATTATACAAGAAAAAGTCTTCCTCAAATCATTGACTGGGAAAAGGAGAGAGATTGACTACTAGAAGTTTTTATAAATTGCAGAGCTCAAAGTTTGACGTTTAGAAGTCTACACCATCCCTGGGATAATGGTAGACAAACTTAATGGTGCTCCTGTGGGGAAGGAGGGTGGAGACTTGGAACCTGTAACAAGTGGTCTGAAGATCCCCTGAGTGGCACAGGGAGAAACAGTTCCCCTTAAAGAGTGCATTTGGGAGTGGTGGCATAGCCTCTCTGGGGACAAAAGAGCTGGCAGGCACCAATATGCTGTTGTTTTCATTAGCAAGAGAACAGAGACACCTGCTAAGGGCAGCAAACCTGTTTTGCTTTGTTTTTGTTTTTGTTTTTGTTTTTGTTTTTGTTTCTGCTGCATTTTATCATGCACTCCAAACCACTGCATGGTCATGTGACTTCTTTTCTGGGACAGACCAGCAACAGCTGCAGAGTAGTAAGAGCCTACCCCAGAGGTTCAGCATGGGTCTGCACCAGTGCATCCCTAAAATGAATTTTGAAACCCAGCCACATGTCTGAGACAAAATACAGGAGTACTGTGCCACCTACCAGACAGCTCAGCCACAGGGTGAAGGTAGGGATCTGACAGAAGCTGGGGACACAAGAGAAGAGATAGTTTGATCTTTTTTGAGGGCTTCCTGAAGAGTGGCAGGTGCAAATTCCCTGCTCCAGGGATGAGACAGTGGGGTGGTGCCATTTTCTCCCTGCCCATCAGCACTGACCAACTTCACAGAGCAATACAGCACCCTCATTGGAGGCTAGAGCCACCTATACAAAACCCCAGCCCCTGCACCACATAGGTGCATCTCCACTAGAGCAAGTCTGCCTGAGAATGAATGCAACAGGTCCCTCCCTCAGAAGACCAGCACAAACCCCTTGCACCCATCAAGTCTACTGCTCATAGTGTGCTACAAAGCTTTTGGTCTAAGGGAAATAGGATCTAACTTCTTTTAACAAGCAGAACAAAACATATCTAGTTAAAACTTGCCATACAGTGCACAAGATTCAAACATTCCCTACTATAGGCAAGGAGAAGCTCTGCAGAGAACTTACCTGAGTGAAAAAACAACCAAAACACAGCTGAGTGCACACTCTGAAACACCTCCTAAAGCACCAGGGCAAGGACAGTATATGAGCTCTTCTTAATATGACCATTTACTCTCAGGAGCAGTAATATAACAGAATTTCCTAACAATCACACAAAAAACAGTGACCTTGACAAAATGACAAGATGGAGATATTCACCCCAAAAGAAAGAACAGGAAGAAATCAAAGCCAGGGATTTAATAAAAATGGATATAAGTAATATGACTGAAACAGAATTTAAAACAATTGCAAGGAAACTCGCTGGGCTTGAGGAAAGTATAGAAGACACTATAGAATCCTTTACTGCAGAGATAAAAGGATTAAAAACTAGTCAGGCCAAAATTAAAAATGCTTTTACTGAGATGCAAAACTGATTAGATACAATAACAATAAGGATGGATGAAGCAGAGGAGTGAATCAGTGATATAAAAGATAAAATTATGGAAAATAATGAAGTTAGAAAGAAGGGGGGGGTATTGGATCCCAAATGTAGACTTAGGGAACTTAGTGACTCCTTAAAGCATAATAGCATTTTGTATCATAGGAGTTCCAAAAGAAGGAGAGAGGTAAAGGGGCAGAAGGTTTATTTGAGCAAATTATTGTTGAAAATGTCCCTAACTGGAAAAAGAAAACAGTCGTCAAAACCCAGGACACAGAGAACATCCATCAAATTCAACAAAAGCTGGCTCACGCCAAGACAGATCATAGTCAAATTCCCAAAATACACAGACAAGGAAAGAATATTGAAAGCAGCAAGAGAAAAAAGGTCCTTAACCTGAAAGGGGAGATAACTAAGATTAGCAGCATATCTCTCCACAGAAAACTGGCAGGCCAGAAGAGTGCTAGGAATGGCCAGCAATCCTTGTACAGATGGCTGAAACATTACTCCAAACTTTGCTGTGAAAGAGAGAAGGCAAGGGAGTCCAACCCTCAGAGATGGAGACACTTTGCTCTTCTTTGCTCCTGCTTTTATTGGTCTTTCAGGATAATACTAGATTTTTACTGCTGTTTCTCAAGCATGTGATGTGTGACAAGGGGTCTTACTGGAATTAGGAGGATCTGTTTACAGGAAAGAAATGGCATGCTAATCTGCGTATTCTACCAGTTCTTCTAAACATAGCCTAGGGAACAATGAATACATCTCTTAGATCACAGGGCAGCTATTTGGGCTAAGAAAGCTTCAGGGAAGGCAACTTCCCACGAGGCATGCAGAGTGGTTATGCAGGCCTGGGCATTCCAAAGGCATATGCCCTTCTCCAAAACCTTCCCTTACCCCAGTGGCCTCTGTGTTACATTTTAACAAGCCAGGTATTATGGATGATTTCATGATCTCCATTAGCCCCAACAGAAGAAAATGGCAGGATGTATTCATTGTGCTGAATGGGGAAAATATGCAGTTTAAAGAATACTTCCTCCAACTAGGGTGTCATTCAGAATAAAAAGAGAGATAAAGAGTTTTTCAGACAAACAAAAACTAAAGGAGTTCATGAACATTAAACCAGCCCTGTAAGAAATATTAAAATGGACTCTTTGGGAAAGATCAAACACCACAAAGACTAGAAAGGAACAGAGAACATCACCAGAAACACCAAATTTACAGGTACCATAATGGCACTGAATTTATATCTTTCAATAATTACTCTGAATGTAAATGGACTAAATGCTCCAATCAAGATGTAGGGTATCAGAATGGATTTAAAAAACCCCAAAACAAAACAAAATACAAGGCCCAATTATATGTTGCCTATAGGAGACTGATCTTAGACTTAAAGACACCTGCAGATCGAAAGTGAAGGGATGGAGAGCAATCTATTATGCTAATGGACATCAAAAGAAAGTCTGGGTATCCATACTTATATCAGACAAACTAGATTTTAAACCAAAGATTGTAACAAGAAATGAAGAAGAGAACTATATCATAATTAAGGGTCTATCCAATAAGAAGATCTAACAATTATAAATATTTATGTCCCCAACTTGGATGCACCCAAATATATAAATCAATTAATAACAAACATAATGAAACTCATTGATAATAATACAAGTATGGTAGGGGATTTTAGGGGGACCTGGGTGGCTCAGTCCCTTAAGCATCTGTGTTTGGCTCAGGTCATGATCACAAGGTCCTGGGATCAAGCCCTGAATCAAGCTCCTAGCTTAGTGGGGAGCCTGTTTCTTCTTCTTCCTCTGCCCTTCCCCTTGCTTGTGCTCATTCTCTCTCATGCTCTTTGTTTTTGTTTTTTTTTTTTTCTCTCTCTCTTACAAATAAATAAACAAAATCTTACAAAAAAAAAAAAATAAAGATTTTATCACCCCACTACAGTGATGAATGGATCATCTAGGCAAAAATCAACAAAGAAAAAAGACTTTGAATGACACACTGGATCAGATGAATTTAACACATATTTTCAGATCATTTCATTCTAAAGTAGCAGAATACACATTCCGTTCAAGTGTATATGGGACATTCTCCAGAATATATCACATACTGGGTAATAAATCAGCCCTCAACAAGTACAAAAAGACTGGATCATACCATGCATGCTTTCAAAGCACAATGCTATGAAACTTGAAGTAAACCGAGGAAAAAATTTGGAAATACCATAAATACATGAAGGCTAAAGAACATCCTACTAAAGAATGAATGCGTCAATTAGGAAATTAAGGAAGAAATAAAAAAATACATGCAAATGAAAATGAAAACATGACAGTCCCAAACCTTTGCAATGTAGGAAAGGTGGTCCCAAGAGGAAGTATTTTGCAATACAGATCCATCTAAAAAAGCAAGAAAGTCTTATATACACAACCTAACCTTACACCTAAAGGAGCTAGTAAAGGAACAGCAAGCAAAACCTAAAGCTAACAGAAGACAAATAATCAAGATTAGAACAGAAATAAATGATATAGCAACAAATGAACAAACAAACAAAAACCCAGTAGAACAGATCAATGAAACTAAGAACTGGTTTTTGAAAGAATTAACAAAACTGGTAAACCCCTAGCCAGATTTATGAAAAAAGGAAGAGAAAGGACCCAAATAAAAATCATGACTAAAAGGACTAAAAGAGGAGAGCTCACAACCAACACCACAGAAAATCAATCATTAAGAGAATCTTATGAAAAATTATATGCCAACAAACTGGGCAACCTGAAATAAATTGATAAATTCCTACAAACATACAAACTACCAAAACTGAAACAGGAAGAAATAGAAAATTTGAACAGACCCATAACCAGCAAAGAAACTGAAACAGTAATCAAAAATCTCCCCACAAACAAAAGTCCGGGGCTAGATGGCTTCCCCAGGGGATT
Source organism: Martes martes (assembly GCF_963455335.1). Lineage (NCBI taxonomy): Eukaryota > Metazoa > Chordata > Mammalia > Carnivora > Mustelidae > Martes > Martes martes. The sequence continues at coordinate 38,180,768 of NC_137893.1, forward strand.
ATAACAGACATTTAAAGAAGAGTTAATACCTATTCTTCTCAAACTGTTCCAAAAATTAGAAATGGAAGGAAAGCTTCCAAATTCCTTTTTGCAGCCAGAATTACCTTAATTCTAAACCAGACCCCATTAAAAGGGAAAATTTCAGGCCAATATTCCTGATGACCACGGATACAAAGATTCTCAATAAGATACTAGTAAATTGAATCTAACAGTACATTAAAAGAATTATTCACCACAATTGAGTGGGATTTATTCCTGGGCTATAGGGATGGTTCAACGTTCACAGAACAATCAATGTGATACACCATGTTAATTAAAGAATGGATGAGAAACGTATGATCTTCTCAGTAGAGTCAACAGAAGCATTTGACAAAGTACAACATCCATTCCTGATGAAAAACCTCAACAAAGTAGGTACAGATGGAATATGCCTCAACATCATAAAGGCCATATATACGAAAGACCCACAATTAATAATATCCTCAATGGGGAAAAACTGAGAAATTTCCCTCTTTGGTCAGGAACAAGACAGGGATGTCCACTCTCACCATTTCTATTTAACATAGTTCTGGATGTCTTAGCCCCAGCAACCAGAGAACAAAAAGAAATAAAAAGTATCCAAATCAGCAAGGGATAAATCAAACTTTCACTGTTTGCCTATGATATGATACCCTAAGTAGAAAACCAGAAAGACTCTACCAAAAAATTGCTAGAACACACACATGAATTCAACCAAGTTGCATCATATAAAATCAATATACAGAAATCTGTTGCATTTCTATACACCAATAATGAAGCAGCAGAAAGAGAAATCCAGGAATAAATACCATTTACAATTTCACCAAAGCCAATAAGATACCTAGAAATAAACTTAACCAAAAAGGTAAAAGACCTGTATTCTGAAAACTATAGAACACTTATGAAAGAACTTGAAGAACACAAAAAATGGAAAATCATTCCATGCTCATGGATTGAAAGAACAATATTGTTAAAATGTCTATACTACACAAACCAATATATGCCTTTTAAAATATATATATATATTATTTATTTATTTGAAAGAGAGAGAAAGAGAGAAAGAACAGGAAGGGGGAGCAGCAGAAGAAGAGGGAGAAGCAGGCTCTCAGCTGTGCAGGAAGCTTCATGTGGGGCTCAATCTCAGAACCCTGAGATCATGAATTGAGCGGAAGGCAGATGCCTAACAAATGAGTTATCCAGGTGCCCTAGCAATATATACCTTTAATGTAATCTCTATCAAAATACCACCATCATTTTTCATAGAGCCAGAACAAACCTAAAATTTTTATGGAATCACAAAAGATGCTGAATAGACAAAACATTCCCAACAAAGAAAAGAAAGCCTGGAAGCATCATAATTCAAGACTTCAAACTATATTATAAAACTGTAATCATTAAGACAGTATGGTACTGACACAAAAACAGACACATGGGTCAATGGAACAGAATAGAAATAGAATAGAAAACAGAATAGAAAACCCAACACAACTACATGGTCAACTAATCTTCAAGAAAGCAGGAAATCATACCTAATAGAAAAAATACCCAACAAATGGTGTTGGGAAAACTGGACAGTGACATGCAGAAAAATATTAAGGAGGGCACTTGTTATGATGAGCACTGAGTGTTATATGTAAGTGATGAATCATTAAATTCTACTCCTGAAACCAATATTACACTATATGTTAACTAATTAAAATTTAAATAAAAATTTGAAGAAAGCAAAAATAAGTAAATAAATTTACATAGAGTAAATCTAGTCCCTTATCATGTTAAGTCATTGACTTTATAGAATGGTAAATTGGTTAGGTTCCCAAGAATCTTCATGTCACTGAGTTTTAAAAGTCTGAGTTCATAAAATGCATTCAAGATTCTTCTCCATTCATGTTTCTTCTTGACACTTTTTACATGTTCACAAGAAAGGCTCATATTTTTGAAATGGGAAGTACAATTTAAGAATGGTTAGGTGGAGAATTATGGCCAGAAAATAAGTCCAATTAAATATCTTGAAATCAATCATGAAATTTACCTAAGATGTTGATAATAAGTAGGGAAGATATTTAAGAGTATAGATTGACACCATAACTATTTAATCAACAAATATTTATTGAAGACTCATTAGGCCAAATCAATGTTTTAGACCCCAAGGATATAGTGGTTTTGTTTACCAGTTTAAAAAATATATATATAAAAGGAAATAGGGAAGAATTCAAAAGAGATAAAGAGGGGAAAATATCAAGGATCTCAAATTCTAGGAATATTCATGATCTAATATAAGAAACCTGAATATGTATAAGTCACACAAATGCAAGATTCTAAATATTTTGTCAGTTTTGGCAATCTTAAAGGAGCCAAAATCCACCCCACTAGTGTTCCTGAAAATGTAACCCTTTTTAACTAAACTGAATGAGGTACATGGTCTGTTGTTGTATATAATAGAAAATACCAAATCTATAACACTGACTTAAAAAATAAAGTTGTCGCTGGTGTCTCAAGAGATTTTTCAGGTTGAATTCACAACCAATCTCATCAATGATGAAGGAAGTGGACATTTAAGTAGTAAAGAAAATAGCATAATCATGGTAAATTTTGCAACTAATGTGCCATCCAAGGCTGAGCTATAAGCACAGGCAGGATATGTAAATAGCATATGCTTTCATAAACCTGGGAAAATTTTTCCAAAACACATAGTGGAAAGATGGTAGCATGATTACAGATAATAAGGAAAAAATGTATCTTCTACGTAGGCAGATAGACATAAAAGTGAACACACACACACACATACACACGCATGCATATGGTTCCTGTACTTACATACAATATGATGTTTTTTGCCACAGTTCTGTCAAAAGCTCTGCTATGGAAGGAATAATATTGCTTAGTTAGCTGTTCATAATGTTACTAATTCTAGAATGTTTGATGTTCTATTTATCTAGTACTACTATGTGACTGATAAAAGCATGATTTTCTATACATTAGTAAACAAAGAATTTGGGTTTATTACTAACTGGATAAGATGTAGAGCACTTTAATATGACTATGATGTAGATTATTTTGCTATCATCATCATATATAAATAAAAACTCAATAGACTGCAAGAACTATATAAAGTACTTAGGACTTGTAACTTTTATTTAGCAATTTTATATGTTCTTTCAGATACTTGTCAATTGCAATAAGGTGTCTAAGAAATGGTGGCATGCCTTCAGTATTTCCAGATTTGTGAATTTATAAAAGATGTTTAGCTTTTTAATAGGTTTTAAATTCCCATGCAACAAGGAAGCATTAAGTACATCTACTCTCAAAGTCGTTTTGTTTTTTGTTTTTTTGCAGACTTCTGAATCATAGTCTGACTCTGTTACCAATCATGTGTTTAGTAAGTCAGGACAGAATGCTGTAGCCTGGCTGTAAGAGCAAAGGGAAGAATCTGGATATTGGAGTGAACCAGCTGGTTAGGTGCCAGCTCCATATGCATGCATACGAGTGTGTGTATTTTCCTGGCTAAAGCAGAACTAGTGGTTCTAATTCCAGCCTCAATTAAAATAATCAATTAGATCATTAGAACAAAGGTTTTGTTAGTAAATTACATTCATTAATGATTTTAGTGTGAGATAACACCTTCAATTGCAAGAAGTAAGTATAAGATCTCCAGTTCTTCTCTTTTCTAGGCAATTTCCTAAGCATCATTAAAAATAAAATAAAAATAGAAGGAAACACGATACCTGCTTCCCAGCAAAGATTTCTATCAAAGCTAAGCATCTATTAACTTTCATAATAGTACTGTGAATAAGAATGTTATTCATAAAGGGCTAATTTCTCATCACATGTATTGTTTGTGCTCACTTCTTTATTAGCATCACATATATTTGTCATTGTGCAGTTTATTTTCCTATAACTGGAGAAAAGCAGTGCATCATCTGTTTCACCTTTTGTCAAAAGAAGTTCATTTTAACTTCTAGGTCAAGAACGAATCATTTTAGATTGTCTAAAAGATATCAGTATTCTTATCAGGATGCTGCTATCAAGAGAGAAGTATCAATTAGTAATGCCATATTGTGCTTGGCCTATTTCTAATCATGTCATCATTCATGAATGTTACTTACGAAGTAAATTCTTTCTTCTAACAACGACTGAGCAAAAAGTCATAAGTAACAGTAATCCTGATATTTGCTTTTTTTTATTTTAACGTTCCTTTCTAAAGGAATTTAAAAACAAAATGAAACAACCTCACCAAAAGAGTTCCTGGAAATTAAAGTTAAATGTCTATTTCTGTTTGTGAATATGATGGCTGAAATTTCCAGCATCTTTGTGGAATTTTGTATAAACTTTTATGACTATTTCTGGCTGAATCACAGAACATATAAAAGTTGGTTTAAGGGATATAAAGAAATCTATTGATCTCACTACTAATCCCAATTCATCAAATAAGCACTATTCTTTTTTTTTTTTTCCCAAATCTGTCTTGTCTCCATAAAACAGAAGAAATGGTTTAAATATATAAATTTATGTCTCATTTTGGGCAACTGTAGGAGACAAAATTTTGTTTTCTTACAGAGTCAAATTACTGCAGTGTGGTTCAAAGTCTTGGAGCATTATAAAGATCTGTCTCCTCTACTACATTCTTTTCATCAAAGCATATTCTTCCAAGGCTTTCCCACACCCTATCACTGCAAAACATTAAAATAATAAAACCTTCCCTTTAACCTGATTTCTTCCTGCTGCTACTAGGTCTCCACTCTTCTCCATTACAGATAATTTTGTAAATGAATAGTTTTCTAAACACATCTCCATTTTCTCAATTCCTCAACTCACTTGTCAGTTTTCAAATTTCCAAAGCAGATATTGAGGTGGAGTTTCAGATACATGATATTCATTAGAGATTAACACCTGTGAAAGGAAGGAATGACATGCAAAATAGGGCAGAAGGAGAAATTGAACTGGGTGCTGACTGGTCAAAATATCAGCCAAGGCAGCAAGAAATGTGGGCGGCATACTGATGGTCAGAATATCCCACACTGAGCTGGAAACTGACGGGCCCTGCTCAGCAATCTGGTGCTGGCTGTCCCTAGAAGGGCCTGGCCTGGGACCAGTGGCTTTCTGAAGCAGATGCCCACCTTGAAAGGATGGATGGGGAGAGGGTGTCTGCTGGCTGCACTCCCCCTAAAGAGGGATCTGGACAACAGTTCTCCCTACCACGTCATTCCTTTATGGCTTTTACAGTTTTTCAGCATAGCTTCTTTAACAGAGGCCATCAATGACCCCCTCCCTAATAAACAGTTTTCAGCTGTATGTCATTTTACTTGTTTCAAGCACAAACATTGTATTCATCCTGACTTGGCTATTTAAGTACATCACAAGGGAGGCCTTAGTTAACATTGTCAAGGCCTGCAGTCCAAGATACTGGTGCTTTTCTACACATGTGACCCATGAAACAGAAACATTTACATTATCCTGGGCAGTTTTTCCCCAGTGAAAATGATGGATTTTTTTTCTTTGCTTTGCTTTTTTTTAGTTTCTAAATTGTGTAGTCCGTGAAGGAAAAAATCAGCTGTTCTGTATAGGGTGTAGTCAAGGTGAACAATACTTGTGTGGCAATTATACCACTATCAATAGAAATATTTTGCAAACCCTGATTTGCAGTAAACTCTTGGGTTTAAATTTAGAGACATTCCTTGTATTGTTCACTTGGCTGCTTTTATTGAACTATTACAAGAATTTGGAGGAAAAAAAATGGCTCCATCGAATATTTTAGCAATATGCTCCTAGTTTGTTACTGCTTTGTTTAATTAGTTGAGATTGATACAGAATACCTGGTTCCTGGATATTGCTTATCGATAAACACAACCATCCCATTAAATGTTGCTTCATAAAGTAGAGAAACCAAAATACATGATCAATAGCCTAGCATCAAACCAAGTCTAACCTCACAATAGCCTGGAACAAAGGGGATTATAATAATTATTGCTACCTACAGAGTGTCTAATATCTAAAAAGCATATGTTTCTTCCATTCCATATGTAATTGACTCCTCAAAATAACAAGATAGATGTTATAATTCTCATTTTCTAAGATGAGAAAATTGAGACCCAAAGAGGTTTTTTTTTTTTTTTTTTTAAATGCCTTGTAAGGCAGAGTCAAGAATTAAACTCAAATAAACTCAAAACCACTATGATCTGAAACCTTTAACAACTCCTAACTCACTTCAAAACCAAGAAGTTGCTTATTGTCTGTCACCTCTCATTTGTACCCATCCCACTTTTGTGCCATCCATCCTGAACTCTCCTGAACTTCTTGTGAAAGCTAGATGTTGGAACCTGTTGCTCCTTTTGCCTCAATACTCATAAGACTCCCTTTCTCCCTGTGCCCCTATGCTCTCTTTTCCCTCACTATGTATTCTCCTCATCCTTCAGAGTCGGCTTCCATATTCCTTGCTCAGGGACAGGATGGCCAACCTCCCAGGAATGGCTGAGATCCTCTGTATTAACATGGACAATGCACCTGTCAGTCCCTTCATAGCGCTTACCTCACACAATTAGTGTTCTCTCAATTAACTTGAATTACTAAATGATATATATGTTCTGGGTTAAAAGCTAAAGTGTTAATAAAGAGCCTAATCAAAACCCAAAATTTCCTCCTCCCTTTCCCTGATCTACTCCCTGATTTGATATTGGTTAAAGTTAGCTTTTTTAATACTTTTATTTCCTTTCAATCAAAGATATACCTGCATATTTAGAAACAATTTTTTAAAAAGTGGAATAACTATATACAGATAGCTATATGTACATGTGTATATATATATGAATGTATATACTACTTTGTATTTTTATCTTACTTTATAATATTTTATGGATTCCCTTCCTAGTTTATACCTATCTAGAGACACCTATATCTGTATCTATAAATATATCTTATTTCCATTTTATTTCAAAGTTTGGACATGCCAGCATTGATCATCCTACCATTGTTAGGAATTTAGGTTATCTCTAATTTATTGCTATACTATATATCCTTGCGTATGCCTTTATTTACTGTTTCTCATATATTTTGAGTGAACTTCTACAAATAGAAATGCTGAGTGAAGGGGTGGACCCACATTTTATTTTAATATATACTGCCAGAATTTATTCTAGAACTATTATTTTAAATTGCTCTTTTTTTTTTTAAGATTTTATTTATTTATCTGACAGGCAGAGATCACAAGTAGGCAGAGAGGCAGGAAGAGAGAGGGGAGGAAGCAGGCTCCCTGCTGAGCAGAGAGCTGGATGCGGGGCTTGATCCCAGGACCCTGGGATCATGACCCGAGCTGAAGGCAGAGGCTTTAACCCACTGAGCCACCCAGGCGCCCCTAGAACTATTATTTTAAATTAAATCCCACCAAGAGTATAAAAGAGTACTCCAAGTCCCCTATATCTGCCATCACATTCCTGTTATCACTGGAAGATTTCAGTCCCTTTATTTAGTTTCCTAATTTAAGGGGAACAAAACATTGTATTTCATGATGTAATGCTAGTTCTCTGATTATTAGTATAGTTCTTTTTTTTAGAGAAGTTGTAGGTTCACAACAAAACTGAGTGCAAAGTCCAGGGATTTAATGTATAACACCCTCACACATGCATAAACTCCTCCACTGTCAACATCCCTCACCCCAGTGATACATTTGTTACAGCTGATGAACCTACATTAACACATCATTATATCCAGAGTTTATAGTTTACATTAAGGTTCACTGTTGATGTCATGCATTCTAAAAGTTCAGACAGATAAATAATGGTATATATCCATCATTACAGTATTATGTAGAGTAGTTTCAATGCTCCCAGATTTCTCTCTGATTCCTCTATTCATCCCTCCTCCCATCAATCCCTGGCAACCACTGATACTGTCTCTACAGTTTTGCTTTTCCAGATGTCATATAGTTGGAGTCATACAATATGTAGACTTTTCAGAATGGCTTCTTTCACCTACTAGTATGCATTTAAGTTTCAACCATTTTTTTTCATAGCTTTGTATCATTTGTCCTTAGCACTAAATAATATTCCATTGCCTAGATAGACCACAGTTTATCCATTCACCTCTTGAGGGACATCTTGGTTGCTTCCAAGTTTTGGCAATTGTGCATAAAGCTACTATAAATATCTACATACAGGTTTTCTTGCGGATGTAGGTTTTCAACTCCTTTGGGTAAATACCATGTAGTGTGATTGCTGAATCATATGGTAAGAGAATGTTTAGATTTTTAAGAAAGTACCTAACTGTCCTCCAAAGAGGTTGTGTACCATTTTGCATTCTCACCAGCAATAAATGAGGGCTCCTGTTGCTAACATCATCACCTGCATTTGATGTCAGTATTCCCAGTTTGACCATTCTGCTAGGTGTGTAGTGTTATCTTATTATTGTTTTATTGCATTTCCCTGACAGCATGATATCTTTTTATATGCTTATTTACCATCTGTGTATATTCTTTGGTAAGATGTCTAGTCAAGTCTCAGCCCATTTTTAATCTTTTTTTTTTTTCTAGTTGAGTTTTAAGTGCTCTTTGTATGTATTTTGTATAGAAGATATATCTTTTGCAAGTAGTTTATCCCAGTATATGGCTTGTCTTCTCATTTTCTTGACGTTATCTTTCACAGACAGACATTTTTAATATTAATGATACTCAGTTTACCAATTATTTCTTCACGGATCATACCTTTGGTATTGTAACTAAAAAGTCACCTCCATTCCCAAGGTCATCTAGGTTACCTCCTATGTTATATTCCAGGAGTTTTATAGTTTTGCATTTTACATGTAGGACTATGGTCCATTTTGAGTTAATACTTGTGAAGGCTGTGATGTCTGTGTATACATTCGCTTTTTTTTTTTTTTTTGCACATGAATGTCCAGTAGTTCCTGCACAATTTGTTTAAAAGACCATCTTTGCCCCAGTGTATTGCCTTTTCTCCTTTGTGAAAGATCAGTTGACTATATTTATGGGATCTATTTTTGAGCTGTCTATTCTATTCCATTAATCTATATGTTCTTTCACTGTCAATCAGACACCACTTGTCTGGATTACTCTTACCTTTACAATAAATCTTGGTCAGGAGGTATCACTCTTCTGCTTTTGTTCTCCTTCAATACTATATTGTCATTCTGGGACTTGACCTCTCTATTTAAATTTTAGAATCAGTGTGTTGATATCCACAAAATAACTTAGTGGGACTTTGATTGGGATTGCATTGAATCTATAGATAGAGTTGCAAAAAACTAATCTTGATAATATTGAATCTTCCTATTCATGAACATGGACTATTTCTCCACTTACTTAATTTTTTTTTATTTGTTTATCAGACTTTGAGTCTTTTAGTTTTCCTGATATCTTGTACATACTTCATTAGATTTCTGGATAAGTATTTAATTTTGGGGGGTGCTAATAAAAATGGTATTATGTTTTTAATTTCAAATTCTACTTGTTTTTCATATTACTGTGTATTTTGTTTTAATTCAGGTATTCTTTTCTCTTTCAAATCATGGTACTGACTTTTAATTGGGAGTGTATGATTATTGCAAACATCTGCCCAGTTGGTTCCTTCTAACCTCATCCTGGAATTGTACTTTTCTCCCTAATATTTTACTGGTGTCTTTATCTAAAAACTAGTAGCAGATTTATTGAAGAGCCAATGAAAAGTAAGCTTCAAGTCTCCCATTCACAAGATCTCTTTTCAGCCCTGTTCCTAATTCGTATTTAAAATTTATGGGATGCCTGGGTGGCTCAGTCAGTTAGCATCTGTCTCTGGTTCAGGTCCTGGAATCAAACCCTGCATGGGGCTTCTTGCTCAGTGGGGAGATTGACTGTCCCTCTGCCTAATGCTTGCCCTGCTTGTGCTCTCACTCTTGCTCTCTCTCTGACAAATGAATAAATAAAATCTTTATATAAAATAAAATAAAATTTAAAGGTTTTCCTTTTGAGGGCTTGTCCCTCAAATTATGTAACCCTTAGACTCTACCTACATCCACCACCTTACCACTCCCCACCCATCCTGATCTCTCTTTTGCACTGGATTCTGTTGATTTCCCTTCTTTGCTGAGACTTCTGTTACTTTTAGTTTCCTGTAAACTTATAGTAGTTTCCTATGAATTTTTTTTTCTGATTTAGTCAGTCCTGACTCTCCATTTGAAAAGTCTGGACAGTCCAAAAATAAAATATTGTTTACCATAATTCCTCATCATTACCAACATGCTTGGGGTGATAATAGACCCTGATAATCATTCAAGAAAATTTTTAAAATATTGAGATTTTTTATTCATTTAGTATCTCTTTATTTTTAATTATTGAGCTTATTAATTCCTTCTTTTCTTTGAATCTCATGTTTATTTGCTGTAACCCACCATTTATCCATTGTTCTGCACTTGTGTTCTGTATCAATATCATTTTGTCTTCTTAACTCCACAATAATTCAGCTACTAAAGGAGTTTTTACTTAATAGCTACTTTCAGGTAGTTGTTCCCATATTTAAGAATTTGCAATATATTATATCCTATCAAACCAAATTCAAACTCCATGGTCTAATTCAGATATATAACCTTCTTCTGTCTAACAATACCAAAATTTCCACTGTAGTTTCCATGTCAAATTGCATCTCCATTACTTTAAATTGGGCTTTTTCCAACCTCCAAGTACTAGTGTCATTTTGGTCTGGAGAATTCCTTTCTGTGCTCTGCATTCTAGAAAACTTAGCCACTTCCCTGGCCTCTACCACTAAATGCCATCAGTGCTAACCCCAGTCCAGTTTCAACAACTAAATGTGTCTCCGGACATTGCCAAATGTTTCAAGGAGGAAAATCTCCCCCCGTTAATAATATATGTTATTACCAGACACTTCATATTTAAAAACAGACTGATAGTTTCCTTTTATTTTGATATTTGTTAGTCTAATCCTTCTTTTAAATATCACCTTTTTTTTTTGTATTTAAAATATTTATTCTGCTATACTCCTGTAACTTTTTTTTACACATTTTATACATCTTTACCTAAGATGAGATTCAAGAAGAAACTCTGAATGGAGAATTTCATAAACACTTGATTACTGACTAGTCAACACTATCAAAAAAGGAAGTATTTAGAATGAAGAAGCCATTTAACTTGCTCATTTCTTCTTTCAATAAGTGGAATAATCTTGTGTGTAAGATGTATTTTTGAAACATAATGAAAGACCTGGAATATTATGTGCTTAGTAATGATATGTAATGAAGCTTAACTCATAGTATTGGGCATTTTATTTTAGTTCTTTAATTTTATAATAATAACATGAATTTTCCCAGGAAGAAGGATTACTTTTCTTTTTTTTTTTTAATAAATGATTCATCTTTTCATTTTGTATGATAGTTTGAATTTAGTTTAGAATAATTGGGTTCAATTATAAAGGGGGAGTAAAATGTTTCTGATGCTTATTATTATTAATAGAGAACAATAGTCAAAGCTGTATTATGAGAACAGGAGGTTGCTCAAACATACTTAGTCTATTTAAAATCTAATTATGTGTTGAATAGAAATCTTTAAAATATGTTTGGCTATTAAGAGTGGCTTCTTCTTATTTTTAGATTCTAAGTAAGTCAGTCTTGTTAAACAAATGGAATATATTCATACAATACATAAATACATGTGTATGTGTGTGTACATGTAAATAGGTACCATGCACACATCATTAATCATACTGGGTCTAATTATTTATAAAAAGATGTATTCCCTTTGTTCTTTCCTATCAGATATTAAATACATATGAAAATCAAATTTATGGACATTTCCCAGATTGTGTTGAACTGCCCCATGAATGTATATGAATTTCTATGTGTTCAGCATATGACACACAGACTGCCAATTTGAGCATTAGGAAAAATGCAACGAATTTTCCATTAAGTGTGCTCCCTCAGTGAACACCCTCTGTTTTTCTGGCAGGACCCAGCAGGATCTGAAAAATAAGCAGTGCACTGGGAACAATAATGAATATTTATGCTTTATGGAATCCTTTTACATTCATTTTCCATCTGCACTCCTAGACCCCCAAATACTAAAATAGTACAGGGGGTAAGGAGAACAGTGTTATAATTCCCTGGATTAGTGATAAGGAAACATCAGTGAGACTCTGAGCCAACTGATACCCAGGCTACATGGAGGCACAATTGATACAAACTGAAACATATTGGCCATTTGCATTTCTATTTAACACCTCTGCATTATGTGATTTTTATAAAATGAACTTTGAGTCTATAAAATTGTGAAAGAATAGATCTTGGAATACACAAATGTCATTTAACGGAGAAGAAAAATTTACTATTAAGAATGTGAAAGATGAGAAAGGTCAAGAGAGGATATATTGGGGAAAATAATGGTATGAGAGAGAAAATGAGATATCCTTCAGGTATAGTTTTAACCATTAATATGGTAATTCCAGGAGTGTCTGGGTGGCTCAGTCATGAAGCTTTTCTTGGAGTTCTGGGATGGAGCCCCCCGTTGGGCTCCCTACTGGACAGGAAGCCTGGTTTCCCTCACCCACTTCCCCTGTTCATATTCCTGCTTCTGCTGTCTCTCTCTTGCTGTCAAATAAATAAATAAAATATTTTTAAAAATGTTAATTCCATAGACTTAAGGGAAAAAAAGAAAAGTGAGAGTGAAAAACTGTGGATGAATCAACATTGACTTAAAATAATTTACAAGGACAAACCTGAGATGCATTTTGGCTAGTGAGTCTCTTTTAATTAAATACTTTACTTAATTTTACTTCAAGGGGCTTGTTGATGAAAGTGTTTATGGCAGTTTCCTGTTTGAAATTTCAGTGATCTATATTTGGTAGTAAATGTTAGTAGATTATGCCTCCAAGTAACACTTAGCTATGGACAAAAGAGTGAAAAACATCTGGATGAAGGTTGAAAACATTTTTCCTGACAATGGCATGTTTTAGAAAGTCCAGAGGATAGATGTCACTGTGAAAAAAAATACAGGCGTATAACATTTTATTGTGCTTTACATTAGTGCTCTTATCAAATACTGTGCTCTTGATAAAGTGAAGGTTTGCAGCAACCCTGTGTGAACCAAGTCTGTTGGTGCATTTTTCCACAAGCATTTACTCACTTTATGTCTGTGTTACATGGGGTAATTCTCTCAATATTTCAAACTTTTTCATTATTTTTATATTTTTTATGGTGACCCGTGATGTTACGTTGTACATGTCCTGACTGCTCCAGCAATCAGCCATTCCTCTGTCTCTCTTCCTCTCCTCGGGCGTCCCTATTCCCTGAGACAAAACAATATTGAAATTAAACTAATTAATAACCCAACAATGGCCTCTAAGTGTTCAAGTGAAAGGAAAACTCATACATATCACTAATGTGAAAGCTAGAAATAATTTAGTTTTGTGAGAAATGCATGTCAAAAGCTGAGATATGGCAAAAGCTAGGTCTCTTGCACCAAATAGTTAGGCATGTTGTGACTACAAAGGAAAAGTTCTTGAAAGAAATTCAAAGTGCTACTCCAGTGAACACATTGATAATAAGAGCGCAAAACAGCCTTATTGCTGAAATGGTGAAAGTTTTACTGGATAGGTGATCAAAAAAACCACAGCATTCCCTTCAGCCAAAGCCTAATCCAGAACAAGGCCCTAACTCTCTTCAATTCTGTGAAGGCTGAGAGAGGGGAGGAAGCTGAGGAAGAAAAATTTAAGATGCAAAGTTGGTTCATGAGGTTTAAGGAAAGAAGCCATCTCCATAACATAAGAATGAAGCAGCACATGCTGGTGTAGAAGCTGCAACAAGTTATTCAGAAAAAAAAGCTCGGAAAATTCATGAAGGTGGCTAGAGTAACAGTGGATTTTCCACGTAGATGAAACAATCTTCTAGCAGAGGAGGATGCCATCAGGGAATTTTGTAGCTAGAAAGGAGATGTCAGTGCCTGGCTTCAAAGTACTAAAGGACAGGATGACTCATTCTTTTTAAGAATGATGCTAAATTTATTCTGCTTATGCTCCATAAATGGAAAAACAAAGCCTGGATGATAGTACATCTGTTTACAACATGGATTACTGAATATTTTGAGCTACTGTTGGGACCTACTACTCAGAAAAAAAAAAAAAAAATCCTTTCAGGGTATTGCCGCTCATTGATAATGTACCTGGTCACCCAAGAGCTCTGGTGGAGATGTAAAATGAGATTTGTGTTGCTTCCATGCCTGCTAACACATCTATTCTGAAGCCCATGGATCAAGGAATAATTTCAACTTCTAAGACTTATTATTTAAAAAATACATTTCATAATGTATATATAGCTGTCACTCATAGTGATTCCTCTGATAAATTTGGACAAAGTAAATTGAAAACCTTCCGGAAAGGATCTACCATTCTAGATGCCATTAAGAACATTCATGATCCTGGGGCACCTGGGTGGCTCAGTGGGTTAAAGCCTCTGCCTTCAGCTCAGGTCATGGTCTCGGGGTCCTGGGATTGAGCCCCATGTCAGGCTCTCTGTTCAGCGGGGAGCCTGCTTCCTTTCCTATCTCTCTGCCTGCCTCTCTGCCTACTTGTGATCTCTGTCTGTCAAATGAATAAACAAAATCTTTAATAAAAAAAAAAAGGACATTCATGATCCATGGGAAGAGGTCAAAAATATTAACAAAAATAGGGGTTTTGAAAATTTGATTCCAACCCTCATGGATGACTTTGAGCAGTTCAAGCCTTCAATTGAAGAAGTAACTTGATGTTGTGGAAATAGCAAGAGAACTAGAATTAGAAGTGGAGCCTGGAAATGTGACTAAATTATTACAATCTCATGATAAAATGTGAACAAATAAGGAGTTGTTTCTTATGGATGAACAAAGAAAGTGGTTTCTTGAAATGGAATCTACTCCAGATGAAAATGCTGTGAGGGGTGCCTGGGTGACTCAGTCAGTCCAGCTCTTGGTATCACTCAGAGGATGATCTCAGGAGGGTGAGGTCAAGCCCCGTATCAGGCTCCATGCTTGGCATGGAGTTTGCTTGGGATTTTTTTCCCCTCCCTCTCCCTCTCAATCTGCTCCTCCTCCCTGCCTGTACTCACTCTCTTTTCTCTAAAATAAATAATTTTTTAAATACTGTCAAAGATTGTTGAGATGATAACAGATTTAGAATATGACAGAAACTTATTTAATAAGGCTGTGGCAGGGCTTGAGAGTATTGACTCCAATTTTGAAAGACATTCTACTGTGAGTAAGATGCTGTCAAACAGCATCAGATGCTGCAGTGAAAGCAAGAGTCAGTCGATGGGGCAAACTTAATTGTTGTCTTCCTTTAAAAATTGCCACAGCCACTCCCACCTTCAGCAACCACCACTCTGATCAGTCAGCACCCGTCAACATCAAGGCAAGAACATCCACCAGAAAAAAAAAAAAAAAAAAAAAAAAAGATTGTAACTCACTGAAAAGATGATTAGCACTTTTTAGCAATAAAGGTTTTTAATTGAGGTATGTACATTGGGTTTTTAGACATAATGCTACTGCATGCTTAATAGACTTCTATATAGTGTAAACATAACTTTTATATGCACTAGGAAACAAACAAAAAAAAAATCATTTGACTAGCTTTATTACTGTGATCTGGAACAAAACTCCCTGTAACATCTTCGAAGTGAGCCTATAAAGGAAGCCTCATTCACACCGGAGTTGGAAAGCCCTAAAGGGCGAGCTCTCAAGAACCATTACTTACAATAAGAAGTATAACTCACTTTCCCCAACAGGAAGAAGCTATGCTTATATACCCCAGCCAGAGGAAGAATTTCTCCTTGCCCAGCAACAGTCCAGCCAATGAGAACTCAGCATGTCCCTCCCAGTTTCCTCCTTTCCCATATAAAAGCAAGCTCCTCTCCTTTGTTCTCCAGACTTCCTATTGTTACCATGTTTACCCCGAAATGCAATTCCCTCCTATTCCCAAATAGACTCATTTTGTGATAAAATAGTTGGCTCTTTTGACATGCATTTCTAAATGATAAACATAAATGTTTTAACAAAATGTCATAACATTTCTAATCAACCTTGACATCTCCTCAATTTCAGAATTATGCCTAATTCAAGGTGCCTCCAGAATTATAGTACTAGGATAACAGCATATTAGAGAAAAGCAAAGGGGACAAATATTCGGCCTATTTTAAAATTCTAAAGCCAAGAGAGGATGCCTATAAATCATTCCTTTATACGGAAATTGTGGAGAAGGACTCCATTCTTAGACCATGTGTATGGAATCTCAAAGCACCCAGTTTAAAATATTAACTTTTAGCTATGAAGGGCTGGAGGGCTTATAGAACATGGTGCTCATTTTAATCTTTGAACAAGGATAAAATAAACGAAAGAGAAGTTTTCTCCACTTGGCATTTTCTGTCCTCTTAAATGCAAAAGTGTGACTTGATCACATACAGAGCTTAATTAAAGACCGCTCACTCCGCAAAGAAAGCCACCTTAAAGGAAATTGCCGCTCTGGTGTCAGTATCTTTCTGTCCTGTTAAAAAGGAAAAATAATTGAACAGCAAAGACTGTGACAGAAAAGTCTAAATGTTCTAGGGACTCTCTCAGACATTTGTTTGAAGTTTTTCTCAAGCATTTTAAGCCTAAGCCACCACTGGATTCTCCCTGTTGGGAGGACAGAAGTGCTAGAGATCACATGCCCAGGACTGAGCTCAAGATGTGCCGCATCAAACTGTTTACCCCTTGACCTCCTCTCCCTCCTCTGCTGGGCTACACATATTCCGTTTCCTCTAGATTAAGAAAAAAATCAATTTCACCAGTGAAAAAGGCTTTTAACTTAAAGCTAAATTCCCTGAAGTTACCAAAAAAAAAAAAAAAAAAGGCAAAATCTCTCAACTTTTTCATAAACTACACTAAAGACCAAATTTCTTGTTATATGATGAGGAAACTTTCACCTACATCTCCAACTCTCTCTGTTTCAGACTTTCCTAAATTAAATGGAGATATGTTGAAAAGAATGAAACCTCTAATACCCCCATAAATGAAAAGCCTATTTCACTTTGAAGCAGTATATGCTATCACAAAAGTATCACCTTTGAACTTTGCTAGACCTTCCATAATCTTTAAAAATACATTTAATTTTATTAAATATTTTTAAAACACTCAATTCTATTACACTTCACTTCAAATGCTCTTGCAATCATAACAAATTGCCTGGTTTTCTCATCATGATGACTTGAAAGACTAGTGTTTATAGACTGAGCAAAAGTGAAGGAGAGTAAAAAAAACTAAAAACCACATCAGCATGAGAAAATAGGTCATCACATGCCCTCCAAGCCCTTTCAGAGTTTTCCACAGTCGTTGGTTTGTGTACCAGACCATGGCAGAATCAATTTGAGTGAAATGTTCCTAATGTTCAGACTGTTTTCATTCTTTGAGACTCTCATCGTATAAGCAACAAGAGTATGGCGTTTAGGTTGTACTACAATTTGTGAAATTCTGGAGCTGGCCAGGATGGGTTATGCTATAAAGTATTAAGATCTTATGCGTTTTGCTTTACTGGTCAGAACTCAGTAACCACCTATTCATCAACAATATGGTATTAGAAAGTGTCTGCTTGTGAACCAGAAATACTGGCATAATACGAAAATGGCCCATATTAAAAATCATTCTAAATTATCTTTAAGTTTGAGGCACAGAACTTAATTTAAAGATGCACACACACACACACGCATGCGATTAGAAGTACCTGTTATATAATAAGAAGTACTCTAGGGTGGCTGGGTGGCTTAGTTGGTTAAGCAACTGCCTTCGGTTTAGGTCATGATCCCAGAGCACAGGGATCGAGTCCTGCATCAGGCTTCCAGCTCCACAGAGAGTCTGCTTCTCCCTCTAACCTTCTCCTCTCTCATGCTCTCTCTCACTGTCTCTCTCTCAATTAAATAAAATATTAAAAAAAAAGAAATACTCTAAAAAGACTATCTTCATAGATAATTTATATATTTTACAGTGTAATTTTATTGAGTATATTTTATCCTTTATATTTTCTTTTTATATTAAAACAGATGATTTACTTGAGAGAGAGAGAGTATGAGCTGGAGAAGGGGCACAGGGAGATGGAGAGAATCTCAAGCAGACTCTCTGCTGAGTGCAGAGCCTTATGTAGGGCTCAATCATGACCTGAGCCAAAATTGAGAAGATGCTCAACCAACTGAGCCACCCAGGTGCCTCTATCCTTTATTTTTTCTGTGGCTAATTGCTTCAAGTGATTTAAACAAGAATTGCTTGAAACAAAGTTTTGTGGTTTGTTTTTTTTTCCCTCTTTCAAGGTCTGGAAAACTTAGATTTTCCACCTTAGCTCCAGACCACCATATCATAAAATATGCATTTTTTTTCTAAAGGTTAATATTTCTATGAAACTGTGTCCACTGATAAGCAAATAAGAGCTTCTTTTAAAGTAACCTCCTTCAGTGTAGGAAAACCAAAGAAACACATTCACAGGAAAGCTGTGTTATCTCAGCTCAATAGTTTGGGGCACTAACTAAGCACATAAATATGTAATGAATAATTGATTGATGAATAATTGAATCAATATGTTCCAAAAAACTTTGGTCTACTATCTAGACACAAGTTAAAAGAAATGATTTCCAGTCTTGCTGTAGGCTATTCAAAAATTCTGCTAGCAACTTGTGTGTACCTAAAATTACACACCATAGTGTTATTCTCTTTACCTTGGAAGAAATACTAGCTAAATGCACATACTCCAAGAGTGGGAATTTCCCTTAAAATCTTTTATTCTTTGTAAAATTTGTTATGGTATGAAATTAAGTAAGTATAAGTATTAAAAAAAAAAAATCAGAGGTGCCTGGATGTCTCAGTTGGTTAAGCATCTGCCTTCAGCTCAGGTCATGATCTCAGGGTCCTGGGATTGAGCCCCGTGTCAGGCTCCCTGCTCAGTGGAGAGTCTGCTTCTCCCTCTCACTCTCTCTCTGTGCTCCCCCATCTCTCTCTCTCTTTCTCTCTCTCAAATAAATAAAATCTTTTTTTAAAAAATCGCATGGCCTTTTCTGCTCCCATATGGAAAGATCTTGGAAGTCATAATTCTCTGAAAGAAGAAAAACCTGACCAAACTAAAACTTAATGATTTTTCTTGGATTAATCAGAGAACTGAGGTTGCAGGGCAAGAGACAAAAAGCTAAATGAACTGCATTTATACACTGGACTTCAG
The DNA here is from genome assembly GCF_963455335.1 of Martes martes. Lineage (NCBI taxonomy): Eukaryota > Metazoa > Chordata > Mammalia > Carnivora > Mustelidae > Martes > Martes martes. The sequence goes on from NC_137893.1 coordinate 38,199,973, forward strand.
TTTTGGGAAATAGTAAAGTTGTTTCCCATAGGATAGAGGCTACACATTTTTTAGAGGTTAATAAATTTTGATATTGTTAATCATACATGCTAGAACCAAGCAATTAAATAAGTGCCTGGTAAATAATGGGGGGCAGGTTTCCCCTACTGTTGGAATAACAGTTAAGATAAGCAAAAGGATGAGGCTGAAATGATCCATGTCATAAGGGGTTAGAGATGGAAATATTATGAATTCATGATTAGTTTAATATAGATATAGATGGTTACATAAAGAAATATTTAGAGATATGTGTGTATAGCTGGGTATATATTTTCTTGCTGCATCAGCTGAGAGGGTCTAGAATTTATGTTATAAACCTTAGTTCCTAGATTTTTGGTTTATAATACCATTCTCTGACTAAAGGAACCAGGGCTCCTTGGAGAGGTAGCTGATGCTAAGATGCGCTAGAATATATACAAGGTAGGCCTGGAGCATAGCATTGAGCCAGAAAATAAGGAAGTGCTCAAACAGCAAGCAACATATTGAGGGGGGTATGTGAAAGTGACACAGGATCCAACTGGAAATGTTCCCAAATGCTGCAACTAGACAGAACAATAAAATAAAGAAAGGAGTATTAGATTATAAGTCAGAGTTTAAATGAAATATATCCATGAGTCCGTGTTGATATAAATAAATGATTGAATGATAGATTAGACACAAATCCCAGTCCAACTATGAGAAAACCACAATATGGATCTCAACTGAGACATTCTATAAAATACTTGCCCCTTACTTCTCAAATAAGGGAAGGGTATCAAAAATAAGCCAAGACTGAGCAATTTTGACAGCTGAAGGAGACATGACTGCACAATACAATGTAGTTCCTGGATGAATTCCTGGAACAGGAAAAAGGTAAAAAGTTAACAAAGTATTGACTTTATTTAATAATGAATCAAAATTGGTTCATTAAAATAAGTGGACTACTTACTAATGTAAGATAGAAATAGAGGAAATCGAGTGGAGGTACATAGAAACTCTGTAAGAGGTTTGTAATTTGTCTGTAAGTCTGAAACTGTTTGAAGATAGTTTATTAAAAAATAACATGCTTAGAATGAATGTGTAACATAATACTGTAAAAAGAGTCTCTTATAATCCCATATCAATATGGCTAAAACACTTGTAAGGAACTCCTGTCAGTCATGAACTTGATTCTTGAAGACTCAAGGCCATGACCTAGTTCCAAAGACAGCATGGTGCATTCATTTACAGCATAAATCGGACAGGGAGAAAGGGCACAGTTCAAGTGATTCAATGGCAAATATTCTTTAGACTAAAGGTTTTCAAGATATGGGGAGGCTTGTAACAAGAACCCAGTTCTTGAAAGGGACAGGTAGGGAGAATTTAAAACATCAAACAAAATATGTTAGTTAATGACTTTTTGAAGTGGCTGGCTGATGATGTCTGCAAAAAATGTGATACAGTTTTTTTTCTTGCTGGAACAATATTTTCAACATTGTCTTCTTTGGTTTATGAAGCTATTTGCTGAGAGTGTGTCTAAGAGATTTAATACTAAGCAGTTAAATGTTTTTTAATGCAGGCAAATATTTAACATATAATACACAAAAGGTTATTTAAGCAATTATGGCATCTAAAATTTTTAATTTTTTAATGATGTTGAATTTCAATTAGGGATTGAATACATTATAAAAGTAGCTGTTTGGTGTTTTGATTCAGTTAAAATTTTGATTACCATTATGCTTTACATGCTTTTTCAAAAAAATCCACAATACTTTTGCATCCCTCATGGCAAACTGAAATTAATTTCAGTTCTGTAGAAAAAGAAAATTATTTAACCAGGTTTTTCATTTACTGTAAATATATTAAGAGTTATAGAAATCAGTGTTTAGACGTAAGACACAAAGCAAAGAGCTGAAAGAAGTTATGAATGAGTGAGCACAATCTATTGGGCTTGCACAATACCCTCTCTTCAGCACTAATTTAAATATTTACTGAATGTTAATATTCAGATCTAGATGTGTACTTTTTTTTTTTTCCTAAAGGGCTAGGAAAGAAATGATGAATGTTGAGCTCAGAATTAAAATAGCCTATTTAAGAGAGAAGAGGTTTCTGGTGTCCTGTTATTGTTCTTTTATGAAACATGATTTATTTTTCCTACTGATCTCATCCCCAATTCTTCCAATCCAGTGTTTAACTACAAACTTAAGATTAAAAGTGTCTTCATGCATATTTTGTTAAGGAACAAGGGTGTATCTGATGATATAAATATGAAATACATTATAGACCAGGGTATGTGTAGAAAAGCACACTTAGATCGAAACAAACTTGAATTTAAGGTTTTTTTGTTTTTTTTTTTTCCATAAGTTACCATATTCTCCAACTCCTTGTTCTAGTCTTTCTTTAACAGTGCTTTTCTCCAGTGTCTGGAGCAAAAACCATGTTCCCTCAGATCACACACCTGTTAGAGCCATGCTCTGAGTCGAAAAAGAGCAACCAGGTCCATCCTCCACGGCTACTTCTTGCCATTGCCATTGGAGTGTGCATCCAATGATGGCGGCCACTGGGTGGTTATTTGCAGGAGTGGATGCCTAGAGCTTAGACACTGGAACTGAAGAGTACATAGGCATGTTGTAAACAGCCCTCACTGAGGAGAAAAGAGGCAAGTACAGGAAGGGAAAGGAAAGAACCATTAGGAGGGACCTCCATCTGGTGCAGGTCTTCACAATTAAATTTTTCCCTACTACATGAGAAATACTAGTTTCATTTGGGGAGAAAATATTTTGAATGTAATACCAAAAAAGTGACACTATTTAGGTGCCTCAGACTTGCCCAAATAATTGGATTTCTGGGGCACCTGCGTTTCTTGCAAGGGACTCTGGATTTCGGCTTGATCTCAGGTTCCTGAGATGGAGCCGTGCCTTGGGCGAGGGGAGTCTGCTTCTCTGTCTTCCTCTCCCTCTGCCTCTTCCTCCACTCACAAGCTCTCTCTCAAATAAACAAATCTTTAAAAAAAATTGAATGTGTATATTGCTGAACACTTCTTCTAAATTGAGTTCGTAAAGTAATGTGTGTATGAATCACTTGTGGATCTTGTTAAAACGCAGATCTCTGGAGCCTGGGATTCTGCATTTCTCTATTGCCAATCCACAGATAGTAACAAGGTTGTAGAAGACCAGGCAAAAAATGTGAGCCTAGTTTTGTTTGGGTTATAGTTAATTTTAAATTCATTATAGGAACAGTGATGGAACAGTGAATTTTTCTAATTGAATTCTAAGAACAGCGATGCTGGAAGACAATTCAGATTTTTGATTTATATTCTTTTTTAATCAATGAAAATACTACTATGCCAAAAATGCACATCTTTTTTCACCCCTTTCCTGCCAAGACAACCAGTCATTGCTGCCTGTTGACATCTGGCTAAGATATTACATACATTTGTTCTCATTCATCAATGATATTTATACCTAAAGTAAAATAAATAAATTTGTGCATTTTCATTTATGTCTTATTTCTCATCACAAGTGTAATACAATTCCACCTAAGAAATCCACTTATGTATTATGTTTACAGTAATATTTATTTCAGATTTAACCATGGTTATGTTGAATTTTTATTTCTTCTAGGGTAATCAAGGATTACTGTATCTTTGTAGAAACAATTGTGATCAGTTCAAAGAAAAAATGATTCTATTATAATGTCTTGTTGAAAATGCGGCCTAAAATGTAAAAGACAGCAAAAAATGAAAGAAAGAGAATGGTAGAAGTTCAACAATATCCAGACCACAAGACATCTTGATGTGGAACTCTGGACTGGACTGGAGGCAGTTAGGCATTCACACCTAGGATGCAGCCTCTCCATTCCTGTTTCTGTTCCCACCCTCTATTAGTACTCTCAATGAATACTTGGTCAACTTGAAAGTAATTGATTTTTTGGTATTATCTATTGCTATGGGGGAGGGTTTGGGGAATAAAGACATGAAGATACCGCTTGAAGGAAGGTCTGATATTCCACCAGTTGCACAGGATTAGGTGTACAGGTGGTGGCTAAGTTTGTGTCCGTTCTGATACGGCCATCATCCAGTCTGATTGGTCAGTGCATACTAAATGTGTTGTGTATTCTCCTGCTCCCCGCACAGCTCCTCCCAAATTAGAACTCTCAATTTGAACGGCTCATTCCATTTCTGTTTCCTGTTGTCTTAATGAGAGGTTATTGAAATATGTATTAAATTCAAATTCAAATTCCTTTTTGAGTTGAATCTACTATAGAATATTTATGAAAAATGATGAAAGGCAAATCAGTTGAAATACTTAAGGTAAACAAGAATTTAATGAATATGTTCTATCACGTTATCATCACAGACTCCATGGGGTGAATTACCTAAGACGGTTTCTGTAAATCCTCAAGGACAAATATAGCTAAAATTGATTGTTTTTTGGTTTCCTTAATAAGGAATATTTCTTTTTTATATTAATAAAAATATTAATAATTTTACTTTGAAAACATTATTCTAGCTATAATAGAGCTGACAAAAAATTGCCCTAAAATGTAGGATTAGTAAAGAGGAATCAAGTGTAATGCTCTATTTCATAATTAGTGCAGCTTGCAGATATGGATTTTAAGTAAATGATAATTTTATTGTTTTTTTGGTCACAGACTATAGTTATTTTTTATTGTGAAGGAATGTATATTTTCCTAATTAATACATTCTTTATAGATTCAGAAGGTAATTTTGCATTGAGTGGTCCACTAAACAAGTTATATATTTTTAAGAATAAAAGGCTTAAAACTTTTAA